>NC_090929.1:844372936-845692609 GCF_040938575.1 Ambystoma mexicanum | reverse complement strand
CCACAATATGAGCCCTCGAGCCAAGGCTCCCCGGGGGACGAAGAAATGAGAAGCAATGACACGCATGCAAAATAGAAGATGAACAGAAGATGAAGGACTACGCAGGCACAAGAAGAAGAGCCAATGAATCGTCAATAGTGGTGGGAGAAGTGGGGTAGTCAAGCAACCCCAGACCATCAAAGACCTGGCCGCTTTCCGTGAAGACCTTCTTATCATAACAGCCTGAGGGGTAAAATCGATACATAACAAAAAACTCCTCACATTTCAAAACAATACAGCTGAACTAACAACCCTGGTCACATCCTAATCGCTTGCAAGAAGACTACTACTCCTCGGATGACTCCTAACAAGGGGATGGAGAAGAGTCAGATGCAGCAGAAGCGATTGGTCCAATGAATACAGAACCACTGGAGCTGGGAGGAAAGAAGAGAGAGCAGCCACAGTGTGCCAGAAATAAACCAACGTACGAGAGAGCATTGTACAAAACTCATGTAACTGTTTAATTTGGTGGGGGGGGTCATGTTGACAGAAACAGTTGCGGGGCGAGGAGCGAGAAGTGACATGGGAGGGAAGGGGCAGTATGATTGGAACGGCAGTTCAAAAAAGACGTGTCAGTCCATGGCTCCACCTCTGTCCGTTATTTGCACCCTGCGAGATTGAAGTAAATCAATCATACAGCGGCCCTCTCTGACGTATTGGGCAGTCACTCCGACAGGTTGTTTGCTTGTTGAGCTATGTGGCAGAAGATAATCAAAATCCACGTGTTTATCTTTCTTATTTTTCTCAGTTGCGATTGCTGTTGTATTGTGTCAACTTGTCAGATAGGAATTTGTGCATGTGCTCTGCTTGGTGTTCATGTTAAGAACTTTCGCCATTGATGAGCCTGTGCACTTCTGGCAATCCTTAATGTACAGAGCTTAGCCATTCAAGGGATACATCTTTCAGGGTAAAAGGAAGATGTCTGTCTCTCATTTAGTGTAATTGCACCCTGTTGCCCCTCATCAGAAATGGCGTCCTCCACTCCTGGACCTCAAGAACTGCAATGACATGGCCCTAGCGGCAAGAAAAGCCCATCAACAAACAGAGAGAGCCACCAGGTATTGACAACGTGACATCCACTGTGCCCAAAGCAGTGAACCCCTACACTGGAATCCAGAAAGAGACCAGCCAACACCCGGCTCTCCATCGCCAGTAAAGGTCAACAAGTGGCACTCCACCACGACGTCACCTAACTCTGCGGTCAGTCTCCCAACGTGCTCCAAGTCCCAGGTGATGACCACCGGGCCCACGACTTCTCAAGGCTCACTGATGCAGCAGCGACCACGAGGCCCTGCAGGACTCGTCCAGCACCCCCTCTACCATTCTCCGCTTCAGAGGCTGTCCTTGGTGAGTTGGTGCCAATCACTTTTTACCCTCCAAAGCAACCTCCTTTGAAATTGACGCAGCACTTAAAAAAACCCTCATTTGATGGTCATATTTATTCATTAAAGGTTTCAGAGCCAGGAGCTTCATGACAGGACAGCCATACTTGTTTTGGCTCAACATCGCCTCCACTGCCACCATTTCTAACTATCTGCTCACTGGTTCGGCACCAAGTTACTAATTGGTGTACATTTCAGAACATGTACACTAGATACATGCACCCCAGCAATTAATTGTATTAACTGTGTGTTGTCCACACTGTGCAACAATTAAACTAATCTCCTTGCATCTTCTTGCCAGGCCCAACTGCCTTGCTCTTCTTATAGTTTCATGTTTTATCATCTTTTTCAATACCTATTTCATCATTGCGTTTTCATTGATTCTAGGATGGACGCCCTTAAAGCCCTTTATTTCAGCCTGTCATCCGGTTCATTGTTGTTTTTTACAATAGAGATGTATTTCCCTAACTCGGCGTAACATATTCAGCTTCATGCATTTTCGCTTGATGTTTGATGTCTCTTATGGAAAGCCTTGAGAGGTTATCTATGATTATCATCCTATACCGTTTCGAAACTTGGATAATGGACCACAAGGTGTTATCACACTGACAAGCAGGGTTTCAGACGGGAATTGGCATGGTAGATCAGGCCTTCTGGCTAAACTAGTTGCTGTATTTGTTTTCCTTAACCTTACATCTGCCTCTGCTTGAATATCCCGGAGACAAATCTGGAATTTCCTGTTTTCAATTAATACACTTTCCCTAATGGAAATACTTTATATAGCAACAATCTTGCAGTGCTCAGAGGGGGCACAGAAAGGGGAATACATCTTTCATCTGTTGGTACAGTGGATCAACAATTGTACGCAATTGCACCTTCCTTATTTTGCTTTTTCACTAATGAGATTGTCTTGGAGATTGCTGCTTTGAGACTGGATGCTTTTCAGCCTCAGTGATGAAAGCTTTGGCTCATTGTTTTTTGCAGATAATGTTGTTTTGATCTTCAAGACCCATGTGGAATTGAAACGGCAGCCTGATACATTTTCATAAAATGTGTGTGATAAGTGTGTTGTGTAATCACACTAAGAAAACCCACCAAATGCCCCCTATCAGTATAAGACAGTGAATCGCAAAATGTATTTGGAGAGTAAGAAAACTGAAAGAGTACCTATACTTGACTACTACCTGTGTGTGTGATGTAGAAGTAGTGTTAATGAAGTGCTCAATAGGAAAATAATAGATTGATATGAAATCCTTAGTTTCCCCAAGCGTTTTAGTGGACATGCTATTACCCCAACCTTAGAAGACTAGAGGTAAGGTGGCACAACCCTTTTGAGCCACAGTAAAGCAGTGCCAGTCACTGAAAATTGGTTTAATAAAAACATGTTTCCACTTCATAAAAGCTTCTCAAGTCTGTTACTCTGAAACAAGTTAGGGAAAATGGGACTAGAGCAGTGGCATTCAAACCTTTTCATACCAAGCCTCCCTTGAGTAGAAATATTGTTTCTAGCACTCCACTGAGAGATTGCCTCTCCCGAAGGTGCTCAAGGGATGTCCGAGGCAGGAGTGATGGGACAGGCTATTAGAAATATAAGCAGATTTTCAACTGCTTATATTTCCTGTTAAAAGCAGTCACCTTAATCCTTTTTCATATTAAAAATAGTTATTTCAATCCCTTCTTAAAGAGTCTGGGGCCACCCTGGTCATCCTATGGGCCCCCTAGGGTGACAGCCCCCCAATTTGAAGACCACTGGACTGGGGTATGACGCTCAAAGTATGCCACTGTTATATTTGGTAAGACTTTGGAAATATGTCCACCTCATGAAACGCAAAGAAGTGCTGTTTGACATGTTGGGTACCCCCCCACCCTGGGACAGCCTCTTTGGCTTGAGTCAACTATGGTAAATGGACAGCCTCGTACAACCAGGCACCAACATGAGTACCTACTCCTACAGAAGTTGCAATTGCCTTCTGTGATTGGATTCTGCATAATATGGCGGAGAAATATTTGGGTAGTACTTTGGAAATGTGTATGTCGAACATAAGTGCATCCCTGGTCAGGAAGGATACTTGGACAACAAATAGCCATCCTCTGCTAAAACATTATACACCAAAATTCATTTATGGATTATACCCCAGGCACAATTTACATGGAATAGGAATCCATGGAATGTGGATAAATATGCATATTGTACAGGTATGAAAGAAAATGCATTACATTTTCTGTTTGCATGTTCCTTATATAAAGATGTTTTGTGCCAAGACATTGTAAAGGGGTATGAAATTAATCACATATCATATCATATCACTGCTTTGAATTTTATTGAACTACTTGCAACATGTAGTCATACCGACTTCTTATGTCCAGAAAAATGTATTTGATTTAACCAAATATACAGAACAATTTATAAAGTAAGCCAAAACTCTTCAAGAATAAAATAGAGAGAATCAATTATTTTTCGTTACGTGCCTGAAAAGTGGTGGTTGTATAACTTAATGAATATGCTGAATCTGGTGGAGTACCTAAAAGCCATCATGAATGCCATTAGCGGGGAGTTAAATATCAAATTGCTGGTCATGGAGGGTAAAATCAAAAAGACAGAACATCTAGTAGGGAAAGAACAAAAATGGATGGAGGCAATGCAAATCTGAGACATGAGGATGCTAAATAGCCAGACGAGAGGTGACCTGAATGGTGCTAGTACATGGCACAGTGGCAAATCGGGAGCTTGTCTGGACTATTGCTTCGCAGGAGGTAATACTCTTGAATGGATAAACTCATTCACAATAAAGAAGCAAGCAAACAGCGACCATAGCCTACTGGAAATGGAACTCACCTGGAAATTAAGATCAATTCCAAGGGGAAAAGGCACGATGGAAACAGAGGTGTCTTGGGGAAGAAATCGATTACGACTTAAAAAACAGACAATACCAAAGCTGGTGCAAGACTACAAAAAGGCCATTGAGAACGGTGAAAAGGTGGTTGAATATAAATGGCTGCTCGAATCTTTTGAGGTCAAGTCCAATCCGAAAAGAGTGAAACCAATTGAAAAGAAACATGCCCATATGATATGATATGATAGGTTATTTATAACGCGCTTAATACCCAGAGGTTTCTAAGCGCGGACCCGGGGATTGAACCCATGTTGCTCCGTGTCATCTTGCTTCCAAGGCAAGCACGTTGCCGTTGAGCTATCCTCCCGAGTGCCTGATGAACTCTTAGTGGCTACAAGAAAACAATACAGAGCTGATCTGAAACGGATAAAAAGGGCAAACTCCGGTAAAAAATATGATCTACGGAGGAAGTGTCAGCAAACATACCAAAACTGGCTAAGCTCTACTCGATTCCTGAGAGCACAAAGAGATGCAGAGAAAATGTTAGCCGCAGTGTCAACAAATAATGCAAGAAGCACGTGGGATGTACTTAACAACAGAGGCCTTAAACATTCTGCAATAGGTGTAAATCAAGTTTTGGGGGAAAATTGGTTCAACCACTACACCCTATTCTATGATGGGAAAACAAGACAAAGGCTACAGAGAAGATCCCCGATCAAACTCCCTGGATGCTGGAATTTGACAGAGACGACATCGTAATGATGATAAAAAAAACTCAGAGCCTCAAGGGCAGCAGACCCAGATGGCATCTCGAACAAGATGCTTAAAGACAGCTGTGAAGACTGGTCGGACTTAATACATGCGCTGTTCCAACAAATAAAACAAGCAAGGCAAATTTCCTCTTCCTGGACAGAGGCATACATCGTGCCAATCTATAAAAAAGGGGACCGAGGCAATCCCAGAAATTATAGGCCGATAGCGTTGCTGGATTCAATTGGCAAGCTATTTGCTTCCATTCTGCTAAAAGACTTAAAAAAATGGGCTACACAAGCGAAAATCCTGGACGAGAGACACACCAAACACCCACAGCCTTGCCTGGCTCATTGAGCTTGCACAGCTAGGGAACTTTAACTCTTAAAGGGAAACAATGTTTCCCTTTGACAGTTAAGAGCACTCCCTCCTCTGAAAAAAACAGTGGAGGGAGTGCTTATATTTCACTGGGCTGGTTCCTCTATAATGGATGAGGGGTCCATGACCCGGTGGGTCGACGCCCCCTCGCCCATTATGGACAAGCCTCCTCTGTCCTCGACTTAGGGGGGTAAGTAAATTTGTCAACCTGTGACCACACGTTACCAGCTTATTGGTAACATGGCTAAGGAATTTTGAGAATGGGTAGAGACAGAAAGGGCACCCCTTTGGGCATTCATAAAGATACACAAGATTGAGACGACCTGTGTGATGTGTCACCCTATAACTAGCAACTTCAGATAAAAGCCCCAGGAGTTGAGTGGCTTCTGGTCCAGTGGCCTGCCTTTTAAATTGGGTGCCACTGGATAAATATATCAGATTTAAAATGGTGCAGTGGTTCCAATCTCTCTTCACTTGATAGTTGTTTCAGATATGTTTGATAATCAGTGACGGATTATCCATTAGGCGAAGTAGGCACCAGCCTACGGGCTTCACCTACAACAACGGATCAAAGTAAAGCAGTGCAGAAAATTTAAAACTTATTAGGAGATCATACGTGAGGGGGCCCCCGACATTTCAACTGTCTAGAGGGCCTCTACAGGGTTTAATCCGGCACTGTTGTTAATGCATAATGAGACTCTATTATGCAGCATACAATGTTTTTAAAAACGATAAAGATTTTCAATCAGACCTTATTCGACATTAGTTATATGGCACATAGACACTAGAAAAGCACATAGGCACTAGAAAAACATACACTTAAGCCCATACAACATTTACCTGAAAATACCTAATAATACACATTAAAAAAAGATTATAAGGATTACCGTTGTTTATATGGAGTAGTGAGGGTGTTGCAATTCCCACTTGAAGCAGGACTATCCCCAATGAAAATAAAGAACGCGTTCATCTTGCGTTGGTAATTGCTAGATTTGTTCTAACTGCTGCACTCATTGAGGTCAAATGTTAACTTTAAGTATCATGTTAAAGATGTGTGTTTACAAGATGGATGCTGCCGTCTGTTCACTGACCTAAAGTTACATGGAAATACCAGGATCTCAATGTTTTATTTATTCATAACAAAAGGTTAGGCTAATTTCAAAAAGAGATCCATTGCTCAACCTCCGGCAGGAGCTCATAAATAATTGAAAAGCTGACTCGTAAAAAGTGTTGCGTGGGGCTTTCTGTAGTATGTCAGCATGTGACTAGTTGGTAGCAGATATATTTACTGACCAATTTTAATACATTTTTACAGCAGATTTTTACTGGCTTTTTACTACGATCCACCCTCAAAATGCAGAGTTGTCCTCCTCCAATCCCCTGTTAACCACATCCCCACCCTCACCTCTATTAACTTAATATCTACTTTCCCAAAACAACCATGTTTTTGTAATACTCGGTGAATGTGATCAATGAATATTCTGCACTGGAAAATATGCGCAGTGAACAGTCTCTGATAAAATCACTGAGAATCAGCTGTTGTGGTTCATCTTGGGTGTACATTTCACGCGTTTGAATCTATTCAAGTTATTTTCCACAGATGTATGCTCTTTATAACGCACAGGTGCCATCTGACTTTCAGATAAGCTGCTTCGTCAAAATTCCTTGCTTTTATGACTTGCAATGAGAAGCATCAAACGGATAACCCATGTGCAAACAGAAGAATTATATAGTGAATGCTTCTATTCTTGCGTGAATTGCGCGAATTGTTGATCACATCTCATGTTCGCCTTGATCTCTCGAGTGCACCACGAATGAAGATGGTCCCATTGTTGCCTTCCACATCAGTTAGTGGCATCTTTAGGAAGCATGCATTTCTTTCTGTTACATTGGTGTTCAGGTCAACACAAACCAATACAATTGGTGGTTTAGCATTGCTATTTCCCTCGGTTTTTAGCCATGGGAGTATCTTTTTCCTTTTAATGCGCACCCCCAGACATCAGAACCTGACTAACACACTAAAACAGCAGAAATGAAAAAAAGAAAGAACTAGGCAACAAGCATTCTCAATCGCTACACCTCAAGACAGTGGAACCTCATACCCACCCTCATTCAATTCAGAAAATAAATAAAGACCCTCCTCTTGAAGAAACACCTACTTCACATGGGGTAAGACCAACCCTCAACTCACCCCGGTATCCCTCCTGACTGTAACTCTCTACAGGGTTTCAGTTCCACCCACAGCTTTTCCTTCAACACTGTTAGGTTTATCACTATAAAAGTAAACGTGCTACATTAAATGGCATTCCCGTAATAAATGCTATCAGAGCTGTTCCATTCTGTAACCCTCTAATCCATGCCGTAACAGCAACAAATTGACTTCTGCCCTGCAGGATTACAAGGATGAGTAGAGGCTAAACCACCCACTCAGCCATAACAATTCTACAAACCAAGAGCCAACACAATCATAAATGTAAAACAGGTACAGTCAAGAGATATACCTCCTTTGCCTTTTGTAGTAGCGTGGCCCGAGGGAAAGCTATACTCTTAAGAGGAGAGCCAATGCAGTTCTGTAGCAACACAAACAATGAAGTATAACAGTAGAAAATAAAGGAACATCCAATCAAGGTTCTATAAAAACATATACTTTAAGACATACCATGTACAATACTAACTAACCAGAAAACACTGTAAAACGTACTTGTGCAGAAGAAGCACACAAAATATGTACAGATAGAAAAGATGCAGCTCTCTAGATGATGAGACAAGGGGATGAAGGAATTCAAAGACCACAATGTTGAAAAGGATATGTCTTTGAGTTGCAAAAGGATATTAAAATGACCCATCCATACTCTAGGGCCCAGAGATGGACCATCGGGGCAGGTATCAGTCAAAAGCACCATTGCAAATGTCTCTGTGGTTCAACGGCACCAAACTAGGCTTCTCAGCGATGATCACGGTGTTGGGTCAAAGAGGTAGCTGTCACAATGGCTATGAAGCAAGCTGGCATCAAGTCAGGGCGAACAGAAGTTGGCTGTGGTCTCAAATCGCCTACTCGCTCTTTGCAGATCATGCGGCCCGCAGGCTCAGTCATTGGTCGCAGTTTGATGGCAGTGAGCTGGGATCAGAATGCACAGGTGAGTGAATTCTATCTGGAGGCTCAGAGGTCACTGTTCGGGGAACACCAGTGTTGGGTCGATGAATTTATAGAAACAGCAATGAGGAAGCTTGTGTTTCGGGCGGGCGGCTCAAGCAAGACAAGGCAGCAGTATTTTGTAGTTCCAGCCAAGGCAACAAAGCACTTTTGCAGGCGTGGTGCAGTGGTAAATGTAGTCGCACATCGGACGGCAGTTCAGAGAACAATGGACACCAAAGGGCAGCGTTGAAGTGTCCTGCTAAATTGCTTGGCATTGAGCGGGCTTGAGTCAGCGCTAGGAGTGAGTTGTCATTGAAACAGGGGCAATCTGGCTTCCAGGTACTGTAGGTCCGACTACGGGGTTGCAAAGGGCCAATATCAGTCCTTTTCTCAGGTCTCAAACATGTGGAGGCTGGCACACACCTTCAGGAACCCTTCAACACAGTGAGGTCCTAGGCAACAGGGTGGCTGGCAGAGAGGGAGGCAATTTCGGTTGGGTGATATTGTATGTAAATATGTGCTCTGTAAATCGCTTTGGATTAAGGCGCTATATAAATAACACATCATTATCATTATCGTTATGATCCAGCAGCAGAGTTCACCCCCAATGGTCCCTGGGGATGGTTAAGGGATAGAGCTTGTCTCTGACTTGGAACACCTGCCTTCGCCTCAAAACGGGAGGACTTTATAAAGGATTACTGTCTCAGCGGGGGCCAGCAAAATCTTTTCAAGTGATGATACAAAGATGCTTCAAGATGATTCAAAGAAGTGGTGGGAGACCCCTTCTTTTATAGGCAAAATTCTCCAGGTGACTGGACTAAAGCTAGCCTGCTTTAGGGGTTCAATATATTACCTTGAAATCAGTGGAATTTGCCTTTCTGATATCACACCCAAAGTGCCTTGCTCCAGAGGAAGTGGAGGGGACAGGAAAGAGAAAGAGAGGCAGAGACATTCACAATGGTGGAAGTCTCCTTCCATTGAACAGAGTGGCCCTGACTACTCTAGCTCTCACCCCTTTGCTTCTCTCTAGGAATAAAGGCCTTTAGAAATACAGCAACCTGGTGTAGGGCCTGGCTCTCTTTGAATGGGTGTGCCTCTTGGTTTCTATTTCCAGGCCAGCTTCCTGTGGAGACGCTGTACCTGGGGAAAGGGTGCTACCTGCCCTTACAAAGGAACAAAGAGAAGCATTCCCCCAAGGTCACAGTCCTGGCAGTGGGCTGGGTTGGCCCTGTCTGGGAGGAATATACATAATCCTGCCACAGTTGATCTGTGCCCACAGGGATGACACATGTGCAATATCAATTTAATGTGGCTGGGATAACTCTAAGAGATGCTGGCCACATACCCTAACTCACGTATGGCTTATATTTACAGTTTAGTGTGCCACCAGAAAAATATCCCCAGAGTTATGCAGTTTTTTGGAACAGGGGTGCATATCTTAAATAGAGCTACTGCACTGCAGGGATTTGGCTGTCACTGCTGCTGTCAAATGGGCAGCTTTGACCTCTGTACCTACTCTGTGCTACTGGTAGAGCAGGCATTATAAATAAGGATACTGATGCAGCAGACCACTGATACTACTATCCTTTTGGCATCAAGCCTATGAAAGGGGAGTCTGACAAGCAGATTGCCCTTTCAGAGATGGAATTACCTGCATCATTTTAATCTATATTTATAAAAGTGAAAATGCGTTGGTTTGTGGCTGGGTTTGTGGCTTGGTGAACCTTTGTTCCGTATATAATTCCACGCTGTTTCACCAATCTGCACCAAGTTTGCATACTTGCCCTGTTACAACCCTACAGACAACACTGGCTACATGACATTTCTACACCCCACCCCGTTCCACAGATTTCAACAAAAGTCCAAATTTGTGGCTTGGTGAAGCGCTGTTCCTTATACAATTCCATGCCGTTTCACCAATCTGCACCAAATATTGCATAGTTACCTGTCAGGACACTCCGGACATTACTGGCTACATGACATGTGGACACTCCGCCCCTTTCCCTGGATTTCAGGATGGATTTGGCCTGGATTTGTCTTGGCGAAGCTTTGTTCCTCATACAATTCTACACTGTTTCACCAATCTGTCCCAAATTGTGCATAGTTACCTGTCAGGACACTCCTAACATTACTGGCTACATGACATTTGGATACCCCACCCCTTTCCCTGGATTCCAGAAAAATGTTACATTTGTTTGTGGCTTTATGGCTTGGCAAAGCGTTGTTCCTTATACAAATCCACACTGTTTCACAAATCTGCACCAAATTTTGCATAGTTACCTGTTAGGACCCTTTGGACGTTAATAGCTACATAACATTTGATCAACCCACCCCTTTCCCCAGATTTCAGCACCTTCACACATGAGACGGTTGCCTCAAATCGCGAAACATCAACGTGGTCATAGAAGGACTGGTCCTTAACCCTAGAATGCACAGAAAAAAAAGGCCAGAGCTATCACACCATTGGCCAGATGGCAATTCTTCAAAGTAACCCCTACCGATGAACAGTTTGCAATCAATAAATACCCAAGATCAAATCAAATGAATCTGTTATTCAAACTGGGTGTCACGTATACAAACTATGTGGACGACGCCCAAATACTACTGCATATCACTGGGAATCAAGCCATTGATTCCAAGTCCTTGAACACCATCTACCACACCATCCAAACCTGGATGGCACAACATGAACTCTGTCTTAACGACGATAAAACAGAGATCCTCATTGTGGGTAGCTCATCAAGTCTAAAGAACTTACCACCAGCCTACAAATCCTTTGGCATTGACGGTAACAGTATCATGGTACCCAAAGAAGCAAAAACACAAGGGTTGTATCTGGACTTGTCACTCTCCCTAACAGGACTAGTCAATGCCATCACCTCAGCCTCAGCCTATACAACCAAACTTATCACCATTTGCAGACCTTTCCTAACTACGGATAACTGCGTCACTCTTTCCCGAGCACTTATCCTATTCAAGATCGATTATTACAATGCCATCTTTGCAGATTCCATTGCAAAAAACATTAAGTAACTCCAGGTAGTGCAAAACAAGGCTATTAGTGCTGCTCTCAATATACCCAAAACAGACCACATTTCCACAACCAGAAGAAAAATGCTCTGGCTATCAGTGAGAGATATTATGAAATACAAAATGCTATCCCTAACACATAAATGCCTGTCTAACACTACCCCGCTATAACTGACCAAACAAATTTCGAAAGCACAATCCACTAGACCAACTCGCACAACTTATGTTGGCCACCTGTCCACCCAGACATTCAAACGAGAAAAAGCTGGAGGCTCTATCTTTCCGGTTGTTGCAGCCAAATATTGGAATGCTATGCCCCTTGAGCAAAGGACAGGCCCGTCACTATGGTCCTTCCGTAAAAGACTCAAAATTTGGCTTCTCAACCAAGACATGAAGAACTGAATACTAACCTATCACTGAACATGAGGTACCCCTATAACAATATGCCCTACCCATGCTTTCAAGAACTTTACAACCAAACTGACATTACCCTTGTATGTACTTCCTGTATCTTGACTAAGAATGTAATGCAACTAACTAAGTATTTAATGCAACTGCCTGGACCTAGACCAAGAATGTATTATAACTGATTAAGTATGCAATGCAACCGTCTTCTTAAGTTTAAGCACCAAGATGCCTGAGGGTTAGGTGCGCTCTATAAATTTAAACATACCGTCCCGGGAGGATAGCTCAGCTGCAACGTGCACGACTTGGAAGCAAGAGGACACGAAGCAACACAGGTTCGATCGCCCGGGTCCGCGCTTAGAAATCTCTAGGTGTTTAAGCGCGTTATAAATACACAACTAAAAAAAAAAAAAAACAAACAGCACCTCGATGCCCGAGGGCTGTGTGAGCGCTTTAAAAATGCAAATATAAATATATACATGAAAATAAATAAAATCATTATAAACTTAGCTTCTTGTTCCCATGTGTGTCTGCCCCTTCTCTTATAGGTATCATTGTGGAAGCATGCAGTTCTTTCTTTTACATTTGGGTTTATGACATTTGAGATTTCACATTATATATTTCTCTGCACTTAACCATTGGAGATTTTTTTTTCCTGATATCTTCTTGATGTAGATAGTGTACCCCAAAGTGAATCAGTGCATCTGTGATTGTATTATCATGGCAAAAGCCCATATAATGTCTGAAAAGCAATGTAGGGTACTGCCTCCTCCTTAAGTTGGTCAAGTCTAGATAATATATTCACAGGTGAGTTGTTCATTTTTGTTTCTTTTTGAGAGCACTCCCCAGCTCGTGCTGGACACAATATCTCTTCTATGTCTAGCCAGGCCAGAGAGGTGAAAAGGGAAATTGACCTCAATTTCCTTTCAGGGACTGCAAAGTCATTGGAACATGTTTTTTTTTAAACATGACCAAAGTTCGATTTGTACTGTTTCTACCCTGCATGAGTCGGAGAAGTTAAAAAGAATAATATGCATCAGTGCAGCACGTTTTCTTTGACATAAATATAGTGGCCCTGATTTACTAAACGTTTTTCAGTTGGGATTTCCCATTTAAAAATGCTTTTGTAAATCCACTATATCTTTTGTAGGTGAACAAGAGTGAGTGAGAACCAAACAGGGAACTAAATTCCAGTACTTGTTCATGGTGGCCTTTCGGAGTCCTAAGCGACCGACAAGAGGTTATAGGTTGTTCAAACTTCCAGGAAGGGCAACCTTGTAAATATTTGCAGGTGAATTGGTGAATAGTGGTAGCTACTCGTATGTCACAATGCATGGACATTTCATGTAGTTAGTATTTTCTATATTTGCAGTGCTGCTCTCTAACTGCTTGTTTTGAAATGGTTGATACGGATATGGTTAATACGGATATGGTTGCTTTCACCCCACCTTGTAGAATGGTTTAACTCATCTTGTCCTGTGGTGAGGTTTCATGCACCCGACCTTAGGGTCTGGTTGGGCCTTGCCTCCCCTCTCCCAGTTCGCTAGAGCAACCACGTACCTCTTGTTTCATTGAGATGCTCCTCGGGAGAGTTGGGGAATTAGGTTTTGGCATCACAGTTTCCTCAGATTCTGCTTGGTTCTTTACTTTGGGCGAAGCCTGCGCCTCTGTCCTGCAGGCCTCCTGTGGGTCTGCGGTGCCTGTTACTTCGGAAGCCAGTTTTTGGGTGGCTTGTGCTCCATGCCACTTCTCTCGGCCAGGCATTCCTGGTTCAGCCTCTGGTCAGGCTTTCAGTGTTCCGTGGTCTTGGCCTCGATCAGGCCGGCCCCACCTCTCATATGTTCATGCCTTCCTGCCACACCTTCCAGGAGGAACGTTCCACACATCACTATCTCTGTGGGTGTCTCTCTTCTTGTTCTACAGTTGTTTGGCTCTTTATCCCTCCATTAGGGTGTAGGACTTTCAATGGCTCTTTCGATCCCAGTAGACCCTGTGCACATGGAGTGTAAGAAACCATTTCAACCACCATTACAGGAGGTCTCAACTAATCAGGTGTTATTCCAATACACCCAAGCAAGACAACAGCGTCTTGGGAATAGGCAGGATAACCAATATCCGTTTCTAAGGACCTCCTGTCCTCTATGTGGAGGGGGGGGGTCTCTCACTGTGTGATCCCACATGTCCTTTCTCCTAGGGGGTGTTAAGCTTAGTGGGTTCACCTTCCTAATCCCAAATGGGTAGGATCCCCACTGGGGAGAGGGGGAAAATTCCTTGGATTTGTCACAGGATTTATTCAAATCAAAAAGATGAAGGGCTGCAGAGACAGCATTTTCAGAGGATCTTGCTCCATTTCTACATACCATAATTAATGGCAAGTTGCCATATATGTGTCCACTGTCAAACACCAAAGGAGGACTACAAAAATGCAATTATCCATAAGAATGTCATGCATTCTGTCACAAACCACTGATGGGATAATCAAAGCCATGATAATACCTCGTAATACATTGACAAAGGGATCTAGAATGGCATGTGTTATCACCCGTTGCTCCAATACTCTTGATCTGAAAAAGAACCTCAGAAATTATTGGCCCATAGTGAAGCTAAGTCCTCCTAATCAGGAGTACCTTATGTTCACACTCAAACGAGCCAGGAATTTGAAAGAAATTTTTTTTCAAAAACCAACACAAAAAATCACTGTTGGATCTGTGTCCAATAGTTGGACATTTCCACCGTCACCTTTGTTCAGTCTGCAAATATATACAGAAAACGACTTCCTTCATCTTTGGACAGAAGACTGTCATCTAAGGGAAATGACGAATTGTAAAACTATACAAGTAATCTATTGAATAGAATGTCCCTGTCAATTGAGATCTATTTGGCAAAAATGGGGGCAGCCCACATCCGTATTTTGGAACACAGGTAAAGGATCAGGTGAAACATTTCTAGTGCCCTGCTGGTCTCTCATTTTCTGTTAGTAGTAGTAGTTTTTCATTTATATAGCACCTTTATTCCATTAGTATGGCCTCAACGTGCTTGTGAGTGAACGCCCTCGTGACAGGAATCCAAGTATGTAGATTGTTGGACTGAGTAGAATGCAGTTGCGCATGAGGCTGATATAGGGGTTAGGAGGGCTGGCCGTGCTCCACTAAGCAACCCAAGATGGTCAGTCATATCGATGGGTGCTAGAGAGTGCAAGAGATTTGCTATGTGACCAGCTTGACCAAAGTTTGTCGTAGGTCAAAGCTGCATTGTAGTGCCAGAGAATTATTTATGTGCCCAGCTAGACCAAATTTTGTCATAGGTAGTAGCTGAAGTCTGACGGCTGTTGTGCTTTGTGTATTAGAGTGGGGTATGGATGCGAGTAGGTGTTGGTTGATAATGTACTATGATGCCTCGCTCAGCGCTTTGCTTTTGGTGTTGCTGAGCGAATCCGAGTCAGCCCGACTGTTCTCAGAGTTTTACTTTACCTTGCAGTGATAAATATTCTGGATGTAAACGAAAATGTGACAGCGGCGTATGGTGACGAGGAGAGAGAGTGGGGGGACTTCAGTTTGCTGCAGGGAAAAATGTGTAATGGGTTGGTAACAGCTACTGTTTAAAAACTGTCTGACTGAGTGTGATGACCTAAAGACAAGAGCCCTTTCTCTCTAATTCCCTCTTGGAACAATGCATCTTCATTCCCTATGTCTTTCCATCTCTCCCTTTTCTCTGCCTACCCTACTCTACAATATTCCACCCACGTCTCTCCTTTGACCTCCCTTACGCTTCCTATTCTATCCTGCCCCCACTCTCTCTCACCCTCTCTTCAACCCCCACTCATCTCACAGACCCTCTCCTGACCCCTCCACACCCACCCAATCATTGTCCCACCGATCACCTTCCACTATACACACCACTCACCCCCACACACAGACACCACTAACCCCCCAAACACCACTCCTCCCACACACCACTCCTCCCAAACACATACACCACTTCCCCATGCACACACCACTCAGCCCCCTCACCCACCACACATTCAACTTCACACACCACTCACCCCCCCACACACACCACTCACCCCATCACAAACCACCTGCTTACACCGCGCACACACCGTTCACTCCCACACACATCACTTACCCCCCACACTCACACTCAGCCCCCACAACCACTCACCTCCCAACAAACACCACTCACCCCCTTTACACACACATACATACACCACACGTTACATAAACACTCCCTGGATGATCTTAAATGGTGGATCAAACCATCAAGGCTTGCAACACTGTGGAACAGCTAGTTTTAGCTAAATATTCTTGATGATACACATGATGTGTACACATTTGCAAGGTCTAAATGAGCAGATCTTGATCCAAATCTACATTAATATGTTGACACATACCTTTTACTGCCTAGTAGATTGATCATTCGTAGTGACAAATATTAGGAATGTTAACTTTTGTCTAAGTATTTAATGGTCCTATTTAAACCAGATTCTACAGTATGGCACCACAATTCTCTACAATATGGCGCTCTGAGTGTTGTACCTAAGGACCCCCCTTTTTTGCTAATAGAAAATTATACTTGGCTAGTTCTGCAATAGATCACATACACATTTTTCTTGACAAAAACGTGTGAACATTGTACACCATAATTTTACTTTGAATCTGACAAAGCTTTTTTTGAAGAATGTCTTCTTACATTTTAACTTTTTCATGCTTAACCATGATAGTAAATTCTATACAACCCGTTCTTTGCAGACAAAACGTAGTTACCAAAAAACTATTTTCACAAAGTTCCCTTCGCTTCAGAAAATCAAGCTTAGTTTACCGTGTCCCTCATTACATTTTATGCTTGGTGATGTCACCACACTGATGCTGTGATGCCATTGCGTACCTACATGATGATGCCACTTCAGTCTGTCAGGAACCATAAAAAACACTCTTCATTCCAACAGCTTTTTTTTTCAAGCTGTATCCAGTCAACCAGTCCTGTGAGCCACCCGCAGAAGAGGTAAGGCCATTAGCTTGTGAACTTAATCCTTAGACTATTGAACTACTGATAATAGTCAACTTTAAGTAAGTGTATTAGTTGGGCCGCACAGTTTGAAAGACCAATGCGCTCTTCTCTTGTTTTTTCTTCCTCCCCTCTTTCCCCTTCTCTTAGATAACCAGTAATGATATTTTAGGAGACTGCTCCAATTATTAGCAGTAATTTATCCTGCTCTCTACAAGTTTGCCCCCACTTCTTCTTAACTTTCTCAAAGCTATCTGTTGTTACTACAAGGATGATTTAATGACATTGCACCATTTCATTTATTTTCTACCCCACTAGATGTACCCCTTGGCCTCTATGTACAGCACGCAGACTACTATACATGATATACATTTTACAACCATTACTTTGGAAATAGAAGACCCACTTTGGGCTTTCAATTTTGCCCTAGCTTCATTAATGTCTTGATCCTGAAAGGTTGAGACAACTAGAGCTTTCAACAAAGAACAAAACAGAACACATCAGCCTGCCATCTAAATCCTTTTGTATACCCTTCTATAAAAATGTTGGTGAGCCACCCTGCATTTTTATTCTGGCATTTTATGTTTCTATTTTTTAATAATGCGTACACACCTCTATATTATTTGATACACGGTCATGTGGTCTTGAGGAAGGCAACATAATTACCTTTTGCCGATATGTCGTGTTGAGTCGACCCTGTTAAAAACTTCAAAAAACATTTTTGAAATTCGAATCATGCGTCATAACAGCTCTGTACTATTCATTTCTATACCAAGATGATATTGGTATTTTTAATGTTTTTTCTAAAATAATTTCTTATCTAAAATAAGTTTACGATGCAGGACCTTAAGACCACTGAAAAGCATTTATATTCCCCCCCCCCCCCGGCAGTTGTTGAGCCAGGTTTTGAGAGCAGTGACATTATGGATCTTATTAAAACACTCAAGAGTTCAAGGGCGCCTGGCCCAAATGGCATTGCTATCATTGTCATGAAAGCAAATCCAGAGTTTTGGGCCGCAACACTGGAGAGCACATGTTGGGGTATTTTGGATTTGGGGGTAGTTCCGCGCAGCTTGCAGGAGTCTATTTTAGTGCCTGTTTTCAAGAAGGGAACCGCTGTAACCCAGTTAACTATAGGTTCCTAGCCATGCTGTACTTTAGTCAAAAAATCTTATCAAATATATTATTAAAAATATTTGGTAAATATGTTCCAAATGGGATTTCGCAAATGGTCATGGTACCACCCACAATATTTTTGCTCTCCGCTGTGCAATGGGCGAAACCTCTGGATTTAGGCCCAAGAAACACTACCTTTGTTTTATATACTTGACCAAAGCATTTGTCTTAGTTTCTCGCCCCCGACTGTGGGACAAATTAAGTCATTGGGGACTTGACCCAATGCTTTTGTATTTTATGAAAGTCCTATACTCAGAGACCTCGACAGTAGTTCTCATAAAACAAGAAGGAGAGGTCACCCAACATATTCCTACAACAGAGGCCTTAAGCATGGGTGAGTTCTCACACCCCTGCCTTTTAATTTATATCTTTCAGATATGGACTGTGAAATAAGAGCGACCTGCAATTTTACCCCTTTTTTGGTGGCACCGCAGTAGCAGGGCTAGGTTATGCAAATGATACTGTACTTTTAGATCATACCACAATTGGGTTAAAACATTCTATTGACAGCCTACCCTATTATATGGCAAAGAATGATCTTAAAATCAACGCTTCTAAGACGACTAAAATTGCAATTATTGGTGGCAGAAGAAAAAAGAATCTTTTCACTTGGCCCATTAACTCTAATCTGCTTGAATTAGTAGAGAAATATGTTTACCTAGGTGTCCCAATTAAATCTTGTTCAGAAAATTATTTTTATAGCGATTGTATCACTCCCAAAGTTTTAAAGAAATGGCTAGAGATACAAATGTTTAGTAGTAATAAGGGTGGTCCTAACATTGAAGATCTCATTACTATTTATAGGGCTAGTATTGTCCCAGTAATACTCTCTGGTTTGACTGCGCTTCCTGAGTCAAGAATATCATGGTAAGAAAAACTGGAGGGTAAAAGTATTTGTTCCATACTAGGTGTCCTGCTTCAGTCCCAGTGGAAGTACTAAGATGCGGGCTTGGTCTTTCTTCCTTAAGATCTCTGTGGCTTGTACAGCAATGAACATTTGTATTGTCTTTGATTTCTCCCTATTTCTTAACAGAATCTTTATAGGAAAAGATCACGAAACATTATCTTGGTGAACGTACTAACCTTTTCTTGCAAGATCTGCATTTTATGGTGGCATCTAACTTGAATAATTAGGGATTCTCATTGGAACAATTGATGGATCTTCCTAATGCTCTAATGATTCTGAAAAATAAATGTAAAGTCTGGGATGCAAACAACAATTTGAATATTCTTTCTAACAATAAAAACGATTGATTAAATAACACACAGGTTTTCAACCCTATCTTCCATGTACATACCTTTTCTAGGTGTTGCTCCATAAAATTGAGAAGATATTTGAATTCTTTGTAGTTTAACATTCTGCCGATATATGAGTACACTGGTAGATGGACTGGGATCTTTCACAAGGATAGTCTTTGTTGCCTTTGTCATCAGACAGTAGAGACTAGCCAACACATTTTAACTGAAAGGTCTAAATTAAAAAATACATATATGAAGGGATATACAGTTATTATGAATCCCTTGTGATAACGGGAGCAGCATTTTATATTTGGAAGGAGGCTCTGTGTTTATTCAAGCTATTCCTGATCCTTCGCCCCAAGAAATATAGTAGGTACCTTATCACAATTTAGACGTAAGCGAGTTAGATGCTGGAAAGGTGAATTTAGTTGTACAGGTCAATTAAATTGGTCATATTGCGCATGCACTTTTTACAAATCTGATGTCAAGATCTTTTATAATAACATGTCTCATTTTGATGATGTTTTGTGACTTTATGGGTATTAATGAAATGATTTTGGTATAAAATGTGAAATCTGATATTTAATTGCTTATTTCTTAATCTCACCGTTTATTATGTATTTTTGAATGTGTTTGTTTGCAGTGCTGAAGGTTTTTTCTTTTTAACCAAAATATACATACCATTATGCTATTTTCACTTTGTCAGTGAATTATTTTTTTGTCACTATATTTGTAATTTTTCAGTTCAAATGTTTTTTGTGTCACCTATTTTTAACATAACTTGGACAAAACACTTTGCTTTAAAAATGGAACTAAATAATGTCCTTGTTCTGTTTGGTGTCCCTTTATGTATGACTTAGACTTGGCGTAAATAATGAAGTATGGGAGAATGAATTAATTAAATTCTTTGCGCAAAAATAATGAATTACATGCGAATCAATCAATCACATTTTTTTCCATCATAACAATGTAATATATTGGGATACTAATTGCCAGCAAACCTGTACATTTATCTATATTATGGCTAATTAGTGCTTTCTGCTAGCTCGAAAAATAATTCGGCAGCAACGTGTCTTGTTCTCTTAGCTACATGTTCCCCAGTTTCTTTTCGAGTGGAGGACCATTCCCTTCTGTGTGCAACTGTTTTAGTCACACAGTTTCAAAACAGCAGTGTTGGTTAGAATAATGTAAAATCAACATACAAGAATATTACTGGATAAGGTCCTGTGCTTCTTCTTAACTCCTCTTCTACGGGCGCTTCTGCCCCAGGTTCAATTTTGTTCCCTCTAAATCAAATTTCTTAGGGTTGTTTGAATGGCAATTCGTCAGGGTAGGATCAAACAAGCAGCCCTTGACAAGTCGTTTCCAAGACTGGGCTTCTCGTCTATTGATAAAGTCAGGTGAATTAAAACAAAAGTCTTTATGAATTAAAACAGAGCAATTCTCTCTTCTTCCAAAAGAAATATCTCTCAAGACGTCCTGGGTTCTTCTCCATTATAACTGAAAGTCTCTTTGTGCTCTTTAGTTGTATTGTCTATGGAGGTCAGTTGTTACTGGCTGGGCTGTGTCCCTGGGCCTCTTGAAGAAGTGTCTCAGTGATCTGTTTGCCCCTGCTCTCAGTAAGCTTGTGTTCATTCTGAGCCATTTGTTGACAGTACCTCCAGATTTTAGCCACACAATTGGAATGTGGCTAGTTTTGTCAGAAACCATTGGAAGGGTGGCTGGTTGGATGATATTGAGAGATGTTTCTGATCTTCTTTAAAGGTATCCATAGGAGAGGAGGCAGAGATGACCAGGACAGTTTAACATTCAAAAGGGTGGCTGGCCCTTACATTCATTTAGAAACCACCTGAAAAAAATCCGATGGTGCATTGATAGGGCTGCACAACCCACACCATTCAGTTGCAGGTTATTACTTTAAAGAAATGAGGGGAGAAGCAGCCTTCCTTCACAAAAGCCAGCCTTGTTGGAAGATTTCTGTCTCTGAAAGAGCTTGCAGTGGGGGAGGGGGCTGGAGAGCCAGAGAGATCACAAGCAGGGAAGCTTGGTTACACAAGGGTCCCAAACACAATGTTTTGTGTCATGGAGAGAGCTGGCAGGAGGAGAGGAGCAGACCCTAGTCCTGGTGACTAGTGAGTTGAAAGAAGTGTTCATTGCACCAGCTTGAAAAATTAAACAAGGGATACCATTTGGGAAGTAGAAGAGAAGCAGGGGAACTTTTAAATATGGAGAAAGAGTGGGGGAGAATATTTGCAAACAAAGTGAAAAGCGTACCAGTTCAGAAAGTGACACAACGGGTACCAATTAACAAGCAGAACAGAAACAAGGGGTAATTTTGAACTATATTTAAAGTGTGGGGGTGCATATTTATGAACTAACAGAGGAAGAAGGTTACTAGCTTGGAAAGTGAGTCAAGGGGTAGTATCGAGAGAGAGAACATCATAGAGTGTAATTACAACAGGCAGAGAGAATATTGTGTAGGCAACTAAGAAAGACAGAGTTAGGTTACAAGAGGAGGCTTAAGGGACAGTTTAACAGAGAGCGAGAGAGAGAGAGAGAGAGAGAGAGAGATACAGAGAGAGAGAGAGAGAGAGAGAGAGAGAGAGAGAGAGAGAGAGAGAGAGAGAGAGAGAGAGAGAGAGAGAGAGAGAGAGAGAGACACTATATTCATTGAAGAGTTTTCAGCATCAGAAAACTAAGTGATACCAAAAGCATCTGGAGAGAAATAGAGTTCAGGATCAGGAAACCTAGGGTGATTGCTGTAATAATAACATGAAATTTGAGGCCTTAAATGTGGTTAAAATATTTAAAATGTCAATTACTTTCCAAATAAAAGTGACCATAAAAAAGATAACATTTAAATCATCACCTTGCATATAATTAATCTGTATCAATTGTACATTGCTGGTATCGAACAAGTTGTTATAACATTTAAGAAAACGTATTCCAATTGCATTTAAACTTTCACAATATAAACGACAATGCTCTAAAGATTCGAGTTTAGATCTGCCACATAGGCGACACATTCTTTCAGCTCGATTCATCCCCAATCTTGCCCCTGTAATCTCTAATACTGCACATATATTAACTTTTAACATTAGATATTGTCTGAATATGTGGGGATTCGGATATGGCCTTATGTAAAGAGGCTTCTTAGTGCGTTCCATCCAATATTTGCAATATCAACCACTTCAGCTGAGCGCACAAATATCGCGTTCACTACGCCCATTATTTGTCTGCCACAGCGTTCGCATCCACGGGCCTGGTGATTGCCCAAAATATATTCCTTGTGTTTGATTACCCTTCTCAAAATGGCCGTCGATTTAGCACCGGAGTGCTAGCTAGTCTGATAACTAGCATGCATCTTCCAAGCAGCCCCATTGGCCTGCAGCCGCATCTAGTCAGCAAACCCACGAGGCGACAGGTGAAGCTGGCCCTGCCCCCAAAGGCCCGCATCGAGGCCTCCCGTCCTCATCGAAGGAAGAAGCATTAGGAAGAAGCATCTCCGCCGTAAGGAGCACCAGGCAGGAGCCAGTGCATTCCCGCTGGCAATCTCGTAAAGGTAAGACCACACAGGCATTCAGAAACCTTTGTTGAGCACATGTGAAATCACGCGCAGCACTTTTGTTTATATGCTCCTGACTTTTGTTTATAATTTTGTTCCAGCCACATCAGCTGAGCGCACAAATATCGCGTTCACTACGCCCATTATTTGTCTGTCACAGCATTCGCATCCACGGGCCTGGTGATTGCCAAATATGTTTGGTTGCCCTTTTCAAAATTGCCGTCGAGTTAGCACCGGAGTGCTACCTAGTCCGATGACTAGCCTGCATCTGCCAAGCAGCCCCATTGGCTTGCAGCCGCATCTAGTCAGCCAACCCACGAGCCAACAGGCAAAACCGGTCCTACGCCCAAAGGCCTGCACCTAAGGCCCTGTTGGCACCCCTGTTAGCGCACCAGATCGCAAGGGCACAGGTCCCCACAAGAACACATTCTGGTAAGCTCTACCTAACTTACAGACATTGGCCCAATGACCACTTGGATCACGACCTTCACCTACTTCCACCAAGTGCTAATCTTCTGATATTGACACTGCTCACATGCCACCTAACATTGTTGCAGCATATCACTTGGCCACTGTATGCTGCTTATCTCAGTGCCCATGACACTCATACTGTATTGTGATTGATCTACTTTTATGCCTGCCCTTTACACTCTGTATAAGCTTGCCCGTGCATTTAGCCTAACTTGCCTCATTGTTTGCCTATTGCATCTAGCCTAACTTGCCTCATTGTTTGCCTATTGCAATTAGCATGACCTGCCTTTCCATTTGACTACTGCAGCTAGCCCTACCATGGTCAGCCTAAGAAGAGTGACCCTCATAATGACCACTATTCTCCCGCTTGTCCACAACATACTACGTTCCAATCTCAAAACAACCATACTGCAACAAAAGCTGTCAGCCCCCTAACCACAGCCACTCCTCACTCTGAACCTTGCCTATCACCTACAGAATGGATCACCAGATTCGCCACCCCCCACTCCTCTGATTCGCTGTCCAACACACCAGAGAAATGCAAGATTAGGTTTTCGCTTTAGCTCCAAACCTAATTCCTGCAAAACCTTTACCAAGCATACTAAGGACAACAATTTGCTGCCTACAAATACATCAGCAGCACACACTAACTCTCTTGACATTCCCAAGCCTGCCACGACCGATCCTCCACTAGAAGACCTAGCCAACATCACCAACACGATAATCAAGGGCACCATCATCAACGCCAGATCCTCAGTGGCTCACGCCCCTGATATTGCTGACCTAATATCCTCCAACCACCTGGACTTCCTTGCAGTCACTGAAACATGGCTACATCCCGCAGCTGGCCCTGCACTCTCAATTATTATCCCTGAGAATACTATTATTCGTGCAGATAGAAACACCGGATCTGGAGGTCGTGTAGCTATCATTGCAAAATCGAACCTTAACATCAGAGAAGTCCCTACTCCAGGCCTACCCTCTGCGGAACATTTATCACTCAAACTCCCACTTTCCAATACTCGAATTATATTACTTCACCTTATCTACAGACCCCCAGGGGCCATCACCTCCTTTGAGGAGGATATCTCCCACCTACTGACTCTAAACACCAAACCAAGCTCTCAAGTTATTCTAATGGGTCACCTAAACTTAGGTCTACATGACCCCAATGACTCCAACACCTCCCTACTCAATGATACTATCACACAATTAGGCCTCACTCAGCATATTAACAAACCCACTCACTCCAAAGGTAGAATGCTGGACTGGTTGGCTGATGCCAACTGCAACATATCCCTGCTCAATATCACATTGTGCACCTGGACAGACCACCACTGCATCACCTTCACCATACCTAAAGAATCTCTCAAGAATGTACCCACTACTAATGTACCACAAATTATATCCAGAAACAAATATAACATTACTATAGAGAACTTAAGACCCCTACTACAACCAATCATCAACACCCAAACTAGCACTATCACGAACCCTACCTCCTTAGTCGACCTATTCAATGACACGCTGGAACACACGCTTAACCAAATTGCATCAGTCAAACCAAGAAAGGCTAAACCAAGTGTTCACTTGAACAAATGGTTTTCGGCAGAACTAAAAGCAGTCCAAAATACCTAAAGAGCATCTGAAGCCAGTTGGAGAAAAGCA
Organism: Ambystoma mexicanum; assembly: GCF_040938575.1. Taxonomy (NCBI): domain Eukaryota; kingdom Metazoa; phylum Chordata; class Amphibia; order Caudata; family Ambystomatidae; genus Ambystoma; species Ambystoma mexicanum. Next base: position 845,667,532 of record NC_090929.1, on the reverse strand, counting down.
ACCTCACCCTCCTCTAAAGAAAGATTCTCCGCCATAGTCATCACTTACAAAATGGCCATAACGAACGCAAAAAAGAGATCTTCAAAACCAGAATCTATAATGCCAAATCAGCAACCAAAGAGGTATTCTCTATTCCAAAAGAACTAGATTCGGCAGTACCTCCCACCGAGGACTGCATCAATGACAAGACCTGGTGTGACAACATCCAGAAAGCCCTATCAAACAAAATATCTCTGCTGCAAGCAAAGATAGAATCCAAAAAAGCCAACCTGGCTGCCAAAGCCAATCACTGCATCGCCTCTAGCACTCCTAGACCATTTTGCTCCAGTCACAGAGGATGAAGTAATCAATATAATTTCCAGCCTCAAACCCTCTAACTGCCAAGGAGACCAGTGTCCAGCCTCAGTTATTAAGGATGGGGCTAAAGACCTAACTCCCTTTATCACCTCGCTGATCAACTTATCTTTCAAAAACTCATCTGTTCCTAATACCTCAAAGAAGCTTGGGTCCTACCAGACCCAACCTGAACCCCAACATACCGACCAACTACAGACCCATCACGACTGTCCCCTTTCTCCTGAAAATACTAGACAGAGTGGCTTACATCCAAATACAGCAACATTTGGAAGACAACAACCTCTTAGGACTGCAACAATTCGGCTTTAGACCCAGGCATGGGACGGAAATATCCTTCCTCACCGACAGAACGACCAGGGTCTTGTCGCCCTCGGCGGCGTCTGACCTGATCCCTATCTTATGTGGAGTCCCTCAAGGATCTTGCATCTCCCCCATGCTCTACAAGATCTTTACTAAGCTCCTCTTTGACTCTCTTGATGATATGGGTGTCACATACGCAAATTATGCTGAAGGTTCTCAGATCCTCATTACTCTCGCTGGCTGCAATGAGAAAGATGTTGCAAAACTTAAGGAAATCTACCTTGAAATCGAAGCTTGGACGCAACCCACAGCTTGTGCTTAAACGAGGACAAGACAAAACTACTGATCGTGGGTTCTCCAGCCCACCTTAACAAACTGGACCCTAGGTACCAAATCCTTCACCATTGGTGGTAACTCCGTAAAAGACTCAAAAGAAGTCAAAATGTTGGGTGCATATCTTACACTCTCACTCAAAAAAATAATAAACACCACTATCTCCACCACCGCATACACCAATAAACTTATCAATGCATGTAAAGCCTTCTTATCCACTAACAGCTGCCTTACTCTGGCTAGAGCCCTGATTTTGTCTAGATTGGATTATTGAAACACACTCTTCCTCGGCACTATGAATCTCATTCTGAACAGATTACAGTTGCTCCAGAACAACGCCCTTAGATGCACCCTCAACCTTCTGCGTAAAGCCCATATCTCCACCATCAGAAAGGAAGTCCACTGGCTCCCCATTTGCGACAGAATTAAATTACGCTCTCTCGTCATTACACATAAATGCCTCTCCTTAACTGCACCATGCTATCTATCAGATAAATTCTCCAGACAAAACTCGACCAGACCAACCAGATCCCCCTATCTGCACCAATTTATCATTCCTAAGTTCAACCTAAAAACTGCAGGGGGAGCAAGTTTCCCGGTGCTTGCAGCAAAATGTTGGAACTCACTCCCTACAGACATCAGAGCTGACTCATCATTCTGGTCGTTCAGAGCTAAGGTGAAAGCTCTGCTTGTGACTTAGCAATACTTAACCACCCGCACCGACACCACGGCTACACCAAGCCCCATACAGCTTGATGTTGCCTATATCAACTCCATATCTGGTATTACTTGTGCTATATTTATACCCGGACAACTCTGTAGCCAAGTCCTGTCTGCAACTAACTCTGATAGCTCTGACTTGGACTACACTGTAACCTGGTCCCACATGTTATGTATGGCATTTATAATTGTCCTTGAATTATATGTTGGTGTAACCTCTGTAACCTATGTTGTTCTACAAGTAAATGCGCCCAATTACCCTAGGGTTCGGTTGTGCTATACAAATAAATAAACTAAACTAAACTGTTACTGTGCATGGCTAGCTCCACGAACTGACACTCCTTTCTATACACTTCCAATTTCTTTTTCAACCACCCTTTTAACTGTAGGGTATGCCGAAACATGGGATTTCCCCGAAACCCTTTCGTCCATTGATTAAACAGGGACATGATTATACCTAACGTGCCCATAGTATGGCAGTGATCAATCCTTAGGAATGCTTGCATGTATAGTCCGACTATTGTAGTATTATCTATTGTCTTCACATTTTCGTCTGGAGCCTGGAGGAGCAGGAGCTCCCTCCATCTACTGCTGGAGCAGTACTCTTCCAATGCTGCCCTGCATGCCTTAAGGTAGGCCTTAAGCCCTCCTTAGCTGTTCTAGCAAATGCGGCATCGCGAATGTGCTTTTCGGCGGCCCGCAGCGGAATTAATTAATTATATCCGCGCTGCATTCAAACGCCTCACTGGCCCCACTTTGTCCAGGATTTGCCCCTCTACTGCCTGGAGTGCACCTTTCCACCATTGGCACCCACGAGGCTCCTCCACCTTCCAAGATGGCCGACCGCTACACCAACATCAGCCTATCCGGCCCCACAGCACCACGAGCCATCTGATTGGCCCCTCGCCCCTACATCCAAGCCAACCACAAGCCGGCAGGCTTGGAGCCGGCCCACCACGAAGGCACACAACAAGGCACCTCTGCCTGTCTGAAGCCTGGCTACGCCGTTGAGCCTAGGGCCATGACCACTGCCCCCCAGTACCGTCCCTCCATCTTACAGGGTAAGCGTGCTGCCCATCACAACTTTCCCTACCCCCCTAGCCAGTAACCAGAACTGCTCCCAGCCAACACGGACCCGGTGCACAGGCACCTACTAACATTGCCCACCTTGCACCGTTGTGCTCACGAACTGCCACATAATGTATCAATGCATAACCTGTATCTTCTCAAACTCCAACCAACTACTATCCCTGCGCAACCTTTATTAATATCCATTGCATCAGGTTCTTGCACTGAACAAGCATAAGTATCCAGCCTACACCTACCTCATATTAGCAACTTGCTTTTAACTGGCTTTGCTGTTGCCTGATTGAAACTCACCCTCACCTGATTGCATTGTGCTCTAGTACTTTGAATGTGCATTAGCACCCTCACCTGATTGCATTGTGTTCTAGTACTTTGAATGTGCATTAGCACCCTCATCTGATTGCATTGTGTTCTAGTATTTGAATGTGCATTAGCACCTTCACCTGATTGCATTGTGTTCTAGTACTTTGAATGTGCATTAGCACCTTCACCTGATTGCATTGTGTTCTAGTACTTTGAATGTGCATTAGCACCCTCACCTGATTGCATTGTGTTCTAGTATTTGAATGTGCATTAGCACCTTCACCTGATTGCATTGTGTTCTAGTACTTTGAATGTGCATTAGCACCCTCACCTGATTGCATTGTGCTCTAGTACTTTGAATGTGCATTAGCACCCTCACCTGATTGCATTGTGTTCTAGTATTTGAATGTGCATTAGCACCTTCACCTGATTGCATTGTGTTCTAGTACTTTGAATGTGCATTAGCACCCTCACCTGATTGCATTGTGCTCTATTATTTTGAATAGCCCTATAGCATCTCCACAAGTAAATGTCCTAAAATGAACTTCCCAGTAACTAGTGTTTTAGGTCTCTGTGCTAAAGTCGAATCTAGATATCAGTCTGCTTGAATATCCTCACTGCTTCTATACAACGTTAAGGTTCTAAATGTCAGCTCATGGCACCTCCCAGACATTAACGATATAGGTACTTCACCAAAGTATCTAATTAATAGCTAGACGCTAGCTTGCAGCATGCTTCTAGCATAGTTAAGAAAATGTCCCCCATTTGCCTCTCAAAAGTCACCACGGCCCTTATACTACTCACTGTTATATCCAGCATAATGGCCTTTACTCTCCAAACTAGCCCCCCCAAGGATAGAAACCTGAGACTCAGGTCCAGATTACCTAGCATCTACGAGCCGGTAGGAAACCACCAGAATAACGCCAACAGACGTACTATTACCGAACCAAAAAACCTATCACTGAAACAATCCAATTACACTGATGATCAAACTCCAACTACAACCTGCACAATTCTGGAGTCCCCATCTCCTAAAACCTGTCAAACCAGCAAACCTAATAGTTCTCTAACACTACTAGGATCTCTCATCAAAGCGGGATCAGTGGTGGCCCACGCCACAGAAATTGAGGATATCCTAAATAATGACAATCTGGACCTACTGGCCATAACCGAGACCTGGCTACACGAGGCTGCAGGACCTACACTAATGCTAGCAGTGCCCGATAAATACCTAATTCTCAGAGCCGACAGGCCTAATGCCAGAGGCGGCGGATTAGCCATCATCTGCAAATCTACCTATCCCATCAGACTTGCCACATCAGTCTCTTACTCATCCTGTGAAGTACTCACAGCTAAAATGCCCCTCTCCAACAACCGTACGCTCTCAATCCACCTATTATATAGACCCCCAGGACCACTCCCAAACCCTACTTCTGGGAGACTTTAACCTCGGCTTTAATGAAACCAAAGATAAACATGCAGAGTCAATTGCAGCCCTGCTCAAGGACCATGGCCTTGATCAAAACATCCTCTCCCCCACCCACATCAAAGGAAGGACCCTCGATTGGGTATCGGAACTGAACTGCAACATCAGTATCACCGATATTGCTCCACAAACATGGACGGATCATTATCTAATAACCTTCTCCGCCACCTTTGATCTCCTTAGCCCCAAAGTTAACAACATGGTTCCCCCCCTCCTGACCAGAAGTAAGAAGGACATGACTGCGGAAAACATTATCCCTCTCCTCCTTCCAGCCATATCTGGATTGGAAAGTAACAACCCGGACACCCTGGGAAATTCCTTCAATGATGCTATGACCAAAGCACTAGACACAGTTGCTCCAGCCAAACTACGCAAAGCTAAACAGGAAGCCCATTTAAACGCCTGGTTCACGGGCCACGTCAAGTTGCTAAGATTACAAAAAAGAAAGCTCAATCCATTTGGCGCCACTCTCCCACTGAATACAACAAAAATAACCTTATCGAATTTGCCAAATCCTACAAAAAAGAAATTATCAAAACCAAGAAGAACACCTTTAATGACAGGATCGCAAAAGCCAACTCCAATACTAAAGTGCTCTTCACTATTCTCTGCGAGCTGGAATCCCCTATTCAACCTATAGACAATGCCCCTAAAAACAAAGTTTGGTGCACAAACATACAAAACGCCCTTGCTAACAAAATCTCCTTGCTTCAATGTAAAATTGCTAACAAAAAGGCCACACTCCCACCTCTTGACCAACAAACAACCCAATCCCAGGAGAATAAGACCACTGCTCCATTTAGATTCAAATCTATCTCCATAATTGACACAGAAAAAATAATTCTCTCCCTCAAACCCTCAAACTGTAAGGGCGATTCCTGCCCAGCACAATTAATAAAGGACGTAGCTAGAGATCTAGCTACCTTCATTTCCAAGCTCATAAACTCTTCCTTTAAATCTAACACGGTACCTACCAACCTCAAAGAATCATGGGTCCTCCCATTATTGAAAAAACAAACTCTGGACCCCACCATCCCCACCAACTACAGACCAATTACCACAGTGCCCTTTCTACTAAAAATCGTAGACAGAGCTGCCTACATACAAATCCAGGATTACCTGGAGGCCAACCAACTGCTTGGCTCTCGGCAATCTGGCTTCTGCCCACTCCATGGCACGGAAACAGCTCTGCTAGACCTCAAGACACAAATTGAGGAATTTAAGGATAACGGGAAAACAGTCTTGCTTCTCCTACTGGACTTGTCGGCTGCGTTTGACCTGGTAGAACATGCAATCTTATGCAACCACCTTGAATCTGCCGCCAACTTCACCGGAGATGCTATAGCCTGGGTCCAATCCTTCTTAGCAAATCGCACTATGCGAGTCTTCTCCACCACCAACTCAGCTGACCCCATCAAAATAACCTGCGGCGTCCCACAAGGATCCTGTGTCTCCCCCACCATGTATAATATCTTCACCAAGCCTTTGTTTGACAAGTTGGACAGATCGGGTGTCATCTACACGAATTATGCAGATGACACCCAGATCCTCATACCCCTTTCGGGCGACTACGAGACAGACTCAGCCTTGGTGAACAAGATATACACTCTCATTCAGGCATGGATGGCCACACATGGCCTCTGCCTGAATGACGATAAAACAGAACTACTAATCCTTGGTTCTGAAGCCAACATCCAAAAACTATGCCCAAACTACACATCCTTCAGCATTGATAACCCTATCAAGATGATGCCTGTGGTTAAAACCCTGGGATTCTATCTGGACTCCTCCCTTACTCTCAAGAAGCAGGTCAACTCCCTCGCCTCCTCCGCTACTTACACCTGCAAACTCATCGGTGCAGCTAGACCTTACCTCTCCAGTACCAGCTGCATTACATTAGCTAACACCCTTATTATGTCCAGGATAGATTACTGCAATGCCCTGTATTCTGGAACAAATAAATATATCACTGATAAACTCCAAAGACTACAGAACAACGCCCTTAGAGCAGCACTAAATATCCCTTACAGAGAACACATCACTAACTTCAGGAAAGAGGTTAACTGGTTAAAAATAACGGATAGAATCCTACTTAAAACAGCTTCCCTCACATCTAAGTGTCTAAACAACCTAGCCCCCCCGTATCTTATGGAAAAAATAAACAGGAAAATCCCCACGCGACCCACAAGGTCTGCTAACACCTCCAAACTAGAAATTCCAAGGTTTAAACGCTCCACTGCGGGAGGAACTAGCTTTCCTGTCAAAGCTGCTCACTGTTGGAACAAATTACCCCTTGACCTCAGAACAGAACAACCGTACCCGAAATTCAGGCATAAGATAATCATTGGCTGCGCGCCAATGCCACATAACTTACACCTGCCTCCGACCTAGCCACGACCTACCCGTTGACCGGACACCCCAAGACATGCCCTGCTCGGGGTACATGTCTGCACATATTCTTGTATATATTTGCTTTTTGCTGTTGTGTTTCATATGTATATGTTTGTATATAGTCTCACATATATTTGTTCTTCTTGCCGCTGTGTTGTATATATTCATGCAAAATACTGTAACAAGCTTAAGTCTTCATGGAACTGTTGCGCCCGGCTACCCATGGGTTTGGCGCGCATTAACAAATAAATAAACAAACAAACAAACAAACATTACTGTTCTTCTGATATAATCTACACCTATGCCATTCAGATCAAATTCTAAATACAGGAATTCTACCATTGCATTGTGTGCTATCCTAAATAATTTGCAAAGGATCTTTGATTCAAACTTTTTAAATTTAGCGAGATAGATATGTCCCCACATCTCGATACCGTATTGTAACACTAAGTAGCGTGTGCCAAAAAACCTACATTTTTGCCGATGAACACGCTAATTGTATTTACGGATATCAAGCATTTGTCTTTATCCCATTTTAGTTTGTTATCGACTAGCGCGATATACATATGTATATTCTTTAACCACCTGAAGTCTAGTATCATCAAAGGTCCAAATAATCTGTTTGGGCAATTGTTTTACCGAAAGAAAACATTGTCTTACTTTTTTCTATATTTACTTTAAAACCATTAATCTTTGCATATTCTCCCAATGCATTTAGCATAGATTGTAGATCCTGCAGGGTGTGGTCGAATAGTAACAAATCATTGGCATATGCGAGCCAGCCAATAGAAGCAAATCCGACTTTCACTGGGCAAGTAGACAAATTATTAAAGTGCATATTAGCTACATAAAGATTGAACAAGGTGCCCGTAGAATACACCCCTGTTTTACCCCGCGGCAGGTAGGGATAGCTGCTGAGAGTTTGCCTCTACCATCCAAACGTAGTATCTGTGTATAAAAGCATTAACATCCTCAACAATCCTAACAGTATGTCCAATGATATCAGTTCCCTCCATAGCCTGTTCCGGAGGACAGAGTCCGTTGCTGAGCTGAAATCTATGTGTGTGCAGTACACATTAGACTTACACCTCTTCCATTCGACAGAAGAGGTTAGTATCAGTAAGTTATGTATTGTGTTAGATTTGGACCTAAATCCAGTTTGATTGGGAGGGAGAATATTATTTGCAGCAATCCATGTATGCAACTCTGCCAGCAAAACCCTAACAACAATTTTAGACGGTATGTCTAGCATTGCTAGCATACAATAATTGGCTGTATTGTCTCACGGTCCCTTTTTATACACTGTGAGTAGCTGGCTTGCACGCCAAGTCTCCAACAGTATCCCAGTATGCCCAATTTCCATAAACGAAATGTAAAGAGGCATGAGCCCATATAGCAGGAGATAGTTTGAGCAGGTTATTGCAAACGTCATCAGGCCCAGCTGCTCATGAAATAAAACATTTCTTAAAATAAATGAAGAGTATTTTACATACCATTCAAGAGGACATAGAGAATATAAAAAGGGACACTGTGGACCGCAACAGAAAGTTAAACATGGTGATTGCGGGCAATTCACACAATCAAGTAAATTTCCCTTTGGAAGATAACAAAAGAAAACAATACCAACAACCACTTACCCTCTGAAAAAAATATTTCCCCTTTTTTTGAAAAAATAAAAATGCAAAAAAGGAAAAAATGCAAAATACAAAAATCTATGTGTCAACCATAATGTTCCACCCTCCTTCTTCCCACTCCTTCCTGCTCCCCCAAAAGGACTGTATATAAGGGAAAAAGCCTAGTGTCGGCATTGACCTAATGTTGAGAAACGGCTGATGCCCAGCCATCTAGCGTGGTATCACTACCACAATTGACTGCCGTAGATTAGGTGTTAGCAGCGGTGGATGAGATTGTGTGCTGGTGGATGGAGCAGAAGCTGTGGCTGCAGATGTGGATGGTGATGATGTAGCAGTAGCTGATGAGGTGGAGGAGGAGGAGGAGGAGGAGGTGCTTCTGGCTGATTGTGGTCTGTGGGCCTTCACTTTATGGTGGTAATGCTCCTTTCTGTATGGTTCCTCCACTTCATTACAATGGACTCGATCAAGGTGCTGAATTGAAGTGGAGGTGCCCAGACTTTGAGATGATTTGTAGGATGGCCCTCTCTGCAGTAGCTTGCCACAAAAAGTACACTGCACCTCTTACACCTCGTTCTTGCTGTGTTGCTGTTTCACTCTAAAGTACTGCCAGCTGTCCACCACCCTCTTCATCACACACTGTTTGTTCCTAAGGGGTGATGCAGTTAACACCAAAACAACATCTTCATTCCTGCTGGCCCCAGCCCAGACATGTTAAAATGTTGGACCAGAGTGGCAAAATGAAAAATGTAAAAATAAGATAATTCATAAAGGAATCTGTCACTTAAAAGGAAAAAAGTTTAGGAAAAAAAAGCATAATAACAAGCTAAAATAAAGAATACACACAAACTACATATGACAGGACAAGGGACAGAGGTATAAGAACAAGGGAGTGTAAAAAAGGATAGGAAATATTAGGATTTTGCTCTTTTACAGTCCTTGGAGGCTCAGAAACAAGTGCACCAACAAAGACACAAAAAATCAACGAGGAAAAGAAAACAAGGTGTTTTTGGGTGTGCTGGATACCCGCGGCTAAGTCAATCAGATATCGAGTTTTGTAATCGCTGTAATGATGAAAGCCACGTCATCGTTGAGGAGCCAATCAAAGTGCGAGTTAGATTAACGCAGCTATCCCAGGTGCAATGACACATACCCGTATGTACACTATCGAACCATCAGATGGCACACTGCGGTTACATGCCTACACATGACACATAGGTGCATAAACAGGAACAACCAATCTGGTGGCGCAGTAAGTTAATGTGGCTATGCCCAAGCGCAATGACGGATACCTGCGTGTACACTATTGATGAATCATATTACGCATTGTGGTTATGCACCTACACATGACACATAGCCAGCAATCAGGTGGCACAGTACATTAATGCGGCTATGTCCAGGCTCAATTACAGATACCCTAGCATACACTATTAACCAATCCGATTGCACGCTGCAGTTTTGCGCCTAAAAATGACACATAGCCACATCAACAGGAACAATCAAGCAGATGGTGTGCCACCTTAATGCAGCTATACCCATATGCGATGATGGATACCCCCACGCACCGCCTACTCATGCCATATTGCTGCGGCAACAGGAACAATCAATCAGGTGCCATGGTACGTTTATGCAGCTATGCCCCTGCTCGATGATGGATGCCCACACATACACTATTGATGAATCAGATTGCACTCTTTGGTTACTGGCCTACACAAAGCCACGTCAACAAGAAGCAACCAATCCGGTGGCACAGTGCGTTAACACAGCTACACCCACGCATGAAGGTGGATACGCATGGGTACACTATTGATGAATCAGATTGCATGCTGCAGTTACGTGCCTACAACTGACACATAGCCATGTTAACAGGAATGATCCTATTGGCTAATGTCATAAACGTGGCTACAGGTGGCACGCTGCTTTTGTATTGATCCAAATACAAACTGCATTCTCCGATTGGTTGGTGCCTGTAGCCACTGTTATTCACCACACCCACAGAGAACGCCTTCATTTTTATCACTGTTTTTTGTTCTTTGTATTCAGCACTTTGTACACTGCAAGCACTTTTGAAAGCAAATGTCTCATTTTTCCCATCCTTTATTGCCTGTTTTCTTCTACTGACTATAAGGTGTTGTCTCCAGGATTAACTACATCTCAGAGCTCAGTGACTGAAACATTGGAGGACAAGGCTTTTACAGAACTTAGAGTTCTAGGATTTTCTGAAAATAATGTTTTTGCTGATTTGAGTTGTTTGCGATGTTGGAGGATTGAACATCCTCTTTATAGAAATACTTCACAATTCTTTCATGTATTAAAAGATGAATGGAGTCAGGAAGCGAGTGAGATCTTTGATGAAAATATAAAGACCCCCCACATACCCCAAATTGTTTATTGAAGCAACATTGATGTGATGCTTTCTACCAGTGAAAAAAAATAGCTATCGGGTCCCTGTAGTCTTATCAGGAAAAAACAGGTGGGCCCAGTTAGACACTGAAAGCAGAGGCTCTGAGATACAAGCTAACATACACCAAACTGGTAAAATGTGGGTAAAAAGACTATAGGTTACATTTATGGACAAATTGAGGGACACCCCTTAACTAAAATAGATATTACCATTTTCGGAAATGTATGTCAGTATTAGTGGCAGTAATATCTGACCTCCATGTCTCAATGATCTTGGTTAGTGAGATCCCTCATTTTGATGAATGGGTATTCCGAGTGGCTCATATAAAAGTGAAGGAAGTTAAACCATGTGGTCAACAGGAAAAGGAACCTTCATCATACTCTCCCCAAACATCTTGGTCCCAAGAAGAATTGTTCATAGAAGAACCAGTTTGGGATTGGAAAAAATGTAAATACACTATGAATGCAGGAGACGCTAAAGGTGGAGAAGAGGAAGAGGAACCGTGACCATCAGGACAGGTCTTTAGGGGAAGGGTATGTGACAAATTCTACAGATCCCCCACTAAAACCCTTCCTAAAGTCTCATTGTAGGTGGCCAGGGAAAGGCAGATGCTTCCTGATCCTGACCTTGGGGGTGGTGCTCTGCAGGAGGCTCACCTAGGAGGAGAAAAGCCTCAGGGAAGTGAAAGAAATCAGTGGGGTGAGACACAGTATTTGCCTTTCTATATGGAAGACACATCACAACTGCCAAAGTATATAATTGCTTATTATTACAATTACCTACCCATTCCACATGTTGAACACCTTCATGTGGTTGTAGTCAGCCAGAGCTCCTGTGATATAAAAACAAAAAACTCCTTCTCAACCCCAAAGAGCTAAAAACCTCTGTAACTCCAAAGGGGGTACTGAAAGGAAGTTTGTGAATAATGATCATCAAAAGTGTTGAAAGCCGTATTCCTCTTTCCAAAGAAAACAGATGAATAATGTGTGTGATATTCCTTCTATCAATATTGTAGAGAGTGGAAATAAAATCAGCAATGTACAGGAGGTTAAAAAGCAAACTTTGTTGATTGGGACTTCAATTCCCATAATTCCCTCAGTACTGAGACGAGGAAGAGGGATGCAGAGGAAAACTGCAATGGAGCGGTTAGCTAACTGCTGTAGATGACCTATACCTGAGGGAGACTAGGAGGCTTAAAAAGCCCCCTGAGGTGAAGGCATCGGAGCAGCAGAAGAGGAGAAAGCAGTACAGGCTGCATATGCCGCTGAAGGAGAAGCTACAGGTGAGAAAAGGAGCCGGAACATACAGAATCTGGCAGGTCCTGACAGGTTCTCCGCCTTAAGTGATCCCTGTTGCAGAGATGACACAGTGGGAAGCATGAGAAGAGGACGCTTGCCCAGTTAAGACTCATCGTGCAGTGGGAAGAAGAAGCAGGGATGAAAATGTGCCCTTACTAGAGATCTCAGGTGGCTGAGTTGCACCTGAACCTCTCCGGAGCAGTAAAAGCTCCAATTTCGAGTGGTGTGAATGGAAGTGGGCCAGAAGACGCCCTTTGCCCCACCGCGGGAAGCCACAACAACCGACGACCTTCGTCCAAGTGGAGCGGGAGTGAGTGACTTACCTAGTGAGTTCACGGCATGCGAGTGACTAGGGAGCGCTCCAATGCTGTCTGTGTGTTCATAGCAGACAGCTTCACACACGTGTGAGTGAAAGAAGTACGATTTACAATTCTGAATACTGAACTGCTCCAAAACAACAAGAGTTATATTTGTTGAATCATAATGAATATTCAAGCAAGCGTGTGAGTTGGTAGAAGACCCAAAAATCCTGTGGGGGAAGCTTTATTAAAAAGGTGAGCCTACAAGCAATGCCCAAGCAAGAGCATTTAAAAACTCAACAATAGCAATACAATAGATGATCTTTAAGGCAAAAGGCGTGCATTGGTGAACCCGAGAGCTGTAAGACATGTTACTCATATGTTGTGAAGTACAGATCACCAATTTACATAAGCACACATTGCCAAACCCAAGACAAAGCAGAGTGATACCATAACCTGGTCACTCTTTGGTTGCTGGTGTAGAGGGGAAAGAAAGGTGGCACAGAGGCTGCACTTCTGGAGAAGGTTATCCAGAGGGAGAGGAGCATAGATTTTCAGATGAGTAAGATCTGCAAGGATGGGTATCTCCTGGACTGCTAGCGAAGTGCATATCTGGAGGGAGTAATGATCAAGCTCAGCCATTGCTATTATTGCTTGGGTTATGAGTCTAGCACAGTTGGTCCAGATAATTGGAGATAAATATCTCTTGGTTTTATAGCATGGTGTATACCTGGTGGAGGAAGGCAATGAATCAACTCTGTCATGGGAAGGTACATAAGTGCTGCTACAATTTCCTGATGAGTAACATTAGCGAAGAAGGGCCTCACTGATAGCGTAGTGCATATCTGCAGGGGGTAATGAGCAAGGTCAGTCATGGCATAGGTACATAAGTGAAATTAGTGCTTGGGTTACGTATCTAACACAGTGGATCCAGATAACTGGAGAGAGATATCTCTTGGCCTGAGCATGGTGTATATACCTGGTGGAGGGAGGCAATGATTCAACTCTGTCATGGTGTAGGTACGGTGCTACTATGATTCGGGTTTCCCATCTAGGACAGTGGCTCCAGATAAATGGAGGTAGATATCCGTTAGCCTGTGAGCCTATTGAAGGGCCTGTATTAAGGGGGTTACCAAGCCTTTTCCTGGACGTGGTGATTAGTCGGGTGGTCAGGACGATCCTTTATGTGTTTTTAGGTAAAGAGCCAGGCTTTGAGTGCCTGCCAAAAAGTCTTGTAATGTTGGCTGTGTTTGACGAGTGGAGGCAATGAGTTCCACAATGTTGGCGCCATGGTTGAGTAGGCAGTCCCTCTGATCCTGGCCGAATTGGGGTTGGGGACCACTAGGAGGAAGACTGTGCTTGACCTTAGGGTGTGAGTTGGGCTTTAAGGCGTAACTTGTCCTTGTGGGTATTTGGGGACTGCTTTGTGCATCGCTCAGTGAGTAATACACAGGATTTTGCAGGATAAGCAGATAGTCAGTCCCATCAGTTCACACCCACTCCACAAGTCTCCCAAATTGATCTGCATCTGCTTCTTCCCGAACAAAAGGGAACATGACTTGCCTACTCCCCCAACACTACCTCTCACCCACTAAATTCCACTTTTCTAACAGCCTGTAACATCTCCGCAAATTCTATGAGCGATAAGAAAATCTCAGAAGCTAGAAATGATAGTCCCAGCCATGACCTTACCCCAAATAAATCCTGTATACCACCTTTAGCCACCAAAAATGGTTCCCTACCTTAGCATAAAGTATCAATAAGTCACATATTGTTAGTCAGAATCTTAAATGCACATCGTTGAATGTTCGGTCACTCCCAGCACATGCTCTCAGAATCGCTGACTGTATTATCTCCTACAAACTGGATCTTCTAGCTATCACTGAGTCACGGCCGCAGGATCATTTAGGTCCACCTATTGACCTGGCTAACCCTATCGGGTTTAACATTCTTCATGTAAATAAACCCGAGGCCAGGGGAGGAGGAGTCGCTCTTATTTATAGATCATCATTGAAAATTCATCTTAAAAATTGCCTGAAAATTCCAGGCTGTGAAACTCTTTCCATCAACATTCATATGGTTAACTCCCCTCCATGGCAATGTCTAATACTATGCAGGCCAACTTCATCACCAATAGACATTTACTCACATTTGTTGGAACTTATCTTATCAATTACCACTACAGATGGTCAGTCATTAATAATGGGGGATTTTAATCTTGGTTTCAATGACCCCTGGGACACAAAAGCCATGGAGCTTGGATTAATACTAGAGTTCCTCAAGTTTAATCAATTTTTTTTTGTTTCAACGCACCACAAAAGGGAGCACTCTAGATTGGTTCTTAGTAAGAAAACTAACTTCTACCCCTATGGTTGTAACCCCCATGAGCTGGATAGATCATTTTCTAGGAAATCTATTTAAAGAATCCCCGATAATTGACCTTTGAAAATCTGGCAGACGACCTACATGAGTGTATTCATTCATTTAACCTAGAGCCGTCACTAGGTCAATTAGTAAAAGATTACTTCACAAATATTCATTCCATCATGAATGTGAAAGCTCCCCTCACTAACAAAGTTATTAGAATCAATAACAAGAACAAAAAATGGTACGATCCACATTTTAAATTAATCAAAACCAATATTAGAGCCCTTGAACGAGCCTGGCGGAAGGATCCTTCTCCCTCAAACAATTTATCTTTGAAGATTAAAGTAAGGAATATAAAATAGCCATTTTTGAGGCCAAGCATACTTTGTATGGGGATAAAATCAATGGTGCGGCCAATGCTCCAAAGAAATTGTTTTAAATATTGCAACACCTATGTAACCCCAAGACACACACAAAAACTGCACTGGCTTTAACCTCTGCTTTTCTCAACCAAACATACAACATCTCCAAGGTTATTGGCACTATGCTCAGCACTACAGTACCTAGTATGGACAATCCCTCCGATACTATAAGTCCAGACAAGGGGCACAATGAAATATTAGGCCACACTACAACTCTGGCGGTAGCCGCGCTGGTAAAAATGGCACAGCTGCCGCAGGAGTTGTGTTTTTTTCCAGCACCTGGCTTTGGGGAATTACCAGGGCATTACAGCCCTAGCAGTCCTGGAATCCAGGCGCCAGAAAAAGTAACTCCCATTCCCATTGAGTGCCTTAGGACTCAATGGGAATGGGGAGGACGGAAGCACTGGCACCGTGTGCAACAGTGCCGGTGCTTCCGTCAAAGTCTGTGAGACGGATGCCTTTCCACCCTGCTGGTCCGGTAACAACAGCGGTGCTGGTGAGCCTACCGGCACTGTTGTTACGGGACCGGCAGAGTCATAATGAGGCCAATTCTCTTTTAAACCTGTCACCCCAGAACAGTTGTCAACAATCATCTCCTCTATGAACTTGACTGCGTACCCGGGTGATCCATGTCCATCCAATATTCTTAAACTGTGTTGTCCTATTGTCACCCCTTTTCACACGCATCTTATTAACATATCCGTATCGGAAGGTGTGATTCCGAAGGACCTGAACAATGCTTGCGCTTCTTAAAAAGAAATTACTAGCTACCTCTGAAGTAGGAAATTATTGACCTATCTCTAACTGCCCAATCCTTTTTAAAATTATGGATACAATTGTTTGCATTCAATTCCAAGAAAATCTGGAGATTAATAATTATTAAATGATTTCCAGTCTGGGTTCAGACCTGGCCATAGCACATAAATTGTGTTACTTTATGTATGGGAAGGATTGCCTTTTACACAATACTAACCAAGGTTCAGCTGCATTGTTGCTATTACTTGATCTATCGGCTGCTTTTGATACCTTGGACCACAATATTCTGTAATCTCAGTTAAAAGGTGCCACAAATATGTCCGAAATAGCTTTATGACGGTTCTCATCATTTTTAACTGAGCGCTTGTCTTGTATCAGGATGAATCAATCTAAATTCAAAACATACCAACTTGACTGCCAAGTCCCACAGGGAGCATGCTTATCTCCTCTTCTTTTAAACATATATTGTAGAGGAACAACTGCATGCCTCTGCAGGAAACCCTGCCCCCCTGCCTCCAATATGTTGGAGACCTGAGATTGTGCCGTGGATGACACCAGCAGTTGTGCCAATACTGCAACGTGTGCTAGAAAGAAGATGCACTGTGGAAACAGGTTAAGTATTTAGTTATAGTTATTTATGTTACTGTATATGAATACGGTTTATCTTTCCCTCCATCCATTCTTTCTAAGCCCTCATTGAGTAGATAGCTCTAGTTTGCAGTGATGCGCCACTTATCTAGGGTGAGGTGACGGGAAGGAAGCTTGCCCTAACTAGTAGGAACAAAATGAAACAAAAGGTGCCAAAATGGCTAATGTTAAAAGCACCTCCAAGGCATTACTTGGCCTGATAGGTGTTGGAAGTCATACGTGGTTGTGATTGCTTTTAATAACCCAGCTTACCAACTTGCCATATTGTTAAAAACAAAAAAAACTAAAAGCAAGGCTCCATAATTAAGGAGCAGTGTGCACTAGGGTTCTTCCAGTGTGGGCTCCTTAAATATTAGGGGGCTACTAGGACCTTTATCCTTAGGCTGACCGGTTTCAGTGGTTTATGTCATTTAGTACCACTTTCTCCATGGTCCCTCACTGGGCACCGTGAATGGGTTGAGAACACAATCGGTTTCTGCGCCCTTAATGCGCTGTGCCACACTGTGCCACACCGAAGGAGCGGCACCGAATTTTCAAACACCAATGCCTGAACGATATTTACAAGACATCAGAGGTAACAAGGACTATTTAATAGTCAGAATTCGAAGAGGCGATTCTGAGTCAAGGGGTCTGAGACACAGTATGGCACAGCGCATTAAGGGCGCAGGAACCGATTGTGGTCTCAACTTGTGGTCTACCGTCAAGTGAGCCAAGCATCAAAATAGAGTTTGTACTTGAATTCCCAGAACACGATAGTGAGTGCTCACACTCCCATGTATTCTGAAGACAAGGAAACTTTTGCAAGGCCAAGTTCAAACGCAATCTTCATGGCAGAAGGTTTGGGTGATGAGAGATGCTGGGCTAATTAGTTGGGGAGAGCCATGCCCCATCTCCTTGCACCTGGTTCTGGGCTTACGTGCTGCTAAGTGAACCGAATGCTCCAGACATGACACACGTGTGCCAACCAATTGTAGTGGTCCATATAACAAAGGACCTTATAGTTTAAAAACCAATGAGAAACTGTGTATCAAATGTTTCTGAAGATGACATGTTTTAGAGGTAGGCATACATTGTCCACCTGACAGTGGACAGCCAATCACAATCCTAATTCCTATGGAAAATATACTTAGATGTTCCCTTTGAGCCAATCCCAACCCTTAGAAGGTTTTTCATTATTTGCCAAGTAGTATGATGTCACTTCTGACGTATTTTTGATATATGAAGTATTTTTTGTGAAAAGATCGCAGAGAGAACCTGAGCGTACGTCAGTTGATGTTCGTTGTAAACTCCCTGTTTTAGATAATTGTTAATAAAACAGTACGTTGCCATCTTCCTGAGTTGGTTCGGTTATTTGGACTCAGAGTTATACTGTGTGATCATATCCATTAAATGCACGTTCCTAAAGGGCTCTAGGGCCCTAAGCTCAATATCTTAAACCAGTACTTGATTGGCTCAAGATAATGGCATCATGTTTCAAAATAATGCCGATGACACTCAATTAATCTTCGCCATATCACATGGCAATATGCACCAAGTGTATGCTAAAATCAATTTTACCATGAACCATATGGAACAATGGATGGACCAGAACAGTCTCAGTATGAACACAGGCAAGACTGAATATCTCAATACCCAAGACAAGGCTAATATCCATTTCCCTCCAGTGGTGAAAAATGTAGTAGTGCATCTAGATCAACATCTTTCCATGATTAATCACGCAAATAAACATCATGATCTTAAGGCAAATTAGGCAATATGTACCAGAAGAGCATGCAGCCAGCATTGCCTGTGCAGTCATAAGTTCACGATTGGACTATGACTATTCTCTATTGATCAGTGCTCCAAAATATGTTGTAAATAAATTACAAATGATTTTAAATGCAGTGGCACGTGTTGTCGGCACATGTTGTCATTGGATTGCGTTCTACCTTGTTTATTTCCTCCACCCTGGGAAAACGTCATTGGTTACCTTTGGCAAACAAAATTTGGTTCAAAGCACTTACTTCAAAGCTCTGCAAAATACTGGCACAAGCTACTGGGCTACAATATTTTAGCAGTATTTCCCTTTGCGGAATCTACGTTCAGTAGATGCTTCCCTTCTGTTGGAGCCTCGGTTTAAGCGGTTCAGGGTGCTGAGGAGATCTTTCCTAGTTCTTGCAGCCAATCTTTGGAATGCTTTACTACCGGATTTCTGGAGCAGGCGCAGCATGGTAACTTTTATGAAGGAATTGAAAACCTTCTTATTTCTGTAACGTCCATCCTGTCACGTTCATCTTCCTCTCCAGTCTTCAAACAACACTTTGATGCCTCACTCGGCACTACTCTATAAGAGACCATAGACCATAGTTAATGAATTGAAGATCTGGGAAGGTGACTCGCGCTCAGGGTATCATAATTCATAAAAAATGAATATTGGTGCAAATTAGAATATAAATAACAAATGATTTTATAGTAGTATAGGATTGATTCAATGTTGTGTACAGTCGACACGTGTTTCGACCACCTGGTCATTTCCAAGGCCTATTTCCGAAGCATGTGATTCATTCACCTGAAAGGACAGCCTAGTCCCAAACAGATAAATAGTGTATCGAGCAATTTAGTTCGAAGCGGGTTGCAAGTACCACATGGTCAATGTCTGCCTCATCTGAGATCAGGTTGAGATCTTACAATCACATAAAACAGCAATCATCTGAATTATGTTAAACAGTAACTCGAATCTCCAAATCAATGCAAAGTGGTATCTACAGCGTTCTTTAATTCCTGTAATAGGTAAGTGTTGAGATAAGGGATCAATCCCTAAAACAGTATTGGTGCAAACCCATATCGAACCCACTGAGTCTAATCAAATGTCTATAGACCATAGTTAAGTTGATCAGATTTAATGTGAAAAAAACATAACAAGAAAACCATTGAGGTTCAGTGAAGAAAACCTTGGTTAAGAGAGAGTTATGATGATCAGATTTAATGCAACAAAACCCCTGAAACTCTGTGATTGCATTTTGAGAAAGTCTTTGTGTTGCGCAGCATATGTCCACAAGGATGACATCACTTCTGATATCACTAAGTACATTATACATAACATCACTGATGCCGTCACTAATGACATCACTAATATCACTGGTTTGATTAATTACATTTCGACATGTCGAGACGCAGAGACTTGCTGAAAGGCTTGAAGATGTATTCCACACTGGTGCTGCAGCATTAGATTGTTACAGACACACTTTAACAGCAAAACTGTAAACGGCCCATGTTACTATTGGCGTAATTACAGGTCTTTTCAACTGCTCAGACTACGGTATTCACCACCAAACCGATCACAAAGTGCCTGAAAGAAGACCATGAAGGTCAAAACACATGTTGGGTGTTTTGGTTTATTAAAATAATTCTGTGTTAATTTCATCCCTCAGCACAGTGTCATCATGCAATTCTTGCATTTGTGCACTTTCAGGGTCTATGGGGCATTGGGACCCTATCTACATGATCACTTGTAGCAGATATTTGGGATATTGTTCTTGTAACCCAATTAGAGTGAGAACTGTTTTAATCACAGAAATGCCACTTTGCTCAATTTTCAAGGACCTACCAACTTGCTCTTTGTGTTGCATGTGTGTTTGTGTGTATGGGTCTATACACTGGGAAGGGTAGACTAAAGGGGCTCTTACAGGCAACATTCTATGACCCTTGATGCAGTTTTCAGAATAGCCCAAGCATACAGAATATGGTTGAACCTGTCCACGCAAATGTCATTTTGCTCACTTTTCAGGGACCTTCAAGCACATCCGCCTCTTTAAATGTCTCTGCTTTTTAGCATGAGACATAGTTGAGGACAATGTATCATTTCTTTTGTGGGCACAGAGAGCACACACAGCAGATGCCTATTTTAGGAGCACGTGTGGGGTAAAGCTACCGCATTCGCCAACATTTTCCTCAGGCTTCTTAGGAAGTCCTGAGTCCTGCTTTTGCACATTCTATAAACGTATCCTTTGGGGGTAGCCAGGCTGTATTTTCTCTACAGATGGCTATGTATTAACTCCATTGCTAAAGTTGGCTTTGTTTCACTCTGCAGCACTGTTTGTGTCTCGTGTAAAATATTTGTACTATAATAACCCTATGGTCCAGACAAAAGGACATCCGTTGATTGTACCTTTGACTTATGTTGCAATTGTGCATGAGGCTGCATGTTGTTCAGTGTACATGTGCTCTGCATGTACAATTCAGCAGTGCCCTAACCTGTAGACAGATTCCCTGGGGGTTAATAG
Organism: Ambystoma mexicanum; assembly: GCF_040938575.1. Classification (NCBI taxonomy): domain Eukaryota; kingdom Metazoa; phylum Chordata; class Amphibia; order Caudata; family Ambystomatidae; genus Ambystoma; species Ambystoma mexicanum. The sequence goes on along the minus strand of NC_090929.1, from coordinate 845,646,469 downwards.
AATTTTTTTACAAATACCCTTTCCCCTACTTTTGTGCTGTAACCCAGAGAATACAGCTGAGTCCCACAGAAAATTCAGGCCACCTGTCACATAGTCAATGACATAGCAGTTATCTCTGCGCCTGAGCACACTGCGTTGCATGATTTTTATAATGTTATAGGCTACCCGCCTCTGCTAGTAATTGAACAGTCACCTAATTTCTAATTATTATTTGCATGCAATGGAAAGCTCTTCTATTTTCATATTTGCACAGACTACAATCTTGTGAAGGGTCTTCCACCCCACAGCGCTCCAAGGCCATAACAATGGTCGGAATCCTTATACAAAAATCATGTAACATAGCATAGCAAAACATACATGCTATTCCTATGCGTGGCCCCAGGAACCCTCTCAACTGCACGCCCTATGTGAGGTCAGGCTTTATACTTGTGTACGCACACTCACTGCCCAGATCTTTGTGAATTGGATTATGTTTATTTCCTCCAATGCAGCTGCTGGAAAATAGGTATAACCATTCCCTATGCTTTACCCCTTCCAAGTTCGCCCACTCTGTCCCTTTATGTTAATTGTCCAGGTCAGTCAGTCTTTGGTGTTCATGTCTCCACCAACCTTTTTATGAGCGCCCTTAGAATCGATGGGATGCTCCCCAAAGAGAGCACCTTCTGCCCCAGACTTTGCGGAGGTCGGCAGCATGGCCCCGACGGCCGTGCCTTTCTAGAACAAGGCATTACAAAACCCTGTCCTGGATTGTTTTAACAGGATGATGAATATTATATTACCTGACAAAGGGGAAACAGAAGAAGGGCCTGTGAACATATCTATTTTTCATGATCCTCACCAAAAAATAGCTTAAAGACACTGGCATGGTGATATATGATAGGACATTGATAACACATTGATGGCAATATATGAATATTTCAGGAGGGGCCGTGCGCACCCTTAGTCAATCTTCAGCCAGCGTTGAATAACCTTGAAAATATTTATAAAGCAATGTGCTCTTTACTCGCAAGATTCAAGAGACACATATTAAGGTAAATTACCTCAGCGCCATGTTGGCCTTCTGCCAGAGCTCTGGGATATGCCAGTGAAAAGCATGTGTTCACTAGACTCCCCTAAGACTCTATCATATGAGGCCGTCAGCATTCAGCACAACCGCAGAGTCACTCAATTTCAGACCCAGAATAAATATAGAAAGTGATGTATAAGTGAACAGGCTATACTCAGATTTACAGATCGAAGTTTTCTTTCTTTTTCTGTTATCAGGGCCTTGCATAGCGTTTGATGCACAAGTAGTGAGGGGACACTTTTTTATTCAATCTCAAAACGGCTGTGGGGCTGGTATTACTGGTATGTCCATGACTGATAAAACAAGCACAGGTAATGCCAATAGAGTTGTCGGTTGTAGTTTTTCTTTTTTTCTACATTTAGCATGGAGGTCAAGTAATGAGTAAGGACAGCACAGGGAAGAAGAAATGACAGCATGGGAGGGAATGAAAGGCATTGCCCAGCGGTGAGGCAAGCACTGTGGGGGAGGAATAAGAAATAAATGGCAACTCAGAGGGAGAATACAAAATTCCAATCGATGAAAGCTAGGCCATTAACATTACACAGAAGCATTGTACAACATTTGAAGGAAGACATGGCATTGCAAATCGGAGGGATTTAATGACAGTGCAAATGGGGAGGAAGGAGTGACAGCAGAAGGGGAGAAGGAGTGACAGCACAAGGCGGATGGAGCGATAGCACAAGGACGGAAAAAGCGACAGCACAAGAAGGGAAGGAGCAACAGAGCAAGGGGAGAAGCGACAGAGCAAAGGGGAGAGAAGCGACAGAGCAAAGGGGAGAGAAGCGACAGAGAAAAGGGGGAAGAAGCCACAGAGCATGGTGGAAGGAGGAACAGAGCAACGGGGAAGGAGTGACAGTACAAAGGGGAAGGAGCAACATTGCAAAGGGGAAGGAGCGACAGAGCAAGGTGGAAGGAGCAACAGAGTAAGGGGAAAGGAGTGACAGTACAAAGGGGAAGGAGCAACAGTGCAAGGGGGAAGGAGAAACAGCGCACAGGGGATGAGCAACAGTGCAAAGAGAGATAGAAATGCTTGAACAACGTATACAGCACACTCACAAATATGTTTCCAACAACCAAAACTTATGGCAGACATGAAAGCCCTGGAATATGAGCATTACCTTGCATTACAAGCACTTTTTGTACAGGTGCAGTACAAACTAAACTAACTAACTAAGACCACTGACAACATACAGAGGTTCTCATAAAAACAATCTCAGAAATCTTATGAGGACCTCTGTAAGGCATTATTTTTTGGAGAGGTGGAGTACCACTGACAACATCCAGAGGTCCTCATAAGAAATCTTATGAGGAGCTCTGTAAGTTGTCATTGGTACTCCCCTCTACAAAAAGTAATGTTTGTATTGTAACAGTACCCAGAAAGGGAAACCTATGGAGCCCAAATGTATCCCAACTCCCTCAGACTGCATCAGGACTATCCCAGCTTTGAAATTGACACACGCACGTGGCATGTTACAGTGCTCCTGAAGGTGATTATAGTACTGTTTTAACTAAATATACAGCATACGCATACTAATTTAAGATGTAAATATAGACCCTAATAAAGTTTTTTTTTTTTCATTCTGCCAGACCTAAATATATACGTCCTAATTACTGTTGTTATGACACACACGTTGTGTGCTCAAAACAAACGCAGGTGAACAGTTATGTCCCAGGCACTCCATGCCAATTTTTTAGGCTTTGACACCAGGCAGGGAAATGGTTGAACAATGCACAAAACCTTATCAAAATCGTGACTCAGCATGCATTCTCAGCTGGTTAAAGTGAATCGTGACTCAGCATGCATTCTCAGCTGGTGAAAGTGAATGGTGACTCAGCATGCATTCTCAGCTGGTTAAAGTGAATCGTGACTCAGCATGCATTCTCAGCTGGTTAAAGTGAATGGTGACTCAGCATGCATTCTCAGCTGGTGAAAGTGAGTTACAGAGCACAGTGACCGCCTCTACCCCCTTCCCCCCCATCTCCCCACCTCACACACACACACACACAAGTCTGCGGATGAGCTCAGTACCACACATGCGCTTAAAATCTAAGGAAGCCACTTTTTACAATGAGGTACACCAGCAGGACTGTAGATATGCTGTACCCAGGCCCTGCAAAGCTTTAAAAGCCATCATGGCCAGCTTGCACAAAATGATGGATAAACATTGCAGATTGTGCAGAATTTTGGTGTATTTGAAGTTTCTATATCCTGCACTAGTTGGAGCCTTCTGAAACAACGCAAAATAAGTTTTAATTACAGTGCATACAAGTGTGGACTACTGATTCTAGATCCATGTCCTACAGGAATGAAAGCAAATCCTTTTTCTTCCACATAAAGAAATGTGGAGTGAATCACTGTGGCAACAGTCATGTAACGAGCGCACTCACAGAGGAAACTAAGTTGTACATCTGTCATGTGTAGGGGAAGCACACTAGCAATGACAGCTCGCTATGGTTTTGACCTAGTCACAAGTGACTCTCTGACTTGCCAGCCACCATTTCTTTCTTGTCAAGTATGGGTTTCACTACCCATACTGTTCAGAGCAGACTATGACCACTTCTGAAGTCAGGTAGTTTGGCATTGAACAAATAGCCACTTTCAAATAGTTGTAAAATTGGGCATGGCCAATATTCTAATTGCAATTCCCAAGTAGGGAGTAGCCATCAGTGAGTGGTGCAATTTGCCAGGCACCCATGTCTTCACCATAGACCGTTTTGGAACATTTCAGGCCACACTTTCTACAGCTATCATAGACTTCCAGCAGGGTCCCCATGCACCCCTAGAGCCGTAGAAAGGAAACTAGTGGCCCTGGCAGCTCCCTTTATTGCATCCACATACAAACCATCAAACACAGTCCAAGAACCTTTTGAGGAGGGCATTTTGTGGGAGGGGTCAGGCACCAAAACCTTGAGCACCACAAAGGGACAGGCTTTGAGGTGTTGATTGAGATGCGCTGTATGTCCTTAAGGAGGCCATGGACTCCTTTCCTCCTCTCCATTCCGCTGTACCCCTAACATTCTGAACATTTAATGCTTCAATTTTACTTGAAGCAAAAGTGTTTATATGTCAATGTCTACTTAGCTCCTCAAAGCTGTTATTTCCTAAATGTTACAGTGAGCTACTTTAAACTACCAGATCTCCCTGCTCTTCTGACGGAAGGAAAAGCTAATGCTCAACTACAGGATGCCTCTGCCAGAGACCGTTATCTGTATTCTTTGGGAAGACTGTTGCCTTGTGCAATCTTTACAGGTGCACCCTAAATTGTGCCAAAATATATTGAGAAATTATCCTGAGTGTAGACAAGGGAAAGATACAAAGAAGTGATGCCTATCACAACCCTCTGAGTACCAAATGTACCCAAGCATGTGACTTGATTCTTATCACTTTTACCTCACAGAGCCTTTCCTCCACCCAAAAGGAAATTGTCCTAGACCGCCCCATTAGGAGCTGTTGTAGGAACAGAGGTAGAAAAAAGAATATACCTGTCACTATGAATCAGACAAGAGAGTAGGCAACACACCCCTGAAGTGGGTAGCTACTCTTACTCAATCACACAGGACTGATTTTCTAATGACAAATATATTTTATTGATGGTCCACCGCTCAAATCTTCTACCATCCCCTTTCTTATGAAAACATGCACCATATAGAGTGTGTCAATATGCAGTCCTTCAAATAGATGCCCTACACATAATGCATATGCTCACATGCTTCTAACTGGATTCCCATTAGTGAACACGGAATGAATGTTCTTACACTCTCCTGTGTAGTGCATTTTACCTTTTATTATGTGAAATAATCAATAAAGAAACATTGCCACTAGTATTGTAACTACACATAACACACTCAATATGCAAACGTTTATAAATAGCCCCTACATCTACTCAAGAACATTCAACCCTCTCAGGAGCATGACGACAACCTTAAAAGTAACTGACTACCTCATTAAATCTTACTAGGCAACCTCATGACATGAACTGCCTTCTCCATACCTTTCCTCCTTCCCAGTATTATGTTAAAAATGGGTAGAACAGGTCCTCATACTCTCTACTGTCCTCAGATGGTAGGTAGGAGAGAGCTGGCGGCGGGATTCCTGGAGCTTTGTGTTAATATGGCGTCTTGTGACCGTTGCTTACCTGTTCTCCCTGGAGAGCGAGGAGGTGAGGCTGCCAATCTGCCGATGGTTCCTTCAAGGGTTGAATGAGTAACGTGGAGTACCGATACAGCGCCCACCTGACAACCTCTAACAGGATAGGGCTGGACCGGCTCCCAATGTCACAGGACTTCACTTCTCTGATTTTCGTGATGTCAGGACAGTGTAAACACTGACATAGAAGGCCAGGTGAAGTCCAATGACAATGGTGAATGGCAGAGTAGCTGGATGAGGATCAGTGCAGATGATGGTCGTCAGAGCCTCTGGTCGTGCCTCAGTGCAAAGTATAAGTCTAAGGAACTTGGTACCGGCAGGGCACAAGGCAAGCCAATGACAAGAGACAGAGAAAGAGAAAAAACAGGGAGTAGAGAGGGCACGCCCACAAGGGGAAGGAAAAATCCAAGATGAATGGAACAGAGGAACCCATCAAGGCCTCAGGAACCAACTCTGGGGAACTAAGGTAAAAGGGGGAACCAGGAAGAGCAAGTGGGAAGCCAGCAAGAGCAGGTGGATAAACCAGCAAGAGCAGGTAGGGAAGCCAGCAAGACTGGAAAAGCAAGAAGGTAGCACTGGGGCAACAAGGCTAGGCAGGCTAGGTGACCCAGGAGCAGAGAACACAATCAGGGATCCTGACCGCGTTGAGATGCGAAGAATCCCTGCCTTCAGGCCTGGAAATAACCTGGGAACAGAAACGAGGCTTGGACCACAAGCCCGGGCTTCTGCGCATGAGTGGGAGTCAGACATGTGTGACCACGCATGCTCAGTCCCACGACAATGGCTGCGCTCCAGGAGCCTGGACCTAGGGGCCATGGCAAAGACGCCAGTCAGAATAGAGCCTTCAGGACAGACCGCTACAGATACGAGGACCCCGTCATCCAGACCAGGGAAGTGGTATGACACCTTGAGGCTTATGGTCTACGCAATCCATGAATAATGCAAAGCTGTTGCAAAAACTTCACGCTTCAACTCTCGCACAATACTATAGAGCCAAACATATTCCAAGGGGTCTCAGAATCTACCTTAGGCCCACTCTTTGTAAAGAAAATAAGGACTTTGTCAATCGATGGGAACAGATCCTTAACAAGTGTTCATTAGACCTCATTCTTCTCACCATTGAAGAGCTCTCGAAATCAGTCACAACTTTACAACAAGAAATTGAAGAAATCTCGACACAGCTTTCTAAACTCAAAACAGACACAGAACTTATACAGATTCTCGAAGATACCAACAGAAAACTAGGATCCTACAAACAGGACATAGAACAGCGTAAGATTAGGAAATTCCGCAGAGATACTTTGGACTACGCTCGAGACATTGTCTATTCCTGGCAGGAATTTTATGCAAACAGTCGACCTACACCAAGAAGACCCCCCAGACAACCAGCAGAAGCAGGAAATCGTACAGAAAGCAGTGAGGTAACCAGTGGCGAACTTGAAGAGATACCTAGCACTGGATCAATTCCCAACAGAGTCGGGATCACAACACTTGATTTACAAGAAGGTACATCCGGCAGACCAACAGTAGCAACTCCACAAATTCCTTTTTTAGGAAACGGAAAGCAAGACGAGGACAGAAGAAAGTTACGCCAGAAAAAGAAACAAAAGATAACCTTGTCATTAACATCTCCTCTAAACCTCTTTCTTTGGCACAAATGGACACACTTAATTTGGGAATTTCATTCATACCAACTAACTCCACTTCCTTCTTTGAAGAAGAAGTTAATCTTTTTAAGCTTATAAGGAAGATGGAACTTAAGGTATTGTTCAACAACATAGAGGACAACATACAACAGAAGACTAAATCAAGATACCTGGAAATGAAAAACAAAAGTAACTTTTATCCCCAGGTTAATCACCCATTGATTAATCTATTTAACCAGAAAACTACCAAAGACCTCAAAAGACTGAAATACTTCCCACCTAAAAAACAGAATATTCGTAAATACCAACTGAAACTGATTAAACAACTGGCTGAAGATAGTAGTCTTACATTAAAACAAGCAGATAAAGGTGGTGCCCTGGTTTTGATGGACACCAGCCTCTCTGATCAAAGCTGTTCTAAACTTCTAAAAGACACTCGGACCTACACACCTCCAGATAGTGATCCAATTCTTGGGATTACAAACATCATCAAAACTACTGTGGATAAAGCACTAACAATGGATTGGATATCAGAAAAAACAGCTGAATTCCTTATACAGAAATATCCTATAACCCGGTGTTTTACGGGTTGCCAAAGATACACAAAAATCTCCATGATCCACCATTTCGCCCTCTTGTGGCTGGGACGGAAAGCATTTTTCAACCGCTTGCCATATATCTCGACACAGCACTTCAGCCACTGGTACAAGCTACAAGAACCTATCTCAAAGATACGACTCACTTCTTAAAGATTTTACAAACATTACAACTTACAGAGTACAACTTGATTCTGTTCACCATGGATGTCAACAGTTTATATACTTCTATCCCATACTCTGAAGGCATTCGGGCTCTAGAATGGTTCTTATTAACACATAGACAAGTTGATATTCAAAAAATCTTTGCATTGGAATTACTTAACATCATACTCTACCATAATTATTTCAGACACAACGGCCAATTCTACCTACACATTTCTGGAACTTCCATGGGGTCCTTGGTGGCCCCATCCTATGCGAATATCTTCATGTATCATTACGAAAAAACTCACGTATTGGATAATCCTCTTTGGAAGAATAAGATTAAATGCTGGCAGAGATACATCGATGATATTTTTGGAATATGGATGGGTACTGAAACGGAATTGCTCAATTTCTGGAACTTTCTCAATACATGCAATCCTAAAATAGGATTCACTATTGAAACTGGCAGGCCACACGTGAACTTTCTGGATGTCACAGTCGAATTAACAGGAACCACAGTAAAAATGAAAATATATAGAAAACCTACGGATGTGAATAGCTGTCTCCATCACACAAGCCACCATCCTAAACATCTGAAGGAAAATTTACCATATAGCCAGCTACTAAGGCTGAAGAGAATAACTCCAGAAACAGACACACTCCATGCAGAATACAACACAATGAAGAAAAGTTTCCTCGACAGAGGTTTTCCACCCGAAGTGATTGACAGAGCCATATCACGCACAGAAACTCAAGAAAGAAACACACTACTGGAAGGTAACCCCAAAAGAAATGAAAAACGGCTTATTCATACACTGAGATACTCCAGCCAAAGTGTTCAGATCAAAAGAATTATATACAAAAATTGGGACCTAATCAAATCGGACAGTACGCTTGCTGAATTATTTCCGGATCCTCCCATGATGGCCTATAAAAGAGGAAAGAACTTGAGAGACCAATTGATTAAAGCTGAAAAACCCAAACTATCACCTCAGATGACTCTCAGCAAACAAAAAACAGGCACCTTTGCCTGTCTACATTGCCAACTTTGTAACAACGTGATAAAAGGCGACAACATCAGACATCCCTGCAATGGCAAAAAAATCATGCTAAGGAACTTTGCAACATGTGATATGAAAAATGCAATCTACGCCATCCGCTGCCCAAGCGGCATATACTATGTAGGCGAAACGAACAGGAAAGTTAAAGACAGGTGGACAGAGCACAAATCCTGTATCTGGACAAAAAACTGCAAATCCCCAGTGTACAGACACTTCCGAGACAAGAAACACAATGTTTCACAAATTAGATTTGTGGTACTGGAAGTTTTACGACCTCTGAGGAGCAGAGGTGGTAATCTTCCAAAACTCCTGCCACAAAGATAACTCTTTTGGATTAATAAACTGGATGCCATGACCCCTCTTGGGATCAATGAGGACTACTACTTGGGCCCATTTCGATAATTCAGATCACATTCTACATGCTAAAACACAATCTAAGTATTCTACATCGAACATGTCTGAGATTCGTCTGCTGTTTCCTAATGTTTGCATTCTGTGTTCATGTTGACCACTAGTTGGCATTAGAATGTACACCCACAAAATGTTGGGTCAGTGACTATATTCAATTCTTTGTGCACTTCAAAAACATCTGCTTGTATTGCTGTGAAATATGTACAAACTGAGATTTTAGGATTTCTTATTTTACTGTTACATAATGCACTAGGCACTTTGATATACACCAGCTACATCCACTTTTCGTGGATCTATTTATCACTGGCCCGCCCGGTCTTTTTCCGAGCATATTACTTCCAATATGGTTATTCAGACATAGGATCATTTACTCCACACTATCACCTGGTACTCTCTGGTATACCCCCTTCGATCCACCCTTAGGCTCTTAACCAAAGGCATTCACAATCCTTTGCATAATTTTAATTCATGATATTATTTCGGCACTTACTTCTCTTTCTACCCTTATGTTTCTCAAAGAGGGCATTATGTTTATCAATAACGGCATCATCCGTTCCTCCATCCATTTAAATAATTCGACACTTACATCTTTCTTGGCATTGTTTACGTTCCTTTGCGCATGCGTGAGTGACGTCACAACATCGTCTGACGTCGCTGGCGCATGCGCATATGACGTAATAGCCGCCATTTATATAAATACACGGCCGTGCATCAACTAGCTCACTCGTTTGCGGCTCCTGACCGCATTCGGACGCTTCCCTACTCACCGGTGATGATCTAGTAAGTACTCTTTACAGCAAATACAATTAGGCTTACGCCTAGATACTTTGAGTATACTAAATCCCTTGTCATACATTCCTCCTTTTGTAGATACTAGGTTACTTACATTTAAGACACCTACAACATTTACCTGGTTGAACGTCTGGGGCACATCCAGCTAATTCCAACTGACTTATCCAGCAACTTTTGCTTTCCTTTTTTTTGGGAAAATTTATTTCAGTAAGATAATGATTTTCAATTTCACTCTTTATGCCTGCTTAGATTGCACATCATCCTTGTTTTCCTCTTATATCTTTTCTCTATATATATACATAGTCCCTTTCTTCCCCGCATTGAGTGGAAGAGTTAGACGGACCAGGCCACTTCTGGCATGTATCAAATATCTTTTTTAATACTCACGTACAATTTAACACCGCTCCACATTAATATTTGCTATTCTAGTGATGAGTCACAATGGGGTCACTAAACAAATGACAGGATGTTTTGTTACAAACAAGATACTAATTCTTTAAAAATAACACTTGTGACTTTTTGAATTGATGTTATGTTCGATTAACACAAATTGTACTAAACAAATACTAATATATTGTTGTATACAATCTTTCTTTTTGTAGACTTTAATTGTTGAATATGCTGCCCCTGATGAAGAGTTTACACAACTCAAAACTCGTTGGGCATATCAAGATGCAAATAAAAAGCAAAAACATTTTTTTATAAACACGAACTCTCTATTGAACTCTTTATTGAAATTGTACTCATATGTAATTCCAAGTGATTATAATTGCTTAAAACTCGATACTTAATCTCCATTAGGCCATCTCTGGCCTTTCAGAAAGTGTGCAGTGGACGTAGCTATCCTCACTGGATTCCTCACTTGTTCTCTTAGCAAAAAGCAGTCAAAAAAGATTGAGGGCCTGATTCACAGAGCATTTTCCTATGGGATTGCACCATTATGAAATGTTTCTGGAATCAGGCCCTCAGTGTCAATTGGAATTTACTGTGATGCAAATAACAGCCAATTATGAATAAAATATGTCCATGGGTGGTGAGCTGATTGCCATAGGTAGGAATACTTCTCTCTGCAGCTTAGTTAAACATAGTAGTTCTTCTAAAAAAAAGCAGAAGAAAGGCTTTTTGAGTCTCTGGAGCTCAAAAATGCAATTTCAGGTGCTTCAAAATCCAGGCAGAAAAAAGGAGGTATGACCCCCTCCCTTCTCCATAGATTTGCATGGATAGAATGGTTCCAGCCTACTCTCTGGAGTTTCCAGCCTTGTCTGCCTCCAGCCTTGCGTCATCCAGCTCTGCAAATAGATCACTGTGTCTGCCCCCACCAGGAGTCTGCTTATTTTAGCATCAGCACGTTGTTTACGCAAGTCTTCAGGCCAACTCCTCCTCAACGGCACTGCACCAAGGGCAATATGCTTTGCAGCAGAATGCTGATGACTCAATGCCAATGACATGAAGCCAATTTATCTCATACAGCTCAAGGCCAATGGCCCAAGCTGAATAATCTCTAAGTCCCATCAGTCAACAATTCCTCTCACATCCGGCCTAGTCCGGAAGCCCTGTAGTCCATTGTAGTCTTTCAGAACTTTGTTATGTTTAATAGGAACATTCAGAAGTATTTACATACACAAACAGGACCATTGGAGCATATCCCAGACTATTGGAGTGCAGCCCAGAATTATTGTTATTGTAGTGTATCTGTGTTTTCCAAAATAATAGATCAGTCTGACTCACATACATTTCAATGCATTTTTCTCAGAACATGCAGTTCATGCCAGTATGCTTAATGACTACATGGCTTGAGATATTGCTCAACTCCAAGCAGGGCCAAAATACATGTCACACACTCTCCCCATCCCCCCATGAGCCATAGAACAAGCCATGGAGGGAATGTGAAGGCTTCATGCAGCAGACAACAGATTAAAGTTTGAATTACAAACTTTTATTAACTAAAAATGCAGGTTGGGAAAAGGCCTAACTTGCCGAGTGCTAAGGTGGGATTTCCCTACCTAAAGAAAACTAAGGACAGTTGGTGTCAGAAAAGTCAAATCAAATGTGTGTTTGTACCTGCCCTCAAATCTAAATGTATACAATTTGTAGGGATGTCTGCATCAAAATAATTATTGTTCAAATAAGAGTTCAGAGCTTCTTCCATCTCCTGGATTGTAACCAGCGTTCCCTTCCCCAAGCTCAGGATAGTGCACAAGGCACAGGGGTTCCCTTCCCCAAATGTTCAAAATCTTTCAGCTTTTCAAAACAACAGAATTCCTTGGGACACTTCCCAGCTCTTCTGATATGGTTACCTTTCACCAATTTACATATGTAGTGCAGTTGCTTGACTTTAAATCACATCAATGCTCCTTGAAATTCAAACACAAGCTTATTTGTGGGTGCTTTCAGTGGCTTTTCCACATAGTGGTGCACTCGGTCTAGGTGCAGTTGTCGGACCACACAGTCCACCCATGACACGTCACGCAACTGATACACCTTACATGCTTCTTTTCCATCAACAGGTGGCCACTGGATCAGCTTGACAGTGGTGCTTGATTTATTCACATATATCACACCATCTTGACATTGTATTCTGGCTTGGTTTGCCACCATTCCCTTGTTTCACTTATATTCTCGTGGTGCTTCCCAATGTTTGTTTTATACTATCATTCAGTTCCTTGAATTCTATTGTGTCTTGTCAATGCTTGTTTTCTCATATCCTACAGTTCCTTGTATCAGTAGGTTTCACCAAATTTCTTTCACTCAGATCGGCATTCAAAAGTTCTTAAAATTGCTTTCACTCAAATTGGTATTCAAAGGAATACTTGCTTTCATTTGAATTAGTGTTAATTGCTCACATTGAGTGCTCACCTGCCATCCTGGTGCTCCCCCTGCTTGGTAGGCTCACCGGTTGGAGCTTACGGCTTTCCCGCAAGGTCTCCTGCTGACACAAGCTCTCTCTTTCTTGTGTGGTGCCTCGCTTAGTCTCCCAGCGGCTCTCCATGGCTTCACTCACCCAGCAATGCTTCTCCTGCTGCTCGGAATTCACATGACCGCTTTGTTGGTCACGCCGGTCTCCCTCTCTCATTCTGCCACCAATGTCATTCAGCTCTGCAACTTCCAAAGAGTCTTCGAGCGCTCAGCTTGCCACGCTGCTTTTCTGGAGAGGTCTGCTTTTGCCCAGCAGTACGTAGCCCTGCTTCAACAGCTGACTCCATTTCCACAGTACTTCCTTCTTTTAAAGTTCCCACCACCATGATTGGTCCATAAAGGAACAGACTGCTCACTGTTGAAACGGTAGTCCTGCATTACTGTTGCTGGCCTCCTCCTCATCCCAGTACACAACTGATGTCTGTATGTGTGTGTGTTAATAAAGTGAGGATGTGTTTATCTTTTTGGTCTCTTCCTCGTCCCAGTACCAAACTGGTGTTTCTAGGGGAATGTCTTAAGGGGAAAACAGGGAAAGGATTGATAATAGCCTATAAAGGATTGAGGGACAAAGGACTCATTATGAAAGGGAAATGGGGGATATCTCGTCCAAGGATGTCTCCTTCCCACTCCCCAAGTCTCCTCCACCCTGGTTATCCTCCCTTGCAGGTTCCTCCTAGTGGCTAGCAGTGGTCGAAGTGAGCGGGAGCGGTCGGGAGCGGTGCTCCTCTACTTTTTTAAATAACATTTTACAGCTCCTATACTTTTATTTAAAAAAGAAACCGTTCCGGAATGGTTTCGTTTTAAAATAAAAGTGTAGGAAGAAGTTGAAACTTGCACTTTCAGTGCAATGCACTGAATGTTCCCTTACACAGCAGGTGCAAGTGTTTGAGGGGGTGTATTGTGTGTGGGAGGGGACGTGGTGATGGGGTTTGTGGGAGTGGCTGCAGGCCAGAAGTGAACATAGTTCCATTACTTCTTTTCGTACACTTCGACCACTGGTGGCTAGGTATCATGGAAAAAAAATGAAGGGACAAAAAACATGAAGAACACATCATACTAAATAGGACAAGCCACTTAAAAAGTTCATTCAGGATCTTCAACTGTTCTCAGAAATTAAATAGTACTAAAACCTAAACATACATTTTACTGAGAAGAGCTGGCTTTGACAGATACATGTCTGCAGACAACATCTAGTCGGTGAAGCAAGTCCGATGTTGAATCAGAGATGAGTAGATTATTGTCACACAGAAGATTCCAAACAGTTCTCATCTGTCAGTTAGGTTATAGCTTTTGGTGCACTTGAACAAATGTTCTATTATTTGCCACAACAAAACAAAAAGATGATCAGGATTAGAATGAACTCAGCTATGAGGATTTAGGAAATAGGCAAACTCCCTGAGCCTGTGTTTGCAAACAAGTCCAATATGCTTGCCAACTGCTAGAAGGACAAAATTGAATTCATCAGCCAGTCCGTAATGGATCCCAGGATGGAGCTCCAATTTGATGGAGCAGACCTTTTCAGTAGGGATTGTTCCAGTCTGGTGTTTTCTACAGCAGATGTCTGGCCATATGCAGCACTCTGTTTGATGATTCTGCAAAGGTTTCTGTGGTGCTGGTGAGGTGAATCTTCATGTTCAAGGGATGTGCCAGCTTCAGTGATAACTGTGGCAACTAGAGCGGCTTCAGCTTCACTTCAGGCCAACATAGTAGCAAAAGTTAATTCATAACATTCTGCCACCTCTGAGACAGTGATCAGGCCGGCAACTCCCACAGGCACACCCCAGCATGATGAGTTGAATTGCACAATGTAGGATCAATTAGGTAGCAGTAGAGCTTTGCTGATAATGGTTTCCATTCAAATTGCACTCAACGTACATATAGTGTGTTAATTCTGCTCGCACATGCTAATATTAAAAAATGTCATGGCATCTTACATGAGTGTTCCCACACAATTTATTAGGGAATACTGAGGAACGGTAGAGTCCCCATGCACCACATAAGCATGGGTGTAGGGCACCTCATAGACGGTTTGTATCCATTGATCGTTCACTTTATACATAGTGCCCCAGGACTGCAATTCCTCACACGACAGATTTGCCCTTGCTGGCATGTGAATGTTCAGGATCGCATGAAGTCTCCATGACATAAGGTCTTTGTCCCATGCCGATATTACACAGGAAGTCTTTTTGAAGGCACCCAACAGAGTATATCTGGACTCTGAAATGACATGCTGCTGAGCTTGTTTTGATAAGTTAATTTTTACATCAACTCTACTGGCCATGTTATGAGAACCTAATCTGGAACTCCTGTAGACAGTGCATCCAGGAGCTCTGTGATCTTCAGAAGTTCGACAACTGCTTGTTGTTCAACTTGTAGGGTTTTCAAGTCCTCTTGGATGATATGCAGCATATCCACTGCCACATCTCTGAGGTTGTAGATTCCCTGCTGCAATGCAATGAAGCAGCAAGAAAGCTCTCTCTATGGTATGTTCTGCCAGTCTTTGTATTTTCAGGACAGCTTCTTTCCAGATGTAGAAGGATTCTGCACTTTTTGTCTCTCTTTTGTTCCTAGCCCTTTCTAGGTGACCTATCCTGTCTAGAATTACCGACCAATTACCAGACTTTCTCGATGTGTTTATTTTGCTAATGACCTCATTTAAAGATGTTTACATTGCCATTAATTGACATGCTTTGCCAATGGAAATGGCATTGGTTTGTGAAATGCATCGTGAAAAAAAGATGCATAGGGACCTGTGTCTATACCTCTATGCCTTTTATTTCACTCACTAGAGCCAAGTTTCCAGCCTACTGGAACGCATGAGCTATTTGTAATGTGTTCATATTTGTTTTCCTACATTGCTTTGTTAAGCTGCTTAGTTGTCCACCAAAATGTACACTCTTTGGTCTTCCAATCTTGATACATGGGTAGATGGTGTGACCTACAGATTAATGCAAGTGTAATTGAGGAAGTACATTAAATGTGGATTTCTACATGTAAAATCAAGAGTGTCAGTTCCATGTACTTGCCAAGATTCACCCCCAATGCCATATTAAGAGGGACTGATTTGTGAGAAACTATAAGATGTCTCACCCACTAGTCCCTGGGGACTTGGCATCCAGTTGGCAAGGATACAGAAATCACTTTTGGATCCAGTTCCTGTGGGTGGACCAGTGTGGGAGGATCACCTGGGTGAGGAGTTTTCGGGGAGGGGGACACCGTATGGTGAGACACGGTATCCCCTTCCCTGGCAAACCTTTACCCCATCCTACTAGGTAGGATATTTAGGAACTCGAACCCCCTCCCTTTTACAATACAAACACTTCCACATGGGCAGCCTGCTATTGGAGAAAACAGACTAACAATCGAGCCATATACCTGACGTGTCCCAATACAGGCGGGTTCAGGAAATTATTGACCATCACACACACCTGACTTCCATTAAGCTTCTCCACACAGATAAAAGGCAGAGCATGAGAGCACACTCTGAGAGAAGCAAAGCACACAAAGAAACCACAGTTATGAGACGGCAGCTAAACGAGAGAAGACTGCAATATGCAATGTGGGCTATTCCCTTCACATTTTTGACAGGGAACCGTTGCTTTACAGATCCCTTGAGAATAGAAAGCATAAGACCAGGAAACCAGGCTGAAGAATCCTGCATTGTGTGCCAGAGATACCCAGGGCAGTCCTGCATCAATAATCAAGGCAGGGAGAAGCAGCAGCTGCTGTGGTACTGTCCGTGGCTCCAAGAACAAAGCAGTGTCACTGAAATAAACACAGGGGAAGACAGATACAAGACCGGTCTGTGTTGAAGCCAAGGTTGCAAGCATCAACATTGTATGGCGAGCGCTGGAACAAACATTGTTAAAACGTGTGTGATAAGAGACACAAGTACATTTGAACTGCTGATGAGTGATTCAATTTTAAAGGCAAGATATAATACCTTTGACCCAGTTGTCTGGCACCGTGTGGGTGCTCAATTGAAGGTTTGAGTAGTGGCAAAAGTGAACTTGAGAAAAAGGTTAGAAGAGAACAAGTAATTGTGAGTCAAAGTGTTCCTGCGATGGGTCAAGCAAAATCCTGCGCACACTCAAAAGTCTTCAATTTTGTTTAGGTCTAAAAAAGGTTGCAAAACTAGATGAATTTGGTCAGAGCCCGGCAGAGGGAGACCAATTGAAGGTTTTGTGTTAGAGTGGGTCTGAGCCCGGCGGAGGGGGACCCGGGCGGAGAGTAGAGGCAGGCAGATTTAGAAAGAGGCTGTTGTAATAGTCCAGCCTAGAGAAAACCAGAGCTCTGGAGACAGTGAGCTTCTGGGGGAAGGAGAGGAAAGGAAGAATACCTCCGAGGAGGTGCAGCTAGTAGTGTGACTTCTTAGAGATGTCAGAGATGTGAGGAGAGAAGGAGAGTGTGGAGTCGAAGATGACCCTGAGGTTTTTAGCCTCACATGTGGGGACAGGAAGAGGGCCAAGAGAGGTCGGCCAGAGAGTGACAGGAAAGGAGGGGGTGGGGGTGCCGATTAGGAGAATCTCGGTCTTACTGGCATTAAGGCAGAGGTCATTGGTGGAATACCACTCCTGGATAGCAGACAGCTCATTTTCAGGCTACCTTTGGCCATCTCTTCTCCGTCTCCCATCACTGACTGTCTGAGTGTCATCCTCATAGCACTGAAAGTTGGGGCAGAGGGCGGCAATGGGTGGGGGCAAGAAGTGGCAGGTATTGGTTGAACAACCAGAGAGAAAGGTTAGACCCCCGGGGGACGCCACATGTAGAGAAAAAGATAGTGGAGAGGAAGGACCCAAGTTGGACATGGGAGGGTCAGTCAGAGAGGAAAGAAGTCATTGATACCCAGGTTATCACAGAGACATTTGAGCAGGATGGCATGGTTGACCATGTCAAAGGCAGAAGAGAGATCAAGCAAGATGAGGACACATGCAGTGTTATAATCGAGGTTGGAGAGCAGGTCTTCACAGATGTTCAGGAGAGAGGTTTCCATGCTTCTGGTAACTCTGAAGCCAGACTGATGGTCATGAAGACAACCAACAGATTCTGTGTGGAGATTAAGCTGGGAGATGGCCAGCTTTTCCAGGAGTTTGCCCAGGAAGGGAGTGATGGAGATTAGGCGATAGTTAGCCGGGCAGGAGAGGTCATCCGAGGGTTTCTTAAGAAGAGGGTGCACAAGGGAGTGCTTCAGGGGGGGATGGGAAGACTCAAGTGGCGAAGGAGTGGTTGCAGAAGTCAGCCAGGGCAGGAGCCAGGGAGTCGATGTGGTCCTTGATGGTTTCGGAGGAACAGGGGTGAACCTGTTTTGATGAGACTTTCATAGATCAGACTTGTCTAGAAACCTCGCCTGCGGAGAACAGGGGGAAGGTAGAGAAATAGGGAGGAGAGGTGGCTGCAGAAGGGCATGAGGAAGAGCAGGGAGTAGAGGGAGGGAGGGGAGAGGAGGAGAGTGAGGACAGGATGTCCTGAGTTTTAGAGATGAAGTGAGAAGCCAGTGCCGTGCAGAGGGTCTGGGAAGGGACAGGAGAGGTAGAGACTGCAGCAGGGTTGGCCAGTTCCTTGCAGATTTTGAAAAGTTCAGCAAAGCTGTTAGATGCAGCAGAGACGCAGACCTGGATATGAGCTCTCTTCTTGGTGAGGACAGAGAGCCGGTATTGCCTTTGGAGCAGGCGGCAGGCCAGTTTATCAGAGGATGTACATGAAGCACGCCATTTCCTCTTAGCCACCCTGCACTTGCGTTAAAGGGTGACGAGGTCTGAGTCATACCAGGAGTTGCATTTGGCTGTTGGCTTCAGGCAGATTCTCATGACAGGGGCAAGAATATCAAGAGTATCAGATATATCAGAGTGGATCATGGAAAGGGCTGTGTCAGGGTGAGAGTCAGCCAAAGGGGTGGGGGTGTGAAAGTGGCGGCGAAAGCCTCATCTGACACGTGCTTCATAGGTCAGATGACCGAGAAGGTGGGTGGCAATGATGGAAGTGGCTTGGCCTGGGAGGTAGAGAGGGTGAGATGGGAGATCAGAGAAAGTGATCACTCCAGGAGAGAGGAGTGGTGAGAGGGACAGAAAGGGGAAGTTCTGAGGAGATCAGAACATCCAGAGTGTGCCCTGCAGAGTGAGTCGGCCCAGAGGGGAGAATAGAGAGTGCGAGAGAGTCGCAGAGGTCGCAAAAGAGTCCAGATGGAGGACAGGAGGCACCCAGGTGGATGATGAAGTCTCCAAGAAGGAGGAGTTGAGTGGTCGAGACCAGGAGGGAAGAGGAGAGGTCCGCCCACTCAGAGAGGAAGGAGGAAGGAGGAGATCTGACCAGGTGGCCGATAGATGGTATCCACAGTAAGGGAATGGCTAGGGGAGAGGGAGAGCCTGCAGACGAGGCATTTGAAAGAGTAGTAGGCCTGCGTAGGAAAAACAGAGGCAAGAATCCACTCAGGGAAGATCAAGGCTACACCCCCTCTGGTTTCCCTCCGGTAAGAAGGCTGAAAAATCCTGCATTGTGTGACAGAGATACCCGGGGCCCTCCCGCGTCAATAGTCAAGGGCGGGAGAAGCCGCAACCACCGTGGTACCATCCTTGGCTTAATGAACAAAGTGTCAGTGAAATGAACACAGCCGGTGAGTTCGGGAGACCGAGACGCAAGACGAGTCTTTGTTGAAGCCAAAGTTGCAACTAGCAACATTGTATCGCGAGCGCTGGAATGAACGTTGTCAAAACAGGTGTGATAAAAGACAGAAGTAATGTAATTGCTGATGAGTGACTGAACTTTAAAAGCAAGATATAATACCTTTGACAGAGTGGCTACTCAATTGAAGGTCTCTGTAAGGTATCCAGCTGAGAAGTGGCAAAAGTTAATATGAGAAAAAGGTTACATCAGGAAGAGAACGAGCAATTGTGAATTGAAGTGGTCCTGCAATGGGTCAAACAAAATCCTGCGCACAGTCAAAAGTCTTTGATAGTGTTGAAGTAAAGAAAAGTTGCAAAAGTAGATGAATTTGGTCTGAGCCCGAAGGAGGGAGACCAATGGAAGGTTGTGTGTCAAAGTGAGTCTGAGCCCGGTGGAGGGTGATCCGGGGTGAACAGTAAATCACCTGATAAGTTGTACCTGTGAAATCCTAAGAAGAAAGGAACTTTAATGTTTGTTGTGTTGCATCAGACCCTTTGAAATAAGAGACTTTGAATGGCAAAGGGACTTTGGCTAAGAAGGCCCTGAAGTTGAGATTTTGAACTGCATTCTCGTGCTAGAGAAGCCAGAGAGTGTGGTTAGCTTGAGGGTGCCACCTTGTCCCATGCTGAAAACGTGGTGATGGGAAGCCAATGGCTTGAATATCCTGACATATCATTTTGTGAACACTTTTATTTTGCATACCATTGTTTCTCACACTATTTGTATTTAGAAGTAAGGATTGGCAATAGATTTATTAGTATAGGCTCTTTTATTTTGCCAAACTCTACTAGGACTGCATTATTATTTAATGGTTGTAGCTTGCTCCAATCTTTAGATTTAGGATTAGATAGGCGTTTCCAAACCCAACTGAAGTTCAATAAACACCATTGAACTGTGATCACTTGTGTATGCCTTATTATTTGATACCATACCTTCCTTACAGATTCTTGACACGTTTTCTCTGTCATTGTGGCATAGAATGTTTTATCATATACCACAGAATGGTTGGACCACACAAACTGGCCATTTGCAGGTGGTGGGGGAAATATAGATATGCAGCTTTACAGACTCTCCCTTCACCTGGAGTTTTGGTACATAAGTAAATTGTTCCTTAAACTCTGGTGGTGAGTTCAGAAATGGAACAGGACACTGCTCCGAGTTGGTTCTATCAAGCTACTGCACTGGCCTTTGTTTGTAAAAAAGAAAGGTGTCAACATATTTCTCAAAACATACACAATCTGGCATGTCATCTAAGTTTTCTTGGTCATCCTCAGGGCCTAACAGAGCTCCTTGAGCAAAGTATTCTATATTGGGCATCAACATGTTCCTGAAGGTGTCAGAGACATACATTGTAGGGGACACTAGCCTAGACTAATCTATTGTTGACAGTGTATGTACCTGAATTTGCATAATAGGCCTTCTGTAGGTTTTATACTGTAATTTCCAGAATTTTCCTAACTCTGGTCGGTACATGCTTATGTGTATCGAGAAACCACCCTCATCAGCAGCCTGAACAGCCCTCTTGTGTAATATATGTGCTAAGACTAAAGTTCTGCTAGCAGGTAACCGAGACAGCGACGAGCATTCAGTACCCGACGGAACACTGCTTGCTAACTCCGGCATGCGGTGCCCACTTTACGGAGCTCATTGATCCTCAACGCTGACCGCCGTTCAGCGACGACTCGATGTCGACCTGATCACTGCACCTTCCGATTTGCTTTCGATTGGATGAACTCCATCTAGATGGTCCTTTCTTGCTAGACGGCCACTCTTTTTCACAATTTATGCTTGGTAGCAGCATTTCAAGACTAAAGGATACGCTTTACCATCATTTATCTTTCTACGTGGCACATTCTACGATATAACTCGGAGGAGTAGTAGACTATACCAATGATAGAACTAAGAACAAGCACATACAGTCTCTGAACACTGAGTGGACTGCCTCATTTTGATTCCACCACCGAATACCCCGTACTCGGGGGTGTTTTTATCACATCTCAAGTGATGTGGAATTACTCTGCTGGTGAAGCATAAAAGAAAAAATCGGACCCCCGTTATGAGTTGACCTTACGGAGGCCATTTAAATATGATACTTACTGTTGTATCTCGGAGTGATTGTGTATGCTCCCTTTTTGCTGTTTTGCGTAAATTTGTATTATTGTATTTCTAATATTGTCTTCCTAACCAACTCCGAATAACATATGTTTGGGTTTTGTGCAGACTTTCCCCTGATGAATTTCTGTTAATTTTTTTTACGACACACTCGAGAATGAAACATGTTGGGATGAATTTGAATGAGAATGAGTTTGTTTGAGTGATGGATCAGTATGATTGAAGTGACAACGTGTGATAGATGTTTCAATTTGCACAGCACATGACACTTTTTCAATTGATGGGTATTTACCAATTGTGTCCATAAACTGACAAGGTTCTTCAAGTTTGGTGTTTTGTTTTAATGCTGTAGTGTACTGAGCACTACACCTTTTTACTGTGGTTTGATATTAATGAAAATTTACTGATTTATTTTTGTACAATGGCAGTCTCAAGAGTGTTTATAGAGACTTGAGGTGCACCAACTTGACCAGCAGGTTTAATTTCTCTAGTTTGAATTGAGATTCTTTATCTCATAGTGTTCTGTTGTCTCATGTTCAAGGCTTCGCCTATGTTGAGGATGCACTAGAATTGGGATTGTACTTGCCTCATACCTCCCTTCTTGTGTTTAATTTGTCTAAGACTAAAGTGGACATGTTCAACTGTTTTATGGTCATTGGGATAAAAGAATTTTCCCTTGTCAATAGGACAAAAAAGGTGAGACTACCTTCCTTGGGAACAGGGTTTTAACCATCTGGAGCTGGCTTAAGGTGTTTTACAGACACTTGACACCTACCTTTTTTAGGAGGCAGAGCTGGCAGGATGGCTGTTCTTCAGCCAATGAGTGTTACACCATTTAGGCGATGGTCATTGTTTTACAAGAAAAGGTTCTGTGGTTCAATACAACGCTCCGCCTCACTGAAGTCAGCCAATTCTGCATGTTCAAGTATTAGCGGTCTAGTCTTTCCACGTCCTCAACGAACGTCGGATGCAAGTCATGTGATCCCTTTAAAGCAGAAGCAGGGCTCTCTTCGTAGCATCGCTACTGTTTTCAGAGACGCTCCGTAAATTCGCATCTAGGGAGAATCAGTTTCCTCTAACCTTGTTTCTCCTTTTTTCTTTCTTATACTAACCACTCTATTTTGTACCGTAGAGCATCTTTTCAGTGCCATTTCCCCACGATTCGCCTAAGTTCGCCCGTACTTCCGGGTCTGCCGAATCCAGCCTCCTCTCCTTCTTTCAGTCCCCGATCGGGCGAACTCTTGATCCTCCTCCCGCCTAACACAGTGAGTGGTCTCTTCCCCTTCCTCTGTTCCTACCTCATTCCATTTCCTGCACTTACTCACCTCCCATTACAGGATCCCCCGGAGCAATTGGGAGATTTATTCCAGACGGGTTCGCTTTCCAGGGGTTTTCTTCGCTCCATGTAGAGTCGTTCCCGGTACTGGAATTCCTGTAAGACCTTTCTCCTTTCTTTCCATCTCGAACACTCCTTCTCTTATTAATCACACACTCACCAATCATTTTTCTTACCCTTTAGAGTGCCGGCTTCCCGCACTACCGAGAATTCACAACAGAAGACATCCATCCACCCGAGAGGCACTCGTCTAGATCGTCCAGGGTTTTCTTCCCCAGAGGGTTTCCCTGGGGCTCGTGCTCCTTTCACCGTGGGCTGTTCCATTGCGGTGTGGGGGCAGGGTCCTCAGGGGGTCTCTTACTTCTGCTGTTGCTGCTTCAGGATCATCAACCCAACCAGGTTAGTGCATGAATTGCAATATTCAGTTGAGCCGGTCTTTGCTCATTACGTAATAGTTAGCGACGCCCTTGGCGCCTGGTTGGTACGTGGACATGGAGCAGCAAATGCAGCAGCTCATGGCTGCCATGCAATGCATGTCCTTGGAAATGCAGAACCTCAAACAAGATAATGCTCAATTAAGGCAACAAGTTGCCAGAGCCTTCTCTGACTCCCCTCCTATAACCCTTCTCACAGGGAAATACGATGGAGACCCACATAAGCTAAAGGAGTTTTTGGACAGTTGCACAGTCCAGTTCACCTTTAAATCCAGATTTTTTCCTACCGATAAGGATAAGGTAGACTTTATGATCTCTCATTTGACGGGTCCCGCCCTTGCATGGGCTACCATGTTAGTTACTTCAGGTAATGCCATATTAGAGTCTTACCAGGCATTTACCAACAGTCTTAGATCTATGTTTAGTCGGCAAGAGATTACTGTCACCACACAGGAAAGACTCCTGTATCTCCGACAAGGCAGTAAGGACCTAATAATTTACATTACTCAGTTCAAGCAATTGTCTTCGGAAACAGGTTGGCCTGATGATGGTTTACTGACTCTCTTCAGACGGGGACTTGCTGAGGATCTGAAGGATGAGGTGTCTACAGTCCCACGACCAGGAAACTTGGCCGAGATGATAATCTTAACAATGCAAATAGACTATCGCCTTCAAGAGCGATCTCAAGAAAAAAAAAGAGGGAAGGGATTTCGTTTGAACCCCAATCCTATAACATCTCCCAGCAAACCTGTTTCCTCAGAAGAACCCATGCAGATTGGATCCGTAAGGGGACCTCTCCCGGCTTCTGAAAGAGAAAGGCGAAAGACTCTAGGTCTTTGCATGTATTGTGGTTCGGCTTCTCATATCTTACGAGAGTGTCCGATTGTTCCTCCCCGCAGAATCAAACCTGTACAATCGGGAAACGCCAAGACCCTACCGTAGGGGGAACCACGGTTGGAGTTCAACATCTGGGTTCCCCTGTAAGGTTTGCATCTTCACTAGACCCGTTGAATAACCAGCATTCGATGGTAGTCCTTTCGTTGACCATTATCCTGCCAGACCAAACTTTAGCAGGGCTTCCTGCGCTACTGGATTGCGGAGCTGCGGGGAACTTCTTGGATGATCAATGGGCAACAAAGAATGGGTTGGCTAGGGTTTCTAAGGCTTTTACTACCCCCATTCAAGGGGTAGATGGTAGCCCGTTGAGTTCCGGACCCATTAGGGAACAAACCACTTCCTTGACCTGCCTGATTGCCTCCCACAAGGAAGTGTTGGTCTTTGATATCATCCGAACCGCCCACTTTCCGATTATCCTAGGTTTACCTTGGTTACGCCTTCACAATCCGTATATTAATTGGAAGGCTGGAACTCTATTCTTAGGCTCAGAATATTGCGTCTCCCACTGTCTTTCACAACACTCCGTAGGCCTACATCTGCCATCTGAAGTAGCAAGTATTCCCAAAGTTCTGTCATGAGCACTGCTCCTGAGAAGCCAAGTCAGGCACAGCATCCCCGGAAGCAGGCTCACGACCCTCATCCCCGGCTCCAGCAAACCCCTATTGGGGCCCTTTGGACCATGTCCTGGCGCCTCTGGCGCCAGGCTCATAAGGAACCTCAGTCCCGGCGCCAGGGGCGCCGGGCTCATAATTCTTGCAAAGGTGCTTGGGTGGACCTACCTGTAGCAGACCATGCTGCATACTCACCTTTGCAAATGCTGGCAGGATGAAGTCCCCAGCTGTCATGATGCCTACCTCCAAGGAGTCAGGTCCGACCCAGCGACCCCAGAGGCAGGCATCATTTCCCCCAGGGGAGTGCCAGCGGGCCCAAGCTGGGGCCCTTTGGACGCAGTCCTGGCGCCTTAGGCGCCAGGCTCATGTTGGACCTCTGTCCTGGCGCCTTAGGCACCAGGCTCATGAAGCTAGACATGTGTGCAAGTGTTTTCATGTGCACTTACCTGATGCAGACCATGCTGCCACATCCAGGCCCTCTTGAGGCCTGAATGGAACTACTTTACCTGTGGGACTACTTTCCACCCGGGTGTGGTCGGGGAAGGATACATACCTGATCGGAGGAAGGATACACACTTGGGACTTCTTCCAAAGCTATTTAAACCACACCCGATCAGCAACTCACGCTTCGCGTTGTTCTGCTCCTCGCAGCTGGACGCTCACCGTGTCAGCTCCTGCTTCTGGACTTCAGCCACGCCTGTCAGCATCCTGGATCACCTGCAAAGGGAGACAAGAGACCTTACCAGTTAAATCTGCACCTCAGAGACATCACTGACGATCCTGAAAGGGAAGACATTATTTTTTAAAAGCATTTCGTTATGATCGCTGCAGCGCTGCATTTCACTCACCTTTCCTGGGTTCCTCCATCTTCAGCAGCGATCATCCGGATACACAGCCACTTCCCAGAGCCTAGAGAAAAAGACAAGAATAAGAGGTGAGAGAAGGAAGGGAATAAGACTTACCTCATTTCATTTCGGGTCTTGCCGCTTCCAGGCATTTTCCGGACCCCGGCCCCTATGGGGAAAAAAGACAAAGACATTGAATGAGTATATGCAAAGTCAGTTTCCGAGCGCTCCTCCAGAACTAACCTGCCATTTACTGGAACTGGAACTGCACGTTTCACTTCGGGTCGGTGCCATATCTCCGGCATTCCGAACCCCGGCCCCTAAGGGGAAAAAAGGACATAAACATTAGCGCTTGCTGCAAAAAGACAATGAACATTATTATTAAGCTTGGACTTTTGAACTTGCAACAGAACTTTTACAGAGCCTTACCTGAATAGTCAAGCTTACCTGAACTCCCATCAATCCTCAATCCAGTGAAGTAACTGGGTTTCAACGTGCCCCTGCATCAGAAGCAGGATGGAGAGCTTATCCTTCCTGACCCTAAGGTGAGACTTCACGGGGAATCGTGGAAGGGTATCGTGGAGGGTTGGAAGAGAGTGGGAGGCTTGATCATAACTCAGTCAGTAGGTAATACTCCCTTTTCACGCACAGGGGAATATTCCTGCGAGCCGGAGAAGCCAGAGTAGAGGGCCCTTCCTGTCCATCGTCAGAGTCCTGCGCTTCACCATTGAAGAATCATCAGCACTCGAAGCCAGACCTGCGCCTCCGTGGGAATCAGGTGAGCGTTACACCAGCCTTCTGCTGGGAGGAACTATTCCCTGAACTGGGACTACTTTCTTACCTGGGTGGGGCTGGTGCCACTCCTTAGCTCTGGAACACAGGAACTCTTTTACCTGGGCGAGGCTGAGGAAGAAGACACCCAATCACTCCAACACTATTTAAACCACACCCGATTGGGAAAACGTGCTTCGCGTTATTCTGCGTCGTGCAACGGCAACGGACGAACAACGCCCGCAACATCTCAAGACCTGAAAACAGAAAACAAGGGACATTATTGAGGTGTCAGAAATTCCCATACCTACGTACAACCGCACGTGTCGCGCTCTCAGTGACCACGCCCTCAGCATCCAGGCACCTGAAAAAGACAATGCAAAGACTTCATTAAAGGTGCCCATCTCTTCAAGACTATAAACTCTTTATACCTACTGGCATCCGCTCGTGCAGTAACGGCGGCATCACCTTTTGGCATCTCAGCACCTGTGCCACTTCTAAGGCCACAAAAGACTTTGAGGACCTCCAGTGACGTAACTGGAACCCACGCACCCCTGCATAAGTCGCAGGATGGAGAGCCCAGCATTTATACGCCTAAGGTGAGAGCTCACCAGGACATTGGACTTTCGGAGAGTTGGCGATTAGTGAGGAGGAAGTCCAGCCAAACGGTCATTAACCCTTTTTTCTTCCGCCTGCAGAAACCTTACCCTGCAAGCCAGACGGTCAATAATAGGAAGCCCAGTCCAGAGAGTCATCCGAGCTCTACGCTTCTCAATTGAAGAGACTATAACAGTTCAGCCGGGACCAGCGCCTCCGTGGGAATCAGGTGAGCGTTACAAGTTCCCTACATAGGTCAGATAGAATTGATTCCTTCCTGTCACCAACAATACATTGGAGTTTTTGATATACCACAATTTCCTTCTCTTCCTCCACATCGACGGGACGATTGTCACATCGACCTCCTCCCGGATCAACCTGTACCATTTGGACGCATGTATGTTCTATCCCAAAGAGAGAAAGATGCCCTCAAAGAATATCTACAGGCCAATCTTCAGAATGGTTTAATTATGGAATCTAAATCCCCTGCTGGTGCATCGCTGTTCTTTATACCTAAGAAAGACACAGAAGAACTTAGACCATGCATAGATTACAGAGGTCTCAACAAGATCACTATACCCGACAAGTACCCCATGCCTTTGGTAAAGGACATTCTGGAAGCTGTTCGTGGAGCTACTCTTTACACGAAACTGGATCTTAGAGGGGCATATCACCTAATTCGAATCGCACCAAATGACGAATGGAAGACCGCCTTCCGTACCCCCTTCGGTCACTTCCAGTACCAAGTTATGCCCTTTGGCCTCGTAAACGCTCCTGCTGTGTTACAGCGGTTTATGGACCATCTGTTTTCAGATATTCTCCTACATTTTGTTATCATCGATCTAGATGACATCCTGATTTTTTTTACTAACAAGGAGGAGCACATCCAGCATGTCAACACTGTTCTACACCGTTTACAAGCCAATCAGCTATATTGCAAAGCGGAGAAGTGTGAATTCCATAAGACTCAGATCACTTACCTCGGATTCGTATTTTCCGCTAGGGGTATTTCCATGGATCCCAAAAAGGTTTCAGCTGTTTTAGATTGGCCTTCCCCATCAACAGTTAAAGAGGTTCAAAGGTTTCTGGGATTTGCGAACTTTTACCGTAAATTAATTCCTGGTTACTCTGAAACCATTTTGCCTATTACCCGTTTACTGAAGAAAGGAACAGCATTTTCTTGGGACCCATTAGCACAACAAGCCTTCGAAACATTAAAGAAATTGTTTACTTCTGCTTCCATATTGATTCATCCAGACCAGTCTCAACAATTCATTGTCGAGACCGACGCCTCCCATCATGCTTTAGGAGCCATCCTTCTACAAAAGAATGACCAGGGGGAGGAACGGCCCGTAGCCTATTTGTCAAAGACTTTCACCCCTTCGGAACTGCATTATTCTGTGCTAGAAAAGGAGCTCTTGGCCATTAAGAAGGCCTTTGAAGAATGGAGACATCTATTGTTAGGGTCACCTTGGGCCGTAGTAGTTCGGACTGACCATCAAAACCTCAAAGTCTTACAACAGGCCCATACCACGAATAGCAGACAGGCGCGATGGGCACACTTCTTCTTACCATATAGGATTGAGTTCACTCTTTTGCCAGGGAACCAAAATCTGAGAGCCGATGCTTTATCCCGGAAAAGACCTGTAACAACCCGTTTTTGTGCAGAGAGAATGTTCCCTAAAGCAAGATTTATTGCTATTCTTACGGATTTTCTGCAAAGTCTTGAACAAGAAACCTCCAAGCAGAGTCTGTTATGTGAGAAGCTTGCGTCATCTCATCACCTAGTCAAGAACCAGGATCTTTACTTCCATGCAGATCAGGTCTTAGTTCCTTCTCGTTCTCTCTAAGGGGAAGTCCTTAGGATGTGTCATGATTCTAAGGCCGCCGGACATCGAGGCATTCAGACCACCCTCGATTTGATTAGACGGCATTTTTGGTGGCCTACGGTTCTATCTGATGTACGGGATTATGTCAATGCGTGTTCCACTTGCCTTCAGTCCAAATCCTCACGAGCCTCCCCATTTGGCCTCCTCGCTCGTATGCCTATTCCCGAAAAGCCTTGGCAGATTATATCCACAGACTTCATTGTGGATCTTCCACCCTCGTCACATTGCACCACTATTATGGTTACCATAGACTATTTCACAAAGCTAGCACACTTCACTCCTCTAGCCAAAGTCCCAGGAGCCGCTCAGATGGTCAAGATTTTCTTCGCAGAAGTGTTTTCTCGTCATGGTCTTCCTGAGACCATTGTGTCGGACAGAGGGCCCCAATACACTTCACAATTTTGGAAAAGCTTATGTAACATTTTGGGTGTCAAGAGAGCTCTGAGTTCTGGATACCATCCTCAAACCAACGGACAAACAGAACGCCTTAATCAGACACTTGAAGGATACCTACGCTGTTTCGTGTCTGCAGCTCAGGATGATTGGGTAGATCTACTACCACTGGCGGAATTTGCTTATAATAATGCCAAACACTCCGCTCTCAAAACAAGTCCCTTCTATTGCCCTTATAGGTTTCATCCTTCCTTTGTTCCCAAGGCATCTCCGTCCTCATCGAAATTACCCGGAATAGACTGTCTCATAGCTGACATTCAGTCAGCTCAATGACTGGCCCGTGTGGCCCTTCAAGCAGCCCAGGACCGAGCCAAATTTTATGCTGACAAACATCGCCGTGAGATGCCCGTCTTTACAGTTGGGCGCAGTGTGTGGTTGGCTTCTTGCTTTCTCCCTAAAAATGTGGTTCCTTCCAAGTTGTCTCCTAAGTTCTTTGGGCCTTTCAAGATAATTTCCCAAGTGGGAACTACAGCAGTTCGATTAGCCTTACCACCTTCTTGGTATCGGATACATCCAGTTTTTCACCTGTCTCAGTTGAAACCTTCAGTTCAGGACCGTTTTCAACGATCCATGAGACACAGACCTCCCCCAATTGTCACCAGTTCAGGAACTGAATATGAGGTGGCCAAAATATGCGACTATCGCTATCATAGGGGTCGCCTCCAATTCCTCATAGACTGTAAAGAATACTCTCCAGCAGAAAGAACTTGGGAACCGGCCTCTGGTGTCCACTCTCATCTCCTGGTGCAACGTTTCTTTCGATTACACCCGGGGAAACCAGGGTCTCCACCCATGAGGAGGGGGCATACTGTTACACCATTTAGGCGATGGTCATTGTTTTACAAGAAAAGGTTCTGTGGTTCAATACAACGCTACGCCTCACTGAAGTCAGCCAATTCTGCCTATACAAGTATTAGCGGTCTAGTCTTTCCACGTCCTCAATGAACGTCGGATGCAAGTCATGTGATCCCTTTAAAGCAGAAGCGGGGCTCTCTTCGTAGCGTTGCTACTGTTTTCAGAGACGCTCCGTAAATTTGCATCTAGGGAGAATCAGTTTCCTCTAACCTTCTTTCTCCTTTTTTCTTTCTTATACTAACCACTCTATTTTGTACCGTAGAGCATCTTCTCAGTGCCATTTCCCCGCGATTCGCCTAAGTTCGCCCGTACTTCCGGGTCTGCCGAATCCAGCCTCCTCTCCTTCTTTCAGTCCCCGATTAGGGCGAACTCTTGATCCTCCTCCCGCCTAACACAGTGCGTGGTCTCTTCCCCTTCCTCTGTTCCTACCTCATTCCATTTCCTGCACTTACTCACCTCCCATTACAGGATCCCCCGGAGCAATTGGGAGATTTCCCTTTCCAGGGGTTTTCTTCGCTCCATATATAGTCGTTCCCGCTACTGGAATTCCCGTAAGATCTTTCTCCTTTCTTTCCATCTCAAACACTCCATCTCTTATCAATCACACACTCACCAATCATTCTTCTTACCCTTTAGAGTCCCGGCTTCCCGCACTTCCGAGAATTCACAACAGAAGACATCCATCCACCCGAGAGGCACTCGTCTAGATCGTCCAGGGTTTTCTTCCCCAGAGGGTTTCCCTGGGGCTCGTGCTCCTTTCACCATGGGCTGTTCCATTGCGGTGTGGGGGCAGGGTCCTCAGGGGGTCTCTTACTTCTGCCGTTGCTGCTTCAGGATCATCAACCCAACCAGGTTAGTGCATGAATTGCAATATTCAGTTGAGCCGGTCTTTGCTCATTACGTAATAATGAGTGCCAGTACATTCCCAGAAGGTCTACAGCACTGTTCAAGTGCTTCTTTGTCATGGTTCTTTTCCAGTAGATAGTCCCCACACTTCAAGGTGCTGGGTAACTTGTCTTTATTTTGGTGCTGTGATAAGATTTTTTCACCATGAATGGAGTCTCCCACAAGATTTATGAGAAGCAGTTGGTCTGGCCTGGTGAGAGAACTACAGGGATTATATAAATCAGGCATATACATGGGGCCAACAAAAAAACAACTCAAAAGGCGTTTTACCCTCCTATTGAGAAAGGTGAGGTAAGTTATTCATGGTATGTTGAACTAAAGACACATGATTTACCCAATTGCTTTCAGAAGAGAGGATGCATTTAGTCAAGGCTTGCTTTATTATACCATTAGCTCTCTCAACATCCCCACTGGAATATGGTCAAAATGGGTTTGAAAAGTGCAGAGTACAACCCCAGCTTGACACCCTCTCTTAAGGCTTTGCCAGAAAATGCTGACTCATTGTCAGCATGGAGTAATGTCAGTGTTGTTTTAGCTGCTAAGGACAGCAATCCTTTTATGACCTCCTCACAACCTGCTTTCTTCTGAAGAATTAACCAGGTGAATCTGTGCACAGGCCTAACATTATTAACAAATATTGATACTAGTTGACTGGGGTCTTATTATCCATATGCATGCATTCAAATGGCACTGTCACACTCTTGGTGGCAGTTGTGAATTTTCCATAGTTGATTGCAAACATATGGAGCAATTCGCTATGTACTGCTGTACGTCTTTACTAAGCTCTGGCCACCAATATCTGTCTTGGAAGAGTTGTGTGGTAGCCGATAGTTTGTGGATACACTTGCAAGTCCTCTAGAGATTTGTTTCAATCTATCCTGCTTATTAGGTAGTACCCTGTCAACAGGGCCTCCCTTTGACCTAGGGATAGTGATATTGGGCCTCATTACAAATCGCCCGGTATGGAAACAATGGTGGCAGTAAACCCGCTGCCACCGTTGTTTCCATGCCGGGCGATCACAACTCCTGCAGGCAGGAGGTGATGTTCCCGCCAGGTCTGACCTGGCGGGTTTAACACTGCCCGCCTGCAGGCGGACGAGGAAACACTGGCAGCATTACTAGATGCTGCCGGTGTTTCCATGATCCACATTCCCATTGAGTCCAATAGGACTCAGTGGGAATGGGGATTAACCCCATTCCGCCTCCGTGATTCCTGGGAAACCGGGGTTGTAATGACCCGGTAATTCCGGGAATCACGGAGGCGGAATGGTAATACGAGTCCGGCGGTAACCAGGCAGTTTTACCGCCTCGGTTCCCGCTGGACTCGTAATGAGGCCCATTCTCTTTTAGATTGCAGGTATAAGTAGTGGGGAACCTGGCGGGTTAGGATTATTTGCATCCAAGCATGCATGTATGGACTCATCTTTATATGTAGCAGAGTGTGTTAATGCTACCACTACCATTCGTATAGTCCACTGTCTTGCAGACTGATCAGCAAGTGCATTGCCTACCCTGTGCACAGAATTCTTTCTGTGTGTTTTTGTATGCAAAACCCATATGAGAGATCTAGCCTCCTTGATGTCCCATACTTCTTGCCAAAGTTGTTTTGACAATATTTGTTTGCCTTTGGAATCTCTGAATGAGTGTCTACCACCATTGGCGATCAACATGATAACCTCTTACTACATATTCTGAATCAGTCACAATTAAAGTGGGCTTATGTTGACTAACTTGTCACAGTGGGAGGAGGTTGTGTAGCTCACCAACCTGAGCTGAACTATCACCTACATTCTTTGTTTGGGTATCCTGGTGTTCAGACTCATTCCTATGATTTCATAACCTTTTTACAGAAGCACAGGCAGCAGAATAGTTACTGTCTCGACTGCTCGAACAGCACTCCCATAACAGTATATTACATTTGCAAATATCCAAAGAGGAATTTCTGGTACTGTTGCACCTGCTTCTGGTTTTAAAGACCAATTCAGTGTATACATTTGTAACAGGTCTGGCTTGTAATTATATCTTACATCTGGTGCTGTCTTCATGGAAGCCCATTGCATCCATCTTTAGTGCCTTTGGAGTTCACAATGCACAGCATGTAGCAAACCTCTAGCTGCACTAACAGTGTGTTTATGTGCATAATCTTGTTTGCAGCTAGTGTGCATTCATTCTGCACTATTGTTGGAACTGCAGCCAGAACCATCTCCTCTGGAGCAAACCTCTGGTCTGGAATTGTATAGACATTACAGTGGTAAGCTATGGGTTTTGTCTCTCCATGACTACATGCTACATAGGTAAAAACATTTGTTCCAGGAAACAATATCACTTCTAAGACCTTCATCTGCTGGTAAAGGTGGTGCAAAATGTGTTTGTGCTCCCCTTTCCAGTCTGATGGATGGAAGCTGGGCTTCAACAGGTCCTATAGTGGTTTCACTAATGCTGCATAATCTGCAATGTATGGCTATCCAAAAGTCAAAAGGCCAAATACAGCCTGTTACTGTTTAAGTGTACATCGGCTCTGCAAGTCTGCACATTTCTCTAGGAATTGAGTTGCAAGCCTCCTTCCTTCAATAACGATACCCCAGAAATATGATTTCTCTCTGGGCTATTTTGGATTTCTTAAAATTAAAAATGTAGAATATAGCTACCAGTGTCCTTATGATCAAATCCACTTTCTGTAAGTGTTCATTCAAATTATCATCTGTACAGTATATTCCATCTACATGTGGCCACCAAGTCTGAATGCCTTCTAGGGAGGATTGTATACTACTTGAGAATATCCCTGACAATTTTTTTTTTATCCCTGTAGGAGTCTCGTGAAACAAAGCTGTTTCCCTCTAAAGGTTATTGCTGTGTACTTATAGCTCTCTGAAACCAAAGGTTTTTTAACAAATCCATTTCCCAGATCCAATACAGTTTTATATTTATATCTATGTATGTTACTCAAAAGCCCTAAACTATGCCTGTTCTGAACAGCCTCTGTGTGTGTGTTTGCATTAAGAATCCTTAGTCAATTACCAGTCAATATGAACCATCTGTCTTAGACACTGGATAAAGTGCTGTGTTGTGTGGGCTTGCCTGTTGTACTAGAACTCTTTGGTTCAATAACTGATCCACTATTATCTTTAAATGTGGACTAGTGTGTTCGTTGATTGGATATTGTTCCCGAGAATGTGGTGTTGCAAACACTGGCCTTCTATTTGAAGGGCAAACTATGTCATGTCCTACATGATTCTTGAATAGTTATGCTGTACCTAAAACAGCCTTTGAGGCTGCATAGGTATTCACTAATTGTTCTTCAACCTCTTCTGAAAAAAACTGGCTTAGTTACTTCTTCCCCTTATGGCTTTCCCTAACATTTAGCCTGGGAGATTCTAACTCAGTTAACTCTTCTCTCTGGTTCAATCCAGATCTTAAGTTAGAGGGGAAGACGATATTTTGGGCTAACTGGTATTTGAGTGGTATAGAATGGTTAGGTGATGTATTTGGAAAAGGAAAATGGATCCCATTCAAAAGACTGACAAAGGGAAAAGAAGCTTGAAAATGTGTGCTTCAGAGAATATAGAAAACTGAAAAAGGTAGTGGGTAATAAAAGAAATAAAATTCCCAAAGTTTGCAAGGACTGGATGGATCGGTTACAAGAATTCAAACTGACATTGCCTCCACGGTGTATACATGTCTGGCACAATATAAGATCCTTGATGAAAAACTGTTGGTCAAATGGTCGGAGGTATTAGACTCAGAAATTAGTGTGGGCAGATGGAACAACATATGCAGAAATGTGTCTTTGACTTCGTTGAATTTAGGAGAAAGAGCAAGACAGATTAAGATCCTGAATCATTTTTATTAGACTCCACAGAAATTATATAAAAGGGGTTTGATTGAGTCTGAGGCATGTTGAACATGTAAACATGGAGTGGCTTCCTTTGAACAGATGATATGGGAATGTGGAATTGTAAGGCACTTCTGGAGAAAAGTGACACAAACAATGAGCAATGTTTTAATGATTGATGTGGACTTTGATTATGAAAGTGCTATTCTAGGGGAGGAGGCTCTAATCACAGAACTGTTGTTTCCGCAGAGATGTTGGTTCTTTAGAGCCTCGCTCTGTGCAAAGAAAATTGTTCTGAGGAATTGGAAAAGTGAGCAAACACCATCAATATCAGAATGGATGACAGGTTGGGTGCGATGTCTAAAATGGAAAGAGTGATCTTATGTAGAAAGAAGAAATGTGACTTGTATGAGGATATTTGGGATAGATTCCTCAATATATTACCTATATTCTGCATGTGAACTTGTGTAGTTGCAATTCCCTCACTGTGAATGCAATGTTTTTGTTTATTCCGTAAAATGTATAACGATTCTGAATGTAATCTGTTCTTGTGGTCAGTAAATATGTGAATACAAAAAAACATATAGCCTCGGACAGTCTTGTTCAACTAAAAGACCATCTTGTGTTATGTGCAACTCAGACCAAAATAGTACCTCTATTTCCTTTGAATGTTCCCCTTCAAGTTGAATTATAACCTCAGACACTTCATCTTCCACAACCACTTCTCCAGTGGGAGTAATATCTTCTACTTTCTGATCAGTAGGAATATATTCTAAAGGGTTATTGTGCCTTTCTCTGAATGTGGAGACCTGTGTACTAGAATCCAACTGTACGTTTAGCCAATCGTTTGTTTTTTTGGCCACTGGTATTATCCTGTGAGTCTGGTTTAGTTCTTTTGACATCGTCCATTCTTAAAGTTGCAGTTTACTTCATTGCTCCTTTCTTTTCCTCCCTCTTGGCAGGCTTCTGCTCTCCCTTGGATGCTGAGCCCTGTTTCTTGTCTTTCTGTGGAGAAGAAGGATTGTCTTCATTTCTGTATCTTTGTGGTTGCCTAAGCTGTGCCCTATCCCTAAACTGATAGGTACTTCTCTCACCCCTTCTACCCAGGTAGGATCTTCAACCCCAATTCCTGCCTGGGATTCATACCATCCCTCTCTACAGATACTGTTCTATCATGAAGGTCTCCCGCTCTTCTCCAGTGGCGGACAGACTGGAAGAAGGTATCCTTCCCTTTCTTCCTCTAGCTGAGAGTGTGTTCCAAAACAATAGATGCGTCTGGCACACAGCGCAGACATTAAAATTGAATGAGAAACTCTGTTCATAATTATTAACATGTGCTCGCTCCCTGAATACATTTCAATACATTTTTCTCAGTACATGCCAGCATGCTTAACGACTAGATGGCTAGAGATATCACTCAACCCCAGGCAGCACCAAAATACAAATCACATGGTTGCTCAAACCAAGCAACCAGCAATTCCCACCACCAAAATACAGGGTGAACTGGCATTTTCAATTTTATTTGAAATTATTCTTAATTTTTGGCATTTCGTACTAAAAAAATAAAAACATATAAACACTGAAAATCTTTGCATAATTGCAATTGGTTTTGGGGCTGTAAAGGGTGTTTAATATGTTGTTAAAAGTTAGCATATTGTGAAAATGGAATGTCGGATAACAGTCATCGTTCTATGTTTTAGAGTTAGTACCTATTGCCCTGTACCATGAATAGCTAGAGTAAAGGTAGAATGCTTATTGTGATTATAGAATTTAGAATATTAAATTGCTTGCCTGGCGAGCTGTCTTGTGTGCCTGAGTCTATTCACTTGTATTTTGAACTTTAATCCCGGGCTTCTCAGAGAAGAATGTGGTAGCAGCTATTGTTCCAGTGTCCTGGTTAGCAAGTATAACTGTGGCAAGTAGTTACACGGGATGCACAGTGCTTTTTTGTCTATAGTACTAAACTAAATTTTTCCTGCAAATTGTGGGCACTTATCTCAAAGTGTGGTAGAGTTTCATTGTGCAGAAGGGATGAGTGTGCAGAAGGGATGAGTGCTCAGAGGGGACGAGTGCGCAGAGGGGACGAGTGCGCAGAGGGGATGAGTGCGCAGAGGGGACGAGTGCGCAGAGGGGACGAGTGCGCAGGGGGGAACGAGTGTTCAGGGGGATCGAGTGCGCAGGGGTATCAAGTGCGCAGGGGGGATTGAGTGCGCAGGGGGGGTGAGTGTGCAGGGGGATGAGTGTGCAGGGAGGATGAGTGTGCAGGGGGGATGAGTGTGCAGAGGGAATGAGTGTGCAGGGGGCGGATGAGTGCACAGAGGGAATGAGTGCAGAGGGCAGATGAGTGCGCGGAGGGAATGAGTGCACAGAGGGGATGAGTGCGCAGAGGGGATGAGTGCACATAGGGGACGAGTGCGCAGAGGGGACGAGTGCACAGAGGGAATGAGTGCGCAGGGAGGACAAGTGTGCAGGGGGGTTGAGTGCACAGGGAGCAGACGAGTGTGCTGAGGGGATGAGCGCACAGAGGGGATGAGCGCGAGGAGGGAATGAGTATGCAGAGGGAATGAGCGCGCAGAGGGGATGAGCGCGCAGAGGTGATGAGCGCGCAGAGGGGATGAGCGTGCAGAGGGGATGAGCGTGCAGAGGGGATGAGTGCGCAAAGGGGATGAGTGCGTGGAGGGGATAAGTGCGCAGAGGGGATGGGTGCGCAGAGGGGGTGGGTGCGCAGAGGGGGTGGGTGCTAGAGAGGGGGTAGAGAGGGGCAGTGCGTAACGCGGATGAGTGCGTAAATCTCAGAGAAGCGAGTAGAATGCAGGAATGCGCAAACCAGACAAATACGCAGAATGGATGAGCGTAAACTGGATGAGTGTGTAGAACAGATGAATATGTGGAGCGGACGAGTATGTAGAGCCCACGAGTGTGGATAGTGGATGATTGCGGAAGTGCAGAGAGTGTCTAGATCGCCGGAGCAGATGAATGTACAAACCTGGCGAATGTATAGAGCACATGAGTGTATAGAGCACATGGGCGTATGGAGCGAATGAGCGTATGGAGTGGATGAGTGTAGGGAGTGAAACAATGTAGGGAGTGGATGAATGTAGGGAGTGGATGAGTGTAGGGAGCGGATGAGTGTATGGAGCGGATGGGTATGCACAAGAGTTCATGCGTGGGGCGGACAAGAGGGCATGCGTGGGGCGGACAAGAGGGCATGCGTGGGGCGGGCAAGAGGGCATGCGTGGGTAGACAAGAGTGCATGTGCGGGACAGACTAGAGCGCGCGGGGCAGACAGAAGTATTGGATGGACTGGAGCGCGTAGAATTCCATGACATAAATAGTATGGCTTAGAATGCAGAGAGCATTTAAAGAGCATATAACCCATCATATCACACCACCACGCTTACTCTCTTCTTTACATCACCACTCAACTAGAACACAGAGATGCTATGACACCATTCGGTATAACTGTTCTCATACCAACATCCACAGCTCACTGCACATCATTCTAAGTAAACACTGCTGGTTTCACACCCCCCAGCCAGGCGTTCTCCTCAGGCCTAACGCAGCCACAGCCATTCTGGATAAAACCCGCCAGAACAAACACATTCACCTGATCTCTCAACCACCACACCTACCGCTAAGAAGCAGCTATTACACGAAAACCGCACCAGCTGCACACATACCCAGTGCTCACATGCACCTTTGACTCTCTCTACTCTCTCTACTGATCTGAACTTCGGTTCCCAAGGGCGTTCAACCTACCAGCGCCTTCAGACCATACCAATGGTATATAAGGTGCTATATAAGTGCAAAATAACATAACATAACCTGTGGCTAGCAAAAAAAGGCATTCAGTTCATGTGGGGTTTCCTTTCCCAATCTTCAATTGTTCAATTGATCCTTAAAGGAATTAAGGTTTGTCTTGTTTGCATGAGAGGCCCACAGCCATGTATGTGATATAGGTTGGTAATGGGTTACATGTAATATTTAAGAATTCTGGATATGAAAATTAGCACAAACAAAAGCCCTTTTTACCAGAAAAATGCCTTTGCATTAGAACGCACAGCCATTTTATACATAGTTTTACATATACATAAATATGACATCTATTGTCTCAGAGGGAGATACAGTGAGTATGCGGCCTGAAGGCACAGGCCAAAGGCTATATGTTCACAATGACCTCCTGAGAGATGCCTACATACAGAAGTGTCCATTTATAAAACCCCTTCATGGATTAATTAGCAAAACACAATGTTCTTCTAATGAGATGCTTTGTATAGCAGATATATTCAGAGCAGCACAAATGGAAGTGTAGCAGTTGCCTCCACTCTCTACATTGTAATGAGGATCTTTGCAATGCCACACGCCCCATCATCTCTGTACTTAGGACCTTTCCTCCTTTGAAGCCCATCCCTCCCCTGAGGCCTATGCATGCCCATTGGACACCACCCCTACTCTGAGGCCCACCTCCCGCCTCACCTGAATTGCATTGTTGGTAATAGAACATGAGTTTGGCATAGCCATATCAAATTTGCATATAGCTGTAAACTATATCATCACTTAAGATTATGAATAGATGAATACAAGAACGAGTACATCATATAGATCTCTATATATAACAGATATATCCATGTAAATATGACTGCTGGAAGGGGTGGCACTGTAATTGTCATACACAGGGAAGGCTTTGCATGTGTTACTCAGCAGCCACTCTGTGATGTTTTCTATACACAGCTGGAAAACAATTCAGGGGGTATTACACATCACTGTAAAAATCTGACACCTGTAACTCTGGCCGCCAACAGACTACCGGTAAACAGTTCAAGGATGCTATTATACACGCAAAATAATTCCAGGATCATGCAAGCTGAATCCAGCTCCAAGGAGTTTGCCATTCTGAAGGAATTTAAAGGGAAGCCATGCACCATGGCAGGGCCGGTGAAGAATTCTGATTCATGTCAGAAAATCCATAATTTCTTTGCTGACAAAGTCGCAACCCATCAAAATTCCATCCAGAATATTAGGAACTCATGCAATATGGTGAGGGGCCCCTTGACTGACCCCACTAAATCTAACTCTTCCCTAGATTCTAATATACCCATATTTCAGTTCACACCTAGCACTGAGACTGACATCTCCCAGATTGTCACCAATATGAAACCTACTTCATGCCGGGGGGATGTTTGTCTATCCAGACTTTCTATTGGTTGCGTGGATGTGCTAAATCCTTGGTTGACAAAATTGGTCAATCTCTCATTTGCTGAGGGATCTGTATCACTCATTCTCAAGGAGGCGTGGATTACCCCACTTCTGAATAAAGATACCCTTAATCCTATGTCCAATGACAACTATCGTCCTGTAACCAATGTACTGTTTCTCCTTAAGATCCTGGACAAGGTTGCATATCTTCAAATTTAGAGCTTCATTGAACAGCACAACATTCTCAGAGCACGTCAATTAGGCTTTAGAGCCAGACATGGCATGGAGACAGCCATGCTGGATCTTAAATCAACCCTGTCGAATTTTGTTGATCATGGTCCACCAGCGCTCTTGATGCTTCTTGACCTGTCCACCGCGTTTGATTTGGTGGATCATGCCTTACTGGTGGAGAAGTTGCAATGCATAGTGGGCTGTTCGAGGTTGGCTTCACAGTGGGTTGCCTCTTTTCTTGGCCCTCGCAATGCCAGAGTTCCCACTAGCGATGCCTGCCCTACATCAGCACCCATAATATGTGGTGTCCCTCAGGGGTCGTGCATCTAGCCCTCATTTTTTTATGTGTATATAATTCCCTTTATGAGACTTCTTGATGGCCTGGGTGTCCTCTATACCAATTATGCTGATGACACCAGGGTCGTCATGAAGCTCTCGGGCCTGTATGCAAAGAACTCATTGAATCTTAATACCATCTATTCTGCCATCCACGATTGGATGGCTGCCAAT
The DNA here is from genome assembly GCF_040938575.1 of Ambystoma mexicanum. Classification (NCBI taxonomy): domain Eukaryota; kingdom Metazoa; phylum Chordata; class Amphibia; order Caudata; family Ambystomatidae; genus Ambystoma; species Ambystoma mexicanum. The sequence continues at coordinate 845,605,552 of NC_090929.1, read as the reverse complement.
TCCTTGACTCTTAACACCAAAAAGACTGAACTACTGCTTGGGGCCTCTGGACCTAAACTTAAAACCTTGCCTTTGGCCTATAACAGCTTTAGCATCTCTAACATTATCATCCCAGTGGCTAAGAAGGTGAAGACCCTCAGTGTCACATTGGACACCGATTTGACAGTGAACCAGCATGTCTCTCAGATCCAGTCCCCTTGTGGCTTGATCAACAAGCTGCTCCATCACATCCGGCCATGTGTGTCACATAATAATGCATCTGTGCTGGCCTCCGCCCTCATCAACTCCCGTCTAGACTACCGTAATAGCCTCCTGATCGGCTGTTTCCATTCCAATTTATCCACATTACAGGTCGTACAGAACTGAACTTTTCGTGCTATCTCTGGACTATCCAAATGTGCTCATATAACAGCCTACAGGTGGGACCTGCACTGGCTCCCTGTGAAACACTGTGTTACACATAAGATTCTTACACTCACCCATAAGTGTGTGAGCAATGCAGCTCCAAATTATCTCAGGGACCTTTTAAAGACATATGTATCTCCTCGCTCTCTTAGAGCCAAGGATCAATCTAGACTTGTGCAGCCTAGGTTCAGGTTGGTGAAGGCTGGGGGATCCTGGTTTGATGTACAAGGGCCTATGGCCTGGAATGCTCTATCTAATGCTCTCAGAACAAGTGAAATGGCCACTGAGTTTAAGAAGAGGTTGAAGACGCACCTTTTCAACCTCCCCACTGATTTAGTCCTCTTCATTAATCAAACCCTCCTCAACCTTCCCTTTCACTGAGTACTCATCACAAATCCCTTCAACAAACCTGTCCTTCTTATGTGCTTGTCTTGTTTGTCTTTTATGTGCACCCTGAGGCCCTGTGGCATGTGGCACGTTACAAAAGTAAAAATAAATAAATACTGTGATAATATTGTGGCTAAATTGATTATCTGTAAACTATAATATATATTCTAAAGACCTGTCTCTCAAATGTACACAGCTAGTGACACATACATTCTCACCCAAGGAACACAAGTGTAGAGAAGGAGCCAAGTACACCTACCTCAACCATCTCGCCCATATTGCCTATATATTGAGAGCCAGAGTGTGAGACACGCGCAGTACCAGTGAAAATACTGATACCAAGAAGAATCCTGGAGGCAAGGTTCCGATTGGGAAAGCCATACCTGCATATGAGACAATATGATGGCCATTTGAATGAAATCCCAGAAGAATCAGGCCCAATGAATGAAAATGCAGATTGGTGATGTCACACAAAGTCGGACTAATGCACATAGAAGAGAGGCAGAGACAAGAGAAGTGAATATAGTCTCTAAAGCATCAAGACAGTATCAAGATAAGTAACGCCTCGGGAAGGAAACTTATTCTACAGAAACAATGAAGATATCAAGTCATTTTAAACTGATGAAAAGAAACGCAAGCAGACAAAGTGTTCTGGACCAAAGAAGGAAGGCCTTTTTCCAGTGTGTCGCAGTTGAAAAACAACAAAATTGCAGAAGTGAATCTCAGAAAGGCGAGGCTGGATGAGCCCCAAGAAGCCAACGTCTTCTCAGACTGGTATGAGCAGATATTAGTTACAATTGTGTGAAAAAATGAAACTCGATTCAGAAGGCATGGACGAAAACAAGGAGGACATCAGAGGTCTATTAAATAATTATATTATAAATGCACAAGAGCTCAAATTTGTGGTCTTCAGTCACTTGAATGGATGAAGTTGGACAAACATGATGAACCACACCTACTCAGAGAGGCAGAGTGTTGCTCTACTCCCCTGTATTCTCCAGGGCAAAGAACATTTCCAAGGCCAAGTTCAAAGCCTTAATTTACGTGCAGACCACTGAGGTGATGATGGATGATATGCTAATTGGTGGAAAGCTATGGTTATGACCAGCTCACCAGCACCTGGAATTACAGCCTGTGTGCTGCTAATGTGGGTGAAAAAGTGCTGAAGGATGTAAGAGTGCTAACCAATTGTAGGGGGCCACTTGATTAATGAGACCTATAGTTTTGTAGCAAATAGGACATTGTGTATTTAGTGACTTTCATAGTGACCTTTTTGAGGGGAGGACTTAGTTGCCCCATCTGATGTTAAGGAGCCTATCACTTTCTTAGATTAGTATGGAACATATACTTAGATGTTCCCTCTAAGCCTATCACATTTGCCACTAGGATTTTGAAGTTTGCCATGTAGGATGACGTTAGTAAGTGTGTAGGTTAACGTCATCAATGACAAGTTTTCACTATAAGTAAGATGTTTTTTCTGAAGCAAATTGAGAGAAACTGTGCTATGAGACGTCCGCTGATGTCTGTTGTACTCCCTGTTTTAGATAATTGATATTAAAACAGTTAACTTTTGCCAACTTCCTGAGTCGTTTGATTATTGATGATTGAGTAACTTCTGCATCCCCATTAATTTCAAAGTATTGCTACCCCCTCTTAATGGGCTGGGTCGGATTTCCCGGTTCACAAGCATTTGGAACAACTTCAGAGGTGTATTGCGATTTCCCCCAAAAAATTTACTGGCCACCACTCAAGGTATATTGACAAATATGTACAGTCTTTTATTGTGGCATTAAGCACTTACATTCCTGAAACAACTGACCTGATGGTTAAACTTGAAGTTCTGCCATGAGATGAATTGTAAGCGTTAGTATCACTTTATGTCTGTCATTTCCTTTACTACAGTACTAGGCACAACACTGGATTACTGACATGTAAATACTTATGAAGAGCTAAACTAATAAATGATATGCAACAAACCTAGATCTTGATAGAGATACTAAGATATTGCTTAAATGACAGTAGTTTTTGTTTAATGGTGAGTATTGTATCAAGAAAATGAAATCCTGAAACTCCCATTGCTGGCACCTATATTAATGTGCCTTTTAAAGAGACTATTATATATATCCTCCTACTCACTTATGACCTTTGATTATGGCAGTAGACCATTTACTATAGATTTTTTATTCTTCTAGGCAGACCGATGAATATCGGAACAAGATGGAATACAGCTTGACAACCTTAACCCAACAACTACCTTGGTCTTTAACCCCTGTGACAATGGAACTATCAAGGTGCAATGGATTAACAGACACTGCCTCACGTTTGACTCCTTTTCAGGGTATTACCTGGACGGCTCCAAGTTCAGCACAGATATACATATGATATGTATGATAACACAGCCCTTAACTAAGGCTTCACTGTCTGCATCATTAGCAATCACTCCCATTTTACTCACCAGATTGACACTGGGTTAACAGTCCAAACCAAGACCCATCCTTCAATATGAGGGCTATGGGTTTCAAGGCCTGCTGTCCCCTAGACCCTCCCCTCTCATGTGTCCTGTCACTATATTGCCTCGGTCTAGCAACATTTTAACTCTGAAAAACACCAAGCCAAAAACGATCCTCAGAATATGTATTTTAAATAGGCCATCTATATTCAAGCATGCCATTAACAATCAATTGCTTTTGGAAGACCTTAAAATGGGTATTTTGATCATCACAGAGACATGGTTCAATGACAACTTTACTAACCTCATGGATGCTCTTCTCCGATCTAGTTTTACAATTCATCACAAGTTCAGACCCTTATGTGTATGAGGTGGAGTTGCCCTGCATGGTGCACCCATCATAGCTTCAAGTAAAGGTCCCAAATAACTCTGTGCCCTCCTGTGAAAGCTTGCGATTCCAATGACACTTGAACACTAACTATACACTAATTCTGGCTGTTGTTCATAGGTTTCGTGTGGATGTGACTGTCTTCCTGAAAGTGTTTTGTGAGTTTTCTACCTCTATCACTGACAGGATTCCTATAATGGGTGATTTGATCATTCTGCTAGACATTCATCAAATTTCACTACCTCAGCACTCGTATATTACATGGACAAAAACAACCTATGCCCTTTGGCCACTGCTGCCATCCACCTTTGAGTTGACACTCTTTATGCCATTCTTTCTACTAGTCATGCCCTCTCGAGGACAGCTATGACTCCTCTTTCTTGATCTGATCTTTCCCGGATCCTGCCACTGCACAATCACAGCAAACCCTCCATCTGTGTCCTTTTTTATGAAAAGGGTAACACCATCCAGATTCAGAGAGTCTTATTCCTCTTCACTGAAATCCAAGTCCACCCAAAGTGACATCTCCCTCACTCACAGATTTGACATCACCAACATCCTAGACACCTTGGCATCATTGGCTCTTAAATAGCTCAACATCCCCAAAGAAATCCATTGACAGGTAGTATGATGATGATCATGTTATTCTCAAAAGGGCTGGCAGACAATTGAAAAGACACTAGTGCCAAACCAGTGACAGTTCTCACAAGATAGCATGCTTGCATCAGGAAAAGAGTTGTCACTGTGGCATCACTAGACAGAATAAAGCGTCCCTCCAAATTCAGATGGCAATGACAGCCACAAGTTAGCAGAGATCACTGAAATCTTGCAGGAACAACAGACTTGTATTGAGAGCTGTTCCCCCACACCTTCATCACAATGCCTAACAAGACACACTACCTAATTTCTAGACAAGGTCGCAGGCATTGCCAAACACATCATATATCAGTTTAGACCCGATAAACATACTAGTTCTGAGAAGGTGTGAAAACTCTTCTGCACTGTAAGCCCTATCTCATCTGAAGACCTCTTTAGCAGTTTAACTAAATTGAAGTCCTCCTCTGAACAAATCCAACTGTGCTCCACTAAAATGATTAAGAATAATATTATCACCTTGACCCCGGCATTCATAGCACTCATAAACATTTCCCTTGCTGTTATGATGCTGCCTACCAAACTCAGGAACACAATCATATCCCCATTACTGAAAACACATTCTAGTGATCTGAATGCACTTGCTAATGTCTGCCCTATTACCACCATACATTTTCTGAAGAAAGTGGCAGCCCAACAATTCCTAGATTATACAGAATCAAAATGTGTTTATAACCAAAACTAGCCTTTCAGCCCACCCCAGCAATGGAACCACCTTGCTTGACATGAAAGAGGAATTCTTGTCCACCATGGATTCCACTCCCAGGCGGTTCTGGATTTGTATGACCTATGAATGGGTTTTGTCACAATCCACCACCAAAGCTTGCTACAGAGACCACCACCAAACCTTGCTACAGAGACTTCAACATTAATTTGTCATCACAGGAACTGGTTTTAAATAAATTTCCTCCTTCTTTCATGAGAGAAGTGTCAGTGTGAGTTTTGGACCTTTCAGTTCCCAATCATTCAGCTTCTGATTTGTTGTCCCTCAAGACATATCCCCATGGCTTTTCAATTATATTGTGAAACCACTGGATGATTTTCTTGTATCTTTAACAAGCCATTTTCAGCGGTGTGAGCATGACTTTCGTTTGCCTAACTCTGAACAACTCCCAGCTCATCTACACCTGTCCTGTGGCCCTGTGAGGCTGGATGATCGAAAACCACTTCTGCTTGGATGCAGAAATTGCAGAAGTAATTATTTTTAGAACCCTCTGACCCCTCACCAAACTGGCTTGTCTCCAAGGGGCCTCCTTCTGCCCCTGTCTCAGAATTTTAAGAGTTTGTATGTTTTAGTTGACCATGGGCTGCCCTTCAACAGGAAAAGCAGAGAAGTAGTTAAATAATACCACTACAAACTCTGCATGCTTAAACTCATCTTACCTTACCTTACAGTTCCATGCAAGGTTGAAGCCATCAGTGCAGTAGTGTTGTCCCTCTTGGATTACTACAACATTCTATATTTTGGCCTCCCAAATTACCTGATTGCACCTTGCAATTTATTCAAAAAAGGCTGCCTGTGTTATGCTAGGTCTTATACACTTGGGCACATTTCTCCAGCCTAAATGAGCCTTCAATGGACCCCTCCAAAGTGAAATTTTGAATTTGAGTTTCTTTGTATCCTACCTAAAGCTTTTAATTTTGGAGGTCCAGCTTAACTCAAAAAACTCAATGAAAAATAAACGTATTGTGCCCTAGGATCCACCACAAGAAGGACATTGTCTAACACAGCCATTAGAAAAGGGAAACTTAGTGTGCTGGCTTTCTTTCGGTTGCTTTGAAACTCAATTTACTTGTTGTATAAGCGCCTAACAAATGCACAATATGTATATAAATAAATCTGTTCGCAGAGCACTCCTCTCTGGAATAACATGTTATGAAAGTCACCTCAAATTCAGAAAAGAGCTTAAGATTCATCTTCAAACTGGTTTAACTTTACACCAAATGAGGACTGCCCCTAGAATCTTCATCCGAGTTGGGGGCTAAGTAGGGTGCTTGCCGCCACTGCTGTTTTTCCTGGGTGACAGTCAATGCCTTTTGTCCTCTGCCTGACCTTGCACACTGATGTTGCCTTGGTTTACACCTTAAGACACTTAGGGCTTTTCTAGCCCTGAACTATCCATACTTATCCATGGAATCTACATTCCTTTCCTCTTTGGGTCTGAATTGACCAGCTACTGTGAACGTTCTTCTTGTTCCCTCTGTGCATAGCTATGGGTATGTTCTTTAAGCCTATCCATTGTAAACTATTGATGGCATAGTGGGTGGGGACAAAGAGGTGATATTACATGTATGGCCTGCATATCATTAGGAGTGTGTAAATTTGCAAGTGTTCGCCATCACACACTTTATGAAGTTTTCTGTATAATGTAGCAAAATTCACAAAGTTGAGTGAAGATGAAAAGTTCTGCAGAAAGGCGTTATATGTATTTTTTGCATATAATAATGCTTACAATTCAGTGAAAAAACATTGTTAAAGGGGTGTTATGGTTAAGCTGCACTAACAAAAAAACATGAAATTCAGTGATAAAACGTTGTTAAAGGGATGTTATGGTTACAAGTAAAACTGAAAAAACTCAGAAATTCGCCAGTTATAGTAAACTAGGGAACCATAACTTGTGCCACCTCTGTGCACTGCTAAGGCTAACACCCAGAACATCAAAGATTACATCACAGGTTCGATGCACTGAATGCAAAGTTGTACTCAGTCATGGGAAACCTGGCTTGTATTCCTACGGGACTATTTCCATGAAGCGCCACACCAAATCGGACCACCGGAGTGCTCTGAGAATACCTTTCTCAGGTAAGAGCAGGTTGACTTCCTCCACCCCATCATCTTCATCTGCTCCTGTCACAACAAAGGATTCTCCTTTGGGACAGAGGATCCAAGTGGCGGCTTCGCAGGCAATACAAAACACTGTTGACCCTTACCTTTCAAGGGTCACAGTGCTATGCATGTACTGTGAAGCACCAATCTGTAGGGGGAAGCCGTTTCGAGTGCTTTCCAGGGTGTGGTAAAGGAGCATGAAAAACACAGCCACCTACCTGATTAAAGCCCGCCCAACATCTTCCTCTCTCCACCTGCCCTTTTGTCCCCATGGTTGGTGCTCCTTCCCCCCTTCCCTCTCCCAGTGGATACAAGGATTACATTTAAAACCCTATGCATTGTCCACAAGGCTTTCTGGGGCCTGGGTTCAAAATACCTTCAACTATCCCTCGGTAAATACCTCTCCTCTTGAGCCCTTCACTCCTCTACTTCTAACTCCCTCAGGGTTAGTCATTTTGCAAAGAAACAAGCTAGGGGTAGATCTCTGTCTTCGGCTGGTGCCTCCCTTTGGAACAGCCTCCTGGCCACGTTGAAATTTGAGGAAAACCATCTCCAGTTCCTGAAGCATCTCAAGACCTTCCTCTTTGCTTCTGCCTTTGCCCTCCTTCTCTCCCCCCCTTCCATGCACTTGTCCCCTTTTCCATGGACTTGTGCTTTCTTAGATGTCACTGGCCAAGTAAGATTTGTTCTCCCTTGTTCCCCTCCCTTTTTGCCTGGTTGCGCTCTGAAACACTTGTGTACAAACTAGATATAAATAAAATATAATTTCATTTAATTTCCCTTTCCTGAGAGAAAATGCCAAAAAATACAAACAGAAAAAAAGAAAAGCAAAAGGTTCCTTTAGGAGCTCCTTTCACATTTAAAAAATAGTAGTGAGGGAAAAAAGCACAGGCCACTGCGCAACCTGCATAGTCTGCAGACAGTGCGGTAATCCACAGACATGTACAACATTCCAGCCGTGGTACACTTGCGATCATTGCAATTGTTTTGCACTCAAAAACGGAGGCTCTTAAAAGAACCGTTTTTTGAGGTTTTAGGCTTTTATATATATATTTTATTTTTGCTTTTACAAAGTGAAGTAAGAAAACATTTCATGGATTTTCATTATTTCTTTGCACTTTCACAGAAATTGCTTCAAAGCATTTTTAAAGTTTTCCACAAGAACCTCATTACCAACATCAGTGAGATGGACTCCATCTCGCGAAAAATGTTGGCCCGATCAAACTTAATGCTCTCATAAGGAACAATGTCATGTCAACATCGCAAACAAAAGCACACACAGCTTTATTGATGTTGTGTGTCGCTTTTTACATTTGCGGACCAAATGAACTGGAATGCATCCACATCTGTCTCTGGCCAATTCGTGAAAAAAATATTTTGGAATTAGGCAACATTTCCTTCAACTTTCCCAATGTCTCCTTCGTTGAAAACTGCAAAGACATTCCAGTCACGTTCCCCTAACTGTTCCCATCACAATGAATAATAATAATGTCAGGATACTTCAATTGAATCATATTTGCACAAAATGGGAGCAAGTTCACCCACTTCATGTCACACACTCCACACCAGAACACTTCCAATTCAGGAAATCCAAGATGTTTTGCTATTCCACAATGCTCAGCATACGTCCTCACCAAGTGGACCCAAGACTCCCCAAAATCCAAACACTCTGCCTGCTGAAAGACATTGCCATGGCCATTTTCAATCCTCTCACAACTCCTAATAGCAACACTCGTGCCATCCTCTCTTCCTGTACACCACACCTTGGAAACCTGATTGGCTGATCCCCTGGTATCCACTGACACCATGACTGTCTGTGGCCTATGCAGTCCCCTTTCCATGCCAGGCAGCATCAAAAGGCCCAGATGTGGCATGTGCCGTCCGCAGACCACCACAGAACTGTGGAAATGTCGTCCATTTGAACGTGGCGGGGAGGGAAATTAAACAGAATGTAAGTTATTTAATCTTTAGACGGGTGGCTCTCAAAAGAACCTTACAAACACCTTGATTTTCTTTTTTTTGCTTTTATGTTTTTTTTATCTTCCTTACAGGAACCTCTTCAATGCATTCCTTACATTATAAAGGAAAATTGCATTTCCAACATCTGTGAACTGAACTCTATCTGGACAAAATAATTTCACACCCTGAGAATTGATATTAAAATTCTCAAAAGATGACATTCCTGAAGCATACAAAAAAAGGCAGTTACACCTTTATACACAATGTGCCTTGATTGTTCCACTTGAGGACTGAAAAGGTTTGTTGGACTTCTCCATGTGCGTCTCTGATTTATTTCCGAAATAATTATCTGAGCAGCAGCAAACAGTTGCATTAGGCTTTTTAAAAAAAAAAACATTCAGCGCAATTTGCAAAGACACTGGAGACACAAACTCCAAACTATCCCCTCCAAAATGGACAATCACAATATCTGGACATTTGAAGTGAGCCATACTCTCACAAACTGAAACAAAGCTTACCAGTTTGAGCCACAAACTGCATGCCAGGAAACTTCCACTTCTGCCAATTCAATGTTTCCAAGGATGCATTGATTATCAGCACATACCTTCAATGACTGTTCCCCACAAGTTGCCTTCTCAAACACACAGCCATAGCCATTATCACTGCTCCCACAACTCCTGCAAACAAAACAAAATCCTACTACCCTATCTTCCTGTACACCACACCCAACAAACCTGATTGGCTACTCCCCACAGTCCCCTTTCCACGCCAGGTAGCCAAAAAAGATCCAGATGTGGTACATGCCCTTCGCGTACCACTGCAGTGTCTGTGGATCCGCTTACAGATGGCAGTCCTTCTACCCTTTCCACTTCCATGTTGTTAACACTCCCTCATTGGCTGCTTTCAAAGAGTCACACATCCATCCACCAATCACATCCAAAACCTCTACACGTAACCCTGTCTTTTCTCTTTAACACTTAATATGTACACCTGAACTCTCAGGGTACATATCTCCTATCAATGAAAGACATCTGCATCAAAAACTACTGTGCAACTGCTCAAGATTTCTATTTCCGCAATATCTGCTTCTAACGAAACATAGTACAAGTATGCTTATATACAAAAAAAAATCTTGACCTCTTTCACAAATATATATATATATATATATATATATATATATATATATATATATATATATATATATATATATATATACAGAGTTCCTGCTATTTACCCTGTAATACGCTTCTCAATAAGCAGATTGTCTTTTTTAACCACTCTAGAAAATACCTTGCAATGCAGCATTCATCGCCTGCTCACATGAAGCAGCAAACAATTAGAAGACTGCATTTCAAAATGTTTCTTTTTACAAGCATTTTGTTGAAAGTAAAAAAATGCATATGTGCATGTACAGCAGTACTGTGTCACCTTTCCATAACATAAGGGAAAACCAGATAAAATAGACCTATACACTATTTTGAAAGGCCACTTAGTGTTTCACAGTTTAATAAGTTAGCAGCAAATAGATACATACCCACATCACGTATTCCAATGTATAGGTGCTTCTTAAGTCTTTCTTTTTTCCTTTGCATTCTGTCACTTCCAAATCACTTCGCCCATTATAACATTGAAACTGCAAAGGAAAAAACATGACTAAACTTCAGAATTCAAAACTGTGACATGTATTTCAAATAAACATACGTAATGTTGTGCTTTTCTAAATAACTTTTTGGAAGCCTTTTTAAGAAAGTTAAAAAATGCATATCTGCATTTCCAACAGCAGTGTGTCCCTTTTTCATAAAACAAAGTAAAAGCAGAAACATTGATGTGTACACCATTAGTAGTTGGCGCTCAGTGTGTGCCAGTTTGATATATTAACAGTACATGTATACTTCCTAACATGACCCATTCCAATCTTCAACTGCTTATGCAGTCCACCTTTTTTCCTCTACATTCTGTGACTTTTACTCCAACTTTTATAATGGTAAAAGTGGAACTACAAGTCTCATAATGCAAACAAAACCTCTATGACTACATAGACACCTACAGATTGTAATGCATCATGTTGGCAAGTATTCATATACTCCTAACACATTAAACTTATACACACCAACTGCCATGTAAAAGTGTACTACAAATCTTTTCTTCGCTTTTACAAATTGTTACAGAGCATCTACAAATGCAAATACAAATTTCGGAAATTTCAAGAACATGCTCCTAAAAGCAACCATTTTTAACCGTCCACCAATTGTATTAACTTTTCCCCCACGACTCTTCCTTCCATTCAAAATATAACCCTTCTTTCCTAACAGTACTTCACTATTACCACATATCCCCACTAACTTGCTTTTAAAATTACAGCATAGACGCACATCAGTGCAATCAAAACTGAAAAACAAATATCCTTCACATCTGACAAAGTAAGTACATTAATGGACCAGTTATATGTATGTTACTATAGCATCACAGTGTCACTATATATATTACCCCATACTACTTTTTCAAACCAATGTTTCTTTCACTGTAGCCGATTATATTCCACCATTCACACTCCTATTTTTCCCATCTACACACCACCATTACAACACCCACTCTCTTTGTCAACAAAGCACAATCACCATACAGATTCCATCCCACTACCACTGCCTTCCTCAGTAACCCAGCACCATCGTATCTCTGTACACTTGTATTCCATAACCTATCCAACAACACCTAATACACCACCTCACAATCAAACAAAACTCTATTCATTTCTACAAACACACCCACACACACATGTACCGTACATGCATATACATTATATATATATATATATATATATATATATATATATATATATATATAATTTGAGGAGAACCATCTCCGTTTCTGGAACGACCTCAAGACCTTCCTCTTTTCTTCTGCCTTCGCTCCCCCTCGCCCCTGCTGATCTGTTCTCTCTTGGCACCGTGCACCTGGCCACCCTCTGTCTTTTGGGCCCAGGTACCTGCTCATCCTGCCACCCTCCCGCACTGCCTCCGGGCCACCCCTTGCACTGGGGTCTGTATCTGTACCCATACAACCCCCCCTTTTTCTTCCTGCACTTATCAGACCTACCCTGTCTGCTGCCCTAAACCTAGCACTTGCAAATTGCTGGCTGCATTACCACTTTTTGTTGCCTTTATTATTTATTTATTGGTATTTATCTGTTTCTCCTCTGTTTCGCACTTTCCACCTCTCCCCCCTTCCATGCACTTTTCCCCTCCCCCCTCTCCCATGCACTTGCGCGTTTCAATGTCACTGGGCCTAGTAAGATCGCTGTTTTGTTCTCCCCTATTCCCCTCCCTTGCCTTGTCGTGCTCTGAAACACTTGTGTACGAGCGCGATAGAAATAAAATATCAATCAATCAATCAATCATTGCACAACTTCCCAAATAACCTTTCTCTTTTCCCAACAGACACAATAAAATGCCTACTAAACAGCAACTCCATAGAAAAGAAAGAAAAACTAGAGCATAAAAGGCTAAAAGTACACCACATAGTCACCCACCTCTAAAACAATGTATAGAAAACCTTAAAACAAAAGAGCTAGTAACATCAGTCAACAAAACAAAACCATTCAGGACTAAAGAGGGCAAGGACCCTCTTGCAAAAAACAAAAAGTAAAGCATTATGTACAAAGAAAAGCAGACCTACTATACTAACAAACCCAGTCCTCTATCTACCAGTTTTAACGTAGTCACGGTAAAGCAATAAAAAAAATGATGTTACAAAAGAAATTCCACCGCAGAGTTCTTCACAATCTTATAAAAACATCTGAAAAGTCACGATCTTCACTTAATAACTACTGCAGGTGGGTAATCTTTCAAGCTCTAATCGACAGCACTTTTCTACTAAAGAGAAAATTGTTTTTATTGATTTTAAACTGAATGAAACCACTAACTAAATTAGTCAACAAATTAAAACAAGTACTTCTAAACATGTGCAGTGTTAATATAGAGACATTTTCAAACTTCTGTAATGGTGAATGGATTCACACAAGCAACACAGAGAACCATACTTGAATGAAGAAGCTTATAAACAAGAGCAAAAGAAAACAATTTCCATAGACAATAGTGGTTGAGGGTATAAAATGGTGGAACAAAATATTATGGCAAAAAAAAATGTTATCGAAAAAAATCCCCAACAAACTTTGAACCAAATGCTCCTTTCACCCACACAAACTATCCAGTGTACAAATGGACATGCACCTCGATGTGTTATGTATGCCAACAATCTTTTTAATCTTTATGTCAATTCCTCGATCACTATGTACAATTAAAGACAAAAGTAAAATGAAAACTTTACAAACCATAGACTCCTGTCCAGTGCACAGCCACACTGGTCTTCTAGGACATTCATTAGTCTGCATTTTAGGAACTGCATGCAAAAGCACTTCCCAACACTATATGGAATCTTGTGCATCAACTATACTATGCAAAAAGTCCTGCTCTAGACAAGCAAAATTTAATTAACATTCTCCTACATGGAACAGCCAAATACCTCCTTCAAGAAATAGAGCATATCCAACTTAAACACTTTAGAAGTGAAGGTGACTTAGCTATTTCTTTTTTGTATGTGTTTATTAGGTTGTTGTGTTTATGATGTTTTTCTGTAATGTTTTCTGAAGGTACAGAATTCTCTAAGTTTCAAATACATCTACTGAAATACCAGACCAAATATGTGTCCGTTGGCACAGAACGTTTTATAAAAAGAGCAAACAATAGTAGATCTAGCTTACAAAATAAAAAACAATGAAGAATCCCAATGGTTCCATTTAGCATTATATCTAGAAGCAGAAGGTAAATTCAAAATAACTAACACCTCTAGAGTGTGCATGTACTGCAACACAAAGCTTGACAATAACCAAATGCCAAAATGTGCTATCGCTAATAATTTAGAAATATTCCCACTTCTAGAAGCTCTCCAACAGCTTAACTTGTACAAGAGCATTATAATACAAACAGTGCACCTATTTCAAGCTACAATACACCTCCAACCAAAATCAGACAAATCACCTCCATCAGAGCTACTTAAGGGCATCCGAGGCAAAGTAGTATATTTACCATTGGACCTAAAAGAACATTTTCAAACTCTAGGACTACAACGGCCAATAGATATCTTTTAATATACTAGTTGATGGTGTGCCAACAAAAGACAAAAAGACAAACAGATATGACAACAACTAGTCGACTTAAGAAAGTTAGACAAGCCCTACAATATCTAAAGGAAAACAATGAATACTACAAAGATATAAACATAGTGGAAAACTTGAAAGAAACCACCCTCATTATTCAAGAGTCACCAGAAACTAGCCAATTTGAATGTGTAGATCCTGTTACAGCAGCCAACATTTTAGACTAGTATACAATTCACCCACTGCACTCCAAAGACACAATTGATGATGAATTAGAAACATATCAAATGCATCAATCAAAAGGATCCACAATGAGCATATGGGAAAACAGTGTAGAAGCACATTTTTTCCTCTGCTCTTTCCGACAGGAAAAGGAGGAAGATACGATGTAAGATCCACACAAATTAGTGCATCAGAATATCAATCTTTACAAATGTATTCTGAAGACCCCAGATTCAGGCAAAATGTCAAATACATTTTCCACCTCCTTCTCGAAAGTGAACTAGCAACTCTATGTTATGGAGTTGCAAACACAATTGTTTTTATTTTCATTTTTAAAGCGCTCACACAGCCTAGGGGCATCGAGGTGCTTTTAGAGGAATATGACTTAGTTGCTTATTTATAACATGCTTAATACCCAGAGGTTTCGAAGCGTGGGCCGGTGTATCAAACCTATGTTGCTTGGTGTCGTCCTGTTAGGCGAGCGTGTTGCCATTCAGCTATCCTCCCGGGACAATAAAATGGGCTCTAACTTTTGAAACATATTCACTACCCAACTACTTAAACAAATAAAAGACAAAGATGAAGTTTTGCAGTCAAGTATCAAAAATCTATTGGCAAACATATGTGGTAGAAAAGAATACTGGTGCTGATTTACACTGTATGCTAAGGAACCTAGGCCCACCCATATGGTTTGTTACTTTAAGTTGTGCAGAGTACACATGGGATGACTTGCACAACTTCTTTATGCACTGCAAACAAAAATAAAGATGGAATGGACATAAAAACAGCAGGAGAATTCTGTTCTCTTGACCCTGTAAATGTATCAACGTACTTTCACCATCGCTTCATAGCCATGCTGCATTTTATCTGCAATAAAACTAACCCTACGCTTGGAGAAGTGCAACACTTGTTTTGGAGAAATAAATATCAATCCAGAGGAGTACCACACATCCACATGCTTTTGTGGATAAAAGATGCACCAAATGTGACCATGATTGTGACGCCGCTGTTTTACAGTTTTTTGAAAAATACATTACCTGTGACATCCCTTCAGAAACCACAGAAAGTGACATATATACACACGTGTTACACTTCCAAAAACATAAATGTGGCAAATACTGCGGAAGTAGATATAAAAACAAAGGAAAATACTATACACAATGTTGCTTTGGTTTCTCTAGACCAGTGTGCAAAAAAGGACAAGTAAATAGCTTGATGTCTTCTGTTAGACACAGTGAAAAAGGCAAATCCGCTAAAAATACATACAACATTAAAAGTGACAAATCATCCAAGTACATCAATGATTACAATGCAATAATTGCCCTGTTGTGAAATGCAAATATAGACATACAATGCATTGCAGAAAATTCCACTGCAGTTGCAAGATATGTCACAGCCTATCACACCAAAGCTGAGAAAACAGAGCTAAAGGACCTCTGGGATGACATATCATCTGACAAAACACTAACACAGAAATTATACAGCTTTGGTATAAAAATGCTCTCCCATAGAGAATGTGGGTCCTATGAAACTGCAGAAAGTTTAACAGGTACAGCCTTATACAGCAAATCTGAGCACATTGTCTGGCTGAACCTTGGACCAGTCTCATACCGAAAAAGAGTACTAAAATCCTACCAAGAGATAGAAAACATAGCCACAAACGATCCCAACAGCCAAAACATTTTCAAAAAACTATTTACTTGACAGATAGTACCCAAACAGAAGTACAACTTTGGAAAACACGTGTTTCTACGACGTTGCCCAAAACTACACCTACAAAAACAATGTCACACCAAATGAGACAACTGCATTCAGTTTCAACTTGTGAAGGAAGCCTAGTAAAGCTAACTAAACCCAGTCTAATTAATCATATAAAGTTACCATTTAAAACTCCACAACATAGACAATTGTATTACATGGCCCTACTCCAACTTTTTAAACCTTCAAGAAAAGAAAAACAAATAATTGGTGACTATGACTCATTTATAGTTGCATTTAAAGCCAATGAAAGCAGTATAGCAAATGACAATGTCATTGAGTACAAAGACATGTTGGACAGTAAACCTCAATAAGAGGAGGAAATTGAAGCTCAAATACACAAAGACACTCCTAAGTCCAGTCAACCTTCCCTTACAGGAAGCCAAGATCCACTTGCAGAACTACTCATTCTAAATGAGGCATAAATAGCCATAGCCAAGGTACAAAATACCATGTATCAATATAAACAATCTAAGGAAAACCTGTCAGTTCTGGAATCTCAGCTAAATGATGACAAACTCACCATATAACTAGAAGGCACTCAAGAAATTGTGCATGGTTTTAAGCATGAAAGTAAAACCTGTATCTGTAAACATTATTAACCTCTGCTCGTGTATGTAAGTGGGGAAGCTGGTTCTGGCAAAACATTCTTAATAAAAATAATCAGCACAATTCTACAAAACATAACAAACAACAACCTTTCGGCTGCAGTAACAGCACCACAGGTTTAGCTGCTTACAACATAAGTGGTGTCACTTTACACTGACTACTACTCCTCCCCATAGAACACCAAAACAAATTAGAATACTAGCTGCAACTAAGGTATACATAATTCTAAAATAAATTAAAGTGCTCTTGATAGATTGTCACCCATTCTCAGCCTACTGGCCTCAGTCATAATCACACTTCACACCGCGCTCAGGAACACGTCCATACACACTTACCCAATCATCACTTTAGGCTCAGGCACACCGATAAGGACAAACAAGTTGGTGGGCAGGCACACCAGGACTTGTGTGCTCCACGTTCCGTTTGCAAGCGGTTGTCATGTCACTGAGTCTGCTTTGGTGTTTACCTTGGAGAATCGGAGAGCGTTCCTCCATGATGCAACTCTGCTCGCATAGATCGCCAGTACTGACGCATCAACATGCTTCCATGTCAACAATATAAATAACGTCCGCTCCTCGCATTCAACACTTCTCAGCTGTTGTTGTTTGCGGTGAGTGGCGTTTCGTCTTGTTTGATTCATGGATATATCAGGAACTTTGCTTATGGACTTTGGACTTCTTTTGGATTATCCTTGTTGGACTTCTACGCCTTGCTGTTTTTGCTCACACAGATATGGACCTGGGCACTTCCATAACAGACGTCTTCTGCCTTCCAATTGGTTACGTTGCTTTCTCAGCCACGAACACTTGCTCTCAGTGTCTGGTTCACGTTCTGAGTGGTTTCTTGCTTTAAGGACGGGCTCATGGCCAATCCTGTACTACCAAACTTCAAAGTAGAGGATTCTGCCCACGGGTGACTCCACTTGCAGTGCCCTCAGACTCCTGCCAAAACTTGTGTCCTTCCACATACTGCTACACCATCCTAAGGGGGACAGGCCAGCAGCAAGTAAGAGGGATATCTAACAACACATCACCCCTCAGGTATACATTTACCAGTCAACCCACGGGTAGTTGCTGCATTATTATATCTATATCCCTTGCTCGTATCACTACGTTTTGCCACTGCATACTTATTACATTAACTGCTTTTTCCTTGCAGCTACGTGGAATTCTGGTGCTTCCTGTTCCGGTCCCCTGTGGCCCTAATAACTGGTCAGCGAGTATACACTATCCCTCTGACAGGTGCTTAGGGACGGAGGTATTATTAGTCTACGTGGATCTCGAGTCATGACAGACTGAGAAGCCACCCTCCACTGGACTATGGATGCCTGCGCAGGGGATCCCGTGGCTGCTTTAGAGCAGGACATAACGGTATTGAGAACTGACATTGCCACTGCTACTACTGCCATACATCAATGACTGGACGCAATCCAGAGTGAGCGTCATGCACTACCAGCAGACCCTGAATTCGGGGACCCCCAACCTCCGCCAAACCCTTCGGGTAATGCCCCCAACCCGGTTTATGTCCCTACTTCTTTCCCTTTGGCAGCCCCGGAGAAATTTCAAGGCAACCCCTGGAAGTTCAGGACTTTCATGAATCAGTGTAAACTACACTTCTTGTGTCGCCCTGAAGCATTTCCCAATTCTACCACCAAGGCAGCCTTCACCCTTTCCCATTTAAGCGGCATTGCAGCCGCCTGGGCCAATGCGCTCTTAGAGGTGATAGCCCTGTTCTCTATGATTTTGACCGTCTGATGGCAGAAATGACGAGGGTTTTTTACACTCGGCATAAGGCCCAAACCCAAGACCTTGAACTTCTGGATTTAACTCAGGGTAAGAATTCCCTAGTTGATTACATTGCCCATTTCAATCAACTGGCAGTAGAGACAGCCTGGCCCGATAACAAAAAGGCAGTTGTTTTCTACAGGGTTTTAAATGATTCCATAAAAGACGCAATAGCAGTGGTCCCTTCTTTGCCCACCCAATACCCTGAGTTAATAGACCCGGCTCTTCAAGTGGATGCCCGACGCTCAGAATGCAAACTTGAGACAGGAAAAAACCCTGGATTCTCTGGATTCTTTGTTACCTCCACTCCAGACACACCGGGCTAACCCATGCAAATAGGAGGGGTTTGTAGGCCGATTATGCCTACTAAAAGAGAACGACAGAGGGTGTCTAATGCCTGTTTCTATTGTGGGTTAAATGGTCACTATGTAAAAGAATGCCCCAGGTGCCCCAAGCTTAAATCAACAGGTTTTCAGAAGGCTCGTCCATAGAACAGGAGGCACGGAAGAGCCTAAACACAGCCTCCCCTACATCGCTCACAAGTCTTACCAGACCTATGGCAATCCAGGCCTCTTTGAGTTTTTCAGACGGTGTGAAACATAATGTCCAATTGGTGATAGACTCTGGGGCTACGGGCAACTATATAGATATCGCTTTAGCTGCCACTCTCAACTTACCCCTACAGAACAAGTCACACCCTGAACCCATACAAGCTGTTCACAGCTCTTCATTATTGTCTGGGCCTATTAGGCAGCAGTCTTCACCCTTGACCCTTACCATGTTTGACACTCACACAGAAATGATTTCTTTTGGACTCATTACCACACCACACCACAATTGTGCCTCATTCTTGGGATAACTTGGCTCCGGTCACAAAATCCTCCCATAGACTGTGCTTGAGGCAGTGTGTTCTTTGAATCTTTCTATTGCCAAACTCAGTGCTTGGCCCCTTCCTTGGGGGTTAGGTCACTGTCTCAAATACTAGGTGCCCTCGCACACATGTCTATTGATGACCTACAGTTCATGAATCTTGATTCCACAGGACATGTTATAGGGGCGGTTACTTCTAGTATCCCCAAGGAATACCACGACTTTGCTGACGTATTCGACAAGGGATGTACTGAACCTCTCCCACCACATCGGCCCTATGCCTGCCCCATAGATTTAGTTCCTGGGGCAGGTATACCCAATGGTCGTGTTTATTCTCTATCACCTGTAAAAGACCTTGTGTTAGAGGAATATATACAGAACTCTCTTAAATTAGTCCATATTCGTCCTTCACAGTCTCCAGCAGCCAGTCCCATCTTTTTTGTTCCCAAGAAGGAGGGAGATCTACGCCCCTGTGTAGATTACAGACAGCTTAACCAAATCACTATAAAGAACAGATATCCTATACCCCTCATTAATCCATTGTTGGATGGACTAGCCCACGCTGTTATCTTTACTAAATTCGATCTGCGCAGGGCTTATAATCTAGTCTGTGTCAGGAGGGGCGACAAATGGAAAACGGCTTTTTGCACACGTCACAGTTTATACAAGTATACTTTAACGCCATTTGGTCTATGCAATGCCTCAGCCACTTTTCAGAGATACATGAACGACCTATTTCATGACATCATAGATGTTTATCTCGTTGTGTATCTTGATGATATACTAATCTTTTCACCAGATTTACAATCACATATCACCCATGTCAGAGAGGTCTTATCTCATCTGAGAAGTAACTCTCTCTTCGCCAATGCTTGTTCCATGTTTCAGCTGTCGATTTCTTAGGTTTCCATACCACCCCTGGGGGGCTTTCCATGAATGAAACTAATGTCAGTTCTATACTGGAGTGGCCCGTTCCTACGTCCTTGAAAACACTATAGTCATTTCTTGGATTTGCTAATTTAAAAATAAAAATGCTTTATCCATTTTATTTATTGTTTTGAAATGAACATGCAAAGATCAGAACAACAACATAGACACAATATTATGACTTTACATCCAGATTGTAAAATATTCAAATCCATTAATAATCATGCAGTACCATTCATAAGGTCATGAAATGGAAAAACCAATAATAATTACAAATCACCATTTTACAATCAATTATTAGACCTGTGACTTACAATAGACAACACAGCATGGATAGGCACAACAGACTACTCCATATAACAATGAAACTATCCCCCTAATTAATATATACAGAAGTTAATACATGCGGTCATTGGCTTTTAACTGTTCAATTCATTAAAAGATCCCCAGATCTGAGAATAATGTCCCTCTCTCCCCTGTTTTTGCAACATAACTTTTTCATAGTTTGATAAGGTTTGAACATCTTACAGTCATTTGTCCATATTCAGCTTTTTCCTCGATTTCCAAACTCTTTGTATTTGTTTTGCCCCATTACCAAAACTCTATTAATCCAATCCATTCTTGCTCTGGCCTTGTCCCCTCTTCCACTATTTAACAACAAAATCATCGAGCAAAAAGTACTTGGTAGAGGCTCCCCCACCACAATATCTAATTCATCTAATACTTCAGTCCAAAAGGCAGATACCTTTTAACATGCCCACATCATATGGATCAAGGTACCCCCACCACTACCACAGCCCCAACAAGTATCAGCTTCCAAAAGCCCTAACCTGGCCATTGTAGATGGCGTCCAATATAGTGCATAAAAGATCCTTTGTCTAATATATCTGAGCCCTAGATCAATTTTTGCCGGCACTCCTATATGAAGCAGATGCTCCCAATCCTTGATAGGAATATCTATACCAAGATCCTCCATTCAAGCCAGACGAAGCTTATTCCATGCCTCCATTTCTGACATTTCCATTGGCATTAGCTTCAAGTATGTGGACACAGCACACGGGACAGAGCAAATAATCTCGCATACTGTGGATCTCTCTCTCATGGTGTCACCCAACATTCCTTTCCTTTCTATCAAAAGCGCATTCAAAGCCCTATAACGCTCACGTTCCCTACCCCCAATCCCAAAGGATTCTCTCAATTGATCAAAGGGAATCATGCAATCATTTTGCCATACGTCACACATTTTAAGTATGCCCTTGTTGATCCAAGTCTTCCAGCATGAAGTTGTATTTGTTAGTTGCAGCCCCATATTATGCCACAAAGACATGTCATAATGTACCCAGATGTTCTCCTATATATTTATCATAAAACTTTGCACACATAGTAGGGTGCACTACTGAGTTTGGCATTTTGGACATCGAATATATATTGCTCAGAGCATAAGGCGAGAATTGTGCATTTTCAATGACATGCCAGTTGGGGACATAATTATTTACATCAGAAAAATAAAAAGTTGATTTTTTAAGGAAAACCCAGTGCAGTAATTCATCAGATTGGGATACCCAAATCCCCCTTCTTTTACGGAACGTGTTAAAATATATTTAGGCACCTTTGGTCTGGTACCTTCCCCCCAGAGAAACCCCTGAAAACCCTTATCAATAGAAAGGACGACCTTTTTTGTAAACTTCAGGAGTATAGACTGTATGACATAAAGCACCTTTGGTAGAAATACCATTTTTATGGCATTAACTTTTGCCCACAGTCCTAGCTTAAAGGACCCCATTTCAAAATGTCCCTTTTAATTTTTCTCCATCATTTTTTAAACATTGTATTCTGCCATCTTTTTCAAGTCTCTGACCATGTAGACACCCAAATACTTCATTGTACCCACTTCCTATTGACAATTCCAGGAACCCATAACATTCCTGGATTGTCCAACATCTAGAAGGAAGATCACTGTTTTTCCCCAATTTATCTTGTGGCCAGATAATAGTCCCACTTCACTAAACATACATTTAAGTTTTGCACATCCCTCCTCTGGATTTGTTAAGATAATAGTCGTATCATCGGCGTAACACAAAACTTTAACTTCGCTATCCCCACATTTAAGACCATGAAGACTCTTCTATTGTTTTATGTATGCAATGAGCGGCTCCAATGCTAAGTTAAATAGGTATGGTGACAATGGGCATCCTTGTCTAGTTCTCTAGACAGTATAAATGAAGAAGACATAACACAGTTTACCCAGACCTTTGCGCTAATTGATGAGTTCAATGTTCTAATAATTCTTATAAATGTGTCTCCAAATCCCATTTTTTTAAGCGTGTGGTATAGAAAAGCCCACTTGACCCTATCAAATGCCTTTTCTGCATCCATAAAAATTAATAAAGTGTTCTGGATTTTACCCTTTGGTAGTCCCATGATGTCATTTAGTGTTCTAATATGCTCATATGCATATCTACCTCTCATAAAGCCAACCTGAGAGCTACTGATTAAGTCACCAATGCATGAATCAAGCCGATTAGTCATTATCCTCGTAAATAGCTTAAGGTCAACATTGTCATGCCACGGCACTCAGGGCAGTATTCAAGAAGTTCACGGCTTGCCAAATTCCCTGGTAAAACGTATCTAGCACGGAAGAACAGCCAAAAACAACAAAGGATTCGTCTTTTTACCTGCAGAAGGGTTTGGAGGTCACGTTGGAAACTTTGGAAGCCGTTGTCAAGGGAAGGGAACAAGCGTCCAGGAAGCAAATGCTAGTCACATGACCTTCTCTATTTTAGCCCCGCCTTGTCCAGGCTTCAGTGCTTCTGATTGAGCTTTTTTCTGTCTTGTGGTTATTTCGTATTTCATCGTATTTCTGGTTAACGTTTCTTGACCTGCATTTTGGATCGTCCTTGTCTGTCTTTGTACCCTGAACAACCTGGTTATTAGAATATTTGGCTTACACCTCTGGATTGTCTTTTGCCTGCTCCTTTGGTCTTGAGGCCGCCCGCCTGTGTTTTTCGACTTGGACTGCCTCGACTTGCTCATTGCCTGACCCTGTGTATTTTGGTTCCCGAATTTAAACATTATTATTTTTTTTGAACTTCCATTTATTTCTATTTTTGTGGGATTCTTGGTTTACTTACCACTCTGGTCCTTCCTCCTAAGTACTGCGAACGTGGGAGTGGTTTTCCAGCCTCAGCTGCTCTGCAGGATTCGTTCTGCATCCGCTGCAACGTAGGAGCCAGACGCAGCCTCCGTTGCAATGTGGGAGATTTTTCGTGGAAGTAACTCTAGTACGTTAACTTAGTGATTCTGTCTGTCTATTCCTTATTTCTAGTTCTGGTGGGTTTATTACACAGTAGACACTTCGATACTGCATAGTATCTGGAGAAATCTAATAGCTCAGGTTACTTTAGGTCCTAGTAGTTTGTTACTCAATCATACTTCTTGTTTAGTCTTTTGTCATACGCCTTTTGCTCATTCTGTATCACATATTTTAATACTATATCCAACTATCCGGTTGTGATTTGTGTTACAGGAACTTTCAAGACTACTGTTTAGATTCCCAACCTAATATCTTGGTTTTGTCACTGGCTGCACAGGTTAGTGTTATTATCTGATCTTGTACTCTTATAATACAGGCTTGATTCAAGATATTAACCTTACGTGTCTCTCTTTACAGCCACAAAGGTCTCGAGGGAATCCAGTCTTTCAATTAATTGATCTCTCTGTATGTTTATTCGTACATCCAGAGGGATACATTAGTGGGAAGAATTCTTCTTCTACACTACGGGGTCAAGTTTATGAAGGAGAATTCTGACATAATCAGAAGTCTCATAAATGGATCCTAATGAAACCATGGCTATCCTCCTTCAGTTAGTGGCACATTTGCACACTGACATGGCTAAAGCACATGCCACTAACCAACAACAAATTTTGGAATTACAAACTGCCATGCAGCCGTCTTCTTTTCTGGATCCTTCACCTTCAGCCCCTTTGGGTTCAGGTGTTGAACCAGCACAGGCCGAGGGAGGGCCAGTCTACATTATCTCACAATTTCCATTGCCTCCGCCCGAGAGGTTTCACGGGGACCCGAAACATTTTAGGACATTTCTAAATCAATGTCGGTTAGATTACTTGTGCCGGCCAGGATCCTTCCCTGATTCAGCAACCAAAGTCGCTTTCTTATTGTCCCATCTTGGGGGAACTGCAGCAGCCTGGGCTATCCCTCTTTTGTGGGAGGGTAGCCCGCTTCTGTTTGATTGTGATGCATTGATTGAAGCCATGGGCTAGGTTTTTGATACACGATACAAGGCTCAGGTTATGGAGTTGGAGTTGTGGAATTTACAACAGGGTGATTCAACACTTCTGGCTTATTTGGCCAAATTTAGTCAGTTGGCTGCCGAAACAGGGTGGCCTGATGATAAGAAAGCCTTGCTTTTTTACAAAGGGTTATCCGATTCTTTGAAAGATACTCTTGCTATGGTACCTGTTGTCCCGAGCACATTTCCAGGATTATTGGAACTGGTTCTGCAGATTGATGCCCAGAAGGTTGCCAGAAAGGGTGAAGAGAGGGGTTTGTTTCCTCCAGTCCCCATTAACCCCATTCTGGCTACGGTGGCACCAGAGCCCATGCAGATAGGGGTGGCTACACGGGGACCCCTTTCTCAGGAGGAGAGAGAAAATAGAAAAAAGAACCATTTGTGTTTCTATTGTGGTGCTTGTGATCATCTCTTGAAAACTTGTACTAAAAAAACAATGAAGAAACAGGGAAACTTGAAAGCTCTGCAATGAAAGGAGTCCAGTTACCAAGCTCTTCCGTGTTAATGGACTCAAGTTTGGTACTTCCATTTACTATGACAGTTACGTTCATTGTCCCTCCTGAGAATATAGTTCCAGCTACTGCAGTGCTTGATTCTGGTGCCACGGGAAACTTTATTGACAGACAATATGCCAAAGAGTTAGCCTTACCTATCGTTGAGAAAGACAAACCCGTGGTGGTCAATGCAGTAGATGGTTATTCTTTGTTATCTGGCTTGGTTACCCATCAGACTGTTGACCTTGTTATGGAAACAGTTCATGGACATACTGAGACCATTGGTTTTGATCTCATTTCCGCTCCGCGGTTTAAGCTGATCCTTGGGATCCCATGGCTCAGAGTGCATAATCCAACCATCGATTGGTTCACAAGTAGTATAGACTTTTTGTTGGAACACTGTGAAAACCAGTGTTGGAAGTCAAAACCCACTGTTGACAATCCATGTTTCCCTCTGCTAGGTGTGGCATCCACAATTGGAACTGTGATCACGGGGGAACTACCGAAAGAATTCATTGTGTTTGAAGATGTGTTTAATGAAGGAGGTGCCATGGTGTTACCGCCTCAAAGACCTTACGGATGTCCCATTGATCTCATTCCTGGGCCAAGATACTGTCTCGGAGAATCTATTCATTGACCCATAAAGAAGACCAGGTTCTCAAGGAATATATTGATCAGGCACTGAAATCCGGGTTTATATGTCCTTCTATTTCTCCTGCAGCTTCCCCTCTTGTCATGATCTCTGCTTCCAAAAGGTCAGGGTTTTCCCAACTCCCTTGGAAGCAGATCCATAACCCAGGTTCCGAGTGCCAACCAGTCCCAATTGGGACCTTTTGGACCCAGTCCTGGCGCCAGTGGCACCAGGCTCATAAATATGCCCAGTCCCAACGCTGGAAGCGCCGGGCTCATAATGCTTGGGTGGACTTACCTGCAGCAGACCATGCTGCTTACTTGCCTGCCAGTTGAGCCTCTGATCCTCTTCTGTTTGGAACTACTTTTCCTGTTGGGTGGGGCAGGAGCCACTCCCTAGATTCAGAACACTGGAACTCTTCTGGAAAGCAGGAACTCTTTTCTTACCTAGGCGTGGCTGTGGAAGGAGACACCTAAGCACTACAGGAGGCTATTTAAACCACACCCGATGGATGAATCTTGCTTTGCGTTATTCTGCATCCTCTGCAGCAGAACGCTCATCGTGTCTTCTGCATCTGATCCTGGGCCTAAGGAAAAAGGCTTACCATCCTGAATCCAGTCTTCAGCAACACCTATAAAGACAAGAAAGAACAGGTTAGCATTACGGTCTTCAGTGACAGCTCTTCACTTACCTGGTCCATCGGCTGTCACCAACGCCTCGCGCTGCATTCCGGCATCTGAAAGACAAAGGCTTACCTACTCTTCGTGCGCTCCGGAGGTCTTCACACTGCATTCCGGCATCTGAAAGACAAAAGCTTACCAACTCTTTGCACGCTCCGGAGGCCTTTGGCGCTGCATCCCACATCTGAAAGACAAAACAAGGTGTGTTTAAAGACATTGGGGAACTTTAATACTCTCGTGCCATTACTCCTTTCACATCTAACCCAGTGGGTATTCCGGCACCCTGCAGCCGCTCCGAACTTGTACCTGCAAAATAAAAAGACAGTTAGAGCGCATCGTGAAGCAGGCAACTAGCGCTTACTTACGTGCTTCCAGGCGCTTCTATTCATCACACGGGCTCCATCTTCAACTCACTTCAGCCCGTCATCCGCCATCGCCGGAACCCTGCAAAACAAGAAACATCATTACTAAAGACTTTAAAGACATTAGAATTACTCGAAACTTACCGTTCGTGCAGTAAACGACGGACAGCAGTCCTCTGAAGTCAAGAGGCCTGCTCCCCTTATCCAGTGAAGAAACTGGTTACAGCACCCTGCCCCGAGGCAGATGGAGAGCACGGCGTTCACTTACCTAAGACATCTTACCCTTCGAGTTAAACATACAGTGCACAGAGGTCCAGCCCAAAGAGCCAGCCGTGTGTTACACATCACCTTTGAAGATACGGTATACGCCCAGTCAAGACCGGCGCCTCTACGGGAATCAGGTGAGCGTTACAGAACGCAAAGCCTACCACAAAACTCCTGTCCAGGCGCTATGGAAACCTCGGATACCGACCAGCTAGCCCAGTTACTTGGGGAACTAAGGGCAGAAGTGCATGCAGCCCGTCAGGAAACGAACGCTCTAAGAAGGGAACTGATTATTTCCAAGGAGCGAACAGATGATCTCGCTAGACAATTGCTACAGTCACAAGCCGGACAGACCCCGTTACCCGCATCTGGGGGAAATCTTCCTTCTACATCCTCTATGAATCCAGTGCAGATCAACCTACCTGGGAATGTACCTCTGGCTCTGCCCGAACGATTTTCTGGTGACCCAAAGAGGTTTGCAGTATTTATCAATCAGTGCCGGTTGCATTTCTTATGCCGGCCAGCAGCCTTTCCAACTGATCAAGCTAAAGTAGCTTTCGTGCTTTCGTACCTTAGTGGCAATGCGGCAGACTGGTCGATCCCTCTAGTAAATCAAGATGATCCGATCCTCCGTGATTTTCAAGCTTTTCAGCTCAGTATGGAAAAACTGTTCGCAAGACATTCACAGGGGCAGGCCTTGGACAATGAGCTTCTTTCATTGCGACAAGGTAATCAAGACCTTTTGGCTTATATTGCGTCTTTCAACAGACTGATAGTGGAAACTCAATGGCCTGAGGACAAAAGGATTACGCTGTTTTATAGAGGTCTACGTGGAGAGCTCAAAGATGTGTTAGCCCAAGTAGTGAATCCCCCACAAGATTGTTCGGACTATATAGACTTAGTCGTTCAAATAGATCACAGACTGCAGAACAGGAAGGCCGATCGTTCCAAGTTTGATGCTCGAGTATTTTCCAAACCGCCAACTCCTTCCAGGGGAGTAGACTCCGGGGAACCCATGCAAATAGGGGGTCTAAAAGGTCCTCTAACACAAAAGGAGCGGGAAAGGAGAAAACAGTTGCAATTATGCCTCTATTGTGGAAACTCAGGGCACTTTCTTCGAGACTGTCCGGTGAAACCAGCCAAGAAGGCAGTAGGAGCTGCAGTTACCAAAGTTACAAACTCTGAGCAGGGAAACGACCTCGCCCGACAAGAATAGAGGTCCTCTTGCCGAGCGTGAAAACCAGTTCCGTGACCTCGCATTTTCGTGATACCTATGGTCCTCATTAGCCCTGATAATCCGGATCGATTACATGCAATTGAAGCTTACGTCAACAGCGGTGCCATCGGCAATTATGTGGATCATGAAATGGTTTTGAGGATGAATCTAACTCTTTGTCCCAAGGCTGTAAAGGACGTCATTACTACGGTGGATGGTACGGAGATAGCCTCCGGGCCAGTAACGCATACCACTCAAGAGGTGACGCTAGTAAGTCAAGATGGACACCATGAGAAGATCGTGTTCGATGTGATCAAGGCCCCTCAGTTTCAGATTATTCTAGGAATACCTTGGTTAGAGAAACACAATCCTCTGATCGATTGGCGAGCAAGAACGGTCCAGTTTCCAGAATGTGTCTCTACTTGTCACCCTCCACCTGGTGTTGCACTGGCAGCAATTTCTTCAGAGACTCCCCAGTTACCTCCCGAATACCTAGAATACCAAGATGTTTTCCGGAAGGATCAGGCTAACTCTCTACCTCCTCATAGGTCTTATGACTGCCAGATAGACCTGATACCTGGATCTACTCCTCCTTGTAGTAGAATTTATGCCCTCACCGAGCCTGAGAACCTTCACCTTCGACAATACCTGGATCAATACCTGGCAAATGGGTTTATTCGTCCTTCCAAGTCCCCTGCTTCTTCAGCTTTGTTCTTCGTTCCAAAAAAGGAAGGAGACCTTAGAACTTGTATAGATTATCGCTCCCTGAACCAGATCACCGTTAAGAATAGATATCCGTTACCTTTGATCCCTGAACTCCTGGACCAAGTCAGAAAAGCATGCATATATACAAAGCTGGATCTTAGAGGAGCTTACCACTTGGTACGAGTAAAAGAGGGCGATGAATGGAAGACGGCCTTCCGCACCAAGTATGGGCTATTTGAATATCAGGTCATGCCCTTCGGACTTTGCAATGCCCCGGCCGCCTTTCAATATTTTATGAACGATGTCCTCAGAGAGCTCATAGATGTGTGTGTTGTTGTTTACATTGACGACATCCTCGTTTATTCTTCATCGGAATCAGAACATCGGAAACACGTGAAAATGGTCCTCGAAAGATTGCGTCAACACAAACTTTTCGCTAAGTTGGAAAAATGTGTTTTCAACGTGACTGAAGTTGAATTCTTGGGATTCATATTATCACCTGGCGGAGTGCGTATGGATTCAAAGAAGGTCGATGCAGTTCTCAAATGGCCATCACCATCCTCCGTAAAAGGTGTGCAAAGCATGTTAGGCTTCGCTAACTTTTACCGCAGGTTTATCCCCGAATTCTCTCGAATAGTCCAGCCCATCACTGCCTTGTTAAAGAAAAACAAACGTTTTGAATGGTCTACCGAGGCGGAACAAGCTTTCCAGGATTTGAAGACTAAATTTATCTCTGCACCAATCTTAAAACACCCTCGCCCCGAACTCCCCTACATCGTGGAAACTGATGCTTCAAGCCTTGCAATGGGGGCAGTTCTATCACAAAAGGACCCGGTAACCAATCAGTTGCATCCCGTGGCATTTTGGTCCCGCAAATTCTCGCCTCCTGAAATCAATTACACGATTACTGACAAGGAACTTCTGGCTATCAAGTCTGCCTTTAAGGCTTGGCGGCATTATCTGCTGGGGGCCCGACACACCGTTACTGTGATTACGGATCACCGAAACCTGCAATATTTGAAAACCGCAAAAGCCCAATCCTCTAGACAACTCCGTTGGGCATTATTCTTTGCCGAGTTTGACTTCATAATTACCTATCGACCTGGTACAAAGAACGGTAAAGCTGATGCCCTTTCTCGGATGGGAGTGGAAGAACACTTGATCAACCCTACACCTGTACCAATCATTCCCGAACAAAGAATTCTGGGTGTAATCGCCACAGAATCCATAGAGGAAGTTAAGGATAAAGCCAGGCAACTTGTAACTCCAGCAGACATACAGAATTGGCATCTGCAGGGAAAGGACTTTGCAGTAAAGGACAACTTATTGTATTTCCAACAACGATTATACCTACCCAGCACAGATTTACAGAAAAAAGTAATCTCTTGTTATCACGATTCTTTAATGGAAGGACATCCCGGTATGGCCAAGACCTCAGAAAAGATCAAGCGCTACTTCTGGTGGCCGTCTTGGAAAAAAGATATCAGAGACTTTATAATGTCCTGTGGAGTATGCGCCCAAAACAAGAGTCAAAAGGAAAGACCAGCAGGCCTCTTACGCCCTATTGACATCCCACCTCGCCCTTGGCATACGCTTTCTATGGACTTCATCACCGATCTACCTCCATGCTCCGGATACAATACGATTCTCGTAATCGTGGACTTATTCTCCAAGATGGCGCATTTCATTCCGCTCAAAGGCTTGCCAACAGCAGGAACTCTGGCCCGAGAATTTCTCGAAAACATCGTCCGACTGCACGGTTTTCCTTCGGTTCTAATTTCGGATCGAGGTAGTCAATTTATTTCTCATTTTTGGCGAAGTTGCTGTCGGTCGGCTCAAATTGATGTGAGACTATCGACCAGTCACCACCCTCAGACCGACGGACAAACCGAGAGGACCAATCAAACTCTGGAACAGTATTTACGCTGCATGCTGCAACAAACTGAAAAAACTTGGAAAGACATCCTTTGGATATCCGAATATGCCTACAATAACTCTGTCCATTCGGGAACTGGGAAAACCCCGTTTTTTCTTTTGTACGGCAGTCACCCTCGAACCTCGGAGTTGGATCCCCTCCAAGATCTTGAAACACCAGCAGTAGACTACCTGCATTCTACAATCACCCAAGCCTTTAAGGAAGCTGTTTCTCACCTTCAAAGGGCTAAAGAACAATACAAGAAAGGAGCAGATCAACATCGGAAGGAAGCCCCTCAATATCAAGTAGGGGATCAAGTCTGGTTATCCACCAAATATCTACCTCTAAAAGGGCCACGCACATTCAACCCAAGATACCTTGGTCCCTATTCCATCACTACCATAGTAAACCCAGTAGCGGTCAAGTTGGACTTGCCCCCGCACATGAAGATACATCCGGTCTTCCACGTCTCTCTATTAAAGCCCGTGCAACCTCAAACCCGACTAACTAAATCTCCAAAACCTATCCTAGTTGATGGAGAACTCGAGTTTGAAGTCAAAAGCATTCTGGACTCCAAGATCTCCAAATCTAAACTATTTTACCTAATTGACTGGAAAGGCTACGGCCCCCAAGAGAGATCCTGGGAACCTGCTGAATATGTCCACGCTCCTCGCCTAATCAAAACATTTCACCGAACATTTCCTGACAAGCCAAAACCCCCGGAGAAGCCCGGTTTGGGAGGGGCCTTGAGGGGGGGTACTGTCATGATCTCTGCTTCCAAAAGGTCAGGGTTTTCCCAACTGCCTTGGAAGCAGATCCATAACCCAGGTTCCGAGTGCCAACCAGTCCCAATTGGGACCTTTTGGACCCAGTCCTGGCGCCAGTGGCACCAGGCTCATAAATATGCCCAGCGCTGGAAGCGCCGGGCTCATAATGCTTGGGTGGATTTACCTGCAGCAGACCATGCTGCTTACTTGCCTGCCAGTTGAGCCTCTGATCCTCTTCTGTTTGGAACTACTTTTCCTGTTGGGTGGGGCAGGAGCCACTCCCTAGATTCAGAACACTGGAACTCTTCTGGAAAGCAGGAACTCTTTTCTTACCTAGGCGTGGCTGTGGAAGGAGACACCTAAGCACTACAGGAGGCTATTTAAACCACACCCGATGGATGAATCTTGCTTTGCGTTATTCTGCATCCTCTGCAGCAGAACGCTCATCGTGTCTTCTGCATCTGATCCTGGGCCTAAGGAAAAAGGCTTACCATCCTGAATCCAGTCTTCAGCAACACCTATAAAGACAAGAAAGAACAGGTTAGCATTACGGTCTTCAGTGACAGCTCTTCACTTACCTGGTCCATCGGCTGTCACCAATGCCTCGCGCTGCATTCCGGCATCTGAAAGACAAAGGCTTACCTACTCTTCGTGCGCTCCGGAGGTCTTCACACTGCATTCCGGCATCTGAAAGACAAAAGCTTACCAACTCTTCGCACGCTCCGGAGGCCTTTGGCGCTGCATCCCACATCTGAAAGACAAAACAAGGTGCGTTTAAAGACATTGGGGAACTTTAATACTCTCGTGCCATTACTCCTTTCACATCTAACCCAGTGGGTATTCCGGCACCCTGCAGCCGCTCCAAACTTGTACCTGCAAAATAAAAAGACAGTTAGAGCGCATCGTGAAGCAGGCAACTAGCGCTTACTTACGTGCTTCCAGGCGCTTCTATTCATCACACAGGCTCCATCTTCAACTCACTTCAGCCCGTCATCCGCCATCGCCGGAACCCTGCAAAACAAGAAACATCATTACTAAAGACTTTAAAGACATTAGAATTACTCGAAACTTACCGTTCGTGCAGTAAACGACGGACAGCAGTCCTCTGAAGTCAAGAGGCCTGCTCCCCTTATCCAGTGAAGAAACTGGTTACTGCACCCTGCCCCGAGGCAGATGGAGAGCACGGCGTTCACTTACCTAAGACATCTTACCCTTCGAGTTAAACATACAGTGCACAGAGGTCCAGCCCAAAGAGCCAGCCGTGTGTTACACATCACCTTTGAAGATACGGTATACGCCCAGTCAAGACCGGCGCCTCTACGGGAATCAGGTGAGCGTTACACCTCTATTCTTTGTCCCCAAAAAAGAAGGGGATCTTCGTCCCTGTATTGACTACAGGGCTCTGAATCGAATAACTATCCAGAATCAATATCCCATACCACTTATTTCTGTCTTATTGGATCAGCTTGGATCATCAGTCATATTTACCAAGTTAGACCTCCGAGGCGCATACAATTTGGTCAGGATTCGTAGCTGTGATGAATGGAAGAGCGCTTTCAAGACAAAATATGGTTTGTATGAATACAGGGTCATGCCATTCGGACTCTGTAATGCTCCCGCTATTTTTCAATATTTCATTAATCATGTCTTTCATGATATGATAGATCGATTTCTTGTCGTCTATTTGGATGATATCTTGGTTTATTCAGAAAGATATGAACTCATGTGCGACACGTTACCCAGGTTTTACAAAGACTTCGGGATACTCACCTGTTGCAAAATTGGAAACATGTATTTTCCATGCCACTGAAGTGGAATTTCGTGGGTATGACATAACGTGCAAGGGAATCCAAATGAGTCAATCCAAGGTAAAGGCGGTTTTGGATTGGCCTATACCCACATCACTGAAAGCTCTCCAGTCTTTTTTGGGGTTCGCAAACTTCTATAGGCGGTTCATCAAGGATTTCTCTACAGTGGCAGCGCCTTTAACTGCTCTTACAAGCAGTAAAAGGTATTTTCTATGGGGAGAGGACTGTACTAAAGCCTTTGTCAATCTCAAAACTGCTTTCACAACCGCTCCTATTCTTCAACATCCAAATCCTGCTCTTCCTTTTGTGGTCGAGGCAGATGCTTCGGACACTGCTCCTGGTGCCATATTGTCCCAGGAATGCCCGGAAACCCATGGGTTACATCCGGTGGCCTTTCATTCCCGGAAATTTACATCCTATGAAAGTAATTATACCATAACAGAGAAGGAATTGCTAGCAGTAAGGGATGCCTTTATGACTTGGCAGCATCATTTATTGGGTACAACGTTACCAATCCAGGTATTTACGGATCACAAGAACCTACTGGCTTTGCAATCTGTGAAGTGCTCCATGGCTCGATGTGCCAGGTGGCGAGAATTCTTTTCAATGTTTAATTTTACCATCACATACAGACCTGGATCATTACATACGAAAGCTGATGCATTTTCACGTATTCATGGTGTCCCCTCATTGATACGAACCGATGGCTATTTGCTTCTACCTCATCAGGTGGTATGTGGTTGTACACTTAAATCCACTCTTTGTTCGGAGCTGCTGGATTGGGTGAGGAGAAATCCAGATGAGGTTAAACAGTTAAACCTTGATATCATATGGGGTCTCCCATATGTTAAAGGTCTGTTATATCTGCCAGATGATGTCACTCAAAAGAAAGCTATGACCTGGTGTCACGATTCTAGGGTGGCAGCACATCCCGGCACTAAGAAAACCATGCACCTCTTACAAGGTTGTTGTTGGTGGCCATCCATGGTCAAGGATGTTACAGAATACATTGCTTGCTGTTATGTTTGCGCCCAGTGTAAGAGTTCTAATGCAAAACCAGTGGGGTTGTAACAGTCCATGCCAATCCTGGATCAGCCTTAGTATATGGTATCTATGGACTTCGTAGTGGAACTACTTTCTGTATCTGGTTTTGATACCATTTGGGTCATTATTCATTACTTAACTAAGTTGGCCTTATTTTTACCTTGTCAAGGTGTACCGACAGCTCCTGTCTTAGCGGATCTATTTCTAAAGAACATGTTCCAATTTTTTGGTGTCCCCTTGATTATTGTCATGGACAGAGGTTCACAGTTCAAATCTCCTTTTTGGAAGTCACTGACTGCTTTTTTTGGAATAGATGATGTGTATTCCAGTTCATTTCATCCTCAAACTGATGGTCAGATAGAGCGCTTGAAATCAACCATGGAACAATACCTTAGGTGTCTGACTCATCAATACCAGGACACATTGCTCTCGGTTCTTACTATGGTGGAATTTGCTTACAATAATTCCCTTCATTCTTCCACTCAATCCTTGCCTTTCTTTGCTTTGTACGGTCGCCATCCTAGGTCATTGCCATTGTCTCCCCATTGTCCTACTAATCTTCCTGCAGCGGCTTCTTGTGTGGAACGGTTGGTTTCTATCCGTAGCCAGGTTAAACAACATTTAGAGGTGGCTCAGGAACGTGCTAAACATTTTGCTGATGCTCATCGTTCTCCGGCCTCGATTTATACTGTGGGTGAGAAAGTTTGGCTGTTGACTAAAAATCTGCACCTTTTGCTTCGATTTGTGGGTCCTTACGAGATCACCGCATTAATTAACCCAGTGGCGGTGCGTCTGCATTTTCCTCCCAAGTGGTGGATACATCCAGTTTTTCATGTTTCCCTTCTGAAACCATTTCACCCGAACACCAGTCTACCTTCCCGTCCACTACCTCTTCAGGTGCAGGGTTAGGAGGAATATGAAGTTCACGAGATTCTCTCTACTAAAGTGTCCAAGGGTGTTAGATGGTAATTTGTGGATTGGAAGGGATATGGTCCGGAGGACTGTACGCTGGAACCCGTTGGTCATAATCATGCCCCTCGTTTGATTGCCGATTTTTGGGCTTCTCGGAGAGGGGGTCTATCATTTGGGGAGGGTACTGTCATTTTCACACTAATAATAACAACACAGTCCTATCGATTGTAGAGGGTTTGACAAAGAAAAGCCAATATGCCTAATTGCGCTTTCCGAATAGTCTCTTAATGCACTTGTGTTGTGCTAAAAGACACATGCTCCACCGCTTTGGCTTTGGCATGTGTTGGCTGCCCCCCAGATGAAGATAAACATTAATTTTATTGCATTTTCTCTGGGTAGGCAGGTGCAAATACAAGTTAGTTAAAATTGTGAAGAGTTTTCTTCAACGACAGTCTCTCTTGAGGTAAGTCACCTCGGATTGAGAAGGGGTCCCTGAATGCTTTTAACAGGGTTGCCTCAAATTGAACGAACTAGAACTGTGCGGTACGTGTTATGCACTAGGTTAGAGTCGTTCTCTTAGCCGACCGGTTTCTGTGGTGCAAATAAGTGGGCCACATTCATCTGCGTATCTTAACGTCCTCTCCCCGCTCCGGCTCGTGAAACGGACTGAACTCTGCTCAGAGGTATCGGGCCGTCTCACCGTTCTTGATTAAGCCACCAGATCACACGGAGCGGGGAGAGGACGTTAAGATACGCAGACAGTGCTGCCCCATGAGACTAACAGCAGGCACACATGCAGATGCCCTGCACAAGCCCTGATGAATGTGGCCCACTTATTTGCACCACAGAAACCGGTCGGCTAAGAGAACGACTCTAACCTAGTGCATAACACGTACCGCACAGTTCTAGTTCGTTCAATTTGAGGCAACCCTGTTAAAAGCATTCAGGGACCCCTTCTCAATCCGAGGTGACTTACCTCAAGAGAGACTGTCGTTGAAGAAAACTCTTCACAATTTGAACTAACTTGTATTTGCACCTGCCTACCCAGAGAAAATCCAATAAAATTAATGTTTATCTTCATCTGGGGGGCAGCCAACACATGCCAAAGCCAAAGCGGTGGAGCATGTGTCTTTTAGCACAACACAAGTGCATTAAGAGACTATTCGGAAAGCGCAATTAGGCATATTGGCTTTTCTTTGTCAAACCCTCTACAATCGATAGGACTGTGTTGTTATTATTAGTGTGAAAACGAAATTGGGCAACACACAGTTGCATTACCCTAAAAATAGTCCTCCTTTTGATTTGAGGGTACTGTCATGCCACGGCACTCGGGACAGTATTTAAGAAGTTCACAGCTTGCCAAATTCCCTGGTAAAATGTATCTAGCATGGAAGAACGGCCAAAAACAACAAAGGATTTGTCTTTTTACCTGCAGAAGGGGTTGGAGGTTACCTTGGAAACTTTGGAAGCCGTTGTCAAGGGGAGGGAACCGGCATCCAGGAAGCAAACGCTAGTCACATGACCTCTATTTTAGCACTGCCTTGCCAGGCTTCAGGGCTTCTGATTGAGCTTTTTTCTGTCGTGTGGTTATTTCGTATTTCATCGTATTTCTGGCTAACGTTTCCTGACCTGCATTTTGGATTTTCCTTGTCTGTCTTTGTACCCTGAACAAACTGGTTATTAGAATATTTGGCTTACGTCTCTGGATTGTCTTTTGACTTGGACTGCCTCGACTTGCTTATTGTCTGACCCTGTGTATTTTGGTACCCGAATGTAAACATTATTATTTTTTTTTGAACTTCCATTTATTTCTATTTTTGTGGGATTCTTGGTGTACTTACCACTTTGGTCCTTCCCCTTCATACCGCGAACGTGGGAGTTGTTTTTAGCCTCCACTGCAACGTGGGAGTGGTTTTCCAGCCTCAGCTGCTCCGCGGGATTCGTTCAGCATCCGCTGCAATGTGGGAGTTGTTTTTCCAGCCTCAGCCGCTCTGCGGGATTCGTTCAGCATCCACTTCAACGTAGGCGCCAGACTCAGCCTCCGCTGCGACGTGGGAGATTTTTTCGTGGGAGTAACTCTGGTACATTAACTTAGTGATTCTGTCTGT
Organism: Ambystoma mexicanum; assembly: GCF_040938575.1. NCBI lineage: Eukaryota > Metazoa > Chordata > Amphibia > Caudata > Ambystomatidae > Ambystoma > Ambystoma mexicanum. The sequence goes on along the minus strand of NC_090929.1, from coordinate 845,567,942 downwards.
CTATTCCTTATTTCTAGTTCTGGTGGGTTTATTACACAGTAGACACTTGGTTACTGCATAGTATCTGGAGGAATCTAATAGCTCATATTAGTTTAGGTCCTAGTAATTTGTTACTCCATCATACTTCTTGTTTATTCTTTTGTCATACACCTTTTGCTCATTCTGTATCAAATATTGTAATACTATATCCAACTATCCTGTTGTGATTTCTGTTACAGGTTTTTTTAAGACTACTGTCTAGATTCCCAACCTAATATCTTGGTTTTGTCACTAGCTTCACAGGTTAGTGTTATTATCTAATCTTAGACGCTTATAATGCGGTCTTGATTCAAGATATTAACCTTACCTGTCTCTCTTTACAGCCACAAAGGTCTCAAGGGAATCCAGTCTTTCAATTAATTGATCTTTCTGTATGTTTATTTGTACATCCAGACGGATACATTAGTGGGAAGAATTCTTCTTCTGCACTTTTGGGTCAAATTTATGAAGGAGAATTCTGACAAGCATTCAATAATGAAACCGGCCTATAATTCTCACATATTTGATAATTTTTGCCTGGTTTTGGAAGCATTACAATACAAGCCTCTCTCATTGTGGGACAAACTACCCCATCTCTCATGGAACCATTATACAGGGTGCACAAGAACGGCACCAATGCCCCACTCAATGCCTAGTAAAACTCAACCAGAAGGCCAAATAAGCCTGGCTTTTTACCTTTATTGAGTTGTTTAATAGCTGTCAGTAATTCCTCCCCCATTATGGGACCATCAACATTTGCAGATTGGTTATCATTTAATCTTGGCAAGTTAATTTTATCAAAAAATGTGTCCATACTCTCAGACTTTGGGAATTGTTCTTCCTTATACAAAGATTCATAAAATGTCCTAATGTTCTCGAATATCTCCCGTTTTTTGGTTTTATAATCTCCATTTTCCTCTTCTAATTTCTGGACAAACAAACTCTCTGTAAAACCACGTAGTCTATTTGCTAACAACCTACCATTTTTGTCCCCTTGTTCCCCAAACCTATGTCTCATATAGCACATACCCTTCTCATACTGAGTATCCATTTCCTGTTTAAGGCGTTCCCTCAACCTTCCAACATTTACCTTGTCCTCATTACTCTTTTATACTGGACACTTTTTTTGGGCCACCCTCAATTCACTTTCCAACCTCTTAATCTCAGCCATTCCCTATGTCCTTAAAAGAGAAGTAATATTCATTATTTCCCCCCTTAAAGCTGCCTTATAACTATCCCAAACCATGACATCGGAAGCCGAGCCCACATTTATTTCAAAGTAGTTTTTGGTGAACCCTTCTAGTGATTCAATCACTCCTTGTTCCTCCAATATGTAGGTTTTTAGGCACCACTTTGAAAGTCCTGGATTTTCAAACCCCATGTTCACTTACATCATCATCAACGAGTGATCTGACATCCCTCTTTCCTTAATGTCCACATAATGGACTTTTTCAGCCAACCTCTCTGAAATCGGGAAGTAGTCAATCCTTGAATGCAAATCATGGACCGGCGAATAAAATGAGAACTCCCTCTCCCCCGGATGCATAAACCTCCAAGCATCAACCAGATTTAGACCTTCTAAAAAATCATGCAATGCCTTACTCGTGCTCTCTGCTGTTGTATCTACACTGTGCTGAACAATCCATTTTCCCGTCAAGAACACATTAAAATGACCCCCTAGGATCATTCATTCTCCATTAATTTCTCTTAAAAGCATTAATATCCTCTTAAATAAAAAACTTCCTTTCGCACATGGCCCATAAATAGACCCTATCGTAATTAATCTCCCTACATATTTAGTGTCTATCAGAATTATCCTCCCCTCCTCATCTATCACTACTTTTTCCATCTTCAGATTTAGACCTTTAGGTAACTGTATACCTACTCCCCTTGATTTGATATTGTAGCAGTTCAAAAGAGTCTTTGTATATAAATTGTTTGTTAGGAGATGCTTCGATTCAGCTAGCAAGTGAATCTCCTGAACAAGGGCAATATCTATCTTTTCCCTCTTTAATCTGGTCAGCATCTCTTTTCTCTTCCTTGGGATGTTGAGATGTTTAACATTCCATGAGAATACATTTAATTCACCCATCAACTGGCCCTTCTTAATATAAATCTAAACAGTAATCCAAATGCCATCCCTTGTACAGGATGAGAGGGAGGTTCAAACAGTATGAGTTGTACATGTGCGCACAAGACAACATATAACATGGACAAGTAAACATAACCATCAAACCATGTATAGATTAAACTTAACATTACACACAGCACCTTTACAAGGTTATATTGAGTGTCAATATTTACAAAAACTCCAACATCTTGAACTGTAATTACCCCAAAGTCTACATCTGGTCCTTTGTTTCGATAAATATGGTATAGTAATCATCCCCGCCCCATCCCCCTATCATTCCAAAAATGTCCTATATTCATTCACTAACCACTTATATTATATCTACCCATTCCTTCCCTTTAACTAAAACCTGTACAATCACTAAGGTATCATCCTTACTTCCCTGCCACCCTTAAAGGTCCATATCAGACCGTATAGCCAATCAGTTTCACCCCAACAACAATCACCGCATAGTGTCATGGTAGTATTTCACACGGTTGACTCTGATGTTATTTATCCATAACTTTATTGTTTCCTGTAAAGTAACATATTACATATTATCTTGCCATCAAAAGTATGCATATTCACCACTTGAACTAATCCATATGCAGCAGATTCAAAATACAATTAGATTTAAACAAGGTATCCCACCCACCCATAACCCTATTATATTCCTTACTTCTGCTTAATTTCAGACCCATACTCCATGCTATGTACCCATACTCTGTGCCCTCAAACAATGTTGTTGTAACTGCCATTATCCCGATGGAACAAAACAATATTTCTCTTAAACCACTGTGAATAACGATACTCATGAATATAGTGTTTCATTTTTGTGTTTCTCAGTAAGCGTGTGGTGAGATTAGTAAGTAACCATATATAGTAAGTATCAATTGCTGAGGTTAACAAGCTGTATACACACCAAAGCAGCAACAGCCATTCAAAAATTGCACTGTGTCATGACAAGTATTTTGAAGTATTATGGAAGTAAACCTTCCAAAATCAGTTACCCATAACCAGGACTTGAATTCCTCCTATTGAATGGCATCTATGATGAGTATATTAAATGGAGTCAGATAGGAAGAAACAACTTTGGCTGAAATCAAATGGGCACGCAAACCGCAAGCCCCTCTCTACTTCACTCCTATACATGCATAGACTCCCTCTGTTCGATAAGGCAAATCCATGTGCCCACAGCAGATTTACTCACAAGATATAAAAAGATAAGCATCTCACCACAGTCCCCCACATCGTTATCCATACCCCTCACTGACACACAGCATAGGACTTTCAGCAGTCAAGGAGTACAAGTTGGCAGTATATGTGGCATATGCCTATTTCCAGCATACAATATAATCTGTGCATACAAAAATCTTGTGAGTTTGCTTTTTATGGAACGAGTCTCCAAATCAACCCAAGTTGATCAATCGCTTATTAAATTAACAGTTTCCTCTGCTGAAAATCCGATACTGCCCAGCCTCACAGAGAGTCTCCTCACCTCCATATAAACGTGCATCGCGACAATCAGGAGGTTCAGGGCTACGTTGCTCTTGACCCGTAACACTCACAACACTCGTTCCACACTATGCCCCTGTCACTACCATGATGACGATCATGCTATCCAGACCTGTATTTCATGCGTATTATCCTTTGCTACGTTTATAATGTCTTCCCTTTCATCATTAAATAGTTCAATGGTTTCTTCTATTCAGGCATGTTACTATGGAGACTTTCGACTGCGCCATATCCAACAGCAGGACCACTCTGTGTAAATTGTATTGCACTGTCTCTTTAAAGCTTTGATCTTTCTCTACTCGCGCTTGCCGTATTACGCGCAACCTTGTCTAGATACAGTTACACTCAGGCAAAGAGAACTGGGCAATTGTTGTTCTCTTTTGTAAACTCACCAGCTGTGTTTCAATACTGTTCGCGTGTCAGAGTACAAGGTTTCTTTACTCTTAGTTTTATCGACCCTCCCCAATTCAATCATTCACCATGAGATAAGCAGGTTTCTCATCAAAGTTCAAAACCTGATTTGCATATGGTCTTTCCCTTTCTGTAATTGCTTGGTAGGTGAAGAACGGTGGTCTGGAGGGTTGCCCAGAGCAATGCCAGTGGTTAAGATTCATTCTAAACCTTCCAGCCATCACCTCTTTGTTTTTGCTTTGTCACCCGGAGTGGGACGGGTATGCCCAGACGTGGGTCCTGAGCCTGCTGAGCCTAGAGACCCAAGCTACTCCTCACTGATGAGCCCCAACAAGGGCGAAACATGTTTGGGGATGCTTGTGGTCTCGTGTAGAGGGATATGACCTAGCAGTTCGGGCTGGACTGCCCCTTTTGGGGTGGGGCCAAGCCTGATTTGCATATGGTCTTTCCCCTTCTTTAATGGCTTGGTAGGTGACGAACGGTGGTCTGGAGGGTTGCCCAGAGCAATGCCAGTGGTTAAGATTCATTCTAAACCTTCCAGCCATCACATCTTTGTTTTTGCTTTGTCACCCCGAGTGGGACGGGTATTCCCAGACATGGGTCCCGTGCCTGCTGGGCCTAGAGACCCAAGCTACTCCTCACTGGTGAGCCCCAACATGAGCGAAACATGTTTGGGAATGCTTGTGGTCTCGTGCAGAAGGGATGTGACCTAGCAGTTCGGGCTGGACTGCCCCTTTTGGGGTGGGGCCAAGCCTGATTTGCACATGGTCTTTCCCCTTCTGTAATGGCTTGGCAGGCAAAGAATGGTGGTCTGGAGGGTTGCCCAGAGCAATGCCAGTGGTTAAGATTCATTCTAAACCTTCCAGCCATCACCGTTTTGTTTTTGCTTTGTCACCCCGAGTGGGACGGGTATGCCCAGACGTGGGTCCCGTGCCTGTTGGGCCTAGAGACCCAAGCTACTCCTCACTGATGAGCCCCAACAAGGGTGAAACATGTTTGGGGATGTTTGTGGTCTCGTGCAGAAGGGATGTGACCTAGCAGTTCAGGCTGGACTGCCCCTTTTGGTGTGGGTCCAAGCCTGATTTGCACATGGTCTTTCCCCTTTTGTAATGGCTTGGTAGGCGAAGAACGATCGTCTGGAGGGTTGCCCAGAGCAATGCCAGTGGTTAAGATTCATTCTAAACCTTCCAGCCATCACCTCTTTGTTTTTGCTTTGTCACCCCAAGAGGGACGGGTATGCCCTGACGTGGGTCCTGTACCTGTTGGGCCTAGAGACCCAAACTATTCTTCACTGATGAGCCCCAACAAGGGTGAAACATGTTTGGGGATGCTTGTGGTCTCGTGCAGAAGGGATTTGACCTAGCAGTTCAGGCTGGACTGCCTCTTTTGGTGTGGGTCCAAGCCTGATTTTCATATGGTCTTTCCCCTTCTGTAATGGCTTGGCAGGTGAAGACCGGTGGTCTGGAGGGTTGCCCAGAGCAATGCCAGTGGTTAAGATTCATTCTAAACCTTCCTGCGATCACCTCTTTGTTTTTGCGTTGTCACCCCGAGTGGGACGGGTATGCCCAGACGTGGGTCCCGTGCCTGCTGGACCTAGAGACCCAAGCTACTCCTCACTGATGAGCCCCAACAAGGGCAAAACATGTTTGGGATGCTTGTGGTCTCGTGCAGAAGGGATGTGACCTAGCAGTTCAGGCTGGACTGCCCCTTTTGGGGTGGGCCAAGCCTGATTTGCATATGGTCTTTCCCCTTCTGTAATGGCTGGCAGGCGAAGAACGGTGGTCTGGAGGATTGTCCAGACCAATGCCAGTGGTTAAGATTAATTCTAAACCTTCCAGCCATCACCTCTTTGTTTTTGCCTTCTCATCAAAGTTCCCCAGAAGGACAACTTCCATCTTGGGTTATCAGCTACTTGTTGCAAGCGCAGTACTTTTGCCTGGCTTTCTTGAGACTTCTCCACAGCTCATTAAGTCCTATGGCTTTCTGCCCTCAAATCTTGCATTCGCAATAGCTCCTGAAGTGGTCCCTTCTCGCTCCCAGCCTTGCTCAGAGAGTACTTGTTTGCTCTGCATTTTATCCCAGGTGGGGAAGTTAACAGGTTTCAGGTGGGAATGATTGGAAAGGGAGGCCTGTCCTTGCCTGGCCTCATTACCGAGTCAGAGGTAATCTTCATCCTTGGCCCAGTAGTATTGATAAAGTAGGAAGGGTGAGGATCATGTGAGTTGCAGTGTCCTACAAAGTAGATTGCGATAGGATTAGGGAAGGTGTCGGGAAAAGGGGGATACCATGTCTCGCTAGTGGGTGTTCTACCCCCACTCCCCGAGGACCTCTTACCCAGTTGATCCTCCCTCGTTTGTCCACCCCCAGGGTCAGGATCTAACAGCAATGGCCCTCCTCTGGGCACCTGAGCAACGGATCCCCAGGGTTTAGGTAGTGAAACACTCTCATTTTTCACAATGCAGAGCAAAATCCTTTAACAGAGGATGACTGCAAAGGGAGAAAAGAACTTAGGGTGTTGTTAAAGAATAACAAGAGATTTCAATTGCAAGATGCTCTATTGGTTCGAGAATCCATTTCAGGTCAGATCCAATGGGTGGTTCCCTTGTCATTTAGGGGGCTGATGCTACATCATGCCCATGATGCAACAACAGTGTGGTACAGAGGTTCACAGAAAACATTGGAAATATTGAAAGAAGAGCCTTAGTGACCACAAATGTCCCTCAGTGTAGAGTTGTATACCTGGGGGTGTTTCAACCTGCCTCCCCAACACATATAGCAAAATTAATGAAAAGAGGTCTGACACTCCCCTGGTCAGATTTGCAAAAAGATATATTTGGCCCACTGCAAAGATCAGCATGGGGAAAAAGATACATGTTAACAGTTACCTGTTTAATGTCTAAATCGTTGGAATGCATACCGGCACCTAACTGCAGTGCGCAAACAGTGGTTACTTTATTGGTGAATCATATATCTGCTAGATTTAGTTTTCGTCAAAGAATAGAATCAGATCACGGAAGTTATTTTACTAGTACAGTGATGACTAAGATGTGGAAGATTTTGGGAGTAAAAAGAAAGCTACACGTCTCCTACCGGTCATCTTCTAGTGATGGTATGGAATGTTGCAACTGATCAATAATTGATATTCTGAAAAAAAAGCGAAATTGGAAAAGGCAGCCGAGGGTGCCAAGTCATAGTATGACATGAAAACATCTGTTGGGGAATATGAAGTAGGTGACCAGGTGTTTAAGTTTAACCTTTCGAAAAGCAAGAATAGACATGCTAAATTCATGACCTCCTGGTGTGTTCAATTCAAAATTGTGAACAAGGTTTTGCCCATTGTCTACAGGATAATATTGAAAGAAGGACATCTGGCTGTGGAACAATGTGTCCATGTGACCAGATCAAAGCATTCCACCCAAAACACAAGACTAAAAGGGTGAAACAGACTGGAGAAACCAGTAGGGAATGAGAAGTGTAACAGTTCCATAAAAATCAAGGCAAGCCTGGGAATGGCAGTGAGGTAAGTAATTCACACAAGGGATAAAAGGATTCATCGGAGCAGGTAAGTAGATGTGTTGGGCATGGTGTGCATGAATGTGTGCATGATTGCTGCATTTATAAAATGAAAATAGTAAACATACATGTTTATTGTTAGTAGAAATGTACATATAATGCATGTATTTGTTTTCAGGTAATTGCAAAGGGAAGTTATAAATGAAAAGTTATTTTTGCTTAATACTTAACCCTTCTGTCTCTCTCCTCTGGTTTAGATCACTAACTGATTTTATTCATCAGCGTCCCCTGGATAAACTGGAGTACCCTGGATGAACCCGAATCCCCGGATGAACTGGAATTTCCTGGATGAGTGGGATGGAGACCCGGGACCCAAAAAGGTGGGGAGAAAATGGAAAGAGACGGGGGAGAGAGTTCCAGAGCATGAGAAGGACATTTTACATTTGTATTTTGTGCGCTGTGACATGGACACAGGTCTCTTCAGCAAACAAACACAATTTGCAGACTGCTGGGGCCAGCATTACGCATTCCAGTTGATCAGTTAGTCTATTTCTTTCTAAAGAAGTGTTCATCTTCCATTTCATTTCTTTCTCTACAATTCTTCCATGATATCCTTATTTCTATACTCTCTGTTTTCTGAGCTAAGTCTTAGCCTTTGTACATTGGTTACAACATTTATTGCCATTTATTCCTAGATATAGACATGTGTGGCCAGGATGGACAATTGTTATTTATTTTCTGCAATCTATGCACAATTATTATTATTATTATTTTATTTTATTTTTAAATGAAAGACACAGTTGCCACAATATTGAGCAGATCACATGCTCACATGAATGATGGATTCATTTAATCATGGACAATTATTACTAGTTTATTGTTCAGTTATGATCAAGCTTGGTAAATACATATTGACAAAACACATGCTCACACCATTGTCAAAGGATCACCTGGTTTGTTGAGGTGTAGCTAGGATTCATGCTTCTGCAGAGGTCTTTATTAGATCAAGTCTCTACAGAAGATGGGGGAGATGTTGGAATAATGCAGTGCATGCAATTTAACCGTGCACCAATTTCTGTGGGGCCACACATTCCAATAGAGATGGTGTGCACCACTTTAAAATGGTGCTTAAATGACAGCATGTAGTATGTGGTAAGTTGGGATATTAGTACTGATATGTGGCATTGATGGTAAACTAAAGAGGGGGTTGATTTGGAGTTTAGTGTGGGGTGTTACCAACCTTAACTACTAACACCACTAACAATAACTAATTATAATCCTACTGACATTAGTAATTAGATTGGGGTCAGAGTGGGTTTGCTAAGAAAGAATAAATTAGGGTAACCTCATAATCTAATTAGTGAGGTGTCAAATTTGTATTGAAAGGTCAAAAACCCATTTATTCATCAGGTACCGGACAACAAATGTGTTTGCCAATGCGAAAATAGTAAATCTGTTGGAAAGGGGGAGTTTACAGTGGTGTTTATTATCTTGTCACTTTACTTTCAAGGCTGTGGATAAGAATGCATGCAGTCTGCAAGTTTGTTAAGGAGTAGCTGGTTTCACTGAAGGCGAGAGTAAAATCATGGCCTTGGGTGAGGGATGCTAAGGGAATTTATACCAATATTGCTGTAAATATATGGGCACTGACACATTTATGAAAGCTGTGCTTTTGCCAAGCTATGTTTATGCCTTTCTACCTATTTTCTGCAAGTGTTCAATAATGATGTAATGCGGATGTCTTCCACTGTACATTTGTTTTATTCTGGTTTGTGGAATGCATACAAAGTTCCTGGGGGCATAATCGTGAAATCCTGAGTGTGTTTTATTATTGTATGGCCTGTTCATTTTGTGATATGTGGTAAAGTCTACTGTATCCAGTATACTGAATATGAAAGCTTATTTTGCCTAGTATGAAAGCCTGAAATGTCGCTAGCCAAAGATCCCAAATAAAATCATATCCTCAACAAGTGACCAATGAACTAATTCCCTACATTTTAGCAAACACAAATTCTAACAGAACCATTCCCAGGGCCCACTGCCCTTGCAGTAAGGAGAAGAAGCAACAATTGAACCCACCATGTGCTTCCCATGAGGAAAGGGTGAGGGCTGGAAAAAAGAATGCCAGATCCAAAGCAAATCACTGAAACTCAGGACCGGCTTTCAGAGACAATATCAATACAAACCAAGAGACCCAAAGAGAATCTAAGACCGTATCAGGCACCCACTCTGAACAAACACCCCCTTTAAAAGAATGCACCTCACTGAAGCAAAAGCCACTCTCTATATGTGTCAGCACTGTGTTTGTAAAATCCATAAGCTAGCAAATAACATATAATATTTGTGTGTCAATATGTCGGCCAGATGTTTGGCCTCCATGCAGTTAGAAACTGCTCTGGCCATTCAGTCACTACCGCCAGGCTACAAAAGGAGAGATGGGTGTTTATGGGGCCGGCAAATGTATAGATATGGTTATGAATGTATTTGATTTCATTACTGCCTTGCTGAAATATATATACTGCATAGTAAAAAATGTTTCCACATTTACCTCTTCCAGAGTAATATTACTGTCATTACCGTTTATAGATTTATGGGAAACCTGATGTTTGCTCCTGCTGTGATGCAGTCACATTGGGAAGACCAGTTGTGGAGGTCCAGGAGTGTCTGGGGGCTAGTGGAAGGACAACCCTTTATCATTTTACGCTTCGCTAGATCCAGACAGGTACTAGGAGTGTTAAGTCTAAAACAAAATTACCTTTGGCCTAGCCCCTTATGGGCGACCACTTGCTAGTCTCCAAATATACCTCAGGGGTGTGGATCACTATGCCCCCCTGCTCTTTTATCTCAGGGTGATTGTGCACTGTGTTACACCTAAGTTACTATGCTATGGACACACACGCATAAGACACAAAGAAAACACATGCATTGATTCAACAATAAAAACACTTTTATTCATGCACAGCAAGGCATGATGCAAACACTACTATAATGCACATCTCAAATTTGCACCTTTTAGGGTCTGGGTGCAAGTCTACAATGCAATGCAATAACTGTAAGCCTTACAGGCTTCTAATGCAAGCAATCTAATAGCAACTTTTCCAGTCCTGTTGAATCTATCATGTCTAATAGCAAAATACATCGGGCAAGTGCCAGCATTCAACATTCCTCTCCAATCCACACCATACTTCACACTTTCTCTCTAAGACAATCCCTGTCTGATTTCCCCTTATGCAATCCTAAAGCTCTGTGCGAGTGTCTGTCGTAATTCCCCATTGCATGTGTCTTATTCGGATCAATTAGGCCTCATATCAGCAATACTCCCCTTCCGCCATGTGCAAGCTTCCCAAACTCGTCTGTCTCCTCTCTAGCTCACTCTGCAACCAGTCTGGTCACTCAAACTGCCTCCCTCAAGCCTCTGCAAAGCTCATCAATCTCTCCCAAGCTGGTCTGCCAAGGCTGCATGTCAATGCCTCCATCAATGCCACACCGAACGCCTCTCTCTCAATGGCACCTTCCTTTCATTCGCCTCTCGATCTCATGCCAACCAAACGTCTCTTCTATGCCACTGCCAAACATCTCTTGATCTCAGAGAGCAGCATACACTCCTACTGCTCAGTTATAGTGTCAAATGATATACACTTTCTCCATGGTTACATTAAGCCTTCATTCGTTTCTGTCAAACCAGCATTTCTTTTGCTAAGCACCTGAAAGTCTGTTATGCGTGTCTTGTTCTGTTCAGTTAGTACGTGTTCTGTCACCGTGACATTTGTAGATAATATCTTGTACATGCTATCTGTGTTACGAAACACCATCCTCCCATCTCCCATATTTCTCCATTCACTCTACAGAAATCCCTCTCTTCTGTCTCTCTGTCTGAAGCAACTCACTCCCTGCTGCATGCCCCCACCTTTTCTGTCGGTAGCAGCCAGCCAGCCAGGCCCTGCTTATACCATGCCCTTTTCCTCTCAGGCAAGAATCACATTATCTCTGTCTGAACAACCAAACTGTTTACGCATTCCTCACTCACAGTGTACCATAACATCTATCCGCACAACCAAGTGGCGCTTCTCTTCTGTCTCATTCAGGATGGCTTCAAAACCAGAGGCCTCATGCATTCTATTTGCGAATGTAGTGCCTAACACATTCACTCACCCCAAGCGCTATACTGAAAGCTCAATGCATACTTCTAAGTGCACACTCATACGTGTCTCTACAATGCATACATAATACATAACAGTCAGTCTATCTCTACATGTCTCTGCATAATATAATAGGCCTCATTCTCTAGCAATTGCAAATGGCTGAATAATATGTGGATAATCTAATGTTACTACTCATGTCACTACTAATCAGAATGATGGATAAATACTCAGGATGCAATGATGGATAACTAATTCCTAAATGGGTACTGAATTACTAATGATTCAATACAATGAGTCACTAAATGAGTAATGGATTTCTAATGATAACATAGCAGGCTTCTTCATAAAATATCTGGATTTACAGGAGAGTTCTCCTCATAACTTGTATATCCCATAAAGAGCTGGTCCATTGTTTTCAATAGAATTTCCACTTCTGCCACTAGCGAATAAGGGGCAGGGTAAAGTCAGACAGGATAATCGCAGGCAGGACTTACCAAGGGCCATCCATACGGTAGTTGAATCCCTCTGCTCGCAACTGCAATATACAAAAGGGAACTTAGCTGTCCCTTTAAATGGAAACAACAGACACCTCTCCAAAGAACAGAGTTGAGGTACACCAAACACTATAAAGGGGGGCAGGGTGTATCCTAACCCTCTCTTCATGCCAAATAGTATCTACCCCTCCTTGAGCCAGGACAGTGTAGAGACAAGTATTTTTCATGGGCAGCAGGGCTTGCCCATGAAAAATACTTATTTCCCATTAGAACCACCTGAAAACACCCAACTTCCCCATGAAACGGAAGTAAGCAGGACCCAGCAATTATTGTTGTTGTAATATAACTTTATTCAGTTTAGGACCATACAAGCATTTTACATCACAATCAATGTAAAATCAATGTAAAACATATCAATACCAATAATTAATAAAATACATTTCCATATAGCACCCAACTCTTTTCCTGTACTGACAAAATAGAAATGTCTAAAACTTAACATTTTAAATACATCATTATTTCACACTATAATTCATTAGTGATACCGTGATTTCTAAACAAACTTTAACTTTGCACTTTCGCTCTTTGGTGCCAGGTTCTGTGGAGATACTTAAGAGACATAATAAACTGAGTGTATGTCAGCAGTGCTTTTAAGAAATGTAACTGCTGATGATTCAGTCGATCTAATATCCCTCAGGGAGAAGAGTGGCAGCAAGCAATATTTCCTCAGTCTTTTATACCCTGGACAAAATAACAGAAAGTTTTTTATAGATTCCTCCAGGTTCCCACACATGCTACATTGCACATCTGTTTTGTTTGACCACCTTACTATAGAAATTGCAACCTCAAGGGTATTATTGTGCAGTTGAACAAATAAGGCTTGGGCATATGCAGGGGCCACACAATCCAAATAGAGCTCAAAGCCATCTAGTTGCTTCAACATTATGTATTGGGTACCCGCCCTTAATTCAGCACCTGCCCTCTTCATTTTCCCAAAGGTGGCTTCATGGCCCTTTGTCTTAGCCATCATCTTGGAACTAGTTAATAGACCCTCTATTACCTAGCTCCATAGGCTAGTCAAGTCCAGTTCCTCAAAGCACTTTTGAGTTGACCTAAACCATAAGAATGAGCCAAAACCAGGTACATTCTGTACACTTCTCTATGCTTCACAGTCCGATCCAATATTGTAGTGGCATATTTACTAGTACTTCACTAATGGGCTTTGAATCGCATTCCCAGCGCAATCTGGCCATAACGGCACGCTTAGATTGAATGGGTATACTCTGTAGAAACTTGCTATCAACTACATTTAATTCTATAGTTTTGCAATAGCCCCACAGCTCGGCCCCATACAAGGAGGCCGCCCAACCCTGGGCTTTATTTTATTTATTTATTTGTTTTGGTTTTTTACAAACCTTTATGAAGTGAAATATGAAAGAAAATATCAGACACATGAAGAACAATCTAAAAAAAAGAAACACTCAACAATATTAAAACATCACAACAAAAACACAGAACAGAATTCTCAAACCATAAAATTCAACATATAAAATTGCAACTTGCTAACTAAGATTATGACACATTTCATACGATACATTAAGGAACTTTATATATATTTCCAAGATTTAGATCTTAATATTCAAAATTCAAAATTCAAAATGCTAAAAGCAAATAAACGTATACGTGTCCCATGTGTAGAGTATTACCCCCATGCGGTTACATCGATGAACTTAAGACCTTTGACACATATCTGCTAAGTCGAGCCATTCTCTGCCCTATCAAATGATTAAAAAAAGAAGCATACACATGGAATCCGCATTATTCAACACAAAATGTAACATTTGGAATGTATAATTATTCCAAAAAAAGCCTCTTCAACGTTAAACACAGGACTGATGGAATATTTAATGCTCTATCGTCACAATAAGAAGCACAGAGATGAGCCACGTTGGTTGACACCAGATCTATTTTTCGAGATTCAGTGCACATTATTTAAATAGCCCACAGATATCAGAAATGAATCGTACCACAGCAATCTTTAATGAAACCTATGCACCGTGTAAGATATCCCACCATAGACTATCTAGATGCACTATTTCTAAGTTGTTTCCACATTTTTTAAAGCCGTATAAGCATTCAGACCTTAAAGCAGAGCATTATATCAACAAGTGGCATAAGGTTTCTTTATTATTGTCGCATTTACAAAATCTGCAAGTTTACAAACCCATGGACGTCTCACCCCTAATTTAATTTATCTCCCCAATCCTTAAAACATTGAACCTCAATCTCATATAACCATGTTGATGGTTTTTATCCGGAAAACAGACCAGGTACGATTCAGGGAGCCCAGTTTTTTATAATGTGATACCAATTGGTAATCCAACTTAGTATTTAAAACTGCCTCAGTGGTTTTAGCCCAATTGGCATGTTGTAGAAACGTTTTAACTCTTAACGGATTGAGTATAAGCATTTTCCTGGTCAGACCCAGTTTAACTAGTGTCATAGCACATTCTTCCTGTAGTTTAACTAAGGGGCCCACCTCCGACATCGCTTGGCGTAAGCCCTTTCCTAAGTGGGCATAACGATTGTTCTTGAAGCTAGTAAGTAATTTCCTATATATGGACAGTCTTCTCCATTCAACTATACTTTCTATAGATTGAAGGCCCAAATCATATCTCATCGTTGCTAAGGGTACTGATTTGGGTAGACAATAAAGAATGGTTCTCCAAATTCGTGATTCCAACTTGTATTGCTCCGCCATGATCCAAGCTGGAAATTGTTCCAGACCTAGCATAGTTGCAGGATAATTGTGGAACTATAGAAGCGTAGTAAGGGGCATATTGAGTATTTGCCAAATTTGCGATCAACTTTTTCCATTTATTCTATTTGCTTACTGACTTTCTCGGACAAGTAATAGCGATATTGGCATTTCTTTGGCTGATTAAATATCGTATTCAGGTCCTGATATCCAATTTCTCGTGGTTCAGAAACCACACGTACCCAATTATTGTTGTATGCCTGCTTAGCCTCATTATTACTGTTGTTTTTGTATTTATTTTTAACCCATTTGTTGAAATATATTCAGAGAATGCAGGAATCAAATGTTGCAGACCTTTTGGGGTATGATCTATGAGTAAAAAATCATCTGCATAGGCAGTTCAGCATAATTTAAACCCTCATCCTTTGGAGACACGAGCGAGGCACTATCCAGAATTTTACCCACGTCAGACATGTAGAGGTTGAATAGCGCAGGTGCAAAAATACAGCCTTGTTGCAGGCCAATTGAGGTTCTTATTGGGTGGAATAGTAAAGCTTCTTTGTTTACGCAAACTTGTATGAGTGAACCCTCATGGAAATGGATAAGAATTGAGAGGAGTTCCAACGGCATTCCTAAATTAGGCAATTTAAGCCGCAGCTAGACCATATACACTAAATCAAAGGCCAGTGAAAGATCCATTGCTGCCAAATATATAGGGGGGGTATTCTTCTTCCATGCCTTTTCTTTCAATATAGATATAAGTAGGCCACCCGCTTCAGTCCCGACTTCTTTTCTAAACCCGAATTGCTGAGCTGCCAGAATATTATTTCGATCTGACCATTCTTCTACCTGTTTTAATATGAGCCCTGCAAAGATTTTTGAATCCGCATTCAGAAGCACAATTGGACGATAAGTTGTCAGGCAAGTGCTGTTGTCCTTTTTATATATTGGCACCACATATGTGTAATGCCCGGGAACTGTGAAGCTCCTAGTCAGAATAATATCCGTAAACAATATCGAGAGGCCTTTAGCCATATGTCGGGATTCCCTTTAAATATGCCATTCGAAAGCCAATTTGGCCCGGCCTCTCTAGAAGAACTGGCTTTGTGTATCTGAAGTGTGATATCAGATATTGGAAACTTGCAATCCCAACAATTATGTTTTAAGAGGTCCAGACCTACAGCAGGTTGTTAATTGGATGCAAAAAGGGACCTAAAAGGTCCAGCCCAAACCTCTTCTGAAATAGAGCTTGTTAAGTGACTTCAATTCAGCAATCCCAATAAGTGAGTGCCTTGTCTGGGACGCCCAAGGGAAGCCCTTATTTATATATTTTTATGACAAGTTATACTCTGGATGATAAACCCTTATATAACGCCCCTCTCTTTGAATCCCCCTGACCTCCCTGAGCCAAGAAGTACATTTTTTTTTGCAATTTAAAAGATTTATTGATAAAGTAAACAATATATATATATATATCACACTTTTATAATAAATTAATATTTGATATCACACCTAAGAATATGACAGTGATCAACAATGGATAATATTACAATTGTATGCTTATTTAATTACTTAGGAGTTGGTATAGGAAGGAAAAGGTAACTGAGAATGCTTTTATGGTTTCAAGGAAAAACAATGATGGAAAGAATGCCGTACAGAAATACACTGATAGGGTTTCCCAAGAGATAATATGTTCCCTTTTCCCCTGGTGGCAATTCACTCCCCCCCCCTTATGCAATATAAAAAGAAGGAAAGGTGAGCACACAGTTCTCAGGAATACAATCAAATGTAGTTCAGTTCCCCCCTAGCAAGCTTAGATCACAGGGATGATTTTAAAACACAGGCAAAATACTTTATATGTGATTTGAAAGAAGGGAAAAATATGCTAAAAATGATTTTAATTCCCTGTAGGAGGTTCTGGGTAGGTGATAGCTATTTAAGATTAGTTCAAGTCACACTGGCAATGCTCAATGAGGGATTACCAGGTTGAAAACTAATTTTAGCAGTTCAAGCAAAAGCGGCTATTTTGACAGGAGCTAATTTTTCAATTTGCGGCAATTTTTCCGAATACGTCGGGCGCGATTATGGAAAAACTGTAAGGAGTAGAATGAGCTTGTTGAAAAGCTTAGATTCTTAGCTTTAAAATGAAAATTAAATGTCGTTCATAGCACACGCGGTTCCAAAGATACGGACGATTTTGTGATGGTAATTTTTTCGAAATTAAAGTAAACTTCAGAATGACAAAATGACACTTTTACAGCTTTGAAATGACAGAATGAACACACGATTCCTATGATGCAGTTGTGGACAGGTTAAAATGGTTTCAATCAGATTATTTTAGACTAAGAGATTGGTTCTGGCACAATTCTAGCTGTGTACTCACACTATAAATTTGAAATAAGCTGTCAAGATCTGGTCAGGTTGGCTGCGGTTCTCTCGCCATGGACGGTCTTTGGTACCGGTTCTGCTCACAGCTGTCTGCTCTGGGTCTCTGGTTCTGCTGGTCTGGATCAAGTGGATTCTGGATACAGCACTGCTTTCTGGGTAATGGCATAGGGTTCTAGGCCAGAATCAAACAGCTTACCCCGGCTGTTTGAATAATTTGCAAAAGATTTTGAGGCCTGCTGAAAAAGTTCTGAAGTCTGGATTCTAAGTTCTGGATATGGTCCTTCTGGATATTGTCTGGTCCGGCAAAATGCTTCGCAAGAAAGTGGAAAGTGAATGTGTTGCCTGTCCAAAGCAGTCTCTTTTTATGTGTTTTGTAAATGGGTGTGTGCGTGGGCGTAACTAAGCCTGCCCCTCACAACTTATCATTGGCCAAGCTCTCCTCTCTCCCTTGATTGGGGGAAGGAATGGAGTGTCATCAGGCATTAATTTTATGGCATGCAGAAAGAACACTCCCCTTGTCAATTTGCACCCAAATCTATTTTTGATCCAAATACATATTTATCTATGTACCATTTTTCTAATATTATATGTCCAGTTAACATATTTTCTGTAGCACCAAACCATCCGATCCCCGTCTTTGTAAGATGTCGTGTACACTTATGGCAGAATTCTTCCCTTTTCATCAAGAACACAACCTCTAAACTTTTCCAGAATTTGCACAAACATGCAAAAGGAATATGGGCATCAGATGATAAAGTGTCAGATTTTTAACATACAGACATTCAGAGTAATACCTTATTTTCCACTACTACCCCCCAGAACATACCACAGAGTCCTAACACCTCTTAAAATGTGCACAGAAAAATCACAAGAATAATGATATTAATTATATAATTTTGACAAGTCTGTACTATGAATTATCCACCTTTTTTAAAATTATGCTCTGGCCCAGAGGGGTGTGGTTTCCCAAGGCACATGGTGGAATTTCTGGTTTATCCACTTCCTCCAACTCAGGTTGCTCACAAAGGCACTGCTCCTCCCAGTTTCTCCCAAGAGGAAGCCATTTACGACCCCCCCTAATTTAACATTTGCCGGTGCCAAGGAAGGCTCATTGTTCTGTTTCCCTGCTCCCAGGTGCTCCTCCCCTGATTCAATCAGAGAGATGTAATCTCCTTTTGGTGGGAACAGCAGAAGGCAGCCAGGCCTGCGAATGCAGTGGCTGAGCAAGTTTCAACTCCTGTCGGGGGTAGTTGCCGGGCAGAATTCAATCTCTTCAAGCCAGGCTTCAGCCAAATGTCACTTTTTTTCCCAGTTTTTCTTCATTCAAATCAAACTTACAATTTTTACACATGCAGCTAGAACGCTGATTCTAAGTTCAAAACTATGACATTTAAACAGTTGAAACCTATGTGACACTCAAAGTAGGTCACTCATTTATTTTAAACATTTCGATTTTAGTGGTTTTAAGTCAAATTTCACTTCAGTTGCTGACATCCACAGCTCAGCCAGTTTTGTTATAAACATTGTTTTGGGCTCTCATCATTCCAGATTTTGTATGCACACAAGAAAACGTTCGGCCAAATGTCTGCTGGTGTTCAGTGAGATTTTTGAATATCTTGCAAGGTTTAAAATAGGCATTTTTAGCTTGCATTTCAGAGAAACAAAGGTGATTTCAAAGCGCTTTTTGAGCTAACAGGCACTGCTGTTTTTCCTTTGGCACCACGTTTCACTCATGGCACTTCTGGCCCATCACGCTCGCACTGGTGGGTGGTAGGTCAGGCGACCATTTTGGTGTGTGCAAAAACTGCGCAGTTTTCCTGGATTCTGGCGCAATGTGGGCTTTTTCAGCCATCTTGGATTTTCTGAGCCCACAGCCCCAAACGTTGCAGCATAATAACTCGAACATGGGTCAAAACCCCTGACAAGCTGCTTTGTGTCTTAATTTTGGTAGATTCCGTGGCATTCACAGGATCCAGAATAGCCTGGAGGAACCATCTTTTAGGGATGCGAACATGTATTCACTATCAGATTGATACATTGCAGCTCAATGACCTTTGAGACCATTTTTTAATTTATGTTTTTCTCGCCTCACCATTTTCATCTCCCAAGTGTGGCCACTTTTTAATATACGCGTACTTCTTTATTACAAGAATTTTTACAAGCCTGGACTAGGGTATCAAAGACATGCTTATGTCTTGAAGTTCTCTTATTGGCTCCAGGGCTCTTTACTGATTTGCTTATAAGTGTGTCAACATAGTAGAAGAAATAAGCATGTGTAAATAAAGACTGCATAGTTTGAATTGTTGTTACCACGAAGTCGGTTGCAAAAAGCATATTTAGTTTTTGCACATTTCCATTGTGCCACCCAATTCTAGATTTTGAATTATTCAGCTCCAGAGAAACACGGTATACATTCCTGGGTTTACGTCCCAGCCTAAAGGACATAACTACTTCTAATATTAAAAACTTGAGTTGCATCAATCAGGGTTTTAGACATAAATATATAGTCAATCGTGAAAGTCCTTCAGCCATCCATCCAAGTAGTTGGATCATTGTCTGTACCCAAGAGTGCATTGGCTGGGAGCAAACCCCAATTTGAGAAAAGGTCAGACCGAAGATGTCGCTGCAATTTCTGTCTACTACACCCCAGAGGTCCCCCAATTATGAGACTCTTTTTTTCTTTCCTGTAGTGAAGTTAGTAACCACAAGTCCTTCTCCGCTGAGAACCCATTGACCCCCTCCCATGTGATTTCAGCATGTAGGTCCCCCACAATGATAATCTGCATCCCAGAGCTGTCATCATCCCATCTGTGATATAGGAATTGATTTTCGCTATTGTTTCCTGAAGATTCGAATCTGGATTCCAATAGATGTTAATAATTAGGTTGAGTTGGGCAGACGGGCAAACTTTTACCTCCAGCAATATAGCCAGGACACAGTGGGATATATGCATACATTCTATTATTTCTATGTCCTCCCCATTTCTAATGGTAATTAGAAGACCCCCTAACTGATGCCCTCTCAAGCCCTTAGAGGCGAGTTCAGACTGAACATCAAATCCATCCAGACAAAGTGGACATGTCATCCATGTTTCCTGGATACAAATTATCGAAAACTGGGTTAGTCTATAACAAAGTTCGGTGGAGGTGTGTAAATGCCCATGACCTCTAGAATTCCAAGAAAGCAAAGACCTGGTTAAAGGTTTGTCTTTAGTGCTTGAAGTTGGTAAATGGAGTCACGTAGAGTTAAAGCCAGCCATCTCCAGATGGTATTTTGTTCTTCATTGCGTTGAACCCTTCCACTCCTCTGAATTATCTCCTCGTCCTGAATAGCCCTATTAGCTCTTTCACCATGACTACCGTACTGTGAGTTAAATAATCTGGGGCTGAAAGTTAGGATATCATAGCCCAGTTTATTAAATGAATGTACCTCTAACAGTAAGGCATTGTGTACTGAGCGGGAATGCAGAACCAGGCGCACATGATTATAGCGATCGGGATGACTAAAATCCAACAATTTTATGTCCGCCGTAGAAAGTAGTCTGAGGCTTAGGATTTCAATTAGCAAAGCCAAAACCCTCCATCTGTTCAGTGAGTCAGGGCAACCATACCCAAACATATAATAATTATGATATTTATTTATTTTGTTACATACAGAATCACGCTTGGATCATCTAGGTAACAGGGTTGTCTCCAGGGTTAAAAACTGTTTTGGGCGCCCACACTTCCCTCCCAGGCATGGGGGCAGCCAATTAATTGGCACCATTGCGGTTAATATCCAAGATCTTAGTGGAATTGTCCCCCTTGTTAGGTGCCAGTTCTCTTAATTGAGCTACTGAGGGCAAGTTACTTATTCCATGGATCAATGGGCTATCAGGAGGTGTCGGTCCATGCTGATTTTTTATCCCCAGGTCCTGTTCAAAGCCAGCATCACTCTGAGTTGTTTGTACGCAAGCTGAATTCCTGTGGTTCCCAGAATCCACTTGGTTCATCTGAGAGGGCGCCGTAGGGCCCTGTAAAGAAGTGGGCAATGAACACAATGGCTGCTGACTCAACATGTGGGACAAGGTATTTCTTACCATTGATTCTAGCCACTGACCTTTCAAGGGTGATTCTTCCTCGAGAGGCAAATAGGATGGCGGGTTGCCTAAAGGCTTTACACACCTCGGTGCTAAGACTATGTCACTGGTTCCATTTTTTGTGAGAGCAATTGTGGTTAAGACCAAGGGTAGATGAGATTGTGGTTTGGTCTCTGCAACAAAATTCAGAGTTCCCGACTGGGTAATTTCATAATTTATAACAATAATCTCTCCCCTTTAATCTAATTTTTCAATTTTTTGACTTTGTTCCTAGGAGAGGGCAAGACTCTAACGTTTCCCCTCTTTTCCAACTTCTTGCAAACCCCCATCCCTCTTAGCACTTAGAGAGTCAGTCCCTGGGCAAGGCCTGTTTTAATTTACCCCCTTTTTTTCCATTTATGTTTCATTTCTTATGTTAGGGTGTTAGTAGCTGCGCCCATGACCTCCTGGACAGCATGGCTCTCTGCCACCAAATCCAGTCCAAAGCCGCAATCACTGTAATCATCCAGTTCTTCCCTTAACATATTCTTCCAAGAATGGGCAGGTTTATTAGCCCCTTTCCCAGACACCAATTTTTTGAGGTTTAGACTTCTTTCTCAGTTTCTGCGGAAGATGGGGCAAATCCCTCTGTTCCCTCGGAACACTAGCCGGCGATTTTATGCTGTCCAGTTTATCAGTCTTATTGAGCCCCACCTTAGGAAGTTCCGAAGCCAAGGTTAGTTTAGGGGGGACTTTTAATGAACCCAACCGCCGGATTTCCTCCCGAGGCATGGTTTCAGTATTAGTTGCTATATTTGCATACACTAGATGTAGGCGCCACACTACTTTGAAAATGTCACAGCCATATACTAATGGCTCTCAGGAATGTAATCTAATCATGAAGTTCCCGTAGTATGAGGCTCTGGAGGCCTGGGTCCTCCTTAGCTGCCACTTCCTCCGCCTCGGCACCCGCCGCCCGCTACGCCAAAGGAAAGGGGACATCCCATGCCTCCCCCTGCCCGAGCGGGTACTGGAACAGGGCCAGAAGTGAGACCTCCCCTGTCTGAAATGCCAGAGGAGTGTCCAGCAATGGGAGGTCCTGCTTGGCCTCTAATCTCCCCTCCAGCCACACGTTCTCTGTGTTGTACCCATCGTTGCCAACATGCACTGATGGGAGCTCCCTGAATCCATAAGGAGTGAGGACTGCTCAGCATCCCCCAGCTCTAACAGCAAGAATCAATGGGCACGAACGGACAAGGGGGAGGGGGAGCGCAAGAGCCCACCTCATAGTGTTCTTCACTGGTGTAAAGACAAGGGGTGCGGACAGTATGTCATCATACATCTGCGTCCCCATAGACGTTTCCTTCCAGGTTCTGAGGCAATGCTTCATTTCAACAAAGTATGACAGCAGCATTACTTTGTTATGCTCAGATTTGTTTAGCAAGAGTTGCGTAAACAAACACCACCCTTAAGAAATGGAGAAAAACAACCTCAGCCGTCTCGTCCGCGAGCCAGCGAATAGGCGAACAGGCACCCAGGAGGCACTCTGGGTTGCGCGCAGCACAGTGTCTTTGTAGAGGCAAGCGCACCAGGGGGGGCATGGCTTTGTGCCAATAGAATATTTCACAAATATCTACAGAAATAAAGAAGTAGGATATTAATTACACACATGCTAAGGCAGAGGTCTTCAAACTGTGGGGCGCGCCCCCCCCCAGGGGGGCATGGCCACATCCCAGGGAAGAGAAGGCGCCAAAGCCCAGCATGAAATGTAAAAAAAAAACATTTTTTTTTTTAGATTGGAGGAAATGGGAAGAGGCAGCTCACATGGTCAGACTGGGTCATAAAATGGTCTTAGGCACCAATGAAAAAATGGCCAGCAGTTGCAAATGGATATTCAGTGTTTAGTCACAGACTGTTTGAATAGTACCCAAGGGTTTGTTTTTTGTTCAAATGTAAACAAATTGTGATATTTAAAGAATATTTATTCAGCAACAATGGTCAAAACTACTAGCTGCATAGTGAAGTAACTCCTCAAACTGGCCCACATTGGCCAAAAAAGTGGCCCATTTTTACTGGCCTACACTAGCATTTTTCATTTTTGGTACGCCCTATTGCCCTATAGGCCAGTCCAAGCCTGCCGGCTCATCCATAAGGTTTGAGGGGGCGTCCACCCACTGGCCACCTCACCCATTATGGAGCAGCCGAGGAGCCAGCCCAGTGAAATACTGAGCACGCCCTCAGCTGCTTTTTCCAGCTGAAAAAGTGCTCCTAGGCCTGCTGAACTGTCAAAGGGAAACTCTGTTTGCCTTTGACAGTTCATTTCCCCAGCCGCACATGATCACTGAGCCATGCAACGCTGGGGGTGTTTTGCTTTGCCAGCCTTGCATAGCTCATTGGAAATGCTGACTGGGGCACTGCATATATGTATGTGCGAGGGGGTGCTCCTGCGCCTCCTCGCACATACGGGCAGAGCAACCTGGAGCGGGGCATTTTAGCAACCACGCGAGGTACGTTTATGGCGATTTATTTTTTATTTAAATGTGTACGGATGTGTGTATGCTTGTGTTACGGGACTGTGGTGGGAGCAGGATGGGCGGCAGCACTGGGAAAGTGGTGGGAGTAGGGTGGGGAGAGCCCAGGGTCTGTACTGGGAGTAGGGTGCGGTGACGGCACGCAAAAGTTCATAGCAATTTCTACATACTGTCCATCTGGCACTTTTGGGGGGGGCCCGGCCTGCCCAAACTTTGCTCAGGGGGGGCCCAGGCCAAACAAGTTTGAAGACCACTGTGCTATGGAGATAGGTCTTCAGTACTCCGGGTTGGCGCGCTCGGTTGCGCATGGCCCCATGTCTTTGTAGAGGCAGGACCACCTGAGGGGGCGTGGCTTCACACCAATAGAATATTTCACAAATATTTGTAAATCCACAATAAGTAACGTTCTGAAACGTGTGCAAAGGCAATCGGTGCAGTGTGTCCATGTGAACAGGAACTCAGGAGGAGCACGTGGATGTGCGCGGCCCTGTGTCTTGGTAGAAGCAGGAGCACCAGAGGGGCGTGGCTTCGCGCCAATAGAATATTTCACAAATATGATTAAATCCACAATAAGGTACATTCTGAAACTAGTGCAAAGGTAGTCCGTGCAGCGTGTCCAGGTGAACAGTCACTCAGGAGGCACTCTGGGTTGCATGCATATACAATTATACATTTGTAAGTATTAAACCATTTTACTTACAAATAGGGCAGCAGAACAGGGAGAGCAGAAAATCAGCTCCTCCCCAAAACAACTTTCACAGCACATGGTACATTTCCCAGTTGGTGACCAGCCATTTCAAAGGCCTACACCCTGAGCCCTGAACCACAAAGCCCCTCTTCCATTCAGATTACTGCAGGAAACCACCTGACCACCCCAGTTAATAAGGGAGTAGTACCTGGCCCTTGCAGTATAACAGAGGCTGTTTCTCTTCAATGTTGGTGAGAAGAATCTGGATTGCAGAGCAGTGAGATTAGAGCCAGGTGAAGGTCTAGGAGAAATTAGAACAGCTATAGGGGCCAGGGTCTGGGACAGACACTAGACAGCAGGGCACAAGACAACTCACAGGGTGAGATGGGTTACCCTATCCATTGCAGAAGGGACGGAGAGAAGAGGAGTAGCTGATGAGAGCAATCAGGGGGATTGGAGGAGGAGAAGGTAAAGGAAGACATCAAAGAAATAGAGAAAGAATAGCTGGAGTTAACCGGTATTTGGTAAACTGAGAGAAGAAACGCTCCCAAGGCCTGCTGGGGGAAATAGCCACAATCATGGTCCAAGCCATAGGAGGGGGAAGGAGTAGACCTGCATAGGGACATAATCCGAACCCTGGCCCAAGCCACAGAGACTGTCAAGGATTAGAGAGCCGGCTGGTGCAATATTCCCTGACCTTATGTAGATGAAAGCTATAATCTGCATGTTTGGAGCTGGAGGTGTAATGACTTCTGTTGAGATGGACTGCCTTTGGCTGGTGGGTGCACAAAGTATGTATGCCACTGTCTACCCAGACAGAGGGGCAAGATCAATGTCTTGCATCCTCAACCCTTAGGGAACTGAAGGTCCTGCCCGGGTAGAGATTCGGGTAGAGAGAGAGCTAGAGTGTTTGGTGGGCTCATTGACATAGAGAGGCAGATCATGTTGTGGACCCTTTGCCATCGACAACAAAGGTGCAATGTCAGCTAATTGTCAATAAAAACAGAGCCTGTAGTGGGTATGTTGCCAATGAAAACCAGAGCCTGTGGTGCGATCGTTGTTGAGAAAAAGGCCCTGTGGTGTGCTAGGCGACAGAGAGAACCCAACCTTGTAATGGTCTATTTACCAGGCAGTACATGAGTCAGTGGCAGAGCGCCCTGATGGCCCATTCTTTGGCTGAAGCAGTGAAGTGTCCTGGGGCAGGCTATACTTTGCTGTGACTGTACGTGACAGTGCGCACACATCACCATGGGGATATTACCCTGAAGTTGACATTGTGTTAGATTAGGGAATCATCGTCTCAGGACGTTAGGTCCTATCGAAACCAGGCCATTCATTGTACTTCTTCTATTTGCTATGTACCTTCACTTTTACTGCATAGATATTTCCCTCCTGGGCTGTAGTCACTCTCCAAAGAATTTTCCGAACTTTGTCCATGTTCGTCTGTAAGACAAAGGTGATGAACTTTACCAACTGTCAGTGTTTCCGTGGTTCTAATTTGTTTGTGACACCACTCAATTCAAGTGGAAGCACTATTGCAATTACTTAAGCTATCCACACACTCAGGCAGTACACTCCCAAGGAGATAAAACTCGCACATCTCCTGTACATCACTGTACGCATGATTTTCCAATTTACCCTCAGCTGGGAAAAGCTGGTTGCATTATGGTTGCTTTTGGAACTATAACTTGCAAACTAGAAGAGGTGTGTTATTTTGAGACTACACTGAGGCGATAATTCTTCCCTTGTACTGAAGTGTTGTCTTTGCTCATAGCCACCTATATATGCTAATTTCTCATATCAATGCATACATGCAAGCCTTATAAGCTATGAATTGATCTAAAATACTACACCTCCCTTTTGTTTAATTCATTTCCACATTTGTTTCTTCAGCAATGGATCAAGTTTGGCCGCAGCCTTGCATCTGACAAGTCACTGCTTGTTATTTATTATATTGTATCATAATTTGATATCGTTCCTGTGGGGAGAATATTGCATTTTTGACAAATCTCCAGCTGGGCAGCTTACATATCTAAATGGAAAACGGTTCTGTAGTGAGAAGTCTCCAGCCAGAAAAATAAATAAATGTGTATACTAGAATTGTAGAAACACAAACCAGATATTTGAATTAATTCAAAACAAAAAAATGTACATTACAAAAAGCATACTGTGAGAGAGGTAATGTATATACAGGAACTACGGGAACATAAAAGAAAGGTATTTTAATTGAAAAACATCGCCTGAGCCAGATGATAGAACACAACTCTAGCATAAGGATTTAAATGGCTACCATAGTCTCCGAGATAGAATCACAAAATGGTTGTTCATTTATGTGTACCAAGTATGCACACATGTGAGAAAAAATAGCGCATTCTGTGCATGTGGATGTCTTTGCAAAAGCAGATTACTGCCAACCACAGAATTTGCAGTTAGTGGTCAGGTGCCATAGGAAGGTGAGACGCATGCGCGATTTATGAAGGAAGACGCTCTAGAATGCCGTGGTTTCCCCTGAACATGATCTTGGTGTACCAGTCGCAGACGAGAGTCACATGCCAAGTGGTGGGGAGAGTGCAATGCAGAAAGAGTGCAGAAAACTTTACCTGGATGTTTGCCACAAGACGCACATACTCTAATGTATTCATTTATTAACCATTTGTGAAATTATAAAACGTGCCCTGGTATCGATGGTCATTGTTGGTCCCTCACTGCCAATGCACACCCTGCATACATCTGGATAAAGGCTGAACGCAGCCCTTTACTCACCGGGGAGAACTGTGTATGGGAGTATTGGGGCACTGCTCTTACACTTGCACAATGTCCTTTGTGAATTAAATTATGTAACTGCAGGACAACTCTGGATCCAAATGAGGCGGGGAGGGCGATTTGCTGCTCTCATTACGTTCATGCATCATATGTGTGCTTTATACAGTGCTACCCACCCTACCTGCTGTCTTGTGAGGCAGGAAAATAAAAGCATGGCAGCCAATCCGCAGAGAGGACATAGCTACATTTCAGGTCAAGTCGATAAGCCGAGTATCGCAACTTTTAGGCATGAAACCTGTGCATTTGCACCGGTTTGGTGGTATAATGGAGCATTTTTGAGTTTGTGGACGGAGTGGTCTGCACACCAGGAATATTACATTACGTGCTTAAGAGCAGGGGCAGTGCATTGTGGGTCATATGGGGGACATTTATTTTTGTATGCAAGGGTGGCTAGAAGGGTTTATATCTCTGTATTCCAGAGCCAACTTTGAGAAATAATGTGTGATTGGTTCAGTCTGTGTGGTGTAAATAGTAGTTTGAAATGGAAGCATGTGACCTGGGCCCTGTCCCCATCCCCTGGGCTGTCAAGTTTTAAAGAACACTTTTGGGCAATGCCGCAGGACAGGCCAAGGCGAGGCAGGGTAACTGCTGTTACCATATGGCAGGCCTGGGAGAGGGGCAGCCCCCACCCCCAAGCCTGATCCTCCCCCATAGGCACACGGAGAAACACAGTCTCCAGCATACAAAAGCAAGGGAAGGGTGAGGTGTGAACAATCACCTCACCCTTCCACCAAGCAACAAGGTGCTAAGCACCAGGAAGGTAGCAATCAGGCAGGGATCAGGGTCAATGATCTGCCCCCCCTCCTGGGGGCATAGACAGTCGTCTACACTGGCCTGGGGGCTGGACTACAGCTCCCCCACTATGCACATCAAAGACCCAGGGCTAAATAAGAGCAGCACATGCTCTAAGAAAACACTACTTGTTTGTGGACCCTGAACAGGGACCCAAACAAACAGGAGGTTCGCTATGCACTCAGCGTCCTCCAATCTTTCTTTCTTTACCACAAAACCCACCCACCCTACAAAAGAAGGGAGAAGAACAAAGAAAAAACGAAGAAGGACACTGTACGGTGACCACTACAAGTCGTGGGACAATAAGGTGGCACGGGTCAGAGGGGGTAACCTCTGGACCCGGTGCCCAAAAGCATGATGTTATTATGATATGTGATTATTGTTATTCCATAACCATATTTGCACAATAAAATCCTACGGCCTTTTATTGCCAACACTTGACAAATGTGTGCTCTTGCTCATTACTGGTGAGGGTAAGGGATCGGCCCATACAATTTGCAAGCATATGTGTTCAGCAGTTATATAATATTGCACCACAGTGGTTCATTTTACAGCAATATTATTTTAAGAAACAAAATTATCCACTGAAAATGGATGAACAAATCTTGAATGCATGGGCGGTACATTTAGACAAGCTGCCTCATCATGAGTTTGGTGGTAACCCTTAAATGTGGTGGTAATGCTATTACTGCTGCATTTAAGAGTCCACCAAATCACGGGTGTGCAGGATTTACCCCCAGCTCTGAGCTGGGGGCAAATCTATCACAATTTATCTGATTTTCAGTGCTAATACTGCTGCGCTAATACCACCGGCGGTAGTAGCATCAAAAATGCATCATTAGGCCCATTGGGGAATGGACAATTCTCAAAAGGGGCCAATGGGAAATGGGAATTTACCATCCACCAAACCCTTGATCTAGTGCTAATAGCGCCAGGGGGTTTGGAGGTTAACGCTAAAAGCCCTGGTGGTTCCCAACTTGTGATGAGGCCCCAGATATTTTAAAGATTAAATTGGCATAGCTTCAACACCATGGCACGGATTCAACCATGTTCCAGAAAAAAATCTGGGTTATGGTCTGAAGGCAAAATATACAGAATGTTTAAAAAGAGGCTAATAGTTACAGTGAAACAATGGCACTTACTTCTGTGATGGTTCCCGTCCGAATGAGGAACTGCAAAATAAGCAGAACACTGCTGGGGGAAGGATGGGAGGCCTTATCTCCCAAAGTGATGGAATCTAAGTTTAATGGAAGCCCTTGGGGACCATTAAGGAATCGCAGTTAAACGTACTGAGAACCACGTTCTCACAAACTGCATTTTATGTCATATGCACACCATTTTAAATCCCAGCTGGAATTAAAGGTACACGTTTTGAACCTATTGTTGGGAAGGGAGTGAACCCCTCTGGCGCGTTAGGGTGAGGTGAGCCCCATTGGAAGATATTTAATTGCCCAGAGGTATGGGGGCGTCTTAAAAGTCCCCACATTCATTTTATGCAAATATTATGTGTAATTTAGACAATTAAAACAGAGTGCACGCATATAAGTAGGCACTATTTTTCAGAGATTGAGTAGCCATGGTCGAAGCCCTGCATGCCCAAGCAGTATTTAATGTGATAAACACAGGCCCAGTGGTCGAAGTGGACGGGAGCAGTCGGGAGCGGTGCTCCTATACTTCTTTTAATTAAGTTTTACCGTTCCTGTAGTTTAATTTTAAAAAGAAACCGTTCCAGAACGGTTTCGTTTTAAAAGAAAAGTGTAGGAAGAGGTTGGAACTTGCATTTTCAGTGCACTGCACAGGACGTTTCCTTAAAGAGCAAGCACATGTGTTTTGGGTTTTTTATTGTGCATGGGAGGGGGCGCGGCAATGGGGTCTACTACTTCATTTTGTATACTTCGACAACTGCACAGGCCACAAGCTTGAACGGGAAAACATAACAGGCCCAAGCGCTGATGAGAGAGGCCCACACTGTTCATTTCCACAGAAACCCTCATTGCCAGTGCAGAGCTCCCATTGCAGGGAATTTTGGAGCACATGTCCATATTTTTGACAGCCAAATTCAAGGAGAAAAGTTACAAAAGAGAAAAGAAATATTGGAACTTTGGAAAACGTTCGAAACACGGAAGGCTGTTAGGGAGGGGAAGTGCAAAATGATAGCAGGGGTGACTGTTCATGAAAGGAGTGTCGAGGCACCAGCAGAGTGTGGAGGAATATACCCATTGACAGCTTGCCCCGTAGTCGGTTATACTAACCCGTCCTATGTGTCAGCTGCAGTGACAGCCCCACCACCCCCTTATGCGTACCCTCCAAGTGTTCCAGCACACGCTGATATCAATAAATGAGACCAAGAAATGGCATTGCCAGCAGCAAGGACAGAGTTGACTAGATTGTGGGCATTACAGACTTAAGACATTATACAAATGGTTTGAATTTAATACATTAGTAAGCAATTACAATACTTCATGGCAGAGAAAGTAACTGAACCAGCTAAATCTATTTCAGGTATTACAAAGATAATATAATAAGAAAAATAGATAGACGTAGAAACATATTTAAATAGTAAAACTAGTCAATGTTCACAATTAAATGTACAATACACCTTACGTAATAACATTACATGAACCCATTCTTTTGTAGATGACAAGATTTATTTAAAAAATATATCACATACAAAATAGTACATGCTTGGGTGCATCGTGATAGTATAGAATCTATGCATTTGAAGTTTGTTTAATATACAAAATAAATTAGTTACATATACTACAAAATTACATTTATAGAAAAGAAATGAAGATTAGAAAGTAAATATTTAATTATAGACATAGAAATTGTATTGCTAATATTCTTATTCATTTCTTTTAAAAATAAACAGCTTTCCTTCCAAAGTACATACATGTGTATGTACTATTTTTCTTTGTAATAATGTATGTATGTATTTACAATTGTATGCTGTATATTATATATTTTTTTAAATGTCAGACTACAATATACGGAGTAAGTATGAAATATATTCATATATGGTGTGGTATCGCGTTGTTTAGTCGATGCTGATTTATTTTTTAAATCATTGTTGCTGAAAATATTACCTTGAAAACCCCATCGAAATATATAGGCAGGAAGGGTTAAAATGGTTGGGACGGGGTTGGAGGTAGAGGTTACATTATAGGGAAGGTGGGCTGTGGCGGAACACTCCCAAAATAAAATAATAACAATCAATTTGTTTTTTCGAAGTATGTCTTCAGCAAAAATTACTTAGAAGAAATGTAGGTGACATAGAACCATATGGTATGTAACAGAGCAAAGTTGTCACATTTCAAAATGTAATTAATCAAACCTGTGATATGAGTTATACACTGCACGACAGGGGGCGCACAGTTAAGATGCACTTGCTTCAAATGCATCTGCTGAATTTCAAGTGTTTTTGTGTTAATTCTGATCCCCTTAATTCTCTCTTAACCTATGTTTGCTCACTGAAAGTTCAAACGTTTTATTGCTATGTTTTTTAATGTTAAATCTGATCACCTGTTAAGATGGATTTATAGAATCTGGCCTGGTAGACATATTTTAGGAGGCCACCTTAGTTATAGTGAGCTTGGGAAATCAAGGTAAGCTTTGAGAGTGGTCAAGACTTAGTCTCAGGTGAAAGTGAGTGGGGTCAGGGGTCCACAATGAGTCCACACAGTGAAGCACACAATAATTCAATGTAGATAGGTAAGTACAAAAATACTATATTTATTATAGGCCCACAACACACTAAGAAGTTAAATGGGCAAGTAGTAATATCACCCAATATTCAGTCATCAAACATATAGACAGTCAGCTTTAGGTTTTTCGGAATGCTTACAATAACTTAGACAACTAAAAGAAGGTAAGTAGTGATGCGGTAGAATGAAAACTATTCACAAGAATGATGCCCTAACTGTATAAGTCCAATCCCTTTTTGTGTATGGGGACCTGTGCCCTAAAGTCACAAAGCTCCTTCTTGGGAGGGGATTGATGTAGGAAGAGATCTTGTACTGGTGAAATGTTCTAGAAGATAATAAATAACGTTGCAGGTCAGTAAAATTATATTCCTATCTTTTAGATACAAGCTTTTAGATCCGACAATTAAAAATTGAAGAAATTAAATAATCAGTTTATTGTAAGGTTTATTAGAACAGGGGGAGGTGAATGCGTTGCAATCATCACCGGCCTGACTCCTATTTTCCCAGGTGATTAGATGGGTCGTCTGGGAGGATTGCTTCAGGAAGGTTTTCCCCCTGTTTGTTCTGTTGCAGGATGTCTATGGGTTGGGGGTCCAAGCATTTCTCTGGTCCACTGCTTGGGGCAGAATACAACGCCTGACAAAGAAGGCAAGCAGGAGTCACCAATGTAGGACTCTTCTGAACACCTCAAAGGAAACAAGAAAGTGACTTACACTGATGGCCACTGTACAGCAACAATGGCTGTCATTTCTTCAGTTGCGGTTGAAGACAACCTTCCAGAGTGGGATCCCTTGAAGCTGGGAAACTGGAACTTGGCAGGACAATGACTTGCGGCATGAGCTGGCGACCACCGAATTTCCAGTGATGAATGCAGAATGGCATGGTTGTTCTCACTATCCCACTAGTCCAAGGGTAGAAGCACTGTTCAGTGTCTTTTCAGATCAGGTAGTCCAGCAGGGCTTCACTGGGCTAAATTCAGGAAAGGATGCCGGGCCTCTTCGAGAGTCATCCACAAATCTTCAGTTGGCTGCTCTTCTTCACAGGATACTTGGCTCCAATGCGGATCTGAAGAAATGGCAGCATGATCCCTCTTTCTAATCCTAAATTGTGGCTGGAAGAAAGTCCAACCCCACCAAAAGTAAGGATCTGCACCATTCAAACAGCCAACTGTGGTTCAATCAGGGATCACTGTGGTTTTCACTCATTCATCACACCTAGAATTTCAGGCATGCCCAGATGTGTAGTGGGACCCGACAGTCACTCCCACATCCTGGGTCCACAGATTTCAGGCCAGCAGTAGCCCGCAAAATCAGCAGCTTTCCCAGTCAAATGCATGACTATATAAGGGAGTTCCTGACCTGAGCAGGCAGGAATAAAACAACAATATGGCCAAAAGACAAGTGAAGAATCTCATGGCACAACCATTTTAGGGCACTAGCCACATTTAGTAGTCAGACGAAGTAAACGCGAATGGGCACACTAACGAAAAATTGTAAAAAGGTATCTGCTGCCACCATCTTGTCTTTAGGCACATAAAAATGTTTTCAAAAATCCCAAGTGTAAAAGACTAGGGTGGTACAAAAGTATCCCCCCCACTGTACTGCATTGCAAGATGCTGTGTGCGCTGTCAAAAGATTACCAGAAAGGTAAAAAGGTAAAAAAAGACAAAACGAAAACTAGTTTCCCAGTACTGATAATCTGAAAGACTGATCAATTTCCCCATAACAAAATAAGCAAAAGATCAGGGGAGTCAGCTGAATGCTTCACTTCCCCGTAAAAAGTCAGGGCAAGTTAAAAAACAAAAGCAAGTTTGGGGTCCATAGAATATGGAGCAATGGTTGTCTAAAGAGAGATGTTTTCTAACATCACTCTCTTAACTGATGTTTTCATGGAATTTCAAGGGTTTGTTATACTATCATTTCTTTGGGGCCCTCTAGTCATGGCCTCAAGCCATGGCCGCTGTACATGTTGCACAAAAATGTTTCTTTGGGGCCCACTGGCCTTGGCCTTCAGCTGTGACCACGGTACACATTGCACCAATAAGTTCCGTTGGGGTCCACTAACCATGGGGTTTGGCCGTGGACACGGTACATGTTGCACCAATAGGTTTCTTTGAGGCCCACTAGCCATGACCTTTTTCTTTGTACAATGGCAACAAGACCATTACCTCCTGTCACAGAGCTGTGATCTCTATAGGTGTACATATTTCCTTTCTTTCACTCTCTTCCAATGCCCGCAGGATTCCCCCTATGGCGGCAGCGAACGACACAAAAAATGATATTGTACTACTGTGGGATTGCCCCGGTATCCCACCGAAAATGGTTGAAAATAAAAAACTTTTCCCAGTCATCACAGGCATTCACCAAGTACCCTCCCCTTCCCCTGACCCATCCTCTTTCAATGGTCCCTCATTCCGCCCTGCTGCTTTTTCTCTCTCTGGGCCTTTCCCATTACCCCCGTTCACTCTCTAATTCGTGTGACGCATTTTCTTTTCTGAGTATGTCTTGCGTTATTGACACAGTAATCTCACAAGATTCACCATGTATTCCCCCGATAAACTTTTTGAACTTTAACTTGCTCCCCAGATCACCCCCAACTCTCCAACTTCACATGGTATCCTCTTCACCATCTCTAGACTGATGCACTTGCATCCTTTTTCTCCACCAAATAGCTTTTTGAGCACTTTTCGATTTCACTTTTCCACAGGATTTCCCCGAGAATTGCATTTATGGTTCATTTCTAAAAAGCATCTCAGCTGCAAAAAATCATGGGAGATATACCTATTGTTTTGGGAGCAGCATGTACACCAGTCCAACTGAAATATTTAAAGAACTACTGGATGGATTTACCCCAAACCTGTACCCGAAATTAAGTCAAAGATTTGCACCCAAGTTGTTTCTTATTTGGTCCAAATCCGCCCAGCAGTTTTTGCGCTACGGCTTGACCAAATATGGACTTTTTGTTCTTTGGGAAAATCAATGGGAGTAGGCTGATGACATCATTTTTTGTATGTTTTTTTAAGAACTTTTTTCATTTTTTAACAAATCTTTCCCATTAGTTATGTACAGTGCAGGAAAATGATGTAGCATTTCAAACATTATAACTAAATGGACATTATGGTTAAGCTTACGCTTTAAAAAACATGCAAATTCAATGTAAATAACATAGTCCAAGGGACATTATGGTTGCAGCACAAAATCTAAAAACCTGAGAATTTCTCTAGTTATGGAAACTCTTCAAACATTACTTATTTTAGCTCCAGCCACTGCTCATAATAACACACATGGTATCACAGATGAAAAAATCAATAATGGCATTGATTACATCACATATGACATCACCAACTACGCGATTTATATATGCTGACATTTTAACAATGCTATGCAAAGAGGCAGGGCAGTTTCTAGCCAACTTGGTGCCCAGGGTGAAACCTCAGAATGTGCCCTCCCTCCCCCCAACTGGCTCACATCACTCCCAAACTACACCTCTGTCGTGTGACAAAACCTCTCCTCAATATCAATAAATAATTGCTATATAGATGAGGATAGTTTCATTACATTGTAATTCAAGTACTTCACAGAACAATTCTAATGAGAAAACACAGCTGTTGCTGCCCAAGTACATGGTTTTTCTGTCACCTGCTCTTAGGGAAGGCCTTGCCTGAATGCAGTTTCAAACTGTCCTTACTGGCACACTGCAGTGTGACCAGCCCACCAAGGTCTGAAGGCTCACTGACCACTGGACCTGTGTTGCAGGTGTTCTGTTCGTACGACCTCACTTGTATTTTGCAAGGGGCAATAACAGACTAACCATATGAATTATTTTCTGTTATAAGGTTATCATTCTGAGATGGGCAGTCTGGTACACTCTTATTGTACTCTTTCTTTCAAAATACCTCTCTGAGAGTGGGAAAGGGGACAAATAGCACCAATGAGGATTCCTGTATGCTTTGCATTAACTCACAGAGCATTTCAGGACAATAACAGTGATCAGAGATCTCTACATTTGGTAAACAAGTCTGTGATAAAATGATTGTACGTGTGACTCTCTAAATGCATAACCGATGCATGGCTTGGTGCTCTCATCACAGTGCACAATACTCACCCTAACATTAACATTTTTGTAATCATAAACCAAACATGCTCATTTGGACAGCTTACATTTTTGGATGTGAGTATTAAATGGCTGCAACATCAGCCACTCAAATAGGGTAGAAGGGCTATTTTGCTTCTTGTTTCTGAAGAATTTTGGGTGAGGAAGGGCTGGGTCTCACTGTGGGCATGCCCAACCCCAATACAGAAACATCTTTAGGGAATTATATCTACAGACAGGACAGGATACCGCACAAGAAAGACCCAATAAACAATGCACAAAAAGGCTACACAGAAAGGATTGTACCTCTTACAAACTTGAGCCTGACCAGTAATAAGCTGATGAAGTGTTTTAAACAAAACCGGCTTGTAATGCATGGTAAAGGTTCCACAGTTCCTCAGCCACTACCTCCTCACTATTACGCAGGCCGTAGGGGTTATTTCAGCAAAAAAAGAGCAGGCCCATGCTTTATCTAAGAGAGCTGGCTTTAGTATTTCACATTAGCGCTGGCCTGCAGCTAGTGGAAAACCATAGTGTGGCAGTGTAGAAAGGGGGTTTGGCATAGTGGATGTAATTTGAGGCAACTTCTTTGATTGCTTTTTGTCTTTAAGTGTGGGCACAGTATGGCATGCTCATCAGAGCCACATACACAAAACCTCCTAGTGTGCGCTTGTATGGTCATTGGGCACATCAGACAACAACAGGTATATGTTCTGTTAGAAAAGGGAGCACCACATAGACACCATTAACAAACAGGGTGGCGACTTGTGTAGCGCACAAATAATTACTGCAAACATATCACAGCATTGATTTGCCACAGTGTATGGTCTGCACAGTGACACAAGTCCTGGGAGGATAGTTCAGCGGCAACGTGCTCGCCTTGAAAACAAGACGACACGAAGCAACACAGGTTCGATCCCCTAAGCGAGTTATAAATACGCAACTAAGACATATGCCTGCAACAGTGCCTCGATGTCCCCGGGCTGTGTGAGCGCTTTAAAAATGCAAATATATAAAAAAAAGAAATAATACAATAAACCCTGTTTTCCTAATCAAGGTGCCAAGTGACATTGCGGTGCCAGCTGTTGTGCTCGCAAGGCAGTGGCTTGTTTAGAAAATTAAAAGATCTTTGATGCAGAGTGGATGCATTTAGTCCATGTCCCAAAGCAGCCACCAGAATACTTAAGCAAGAAAATGACAGTTAACCTTCCCAGGGATGTGCCATATGTAACTAAAAAGTAATATAAAGAAAAAAAAACGTTTGTTATGTCAAATAAAGAGAAATGAAAATAAAGAAAATAGTTTTAAAATGTTCCTTTGTGGCATTTTAATTCTATTTGAAGAATGCATATTCTTGTACAGGCCTGGTGAATAAAAAATGGCCCATGTTCAGTTATTAACACTGAAATGTTGAGGGCACACTTTGTAAACACAATGGCTCATTAAGTGAGCCATCACTTATAAATTGCCCCACAGCACAAAGAATGAGGGGCACAGGTTGAGTAACTCCAGATAATGTCGCATGCTGCGTTTGGAATATGCATTCCTTTGTTTGCATATTCCAACGCATTGCAGACGGCATAGAGCAGGCTGCTTCATCTGTTGTACGGCAAGGTCGGAAACACCTTTCTGGGTGGCCGCTTATTGCACCCCCCTCCTGAGCTCTTTAGCTCTGCGCCCCGGGCCGTCGCCCGTTCAGCCCGGGCCAAGAAACAAGGCTGCAAAGAGGTTTGGCCGAAGATCTCGGGAGCAATGCACTCCCCTTGGGAACACGAGCATGTTGTGCAATATCGGTTTAAAACACAGGTCCGGTGCTTAGAAGCTGTAGGAGTCATAATAAGCACTTCATAAATCACTTATAAAAATAGAAGCTCCTGGAGATTCTCCAGGCATAGTGTACACCGTGACACCTTAGAATACTCACTGGCTTCTCCAGGCATAGTGTACACCCAAACATCTTAAGAGATCTCATTCGTTCAACGTGGCAGTCAGGCATTCACATGGTAAAGCTAGTGATTAAAAGCAGTCAGCTAATTAAAAGTAAAATAATGCAGAAAAAGAAACCTTAATATGCACTCTCTTATGTGCCAATTGAGACCCCATCATTGAAGGTCATAAACTGTAAACATGAAGGATTAGCAAATCAAAGCAATACACGCCCTCCAGGACTCCAAGATGGCATCACAATGCTGTCTATTAAAGTACAGGAGAACAGGTGGGGAGACATGTGGTGCCAGATTATCAAAGATGTACACACGAGCAAGGAAGCAGAGCAAACTAATTTATCACCAATTTCTCTGCTTTGTTAATAGTGAATGGTGCAAAAAGGTTTAGGCCCCAATTGGTATTATCTAAAATGTGTTCACCTGAGGAAAATAGGGGCAGGCTATTTTATTTATGCCACATAACATGAAAAGAAATGCAGCCGACATCCTGATTCATGTTTGCCCGTGTGCAAAATGTTTTTAGATAATATGGATTGTGACATCTGTTTGCTCCATTTTGTATTATCAAAGCATTTGCTCACTTTTTAGCACAAGTCCAAATCTTTGATAATCTGGTGGCTGGTGAGAAAGAAAAGGGATGTTCAAATGGTGCCAGTTGGTAGAAGGATTTGATTTAGTGACCCCAGACACTCGTCTTGCGAATACAAGTGGACTGCCCTGTTGCATTGCATTGGATTTCTGGAACCTATACAATGCTGGAACAACTCACATCACATTTGAGGCATAACTCACACTGCCATATTGTTTTATGGTCTTCTTACCAACTCGGAAGTGCACATCGGACAATTGTGGTTGTTTGCATCTGCTAACGAGCATATCTTCAGAGATATCACACCTTACGGCATCGGATTGTAGTATTGGTCATGCACACAGTGTCACCACCAGGGCCTGACATGTCGAACGTGAATGCAAGGCAAGGGAACCACCTTGAGTGCAGCCAAAAGGGTCAGATGTCCCATGTCCACTGTAAGCAGCGTCTTAACCCATCGCCCGGGAAGTGGGCATCAGTGGAGCAACATGTTTCTTTCCAAGAGTTGCAAATGTCCTGGCATTGCTCCTGGTCTCAAAGCGATGTTTAGGTGAAATTACTAAGGGGAAGCATTTGTCACTCCAGGATGAAATGTCTCCAATGGATTTCAGCACAAGTGAGTTACAATGAAAGCAAATCCAAAACCACAAAGAACGCAGAGTCAGAGTGGGCGATGGTCACTTTAAGAGGGGCCTGTTCACTAAACATATCATAGTGACTTTTACATAATACTAACCTAAATGGGAATCAACTGGCCCTATGTCACAAGAAATGCACTTAAATGATACAATAGGAACACATTACGAATCAAATCAAATGATGGGTCATCAAACCCCCATCTGCATGAGTCTCCAAATATAGCCACCATGCACCTAACCCCAAGATGAGGAACTAGGGCCAGCCCTAGGATTTGCAAGGCCCTGGGTGGCAAAAGATATGTGGGGCCTCCTTATTTGCATCACAGAAAATGATGTCCAAATAAACTGAGGTTCTCTATATTAATTGTAACTGTTAAAATAACATATGTGGCAAAATCAGGAGTGAGGAATATGTTGGAGTAGCGGGCAGAGTGAGCTGAATCATTTATAGAGATGTCTGATTTTGACAGCTAAGCCTCAGTGAAGTAAATTGATTTTCATGGAATCACACATTATTGTCAAGTGGGTACGCCAGAATTTGAGAGCAATCTGAAACGTGTGCACTTGAACACAATCTTCACAGGTGCAGACAGTAATATATTCCCTGTTACAGGTCTTTTTGCAACTTTGGTTTGATAAAACAATCTGGCTGTAGAATGCAGGATATTAGCGTGGTGTTTGGGTTTTGGCAATTCAAGTTAACTGTTGTTTTGGACCAGTTATATGATTGCATATATTTTTATGGTGTACATCTTTTGCCATATTGACCAAACTACCAATATAACTTTAATTTAGATGATTATTTTGACTGTGAAAGACATTAATCTCCAAGCAATGCTTTTATTATTTTTATAACACGCAGTGGAACTACATTACCTCCACGACTCTCTTCCTCGTCCCAGTACTTACCTATGTGGTAACTAGCTCAATTTTCAGGAATACTTCTTTTATTTCCATTCTCTTTTTTGTTCATGTTCCACCCATCCGACCAGGTGTATAACAACCCATTGTCCTAACATACTGTAGCTAAAATTGCTCCTGCCTTGGGCAGGGTCCGTTGAAGCCTGAAGGGCTTTCTTATGCTGTAACTATCCTCTGCCTGCATGGCTTGGAGGGACACTGAAAGAATGGATCCTCTGGCCGGACCTGGGGGACCTGACATGTGAATTTGAGTTATTGGGGCCCCTCGACATGATGAAGAGGTCTGCAAGGACCTAGTTATGGAGCACCATAGATTTGGGCAGCAGAGCCATCACAGGGAATAAAAACCATTTAGAAGAGCCAGATTACCAGAGCAACGGCAGCCATATTGGTTTGGGGGACCACTAAGCTTTCAAGCATGTGCTTGATGGTGCTTTTAAAATGCTGGCTACCAAGTCTCCCTTAGCTTCTCTTCCTTGTGATTAGATGGCACGGTG
The DNA here is from genome assembly GCF_040938575.1 of Ambystoma mexicanum. Classification (NCBI taxonomy): domain Eukaryota; kingdom Metazoa; phylum Chordata; class Amphibia; order Caudata; family Ambystomatidae; genus Ambystoma; species Ambystoma mexicanum. The sequence goes on along the minus strand of NC_090929.1, from coordinate 845,527,315 downwards.
TTTTTTAGACATAGGGCAGCGCTCAGAAAAGCAAAAGCATGTGTAGGCAGATTTACAGACCTCCAGTTCCTCATCCCCAGTGAGAGTCAGAAAGAAACAATGGAAGATCTGGTATCCCTGAAAAGAGACTGGCAGAATTGTTTAAGAAAGTTATTAAAGTAGAGGGAATTAAGAGAAAGTAAAGTAAAAATCCTCCCTCATCCTCGTCTTCAAGCTATTCACACTGAAGTTCCTGATCCCCAAAATGAACCTCATTCCACTAAGGGGATCAGAAGGGAAAATACCTGAATAAAGATACAGTGGATTCTGTCTCGATTGAGATGGCAAATTATATGGCCTCTCACACCCAAATCCCCCTCTAATCTCTGACAGGGCAACCAGATCTCCTTCTCCACCTACAAGTAGTTCTCAATGTTCTCTCGTCAAAATCTCAGGTGACAGCCGGAGAGTTTTTACAAACACAGATGCATATGGCCTCATTGTCTCGGGAGGATACCTCAGGGGCAACGTCCTCGCCTTGGATGCAAGACTACACCCCGGGTCCGCACTTGGAAGCCTCTGGGTATTAAGCGCATTATAAATAACCTATCATATCATGTGTCTATCTGGTTCAATGGGCACGCCTGATGCCCTTGCTGATCATTATTACAACCGTTGACAGTGAGATGGAATAGGGGCACAGACATCAAGAAAAATACCTGGCTCAAGAGCTGGCCTTTTTCTCCAATTGAAGGGAATTGTCAGCAACTCAAGGGGCCTACATTCCTGCTCTCCAATTCTATAGAGGGGCAGTAGTGACCCTGCTATCAGACAACACTAAGCCCATGGCATACATCAAAAAGCAAGTGGGAACAGGTTCCAGGCCCTTGCAAAGCTAGCCAGCGAACTGGGGGAATGGTTAGAGACTGGCCTGTTGTCTGTCGTGGCAGTGTGCATCAGGGGCAAGGACAATATTAAGGTAGATGAACTGAGCAGAGCATTATCATCAGCAACATTGGGGTTGCAGCAGGATGCATTCCTTTGCAGATACAGGAGATTTGAGATGCCAATAATAGGCCACTTTGTCTCACAGCAGAATGCAACAACTCCAGGTCTGTTCAAGGTTCCCATGTCTGGAGGCCCTGGGAGTGGATGCAATGGCCTTTCAATGGCCAGAGGCTCTATTATACACGAGTATGGGGGGTTTGGATACTGAGAGGCAAATGTTGCAGCTCCAGGGGCTATCTGCAGAATTCGCACAGGCAGCCCAAATTGATATGCAGCCTTCTACACTCAGAGTTTATGAAAGGCATTGGAGCAATTTTCAAAGCTGGTTTGAGAAGGAGATTTTGGCTTTAGAATGCAGCGTTCCAGATCTTCTTAATTTCCTTCAGTAGAGGTTGTAACTGGGGCTGGCAATGTCTACACTAGGAGTGGCGTGGGCATCTATCAGGACATTCAGGGAGTCCACAAATTACGCAATGGGAAGGCTGTACAAAAAGGGTAGTATACCGAAACATGCAACGTACCGAGGTTAAGGAAAGGTCTAAGGTTATTCGATGAGCAACTTCAACCAATCCTGGCAAATCCAAAACTTAAGTCCATGTAGGGCATGTAAGGATCAGTCACAGGAAAACAACAGGAATGATTCAGAAGAGAGAACAGTCATGCAGCATGATGGCATAGTGCTCTGACAAGCACCTAGGAGCGGTGCCTCCTGGCTTACATAGTGGCGGACGTTGCTGGGACATGTAGTCCTCTCAACTGATCGATTGATGTCACAGCAGTTGCACAAAAGTGGGAGATACGCTGTCAGAAAATGCATACCCTTGGGGTGACAGTGCCTATTGTGTGCCCATGCACCCAGGAACCAAGCAAGGTAGGTGCTCATAGGGGGGTGAGGAAGTGTCTACTTCCATCAGCACCAACATAAAACATCTTAATCTACCTTTTGTCTACTGTTTGTGTGTATTTAGAAAAATAAGGAGAAGATGATACAAATTATTATAGGCAGGATATACATATTAGAGTGGAAAGGTGGATCCACTCTCGTTCTGGGAAGTTCTGCAGGATAAAGTTCAATAAGGTGATGCTTTTCTGATTTTCAGGAAAGAAGGCACCTGTCTAATATCAGGTGAAATGTTGTTCCATATTCTCGGTTCTTAGTTGGAGAAGCTTTGCTTCCTTGTCTAGTCTGCCTTACTTCTGTTTTCAATAGCTTTAGCTGAAGACAATCAGGGAATAATATTCACCAAAGAAATACTTCCAGAAATGTATAAATAGGATGTAAGGCAGCTGAGTAAAAATGCATCTCTGTCTGCAGAAACATTTACTGCAGTCTTAAAGGTACATACAATATTGTTTTATGAACCAGTTGCAAAGCGTTATCAGACGCATAGAAGAGGGCACGAAGGTAGAATGAACCAGCAGCATGATATGTACCACAGGGCAATCCGAGAAAGTGGGAGGACCACCATGTTAGGTAAAGAAATATTACACTTTAAAAAAGAATACATGATTCCAAGATGGCCGCCGGCACTGAGTAGTTGTGCCGACGGCGCTCCTCGGACCCGAAATCAGGGAAGGTGCCCACCACCCCTCCAGTGCACCGTTGCGGGTGCTGCCCGAGCCCCCGCGACCCTCAGGAGGTCTGAGACGAGTGCCGGCGGGAGAGGAGCGGAGCAGCTGCAGCGCGAAGGGGAGTGCTGCATCGCGGCCTCCGAGTGAAGGAGGAGGAGCGGCTGGCGCGGCTGGCGCGGCTGGCGCGGCCCTACAGCGTGTTGCGGCGGGGGCCTGCGGGAGGCGGCGCAGCAGGGCGCGGATCCGTTGGAGGCCCCCACCTGAGGGGGTGCGCCCGAGAACTGGCCCGCGGAGACGCGTGGTGGCCTGCGGGGGGGCTCTTCTCGCTCCTCGCTCCGGCCCCACCAGTGCGAAGAAGAGCGCGGAGCGGGAGGACGCCCGAGGAAGATCGCTCCCGGCGGCCTGCGGAGCCCCAAAGACGGTGAGCCCAGGGGCGGAAGCGGAGAGGGGGGGCACTCCGAGCAGGGCCGGCAGAGAAGAGAGGTGCCAGCAGCGCGGAGGCCGCAACGGGCCGCCGGGTGAAATCAGGGGAGGAGCCCAGTAGTGGCGAGCCCTGCAGTGCTGAACTGGAGGGAGAGAGGGCCCGGCTGGAGCCACCGAAGTGCGGGGAACTAACCCCCAGCAACTCTGGGGGTGGAGGAAGGACTTGGGGACGTCCGCCCTGGGAGAAGGGCCTGTAATCTGCCGTTGGCCGGTGCGGGGGGGAATGACAGTAGTGGCGGAGTGACGACGCCTCAGTGAGATCGGGAAAGTGGACCCCCTGCAACTGGGGGCTGAGGTGTGGCTGCGTGAGGGGCCCCGGAGCCGGTGTGGGAATTCGGCTGAGGGCCTGTGTGAGGGCCGGGCGAAGATTTGAGCCGCACACCAGGAGGCATCCAGGCATGACCACAAGGCCCAAGGGCAAAAGGGGAAGGCAAGCTCAGCCCTCAGGAGAAACCACCACTACATTGCGCACCATGTGGTCGGCACAAAACTTGAAGGAGGGGTCGGAACTCCCGGGAGGTGCAGCAAGTGGAGACACCGCTCAGGGGCAGACGGAGGACTTGGCAAATATGCCCAAGAAGGAGTTTCTCGGAGAGCTACACTCCCTACAGGCCAACCTGTCCAAAACTTTCCAGGAGCAATTTCAACTGCTACGCACAGACTTGAGCGAAGCTGTGGGAGAGCTGAAGCAGGAGATGCGTCAATTAGGGGAGAGGACTGACATCTTGGAGAAAGGCCTCCAAGAGGTGGACAGAGAGAACGCGGCAAGCAGCGAAGCCATAGAAAGGTTGGATGTCGCCACCAGGAATCTTGAACTTCAAGTTGAAGACCTGGAAAACAGGTCTCGTAGGGTCAACATTCGAGTCAAAATGCTGCCGGAATCGGTCTCAGATAAATCGTTGAAGGTGGTGCTTCAGGGAATTTTCGCCGATATACTGGGCGAGGGTGGCCCGGAAACGGTGGAGCTAGATCGAGTGCATAGGACCGGGCGACTAATCGCTGGTCAGACGGCGAAACCAAGGGATGTCTTAGCCGCTTTTGCCTGTTACGCCCAGAAGGAGGCAGTTCTCAGGGAGGCTAGGTCACGAGAGCCAATAATGTTCGAGGGTCAGAAGATTGCTCTCTTCCAGGACTTGGCAAGCTGTACCCTTACAAAGAGGCGTCTGATGGGCCCCGTGATAAAGGTCCTCAATGAGAGATCGATTCGCTACAGGTGGACATTCCCCTTTGGCCTGCTTTTTGATTGGGAGGGGTCCCAGAGACGAATTACATCACCCCAGGAGGGGGCTGCTTTGCTTCGCATCGAGTTGGATGATTCTCCTCCGGGTGGGGGATCATCGGGCGGGAGCGGTCGCATTGGAACGCGACCCTGGAACTGGACGACGGTCCGGGGAAGGAGGAGGAGAGGCCCTAGGGGGGGAGCGTGGTCGATGGAGGGGACTCCCGGTGATACTAGCGGTGCTCCTGCTGTGCAACCTTGACCCGAGATGTGATGAGAGGGGTGGTGGGCTTTCGTAAGGTGTCTTAGAGCATGGGTCACGGGGGGCGCAACCGTGTTGGAAGCGGAAGGGCGGAGATGCCTGAGTTTGGGGGGAGGAGAGGGCGGGAAGGTTTTATCCTTCAGGGGAGAAGGGGGGTGGGCGGGGTAGTTTTTCAAGGGGGTTGGGGGGGCTGCAACAAGCAAATGATACTTTATGAGGGGGACACGACCTTCCCTGTTGCAAGCGGACTCACACGGCTAAGGGCTCACTTAAGTGGGTAACGCATAATGTTCGGGGGTTGAACACCCCCCTCAAAAGGAAAAAGTTGGAGCACTTCACACAAAAGGAACAACCGGATATTATGGGGCTCCAGGAGACACATTTACTTCATAGGGATCAGGGCAGGGTGAAACTGCGGGGTTTTGATCAAATTTGGCATGCCTCGAGTCACTGCAAAGCCAGGGGGGTAGCCCTGGCAATTAGGAACACAGTAGACTTTAAACCCGAGGGAACTTTAAGGGATAAGGACGGGAGGTATATTATAGTTAAAGGGAAGTGTCAAGGGGTCCCTCTGACAATAGCAGTGGTGTACGCTCCCAACACGGGCCAGGATCCCTTCTTAAGGCGGATAGTGGAGCTTTTGGAAGAGTTCTCTTGGGGCCATATTGTTCTTCTTGGGGATCTTAATATTGCCTGGGACAAGGGGAAGGATAGAACAGGTGGTAGCAGGGAGGGCGGAGGAGCGGTAATGTCTAATGATTTGAAGGAAAGGGTCGGTAGGCTGGGGCTGCGTGACACTTGGAGGGAGGTTAGAGGTGATGAGGAGGGCCACACCTTTTTGTCGGGAGTCCATGGTTCGCAATCTAGAATTGATTACATTTGGGTCTCTGCCGCATTAGTTGGAGCAATTCGGGAAGTCAGCACGGGACCGTTAGGGATTGCGGACCATAAAATAGTTTCCTTAGTGATGGAGGTGGGTCAGAAAAGGAAAGGGATTTGGGGCTGGAAACTCCCTGCATACATCTTGAGGGACCCGGTGCTCAGAGAGGATATTGAAGAGAAGATTAGGCTCTTTTTTGACACGAACAAGAAGGGGGATACTGGGGAAGATATGCGGTGGGATGCCTTTAAGGCCACCCTTAGGGGGGAACTAATAGCTATATCGGCCTATCGGGTGAAACAACTGCAGAAGCTTGAATCACAGTTGGAAGCTGAAGTGGAGGTGGCTAGGAAGGCGGCTGGGGATACTCCCTCTCGCAGGGCAATGCGGGTATATAGGAAGGCGGTTGGGCAGTTGGAACTGTTGCGCACCAAGGAGGCGGAAGGGGCAATGCTGTCGGTGCGCCAACAATATTACGCAAAGGCCAATAAATCGGGCACTCTGCTGGCGCGATTACTGAGAGGCAAAAGGGCGAGGAATACGATTACGGCATTGAGGCTGCCTGGGGGGGAGCGGGTCTCGGATCAAGGGGAGGTCCAGGAAGCATTTGCTAAGTTCTACGAGTCGCTCTACGCTACCCAATATCCCCCAGGTGAGAAACAAGAGGACTTCCTCCGGAAGGTCCACCTGAGGAAAATAAGTAGTGCGGTACGCGAAGCCCTTGATCGGGAAATTGAAGAGGACGAAGTGCAGGGGGTGATAGGAGCCCTTCCGCCGGGTAAGGCCCCTGGCCCAGATGGTTATACGGCCGTTTTTTATAAACTGTTCAGTGTGCAACTAACCCCAATCCTCACCTCGCTGTTTAATTCATTTCGCCTCACGGGCCGCATTACGCCTTCCATGGAGGAGGCCAAAGTCACCCTACTCTTGAAGCCCAATAAAAATCCGGAAGACTTAGCATCATATCGCCCTATAGCATTGATCAATCTGGATGCTAAGATTTTTACTAAGATACTGGCCAATAGGCTAGATGCCATCCTCCCAGACCTGGTACATCCAGATCAAGCCGGGTTTGTCAAAGGTAGACAAACCGCGGACAACATTCGTCGGGTGGCTCATGTAATCGAGAAGGTTCATAAAACGCACACCCCCGCGATCCTGGTAGCTCTGGACGCGGAGAAGGCTTTTGACCGCGTCGAGTGGCCCTTCCTCTTTCGAATAATGGGGAAAATGGGGTTTGGGGGGGAATTTTTGAGGATGGTCAAGGCTAATTATCAGACTCCCTCCATTAGGGTGATGGTGAACGGGAGTGCCTCCAGGGCAATTTCTCTACAGAGAGGGACAAAACAAGGCTGTCCCCTCTCCCCAATATTATTTGCTCTCTATCTAGAGCCACTCCTCCAAGCCATCCGGGAGGCAAGGGATATCCAGGGGATTCCATTTGGAGGGGATCAGCACAGAGTAGCAGCCTTTGCTGACGACATGTTGCTCATGCTTACCGCCCCACGAACTTCACTGCCGGCCTGTGTGGCCCTTCTGGATGCTTTTGGGTCGGCCTCGGGTCTGAAGATTAATGCTAACAAATCCGAGATCCTGAACTTAACGCTTGACCCAGCGGAACGAGAGAACCTACGGGCGGCCTCTGACTTTCTGTGGAGCCCGGGAGGGATACGCTACTTAGGGGTGAGACTTACTGCCAACCTGTCTGGATGGTTTCGGGCAAACTTCCCCCCGCTTCTTAAGGCCGTTAAGAGGGATTTTCTAAAGTGGAGAGCTTTGAGGGTCTTGTGGCTGGGGCGGATAGCCGCAGTTAAAATGGTTACACTCCCCAGGCTCCTGTACTTATTCCAAGCTGTTCCATTGCCGGTACCGGCGAGTTATTTCAAGGAGCTGGAAACTCTAACCAGGGAATTCATTTGGGAAGGAAAGAGACCTAGGGTGGGCATTCGAATTTTGATGGCACCGAAGAGCGAGGGGGGCCTGGCAGTACCGAATTTTAGACGTTATTATGAGGCAGCTCAGCTGCGAATTATCAGGGAATGGTTGAAGGGAGAGGACGGCACGCAAGATAAATTGTGGGTGAGAATGGATAGGGCGGTAGCACATCGAAACCTGGCCGAAGTATTGTGGCTCCCGAAACGGCTTAGGCCGGTCCATCTTTATGAAAGCACCATCACCAAACTTATGGCAGATACATGGGATAGGCTAGCAAAATCAGAGGGGATCACCACATTCCCATCTCCCTTCACTCCCATATTCGGTAACGGGGACTTCTCCCCTGGGGTGGAGAAAGGCGCCTTTGTGAATTGGCAGGAAGGGGGCTGTCGGAAACTGTGCGATATGTTTTCTGGAGGAGAGGTGTTAGCATTCAGCGACTGTAAGAAGCTTTTTGCAGTACAAGAGAGGGAGAGGCTGAGATATGCTCAGATCCGCCATTGGGTTCTTCATCCAGGGAACAGGAAAGCTGCAACAAGGGATCCGACTCCCTTTGAAAAACTCTTGCTTACGAGTGACGGGGTGAGAGGCCTTATCTCTAACATATATAAGACTCTGGCAGGCCCTAAGGAAGGGGCCCAATGGGCATATATGCGAGAGTGGGAGGAGGCCCTAGGACGCCGGATTAGCCGGGCGGACTGGGGGACACTGTGGAGGAAGATCCCCAAACTGGCTAGAGCGTCCCAATTACAGGAGACGTGGTATAAGATTATGTTTAGGTGGCACTATACCCCGACCCGGCTGAACAGATTTTTTCCTACTGTGACGAACCTCTGCTGGAGGGGATGCGGGATGGTGGGCTCCGCGGAACACATTTGGTGGGACTGCCCCAAGCTAGAACCGTTCTGGGGGGAGGTGAGGGAGGCACAGGGGTTGGCATTTGGGCTGAAGGCCGGGAGGACCCCAGCGCACATTCTCTTGGGGGAGCGGGTGGTCTCCGAGGCGGGTGAACCTAGAGGAAGAGAAAAAGCGATTGTCATTACGACTCTGGCAGCTATGCAGCTAATAGCCCAGAGATGGAAAGGCTCGGAAGTTCCTAGAATACAAGATTGGTTCCGAAAACTGTGGGAGATAGTGGCTTTGGAATGGGCAACCTATGCCATGGACAATAAGGCCCAAAGATTCGCAGCAGACTGGGGGGAACTACTGCAAGTTCTTAATGACGATTATAAGGTGATGTGGTGTCCGCAGCGATTGAGGCTTCTGGATTTGCGATAACTGTGTTTTGTTGTTTTTGTTCTTATCTCGTTTAAGAGGGTTGGAGGGTGCAAGGACTTAGCTTGTTGCCGGGGGGGGGGATGGTTTGTGTGTTATTTTGTGAAATCAATAAAAAGAGTTTACAAAAAAAAAAAAAAAGAATACATGCAGTTTCAGGCTATAATCTTTAGGTGCAGGAATGCAGTAACAGATCGTCAATCACTTTAAACTGTTGGTGCCTTCCTGGTTTGCCCCTCTTATTCCCTCCGTAAGCAGCCCTCCAGCCTCTTTTCCTTTGAAGTTGGTGAGCAGGTGCAAGTGGCTCTAGGTCAACTGGCCTAAGCCCCGCCCCCATGTCAATCACTTTAAACGGATGGTGCCTTCCTGGTTTGCCACTCTTTTTCCCTACCAAAGTGGCCCTCCAGCCTCTTGCAGTTGGTGAGCGGGTGCAAGTGAATCTAGTTCACCTGGCCTTAACCATGCCCCCATGTCAATCACTTTAAACTGTTGGTGCCTTCCTGGTTTGCAGCTCTTTTTTCCTACTTAAGCAGCCCTCCAGCCTCTTTTCCTTTGCAGTAAGTGAGCAGGTGCAAGTTGATCTAGGTCACCTGAACTAAGCACCACCCACCTTATTAGCCCTGCCTTTTCCTTTCTACTCTTAACTTTTAGATCAAGGGCATCTCTCCCCTGGGCGTCCAAAGCAAAGGGCAGACAAAGAAAAGGGGAATTCCTGTTTGGGCCTGTTCAGACCAGCAGGACCCATGGCCCAAACCCCTGCTCAGACTACAGGTAAGCATGCTCTGACAAGTGTTTTCTCCCACTGTCCCCACAGGCCATCCCCACCATCATCAGGCAACGCCAACGTCAACTTCTCTGGTGCTGGGATATGGACAGGTGCCCCGTGGCACAGAAAATTATGCATTTGTAAAAGGGTTATTCTTGCGCTGCAGCGCATCTGTGCCTGCTCCCCCCTCCCTTTGTTCCTGGCGCTTACGTGTTTGTTGACCGTCCCTCCCACCACTCTCCCAGTGGTTGGTGGGCCCTTTAAATCAGCCACCCAAGACACACCCTGCCGTGGCAGCCCCCTCGGCCAATGACCAGAGTCTAAGGACTGCTCCAGTGGTGCCTGCCGGTGTCCGCTGTGCTAGCACATAGACTGCAGCCGTTGACCTGCTGCGAATTATCAGGTAAGTCAAATCTGGGTGTGCTGTATTGTACTGTGCTCAAAAACTTGCCTTTTTTCCCTTATGTGTTGTATTGTACTGTACTCAAAACCTTTCTGGGTGTATTCGAATTCCTGTAACTGTGGCATTGTCGCTGGTTCTCTTTGGACTCCCACCTAGATCACCCCCCTGCAAGGCGTGCCATTCATTGTTGTGAGTTACTTGTTCCCCTGCTGTGTCATCCTTTGTTGTGACCTCAGCCCCCTCCTTGTGCTTCCACTGCTCTTTCTGAGTTGTGTGCAACGGGGCTCTGCATCTCTCTCTCTTCTCTCACACCCTTCTCTTCCACCTACCTCCTTTACACCCCCTGTGGTGCTCTCTTTCTCTCCCATCTTCTCTCACTGCTACTCTATCTCTTACCCTATCCCTCTCACTAAGTCTGGAAGGAAGAGGTTCAAGGGGGACATCCTGATCTTCAACCCAGGACTCCCTATCGCTGATACCTACACCAGTGCTTCCTCCAGACAGACTCTCACTGACATACTCTTTGTCATCCCCTCTTCAGATCTTTGGACCCTCCATATGGTCTCTGCTCACTCTCCTTTCTCCTCCTCTCCAATTAATAGTGGCACTAGGTAGGAGGTCCTTTTGGCACCCTTCCACTCCTCCAAGGCCATCATTAATGTCTATTGGAATGGCACCATCTTGGTTCAGGGCGCTCAGTCCAATCTCCTCTTTTTTGATAGGCACTTCATGCGTCTTCTCAACTTCCTCCCTTCTCCTGCTACTCCTTCTGCCACCACTCTGGCAACATCATCTTCCTACTCTGCCCAACCTTCGGGCACCTATACCAACTAGGCAGGGTGTACCTCAAACCTGTAACCCTCCACAGAAGTCTTTCAAATGTGGCAACCTGCTCACATTGCTACTCTCAACTTTCATTCTGCTGTCAAACAGTCCTCTGACATCCATCACGTCCTCAAAGAATTCAACCTAGATTCCCTTGCTCTCACCGAGACATGGTTTATGGCCAGTTATGTCACAGGTTTTGACACTTTCCTCCCTATGCGCTACAAGATCCTCTCCAAACTCAGAACAAACCGTCTTGGGGGTAGAGTAGCTCTGACCTTTCCAGAGTGGGTCCCAGACACTCCCATCCCTACACAGGCCTACTCCTCCTTTGAATACATGGTTGGCATGCTCTATATCTCTCCTAGCATCTCTCTAACTGTGGCCACTATATACAGACCACCTGGTCAGGTTGTCCTCTTCCTCTCTGAATGGGTCAACCTCTCCTCCTCTCTCCTTGCCTCTACATCTCAACCTTTCCTCCTCAGAGATCTCAACATCCACCTGGATGCTTCTAATCCCACCTCTGGGTTTTTCCACAACCTCTGTGACACTCTCTCACTTTCCAATCTGCCCTCTGGACCGACACACTCTGTCAGACCTACTTTGGATGTTCTCATCACCTCAGGCATCCCCCTCTCTAAGCCTCTCACCACTCCTCTCTCTTGGACTGGCCACTTTCTACTCTCCCCTTATTTGAAACTCTCTTTCCCTCAGGCAAAGACCCCAACCCCTGCACTATTACCTACCTTCTCGGTCATTCGGCCCATAAAGCTTGTGTCAGTGGATGCCTTTGCCTCTACTTTCTCTGCTCCTCCTATTCCTGTGGCTGACTCACACCCTGACATAGTTCTTTCTAATCTGCATCTTTCTATTTCCAACACCCTGGATATCCTTGCCCCTGCCATGCGAATCCGGCTGAAGCCTACCTCCATGTGCACCTCTTGGCATGATTCCAACCTCACCGTCATGAAACCTAAGCGCAGGGTGGCTGAGAGGAAGTGGAGGGCTTTGGGTGCATCCTGTGACAAACTGGCCTGCCGCCTGCTCCAAAGGCAATACAGACTCTCTGTCCTGTCCAAGAAGAGAGCACACATTCAGGCCCATGTCTCTGCAGCCTCTAACAACACGGCCAAACTGTTTGAGATCCGCAAGCAACTGGCCAATCCTGTTGCAGTTTCTACCTCTCCTGTTCTCTGCCAGGCCCTCTGTACGGCTCTGGCCTCTCACTTCTGTGCTAAAACTCAGGTCATCCTGTCCTCTATATCCTCTTACTCTCCCTCTTCCTCTGTCATCCCCCCTTTGGCCATCTCTCCCTCTCCTCCTCCTTTCTCCTCTTTCGCTCTGACAACAGCTTACAAGGTTTTGAGACAAGTCTGTACTATGAAAGTGTCGTCCAAACATGTGCTCCTCTGCTCCTCCATAACCATCAAGGACCTTATTGACACCCTTGCTCCAGCCTTGCCTGATTTCTGTAATCACTTTTCTCCACTGGAACTTTCCCCTCTCCCCTTAAGCACTCCTTTGTGCACACCCTCCTCAAGAAGCTGTCTGTCGATCCTACCTGCCCAGCAAACTATCGCCCAATCTCCATCACCCCTTTCCTGGGCAAACTCTTGGAAAAGCTGCCCCTCTCCCAGCTTACTCTTCACTCTGAATCTGTTGGTTGTCTCCATGACCATCAGTGTGGCTTCAGAACTGTCCTCATCCTCCTTGATCCTTCTTCTGCTTTCAACACGGTCAACCATGCCATCCTGATCAATTGGCTCCATGAGAACCTGGGCATCATGAATCAAGCCCAGGAGTGGCTGACCGCTTTCCTCTTGGACCATTCCTCCCAGGTCCAACTTGTTCCCTTTCTCTCATCACCTCTCTCTCTATCTGTAACATTCCCTAGGGCTCTATACTTTCACCTTGGTTTTTCAACCTCTACTTGGCCCCTTTGTCCCTCCTGATCTCTACCTTCTCCTCTAACTTTCAGTATTATGCAGATCAAACTCAGCTTTCCTTCAGGCTCACCTAAGCCTCCTTTCCTCTCTCGCTCATTCCTGACTGTCTAGCCACGATTTAGGATTGGTGCACCTCCAACGATCTCTGCCTTAATTCCAGTAAGACAGAGATCCTTCTCATTGGGACCACTGCCACGGCCTTCCCTTTCTCACTCTGGCCGCACCCCCTTTGGCACTCTTCGTTCGCCTTCCTGTGAAGCAAAAAACGTTGGTGTCCTCTTCGACTCCACTCTCTCTTTCACTCATCTCGTCTCGGATTTCACCACGAAGTCCCACTACCAGCTGCAGTTCATCAAAGGGACTCTTCCCTTTCTCACTTTCCCCCACAAGCTCACTGTCTCCAGAGCCCTGGTTCTCTATAGGCTATACTACTGCAACAGCCTCTTTCTCATTCTGCCTTCCTCTACTCTCCACCTTCTGCAACTAATCCAGAACAGGAATGCAAGACTTATCCTTGGCCTCAAGCCCACAAACCGTATCTCACTAGCCCTGAAATCGCTCCACTGGCTCCCTGTGGCTGCAAGGATCAAGTCCAAGACCCTTTGCATTGTCCAAAAGAATTTCTGGGGCCAGGGCACGCACTACATCCATCACTCTCTTCCAAAACACCTTCCTTCTCAAGCCCTTCGCTCAGCTACCTCCAACTCTCTAATGGTTAGACGCTTCTCCAGGCAGAGAGTGGGGGGTAGATCTCTCTCCTCTGCAGGTGGCTCCCTCTGGAAGGGTCTCCCTGCCCCTCTCAAACTTGAGCCGGACTACATGAAGTTCTGGAAGCAGCTCAAAACCTTCCCCTTCTCCTCTGCTTTCTCCCTCTCCCTCCCCTGCTGACCTACCTGTCTGCTGTATTGACTGGTTGCTTGGCTACCCTCATAGTCTCACTGAGTACCAGGCTCTTTCTTGATCAGTCACCCTTGCACTGCCTCTGGGCCTAGCATGCACTTAGGGGCTGTAATTGTAACCCTATAGTCCCTTGTTCTCCTTGTACTACCCAGAGCCGTGCTGCCCTGGCTGCACTTAGTCAGAGAATTGCTGCCCTGTTTTCTCCTCCCCCTCCCTTGCACTTCCCACCCTCGCCTTGCACTTCTCGTTCTCGCACTTCCACAACATGAATGACACAAGGCCTAGCAACATTTTTTGTCTTGCCCTCCCTCTGTCTTGCCTCCCTTGTCTTGTCACGCCTAGAAACACTTGTGTACAGGCCATTATAAATGACTTATCATATTGTATCATATCAGTCAGTGCTATGAGGCGAAACTGATGTCAGTTTAGTGATTTATGTTAGGTTACATAAATAAACTTTAATCCATCACCAAATCACCAGTGTACCAGTTTAAGAATGTCTAGGCTTGTTGTGGAGTGGCGTACTCTGCCTCTACTAGTCTGCTATGGAAAAATAATTAGCATGGGGAAGCAGGAAATAGATGCTAGAAACTAAAAAGGGGATCGAAGCAACAGGGGAAGAATGTTTTGTAATAGCAAGAGTTTATATTGGTTCTGTTAGGAGGTTTATAATTCAGCAAAGAGACGTGTTTTGGGTTGTGTTTCTAAGGAAGATGTGGAATTAGTACATAAGGCAGCTAGGACCTCACTTACAATCAGAATAAAAGAAAACACTGTCTTCCCCTCTGGTGAACTCCTGACCACTAAAATTATCTTCTCCCACACTTCCACTGTATCCATACACATGGTATACCGTGCACCAGCTATAAACCCTCACCAAAAGCCACTATCCTGGGCGACTTTAATTTGATCTTTCCTGTGTCCATCCCTTGTCCGTTGGCTCCACTGCTCCCACCCACATCCACACGTGGTACTATAAACATTACTAAAGCATGTATCTTTGCCACCTACTCCACACATATGTGTTCAGCAACAACCCGTCCACCCTGGTAGACCAATATAACTCTTCATTCACTCGGGCCATCAACTCAGTTGCCCCACTCACCCAGTGGAGAGCTAAGGCTATTGATCACAGCAACACCTGGTTCTCTCCTGATCTCAAAGCCCTGTGAAATGCCAGGTGGAAAATAAATGGAATCATGTCCCTACCGAGCACAGCAAAGTTAGTTTAACGCAGACATCAAGGGCCTACAAACTGGCTACTCTTCAAGAAAAAGAATTCTCTTATGATTCTATAATCGAGAATGCGAAATCAAGTGCAGATAACCCCTTGCCACTAGGCATGAGCTTGGCTCACCCCCTCCCCTCTCCAATTGCACGCAAGATACTACCTGGTGCACCAACATCCAAAATGCTGTAATACTTAGATTCCAAAAACTTCAAAAAAAGATCTGTATCAAAAAAGTCTCTATGGTCACCCACTACCCCATCTATTTAGCCACTACTTAGTCCCCTCACACCCCTTTTAGGTTTAAACCTATTTCTGAACTAGACGCTATCCAGATTGTTACAGGCCTACAACCCTCCTGTTGCAAGGGCGATATCTGCCCAGCAGAAATTACCAAGGACTGTGCAGAACATTTGTCTCCGTTCATCGTCCCTCTGATCAATGTCTCCTTCGCCTCCTGCTCTGTTCCTTCCACCCTCAAGGAAGCATGGGTCATCCCTATGTTATAAAAAAAACACTTTGAACTCTAATATCCCCAACAACTATTGCACTATCACCTCTGTCCCCTTCCTCTTGAAAATCCTGGACCGGGCAGCATACATTCAGTTTCAGCAACACTTGGAATTCAACACCTCTTGGGTCTGTGCCAATCGGGCTTCCGACCGAGGAATGCACAGAAACTGCCTTGCTGGATTTAAAGAATCAATTGGACTAAATCAAGGATGCTGGTAATTCAGTCATCCTTTTGCTGCTAGACCTGTCAGCTGCCTTTGACTTGGTGGACCACCAAATACTTTGTAGTCACCTGGCTTCAGCAGCTCACTTCTCGCCAGATGCCATCCCCTGGATCTACTCCTTCTTATCAGAGAGGTCAATGATAGTCTTCCCATTTAATATTGCAGCCCCACCACCCCCTGTCACCTGTGATGTCCAGCAAGGATTGCACGTCCCCCAGACTCTTCACAACATTTTTACAAAACCTTTATTTGACCTCCTAGATGACAAAGGAATCTCATACACAGACTATGCATATGACATACATAACCTTTTACCCATCACAGGCAACTATGACACTGACAGTAACAATCTGCAATCAATCTTTCAAACCATCCAGGCCTGGATGGCAGCACACTTCATTTGTCTAATCAACAAATGGAAATACTTTTGGTTGGATCCCCAACTCACTCACCAAATTAAACCAATCCTGCAAACTTTCACCATCAATGCTCTCTCAATACATGTCTTCAGCAATGTCAAGACCCTGGGCGCCTATCTTGACACTACTCTGTCCTTATCCAGGCAGGTTAATGCAATTACCTCATCTGCCACACACACCTCAAAACTGATCAACACTAGCAGACCCTACTTCACAGCTGAAAATTGCATCACCATTGCCAGAGCCCTCATAGGCTCAAGACTGGACTACTGTTATGCTCACCTGGTCTCTATGGAGGCATTGGGGCACAGTTGCAGCCCTCCCGGGGGTGAGGTCGCTCGGGTCCGACTTTGCCCTGTGCGCTTACGTGGTGACTAGTGGTAATAGGTGATGCTGCTCGGGACTTCTGCTGCTTGGAAAATAGGGGGTGTGAGTATACAAGCTTGTGTGCCTGAGCCCCTTCCAGACCCCTTCTCCCAAACCGTGGTATCTGTGGGATGCGCTGTCCCTGGAAAGCTCACCTGTTGATTAGTTTTGGCGAGCACTCCATCCTGCTGCTTCTGGCAGGGGCGCTTGTATGATCTGGACCGAGTTCCTTCTCTGGTCCCTTGCACGTGGTAGTCCAGTCCTGCTGCGACTAAGCCACTATATTTCAGGTAAGTGTTCCTGTTTGCCTGTGTCTTTCCTCGTCTGTTTTTGTTGTATTGTAAAGTTTGTTGTTGGGTACAAAATCACTGGATGTCAGGAGATGAGTCTGCAGATGAACCGATGAAGCACCAGTTTCCTGGAGGTGAGTATGCAGGAGAACGCTTGGTTTCAAAGGTAAATAAACTGGTCCAAGCGATGGTGAGCGTCACATTGCACGCAAGTGCACAGTAACGCGAAGCACCAGCCTTAAGGATGGAGCAGCTTATATAGCTGAGCTTCTGAAGCCACGCCCACCATGTTCAGCCTGCCTGCCACACCCTGCCACACCCGATGAGTCAGCACAGGAAGACCAGGCCTAGGGAGCCACACCTGATGAGTCAGCACATGAGGATGTTCTCTGGAATAAAGGCTTTCAGCTCCTGGAAAGTTCTTGTAAAGTAAAAGCACTCCCACACTGAAATAAAGCGTTCCTGCTCACATCTCTATATGAGCCTGGTGCCAAAGGTGCCAAGACTGAGTCCACTCAGGGCCCCTATGTTTATAGGTCCCGAAGGGACATAAGTGAGTCAAGTGACCCATTGCCCCATTACTAGATGGTGTGGTTTTTGTGTTCTGGGGCCTGTGGCCATGACAACTACTGCAATGCCTTATTTGCAGGGACTTCACAGGGTAACATTAACAAACTGAAAACCATCCAAAACAATACTCTCAAAGCTGCACTCAATATGCCTAAGGGGGAGCACATCTTGGATGTAAGAAGACGTGTACACTGGCTACTGATCCATGAACGCATCATCTTTAAATCCTTAGCTATTACTCACAAATGCCTTGCTAAAAAGGCCCTAAGATACATCTCCCAGAAATTCTCTAAATCACAATCTTCCAGACCCACCCACCCCTCGGAATCCCTCCAATTTACCATCTGAAACTACAGGCGTAAGAGAGCAGAGGGGACCAGTTTATCAAGCACTGCCTCTAAGACCTGGAACTCTCTACCATTTTCACTCAGAGCTGAACAATCTTACTGGGTGTTCCGGAAACCTCTCAAGATGTTACTTTTTGCTGCAAAGTTACCTCTTGCATGAGCTTAACCATGTTCCTTTGTTCATTGGGTCACTGCATGTGTAAATATCCTATCACGTCTGCCTTGTCTGTCTTTACCAGCACATATCTAAAGTTATCGTGTCTGCCTTGCCTGCTTGTAAAAGCTCCTTGATGCCTAAGGTTCTAGGGTTCTTAATAAATGCATACATAAATAAATAACAAAATAAATTAAATGAACAGCTGAAGAGTCCGCTCTACAATCCTGGACGTTTAATTACTTATTTGCCTGGGCATCCCTATACGTTCTATCCAAGGACAAACTCCAATTATAATTCTGGGCCTGCCAAGTGGCCTGGTCATGAGTAGGCTATGTATGAAGGTGAATGTTTTTAGTAACAAAAGGCAAGGGAATTGAATTGTCAAACTAATATGGTAACATTAAAAAGTCCTGGCACTTTGATGTCAAAAAAGCTTATTAACCTTTTTAATCAAGCTTGGTAAAAGTCATGTTCTGCTATGCTTTCTTTCATGGTGAGACAATGTCATGCCTACTTGGAAGTAGGTTATCAAAACATAATAATACACACTCATTTATAGTGAGGAAATATACCCATATCTCTCTATGCAGGCAGTACAATCACTTGCACCTAGCTTTGCCCATGCACCCAAAAAGCTACATAGGCAGCAGGAGTTTGTGATCCATCTAAAGGTGTTTTGTGCAACTAGAGATGTCACCGCTCTTTTGCAACGTTGGACTAGCTGCAAAAACAATTGGGGAACAGAAACTACCCCACTGCCCGAAAGCCAGACATTGCGTCTTAGCGTGGGCCTGGCCCGCTCTTTTCAAAGTATGCTGAGCTTGCTCAACCAGCCTAGTGTCACTGTATGAGGGCGTGACTGTATCAGGGTTGCAGGGCCACCACCTTGTCACAAATGCCATTGACAATAGCTGTTGTGGAAGCAAGTGATATGTGTTTTGCAAGATCGCCTTGCATTTACCATGCGTTAGAATTGCTTAGTCTGTCAGATAAGGCAACCATTAAAAGTGATTGCTCTGAATAAAAACAGGCGCTTACCAGGCAGTGTGTAATAGCATATGTGAAAGGCAGATGAAGATGTGCAACAAACAGCATAGCTAAGGAGACAATAGCCAGATGTATATCCGTCAAACATTGCACCTATTTAAGAAGTCCCATAATAACGATTTGTTCACCCATTGTCAAGAACTATCTACACATATTGTAGGACTGGAGTTTGTTTATATAATAAAACCAGACAATTAATATGTTCGGAAGGTTATATAGGGAGATACAATATGGTTTCTTATTTATGTATGTGCAGTGACTTCACAAAGAACAAGTTCTGTATGCAGTCACAATCTATCACCATTCTGTGATTATTATTTTTTAATAATGTATGCACTTGGCTCTGGCGTGGTTGGGCGTTTAAGACTTTCACAACTCCAGGTTTTCATTGTGAACCTGGGTATGTTAACACCATGTACAAGGAAACAGAAGAGCAAATACCCTTCAACTTGCTCCCTATGCTACTATACCATGAACGACCAGGTTTTAATGACCAAATTGGGGACCTATGGGTAGTTTTATTGAGCTGAAGTTACCTTGTTCTGTTAATGGAGGGAAGCATTGGCATATTCGGTCCAACAGCATTGTAGAGGCTGCTTAACAGCTTACATTTGCGGGTCTAATTTCGGCTTTTTAGACCTTTTCATGAATTGAGTGACATTCATGTGTACAAGTTATTCATTCCTGTCTTTTCTGAAATGTAACCTATCACCATATGATGGCTTCCGAGTAATAGACATTTGATATTAATGTGAAACGACATAAAAACATGACATAATAAAATCTGACATACCATGGCCTAACCAGCTAGTAAACCAAAAGTGTCATCATCGTATACCAAAAATAAAATGGAGTGGATAAATACATTGAAAAAAATGAAAAAAAGAAATGAGCAAAAGCTCTTTAAAAACAAATAATTACAATTTAGTTTCAAGATCGGAATCTGGGAGAATTTTAAACAGGGGAAAATAATGCCACCTCCAGGAATGGATTAACATTGCATCTTTCACACAAACACACAATTGCTCAACATCATTCTTTATTTTTTGTTTTTGTTGATCTAACCATGGGAGAAATTAGCAATTTGGGGCTGTTCACCTTCACTCATTGTTGTGAGATATCTGCATACTATTACACAAATACAAATTCATAAAAGATAGAGAGGGCATTCTAAAAGAGCTAGTACACACCTTTCAAGGCTTACAACAAGGTTGAGTGCTGGCCCGTTCCCTCTTTAATTTCTATATTGCAAACTTATTGAAATCCTTGATGGAGGCCAATTCCATTCTGCCTCGGTTAGGCACATTTTCCATTCGACATTTACTTTATGCAGATGATATTGTTTTGGTGAATAGGACCCGTATTGCCTTATCGATCAATAAACGCACTTTCATAAAATATTTACAATTGTAGATACAATTTTCAAAAACCAAAATAGTCATTGTTAACTCATCCTATTCTAAATAAAAAACAAAGTTGATCTGGTACATAGATAACAGCTGCTTGGAATTCGTGGATAGTTAGAAGTGTTTCGGGACAAATTTCAAATCTAAGAGCAATATTTTCAACGTGTATATGGATTAACATTTACCTTTTGTGTCCTGTTCTGCCCAACTGAAAATAATTGCATTGAAGTATGGTAGATATTCCATGCACCCGATGATTATGTATAATAACTCCATGTCTATTGTATGGTGCTGAATTTAAGAGTGATCTTAGAAATTGGGACATTATGAAAGGGACACTGTGGAGACATTCTTTAAATCTATAAACTGGAGTTCCTGTTGCTGTAATACTCTATTAGCTTTGTTTTAATTCTTTACACACTCAGGTTGAATGGAGAAGATTGCAGTTATTTGGGAAGATTCTCACTCTCCTCCCAATTCTCTTTAACCGGCTTAGGCAAGAAGAAATTGTGGTCTGTTTACTGGTACTGAACAAAAGACACGTGTAATGCATATAAATTGTATTAATATTTTACGCAATGTGAAAAACCCTTCAAATTATGTTCCAAATACTGGTCAAATTTCCTCTCAAAACTTGGAGAATGAACTTCATGCGTCTAGTTTTCATTTATTTTATTGTATTTTATTGTATTTTATTTTATCACACACCAAATACCCGACAGGCATAAGGGCATGAACAAAACACTCAAGACAAGAACAAAAAGCACAAGATGTGTTTTCAGACTCTTCTGAAAAGATAATAGATTTCTTTCAAGGTGCAGGCTTGGAGGGAGAGCATTCCAAGCAATGGATGCAGTATATGGGAATGATTTACCATTAGCTTTCATCCTTTCATAATGTTTTTGTAACTAATTAAATACTAGGTGCAAGAAGAAATATCCCTAAGGAGCTTTGGCTTTGTAGATTTTGTGAACAGTCTAATACTATGGAAACTTTAGAACACCTCTTTATACATTTCTCTAAGCTACAACTCCGCATAGAGGACTATTTTGCACACTTTACACTTTGGGCACAATATATCTACCCTTAGGATGTCGAACTTTTGGAAGAGAATGTTTGCAGGAAATCACATTTCACTGAATATTGCTGCTTTGTGTTTTATAGCCAATGGTTTGGAAACATTCTAAATTACCAAATTGCTTTTTTTACGTTATAGATAGGCAATTTGGGCCTCATTACAAGTTTGGCGGTAGCCTTGCTGGTAAAACCAGCAGGTTGCCGCCAAATTTGCAATCTTTTCTGCCACCTGCGAATGGGCAATTACCGGGTCATTACGGATCAGCAGGACCCGGTAATTGCCCATTTGCAGGCGCCGGAATGCATTACTCCCCATTCCCATTGAGGCTCAATGGGAATGGGGAGGTCAGATGAATGGGCACCATTAAGAATGGTGCCGGTGCATCCGACATGCTCTGCTCGCGGGTGCCGGAAACGGCTGCTAGGAGAGACCTTAACTCGTAGTTTGCCTGTCTGGGATCTAGGGTACCAGCAAGTTTACCGGTACCGTAGTTCCCGGACTGGCAAATTTGTAATGACCCCCATTGACTGTATTTATGTATGGGAACAAAGAAGAAGGCAGAGCAAGCATAGATCTACTGCTGGGTAATGAGTTTCTGTAAGGAGTATAGACACCGATATAGAAGTGGGATTGGGCACACCAGGATATAATGGAATCACAACTGAATGTACTGCCCTCAGGTCATGCAGGTCTTGCACATATATGAAATTTTTCCTACCAGGCTTCTTGACAGGCGAATCAAGATGTTTCAAGGGCTGGAGGGAGGGATCATAATATTTGTTTTAGGAGTGACTCTATATAGGGGGTATACCTTCCTCAGCGTCTGGGTTGTGAGGATATTGGGGAATATGGGCAATCTCTTAGAGGGGTCAGCCATAGTCTTCACAGGTTCGCCATTATGGATTTATCCTACTATGTAGTCATGAACAGACCACAAAGACTGTGGTATGGGGTATGTTAAATCTTATAAATCAGTAGCCCCCCCCCACTCCGTCTCCTGTGGTAATATTCTTTTTGTACTAAGAAGATGATGGGCTGCTAAGAGAGTTTCAGTGTTCTTACATGGGACACTTTAACACTGATTTTTTTAGAGGGGGCCAAATGGCCATGGAGATTAGTTTCCCTGGATTCTGGTGGATGTTGCGTGGACTTCCTGCCCAGAGAAAGACTCTGTATTGGGGCCCTGTTTATTAATAAACTTAGAAGCCCTCAATTGCGAACTTCCAGGCCCATACAATGCCCTCTGAACACTCTGAGCTCTGTCCAGATAGAACATGTATATTTCAAAGCCACGGTGATATAAGATGTTTGCATTCAAGCACACTCTTTCCGTAATCAATGGGGAGATAAATGTTACCAGTGTGGGATGTATCAACCCACTCATCCAAGCCCTGCAACATCACTGTGCATTGCTGGCAGCAGAAACATCAGAATGGTCACTTGAAAGCATGTTGCTCGCCAGAAATCACCAGAAAAAGCACAGTGAAAATCTGAAAGATAGGCCGCCATCCACTTTTGCCTATCTTAGTGAGCACAGGAGATCACTGGCCAAAACCACCATTGAGCTATCCATCAAGCAGCCTGAAACCACTTGGATATAGCAATGCTGATTGCCAAAAGAAATACAGAAGTGTTTGGGAATCTGTTTCTTGAGTGTCAAAAATGTGCTAGAATCATGGCTCACAAAACCACCAAACATATCTAACCTTCTTGTTGGGTGTTCCACATTACTCTACTGCAAGAATCCACATCAATACAATATCAGCAGGAATCTTATGCTTTTAGAGCAAAATCCCCTTATAAAGATACTGATGGAAAGATAGGTGTCAAAATGGGTGTAGTACCATTACTCGCCTCTGTCAGGTGCTGGCGATTTATCATTCTAACAGGAGAACTGGTGTTTCAGAAGTTAAATATGCCAAAGAAGAGAATTCCATCAAAATTCCATATAGAGTGCCACACATTGATTTAATGTGGAAAAAGACTTGATTTAAAGATATGTGGCTTATTGTCAGTTTATAAATGTTTTTTTTTTTTTAACAAGGAACTATGTTGCAATGGACCAAAAGGTAATCTGATTTAGTTAAAACTTCAAGAGGCCTTCTTTTCATGAGAACCCTTCACACCTGGGGCCTTCCCACCAACAGGAGAGGATATCACATTGACATGTAAATCAGGAGAGGAGGAGATTTTCTCTGTAGCCCGGAGGAAGGAACAATGCGCGTTTTGGGATGAATCGGAATATGCTGATTTGGGTGTAACTGGTCAACAACTGCTTTGGGAGAGACAGGACATGTGATCTCTGAGTCAAGCCAGCTCTGGGGGCGGAGACAAACCATTGTGTGTATTGAATTGAAAGCAAATATATGTTTTATAAAATTGCTTATATTTTCTTTATTGGTTTAT
This sequence comes from Ambystoma mexicanum, assembly GCF_040938575.1. Taxonomy (NCBI): domain Eukaryota; kingdom Metazoa; phylum Chordata; class Amphibia; order Caudata; family Ambystomatidae; genus Ambystoma; species Ambystoma mexicanum. The sequence continues at coordinate 845,503,808 of NC_090929.1, read as the reverse complement.
ACAAACCTTTAAAAAGAATACAAATACAACACGTATACAAAATTTTCCACAATCCATACATTCCAAGTCTTCACCCTCCGATCAGTTCAATTTCATTTAGGTACACAGGTTCGAATCACACATTCATAAATTAGATCACTTTGGAGTTTGACTTTCATTAGGCTTTGAATTTATAGGCACAGCATTCAGCGCGTCCTTTATCACACGAATAAATGCCACTAGAGCGTATAAGACAGGTCGATTAGAACCGTCAAATAGGGCTCGCCACCAATCGTCCTTTGTCAAGGTTTGATATTTAGCGGTTATTGAACCAAAAATGATAGATCTTTGCTGAACAAACCCAGAACATGACATTGTCAAGTGTTTTAAAGTCTCGATTTCAGACTGGCTATAACAAAGTGTACCAAGCTGACAAAAATGTAAAACTTTGGGATTCTTAAAATGAAAAATTCACTCACAATTTAAGACTAAGCTGGACGCCGTGTGATGTTCTGAGACCAAACCCCGGAATTTATCAATATTGTAGATACAGTGTTTATGCTAGAAACATAAAAACTTACAGTAATATGCTCAGAGAGGGTGTGTATGCCTGTGTAAAATTTGGTGCAGAACCAATATTGGGAAACCCACCAAAAGTGCGAAATGTTGTCATTTCTGAACCCAACCTCGTAGGAACATGGGACTTGAACAGAGACATGCCTTCATTAATCTGTGATGTGTATATGTATTATGAACAACTAGTGTATCTTGGAAATATGTTTTTTGGGAAAAATAGATTTTCTATGAAAAAGCAAAGGGGAGGGATTTCAGTTAAGCCATAAACACAGTATCACTCTGACTCATTCTGACACGCTGATCCTTTCTCCAGTCAGGGGACAGGGAATTCTCTAACGTATCAAATCCTTAGAGGGTTGGGCATGTAGAATCAGCCTTCCCACCCACTTGGAAACATATAAATAAGGACTGCTGAGACCCAGAAAGCCCACTCTTTCCACTCTTCAACCGATGTCTTGCGAAGCACTCTGCAGGAAGACTCCAGAGTCCAGACAGATCCAGACTACAGATAGAATCAAACTCTAGAACCCAAACTCTAGAACCTTGAAGCAGAGAGGCCTAAACCAAAGGCTGAATCCTTTCCAGAAGGTTTCAGAATCTTTTGCAAACCTGATTCTAACCCCTAAACTTCCACGGGGTCTAACCAAACCTTTCAACAGCCGGGCGGTGCTGTTTGTTTCTAGGTAAGAACCCTGTGCTAGAACAAAGATCCAGACCCAGAGAGAGCAGTGCTGAATCCAGAACCCATCAGACCCAGACCAGAGGCCGTGCGGTGAGCAGAACCCAGTGCCTGAGACCGTCCGGTGGCAAGTGAAGTCCAAACCTTTGACCAGATCTTGACAGGGCACATTCCATTCCATTCCAAAGCATAGGAGTGATTATCTAGTCTAGAACTGTCCTTAACCAATCTCTTAGTTTAAAGTAATCCACTTCCATCCATTTCAACCTGTTCAGAACTGCATTATAGAATCTTGTGTCCATCCTGTTGATTTCAAATCTGTAAGGCGCGATTTGTCATTTGGAAATCTTGACTTTATTTCTGAAAATCTACCTTCACAAAAACCTTTGTAACTTTTGAACCGCATTCCAATTAATTGAAGTTTTTCCGTAATCGCGATTTACGCACGTGGAGTAATTGCCGCGAATTACAATTTAGCTCAATTTCAACACATGTCAAAATAGCTGTTTCTTGGTGCAACTGCTGTATTTTGTTTTCAATGTGATAATCATTCATGAATCATTGCTAGTGTTGAAATGAACCAATCTAAAGTAAATTTTCACTAGTGCTATATCTCCTTTAGTGAATTAAAATCCATCTAGCATATTTTCACTTTCACTGCAATCACATTCAAAAGTATTTTTGCCTGTTTTAAAATCCTTACTGTGTTTTCTCGTAGCTTGCTGGGGGAACTGAGATTGAATTGCATTGTTGATTAATATTCCTGAAACCTGTGTGCTCTTATTTCCACCTCTTCATATTGCATACTGGGGGGAGTGAGTAGTCACAGGGGAAAGAGTGATCATATTGTCTTTTGTTGAAGTCATATCAAGTTTATTTCTGTGTTGCATTCTTTCGCATCATTGAATTTCTTTGAATCACATAGGTATTCTCTGCTACAGTATCCTTCTTCATATTCATACTCCTAAGTGATTAAAGAGATTATCAGTTTTGTAATATTACCCCTTGTTGATTACCGTCCATATTCAAGTGTGCTATTCAGATATTATTTTGTTCATAAAAGTGTGATATATATATATTGTTTAATTCTAAAAATAAACCTTTTAATTTGCAAAACAAACCTACTTCTTGGCTCAGTGAGGTCAGGGGGATTCAAAGAAAGGGGCGTTATATAAGGGTTCATCATCCAGATTTAAAGAACTTTGACATAAAAATATATAAATAAGGGCTTCCATTGGGCATCTCAGACTAGGAATTGACTTAGTTGGAGTGCTGCATTGAAGTCACTTACAGATTGGGGACTTGTCGCGGGACTTCTGGATTAGATCTACCACTTGTGCAGCTTAATACAGTGCACTAACTGACAAGATACATAAATCCTCTTGGGCTACTACGCTGTGTTACACTGTAAAAACACCCCTTAAAAAGGAACGCTCTCAGGAAACGGTCTGGTTTGCAAAATAAAATAATAAACTTCTGTAAGTCAGGAAGGAAATTAATTCCCAGAATGGCGACATTGGTAGATATCAAGATAGCTAGAGAGCACCTCTTACATGAGCTATTTGTGAGAGGTGAGTGGACTGAGCAGGATCAAAATGTCTGGTTGCAGGCAATCACACGACAGGTCACTGCAACTGGGTTAGATATCTGGAAAGATCAGGGTCCCTTACACGTGGCCCTGAGTGAACTATATATGGCCCCTAAGGCTAAGGATGAGCACAAAAAGATTGTCAGGATAGCGGCATATTTATATTTATATATGGGAGCCATACAGGACAAATGTTCTGAAGGCCAAGATCTGGCAAGTAGGCAACTGATGGCATTAGAGAAGGCCCAATGTGATCTGGAATCTTCTGAGCAGAATCTGCAGAGGAGCCAGGAGACAGAAAACGAAAGTAGGCAGTATATCATTAAAAATAAAAGAGGATATGGGTATCCTGCAACAGGAAAGGGTAGACCAGGATACCAAAATTCTGGCCTTGCAGAAGGAGTACCAAGAAGGTTTGGACTCCCTACTGCAGAGCCAGAAAAAGCTGGAGCAACAATTGGATTTCAATAGGGCATGCACAGAGCAGGTAGACACCCTAAAAAGCCGCCTAGATATGGAGAAGGTAGAGAGCAACAAATTATTTCTGAAAGACCTGGACACCCAGGCAGAATTTGAGGAAGAGCGCCAGAAAGCTGGTGCCCTTCAAAGGCAGAGGGATGACCTGGAAGCTCAGAGGCAGGCTCTTACTCAGGAAAGGGACACCTTAGGCCAGGAAGTCTGCCACTTAAAAAGGAAAATGCAAGAAATTCACCTGGCCCTCCAGGGACTGGGTGACCTCCAAAAAGAGCATCAAAATGTATTGGAGCACACCAGGAGGGTGGAAGAAGCTCTGGCAAGAAAGAAGCAGGCCAGTAGGGATGGGACTCAGGAGGTAACCCTCCTGCAGCAAAGACTGTCCCAGTACTCCAGGACCAACCAGGAAGCACAGAGGGAGAATGAGGCTCTCTGTCAGCACAATGATAGGCTCCAGCAACAGGTAGCCATGCAGGAGATACTGATAGAGTCTAGTAAGGCCTTGATTGAGGAACTGAAAGCACAGGCTCTTGCATGGCAAAAGGGAGCAGGGGCTGATAGAGATGAGGTTCGCTGGGAAAGGGAAACACCTGAGCATAACCTCAGGAGCCCTAGTACCAGAGGCCTTCATCTCTCCCAGTCCCTGGATTCTGCCACCCCCATGTCCCCTGGTGCACATGAGCCCAGGGCCAGGGGGATGGCAGATTACTATCCAGCCAGAAGTATGGGAATCATGGACCAGTACCTCCCAGGCATGGATGGGCAGGCATGTGGGTATGGGCACCCAAGTACTGTGAAGTTTAGTGGAGAACCCCAGGAGAGTAGGCCCACTAAGGGCATCCTGAAAACCTCTGCCCAGTTAGGTCAGTGGGGGGGGTAGCCATCAAATCTTGGGAGCAAGGAGGAATCAGGAGACTCCTCAGAGCGTCCCAGGACACAGGAGACTAGGTCCCCACATTCTGCCAGCCATTCCCAGGCTCGTAGAATCCGGGAAAACCTGGAAGATCAGACGGGAACCTCTGGGAGCAGTGCCTCTGAGTCAGAGGATGAATGGACAAGGGTTACCCGAACCAAGAAGGCCAATAAGGCAAAAAGGGCCTTGCTTAAGGACCCCTTAAAACAGATCAAAGCAATAAGGAGCGTTATCACTCCTTATCATAAGAACTCCAGGTATTCTGCTTCGGAACACTTGGAGCTCTTTGAGCAAATGATGGAGACTTTCCTTTAGAAAGACAGCAGTAGCTGCATTTACTATGTAAATCGGACATTCTCCCCAGAAAACTCCAGTTTTTTTGCGGGGCTGGAGGACCAAAATCATTCAAGATGATCCACATATAGGGCGGCCATCTTAAAGCACTTTTCTGTTCATAGAAATCCCCAAGAGGCTCGCAAGGCAGCCTACAATTTGCAATGTGGGGAGGATCAGGCCCCACAAGAATTTGTGCAGGAGTTGAAGCGTGCCATTGCACAGACTACCAAAAGGGTGCACACTGACAGTAAAGAATGTGTAAATAGCTCTTTCCATGCCTTAGCCAAATACATCATGACCCAGCTAGTGAGAGATTTTCATGAGAAAAGGTCACTAGACTGGGTCATTGAACAGGCCACTCGAATCTATGAGGTGCAGAAGCCCATAGAAAATAAAAATAATGTTCAGAAAAACCCCAAACCGACCAGCACCCCTGCTGCTGCCAAGGTGGCAGAGGTAAAGGTTGCCCCCATTTTAGATTTGGAGATGGGGGGCCTAAAAACCTGCCTGCACTGAATAATTCCAAGCCCAGAAGGCCCTCAGGCCAGTCACAGACAGGGAGTCAAGGAGGTAGTCCCACAAATGGGGTTCCTCACTCCCCTGACTATGTAAGTCCCCGCTACAAGGGTAACCGACCCATCCTGGGTTATGTGTGGACTCCTCCAGCCCAAGGGGTGGATCCAACCAAGCACCTAACCCAGGGAACTTCATTCCTAACTTCCCCCAGGAGGGCAGAAATTCACCAAATCCTGGGCAGATCCTGGCCAGAACTTTTCCCCCAGGTATTCATCCAACTTCCAACCCCAAAATCATCCACCCTTCTTTACCCACTTCCCTGACCACCTAATCCGGGAGAGGGGAGGCCAAGTGTGTAGGGGTACCCAAATCTTCCCAACCCAGGGTACTACCAGAGAAGGGATAGCTACCCTTCACGGGATCAGCCCAGGGGAGAAAACAGAACCCCGTATCAGCCTGAGCGGGTTTCACAATTAGAGCGCCAGGTCCAAAATATGGCACAGGATCTGGGTCGCATGCTGAGGGCTCAGAAGAACCCTCAGACGGGCATGCCAGCACAGAATGCCCCAAACTCTGGACCTGGTGCTCCAGAACAATGACGAGGGCAGCACCCCGACAACCCACCAGTTCCCAAGGAGGAGGCACAAGGGGAAGGGGGGTGTAAAACCTTGGAGGAAGCTTCCTTCCCCACTTGTAAACAACCCGTGGAAACCCAGGTACCGGAAACAAAATCTCCTACCCCTGAAAGTCTGCCACCCAAGGAGCAGAGGGGGGTAGGAGAAACAAAGGACCCAAACAGACCCATTTTGAGGAGGAGGTACTGATCTTCCAATTTGAAGGAGAGGGATCCACAGGAGGTCCTGGGAAAAGGATCTTCTCCTTCAGAGATGGGGGAACTCCTCCCAAAAAAAATGGGTCCCAAGGGATTTAAATCCAGACTGGGTAGATGTGGGGACTGAGCTAGCGCCACCCATCATCCCATCCCTGAACCAACAACATCAAAATCCCCTGGTTCAAATCCATCCTGGTGACTGCCTCCAAAAAGAAGGGGGCGGCCCAGATTCGGAACCAGGGGAACTCAAACCTTCTCCCATCTCTAGTTGCCAACTTTTTCTTTCAGATACCCAAGACTACCCACATAATTCTGCCCAAATCTCTTCTCTCTCCATGTCCAAAACCAGAAAATTAGCCCACCAGTTGTCCAAAAATGTGCATTATCTGTGCCCCCTTGCGGAGAAGGAGGGAAGATACTATGCCCTGGTTCAAGTACAGGGGTAGGGTACAATTTTGGCACTGGTGGACACTGGATCCCAAGCTACCCTTCTGTCCAGAAAGGCCTTTGATGAACTAAATTCAGGAAGGGGGGAGAATTACCAAATTCCTCTCATCTCTCTTTCTGGACAACTTCAGACCTTTTACGGGAAGGAAATTCACATCGAGGGGACTGCGGATCTGGACATTAAAATTGGGTGACACAAGGTGAAACACCCGGTCATAGTAGTGACTCTAGAGGGCACCCCTTGTTTACTAGGGAATGCCCTCCTGAGAAGGTTGTCACCCCTAATAGATTGCGTAAACATGGTCCTCTGGACCCAGACTAGCTGACCAATAAAATTGAAACAGAGTGTCAACCATGTTAGTTTAAACGGCACATGCCACATGATTGAACAAAAATCTGACCAAGTAGAATTTAACTTCCAGAACAACCAAATTCCAGACATGAAGGTAATAGCAGTAGGACAACAGACTGGTGATGGGGGGTCCTCTCTATTTCTGAAAATCAACCTTCCTTCCAGTTTATGGTGGTATTCCACACTGGAAGGAAATATTCTGAAATTCTTTACCAATCCACAATCAGACATTCCCTCTCCAATAGTCCAGAAAGATGCGAAATCAGCTCAGATCCTGGCTGATGTTCATCAAATTGGAGAGCAGTTGTTCATCCCTGTTCAGTTAAATGATGGGAAGGACCCTGTTCTCGCCCAAGTGTGTGTGAACAACGGTAAGAGCTTCATCAGCAAAGCCATGTTCCGCCAACTCCCAAAAGATCCAGCCATTCCCATATTCAAACTGATAGACAAGTGGGTAATGGATCTGGAAGCACCCAATTTGAAACATCTCCTGCCAAGCAGGTGTATGCTCAAAATCTCCATAGGCAACAAGAGCATAGTTCATAATTGTTGGGTCATGCGAGACGTCACTGCCACCTTTTACTTAGGCAGTGACATTCTCAATCGCTTTGCCATTAGTTTGGACCTAATAAACTTCAAAGCTTGGTCCCGATTAGCAGATAATCCCATGGGCTTTGATGACCAAGAGAAAACATTTAGGTCAGCTCAATTGCTACCTTATGCAGTTGAAATTCAGATTGGAGAGGAAGTCACCATCCCAGAAAGGACCCGACAATTCTCCCTGGAAGTGAAAGTTAAAAGAGGACAGAAATTGAAAAACCCTGATGCTTATATTCATCTAAATGCTTCTCTCCAACAGCAAGGGTTGGGGGTAAACCCAACACCATTAGTCAATATAGAACATGACACCATTCCAATAGAGGTGGCTAACAGCGACTTAAAGAGTATCACTCTAGCCGCAGGCACCATTATTGGAATGGTGGTTGATGACCAAGATTTTTCTATTGATTTAGGCAATGAACTGCTAGGACCAATCCCCAAGGTCTGTTTTGACAGTGACAGTGATGACAACACAACACCAGACAGGATCTTTAACCGGCATAGGAGGAACTTACTGATGTACACTTCCTGCCCTTATGCTAAGGAAGATGTGACTTGTGAATTCAGGAGGGATGAGGTGATTTTCCAGGTCCATGAGGGCTGCCTTTCCCACCTGAAGCCACCATTCTAAATCAGCACTCTGACCAGGGACTTCTCCACCCAGCTGGAGGAGGCCGCTGAGATACCGAAACCAGAAGTCTTTCCAGGCTTCAGGCAGATGGTTGAACCTAGCTGATGCCTGTGTGACTCTGGAGCAGAAGCAAAAGTTGAAACAAGTTTTCTTGGATTTTCAAGATCTCTTTGCAGTGGACTCATATGAATGTGATCGCACCGACATCCACACAAAAACAACTCCCACGGACCCTGGTATGACTCCACTGTTTGTGAAGCAATATTACTTGCCTCTCGCATCAATGGAGTCCCTGACTGAAATCATTAAGAACCTTGAGTCAAGTGGGATAATCCGTCTAGTCCACAGCACCTTCAATAATCCGGTGCTGGGGATATTGAAGCCAAACGGCTAGTGGAGACTCTGTGCCGACCTTAGGGAGCTCAACAAACGGGTCCATACTTCCCGATGGCCGCTTCCCTACATTGACCAAGGGCTGGCCCAGATCCAGGGGTCACAGGTATTCACGGCAATAGACCTGACCAATGGATACTGGACTGTGCCTGTCAGTAGGGAGGACCAATACAATCTGGCTTTTACCTTTGGGGGCCAGCAGTACACATGGACCCAGACTCCCTTTGGATACCTCAACTCCGGCAATGAGTTCCACATTTTCCTACATAAGGCCATGCCCGACCTGGGTGCAAGGGGTAACCTGGCTTATGTAGATGATGTCCTCATCAAGAGCTCAACTGTTGAGGAACACATAGCAGAGATCCATTATGTTCTGACACAGTTGAGGGCCGCCGGAGCAAAACTTTCCTTTCAGAAAGCACAGTGGTGTAGAACCCATGTTAATTTCTTGGGGCATGAGATTACTCCTCAGGGTCTCTGTCCCCAGGAAAAGAAAGTAGAAACACTTCAGAAACTGAAAGACCACATAACTCTGCGGGAACTAAGGAGCCTCCTTGGACTGACTAATTACAGCAGAAAGTTCATTGAGGGCTACGCAGAGATCACCAGACCCCGGATTCATCTCTTGAAGGGGGGGTTCAAGTGGGAATGGGGTCCAGAACAATCCGAGGTAGTAAGACAGCTCAAAAGAAGCCTCTCACAAGCGCCTTGCCTAGCTTACCCTGTCAGAAACAAGGAGTACTTCTTAGAGACAGGGTTATCTAATACATGCTTGACTGCAGTATTATACCAAAAGCATGACAAGGTCAATAAAGTAATCTCCTATGCGAGTAAAACTTTATCCTCTGTGGAGGAAAAATTCAATGATTGTGAGAAGGCACTCCTGGCAACGGTGTGTGCATTGAAGAATTACCGCCTGTTTATCCAGGGGGAACACATCATAGTGGAGATTCCACACCAGCCTCTGCAATATCTCCAAAGTGACAGAATCCAGGCTGGAAATGTGAGTAATTCCCAAATTACTTCCTGGATTCTGTCAATGTAAGGCTTTCCTGTGGAGGTCAGATATGGCCAAAACAAGAAGAGTCCCCTCGCGCAAGGTCTGGCTGACTTGCATGATTGTGCTAGAGAAAACTGTCTCGAGGACGAAAGTCTAAAAATCAAGGACAACATGGAGGCATACCTTAATTCCCCACACAGAGTCTTTGAAGAAGACAAATGTGAGGGAATGCCCACTGTCTATGTGGATGGATGCTCTTACCATGTTGACAACAATGGGGAAAAAGAACTTGTGGCCAGCGTAGGGAATGCTTGGGTGAATGAGTCCCCAGAACCCTCCGCTGGGTACAAGATTGGTCCCCGAAGTAGTCAAGTGGCAGAGTTGATGGGTGTGCATCAGGCCATCCTCACTGCTGTCCAACATCAACTTTGCGAACTGGTCATAATCACAGATTCGGATTATGTACGGAACGGGTTAGTGGAGCACCTGGTTAACTGGAAAACCAGAGGCATGCTATGTGCTAACAACAAACCCTTGAATCATGGAAAGTTAATTAAAAATATTGATGACCTGGTCACCTCGAATGGGATAACCATCTACTGGAAAAAGATCAAGGGTCATTTTAAAGTAGAGGGACCAGACAAAACTGGAAACGACTTAGCTGATCAGTTTGCCAAAACCGGGGCCATCCAAGGGGATCTAATAGAGATAGAGTCCCTGTTGGGGGAAATCCAGGTCACTGCTATCACCAGGTCCCAGACAAATGCTCACAATGATCTCTCAACTGCACAATGGAGTTTTGATTACGGCTCAAAAAGGGGATCCAATAATTGGTAAGTTTTATCAACACATTGAGGACCCTGAGAACTTTCCCCTGACGGATACTGATTACATAGGGAAAGAGGACCTCAGAGTGTTGATGAAATGTCCAAAAATGTTCTGAATCCAAGACGGTTTGTTGGTAAGGAAATCCCAAGCTGGCCATACCTCATCCGAAGCCTGATGTTAAGTCACGCCCATGATGCGGCCACAGCCGGTCATAGGGGGTTTCATACAACACTTGAAATCTGAAGAGAGGTTGCATACTGGCCACACATAGGGCAGGACCTTGTGTGTGCACAATTTCAGCCAACATCCCTCACACACAGTGCACCTCTCCAAAAGAGGGGGATGACACTGTCATGGTCAGATTTGCAAGTAGATTTTATCGGGCCCGTGATTCACTCATCTAGGGGGAATAAGTACATGTTGACTGTGACATGCTTATTTACTAAATGGGTGGAATGTCTCCCAGCCCCAAACAGCAAGGCAGAAACAGCAGCTGCCCTGATGATCAATCACATCTTTTCGCGTTTTGGACTACCCCATTGAGTCAGACAGAGGTAGCCGTTTCACCAGCGTAGTAATGACAAAGATGTGGGAGATACTTGGGGTTAAAAGGAAGCTACATATTGCTTACCGGCTAGCCTCCAGTGGTGCAGTAGAACGTTACAACAAAACCATTGTGAGCATTTTAAAAATGTCTGTGGCAGATTCTGGGCCAAGTTGGGATATTCGTTTACCTCTTGTCCTAATGGCCATCAGATCTACCCATTCATCTTCAACAAAAATATCACCGTTTGAGTTGATGACTGGATGGAGGATGGTGCTTCCCCAGCATCTGCTTTACAGGACCCAAGAGCAGACATTGATCAATGCCTCCACAACTCATGAGTATGTTGAAAATTTAAGAAAACACCTTCAACATGCTTTTGCCTATGCTCAGCGAAATCTAGAAAGATCAGCCGATAGCATGAAGACCCACTATGACTTGAAGACTACCAGGAAAGAATACACTGTAGGAGACCGGGTCTATCTATACAATTTCCAAAGGAACCAGGCCAAAGAGCGGAAATATCTGCCTCCCTTGAAGGGACCTTTTGAAATTGTAGACAAGATCTCACCAGTCGCCTACAAGATTTGTATCCCAATGGCAGTTTGGCAGAGGGGGAAGATAAGTGGGTCCATATTAATCAGCTAAAGTGTTGCCATTGTAGGCACACTCTGCAGCAACTGGAGGAGTCTTCTGGAACACCAGAGGGAGCCGCTCCAGATCAATAAAATTCTAACTCTAAAACCATTCCACACATAGTCTATAAAATACAATAATAAAAATGCTAATGTCTCCTGATTTACAAAATGTATGTGCCCGCGCCACTACATTAATAGTGGTGGGGAAATGTCTATGAATATGCTGTTGCCTTTTTGCTTTGTCATCCTAGGAGAGAGAAACCATGGAGACTGACCAAGGAGGACGACCCGGGGTCCAGGAGCAAAGGTCCGAGGGGCCCGAGGTATCGCTCAATACTCCCATCAGGACGGGCGAGGAGAACCAAGCGATCTACCCCTGATGGAGGAAAAGACGATGAAATGTGCCTTTTGTGGAATCCAGAAAGATGAGGCTGACATCCCAGTCTTGCGAAGTTCCATAGATAAAAGATCAATGGCCATTGCAAGAGGGGGGCTTGCGGGATGCATCAACCCACTCATCCAAGCCCTGCAACATCACTGTGAATTGCTGGCAGCAGAAACATCAGAATGGCCACTGGAAAGCATGTTGCTCGCCAGAAATCACCAGAAAATGCGCAGTGAAAATCTGAAAGATAGACCACCATCCACTTTTGCCTATCTTAGTGAGCACAGGAGATCACTGTCCTAAACCACCATTGAGCTATCCACCAAGCAGCCTTAAACCACTTGGAAATAGCAATGCTGATTGCCAAAAGAAATACAGAGCTGTTTGGGAATCCGTTTCTTGAGTGTCAAAAATGTGCTAAAATCATGGCTAACAAAACCACCAAAAAGGCCCTACCTTCTTGTTGGGTGTTCCACATTACTCTACTGCAAGAATCCATATCAATACAATATCAGCAGGAATCATATGCTTTCAGAGCAAAATCCCCTTTTAAAGATACTGATGGAAAGACAGCTGTCAAAATGGGTGTAGTACCGTTACTCGCCTCTGTCAGGTGCTGGCGATTTATAATTTTAACAGGAGAACTGGTGTTTCAGAAGTTAAATATGCCAAAGAAGAGAATTCCATCAAAATGCCATATAGAGTGTCACACATGGATTTAATGTGGAAAAAGACTTGATTTAAAGATATGTTGCTTATTGTCAGTTTATAAATGTTTTTTTACAAGGAACTATGTTGCAATTCACCAGAAGGTAATCTGATTTAGTTAAAACTTCAAGAGGCCTTATTTTCACGAGAGCCTTCCCACCAACAGGAGAGGATATCACATTGACATGTAAATCAGGAGAGGAGGAGATTTTCTCTGCAGCCCGGAGGAAGGAACAATGGGGGCTTTGGGATGATTAGGAATATGCTGATTTTGGTGTAACTGGTCAACAACTGCTCTGGGAGAGACAGGACATGTGACCTCTGAGTCAAGCCAGCTGTGGGGGCGGAGACAAACCATTGTGTGTATTGAATTGAAAGTAAATATATGTTTTATAAAATTGCTTATAAAAAAGTGTACCAAGCTGTCAAAAATGTAAAACTTTGGGATTCTTAAAATGAAAAATTCACTCACAATTTAAGACTAAGCTGGACGCTGTGTGATGTTCTAAGACCAAACCCTGGAATTTAGGGTTCGTAGTGCTATATAAATGCTATATTATTATTATTATTATTATTATTATTATTATTATTATTATTATTATTATTATTATCTTCCAGGCAAACAAAATGTGCATTACAACAATGATAACATGCAATTAGCTGCAGAAAAGGCCCAAGACAGGATACCACTTTAACTGCATACTTAAAGTTGCATACACTAAGAAAATATATACATTTAAAAAAAAAGATAAAAACAGAAATTCATTTCATTATGCACTATTTCTCTAACAAGAAATACCTTTTTTCCCCATACAGAGGGATTTCTATAAATACAAGTATTTTCAGCACATTACGCCTCCACACTGTCTCTATTAAAACTCAGAAAATGTCTTTATTCACGCACTTTGGCCCATTTACATGGGCTGGTCCTATAGTGATTATATAAATTGTAAGAGACTGTTGAAAACCCATGCTTACTACTTATTACAACAGTATCTACTGAGTCTTCCACTTGCTGGGGAAGCTGTCCAAATGAAGGGACATGAATGCATTTGTGGTGGGTTTATTCACATCTATGGGGCCCTTGGATGATGGGTTTACACTCAGAGGTTCCTTCCGGATTGTTTTTTGTAAAGCAAAAATGATTGGATAGTAGAGTTGGCAGGGGTGGGGGACTTAAAGTTAATAGGTGGAAACTGAAGCAGGATGGAAATATGCCACTTAGACATAACTGCTACATTGGGCAGGCTGAGGAAGGTAAACATTGGCAAAAGAGTAGCTCTGGAGTTATCTGGAGTTTCCCCAAGTACAAAAGAGCTGGTGTGTAAATGCACTCTTACCAAACAAGATGTATGCGACAAAAAGACAGCAATGTGTTGCCAAAAAATGTATTAACCATTTAGAGAAGCTTGCATTTACTCCTAAAATGAATGGTGTGCACTTTGCACACAGGTGTGTATGCCTGTGTAAAATTTGGTGCTGAACCAATATTGGGAAACCCACCAAAAGCGTGAAATGTTATCATTTCTGAACCCAAGCTCGTAGGAACATGGGACTTCAACAGAGACATGCCTTAATTAATCTGTGATGTGTATATGTATTATGAACAACTTGTGTATCTGGGAAATATGTTTTGGGGGAAAAATAGATTTTCTATGGAAAAGCAAAGGGGAGGGATTTCAGTTAAGCCATAAACACAGCATCACTATGACTCATTCTGACACACTGATCCTTTCTCCAGTCAGGGGACAGGGAATTCTCTAACTTATCAAATCCTTAGAGGGTTGGGCATGTAGAATCAGCCTTCCCACCCACTTTGGAAACACATAAATAAGGACTGCTGAGAACCAGATAGCCCACTCTTTCCACTCTTCAATCGATGTCTTGCTAAGCACTCTGCAGGAAGACTCTATACTCCAGATAGATACAGACTACAGATAGAACCAAACTCTAGAACCCAAACTCTAGAACCTTGAAGCAGAGAGGCCTAAACCAAAACTGAATCCTTTTCATCAGGCTTCAGAATCTTTTGCAAACCTGATTCTAACCCCTAAACTTCCACTGGGGCTAACCAAACCCTTCAACAGCCGGGCGGTGCTGTTTGCTTCTAGCTAAGAACCCTGTGCTAGAACCAAGATCCAGACCCAGAGAGAGCAGTGCTGTATACAGAACCCGTCAGACCCAGACCATAGGCCGTGCGGTGAGCAGAACCCAGTACCGGAGACCGTCCGGTGGCGAGTGAAGTCCAAACGTTTGACAAGACCTTGACGGGGCCCATTCCATTCCATTCCAAAGAATAGGAATGAGTATCTAGTCTAGAACTGTCCTTAACCAATCTCTTAGTTTAAAGTAATCCTCTTCCATCCATTTCAACCTGTTCAGAACTGCATTATAGACTCTTGTGTCCATCCTGTTGATTTCAAATCTGTAAGGCGCGATCTGTCATTTGGAAATCTTGACTTTATTTCTGAAAATCTACCTTCACAAACACCTCCGTAACTTTAGAACCGCACGTCCTAGATCCGGAATTTAACTATCATTTTAAAGCTAAGATCCTAAGCTTTCCAACAAACCCAATCCAATTCATTATAGTTGTTCCGTAATCGCGAGTTATGCACGCAGAAAAATTCCCGTGAATTGCAATTTAGCTCAATTTCACACATGTCAAAATAGCTGTTTCTTGTTTGAAACTGCTGAATTTCGTTTTCAATTTGATAATAATTCATGAATCATTGCTAGTGTTGACCTGAACCGATCTAAAGTAATTCTCACTAGTGCTGAATCTCCGTTAGTGAATTAAAATCCATTTAGCATATTTTCACTTTCACTGCAATCACATTCAAAAGTATTTTTGCCTGTTTTAAAATCCTTACTGTGTTTTCTCTAAGCTTGCTGGGGGAACTGGGATTGAATTGCATTGTTGATTAATATTCCTGAAACCTGTGTGCTCTCATTTCCTCCTCTTCATATTGCATACTCGGGGGAGTGAGTAGTCACAGGGGAAAGAGTGATCATATTGTCTTTTGTTGAAATCATATCAAGTTTATTTCTGGGTTGCATTCTTTCCCATCATTGCATTTTTTTAAATCACATAAGGTATTCTCTGCTACAGTATCCTTCATATTCATACTCCTAAGTGATTAAAGAGATTGTCAATTTTGTAATATTAACCCTTGTTGATTACCGTCCATATTCATAAGTGTGCTATTCAGATATTATTTTGTTCATAAAAGTGTGATATATATATTGTTTCATTCTTCAAATAAACCTTTTAATTTGCAAAACAAACCTACTTCTTGGATCAGTGAGGTCAGGGAGATTCAAAGAGTGGGGCGTTATATAAGGGTTCATCATCCAGATTTAAAGAACTTTGACATAAAAATATATAAATAAGGGCTTCCATTGGGCATCCCAGACTAGGCATTGACTTAGTTGGAATGCTGCATTGAAGTTACTTACACCAGAGACCAACTTGACTGACTATTGAATTTGGCCAGCTCGATACCTTCAATATCTTTAGAAGTGATCATTTCTAGATCTGTCAATAAGTGCAGTACATTCAATAGCCAGGATCTATTTAGAAAGGAACTAGATGCAGAAGGCTCACCTCCACTATTTTTTTAGTATATTTATAACATGCTTTTTCCATGCCCGTAGCCAAAGTAGGAGGTTGAGCATTAGCCACTTGGGCAAGCTATGGTAAAACAGTTGGCTGGCTGAAATTGATGATTTGGGAGGGTGATATTTCTCCCAAAACTGGGTAAGAGTGGCCATGCTAGGTGTTTCCCTGCCAATGGGCCCTCTGCTCATATACAGAGTAGCCCAAGGACAGAGGGACCCAACCAAGTTTGTGCCAGAGCTCATTGTCCCCGCAACTGTCCAACCTCGCCTTGTTGGGACATGACTTGCGATGATGGACCATTGTTTTTGGTTTGCCACCTCCAATCCTCGGAAACCTGTGGGTCTAATGTTTCAGGGGCACCATGACTTTCAAGGGCCACAGGACCCTCCGCTGCCTGTCATGTAATATCCTTACTAGCTGACTTCATACGTTTAGAGGAAACCCTGTTATCGAACGGTCCTTGCAATACCACTTCTCTTAAGACCCCGTCCCCCAAGTCCTTGTTAGCAAAAATGTTGCCATCTTCACAGGTCTTGAGTCTAATGGCCCTAGGTTGTCTTATGGAATTCTTACTGTTCCCAGTGACAGGGTTTAGTTCAGGACCTTTATGCCCTTGTGCCTGTTGTGGATGTGTTTTCCGGTTTTCTTGCTGGGGTCTGCTGTTCTCGTTTGGAGTATTATGCAAGGATTTCTCATTGGAGATAGCATCTAAAGCTAGCTCCCTAGTGCTTGCTCTTACTCTTACCACTTCACCTGTCTCCATCTGGGTTGCTAAATCAACTATTTCTGGATTAGCTGGGATAAAAGTTACATCTCGATCCTGCAGAGTAATCTCAGCATTACTGGGCAGTTGATTTTCCCCTTTGCTTCTGTTGCTATGTCCTAGATATTTTTTTAACACTATTCAAGCAATCAAGGCTCGATGCAATGACAATGTCTACTATGAAGCCCAGTATGCAGTTCATTTCGTGTTGATGTTCTACCATTTTTGTACATAGTTGCAAAAGGACATCCAATTTGTTTCCAAGAGTATTAAATTCTGAATTCAAGGCCCAGTAAAGGTTAGGTAAGAGTCTGTGCCATAGACTGAAATGTCCAACTCCTATCGCTATCGCTGGATGAAATATCTGATGGTATAGCCAGTTTTCCTAAATCCGGAATCGCAGACAGATTCTTTCCTGTGATACTTTCATGATGGCTATTTTCCACGGGTAATACGTTTTGTTTCAGTCCCAGACACATATTCAATAAGGAGCCATTATTGTCAATCGCAGACGAGCTATGTGAAACATCAACCATGGCAGCAGAATTTGCTGTGTTATCAGAGGTGGGTGATGGCGGTGGTAGAGGCGGCACATTGCCTTTGGCTCCCAAACTGGGCACATTTTTATCCGCTACCTATATCATATTCTTGTTCTGCAGAAACCCAGTGATGGCCTGCTGCGACATCCCTTTATTGTGCTTCGTGACTTTCATCCCTTTTTTGTGCATGGGTGCAGAGTAGCACCAATTTCATCAGTGGCTGGTCTTTGGGCATATTTTCTGGCACTAACCACAGCACTGAGCAAACCAGTTCTCAGTGATTTGCACATCTTCATAATTTTACAGTTAAAGTGGTATGCCTAGTCTTTCATGAGGTGGGATACAAAAGGGTGTCACTGTTAAAATGGATTTCTGAACTCTGACCTGGTGGGCCAAGGTTCAGAAGGCCAGCCTAGTTTCTTGGAACAGGGTAACCTTCTGGACAAGCCATACCATTCAAGGTAGCTTGGTGGCGGTCAAGACTAGGTCTCAGGAGGGGTGAGGGTGACAGAAAGACTTCAATGAGCACACAGAGCAAAGGACACTTACAAATCACTCCCAGTCAGGTGTATATATATATATATATATATATATATATATATATATATATATATTAAAAATACGAATACATTTATTTCAAGGCCTTTGAGTTTCAACACACAAATCAAATCACAGTAATAATTTTAAGCCACACAATCCTATCAAAATACATATATACAAGATCAATGGGTGTCTAAAGGGTTAATGCACAAAAAGGGTCCACAACCTAAACGGGAAAGGAAACAGTAATTGCAAGTAGTCTTTAGTCCCTTCTGCATCCAACACACTCCCAAGTAAGAGGCAGTCCAATCCCAAAGAAGAGTGGAGCCTATTGCTCAAATGTACTTGCAATGCTGGCCTGAGGCTAGAGTCAATTCCAAGAGTTGGGAATGGTTTTCTAGTTTGCACTAGCACTGGAAAGGAGAGGGGCCCTCAGGTGCCACTTGTGTGTAAAAATGGATGGAGGCACTAAGGGCCACTGGTTAGGGTTGTGATTACTCACTGACCTGCGGCACACTCCGGACAAACTTCAGCAGTCGAGTCCACTTCGGTTGCAGGTTCAAGTGGGGCAATTGGGCAGCTCTGCGGCTTTCAGCGATAAAGATACAGCAATGATTCCCAAACAGGACAGTGGCGATTTCTCCACTCCTGGTGGATGGATTAGGCCAGTTACACCTGCAAAGTTCGTCACCACGGCTGGGCGACACGGTAACCGCGTATACTCCGGTTTGGGCGCACTCACTTTACTCCAGACCTGGGATAGCCAAGTGTACGAAATTGAGTGTGAGAGTGCCGTGAACACAAAGCTAGTGACGTACCAAGTTTCGAGTATCTCCTCAAAACAGCAGCGGTATCTGGGCAAAGGGTCTGCGTAAGCTGTTCAGCCCACTGGTTGGCTCAGAGACATTTTGAAAAAGGCTTACTTGCAGTGTTTGATGAAGGTGCCAAGAATAGTGGCTTCCACTATTCCAATGGGTCAAAGCATCTTTGCAGACCTTCTAGGAAGACCAGATGCAGAGGGGTCCCACGGGACGACAGCAGGCTCAGGGTGCCAAACCTTCCAATGGGTCACCAGCGGTTCCTCAACTCGGCTTCTTAGTTTCAGCACACTTGGATCCTATCCTTCGTTCAGAATGAACTCCACGGATCGACATGGTATGGGTGTTTGGGGCCTTCTCTTATCCAAAATCCCCTTCGCGCCAAAACAAAGAGGACCCAATGGGAGATCTTCTCACATACAGGCATACCATACGTGGACCAATCACAGACCACAGTGGTACCAGGCATTCACAGCACCTCAGACTCTCTGGCACCCAGGATGTGTATTCGAACCAGATGTTCCAGCCTACATCCTGGTGGCACACACACAATGGATGCAGAAGCCCGCTAAAGCTTGGTGTTTCACAGGCGAATGCATGGCCAAATAAGGACTGACCCGGGTCGGCTCTACCTGGAGAAGGTGAAGGGGAAAGATAGCCAAAGGACAGGACAAAGAACATCGTGGCATGGCCATTTTGGAGCCAGTACACCTGTTTATGCCAAATGCGGTAATTTCGGTTTACCTGGCAGGAAAGGGTTAAAAATATATAAAATGATAAACTGCCACCAGCCCTGTCCAAGGCACATTTGCACTTCTCCTAAGAAATCCTTCTAGAGTATCTAGGGCCTTTGGAAATGACTATTAGACCCAAGTGCACTGTACTGGAAGGTACATTGTACACTTGTTACATGTTGCAGAAAAGTTGCAACATTGGAAAGGACTATGGGAAACAAAGTCTCCCAGTACTGACTGTCTTAACGGCATGTCAGTTTCCCCATAAAAGGTGAGTGAAAAGCCCAGAGGAGTGCAGCAAAAGGCTGGGCTCCTCTGGTAAAGTCAGACTATGGTGTTTAAACAAAGCAAAACGTTGGGGAGTTCACAACTGGAGGGAAAATTACATTCCTCTACTGTGGACCTTCTGAGCTCTCTGTCCTTCAACTGGCGACTAATGAAGCCAATAGGGTGCTCCTTGCCCTTCTCATCTACTCGTGATAGTACAGCTCCTATCCCAGTGGCAGAGGCATGTTTCTGCACGATAAAGGTATTTGGTAATCAGGGACCCTGAGAACAGGGGCCTGGCACAAGGAGTCTGTTGAGCCATTGAAGGCCTCCCCACACTCTTCAGACCAATTTACCTGCTTGGGTTACATAGGAGTTGTGAGAGCAGTCAGAGGGGCAGCATTGGTGCCATAGTCTGCCATGAAATTCCTGTAGTGCCCAGTGAGTCCTAAAAGGGCTTTCACATGGGTCTTAGTGGTAGGTGTGGGCCAGTCCTGTAATGCTTGTACTTTACTGGGTAGATGCTGTATCCTTCCTCCGCCTACTTCTTGTCCAAGGTAGACCACTGAGCCTTGTCCAATCTGGCACTTACTGGCCTGTATGGTCAAGTGGGCCTTGTGAAGAGCCTGTAACACAATCCTAAGGTGTTTCACATGATCCTCCCAGGTGGCACTGAAAACAGCTATATCATCCTGATATGCAAGACAGAATTCATCCAACCCATTAAGTACATGATTCACAAGCCTCTGGAAAGTGACAGGGGCATTCTTCAACCCAAAAGGCATTACCCTGGACTGGTAAAGACCCTCTGCTGTTGGTTGAGAAAGCTGTCTTCTCCTTGGCATGTTCTGCAAGAGCTATTTGCCAATAGCCTGCAGTGAGGTAAAACGTGCTGAGGTATTTGGAGGCACCCAAAGTATTCACCAGCTCATCTTTTCTAGGCAAGGGGTGTGCATCTGTCTTGGTGACAGCATTCAGAGCCCTGTAATCCACACAGAACTTCAATTCATGGGTACCTGCCTTTGGAACCAAAACCACATGGCTGCACCAAGGACTATTAGAGGGTCAATCACCCCACGATTCAACATTTTGTTGACCTCTGACTTAATGTAAGACCTTACTTTGTCTGACATCCTGTATACCCTACTTTTGGTAGGTACACTGTCTCCTGTGTCAATGTCATGTTTGCACCAAGGTGTCAAACCAGGAGACTGTGAGGAAAAGGGGAAAATTGCCTCAGCAAACGTTTCGCCTCTGCTTGTTGATCAACAGTCAGGTGAGGGGCCACATGGACACCCTCAATGGAGCTGTCTGAGGGACCGCCCTGAAACAGGTCAGGGAGAGGTTTTGACTCCTCCTCCTCAACATCTGAAGCCAGCAGCAGTGCAGCAATTTCAACTCTTGGAATGAAAGCCTTCAGTCTATTCACATGAAACACTTTTGGAGCCTGACCAGCCCTTCCAAAGTCCACTAAATAGTTGACCTCGCCCAGTGACTCCACCACTGTCTAAGGTCCTGACCATTTGTCCTGTAAAGTTCTAGGCCTTATAGGATTCACGATAAGGACTTGCTGACCAGGTGTGAAATTGATGAGGGCAGCCTTCTGGTCATACCAATGTTTCACCAGGGCTTGTCCTGCCTTCAATTTCTCACTAGCCAGACCCAATCATGCTTTTTAAGGTCCTGTTAAACCTATCAACTAGGCCATTGGTCTGCGGGTGGTATGCTGATGAAAACGTATAGATGACACCACATTCCTTCCACATGGCCTGCGTATACTTTGACATAAGGTTGCTGCCCCTATCAGACACAACTTCTTTAGGGAAGCCAACCCTAGTAAATATGCCATGTAAAGCTTTTGCAACTGACTTGGCAGTCACAGTTTTTAATGTGATGGCTTAGGATACCTGGTTCCATGGTCGTCCAGCATCAGGATAAACGCATTGCCTACGGATGTTTTGGGGTCAAGGGGGCATACAATTTCGATCCCTACCGTCTCAAATGGTACTCCCACAACTGGGAGTGGTACCAATGGAGCTTGGATTGTTGTGTCACTTTTTCCAGACTGGAATGTGGCACAACTCCTGCAGTGACTTTCTACTTGCACCCCCATCTTGGGCCAATAGAAATGCATGGATAACCTTTGCTTGGTTCTCTTGATGCAAAGGTGACCAGCAAGGGGCACTTCATGTGCCAACTGCAAGAGAAAGGGTCTTACAGCAAGGGAACCACCAACCTCCTATGATCTCCTTCTGTAGACTCTGTGGGTTCACTGTAGAGGAGCCCACCTTCTCAATAAATCCTATGCTTCCCAAGAGGTTCACCCTCAAGATGGGAGCAAGCCTGTCTACTTAGGCCTTCCAGAGAAGGGCACTCACATAGACCCTTACTGAAGTCACCTGTCTGGACCAGCTTCTACCAACAAACTTTGTAGTTCAGGAGGATCATGTGGATTGAGAATTTCAGGCAACACCTCCTCGTCAGGTTCAAGTGTCTGACCAACTACCTCCACCTCAGAGGTAGGTGAGTTTGGGGGAATATTTTCTTTCTGTCTGTTACTTTTTCTCACCCCTTTATCCTTGGGTTTCCCCTTTGGCTTTGGCTGGGCATTGGACTTGGCCACGGCAGCCCTTGTTTGTGACCTTGTGCAGGGTCTTTCTGTTGTGTCTCCCACAAGCCCTAAAGCTTGGAGATCATTCCCCAGCAAGACCTTTCCTGGGACATCTCTCTGAATGCTCTCTGGAATCCTGACCACTGTACATTTATAGTAAGATTTACAGGCATAACTAGGAACTTGAGAGGTGGGCCATCAGCCAATTTAGTGGAGGACATAGGAGCTCTGGCAACTTCCTCTGGGTCTACAAAGCTAGAATCCACCACAGTTCTGCTGCACCCACCCTAAGGGCAGGAGTATCTACTCCATTAATCAGCACACTGTCCTTAAAGTATTGCCTGGTATTATCAAGGATCCTAGCATAAGCTTCTGAGACTTTAGGCTCCCAGAAACCTAGGGAAACTAAAACTATCTCAGAATCTATCCCACTGGGGAAGGAATCTGAGGAAAAGGATGTCCCTTGTCATCTCTTCTTTCTCATAGGAAGAGAAGGCCAGATTAGCAGAGTGGACCCCCAATGCTTTGAGCTTACATCTGGGGTCCCCCTTCACATCATCACTTGCTCCACAAGCCACACAAGATTCACTGGGTCTGTTGACATAGGGAGGCGTACTGTAACCAGAGTTCTGATTTGGAGGATAATCTCCCCTACTCTGTGTGTTCTCTTGTGATTTACCCTTATTTTTCTTTTTGCGGCTCTTTTGGGGGGAAGTTTATCAGATCCCCCACCCTCTTTATCTTTGGACTTTTTCCCCGCCTCCTGTTTACCAGGATGAGTCTTGTCCTTATGGGACACCCTATGTGACACTCACAAATCTGCTGCAGTGGCCAGCGTCTTAGGATCTAATTCCTTTGAATCTGCCAAATGCTGCTTAAGCTCAGGGGAACAAGATGCAAAAATATGCTCAAACATGATGAGACATATCATACCCTCAAAGGTGGAGACCTTGTAGCCTTCAACCTAGCCAGTCAAGTTTTTTTAAAGAATCAGTCACATGTGACACCCAAGTACTTCCTTCTTTCTTTTTGTATTCTCTAAACCTCTTCAAGTATTGGGCAGGAGTCTCCCAAACTTTAATATGAGAGTTTGCTTTAACATTGCGAAATCTACTCTTTCAGCTTTTGATATTTCCGTAATAGCACTGAAGCCAGAATGGGGTAGTCTGCTGAGCAACCATTTAATCTTATCAGCATTTACAACCTTTTGAACTTCACATGCATACTCAAATGCATTCAACCAGTCCATAATGTAATTCTTCTCATCATACACACTGAACAGATCTTTAGGAAATCTTGGATGAGAGGAGGAGCCAGACCCATGTTCAGATCCATTGGATCCATTTGAAACTTGAAGCTTGGCAAGTTCCAACTGGTGATCCCTGCCCTTCAGTTTTTCTGCCTGCTCTATCTTCAGCTTAGCCATGTGGAATTCAAGCTGCTTCTGCCTAAGCAGCTCTTGCTTCTTGAATTCTAGCATGGCTTCAGCATCAGCACTTGCAGAGGCAACATTGGACATTAGTTCATCCAGATCCTCATGGGCACCATGGATGAGGGCAGTGACAGAACTGTCAGTTCTACCAGTGGGAGCAACCCCACCTCCTTCTGCACCTTCATTAGAAGTTATGGCACTGAGTTGCAACTCTTGCCATTCCATGACTCTCTGGATCATTTCCAATTGTGTACCTTGAGCATGTAAAGCCCTCTCAGTACACATGTTTCTCAATGTTTCTGATCTAGAAGCATTTTAGGTTATAAAGGTACTTGTTTCCATTATATTAGATAGTTCTATGGCCTTTACAGTTATCACTACAAAGTCACTATGTGTCCTGGGTAGGAATAACTTGAAATGCCTTCACTAGTGTGCAACACTAGATACCTTGATTCCTATCCCACCGGTGTACATCAATTTGTTAAGACGGATTTCTGAACTCTGACCTGGTGGGCAGAGGTTCAGAAGGCCAGCCTCATTTCTTGGAACAGGGTAACCTTCTGGACAAGCCAGACCAATCAAGGTAGCTTGGCAGCGGTCAAGACTAGGTATCAGGAGGGGTGAGGGTGACTGAAAGACCTCATTGAGTACACAGAGCAAAAGACACTCACAAATCACCCCAGGCAGGTGTATATTTATTAAAAATACAAATACATTTATTTCAAGGCTTTTGAGTTTCAACACACAAATCAAATCACAGTAATAATTTTAAGCCAACACAATCCTATCTAAATACACATATGCAAGACCAATGGGGTCTAATGGGTTAATGCACGAAATGGGTCCACAACCTAAAAGGGGAAGGAGACAGGCAGTGCAAGTAGTCTTTAGTCCCTTCTGCATCCAATGCACTCCTAACTAAGAGGCAGTCCAATCCCTAAGAAGAGTGGAGCCTTTTGCTCAAATATATTTGCAATGCTGGTACACGCGTTACTGCAGATTGGGCAAAACGGGGTCTCTTCAAGGGTTTGTAGCAGCTCAGGAAGGTGGGTGAGCTGATGAAGAATATTTTCCCATTATTCGAGGAGGGCATCCACTTGTGGGCAGAGTCGATTCCAAGAGTTGGAAATAGTTTGCTAGTTCGCACTAGCAGTGGAAAGGAGAGGGGCCCTCAGGGGCCACTCATGCATAAAAAAAGATGGAGACGCTAGGGGCCACCCTTTAGAGTTGTGATTACTCACCAACCCCTGGCGCACTCTTGCCCAAACTTCGGCAGTCAAGTCCACTTTGGTTGCAGGTTCAAGTGCGGCAATTTGGCGACTCTACGGCGTTCAGCGATGAAGATATAGTGATGATTACCAAACAGGACAGTGGCGATTTCTCTGCTCCTGGTGGATGGATCAGGCCAGTTTCACTGCAGCAGGCTTCAGGGGCAAGAAGGGCACAAATCCAATACACCTGCAAAGTCCGTCACCACGGCTGGGCGACACGGTAACCGCTTATGCTTTGGTTCGGGCACACTCACTTTACTCCAGACCTGGGAATGCCAAGTGTACAAAATTTGGTGTGAGATTGCTGTGAACATAGAGCTAGCAACCTACCAAGTTTCTAGTATATCCTTGAAAAGGCCGCAGTATCAGGGCAAAGAGTCTGCGTAAGATGTCAGCCCACTGGTTGGACCAGGGACACTTCCGAGATGGCTTAATTGCAGGGTTTGATGAAGGTGCAGAGACTAGTTGATCCCACTATTCCAATCGGTCAAAGCATATTTGCAGTCCTTCTAGGACGACCAGATGCAGAGGGTCCCACGGGATGACAGCGGGCTCAGGGTGCCAAACCTTCCAGCGGGTGACCATCGGTTCCTTGACTCGGCTTCTTAGTTTCAGGATACTTGGATTCGATCCTATGTTCAGTGAGAACTCCAGCGATCGACATGGTATGGGTGTTTGGACCCTTCTCTTATCCATAATCTACTTTGCGTCAAAATGAAGAGGACCCGGTGGGAGATCTGCTCACATACAGGCATACCATACGTGGACCAATCACAGACCACGGTGGTCCCAGGCATTCACAGCACCTCAGACTCTCTGGCACCCAGGATGTGTATTGGAACCAGACGTTCCAGCCCACATTCTGGAGGTACACACACAAGGGATGCAGAAGCCTGTGAAAGCTTGGCAGTTCGGGGGAGAATGCATGCCAAATAAGGACTGACCCGGGTTGGCTCGAAATGGGGAAGGTGAAGGGGCAAGATGGCCAAAAGACAGGACAAAGAACCTCGTGGCATGGCCATTTTGGAGCCAGGCCACCTGTGTGTGCCAAACACAGTAATCACGGTTTACCTGGAAGCAAAGGGTTAAAAATATACAAAATGATAAGCTGCCACCAGCCCTGTAAGGCACATCTACACTTCTCCTAAAGAAATCCTTTGAGAGTTATCCAGGGCATTTGGACATGACTATTAGACCCAAGTGCACTGTACTGGAGGGGACATGGTACACTTGTTACATGTTGCAGAAAAGTTGCAATATTGGTAAGGACTAAGGGAAACAAAGTTTCCCAGTACTGACTTTCTTAAGGGCATGTCAGTTTCCCCACAATAGGTGAGCGAAACGCCCAGGGGAGTGCAGCAGAAGTCTGGGCTCCTCTGGTAAAGTCAAACTATGGTGTTTAAACAAAGCAAAACATTGTGGAGTTCACAACTGGAGGGAAAATTACACATAAATGGGAATCTTTCCTAACAGTCACAAGTTTACATGGGAGGTAGATCACAATTTGACCACCGGTACTAGTACATATGTGTTCCGAACTGCCCTTAATTTGAGGGATGGATGACTCACTGACTTCCGGACTGCTAGGCTGCCTTTGTCACTTACAGCCACTTCCACAGTCGCATGCACATTCATGCTGTTTACTGTTTTTAAAGATACAGGCAGACTAATCACGCGGAGCACCGAGCTCTCAGGCTAGAACAGTCAATAGTGGATATATGGAAAACACTCCTCCAGCGTCTGCTTGCCAACAACCAGGACAGAATCCACTGCCAGACAGCCTTTACCACTCACAGCCACTTTCACAGTCACATGCGCATTCGAGCTGTTTCCCGGTTTTTAAAGATGCAGGCAGACTAATCACGCTGAGCTCCCGAGATCTCAGTTGAAAAATGTCAATAGTGGATAAATGGAAAGCACTCCTCCGGTGTATGTTTGCCAACAACCAGGACAGGATCCACTGCCAGACTCCCTTTGCCACTCACAGCCACTTTCACAGTCACACACGCATTTGTGCTGTTTCCCAGTTTTTAAAGGTGCAGGCAGACTAATCACGCTGAGCTCCCAGGTTAGAATAGTCAATGGAGGATATATAAAAATCACTCCTCAAGCATCTGTTTGCCAACAACCAGGACAAGATCCACTGCCAGACTCCCTTTGCCACTCACAGCCACTTTCACATTTGCCTACATTCTAGGCATGTAGCATATGCTATTATCCACTGTGTTAGACTCCCTTGCGTTTCTACCGCTCCAAAGTGCACGCTAAAGCCACTAAGTTGTCCAAATTAAAAGTACCATCTACTGGGAACGGGGTATGTCAGTTATCTTGCACTAACAGGTGCCAGACCTTGAGGAACTTGCAAATGGAACTATTGTAATTAGCAAACTTAAAATGGGTAGACGTGCCATTAACAGGGCTTCCATCTGCTTAGGCTGTTCCTTGACCCTGTCTGTCCTCATTTTAGTGTCAATCAATTTCACTTGCCCCTGTATCGCCCACGGTGTGTCTCCACTATTGTGGGGTCCTAGGAAGGGAGGGGACTTACTGAAACTCTGCAGAATGGGCCTAAAAGGGCCATGGGGCACTTGTTCTGTAGTCGCCGCCCCCCCAGCCATATTTAGACTTGGCAATATAGTTTCTCCCTTCCTAATGCATCCCATTTCATTGTCGCGTTTTATAGTTTTATTAATGTTACTAACTTTACCAAAAAAACAAAAATATGTTTAGGGTCCACAACCCTGTACCAGACCAGAAACCATACTATACCAGAGATCATATCGACCCTTAGCAGACAAGCCATTCCTATTCTAAAACTGCCAATGTTTTGCCAGATTTATACCAGAACATAACAAATATATGACACCTATAATCATGCCAATAAGCCAGGCAAGAATAAACAGCAGAACTAGATACATGACACAACATGTCTATCCCATGTTCAAATAAGCCTGAAACAAATCTATGTCCAGCTTAACCATTGTGAACTCTCAGCTAACAGGAGAGGACCACACAAATGCTACACTTAAGACCGTCCTTCTCCCGACCACACATGGAGTTTTTTAACCAGGACTCTTTACGTCTTTTATCAGTCAGACACAAGGGGCTTCCAAGAGGAGGCCGTCTGGAAGCTCAGCAGTGCAGCCATGTTGCGTAACAGGTCCAAGTCACGTCACCAACTTCGGAGAAACCAGGCTCACACATTACATTTGGCGTGCTGGTAAACAAGTCATTTATTAATTGGCTTGTAAGCAAGGAAAACAGTGCCTGCCTCAAACTGGGACTCAACTACCAAACCTGACTCGCCCTCCAGACCCTATACCTTTCTAGTTCACCGATTACCTGACTAGGGAAGATTTAAGAACAATATGACTAGGCCTACCAGCAAACTTATCCCGCAACCCACCAAAACAATGACCTGCTGGTCCTTCCCTAATGTCCATAGAAAGAAGTGAAGTCCATCCGGTCATGCATGACTTGACGAGGGACGTGATCATTTTCCTCCAGCAGTGCGTCCGTTCTTTGCCTCCTCATCCGAGGTGCGTAGGTTTTCCACCCTCTTGAAAACGTCAGGGATTAATCAACAGTCCATTGAACGGATCCAGTTCATGCCAGATCGGCCAACTCAGCCCAGGCCTGCGGCCTTGCTCCTGTAATCCCAAGGGGGCCAGAGTCCACAGCCCTCAGTCCTGAACAAGTACTGACTTCAACCAACATAGGGAGAGAGGTGGCCTAATAAAAGTTTGCCGTGTTTCATAAAGGCTCCCCCAAGATTCCTCCTGCAAACGAAATCCCTTCCCTTCATCATGGCTCTCTGATATTTATCGATTGATTTATTTATGGATGTTAACAACACTCCAACAGTTCTAAGAGGGAAAAAGAAACAGCCTCTCTGCGCACTTTCAAGGAATAGCACAGAATTTGAATGCAATGTAATGTTAAGTGATATGTTATATCAGGCGTCCAGTTTACAGTGCCAAATTATGTTAATTACATCTCCTCAAGACTTCAGATAGTTTACTTTTTACTTTACGCGCAAAAAAAACTCCGAAGCATAACTTTCTGTCACGCCAGAGCCGGTGTGCAATCGTACGTCCTTGGCTGGACTCAGTTTCCTGTCTGATGGAACTACATTAGTAGAGATCCAGAAATGGGCACATTAAAATGAAACGGAAATGCTTAAGCGAGAACCATTGTTGACGTGCCTTTTGCTTTAACCACTAGACCAAACCACATCCTTAGTTTGCTTACACAGGAATGCGTCAGATATCCACAGACGTGTGTGCAGAGTTGGTTTTCCCACAAGCAAAATGTTTTCCATTATTTTGCCTATAAAATATGTTTTTCCGCAGCTGAAAAAGACCGCCTCAAACCAGCACCCACACCCTCTGAAAGAGGGTGATGGGGGGGTGGGGCAGTTCAACACTCGAGTCTACCTTCTGCTGCAGCCTGTAACACTCCCCGAGGACACGGGCGAAGTAGGGCACGGCGTACTCTGAGATCCAAAATCAGAGCCGGCCTGGGCCGAAACTGCCTACGTCTGGAATAACAAAGCTGTCAGTTTGAGCTTGTAGAACATTATTGCCCATGAATTATTGATCGTTATTGTACCCTGCGGGCCATACATTATTGAGGTGACATATTGAATGGAGAATGAGAACTTTGCCTTCTGGTTGCAGCGCGTGGTACCTCGCCCACCCCACCTTGCACGTATTGGACTGCTGCTGCAGTTCGCCCAGGCCCCCCACCTCTCTCCTCGTGTGAATGGCATTTGATAGCGGCGCGCGGGACTCTAGGGACGGCGCTGAGAGGTTGTTTCTGCGGGCCTCCCGCTCTGCTCTCAGGAGCAGTTTTCACAGAGGGCCCAGGGAGACTTGAAGTTTAAAGTTGATCTGCAAGCTGCTGTTACACTAAGTGCACGCACGCTTCACGGAGGGGAGAGGAGGAATGCTGGCTTAAAGCTGCAGAGCTCAAGGGAGAAATGCAGAATGATGAGCAGCTACAGCACCTATAGATAGGCCTTGATCTTGATCTATCGGAAAATGGCGGACTTGCCCCTTAGGAACATCGGTGGATTTCAACAATAGTGTGTGCGTCTGTAAAACAATTTCCGTGGAGAGGAACATGAACCTGTAGTGAAATGCTCGTAGAGATCTATGGGTCATTGAGGTCATTAAAATGCCCATCTATAAAAAGTAGCATGGAAGGGCAGTGCTGGAAATGGGAACAATTTACTGGGGGAACCCTCTCATCCTTGGAGGTGCAGGGGCCCTGGGAAGGAGGGGGTGGGGCCTAGGGGCGTGGTCACACAATACAGTATCTCTTCATAGAACCCAATTCTGGTGATTTGCGTAAAAGCAAAGAGCATTATGGGAACATAAATATGTTCAGAATTTTAAATTTGAAACATGTGGCTCTGCAGTTTGAATTGGTCACACTACTCACCCTATGAACAATGTGTGTCTACAGTGCAGGACATGTACACCAGGCTGGACAGCTACAACAAGTATATGAGGCTTTGGCTGTTTGTGTGTTCAATTGCTCATGCCTTTTCTACTGACAGTGGGGCTCATTACAAGTATGCCGTTTCGGAAGCAGTGCCGGTAAGCTTACCGGCACCGTTGTTTCTGGAAGGTCATACTACAGGTCTGCCTGCCGGACAGCGGCCATGGTAGGCAGACCATCACGGAAGCATGGGTACATTAGCAAGGGTGCCGGTGCTTCCGTGGTCCCCACTCACATGTCCATGGGAACTTACAAGTTACCGGCGCCAGCATTTCTGGGCTGCCGGGGTTGTAATCCCCCGGTGGCACAGGGACATCAGGCTCTGGTAAATATGTGCAGTTCCAGTGGCAACACGCAGGTATCACTGGCACGGTTACCACCTGACACGTAATGAGCCTTGGTGTCTCTACAGTGCTGTAAAGTCTTCCGAAAGCTGCCTGCAAGGCATGTCTTGTCGGAGATTCGCAAAGTAACTTGCAAGTCTTTTCTAAGCAATGTTTGTGGGAACTCGTGTAAAATGAGTGACACATGGTCTTTGGGACACTGTCATTGCTGAAAAAGATGGTAGGGGTTGAAGAAAAAAACTCAGGTTTGTTGTTCTTGCCGGTCATCATTTTAATGCTTTGGTTGTGATGTGATTAGTGGTATGCTTGCTCAGTTGTCAGCGCATTCTACCGGCCCATCTCCATTATACGATAATACCATGTACGCCTGAGTTATGGTAAAGTTGCGGTCAGTGCTTTAAGTGGGGTGGGAAATCGAGGGGGATCTATAACCAGGGGGTGGGGCATAAATGATGGGCCTGGCCTGATGTGTTCCCAACATGGGACAATCAATAAAGTGGCTTTCTTCACTGTCAGTTATCCAGTGCAGGCTTTGGTGTCAAGCAGCCTATTAAATGAAAGAAAAGTAATCCAGCATCTGCCAAATAGCACAGTACGATGTAACACTGGCTTGTTGTCATCGAAGTAGCAGCACGGAATAATAATAAAAAGTGGATTTCCTCATCTTTCTTTTATTGTTCTGTGCTGGGGATTCAGACCCGAAACCTACTTGTGAAACACTTGTGTACAGGCATGCTATACAAAAAATATCATATCATACTGCTGATAAGCCAGTATCACATTGCACTGTGCTATTTCATAGGTACTTCATTTCTTTTGTTTCAATTAATAGACTTGTTGAGACATAATGCCCATTACAGGCTTCATGTGTCAAGCAGTATTAAATGAAACGAAAGAAATCCAGCACCTATGAAACCGCACTGTGCTATTTCATAGGTGCTGGAATCATTTTTGTTTCATTCAATAGACCGTTTGAAACATGAAGCCTGTCACTTCAAACAGTCTATTGAATAAAACAAAAGAGGTTCCAGCAACTCTGAAATAGCACATTGGCTGGGACACTGGCTTGATACCAGCAGTGCTTGGCTTTGAATCCCAGGCTACTGCAAAAATAACCAACATTAAAAAGTGTCCTTTGTTGCTGGCAGGGAGGGAACCCGGCTTGACCAGAGATTTGGGAGACGTCCGGGGATCAGCCCCAACCCACTTAAATGCCTGGTTGTGGGGTCTTTGAGGTGCAAATATGCATCAGTAGGAAGGCCGCAAATAATTTGGACTAAAAATTGTGTTTTTGTATGTGTGTCTGGCCAGAGAAACAACTGAAATGTCATCGCTTCGCGTAATATCACACAATTTAGGCTATCAAGGTATAAAAGCTGAAACAATAATGTTTTCTTTCTTAATAAAATAAATCTGGCCTCTTTGAAGTTTCCGAATTCAAAAAGGCTGCGCACAGAGGTTGCAATCGGTGTTCTGCTGGCCAAGGGGTGGCAACAATAACGACCCATCCTCCTACCCACCCTAATCATCAAACTTCCCTCCCTTACCAACCACACACCTTGACACACAACTCCTGAACCAAAAACATGTTTACACGATGAAACGCACACGCCCAAAGACATGTGTCTACACTAAATTATCCTACACATTACACTAACGCAACATGAACACACCAACACAACTCTTCAAACTCTCCGAAGACAACACTCCACCACCAAACACCGGAGACAACCACACGCTTTGCATTGCCCACCTGTAGTGTACATTAAGCCCTGCACCAGCCAACTTGCAAAATATCTAAAATGTACACACGTCACAGAGCTCTGTTGTTTCAGATCGTCCCACATCAACATTGCATTAAAGAAACCTTGCCCTTTCACCCTACCCCTATGTTAGATCTCCATCCTAACCCCTGCTCTTGCAAATTCTAAAGCACCAAGAGACCATTAACATTGACAAAGGCATAATTCACGATAGCATAACATAAAAAGGCATAGCAATGAGTTTCACTCACTCATTCCAACCTGCAGACAAGCCTCTCTGCTTTCAGGTAACTACAGTGGTGATTTGGCACAGTATAAAAGCTTGGTAACTTAACATTCTACTGTGGGTGGTGCTCCTCTCAGCCCATGCAACTCTAGTGACTGGCAGCAGGAGAGGAATGTAATGTTGGTCCTGCTGTGGTCAGTACGCTACAATAGACCATTTGGAGCACTGACTGGCTGGTGTGCATGTATATCCTCGTGTCAAAAAAGGGACATGCATGGGGCAGGGCTAGTGCTACAATAATGCAATTCTAGGTGACACCCCTGGGGGCCATTCACAGAGGAAAATGAGGGTACACCACTTTGTCCACAATCACATTAAATAAGGCCCATTGTAAAGGAATAGAGTAAAATGAATTGCTCCTAGACTCCTCATTTTTGTAGATACGGCACAGTGAACTTAAATTATTTGCCCAAGATCACACACTTTGATTGACCTTAAGTAGTGAAGCCAGTATTGCAACCTACTCTGCGATATTTGCACTTCGACCACTAACATTTCAAGCTCTAGTAGGTAAAAATATTCATTTTTGAGATTTCAAGACCTATAACAGTACTGTTGACTAGAGTTTACTTGAAAAGTGCAGAAATCACATGGCAATTTGATACTTCGTAAGTCCTTATAGAAACACGTTAAGCCAAAACAATATCATTGTAACCCCATGTTTCACACCCTAAACAGAAGACAAGCCACATGATGCAAAGAAATGCGAGCCTTTAAATCTCTTCTGTTTTGCACCACTATATTCTCAGCTCTGAAATGCCAGATGAAAGGAATTTTGCAGTAGGTTTACCTGCCTATACTGTTTGCCGTACACTTGCAGATTGTTCTTATAGATGATGCTGATAGTATTTCAATATCTACATAAACGAACACCATTTTTGTGCATGTCTCACTAGCAGACGTACATCAAGTCAACTTTTAAAAATGAGTTTTATTATCTGACTCATGTTGTCTTCGAAGAAGGCACAAATTTGATGGGAAACTGTGCTTTGTGTGTGGGCTTTCAGGTGTTAATATCCTGTCACAATTCTAATTGCCGTAACATTCATTCATAAGGAAAGGTGCTACTTATAACAGGGAGATGAGTGAACTAAGTAATTGGCAAGCCAGTGGTAAGGTGATTGCTGTGTAGCATGGTCAGAGGTTACCAGTTTATCCTGGGCATCCTGTCTGCCCAATGAAAGCTCTGGAGACCAGCAAGGTTCAATGAGCAACGGGGCTGCCCAGAAATGTGGGCAGGAAAGGCTAAAGCTCCATTAGCCCAATGCTATTATGCACCTTGTCTCTCTCCAGCAGATACCCAGAGTTACTCCTGGTAACTTGTTTGTGATTTGGCTACATAACGAGCAGAACTCTCCCACTGAAAGAATGTGTTATGCTAGGATAATGTAAATGGGCTTGGCATCATACTGGTAAGTATGAATCTTCCGGCTACAGTGCTCAAGGCACGTGGTAAAAGGCCACTGTGTTTTCCATAACCTAGACCTGTGAAGTCGTTACAGAACATGCAATCTAGTATTGTGAGCATACACACAATTCTTAAGTGTGTTCATGTGGCCCCAGGTTACATGGGTGAGGTTAGCTAGACATTCTATTAGCAGCAAGGTCAGTTTCTAATTGCACCCACACTGCGGGGAAAAAACCAAGCACAGGTACATAACCGAGTATGTTTTCTTACTGATTCAGTGCCAAGATGCGTGGCCTCAGTCACGCCGACAGGAACTAATGCAAAGGGTAGCAAACCTGATTTGTAAATGGGGTTTAGTTTCGCTTCCACGTCCCAATAGGGAAACCCGTCCATTTACAGCAACATCTGAATGATGTCCCTGCCCCAAATGAGGTTCGGGTACTCTCTTGCCCCCTCTTACCGTAAGTACTTTGTTTGCAACGATGTTGCCCACTGTAGCCGCTCAGAGAAATGAATCTGCTCTTGAAAGCAGTCAGTAACTGACGCAAATTCAATACACCCATACTTTTAAATCAAGACTCTCCCACTAACTGGAAAATATAATTGAAATCTCCACAAGATAGTATATGACAGTCATAATTCCTTTATTCAACATTGGGCCTCATTACGACTTCGGCGGCAGCCATGCCGCTATTGGCGGCATGGCTGCCGCCGAAATCGGGTCCGGGTTCCCAGAATGGGGAATTACCGGGCCATTCCGAGTTCGGATGGCCCGGTAATTCCTCCCTCCAGGAACCCGGGCCCGGACCATCCCCATTCCCATCTGAGCCCCAATAGGGCTCAATAAGAATGGGAGAGGGTGCAAACAACAGGCCGATTACAAGCAGCCCGTTGTTTGCTCCCTCTTCCCCTCGCAGGACCTGGTAAGGACACCTGGTTTGACCAGGCGTTACTTACCGGGTCCCGCGAGGGGGAGCTTGTAATGAGGCGGAACGGGTTTAACAGGTCCGCCTCCTTTAGCGGAGCCCGTTAACCCACTCCGCCTCAGTCGTAATGAGGCCCATTGTGTCTTCAGGTGCATACAAAAGACAAAGCAATCATACAAAGATGCAATAAAACCGTTTAAAAAGATAAAACAACATTAAAAACTCAGCAATAAAAATACACCCAGGATCATAGATTGTATCTAAGATGGCTGTTAACAATTTGTAACATACACGTGCTTGGCTAGTGTAGTGTTCTTTTACTCTGTATCCAAGTTCTGTGAATGTAGCGAGCCCTGACAAATGCTGCAGGTAGATGGGAGGTCTGCTTTCAAAAAAAGCCTAGCAGTTTTTAACATACACGAGCCAGAATCCTGTAGTATAGGGCTCAGATACAGGCACCTCAACCAAATTGTCGAGAGACAAATTAACAGGAAGTGAGACACAGTTTAATTAGCAACACCACACATTGGACATAGCTCTGATTCATATCCCCTCCATGAATGTGTGAAATCTTCAACTGGAAGAATACCCAGCCTAAAGCGGCCGTTCAGCAATTTTTGTATATGCAGGGGAGATTATGTTTAGGCACGTTTTCAGCGCCCTCATTGGCTCCTGACAAAAATACTCATGTTTCAATTTAGAGGTACCTATCATGAGCTGTTCTTTTTTTAATTTTTTTAATTTTTTTTCCCTGTTAGTTCAAAAAAGTACAAAAGTATACAATACAACATTTCTGTAAAATACATACATACATTTCCTTCAGTTTTCTATCTATTAGATTGCATTACACACAAAATTTCATTCCTTCTGCGTTTAAAGATTTTATTAGATGCATTAAGGTAAGCAAGGCCAATAATACAAACATCATATAATGAAAATAGCGGTAAATGTAAAACCAGGCAGATACAATAAAGTAAGGATTAATACAAAAGTAAGCTAAGCAACCTAATGACATATAGTTTCAAAACAGTTGTATACATTTTTGAATCTTAATGGGAAGAACATTACACACAACAATATAAAACATCTGGATAGAACATACACAAGAGGAAGAAAGGAGGGAGGGGAATGACGAGTAGGGTACAAGTATCACAAATCGTATAACAGGATAATGCTTTGCAGGATACTAAGGAGACTTTACAAGGATAACATTGCCATTTCAACTGATGTCTGTCTTGCAAGTCAGGTGTGGATGCATTACAGCTTTCTAATCTATGTATGTTGCATATGGAGTTCCACCAAAATGTATACTTAATTTGGTTCAGGTTTTTCCAATTACGTGTAATATTTTGGATTGCTACCACAAAGCATAGGTCAAAGAGGTATTTAGCATATTTGTTGAGAGAGTTGTTATTTAGCATGGAGCTACCTAATATAAGAAAATCAAAGCTGAAGTCCATATAAAGGTTAAAAATACATTAGATAGTTTTCCACACAGAGTTCCAAAAAGGTTTAACATATTGACATTCTACGAACATATGTTTGAAATAACCATGAACCTGCAAGCAGGTCCAATAATTATCATTCGGTGATAGACCACATTTGAAAAGGGAATAGGGGTGATAAAGGCTCTGTGATGAAAAAACAACAAAGTTTGAATAAGACTTGCAGAGGTGATAATTTTAGAAAAACATTGCCATCGGAGGTGCCAAGAAAACCGATGATCCAGCCATGATCAATCTCTTCTACAATTGTTTTGCAGACATTCAATTCTCGGGGCGAGAGGCGTGCTTAAAAGAATGTTATAATATGTAGAGGTGGTCGAATTGGAGTTCAACATTTTAATTAATTTTAGCGGATCAGGATTATTGGAACTATACAACAGTGTCTCAAATCTTTGTGCAATTGCAGCAATAACTGTAAGAAACTGCGACAAGAAAGAACCAGGCATATCTAATTTGGCAATACATTCATCAAATGCAATGGGGATGCCACATTTAAATAGTTGATTACAAAATATGATACCCTTAGAGAGCCACAGCTTCCAGTAAATGGATTTACCTTTAATTTTATCATGAGATGTTCTAACGACCATGTCCAAGATGATGCCTTCAGAGCACCAATGTTTGACAAAGTAATAGACTGTGGATATGCCCATAACTCAACTGTGTAAAGTTCAAGGAGCATCTTATTAATATAGACTAGACATTTCAAGATACCCCCCCATCCAGGGATAAAAGAGGTAAAATTGCATCCCTGAACTGACCCAGGCCTGGTTGAGTCCATGGTCTGGCCCAGAAGAAGACCGGCTTGCACATGGCTTCCACACTGACTGAGGTAGTTCCATATTCCTGGTAGAATAGTGTGCTCTTATTCCAGAGGAGGAGCGCGCTGAGAAGAGAGCATTTTTCTTTCCTGCCTGTTGTGCCTGTTGCTAGTGAAACACGCATTTAGAAGCAGCAAAAGACTTTGTTACGAAAACGCTCGCTTCCTGGAGGAGGCGGAGCTTGGCCAGATCAGCTGTTGGATCACGTGACCTTCTGCCCAGACAAAACGAAGCACAAACCACCCTTGCGGCGTTAAGCCCGACGGTGTCAAGGGCGCTGACTGTTTTGCGGCTGTTTGGCGCGGGTGGCGCATATGGCCCCATAAAGGATCACCCGCCATACCTGTATTGGAAACCAAACAGAGTCTGCACTATCTAACAACAAATCAAGTGGAACCGAGGTAAGGGGCCTCATTATACTTGTATAGTATCGTACCTGAGATTGGCTACCGCGCGAGACTGCGGGATATTATTTCCTTTGATCGCGCTGGTTTTGCCCAATAAAATCTGGGATATATTTACCTCTCTGGCCTTTGGAAAGGGCTCATCGATAGACTATCGTGACACACACATCCCAGGTTGCAAGCATCTCTGACACAGAAAGCTTCCATTCCATTCAGGTCCCAAACTACTATATACACATTATTTTGAAATTTTTATAGAGTGTTTTGCAACCCAAAAAGAGCTGAATGAAACTACGTAGCACAAAAGAAATGGAAGGAGCAGGGGAAGGATCATATTTAAGTAAAAATCAGGAAGCAAATACATCAATTGTTCGACATGTGCAGGAGAATGTAAACCCAAACACCCCGCAGCAAATCCAAGTACTGATACATGCTGAAGAATCTCACACCACTCCAGTAAAAAGCTCCATGGAGAAAAGCCCAAACATTGCAATAGTGAATAACTGGAAGCGGGGTTTGGAATATACTGTTACAACAAAAAAGATACAAAGTAAAATAGAAAGTCATTTTGGAAGAAAAAGACACAAAAGTCATAGCGACATCGAAGGAGATTCACTCATCCTCTGGGAAGATCCAAGACAATCGCATACTCTGGCTTCTAACACAGAAATGCATCCCACATTAACAAATGTGGAAAAAGAAGCCCCCATTCAAATGGAGGAGGATAATATGACTCCTCCACCGCTACAAAATCTACAAGTAACAAAAAATGCTACACATTTCTTTCAGGAACAAAGTGAAGCAGATCTCAAAGATGATGAGAAGACAAAATCAAAATTAAACACAGACACATTGAAGGCCTTAAATTTCGTTCTTAGCTCTTTGGTCACAGTCTTTGAGATGTTAAAAGGAGAGGTCCAATCGCAAAGCGGGACATTACTAGAAATGACAAAGGAAATCGCATCATGTGACTCTACCTTAGTGGGCTTGGCAAACATCTTTAATACAAAACTGAGCACTTCAATTCAGGCTCTAAATCTCAAGATTGTAAAACAAGGACTTGATATTTCCTCCATTCAGCAATCATTAAAGGAAAAAAATGAAATTGGAAATCTTAACAACAGATTGTTACAAGAGGTTCTCCTAACCTTGAAAGGACACCCGTCTTCAGCCCAAGCAGAGAAAACACCAGAAAAAAATCGGGAGTACTCACTTGATGATACACCGCTGTCAGACTCGATTATGGAAGAATTTCTAAGACTCGCTATCGTAATGGAGGAATATAAGAGACTGGAAATAACACACAAGAAACAGATAGTGATCAACAGAAAAATATACAAGCGGGTGAATCACAAGAATGGCAAGAACAAGGGGAACAAACATCAAGAGGTAGAAGAAAAAGAAGGAATCGTCTCGCAAAGAGAGAAAGATCTAAATCTATACACCCTGAAGGAAAAAGGAAACAAAATAAAGGGCGGAAATGCAACAAAACCGGAAATGAGATTGGAAAAATACACCATAAAATACAACCAAATGGGTACAATGAGGAACAAGAGAGTATTACGGGCGACTTTAAAACACCTCAAAACCACACAAAAAGAAATAAACCCGTCGCAGGAAAGGGAAACCAGAAGTGTAAAACTGCCACCCCCGTAAGAAGATCAAATCAAGGGAAGGGAACAAATTGGATGATATAGCTTTGGTAACAAAAGCAAGCATCGGTCTGCAAACAGAGGAGGAGACAGAGCAAAAGGATAATCTAAAAAAAAATAATAAAGAGGCTGATAAGGATCTGAAAGGGCAGCCAAATACAGAAAAATTACTAGAAAAAAACAACTCAAATGATCAACTCCAAAAGGAGCCCACAGTAAAAACAGTAAAATGGGCCCCTATCTTTCTAAAAAAAAACCTCCAGCTCGAAGAAAATAAATCCAAAGGGAAAGCCATTGCTCTAAATCAACACGAGAGCAGGAAAATCGCCCCTATCTTCCTATCAAAGAAACAGGTGGCTATCAAGGACTCAAGCCTAACTCCCTCCAATTCAATTATCTTAGCAAACGGGGTGGAAAAAAATATATCTCAAACAAGCGAAATTAAAATTCAAAATGGAGAAGGGAAATTTGTAAGACTTGACATCCCTACAAAGCATGAGGAGATCACTGCAGGCAACCAAACCCCCTCTATAATATCCAATCACCCAATCCAAAGCATACCAAGGGAAAACATTATTCAAAGGGTTTGGCTGAGGCTGCGATCAAACTTTGGGCACCATAAATCCTTGAATCGGGGAGTGATTTTAGGCATAATGCACAAAATTAAAAATCTTCATTCCTTTAAATCTGAGGACATTGAGAGCGTGAAATTTCCAATGTCAAACGATCCATTTCTGGTAGAACTTATTC
This sequence comes from Ambystoma mexicanum, assembly GCF_040938575.1. NCBI lineage: Eukaryota > Metazoa > Chordata > Amphibia > Caudata > Ambystomatidae > Ambystoma > Ambystoma mexicanum. The sequence goes on along the minus strand of NC_090929.1, from coordinate 845,463,428 downwards.
TGACGTGTGAAAAAACAAAAAACGCTATCCTACAAAACTCAATTGAAATGGAATCCTATGGTTTAGAGGTCTCATGCAATGAAAAAAAAACAACCCTCATGAGTGAAGATCGCAATCCTGCATGCCCAAATAAAGGTAGATCATTCCAAAATGAGGCGATTGTTACAGAGAAGAGAAGTGCAGAAAAAGACACCAAAACAAAAGACAACACTCTCATGCTCCTTCCAGAAATACTGACAGAAGTATTACAGAAACTGGGATTGGGCACTCAGCGACTTTAGAAGGAAAAATATAAACATGTTTAGTTGGAACACAAGAGGCTCTAGCGTCATCAGAGGCAAAGAAACACGGATACATCTATTCAACCAGGGAGATGCAGTCCTGTTACAAGAAACCTGGCTGGTAAATCCTTTAAATATAGAAGGATATACAGTGAACTGTTTATCAGCTGCACAAAAACCATTAGGGCGTCCCTCAGGAGGCTTATTGATAGCACTGAAAAATCAAGTCTTTAAAAACGAAATAGAAATATGGAAAAATCCCCAAGGTATCCAGGCATGTAGAGCTGAAGTAAACTTACAAGAAACCACCAAAACCTGGATCTTTGTAAATATTTATTGGAACCCAACGACATCAAAACTAAGTTGTTTTTTGGAAGATCTAGCATCACTTTTTGAACTATTAAAAACAACCTTAACAACCAGTAAAATTGTGGTAGCAGGAGACTTTAACTCGAACTGTTCATATCCACAGAAAGGAGATTCAGATCGAAGAGCACATGGAAAAGGGAGCAGGGGAAGAAAATGGCGGGATTTCATGGAACAATGGGATCTTCACATGGTAGCTGGCACACAGGATGATGAACCGTATATAACATGGCGGAGAGGGAATTCATCCTCTGCATTGGATTTTATTTTTGTTTCAAAAACCTTGCAGGCTCTGCCCTCCATTTTAACAATAAAACAAGAAACTGGTAGTGATCACAGCAGATTGGAGCTGTCATTTGAAAACATTTTTATAACAGAAGCTGAAAGAGAATTACAGTTGTTAGAGGAAAAAAAAGGAAAACTCAGAGTCGTCAAATACAAAGATGGGGGAGAAAAACTAAATGGAAAACTTAAAAGGATCCCTGAACATATCTGGAAAATACAATGTAACCCAGACCGATTCACCAAATTTTTATGGTCGACTCTGCAGCCCAAATATTCAGCGGGAGAAACAAAACAGAAACATCTACATGCCTTTGACGAACCCACACAAAGGAGAAAAAGAGAGCATAGAAAAGCTCTGAGAGATATTCGAAAAGCAGGATACTCGTTTGAAGAAATGCAAATCGCGATAAAACACCAAAAAGTAAACTATAAATCATGGTCAATCTCACACAAAGCACTGTGGATGCAGACAGATGGGGAGCATATACTCACTACCCTTAGAGAAAGCAACAGCAAAAACTTCTGGGAAATAATGAACCAATTCGAAGGGGATCACAACCAATCACTATGTAATTTAGTGCCAGAAGATGGTTGGGTGAGATATTTGACAGAGATATATAAAAGTGACGACAATCGTGAATTTACAAACAAGCCAAAACTCCGCTGGCAACTTGATTTCATTGAAGAGGACATATACGAAATCATAATTAATTCATCAACATCTAAAGCCTCGGGACTAAATGGCTTGACCTTTCAGGCTTTGAAAAGCGAACCTATCCTGTGGTCAAAAATATTATTCGCTCTCTTTGATGAAATACTACAAAAACGGACTTTCCCAGCATCTTGGAAAATGGCCCTTATAATACCCTTCTTTAAACATGGGGATCGTCGTGCAGCAATGAACTATAGACCAATAGCATTGCTGGACATTGAAAGCAAAATTTTTATGAAGCTTCTACTAAATTACATCTCAAAATGGGTGGAAGACTTCAATATCCTATCACGCTTTCAAACAGGATTCCGTAAAGGACATTCAACATCACTAAATGGCCTGATTTTAAGCATCTTAAGTGAACAAAAAAGAGGGGGAAGAAAAACATTGTACGGAGCCTGGATAGACTTGTCCAAAGCCTTCGACCAAGTAGAAATAGTCTTACTTTGGGAGAAACTCCAGAAATGGGGACTGCCAGAGCCACTATTGTCCATCTTAGTGGAATTACACAGAGAAACTAATCTGAGAGTAAGGCTCGATGCAATGGGACACCTTTCAAGACTGGTTGAAGTAAATAGGGGGGTCAGACAGGGGTGCTTGGGAGCGCCTCTGTTCTTCAACCTGTTCTTAGCAGATATGGGCCTTTTTCTGCAACCATCTGCTTTATTAAGTCCAATATTAAACGGGAGAAAAATATGTTGGCTTGCGTACGCGGATGATATAGTCCTCCTCGACAGAACAGCAATTGGTTTACAACATTTACTGGACAAACTGAATGAGTATGTGGGAGTAAACAAACTGACAGTAAATCCGGCTAAATCAAATATCCTGATTTTCAAACATCCGCTACTAAAAACAAAACACATAAACTGGAATATGGGAGGAGAACGGATAAGAACGGTAGAAACTATAAAATACTTAGGATATAACATCTACGCCCATCCAGCAATACACAAAGCAGAAAGTGAAATCATGGCTAAAGTAACACAATTCACATTACAAATGATCAAATTAAACTATAAACTCTGTAAATTCTCTATTCTCCCATTGGTAAAATTCTACCTTGCCAAAGTGGTCCCAGTCATCCTGTATGGTTTAGAAGCCAAACCCGATCTTTGGCTCTTAAACTGGGACAAATTTGAAAGCCGCCTATGGAAAAAAGCTCTGGGTCTCCCAAACTGTGCCTCTTCACAAAGCTTGAGATTTGAACTTGGTCTAAAATCGCTGAACTGTATGGCAGACTCGAAGCTGATTACATTGTCTCGAGAAATAGCAACAAGCAAGGACTCGACACTGTACGGAGACCTCAGACATGAAACAGCGCAAAAAAAATCAACTATCCTCACCTTGCTAGAGGCGAGAACACTGGAGAGATTGAAGATTTTAGGCATAAACAAAGAGACCTTAATCCTAAACCCACTCAAAGTGAAAAGAAAACTAGAACAATGGGATTGGATCGAAACAGTAGAGAGAGTAAGAGACAAACCAACCCAAAATCCATTCTTGAAGGGAGAAAAGAAGCTTGGGTGTCTCTCCAGCTATCTACTAAAATCCCCAAACAGGCAACTGCGCTCAGACTTTCTTAGAATGAGATTGAACCTTGTCCAGTGCGGGGCTGTTCTGGAAAAGCGCAACCAAGGGGATGTAGCAAAAAAACTATGTTCAATTTGCATCAACCCTGCCAAACAAACATTAAGGCATGTTCTAATGGAATGTGAAGGCACATGGCCTCAACGATTAAGACTTTTCAGAGACTTTGTGTGGAGAGAGGAAGATATAATTTCAGACCTCTTTTGGGATAGAATTATCTCAGGAAGCAAGCAGTTTTGACATTTGCAGCAATCCAGGTGCTAGCAGAAATTGGACTGATCATCTAATAAAGTAAAGGACAAAAGTCTTCAAAACATTGATACAGCAGAAAAATAGAAAATTGGCAGGGTTGGGGGAAGGTAATGAAATTTAATGTAATTTTTAGGTGTTTTATACTAACAATTTTGTATTATTTTTGTAAAGGCCTAGGCCAAAAAAAATAAAAAAAATAAAAAATAGTGCAGTGGGGTACTCAAGAGAAGTAATAATCATTTCTTCAAGAATGTATTCTATCCTGTAACCAATTTCCTTGACATTCATATGTCCCCAGAAGTCTGCTTCGTACAGTACTGCTGTCAATACTTGCCTGTTATATAAATTCTGTTATATAAATTCATGGCCTGCGATATGGCACTGCTCCCATGTCGCTTGTAAAAAAGACAAAACAGCTGCACTGTACTTTTCCAAAGTTAGAGCAACTTTTCTATCTCAGTCGCCCATCCCTGGCACTCCTGGAATATCACTCCCAAAATATAGAAACACTCAACCTGTACTATTGGGACACCCTGAACCCCATCCTAATTGATACATGTATCGAAGATTGGGATGTGAACACCATCGATTTGGTCTTATTGATGTTCAGTTCCAGTTGGAGATCCTTTCAGTTGTCCAAAAATATAGCCAAGGATTTCTGCAAATTGTGCAGTGTGGTGGCAATCAGGACTGCATTGTCAGCATAGAATAAAGCTGGAAATCAGACTGCAGCGAGTTTAGGGCAGTTCTGTCCCCCACTCACCATGGCATCTATGATTTCCTGAATGTAGATGTTAAATAAAAGTGGGCCAAGACACAACCCTGTCTGATGCCCCACTCGACATTAGAGGGCACTCACCGCCAAGCCAACAGCAAACACAAGCACTGGTATCTGAATAGAGCTTAAATATTATCGAAATCATATACAGAGGTGCCTTGCGTTTCAAAAGAATCTGCCACAGTTTTGCTCTGGAAACTGAATCAAAATCTGTCTTGAGATCCAAGAACAGCGCATACACCTTCATTGTCCACAGGGCAGTATACATTTGAATTAGCAAGGAAAGAATGAAACATTGATCCACCATGCCCCTACCTTTCCCGAAACCTGCCTGGAGATCACAAATAACATTGTTGCTATCCACCCAGGCTTGCAGGGGATTCAACATAACCTTTCTGAAAAGCTTTCCTGTGCCATCTAGGAGAGAGAGCTGCCTGTAATTGGAAGGCCTTTCTTATAAATCGGAACTATCTCTGCCTTGTGCCAAGAATCAGGGATCTCCCCCTGTTACATGATGGCATTGAATATTTTGCACAGCACAGGTGCTCAAATGAAGGCCTCATATTTAAATAGACCTGACAGGAATAGATCTGGCACTGCAGCCTTCCCATTTTTCAAAGATCCAATGGTATCCACTACCTCTTTCACCGTAATAATGTATATTTCCAAAATTGGCAAATTGTGCATTACTTGAGGGGGTAAGGATGGAGAAGATGGCCAATATAAGAAATGAGACCTCCAATCTTCTTCACGAATACTAAGCTCAGAAGTCATTCACCCTTCAGCTCCCTGTCAGTTCCTTTTTAAAAAGACATTGTATCTGCAGATTGGAGGGTAGTGCGGAGAGCCTCCCACTTTTCCACTGCATCATATTTCTTTTTACTGATCATCAGGTTCTTGTAAATGGCTCTTAGCTGACGTAGTTTATTTTTATCCAACCCCAACTAGAGAACCAACACATTTATCAATTTCTTCTTTGGCTGCTCTACAGACCCCAGCGTATCAGATATCATGCCACAGTGTTTTCCTCTTAACCTGGGCAGCTCGAGCAGTAACATGTGGAAGGATTTTAGATTTTAACTTTTCTAACTCAGGCAAAATTGCCAGGTCCAAAAGGTCTAATTCATTTATCGACCTTAAGTTGTCAGCAATAGAAAAGTAGATGTTTCGTTTAGCTTTGCGGCCATGACATTGACCCCCTTCACTGCTGTGCATGCATGGCCATTAATCTCTATCTGCTGTGTAGCAGGGAAGACCCCTGCACTGCCCACCCCAGGATATTCCATGGGTATACAAACAAATAAAGGCAAATGATCACTCTCAGCCAATTCCAAAATTCCAAACTCCGCCACCGTCCCCCAGCGAACTGCCGATATAAAAATATAATCAATGAGTGAATGACCAATATGACCCTTAAAGGTCTGTTTCGCTGGCTGGTCATTGGCAAATCTTCCATTTTATGCTCTGAACCTGAGATTGTGCATGATACATGCAGAGTCAATTGCCAAACGGTCTGGTCTACGGGAGTAGGGAGCATTGAGGCTGGGTATATCCCAAGATAGTGTATATAGCCCAGACATTTCCAGTGACAACAGGAGTGTCTCAGAAATTGGTTAATGTAGCAATCACCCCCACTTATAGGGCGTACAGTGCCAGTAATGGTACGTCACCCAGAGCCTAGGTAGGCCCAAGCAAAGTGAGCTCCTGAACGAGGGCTCAGGCCCATTACTGACCTTATGCATCCCCCAAAACGGGGATGATTGCTTTTCATACCCGGTGCTAATAGTTTTATTTTATTATGTTTATGGGAGATGGACTCTGCATGTATTGTGCGAGCCCAATCTCCCATAAACAAAAGAAACAAATAAGATACTATTTCTATGGTGGTTGTGGGCGGGATGGAGCACTAGTAGGGTTGCACAACGTTCCAATCCAGCAGGCAGCTATGTGGGGAGAGGAGGAGAGGGTTGGGAAGGGTACAGAATGTCTTGGGAGTGGGTGGGAGCATCAGGAGACAACATGGAGCTTCCATGTTGCCTCCCTACAATCAATATGGTGTCACCCATTAAATGGCCTCAGGTAGCAGGAGACATGTGAGTGGTACACTGTGTGTCCTTCCCCTTGCATCATACATATTGTTAAAAGAAAGAGTTCCGCAAGCACCTAGGTTTAGAGCTTTCATTTTTACAAAAATGTTCTTGTCTAGTTTTAGCTTAGCACTGTCTTCTACACCCTGCCTAGCATCGAGACAAAACGACCTAATCCATGCAACAAATTTGACTGTCACAGTGCAAAGTCAGTATCTGTCATCCTCCTTTGGTTTCATTTGTGAAACAAATCCCATCTTCAACCATTGCACCGTAAAAGCCAGTTGCAAATAAAATAACTGTTGGACACTCTGGCCTGGGATATTGATATTAAAAATGGCTCTTAGTGGCCTAGGAAATTGTAAATATATATGTACGTACATTCACATGCCTTTTTTCGCTTTAAGGTTTGCTTGTTACATGTTGAACGCTGAATGCAACTTTCCGCCTCCCCCAAGGCAAATTAGGTCTGCATATGCAAAATATAAACAAAGACAAGACACCTTGAGCCCCTCCTAACCATTACCCAGTTCTTGATTTCTTTCTTAAAGGAGACTTTTGCTACGTGATGTGCCGCTTTGGGACTTACAAGAGAAGTGCCATCGGCCACAAGCCAAGACAAAAGGTAGACAGCAAAGACAGACTCGCTGTATAGACTCTTTTGACAAGGTCTAATACGATGAAACGCCACTGGAAATAGGTTTTATTTAAAATCTGGAAGGCACCCAGAGGGAATATGAGCGTGAGCGAACCATCACCCTGGTGTCTGCTTTAAGCATCTTAGCCTGGCAGGTGGGAAACTGGTTCTAGATGACGGAAAGGAAGCAGTAGGGACGTCTTACATGACGTATATTGATTACATTGTGTGCTTCTGCTTTTCTGGACCTCTGCCCTCGTGTGTAAGAGGTCAGCCTGTTCTGCTGAACAGCTGTAATGTGAAGCATGCTGAGATAACGCGTGGAAAGCAAATACGATCCTTCCTTCCTCTCTGTCAGTTGTTGTTTCTTATTATGTTTTACATTGCTCATATTTGGACATTCAACTTTGTTCCGATTTGAAGCTGATTTGCTCATTTTGACAAAACGAATCTGAATTTATTCTGTATAGTCTCACCCCGAAAAGAACCTCCAAAGTTATTGGAAGTATTATTTAATCTAAATCTGAAAAAGTGAACCAAAAAAAAAGAACATGAAAAAGGGAAATCGAGCAACTTCCCATATTTCACAGTTTCCAACTAAGAGATGCCATTAACATTGTATCTGATTTCTTGTGATTTGTTCATTTGAATCGTGTAAAAGGAACCATTACTGGTATGGCATGTTAAGTATTATTACCTTCTCATCCCTCTTTCTCGTTCCATAAAGGAAGTCTGCTCTTCCCCATAGACAAAAAAGTATCCCTGACTTGTCCTTTTTCGCTTTCAGTTGCACCCCTTAAAAGGCACCTTGCACTTTACATGTGTCCCTTGTCCTGATTTTTCCTTGGAAACTTCTGAGTAGGGCAGGCCTGCACCATTCAGCTCTGATGTTCATTTTTACAAACCATGTTCCCTGGCCGAGCCAGTGCTTAAAGTGGGCAGGGGCTAGCCAAGCTCGAGTAACTGTGGGTACTTGACCATCCAACGAAGTAAACGAGCTAGAAGTAGTGGACACTCATTTCCTACTTTAACAGTGTGGGCATGGAATGGATTGCACTCTGAGCTTCAGCTGGAAAACACCTGGTAACCTTTAGAACGTGGTTAAAAATGCTTCTCTTTCAGTAATCGACTTTTGATTCTCTTTCCGAGGATAGTCCTTGCAATAAAGATCTTATCCCCAACCCGGTGACTGGTTTAAACCTGGATTTCCCTCTCAGCTGTTGGTTTTTGTTGTCTTGTTTTACATTGTCCTTGTGTTTGTGTGCGCCCTGATGCCTGCAGGCATTTGGCACGTTATAAACAAATAAATAAAATAAATACTAAACGAAAGCACTTCAACTTCCCTGCAACTGGGAACATTCAAATATTGACCCCTTAAAAGGGAACAAATCATTACCGGGCTCTTATCACCCAGTATCTTCTTTGGACGTTCTTTGGACAGTGGAAGTTCTTTGGAAAGAGCTTCAGATATTTTGGGCCATCAAATTGATATGAGAATAATGCAGTGGCTTAATGAAAAAGCATTTTAGCGGATATTGCATGGGTCTCTGGAACGTCTGGGCACTATTAACCGGGCTATGAATCTCTATTTAGCTATATCCAAATAGTTAAATTCCAAGGTACAGCAATATGTGGATCTTTCAACATTTGTGGATCTCTCAAATGCATTCAATCTTATGGATTGGAATTAGTAGTGGGTGGTCATGAAGGCAATGTTGTTGCCCTACGTACCTTTCCACCTGCTTATTGCCTTTCACAAGGGCACTGAGGTGATGGTGAAATGGGGTAGGGTGGCAAGCATACAGGCCCAGTTTAGCTCAGGGGAGTAACTAGACTCGGCCCTCTCCTCTTAACATGTATAAAAAAGCTTTTCAAGGGATGATGGAAAAAGTGACTTCAGATCTTCCCCCTTTGCCATGTGCCGATTAACCATGCTTGAGTATGGTGCCGATGTGGTAGTAACGGGATGCATACCCAAGACATTACAGCTTTAAATTGCTGAATATACCCTTTTTATTAGAATAGAGCCATGAAAGGTATCGCTAAAAATCAGTTACATTACAAATTGTCAGGCCTTGGGGACCAAAAGGAAGAAACTAAAGGTAAAAGACATATAGCTAAACAGGCAGCTAGAGTGGCTCAGGCAGTGAGTGATTTGATTAGTTAATGAAGCATCAGGTGTGCCAACCTGCACAAGGTTCTACGTAAAACCCATAGGGTAAAAGTGCAGTCTTTGGCATGTCACTGGTGGAGATATTGGTAATTGAGACCCGGCAAGCATATGCCCGTATTGATCATAATTTATGTAGGAAACGACTGTCCCTCTCTCCGTTTGCTCAGTCATTTGTGATGCAAATAGAGTTAGGCTGGGAATTTATTAGCAATGTCTTGGAATTTGCACACACCTTATTCTGGCTGCCAATGCAGGGGAAACGAGCAAGCCTCATTGTCCCAAAAAATGTTTTTGTGGTTTAGGGAGAATTACATACTATATTCGGATAGCATGGATTAGGCAAGATAAAAAAAAGATCATTGTATTGTTAACTGTGAGACATAACCTTCATAGCCAAAAACCACCCTGGTGGCCACAAAACAGAGTAAAAAGCTGCTCTTGAGTCGAACCTAGTCAATTAGAGAAGAAGCCAAAATGTCCAAACATATGAATGGGGAACATGACATATTTTTTTTTATTTATTTACTTTTGTAAAGCGCACATCGGCCCTTAGGCATCGTGACCCAGTTGCAGAGAACTTACTTAGTTGCGATGGTAGTACAGATAGAAGACAATGCAGACATTTGAGAACAGTGTACAATAAACAGTGAAGATAAGTTTCACAAAGAAGCATATACAGTGTGTCACTTGGTTACATTGGAACCGGGTTTAGGCAGATTGTATGCACATTAAACAAACAGTTTGGTTTTAAGAACTTTGTGAAAGGTGGTGTAGGATGCTTCATTTCTGAGGGCTGTGGGCAAGGCATTCCAGTGTTTGGGTGCTAGAGGTTGGAAGATAGCCCCTCCTGGTTTAGCTTTTTTGAAAGTGGGGACAAACATCCTGTTGACGTGGTGTGAGTGGATGGGTCTGGCCGAAGTGATGGGAATGATCTTCTCAGCTAGGTAGGCTGGGGCATTCTGGGAGATGGATTTATGCGTGAAGGCCATGGTTTTCAAAAGGATGCGTTCTTTCACTGGGAGCCAATGTGCATCCCTCCTGGCTTGAGAGAGGTGTTCCCTTTTGGGGATAATAATGGTGTTGTTTTGTGTAACTTGTAGCCTATGGAGGTTTTTGGTGGAGGTGCCCAGTAGTAAGGCCTTGCAATAGTCAAGTTTCGCCCCAACTGTGGCTCTGGCTATTGCTAAGCGGTTAGTATTGGATAAGTAGAGTTTCACCCCATTAATTATTTTAGTGGTGAATGCGGAAGCTGAAGCAATGTCAGTGTCAGTGTTTGCCCTGGGTTTCAGCCATATTCATCATGGTGTGTCAAACACAATCAACGATTGTATTTCACAAGAACCAGATTGAAGTAGTTACAGTTGGAAACGGTGAACAGTGTTTGATTGGATAATAACCCTGCTACCTGATATTGTCTGTTTTGTCTCTGGGTGACTGAATCGTTACTAGATTGTCTGTTTTTGTGCCTAATGTACAGTGTGTTCAGACAGAAAGGCTTAGTAATGTTGATGTTTAGGCACTTATGAAAGGGACAGCGACCTGGCCCTGTCAAGGTGGGATAGGTACCCTGTAGCAGTGGGCCTATCAGCATGTTTGCCAGAGCCAGACCCACCTTAGAGCTGGGGTGAGTAGGGAGTTGGGAGGGCCTCATTATCTATCCTCTCTTCATGCACCTGGTTACAATTGAGGAGCACCACTTATAATCACATCATACCAACCATTTTTTATGCTGGCCATTGTTTTTTTCTTCTATTTCCAAACTACACATCGCTAAAGTCCTTGTCGCAAGGAAAGGAGTCTGTGATGCGGAGAGACGCTGCAATGAACACAGATCCAGCAGAACACCACTCGCTACAGACTGGAAATCAGAATGCAATTCAAGCACAGGAAACACATTTTGAAATAGAGAATTTCAAAAACAGGGAAGTGTGAGTTGTTCAGTTGAGGTCAAGGGAGGAGGTGGACTGTGTAACCAGGCAGAGGAAGGACAGTGGAGCGTGGCAGAGACTCACAGAGAGTGTGAGCAAGATGAGGCATTGGTTGGTGAGAGAAAGTGGTACTTGTGTGAGAGACTGTGTTAAAAGTTAGAAAGTGAGACTAAGTGGAAGTGTGGTTGGGAGAGTAGAAGTGGGGTGACTGGGAGAGAAGATGCGGAGGAGAGTATTGTAGAGCAGTGGGGGTGGGGAGTAGTAGCAGATAGGGTAGTGGAGAGTAGAGGGAGAGAAGGAATAGATGTGAGGTGGAGTAACATCAGAGGGACAGAGACTGAGACAATGAGGGAGAGAAAAGTGAGACTGGAAGGAAGAGAAAGGAGGGCAGTAGAAGGGTAAGCAGTGTGAGAGTGAGGAGATCAAGTGAAACTTCACTTGTAAGGCAGCATTTTCTGTTGTCATTCTTATTGTGGGACACCTGGTCAGGGTTCACCTAGAAGACCCCCAAAAAAAAGATAAGGCTGTTTCCTCTGGGCCCACACACCAAGCCGGCCAGATTCCAGATAATAGGGGTTACTAATTTTTAGTGACTATCTTGGGGATCATGGAAACTTAGCTAGGGTCGAGGGAGACCCAGGAATAGGAACGAAAGAGTGAAAGAGATGGATGAGCTGTGTTGGACCCTCTTGAAATTCATAATAAAAGCCCTTGAATAATCTTTGGGAGTTGGAGTACTCTTGAGGCCATCTGTGACACAGCGTAGACGTACACTATTTTTTTTTACTTATGGTGAATTGAAAGCTAGCAACTGAGTTTTACAAAGTTTTCTAGCAAAAGCTATTCAGGTGAGAACCAGGTAAATTAAAGTGTTATTCCTGATTAGCATCTAACGATTTATTTTATGATCTTTCCAGATTAAACTTTGGGCAGTTATGGGCAAATGTACATGTTATTATTATGAATGTATTTGAGTTTACTGCCCAAACACATTATTTTATAATACCTAGGATATATAAAGTGTTCTACTGGTTTTAAAATGTATTTTATTATTTTGATGTAACAGTTTTTTTTAATGTTATTGTTTGTAAAAATATGTGTATGTTTTATAGATGAATAAAGGACATTTTTGATTCTGGCATGAGCATGTAGCTTGTTGTTTGTGATGTTAACAGCGCATAACATTTAGTATTCCTGTACACATTATGAATGCAGGCCATCATTTACCAGAATTAATATCTCTGTAAAATACTCTATGAGTTGTCATATAAACACATTGCAGAACATCCTGTGTGATAGTCACCTGCATGTAGTCAATTTGTGACACATGCAAGGGCCTTGTTACTATGCACTACATTCATAACATTTGCACATCTACAAATAAAGGTGATACAAGTCCTTTTAGCTGATTCTCAGTTATGTCCTCCTATATAAGTATGCGCTATCAGTTGTCACTGGATTGTATCCAGGTATGTTTTAATAGCAAGCTCTTTCTGCAGATGCTCCTTTAAAGCAACGGGCTTTATACGTGAAAGACGTCTTATCATGATTCTACAGCTCCTCTGTGCACTTTGTTGAATTAACATCTAACATCAGAGATGGGAACGATGGTACAATACAGTGTGTGTGTTTAATTGTTTGCCCAAGCTCCAAATGCAGTCATGGAAGACACAGAAATAGGTGACATCATTCTATTGTATCTAATGAAGGGAGCCAAGTTGCAGGGAGTGTCCTGGCGCAGATGGGGCTTGCAGAGTTTATTTCCATCGTGTAATATGTGCTGATTCCTGTGAGATTGTTTCTGTACCTTTTTTTGTGTTCATTTATCCACACATTGTGAGCATAATAACAGAAGCAGGTATCTGCTCCATGCGCCCCTCAATCTCTACGTGTAATGGTGCAGGTTGGGAGCTAGGAAAAGAGGGCAGCCCTTGGCCCACTGCCAACAACCTGTCTTGAGCACATTCTAGAGGAGCTGCAAGCATGATTAATGGTTTTTGAGACAAGGGCTGGAAGAGGGATGGGGGTAGGAACACCAATGAAATGACCAGAACACGAGTACGCGTACATAAGAACAAACAAACAATGAATGCATGGATAAGCATTCCGGCGGAGAGCAACACGATGAGCTATAAGACAGGGAAAGGCACAAAGGCAACCATGCACACTTAGGGCTTATGATTTCCAACATACACAACTTAATATTAGTGAACCTCTGAGCGATGTCTAAGAGGGAGGAGGAGCAGCAAGAGGCTTCATTGTTATTCAGCTGTGAGGTCAACTGGAGTGCAGAGACTCTGTACCAGGGTCGTGGACACCAAGCCAAGAGGAAAGTGAAGCACGAAGCAATACCAAGCCTCATGCAGGAGTGACCTGTGCTGCTTAAAGTAGGAATACCAACACAACAGGGTAACAAAGTGTCAAGGGGGCTGACGTATCTGTCAATTCCAGGCACTGTGTCAGGAATCGTAGGTGGAAGCTATGGCATAGCTGGAAGCATTTGCCTTAGGAACATTTCCCCACTCTAGTCCTCATTCAAGATAGTGGACTTCCGTATTTAAGCAGACTCTGCCCCCTACTCTGTGTGTTGTATCTGTTTTTCTTCTACCTCTGTGCTTTCCTTCACTGCTTGAGGATATTTCCTTTAAAGTAATCCGTACTGGAACTCTGGGGTTTGTGTGCCTCTTTTACAAGATCCAGCTTCCATAGTCTACGGACATCCTTCCAGAGAATTTTGGATATCAGGGTTTTTTCCACCCATTGGCTTTTTCCCTGAATTTGGGGTTTAGCTCCTCGGGGTCCCCCAAGGGCAGGTGCCTATCCCTGCCAAGGTGGCCTCCGAGGGAGCCAGACCCTACTTGCACGACAGGAGATCCAAGGATAAACAACCTGCAGACAAGAGGAAGTCCTACAAGAAGACAACTTCTACAACCACGGACAAGTCCTCCGAAGATTCAGGTGAGGAGGAGGTTTGGGAAGGAGGACCGAGGCCTGACAGCATACAACGCCAAACAATACCCATGGCGTCCTTGGAGCAGTACCAGGAGTTGGTGGCAGCTATGCAAAACCTCACTGTGGAGGTACAAGCTTTGAGGACGGAGAACGCTGCACTTCGGCAACAAGTTGTGCTACATCGGGACAACTGTGGGGATCTACCACCCAGGACATTATCTTTTGGCAAGTACGATGGGCATCCAGGAGGACTCAAGGACTTTCTTGATGCTTGCCAGGTATATTTTACCTTCTGACCACATGCTTACGAAATGGCAAGATCACGAGTCGGATTTATCATTGCTAATCTGATGGGAAACGTATTAACTTGGGCTACTCCATTGGTAACCGGCAACCATCCTTCCTTAAATGACTATGAGCATTTTATGGAATCGCTTAAGGAGCGTTTTGACAGACCTGACCTATACACCACTTTGGAAGCAATCTTGGATGTGCGACAAGGAACTACGGATCTAAGACATACATTTCCCACTTTTTGAGTTTGGCAACTAAGACGGACTGGCGAGATTCAGCCAAACAGACCATTTTCAGACGTGGACTTCATGATGACATTAAGGATGAACTGGCAAGGGTGGCAAGACCAGCATCCTTTCAAGAACTGATGACTCTGTCCCTACAGATTGAGTTCAGATTGCAAGAAAGCCACCAAGAGAGACGAAGACCCATAATCACTCCTCAAGCAACCAGCCTACCTTCCCAATCTCCTAGAAACAGCCACGCTGCAGAGGAACCCATGCATATTGGTGCAACACGAGGACCCTTGACCTCAGATGAATGAAGGAGACGTAGAGAAGCAGGCCTGTGTATGTACTGCCGTTCTTCCAAACACTTACTAAGGAATTGTCCTGAAGTTCCACCTAGGAGGAAGGAAAACTCCAGCCCTCGATCTGCTGCAACGGAAGTATCGGGGGAGCTACCTTCAACCCTTGCAACGCTTCAAGAACAATAGAGAACATAGAGGACAGCCGACTTATGGTATTCCAAGTCTTAATCTGGTTGCCTGGTTCATACCCTAAGGAAATTCTGGCTATGTTAGACTCTGGTGCTGCAGGCAACTTTATAGACTTAAACTGGGCCAGAGAGAATCTGGTGTTGTCCATAACCAAGCAGAGACCCATACCAGTAGAAGGGGTTTACGTAACCCCTCTGTCGTCTGGTCCCATAACTAGAGAGGCGTTACCATTGAATATGAAGGTGAGAGAACACCAAGAGTACATGATCTTCGATTTGATCAGAGCGGCGCACTTCCCTCTGGTAATCGGAATACCATGGTTGAGAAGACACAACCCTCATATCGATTGGTCTTCCAATCGAGTGAGCTTTAACTCACAATACTGTGGATCCCACCGTATGAATCCTTCATTCAAATAGACAGAAGAAGAAGAGACTAGTATTGGTGGAACCATGACAATATCGGCAATTCCTCTTCAGTATCAAGAATATTCTGAGGTATTCCAAGATACCTTACCCAGATTGTTACCGCATCACAGAGCAGAGGATTGCACCATAGATCGGATTCCTGAAACTACGATACCTTTTGGGCGCATGTATCCTTTATCATTACCAGAAAGGCGTGCATTAAAGGACTACCTAGACGCCAACCTACAGAACGGTCTCATCCAAGAGTCTAAGTTGTCCTGTGGTTCATCACTGTTCTTTATTCCCAAGAAGGACTCCTCTGAACTACGGCCATGTATCGACTATAGAGGGCTAAATCAGATTACCATTCGAGACCGGTATCCAATGCCCTTAATACGAGACATTTTGGAGGTGGTGCAAGGTGCAGCCTACTTCACCAAACTTGACCTAAGAGGGGCCTATCATCTGCTGAGAATAAGGAAGGGTGACGAATGGAAGACGGCCTTCCGCACCCCGTTGGGTCTGTTTGAATACAGAGTGATGCCGTTCGGGTTGGTGATTGCCCCAGCGATTTTCCAAAGGTTCATCGACAAGGTCTTTGCTGACATGTTGTTCCTGTCCATAGTAGTATATCTGGATGACATCCTAAAATTTTCCCGGACGTTACAGCATCACCGCCATCAAGTGAAGAAGGTATTGCACCGCCTGCAATCACATAGACTACTGGTTAAACCAGAAAAATGTCAGTTTGAAGTTACATCTGTCTCTTATCTGGGATTTGTTCTTTCTAAGGAGGGAATCAAGATGGATCCCAGCAAGATCAAGGCTATA
Organism: Ambystoma mexicanum; assembly: GCF_040938575.1. NCBI lineage: Eukaryota > Metazoa > Chordata > Amphibia > Caudata > Ambystomatidae > Ambystoma > Ambystoma mexicanum. Next base: position 845,447,137 of record NC_090929.1, on the reverse strand, counting down.
CTGGAATGGAAAGAACCCATGAATGTTAAGGATGTACAAAAGATTTCTTGGACTAGCGAAATTTTATCGTCAGTTCATCCCTAACTTCTCCGGAATAGTATTACCCATCACATCTCTTCTCAAGAAGGGAGCCAAGTTTTCATTTGATCAGGAACCCAGAGATGCCTTCCAGCTTCTCAAGAGGCTGTTCACATCAGCTCCGGTTTTGGTACAACCGGATCAAAGCAGACAATTCACCCTAGAGACAGATGCTTCGATAGGAGCAGTTGGAGCCATCCTGCTTCAAGAGACAGCAGATGTCCTGGAGCACCCAGTGGCTTATTATTCAAAGACCCTGACCAGCAGTGAGCGCAACTACTCAGTCCTCGAAAGAGAACTATTAGCTATCAAGTTAGCCTGCCAAGAATGGCATCATCTTTTGCAAGGCGCGGCTCACAGGTTTCTTATCCGGACGGACCATCGCAACCTTTGAGTACTGCAACAGATGGAATGTTCAAACGCACACCATGCCAGATGGGCTTATTTTTTTTTTACAGTTTGATTTTCTTATAACCTACATTCCTGGGTCAGAAAATAAGAAGGTGGATGCTCTATCTCATTGTCATGGAGAAGACTCTGGTGTCTACCAGGGTCATGAACGGGTATTCCCAGAACTGAGAATAATTGCTGCAGCCACTCCATTTCTCCAATAACTGGTCCCACTTTATCAGGGTCTGGCAATCCTTCCCTCTACTGTCACACAAGGAATTGATGGGCTCTACTACCATGATTCTGCACTGTATGTCCCCACAAAGAAGCTTCAGGAACAAGTCCTTTCCTGGTGTCACGATTCACCATAGTCAGGACACCCAGGGATAAGGAAGATTTATGAGTTACTCAGCAGAGGGTTCTGGTGGCCTACACTCCAAAAGGATGCAGACGAGTATGTGTCTTCTTGCCCTGTTTGTGCATCCTGTAAATACCAGACGGGTAAACCTATCGGGTTGTTACAACAACCTCAGTTACCAGGATATCCGTGGGAACACATATCCACAGACTTCATTGTTGACCTCCCCAGCTCCTACGGTATCACTGCCATTATGGTTACTGTGGATTCTTATAGTAAGCTGGCCCACTTTTCAGCATTTTCTCAGATTCTTTCAGCCCCTGAAACTGCAACCACCTTTTTAAGGGAGATTGTTCGACTTCATGGTATACCCAGGACCATAGTGTCCAACAGGGGTACACAATTCACCTCCAAATTTTGGTCTGCCCTATGTCGGTTACTAGGTATTCACAGAGCGCTCTCATCAGGATATCATCCACAGAGTAATGGGCAGACCGAGCGCCTCAACGCCAGCCTCGAACAGTATTTAAGATGCTTCTGCAGTTCCCAACAGGATGAATGGTTCAGATTTTTACCTCAAGCAGAATTTGCCTATAATAACTCACTCCACACATCTATCCAGATGAGCCTGTTTTATTGCACCTATGGTTACCATCCACAACACTTACCTTGGTCCGGTTTACAATCTACAAGTGTTCCTACTCTTGACAGGGTGCTTAAAGACCTGCGCGATGCACATAATCTAGCTGAGAGGGCTCATGAGGCTAGTCAACAGTCGCAGAAGAGATGGGCAGGTAAGAAGAGACATGCTCATCCTGACTGGAAGGAAGGCCAGCTGGTCTGGTTATCTTCCAAATTCCTACCCAAATGGGTTCACGCTGGTAAATTTTCCCCAAGATTTTTGGGTCCTTTTCCTATAGTATCTCGAGTTAATCCAGTGGCCTACAGGCTAAGTTTGCCAAGGCATCTCCAGAGGGTGCACCCCGTATTTCACACTTCCCTCCTGAAGGCATACAAGGAAGGTTGCTATCACCAACACTACCGTAGAGTACAAACACCCACAGTTCAGGTTCCAGAAGAATACGAAGTTGCCTATCTAGTTGATTCAAGATATCGCAAGGGCTGAGTACAATACCTGGTCCATTGGAAGGGGTACCCGACGGCAGAAAGGTCTTGGGAACCATTGAGTCACATACATGCCCCACAACTGGTGAAGAGGTTCCACCGGTTGCACCCTGGAAGACCGGGGGGGTCCCCTGAGGGGAAGGGGGTATACTGTCAGGAATCATAGATGGAAGCTATGGCATGGCTGGAAGCAATTGCCTTAGGAACATTTTCTAGCTCTAGTCCTCATTCAAGATGGTGGACTTCCGTATTTAAGCAGACTCCACCCCCTACTCTGTGCCTTGTATCTGTTTTTTCTCACTACAGTGCTCCACTGCTTACTCGGTATCTTTACCAGTGCCTTTCTACCTTCTCTGTACTTTTTCCCTTTGTATTGGGGAATTTCTGCTTCTTTGCCCCTTCGGGTTCTGGCTACAATGTTGTCCATTTCTGTTTGTTTGTATGTCCTCGTTCCAGCATACTTGGCATTCAGGACAAGTTATCCACTCTTCTGAAGCCCCATTTCTTTCTGTACTTTTTGTGGTCTCTCCGCGATTCTATCGGGGTAAATGTCAGCATCTTCAGCCAGGCGCTGCTTGTTGTTCTATCGCTTGGTGTTCTACCGCCATTCATTCTTACCGAGTACCTTCCCTTGGTACCAGGTTTCTTCTGCGGCTCTCTGCGGCTCCACCCATGTAAGGGGCTCTGAGTCGTACTGCCTTCAAGTGCCTTACCGTTTTGGTTTCCTTTTTAGTTTTCTCTTCATTTTGCCATCCTTCTTCCTTCACCCTAATTCCATTTTGCTTGGGTAATTTCACACAGGGAGTCTATGCTCCTCTCACCTTAAGGGGCAGTCTACTGCAGCACGCCTTCGTTTTCTGTCTTCTTTCTTATTTCTGGTTCCTACGTCTTTTACCTCTGTGCTTTCCTTCACTGCTTGAGGATATTTACTTTAAAGTAATCCGTACTGGAACTCTGGGGTTTTTGTGCCTCTTTTACAAGATCTGGCTTCCATAGTCTACGGACATCCTTCGAGAGAATTTTGGATATCAGGGTTTTTCTGCCCATTGGCTTTTTCCCTGCATTTGGGGTTTGGCTCCTCCGGGTCCCCAAGGGCAGGTGCCAATCCCTGCCAAGGTGGCTTCCGAGGTAGCCAGACCCTACTTGCATGACAGGAGATCGAAGGATAAACATCCTGCAGACAAGAGGAAGTGCCGCAAGAAGATGACTTCTACAACCACGGACAAGTCCTCTGAAGATTCAGGTGAGGAGGAGGTTTGGGAAGGAGGACCGAGGCTTGACACACTGCTGCAGAAGCCCATGGATGTGCAGGAGTGTTTGCTTGTGATATTAACACAGGAAGAAGAGTCCTGTAACTGAGCGGCTTTGGCTGGCAGGCCGATGAAGCCTGCAGAAAGATCCAGAATAGCAATCATAGAGAATAAAGAAAATGAAAAAAAATCCTTTCACTAATTCAGAAATGGCACACTAGGAAATGTGATAGCTGTAGTCCTCTCTCTCCCATCCACCAATGAAAGCCAAACATGAATTAAGGATTTGCTGTCATGATGTGTACAAAGACCAAACCCTGGCTACACATGAACATCCTTCTTTTTTTAGGTTTCATAAAAGAGCAAACAAAATCCATTCTTTCCAGACCAAGAATGCACAAAACAACCTAATTCTGGTCAAAATGGTATGATATTATCAGACTCTATAATCAACTTAAGGACCAATGTCTCTCCTAAAGTTCCAAAGAAAAAGACCTTTCACTTCTTGTTAAAGCCGGCTCCATGGTCCATGCTGGCAGCTTAACACTATTAAACACATAAGGGAGTAGGTCCTAGATTTCACAAACAAAACAAAGAACTCCAAGGAAATTCCCCCCTTGTCATTTCAATTCAAACATAACTCTCCATTTTAGTCCACAGGCAGAGTGGCAATCTCTGGTATTCGTAACTGCCAGGTCAATGTTCTTGTGTAATTCAGGTCCATTTGGAAGACCTCCTAGTGAGAGACAAGTGCGAATTGGCGTCTGCTGGCTGTTTCTATCATCACTATCATGTTGGAGATGGCTTTTAAACAAAGGCCCAGGCCCATAAGAAAACAGATAGACAATCTATGGTGGCTATGTGGCTCTCAGTAGACCTCTCACTTCTTCCATCTCTAAGATCTACAGTTGTCCAATCCAGTCTCTCTGTCCTCTTGCATGGCTCGCCACGAGCGTGAACCTTCCTAGGACTGTTCAACAAATCTGCGAAGTAACAACCTTACATACCTTTTCCTGTATACCCCCAGGCAAATAATTAGTTCAACCTCTGCCAAACATATAAGGGAAAAAGTGGTAGGAAAAAGTGGTACTTCCCTTTTGAGATCCTGTGCTGATATGTGTTTCTTTTTTTAAGTAGTGTGCTGCTTTAAGTCCGGAGTGGGTGGGGTGGGTATATCAAGGGAACTGACTTAGAGAGGATCGAGTGTGCCATTACTGACCTCAGGACAGCATTGGCTGTGAGATGGGTGTCACCAAAATGTCAATTCCACACACTAGCAAGACCCAAATAACCAGTGTTGAAATTCAAGCATTTATCATTAAGGGAACTGCAATTCATTCTTCCAAATTACCCAAAGAGTGTGGTGGACCGTTGTTCCCCTTGGCACCATGCCAAGGGAACCTTTGCTTCAAATTCTCAAGCTGTCTGGAGTTCATAGAACTCTTATGTTGAGCTCATGAAGCAAAACACTGGCAGAGGATCTGGCACACATTCCTCACGGCTGCAGCCTACAAAACTCACAAGCAAAATTTCATCAAGATAAAGGAAGGATTTTATCCGCAGGTTTATCAAGGGCTTTCTTGAACACGAGATTACATGCTTCAGAGAAATTGTGTCCTGATACACTGCATAGCAAGCCAGCAACCCTCCAGGTATGAGTGGAGAGACATCTAGAGGTTTAAGAAGAGTAAGCAATCCAACATTGTGGCAAGCCTTAAAGTAGCCTCTGAGTCTACCCCCCTTCAACCAACATGATCTCGGGTATATGGATCAATGCCAGAGTAGCTCAGCCCACACAACAAAGCTGCAACTTGAGACTACAAGCACCATTCAAGGGGAGGGTGTCTATACAAAGATGGCAGTACAGTTTGGCAGTGTGGGGTACTGAAGAAGGAGCTAGTGGAAGATGTTTGGTGGAGATTGTTGTTTTTGAGTTGTATTGGAAGGATAACTGAAGCAGAGATTTTGAGGTTGGAGAAAGGGAGAACATGAGAAGGATCGAGGAAGAATTGAAAACAACTCAAAGAATGAGTTGTAGGGAGAGAGAGCTCAAGGAGCTTGAAGACTTTGGGAGAAAAATTGTTTATTCATCAAGGAGATAGTTGGAGGTTGGAGGAGAAGGATCAGCTAAATTAAAGCATGAAAGGAGGTCAAAGGACGAGCGGCCCAATACCGCCTGGGCAGAAGGACAGAGGAAAGGTAGAGGGGGAGATGTAGTAACAGCACATACGGAGGCGGGACGTTAGGTGCACTTGCTAGCAGAGAAAACACAGAGAGGTGGTGAAGGGGACCAAGACCTTCCACACACAACCCTATCCTAAAAAAGTCACTCTGAGTGGATGGGACATATGTCAGCCCTGCAATGAAAAAAGCCTGACGATTTGGATGAACTTGTGCCATCTGGACCATGAGAGAATCTTCCTACCAAGCAGAGAGAAGAGGTTTTGGGAACTTTGAAACCTGCACCCATAAGCCAAAGCAGAAGGAAATCTAAGTGATTGTCGATTTGGGCCAAATAGAGCACACCTCAACAACAGTGTAAGGCTTATGTATTTAATTTCTTTTAGCCCTTTTGGTTTCAAAAACAGTGAACTTCATTTATTTTGGACTTCTTTAGTGAGATAGAGACTATTTCCTGTCCCACTTGAGTTCCCTGAAACCACTTTGTGTGAGAAGAAGGGAAAAGGGCAGAAACATTTGCCCTTCTGTAATGGAGTGCTAAAAAGACGCTAGCGCTAGTGGAACAGACAGGCCAGGAAGTCCTGTGCCCAATGACGGAAATAATCAAAGTAAATGGCAAAGACTTCTTAATTAACAATCGACATAAAGAAGGGACAGCAATAAGCACACAAGTCTCAAAAGCTCTCTGTCGGTCCATTAAAGAATATAGGGGTTATAACCCCAAAAAAATCATAATTGACGTCACACCACAATCTTTGTTAAAGAAAACCTACGGGGTTGAGGGGTCGGTTAGGGGAACTTGTCTACATATAGTGTTTATATGTGTTAGTCTTTTGATTGCATATAACTATCTGATGGCCCCACCTTTGACCACCAATAAATTGATGAAGGTAAGGAAGACATCGTTTTAGCAACTAGTAATTGGCTAATGCAACAGTAACAGGGTGGTATCACATTGAGCGTTTAGATTGGTTGGCATCTATCTTACCAACCTTGAACACTTGGCAGGTCATCAGCACATGAGCAAAAATAGTGGTAGGGAGAGCTACATCAAGGAACTGCTTCTTCCAATGAAATAAGACAGCATCCCTTATTTCCTCGGCCACAGACCAGGGTCTCTAGCTTTGTATTTGTCCATGTTTGGCTCTCTCGCTTTGGGAATGTGTGGGGAGTCAAGCAGGTGCATGTCTGTGTCTGGAGTTAATGAAGGGAGACTGTTCTCCAATTGTAGTTCACGTGTGAGGAGACCATATTTTAAATTATTCTACTTGGCTTTGACTAGGATTTTAGCTTGCATTAATACGGGTGTCATTGCCCTATTTGGAAACTGGAGACTTGGTTTTAATTAGCCGGCACCTGCCTTTCAAAAGCGGTCTGGTCTCTATTTAATCTAAGAGAAATACGTCTTAGGCTTGGGAATCATCTTCTGTTCTCTTCTGAGCCATGCAGATCTCCCTTTTCCACAGTAACCTTGGAGGAGCGTCACACAGCCACTGCCTGGCCTGCATGGTTCTATATTTCAGCTAATTCAGCAAGTCGAATCTCCCTGCAGCTTTGAGGCTCCTTGAGGCATCCCATTCACTGCAAAACAAAAATGTGTATCGCTACACGAAAGCCACCTCTGCACTCCTAAGGGATCTACGTCCCAGGTCTAAATGTGTGCCAGGTTCAGAGATCCAAACACTCAGTTTGAACTCTAATGCCTGGAGTTTTTGTTTTTTAAGTTTGTTGTTGTTCTCTCTTAAAAAAAATAATACAGTAAGTCAGGAGAGGTCGATGGCTTCCCCCAACCGAAGTGATTACTTAACTAAATCCCATTCAGCATTTACATTCTGTACTGTTTGATTTCAATTTTGCCAAGTGTAACAAGAAAACAGTTTCAAGTAACAAACTTTTTTCAAATGAACCTAACGTTTTTAATTCAAACACCAGGTATATGTTTTTAAAACAACTTCTCACAATTCTTAACACATCACAATTATTGAAACCAATATTGAAACAAAAACACACTTTTCTTTTCTCTGTGTATAACCTAAGAATCGCCTTTACTTGGCGTAAACATCAACATAAGGTACTCTTATTCAAAAACCTTGTCAACCAAAGTATGTTGTAGGCACAGTTGTATATGTTCTCTTGACCAATGTTTTTTTTTCTGTTCTATGTGTATAACGGGGCCTATATGCCAAGGCCTTATTTCCTCCCTTGCACCTCAAAAATTCTAAAAACCAGTTAGTCTGGTATGATAACCCTAACTTAAACACATAGAATACATTTAGGTGTGCACCTATACCCCAATTTACCTTTCAGTTTTTTCAACTGGCGCAAGTCAGTGTGGAATATTCTGTAGGTAGCACCCTCACATATATCTCCGTTAACAACTATGTCATTTTCACGTATCAACAAACTTACAGATAAGCATGCTACAACATTAGTGTTCGATGCTAATGAGACAAAACGTATTCTGTCCTTGATCAAAGATACTGAAAAAATCATTACAGAGCACAGATAATCCAGAAAGACTTGTGTTTCAACTAGAGAAGCTTATCAGGCGGAAAATATCACAGAAACTTCACGCTTCTACTCTTGTGGAGTACTACAAATCTCAACGAATCCCACGTGGGTTAAGAGTTTACCTTAGACCAACGTTGTGCAGTGAAAGCAAAGCATTTGTAGCAAAGTGGGATCAAATTCTCAATAAGTGCTCTCTTGATTTAATCCTTCTGACCATTGAAGAGCTGTCCAAATCTCTAACAACAATAGCCACTGATATTAACTCTTTAAAAACCCAACTATCAGAATTTAAATCCACACAGGAATTATCAGAGTATTAGAAGAAATAACCATAAACTCAGTGGATATAAGTCTGATATTGAACAGAGGAAATTGAGAACAATTAAAAGGGACACGTTTGACTATCTAATCGACATCATTTATAACTGGCAAAAATATTACCAACGCCCCAACCAAAATAGAAACAAACAGCGTAATCCTAACACACCAGACTCAGGCAGTGACAGCAGCAGCGGTAGTATTGGTAGTATTGGTAGTATTGGTGAACCACTGAGAACAGATAGGACCCAACACCAATCGAACAACCAAGAAGGTACACCGGAGGACTCAACATCGAGATCTGGGGAAGTAACTCCGAGGGGCCCAGCAGAACCATCGGGAGCTTTTTTAGGCTTATGCGACAAACAAAGAGAAAACCCAGGAGAGGGAAGAAAGCCCCAAAAAGGAAAAAACAAGTAGTCGAAAATCTAGTGGTGAACATATCCAGCAAATCCCTAACAAGTGGACCTATTTTGAAACTGATATGGAGACAGAGACCATCACTCAACCAGAATCTAACTTGAAGATGCGCCCTAAGAGTACCTTCAACCCTCACATTCAGAATTTGATTCTCGATCTAGTCGAAAAAACCGTCCTGAATGATCTCAAGCAGATTAACTATCACAAAAAATGCCCCAATCAATATAAAAACCAGTTTACTGGACCATGTTGAACTATTAGCCAGGGATGAAGAGTTAACAATTAAACTGGCGGATAAAGGAGGTGCAATTGTTGTAATGGACTCAGCCTTTTACACATCTAAATGCTTGGAACTACTTGAAGATGATACAACATATGTGAAGCTGGACCATGACCCCATCCTAAGAATCAAGTCAACCATAGAAACAGCAATTGACAATGCTCTGGAAAATGGATGGATTAGCAAAAAACTGGGCAATACCTCATCAACCAACATCCAATCACTCTGGTCTTCTACGGCCTACCTAAACTACATAAAAATCCTTTAAACCGCCACTACGACCAATCGTAGCTGGAACAGATAGCATATTTGACACTTTAGCTATCTATTTGGACCGACTCATTGGTACAGCCATTTCAACCTATTTGAACGACACATCTGATTTTTTGAATTGTCTGTTGGAAATTTGAGCTGTCAGTGATGATTATATGATCTTTACTATGGATGTATGCAGTTTGTATACATCCATTCCTCACAATGAAGGGATTGAAGCAGTCCTATGGTTACTTTCGAACTCACCAGAAATCAAAGGAAACACAGAATTTGCCATAGAACTGCTGGAATTGATTCTAAAAAACAGCTATTTTCGCTTTCAGTCTAAATACTTTGGCCAAATCACAGGTACCTCAATGGGGTCAGCAATGGCCCCAGTATATGCTAATCGTTTCATGTATCATTTTGAGAAGAAATTTGTATTGGTCCATGGCCACTGGGCACCTCAGCTATTGATCTGGAAATGGTTTATAGATGATATTTTCAGGATTTGGTGCGGCACTAGATTTGACCTAGATCTATTCTTTAGCTATCTGAATCAAGTACATGAAAAAATCAAGTTTACTATGGAAATAGGAGCCCCATCCCTACATTTCCTAGAAGTTGAACTAAGTATCTTAAATGGCCAGATCTCAATCTCAGTTCATCATAAGCCAACAGACGCCAATAATCTACTACACCACACCAGTTTCCACCCTAAATCGATGCAGAAAAGTTTACCCTACAGCCAGATGCTGTGCTTCAAGAGGATTATCTCTGACCCAGCAGGTCTAGATGCAGAGCGATCCAAACTTATAGAAAGATTTGAAGCCAGAGGCTACCCGGAGGAAACCCTCAGTTCAGCACTTGAGAGATCCAACAATCTGAGTAGAGAACAACTCCTCTCACCTAAAACCCGAGAAAAATCCACACCGTTGCTCTACATTTCTAAATATTCTCGACAGAGTTTTCAAATAAGTAAAATGATCAGAAAACATTGGACCCTTCTACATAACAATCCTACATTACTTAAGCTTTTTCCTAACACCCCGATAATGGCTTTCAAAAGAGGTCGGAACTTAAAGGATAGACTTGTGAGAGCTGAAAGACCTATGAAGAATAGTCAACAACTACCAAGAACAAAGAAAAAAGGCACATTACCATGCTTAAACTGCAAACATTGCAACAATCTCATCAAGGGCGACACCATCTCTCACCCACAAACTGGGAAAAATTCAAGATAAAGGACTTTGCAACTTGCCTATCCTCAAGAGTGATCTATTTTATCAAATGCCCCTGTGGCAAACTGTATATTGGTCAGAACACTAGACCAGCAAAGGATAGATGGACAGAACATAAGTCCACAATTAGTGTAAAAGCAAGCGTTCACCAGTGGCACACAATTCTCTGAACAACAACACTCAATTGCCCAAATTAAATTCCAGATAATTGAAGTTGTTAAAAACCCCAAAGGGTAGGTAACTACCAGGCACTCCTATCCAGGAGGGAAACATTCTGGATCGATCTACTAGACACATTACAGCCCAAAGGGTTAAATGATGAATGCTCACTTACGTGCTTTATATAAACAGTATGTATGAAGTAACAAACTGGATTTATTCTATATGCATATTGTGACATATTATAAGGAGAATTAACTGTGACCCCAAGGGCATTACAAACAAATGTGTCGTGGAACTTATATCTGGTATAGATACATAACCACAAGAGTAATATCTATTGTTACTATGATGTATCTGTATTTTTTATTATTTGGACATTCCTTTAATATGCAGCTACCATGGACCTATTGATGTGGAGATATACCTGTCCTCAGATAAATGGCACCATATAAAATAATTAGTGGCTCAGAAGGAGACACCTTTTACTTCTTACATTAAAAGTCACATTTTTGCACATGTGTCTGTGATTAGAGATCCTGTTGTGATAAGTCTTCCTGACAAGTACTTTTAATGTTGTTGAATTTCTGTAGATGTATTCATTTATTGCGGAATGTTTCATTCCATACTTTCAATCAACCATCCAACAGATGCATTGTCCATGGGTTTGCATAGAATTAAGTAGATGGGTCTTTTGACACCATTCCATTCATACACATTCCCTTTTTACTACCACTACACTGGGAAACTACTTATTACCAGTATTCTCTTCATCGCTCTTCTGTATCTTTTTATATTTTCTACTCTTTACATAGTTGAAGTACATTTGAAGTGATTAGCAGAGTTTCAGCCCCTAACGGCTGGGCTACACCAGCCCGAGAAGGATGCAAGATTTATATTACGCAAGTTTTGCTACGGCTTAAGTAGCTTCAGGAATTATAAATTAAGGTATGCAATCTGTACACGTATCTTGTTTAGTTAATAACATTACTCCCCAGTTAAACAAAACGTGATGGCTATCTGAAGTTTGGCTTGACCTATGCTTAGTTTCTAAAAATGTTTTAACATTGTGCACCTGTATTGGCACAATCTCTAAAATTGACTGAAATTCATAGATCTGTAAGCATTGTCAGTAGCCTACTAACTATGGTAACCTAGTCCTTCTGTTGAATAGGTTTAGATGCATTCCACCTTTCTTCTGTAACTACTGGCGGCCATTGCTGTTTCTTCCTTTTATGAGACACCCACACACTAATAGGTGAGGTTTTTGTACCTTCCCATATTCCATTGGAGGCATATTGAATTCAGATCAGCCCATACACTGGGTAACTCTGCAATTTGTTAACTAGATGCCCTGAAGTATTTGAGTAGATTGATCATAATGGTACTCGGAGCAGGACCTTGCAAATACCCATGGACATAGACATCCTTGGACAGGTGTAGAGTTGGTTGACTCAAATCTTGCAGATTATTGAATGTATGTGCAGTATACGTAAATAAAATGGAGAATAAGTCATATGCTATAGACAGTAGCGAAAATTGAAGAGTTAGATATGACATAATTAAGTGAATGTTAACTGTTTGATCCATCATTTGAGTACAACTACTAATGTTTGGTGATTTTATGTTTATTTTTCTGTTCTGCTAATTATGCAATTTTGGAACATAAATTACAAATTATCATCAGTCCATACAAGGCTTCTGAAGAAGAGGGATACCCTCGAAACACGTAAAGCCACACTGTTATGTGTCTTGGAATTTTGAAGAATATGTTTACTTGACTTGTTTAAAAAACAATTTGTGTATTTTAAGATATCCGTTTTCTCTGAAATCTTTTTTCTGTTATTATTTTGAAATTATTGTGAATCATTTATCCTGACATCGATTGATGTCTATTAAGTATGATTTAACACCATTTTGGTGGATTGACAATAGTGTGCGAGAGACGGGAGGATCCCTATTGTTGGATCTTTTTTTTCTGCTCTTGACCAATGTTCACAGTGTCCTCCTTTGGTCATATAAAAAAAAGAAATTCTTGGGTTGAATGTCACCTATCCCAAATAGCACCAATTATTCAGTATTCTGCCAACGCGTTTCAGACTATACAAAAGTCCATCTTCAGGGCAAGGATTGCTAATGGTTCCATAACATTGGTGTATCCACACCTTAAGATCCTATGGAGAGATATGAAAAGGGATTGCTGTTAATACTATATTGTAGTCAAACTCTGTGTCAACTAAAGATACTAGATTGTCACAATCCTCTTAATTCCACTGATGAAATCTATCACTCTGACTTGACCACACTCGCTTGTTGAAATATACTGGGGCTCGTGCGTACTTGTGTGTTGTGGTGTACACCTCAGACGAGTGAATTCCAAAAAACTCTAGTATGTAAGCAAATCAATTCGTAAATAGTCTAAACTTCAAACATTCAAAGGACTCAAGTGTGTAAACCCACAATTTGTGAAGCTCCACCGCTCTACATATGCCTAGCCCTGTTTATTGAGTGTCTAGTAATACCTAGAAACCACACCCAAGCGTGCTGGTGTGGTCTCCTATGCTCCGAACCAAATGTTTAGTAGACAACAATATAGCCAAGTGGCATGCATCCTGGAGCAGAAAAGTCCCCCCGTGTGTCCATACCGAAAGGCATCATTCACTGTAACGTGGCTTCCCTATCTATTTTATTCAAGATGGCCACACTTTACTATAGCATTTCTACCTTTAGCAAGCTGTATATGTATATCGTGCGTGTTGCATTTCAGCGTATGCATTGATAATGTTATGTTCTTCATGTCTGTATGGTGCAGGTAATATTCTTCATGTCTCAATGCACATTTGAACTAGTATGCATGTTTCTTCATGGTGAGTGCACATCTGCTTCAAGACTATTGTACTCTCGTGTGTCAGTTTGGCAATGAGGTCACTTTCTCTCGTCGTGTTCAGTTACAGCATGTTCATTTCTTCTTGAGTTTCTTCTTGTATTGTTCCAGGATAAGGTTGGTATGGTTGTCTTAGTGCATAATGTTTTGTGAAAACAAAATCAAAATATCAAGGCTGAGTACCCCAAAAGAAAATACACCGAACACGGGTTACAAAGGAACATTCAAAGTACTTTATTTTATACTGAATCCAGTTACAAAAACAGAGCAAAATCAGATAGCTATCGGCCCTCAGTACAACACAACGAACTCCAGCATGGTTCAGTGTGCTCTGTGAGAGACGTTGTACATTAGAATGCATTCGCTTTTTATACACTTGGTGGGCACGATGTCCAGCCCCACTTCGGGTTAATATTCCATTTAATACATCACCGATCTAGGGTTCGTGCCAAGTCTCGAACAACCGCATTTAATTGGTTTGCCTTTAATACATGTATCAACAAGCCTATGCAATAACTGTGTATTCTAAGATTTTCCTACAGGCCTTCTCAAACATTAATACAATGTAGTTAAACAGATGTTCTATGTTCAGTATTTGAAAACATTGTTTCAACATATGCTCGTGGATTAGTTTCATTGCACGAGTAATCCTTTTACATAGAGGTCAATGAAGGACAAGGTCTCAGTTCACGACCTCAACAAGTGGCCTGCAGGCAAGTTACATATTAGCTATGTACAGAGGTCAAGACGGCCATGTTGTATTCTGGAATGACATCGTCCACCATTTTTAACTCACAGGGTGACTTTTACAAAGCGAATCCTAAAATGGCGGTTCGACCTAAAATGGCGGCTTACATTGATTTAAGGTCAGGACCTTGCAACACGGATTCTTTCGCAAGCGACTTTTCGAGGAGCTTGGCGTAGGCCAATATTTATAAATTTATTGCAATAGGAGGCACGATATGATTTCTCTTTTGACAAACCCTCCTTTTGGCCTATTCCAAGTGCTAAAAACTTCTTTGGATCTCCTTGCAAATAACTCCATGCATCATCGTCCATGCACCCTGAATCACTATCGGAAATATCTATTGCCATTAGGTAATTTGCTAAAATATCTTTCAACACATATTCTTTGGAAGTTTTATCCAGGGCATACACTTTATGTCCTATCAAACCTATCGCTTGTGTGCAACATCCCCCTAGCATCAAACACAAACCAGGCAGACACTGAATACAGCAACAAAGAAACAACAGGATTCCCAAAACCGCAAGAAGTCCCAGAACCAAGCGCTTAGATCCCAGTTTCCCTTGGGAACATGCACTTCGGAACTAAGGACGTGCAGATTCTGTATTGCCTTGAAGATAGTTGGGGAGGAATCTGGTACAAAAGCACAGCAAGCGGACCCCACTAATTTACACACTCAGCCAGAATGACATCTAATGCAATTCGGTTTTGAAGTGCTACTGATCTTATCGCCTTTTGTTCTAACGTCATATTATAGAGTATGTCCGTGGTCCGGTTGATGGTTCTCTCCAATACTCTCGCTAGTTTTCTGATATCTTCTGAATTCGCTATCTGCCCCCAAAATGGCACAACTGATTTAGCTGTATCTCCCAAGATTTGTGCTGGGGTGTCACCATTCTCGTCCCGCTGTGGACGAGCCTTCAAAACTTCTCTTGTACTAGCTATAAACACCCCAGGTAACAGGATCCCTAAATAAAAGTTTCCCTGCCAATCCCTGGGCAACCATGGGAATGCTACATTACCACAGACAAAGTAGACAGGTTCGCCTATATACAAAGGTCTGTTTTCCCCAGTCAAATTTGCAACATTGGCACAACCTAGATAATTTCCCATCGACTGAGTTCCATTCCTCTGTATGCAAAAATAAACTGAATCGGGGCTATGGTTAACAGTGTAAGAAGGAGGCATGGCATCCTTATTGCCTATTGGAGCCATCTTAAAGGAAATCAAAGATCGGAAAGGACGAGACAGTTTATCAGAAGGCCTAATAGATGCAACATTCGGTTTACTCCTGTTTGCAAAAAGCGAGCATCCCAGGGGAGTCAAAACACGTTTCTCAAAACTATTCAAATTGGTGCCATCAAAGTTCCCTGAGATGCTATCATTCCACTGGCCAAAGAACAGTGCTCTAAGAGAAGCATAGCAAGCAGTTGTCAACGGTAAAGGATGAATATACCAACCTAGCCCCTTATCCCCGTGTTGCGGTAATTGTGAGCAGACCCAACAGTTAGATTTATTAAAAATGCCATGCGTAGCATTCATGATAAGCAGTAGAGTATTATTGTGGTACCTTTGTCTGTGCTGAGAATCCCTAGGGGATAGAGTATGCAAATGTACAATGGGAGTAGGAACAATAGGTGCACTTTCAGTAGGCAAGAAAAGTTCTAAAGAATTAGTTTCCTCGAGGTACCACAATCCTAAGGCAGCGACTATTAAAAAAAATATATCATTATAAAAATACAGCAATACATTTTCGGGGCCCAGGCATTTTGTCCATTGTCCCGGTTGGTCGCCCCCTTATTTACAAGTTCCAGACGAGCGGTAGAGGAAGCAGGCATTGTAGTCTTCAAATGGATGCCCCAAAGTTCTTTGCTGGCGATCTCCCGGTCAATCTACTTCTTAGTCCTTCCACAACCCTAGCCACCCAAATCTCCTTTCTCAAATTTGGGCAAAAACAAGCCCTCGATGATCCTTTTCTTTATCAGATGCACAGCAAAACCGTGACGTAAGTCTATCAGATGCACAGCAAAACCGTGCCATACGTCTATTTCCTCGGACGTAGATTGTACCTTACTTTTCCCGGTAATGATTGATCTGGAAACAATATGTTGTCACTTCCTGCTGGAGGTAACGTGTCAGAAGCAAGTGAAGGTGCTGAATTTGAAATAGCAGTTTCCGGATGCAAAATGTTTAGAGAGAGTAGGGGGACAAAATGGCTGCTTCCACAAGCCTCACGGGCTCAGGGAGTTTCTCTGACACACTCTCAGTGCTACTTACTGCTTTGGGATCATTGGTTACAGTATCAGCGAGGGGTTCTGTTTCTTCTGTAACGTGTGGCACAGGGTGAGGAAGTTTCTTGACGTGGGACGCGTGGATCCAGTTCTTTCTCCCAGCAACCCGCACCGCTGTCTGGGTGACCAACAGGACTTGGAATGGCCCACGCCAGCTAGGCGCGAGGCAAGAGGAGCGCTCGAAAGATTTGATGAGCACCCAGCTTCCAGGCCGTATGCTGTGGCCCGGTCCCTCGTATCGCACAGGTAAAGCTTCTCGTACCTGGTGATAAATCAAATACAGGTTTTTAGTCAACTGGCTACAATAATCTGAAAGTAATACATTTTCAACATTTCTAAATGAGTTACATTTAGGAAGGTTCCAAATATTGGCAGGTCTCCCCATTACCACCTCAAATGGAGAGAGCCCAGTGTTAGTTTGAGGGGTTGTGCGCATGGATAACAACACGATCGGTAAGGCGTCCGGCCATTTTAGTTTAGTGCCGGCACACGTTTTAGCGAGCTTGTTCTTAATGATACCATTGTGTCTTTCTACTAGTCCGTCGCTCTGAGCATGTCTGTCCGAATGGAACCGTTTGTCAATGCGTAATGCTGTACATATCTGCAGAATTACAGCAGCGACAAAATGTGGACCATTGTCCAACTAGATAACTCTTGGTAGCCCGAATCGTGGGAAGTATTCCTTTAACATGATTTTTGCAGTAGTCATAGCTGTAGCATCGTTAACAGGGAAAGCCTAAACCCATTTACTAAAAGCACAGATAACCACCAGTACATATTTCTTATTATCGCATCGTTCCATTTCAATAAAGTCAAAGTGGATCCCTTCAAAGGGGATAGAGGGTGGCCCAAAACTACCCCTTGGAGTTACTGTCCCCTTTCCCACATTGTGTTGTAGGCAAATCATGCATTCCTGGACGTAGTGCTGGGCAATTTTCAAAATTTTGTAATTTACCCAAACTTTCTTTAACATTTTTGTCATCTTCTGGGCACATAAATGCATAGGACCATGGGCCATGATGACCATCATCATGACATACGCATCAGGGAGTAGCCATTTCCCTTCTACTATGTCCACCCAACATCCGTCACCGTCAAGTATCCCCAAGCCTTCAGCCCACCTTTTGGATTCTTCTAACGTGGCATCAGCTTGGATATCCCGTACAGGCCCAACACCCTCATCCATTGCATAAGCATTTACAGACTCCCTTGAAACATACATCTCCGTAAGGAGATCGGTAGCAGTATGCCTAGCTATCTGATCAGCGAAAGCATTCCCTTTCCCTATATCATGTGTAATCTTTCGATGTGCTGCACATTTCATAACTGCTAACTGAGTAGGGAGCCCAAGCGCTGAGAGTAGTTGTAATATTAGGGAGCCATGTTGAATTTTGGTGCCATGCGAAGTTAGGAACCCTCTCTCTGACCAAAGTCTCCCAAAGTTGTGAACCACCCCAAAGGCATACTGACTATGTTTGTTTGTTTATTTATTTATTGTGTGCGCCGGACCCTCGAGTAGCAGGGTGCATAAGACAAGGAGGTTTACAACTTAGATGCAGAAAGGTTACGGTTACAACATATGACAGAAAACAGGAAATTCTTGGCTCCACAGGGTGAGACAAGTACAATACAGAAAATACGCAGCCACGCAATCAATTTATAGCTAACGTTTGCATAGTAACAGGTCGGTGTATAACAGGTGCAATGCATGTAGTGGTGGGTGGGAGAGTGCAAGTTATATGGCATTTTCGGTAAGCCATTTCATTTCAGTGTTTGTTCTGAATTTGTTGAATGTTAGGTCAGATCTAAGTGCCTGGGGTAGGGAGTTCCACAATAGAGCTGCCTTGACAGGTAAGGTGGAACCTCTGATTTTGGTTAGTTTAAATCTAGGCACTAAAAGGGAATTAGGGCTGACTGTTCTAGTGAGACTAGTAGGGTTTTTTCTAGTAAATTGTTCTATAAGGTAGTGGGGGGGCTTTGTTGTTTAAGCATTTATGGGTGAGGGATGCAGTTTTAAGGTTGATTTTTTCTTGGGTAGAGAGCCATTTGTGTTTGCGTCTTATTTCAGAAATATGTGCTCTTCTCGGGATGCTTAGGGCCACTCTGAGTGCATTGTTTTGGAGCACTTGTATTCTGTTGATTATTTGTTTGGAAGTCCCTATAAAGAGGGAGTTGCAATAGTCTAATTTTGATAAGATGAGGGCTCTAGCTAGGATAAGACAGCTATCTTCTGATAAGAATTGTTTACCGGCTTGTATTAATTTGCATGTATAGGCCGTGGATGAGGCCAGTGAATTCACCCGTTTGGTAAAGGAGAGAGTCGAGTCAAGGTAAAAACCTAGAGTTTTTACTTCTTTAGCGACCTTAATAGTATTCCCATCGATGATAAATGCCGAATAGTTTCGGTTGAGTTTAGAGATGCGGGCTGCAGTGCCCAGTATGATGAGCTCTGTTTTGTCATCATTCAAGCACAGGCCGTGGTTGGCCATCCATGCTTGAACGATGCGTTAGACTCTGTTCACCAAAGCCAGATCTTCCCCATAATCCCCGGGAAGTGGTAGGAGAATCTGCGTATCATCCGCATAGTTAGTGTAGGTGATACCCAGATTGTCAAGATCGTCAAAGAGTGGCTTGGTGAAGATGTTGTAAAGTGTTGGCGAGACGCAGGATCCCTGGGGCACTCCGCAGGTGATGGGTATCGGGTCTGCTGCCGCTGAAGGGGAGAACACCCTCATGGTCCTGTCGCTGAGGAATGATTGTATCCAGACTATGGCCTCCCCTGAGAAGTTGGCTGCTGAGTCCAGGTGATTGCATAGGACCGTATGGTCCACCAAGTCAAAGGCGGCTGACAGGTCTAGTAGAAGGAGGAGAGCTACTTTGCCCTCATCTCTGAGTGAGTCTATTTGGGCCTTCAAGTCAATAAGGGCTGTCTCTGTGCCATGTAAGGGTCAGTAACCGGATTGGCGGACGCCAAGGAGCTGGTTCACCTCAAGGAAATTCTGAATTTGGGTGTAAGCTACCTTGTCTAGTATTTTTAGTAAGAAGGGCACCGTGGTGATGGGCCTGTAGTTTGTGGGGATGTTAGGGTCAGGGGTTTGTTTTTTCAGTAGGGGAAGTACCCAGGATTCCTTTAGGTTCCGTGGAATGTGCCTGTGGTAAAGGAGGCATTGATGAGTTTTGTGATAAAGAGAGCTAGATCTCTAGCAGCGTCCTTGATCAATTGTGCTGGGCATTGGTCACCTTTGCAATTAGATGGTTTGAGAGCCAGAATAGTTTTCTCTACTTCAGTCACTGAGACCTTTGAGAAGCTGAATTGGGTGCATTCATTAGGTTTGGGTGTAAGGATTTTGTCCCCGGGGGTTTGGGTTCTGGCTGGTAATGAGGCTTTTTTTTAGGGCAATTTTAGTTTGGAGGTTGAACACTTTAGTGGTGAGAGCCAGCTGTATGTCTGTGCACCAGGTTTTACCTTTGATAGAGTCATCCTGTACAGCGATAGGCGTTTCCAGTTCTTTTAGGATGGAGAAGAGCTCCTTCATGCTGGAATTGGCTTGGGTAATCCTGTTGTTATATGTTTCTTGTTTGGCCAAGATGATGTCCTTTTTGTATTGCTTAGAGATGTTTGTTAGATTGGATTTGTTTTCAGCGGTAGGATGTGAGTTCCATATTGTTAGGCATTTTCTTTTTTGTAGTCTTAGATTTTTTAACTATCAGTATATATATTTACTGCAAGACCTTCAGAAAGTTCACAAGCTCGGGTCAATGCTATAATCTCTGCGGCCTGCGCAGAATTCTCTTAGATCCACAACCGTGCTCAATGTAGTGATTGCTTAAGCAGCTGTGGATGTACCATCCGGAAGTTTAAAGCAGGAGCCATCACAAAACAGCTCTCCTTGCGGATTATCCAGGGGAGTATCTTCAAATCAATTGTACCCTTTGTCTCTTGTTCGGTCGTATACAAACAATCATGTGGCACTTCATCGCCGCAAGTAGTATCTTGCGGGAAAGGTAGGATTTCAGCTGGATTAAGAACACAACACCTCTTAATTTGAATGTGAGGAGCAAACAAGATCAATTCATATCTTGTCAACCGTGCAGAAGTGAGGTGTTGCGTTTGCGTTCGGTTCAGTAGAACATCTACAGAGTGAGGCACCATCAGGGTTAGATCATGGCCTAGGACCATTCCCTCACTCTGCTTTACAGACGCAGCAGCAGCAGCGTCAGCATGCAAACATCTTGGCAAAGCGCATGCTACAGGATCAAGGGCAGAAGAAAAGTAACCGCATGGCCTATTCTTCCCTCCATGTTCCTGCGTTAATACAGCCAAAGCACATCCATCACATTGATGCACAAACAACACAAAAGCCTTTTCAATGCAGTCTTAAGCAAGTCAAACGATTGCTGGTGTTCTGCGTTCCATGGCAATGGCGAAGAAATGCCCTTCTTTGTCAAAGCCAACATGGGTTTGATCACTAGTGAAACATTTGGGATCCACAACCTACAGTAAGAAGCCATACCTATCAAGGCTCTAACTTCCTTCTATGTATGTGGGACAGACATGCCAGAAATGTGTTTTATTCTTTCAGGTGTCAATCTTCTTCCCTACTTTGACAGGAGATAGCCTAAATAGGCGACCTCCTGACAACAATATTTAAATTTTTTAAGCAAAGCTTTGTGACCATGCTTAGCTAGATGGATAAGCAATAACATAGTGCCCTCCTTACAGGCACTCTCAGAGTCAGCAGCTAGAAGCAAATCATCAACGTACTGAAGCAAGGTACAGGTAGAGGGCAATTCAAGGGTATCAAGTTGTTCTTTCAAAGCCCTACTATAAATGCTAGGACTCTGTGTACCCTTGAGGTGCACGAGTAAATGTGAACGAGCGTCCCCCTAAGGTGAATGCAAACAAATATCTACTATCCTTGTGTATAGGAATACTAAAGAAAGCATTATTCAGGTCCACAAGACTAAAGTAAGTAGCTGTAGCTGGAATCATGGTTAGGATTGTCATTACATCAGGCACAATTGGAAATTGTGGTGCCACGACTTTATTAATGGCACGTAAATCAATTATAAAACGGAATGGAATTGCATTATCGCCTTTCTTGTACACGGGTAAAATCGGACAGTTGCACAAACTTCCTGAAATTTCTTCAATCACCCCGCGATGCACAAAATCGGAACCAATGAATTTCAAAGCTTGCTCGCCCTCAACTGAAATCTTATAGTGAGGAATGCGTGGCAGCTCAATTCCATGTTTCAAAACTATCTTGACAGGTTCAATCTGTAAAACAACAACATCATTGTCGTCGACAGCCCACAAGCTCTCTGGCACATCAATGAATTCTGGAGGCAAAGGTCTAGTCAAGAATTGTGAGACAGAAAATTGCTGTGGTGAAATCGTCAAGCATACTCCATCAGAAGAACAATAAATCACTGCATTTAATTCTTTTAATAGATTCAACCCCAGCAAGTTCTCTCCGCAATCCGAAGTCAACAGAAATGGACAATGGTCCGTAAAGGGACCCAAAGAAATAGGCACCGGCAAAGTAACTGGACAAACAACTGGTGTACCAGAAAACCCTACAGAAACATTGGTTTGCCCTGACAGTGGAATGTTTCGAACCTGTGAATGATCAATACAACACTTCTATGCTCCAGTGTCTATCAAAAACTGATGTTTCCTATTCCCCACCACCATTTCAACGTAGGGACCTTTCTGATTGACGGGAATAGGTGTAGGTTCCAAACCCTGCTTTGGGCAATCCTAACAAAACAGAATATCATCAAAAGGAACACCTTCAGATAAATATGCAGCGGAAGGATGATCAAATATGTTCCTGGTGTCCACACTCGGAGTCTGATTGTCCTGTGAGAAAGGTTGCTGAGGGTCCTGTGTAAATTGACCTCTACCAGGGCCCCCTACACCCGGGTGACCTCTGGATCGCCTACCCATATTTCCAAATGTATTATTTGACCTTTGTTGAAGGACGGGGCATTGTGCTCGTCAATGACCCTCTCGACGACAATAAGCGCACTGGTTAATGTTCACAGGACCCAAGGGCACATTCCCCTGTGGGACATACTGCCCTCTAACCTGAGAACTACCCCCTCCGGGGCCTCTAACAATTTGCTGCAATAGCACTTTAGTTTTCAAATCCCCTTTTCGTTTTTCAACCCTATCTCTTTCATTATTGACACGGTTCTCGTAGTACTGAGCCATGTGCAGTACTTCTGATTGTGATTTCGCCCGCCAAGCGCTCTCAGAAGACATAATTTGTGACTGGATGTCAGGCAGCAATCCATGCACAAATGTGTCCACGAACAACCTTTTCCCAGACTCTGTGCCTAGGTCTTGTCCACTGAAATCCGAGAATACCTGTTCGAACCGATTAAAGAACTCGGTAGCACCCTCAGACTTTCCTTGGACACAGGCCGTAAGTTTGTCCCATATCATTCTTTTTTCTGGAATTATAGATTTTGCAATAATTCTATCAGGCAAAGTTAGTATCACCTGAGGCGGTCTTTTATCAGCTGGCGTTTCTCCATCGAGTCTAATTATATTCACCCATGTATCTCCCAACCCTGGTACGTCGTCAGTAGTTCTAACTTATTTCCATAAATTTACGGGCAGGAGTCCAGGGAATAACAAATCAATATCGCCTAAGGTGAATACTGAGGATTGCAAAACGGACTATATTTCTTTATAGAATCCTGTTGGATTTTTCCTAATATCAGGAATGGATTGTCTAATAGTGTTCACTTCCTGTTGTGAAAACGGGACGTGAACAAACGGTGATACATAATGTGCGGGAATGTCCACAGCAGGTGTACCTGCTGCAACATTAGCAGGAATCTCAACCTTTGGGACAAATGTCGGAGGTACCTCTCTCATAGGCAACTGAGAAGTAGGTGACTCCGAATGCTTACTAAGCAACAGAGCTAAATCGAGCGCTAAAGCAGTCGAAGAAGTGTAAAGTGAAAAAGCTCTCTTGTAAATACTCAATAAATCTGTGGGACAACTAATCTTTCTTTTTACACAATCCTCCTGTAGGTACTCTATCATTACCTGTATTACTTCCCTCTGCATTTCTGGCGTATACTGACTATACGTGTCATATACTTCAACGGGAGTTATCGACATATCCGAAATCCATCTAAGTGCATCTTTCGTACAAATTCGTGCTTCCTCAGATATCGATTTACGACAAGGAAGGAACCGTTTCTGTACATACATATTTTCCTCCTCGTCATCCTCCTTCTGCACTTTTCTAACTCCTTTCTATATCAAAATAACCTCTCGACATGCTCATTTACCTTCTCCACAGTGTCTCTAGGAAGCGCTAGAGTATTTAGATACCTTAACCCTGGCGGAAGACCCGCATTATTTAATCTTCCCCACATTATACATAACTGAATCCCTAAACCTTCAATAAAAACATTTTTCTCAGGAAATTTATCCATTTTATAAAGTGTGGCAAAAACACTAACTTAATCATCCTTCTCCATACAATGCTTAGCCCAGCCCATGCAATTAACTCACGTTTCTTCTCCGGTGGTACAGTATTGCGAGTGACAACCTTTGACCCTGCACCTTGATCGATTACAAGCGGCTCAAGACCACTTGGAAGAGAGGGAGCAGGCAAATTCGATGGAGGTACTGTAACTGGTGCGATAAAAAGAGGTGGGGGAGCTGGAGGAAGGGGAACATTAGGAGGAACAGGAACAACAGGAACGACAGCAGGTAGAACAGGAATAACAGGTGGAAGAGGCAAGGTAGCAGGAAGAGGAACATATGGAGGTGGCGCAGAGGCACCAGGCCTTCGTTCATTTAATAATTTATCTATGAAGTCATCGGAAGCATGGAGGTCTTTGGACAGATATATTTTTTGAATTCCAAGTGAGAAAGCCCTGTCCATATTTCTAGTCGATTCAGAATGTTTATCTTGGTCATACAATAATGCTTTTTCATCGTTCGTTTGTTTGTTTGTTTGTTTGTTTAGAATTTATTGTGCGCACCGGACCCTGAAGTATAAGGGCGCAAAAAGTAAGAATATGTACAGCTTAGAGCATAGGTTACAGGTTACAGTTACAAGTTACAGACATTACCAGTTACAGAAATTACCAGTTACAGGTGCAAGTTTACAATACAGGTTTACAATCGTATGATGCAGATACTGTGTAGCAAACAGGCGTGAGCATTATCATGGGTTCAATTAGCAGTTGCTGTCGTTAGCCAGTTAATTACAATTTGCCTGAATTTGGAAAAGGAGTGTTCTAGCCTCGCAGTAGTGGGTAATTCGTTCCACAATTGAGCAGCTTTGACTGGGAAGCTAGCTCCGCCTATGGTGGTCAGTTTAAAGCGTGGTACTTGTAGGCGATTGGTGTAGGCAAGTCTGGTTTGTCTTGTGGGGTGTGTTCTGGTGAATCTGTCCTTAAGGTATTGGGGGGCTTTGTTGTGTAGAGATTTGTATGTGAGAGATGCCGTTTTGAGTCTAATTTTCTCGTGGGTGGAGAGCCATTTGTGTTTCCTTCTTATTACTGTAATGTGTTCTCTCCTGGGGATGTTCAGTGCCGCTCGGAGGGCCTTGTTTTGCTGTATCTGGATTTTGTTTATGATAGATTTATTGGCTCCTATGTACAGTGCGTTACAATAATCTAGTTTGGAGATGATAAGGGCTCTGGCTAAAGTTAGACAGCTGTGCTGGGAAAGGAATTGTTTTCCTGCTCTAATGAGCTTACATGTGTAGGCTGTCGAGGAAGCTAGGGAGTTTACCTGTTTGGAAAATGATAGGGTAGAATCAAGGTAGATCCCTAATGTTTTAACTTCTTTGGCAACTTGTATGCAGTTCCCATCTATGATAAAGGAAGAGTAGTTTGTGCTTAGTTTTTTGATGAGGGGTGCGGTGCCTAGGATAAGAAGCTCAGTTTTATCATCGTTCAGGCATAGGCCATGGGTTGCCATCCATGCCTGAACGATGCTGTATATTTTGTTCACCATTGCTAGATCTTTTTCGTAAACCCCTGTGAGTGGGAGGAGGATCTGGGTATCGTCAGCGTAGTTGGTATACGTGATACCCAGAAGGTCCAAATCATCAAACAGAGGCTTAGTGAATATGTTATATAGCGTTGGTGAAACGCATGATCCCTGTGGCACGCCGCAGGTAATAGGGATGGGGTCTGCAGCTGCTATAGGTGAGAAGACCCTCATGGTGCGGTCACTGAGGAAGGATTGTATCCATGCTATAGCCTCAGTGGAGAAGTGTGCTGCTGAATCTAGGTGGTTACATAGGACTTTATGGTCCACTAAATCAAAAGCGGCCGATAGGTCTAGTAGCAGGAGGAGTGCTGGTTTTCCAGAGTCTCTTACTTTGTCTATTTGGGCTTTCAGGTCAATCAATGCAGTTTCTGTGCCGTGGAGAGGGCGGAAGCCAGATTGTCGGGAGCCTAGTAGTTGGTTTTGTTCCAGGAAACTCTGGATTTGTATATATGCCACTTTATCCAGTATCTTCAGAAGGAATGGTACCGTAGTAATAGGTCTATAGTTAGTGGGTATGGTGGGGTCTAGAGTAGCCTTTTTTAAGAGTGGGAGCACCCAGGATTCTTTTAAGTTACTGGGGATAATGCCTGTGGTAAAGGAGGCATTAATTAACTTGGTGATAAATGGTGCTAGATCTCGTGCGGCATCTTTGATGAGTTGTGCTGGACATAAGTCTCCTTTGCAGTTGGACGGTTTTAGACCGAGTATTACTTTCTCTACTTCTAGTATGGAGACTTTGGAGAAGTGGAATTGCGTAGTGGGTTTGGAGTTAGGAAGTGTCTTGATAGGCGGTAATATGTTGGGTGCTAGGGTCTCACGTTTTAGTTCTATTTTCTTTTGGAGGTTTCGGACTTTGTTAGAGAGGGCTTGCTGGATTTCGGAGCACCACTTTTTATCTTTAAGACAGTTGTCTTGAGGTGTTATTGGGTTTTCCAGTTCTCTGAGTATGGCGAACAGTTCTTTAGTACTTGATTTGGCTTGTGTGATTCTGTTATTGTAGGTCTCTTGTTTAGCTAAGATGATTTCTTTTTTGTAATGAGAAGAGATTTTAGCTAGTTTCAGTTTATTTTCTGGGCTGGGGTTAATTTTCCATGTATTTTCCCATTTCCTTTTTTCTAATCTCAGATTTTTTAAGAGAGGGGTGAACCAGTTGTTCAGGTGGTTCTTTGGCTTGCTGTTTCTGAGCTTGAGTGGTGCGATGTTGTCAAGAGTTTTGTTCATGATATTGTTAAATTCTTCCACTAGGCTGTTAGGGTTAAGGTTGTCAGGTAGAGCGACCAAAGTGGGCATGATGCCGGGGAGTAGTTTGTCTAGTGTCATGTTTTTTTTATTTCTGGTAAGTGCAGGAGGTGCACATGGTTGTTGCAGTTTGGGGGTGGCAGTGTCCAAGGAGAATGAGATTAGATGGTGATCTGACCAGATTTGGGGTGAGATGGTGAGAGTGGCTATATTGCAATTGTGGTCAGCAATCCAATCAAGGGTTCTCCCTTTGATATGGGTGGGCTCAAGCACTCTTTGTGTGTAGCCCAGTTCTGTTAGGGTGTTGGAGGCTGCTGTGGCTTGTAAGTCGTTGATATCATTGAAGCCAATATTGAGGTCGCCTAGTAATATTGATTGAGTAGTATCTTTAAGGTTTTCTGATAAGATGGTAGTTAAGTCTTCTATGAAATTCTTGATTGGACCTGGAGGTCTGTATATCAAATGAATGTTAAGGGTTTGTGAGTTAGCTGTAGGTGTCTTGGTGGACATTATCTCACAAGATTCAATGGTTGGTGAGGGGGTGAGTCTCATCTGGAGTTTAGTTTTGACGATGATGGCTAGTCCTCCACCTCGAGCTCCGCACCTATCTGATCTGAGGATAGTGTAATTATTGGGCACAGCTAGGGATAGTGCTGGGCCTGATGTCTCATGTAGCCAAGTTTCTGTAATGGCTAGGAAGTCGTAATCTTCTGTCAGGATAACTTCCGATATTTCTATGGCGTGGGCGACTAAGGATCTAGCGTTTATTAAGGCTCCTTTGAGTTTAGGTGTGCGGTTAAGATGTGTAGCAGTATTTTTTGCAGCATTGGGAGTGGCAATTGTTTCTTTATTAGTTTGGTAGTTGTTGAGCTTAACGTGGTTATGGGTGAATGGTTTGCGAGTAGGTTCTTTTTTGGTTCGAGTAGTGTTAGTTTCGTATTTGATGAGCGGATCAAAGATTCTGGGTAGTCTTGCTCGTAATCTTAGGTTTCTGTCAGCTATGTTATATTGTGTAGTGGAGTGTTGTATTGTAGTTGCTATAAGAGGCGACATGGTGAGATGTTCCCATGGGGCGAGTGAGGAGGCCAGGTATACTAGGTAGGATAGTATAAGGAGCATTGTGTAATGTGTAAGCGTCCTGTGTCTGGATAGATGGCTAGAGTTTTAGTTATGGTGTAGTGCAGGCAAAGTAACTGCTAAGTCTGCTATGTTGTTATCTAGAAAATGAGGTCAGGCACATAGTGTTAAGTTGCAGTAATCATAGGGCTCGTACAGATGGCAGTGTGGTGAATATATGACCATGGGCAACACAATTGCTATAGTCTATGAGCGACCAAAGGGCACAACACAATTACTGTGGTCAATGAGCGACCAAAGGGCACAACATGATTACTGTGGTCAATGAGCGACCAGAGGGCACAACACAGTTACTGTGGTCAATGAGCGACCAGGGGGCACAACACAATTACTGTGGTCAATGAGCGACCAAAGGGCACAACATGATTACTGTGGTCAATGGGCGACCAGAGGGCACAACACAGTTAATGTGGTCAATGAGCGACCAAAGGGCACAACACAATTACTGTCGTCAATGAGCGACCAAAGGGTACAACATGATTACTGTGGTCAATGGGCGACCAGAGGGCACAACACAATTACTGTGGTCAATGAGCGACCAAAGGGCACAACATGATTACTGTGGTCAATGGGCGACCAGAGGGCACAACACAATTACTGTGGTCAATGAGCGACCAAAGGGCACAACACGATTACTGTCGTCAATGAGCGACCAAAGGGCACAACACAATTACTGTCGTCAATGAGCGACCAAAGGGTACAACGCAATTACTGTGGTCAATGAGCGACCAAAGGGCACAACATGATTACTGTGGTCAATGGGCGACCAGAGGGCACAACACAATTACTGTGGTCAATGAGCGACCAAAGGGCACAACACAATTACTGTCGTCAATGAGCGACCAAAGGGTACAACGCAATTACTGTGGTCAATGAGCGACCAAAGGGCACAACATGATTACTGTGGTCAATGGGCGACCAGAGGGCACAACACAATTACTGTGGTCAATGAGCGACCAAAGGGCACAACACAATTACTGTCGTCAATGAGCGACCAAAGGGTACAACGCAATTACTGTGGTCAATGAGCGACCAGAGGGTACAACATGATTACAGCGGCACTAGTAGGCGTGGCGCGATGTGTTGCACGAGAACAGTAGCAATAGGCTGATGCACATGAGTAACAAATAGTTAGCAAGAGTAAATTCACCAAGGTGTGTGTATATTCTAGCAGTAGGCAGTAGACATTCACATGCGGATCGTGGGTAGACTAAGCAGCTAAAAGTGTTATGCTTACTCACATTGGGTTGAGTCCAGATAGTGCAATTAGAAAGTACTGCTTCCTCCTCGGCATCACGGAGGCTGTCCCACGGTTAGACTAGACTCTTTCAGTGGGTCTGTCAGGAGGCCTCAATACAGCAGAATCTTATGGTGAGATGTAGAGTGGGTGTTACGCTCACATGCGCCAAACAGGGGCAAAACAGGGCCTTAGTATGGCCTTCGGTTGGCCGGCGATCCGCCTGCCGGCGGTTCTTCCTGGTCAAATCGAGGATTAGCCTCGATTTCGTGCCGCGATGCGCCCGGCATGGGCGAGTCAGGCACTTATATGGACAGGGTCAGGCAGGCCCTGGTCCGATGCACGCTTCGCTCCTCGACAGGATCCTCTGCTGGGCTGTGGGGCTGGGGGGGCTCCTGCCCTCGCCCCTCGAGGTGGATGCTGGAAGTGGGGGACCTGGGGCAAAACAGGGCCTTAGTATGGCCTTCGGTTGGCCGGCGATCCGCCTGCCGGCGGTTCTTCCTGGTCAAATCGAGGATTAGCCTCGATTTCGTGCCGCGATGCGCCCGGCATGGGCGAGTCAGGCACTTATATGGACAGGGTCAGGCAGGCCCTGGTCCGATGCACGCTTCGCTCCTCGACAGGATCCTCTGCTGGGCTGTGGGGCTGGGGGGGCTCCTGCCCTCGCCCCTCGAGGTGGATGCTGGAAGTGGGGGACCTGGGGCAAAACAGGGCCTTAGTATGGCCTTCGGTTGGCCGGCGATCCGCCCGCCGGCGGTTCTTCCTGGTCAAATCGAGGATTAGCCTCGATTTCGTGCCGCGATGCGCCCGGCATGGGCGAGTCAGGCACTTATATGGACAGGGTCAGGCAGGCCCTGGTCCGATGCACGCTTCGCTCCTCGACAGGATCCTCTGCTGGGCTGTGGGGCGGGGGGGGCTCCTGCCCTCGCCCCTCGAGGTGGATGCTGGAAGTGGGGGACCTGGGGCAAAACAGGGCCTTAGTATGGCCTTCGGTTGGCCGGCGATCCGCCTGCCGGCGGTTCTTCCTGGTCAAATCGAGGATTAGCCTCGATTTCGTGCCGCGATGAGCCCGGCATGGGCGAGTCAGGCACTTATATGGACAGGGTCAGGCAGGCCCTGGTCCGATGCACGCTTCGCTCCTCGACAGGATCCTCTGCTGGGCTGTGGGGCTGGGGGGGCTCCTGCCCTCGCCCCTCGAGGTGGATGCTGGAAGTGGGGGACCTGGGGCAAAACAGGGCCTTAGTATGGCCTTCGGTTGGCCGGCGATCCGCCCGCCGGCGGTTCTTCCTGGTCAAATCGAGGATTAGCCTCGATTTCGTGCCGCGATGCGCCCGGCATGGGCGAGTCAGGCACTTATATGGACAGGGTCAGGCAGGCCCTGGTCCGATGCACGCTTCGCTCCTCGACAGGATCCTCTGCTGGGCTGTGGGGCGGGGGGGGCTCCTGCCCTCGCCCCTCGAGGTGGATGCTGGAAGTGGGGGACCTGGGGCAAAACAGGGCCTTAGTATGGCCTTCGGTTGGCCGGCGATCCGCCTGCCGGCGGTTCTTCCTGGTCAAATCGAGGATTAGCCTCGATTTCGTGCCGCGATGCGCCCGGCATGGGCGAGTCAGGCACTTATATGGACAGGGTCAGGCAGGCCCTGGTCCGATGCACGCTTCGCTCCTCGACAGGATCCTCTGCTGGGCTGTGGGGCTGGGGGGGCTCCTGCCCTCGCCCCTCGAGGTGGATGCTGACGGCGCGCATGCTTCTCTCTACTTTTAAGGGAATAATGCCCTAAAGCAGGCAGACAATTTCCCAGGCATATCTCAAATTCTTGGTGTTACTTGGTCAATAATTGTGTCTGCAGATACAATGCGCCAAATTCAAATTGTCAGGATTAAATTAAGAATCGGGTCATGACTCACCTGACCAAACCTAAGGAGGTCCGATCGGATGTTAAAGAATCTTACATAACTAATCTTACCTCGTGTATGGTGATTTTGACAAATCTGCCCACCTCGATAAGTGAACCCTCGTCAAGATGCCGTCTCGGTCCACACGCTTATCGTCCAAGGATTGGGTCGTGCAGCACTGCTGAGGTGTCGCGTCTCGTTCAGTGTGGCCCCTTATGTCACACCGTTCGATCCCGGTCCGATAGCGTGCGTCAACCATCAACAATCCGGCATCAATCTTGAGGGTCCCTATTCGGGCGCCAACTGTGAAAACGAAATCAAAATATCGAGGCTGAGTACCCCAAAAGGAAATACACCGAACACGGGTTACAAAGGAACATACAAAGTACTTTATTTTATACTGAATCCAGTTACAAAAACAGAGCAAAATCAGATAGCTATCGGCTCTCAGTACAACACAACTGTCATGATCTCTGCTTCCAAAAGATCAGGACTTGCCCGACTCCCTTGGAAGCAGACCCATAACACCGGTTCCGAGTGCCAGCCAGTCCCAATTGGGACCTTTTGGACCCTGTCCTGGCGCCAGTGGCACCGGGCTCATAAAGATGCCCAGTCCCAGCGCTGGAAGCGCCGGGCTCATAATGCTTGGGGGGACTTACCTGCAGCAGACCATGCTGCTTACTTACCTGCCAGTTGAACCCCTGATCCTCTTCTGTTTGGGACTACTTTTCCTGTTGGGTGGGGCAGGAGCCACTCCCTAGGTTCAGAACACTGGAACTCTTCTGGAAAGCAGGAACTCTTTTCTTACCTAGGCGTGGCTGTGGAAGGAGACACCTAAGCACTACAGGAGGCTATTTAAACCACACCCGATGGATGAATCTTGCTTTGTGTTATTCTGCATTCTCTGCAGCAGAACGCTCATCGTGTCTTCTGCTTCTGATCCTGGGCCTAAGGGAACAAAGGCTTACCATCCTGGAATCCAGTCTTCAGCAGCACCTGTAAAGACAACGAAAGAACAGGTTAGCACTACGGTCTTCAGTGGCAGCGCATCTCTTACCTGGTCCATTGGCTGTCACCAACGCCTCGCGCTGCATTCCGGCATCTGAAAGACAAAGGCTTACCTACTCTTCGCATGCTCCGGAGGTCTTCGCACTGCATTCCGGCATCTGAAAGACAAAAGCTTACCAGCTCTTCGCACGCTCCGGAGGCCTTCGGCGCTGCATCCCGCATCTGAAAGACAAAAGAAGGTGCGTTTAAAGACATTGGGCAACTTTATTACTCACGTGCCATTACTCCTTCCCACGCCGAATCCAGTGGGTATTCCAGCACCCTTCAGCTTCTCTAAAGCTCCGAACTTGTACCTGCAAGATAAAAGGGACAGTTAGTGCGCATCGTGAAGCAGGCTACAAGCGCTTACTTACGTGCTTCCAGGCGCTTCTATTCCTCACGCGGGTTCGATCCTCAACTCTCATCAGCCCGCCATCCGCCATCGCCGGAACCCTGCAAAACAAGAGATATCATTACAAAAGACTTTTAAGACATTTGAAGTGCCCAGAACTTACCGTTCGTGCAGTTAACGACGGACAGCAGTCCTCTGAGGTCAAGAGGCCTGCACCCTTATCCAGTGAAGAAACTGGTTACGGCACCCTGCCCCGAGGCAGATGGAGAGCTCGGCGTTCACTTACCTAAGGTGAGGGCGTTAACCTTTGGGGTTCTACAGGAGAAGAGAAAGGGAAGAGGAGAGAGGCACCCAATAACCCCAGTTCATTAATCCCATATTTTCTATCTGCAGACATCTTACTCTTCGAGTCAGACATACAGTGCACAGAGGTCCAGCCCAAAGAGCCAACCGTGTGTTACACATCACCTTTGAAGATACGGCATTCAACCAGTCAAGACCGGCGCCTCTGCGGGAATCAGGTGAGCGTTACAACAACAAACTCCAGCGTGGTTCAGTGTGTTCAGTGAGAGACGTTGTACATTAGAATGCATTCGCTTCTTATACACTTGGTGGGCACGATGTCCAGCCCCACTTCGGGTTAATATTCCATTTAATATATCACCAATCTAGGGTTCGTGCCAAGTCTCGAACAACCGCATATAACTGGTTTGCCTTTAATACATGTATCAACAAGCCTATGCAATAACTGTGTATTCTAAGATTTTCCATGCAGGCCTTCTCAAACATTAATACAATGTAGTTAAACAGATGTTCTACGTTCAGTATTTGAATACATTGTTTCAACATATGCTCGTGGATTAGTTTAATTGCACGAGTAATCCTTTTACACACAGGTCAACGAAGGACAAGTTCTCAGTTCACGACCTCAACAAGTGGCCTGCAGGCAAGTTACAAATTAACTATGTACAGAGGTCAAGACGGCCATGTTGTATTCTGGAATGACATTGTCCACCATTTTTAACTCACAGGGTGACTTTTACAAAGTGAATCCTAAAATGGTGGTTTGACCTAAAATGGCGGCTTACATTGATTTAAGGTCAGGACCTTGTAACACGGATTCTTTTGCAAGCGACTTTCGAGCAGCTTGGCTTAGGCCAATATTCTTACATTTATTGCAATAGGAGGCACAATATGATTTCTCTTTTGACAGTTTCTCATATTTTCAGAACAGAGTAAGGGAAGGGGCAGGCCCCTCCTGTGATAACCATCCCCTCTTTCGCTGGGATTTGTGGCTTAGTCCCTCAAGAGTCCAATAGGATCCGGCCTTGCCCTATCGCCATGAGCACCCCCCCACACTGCCTTCTGGGCCCACACCCACCTGTCGGGTGGCTTGCCTCTGCCCTGCACTTATGTGTTGGGCGTAGACCTCCCCCCTTCACTTGGAACGTCTCTTCCCGTGCACTTACCTGTTTCCTCCTCAACAGGCACCCCTGAAACCCCTCGCAGAGGACCCCAACAGCACTTACCCCCAACCCCACCCACATATTTCTTTTCACTGCACTTGCATGTTCTGAATGTCACAAGGTCTAATAGGACCGCTTTTTTGTTTCTATTCATTCATTCTCAATTTTCAATGTTTGTATGCTCCCTTGCTCCATTCCCTCTTGCCTTGTGGCACTTTGAAACACTGGGCCTCATTACCAGGTAGGCGGCCATGGAATGAACGGTGCCGGTAAGGGACCGGCACTGTTCATTCTGGGCCGCCCTATTACGATGTCTGCAGCGGGACCTGCTCTGGAACGCCTGGTCAGACCAGGCTCCTTAGCGGGACCCACTAGCAGACCACGATGCTAACAACGGGCCCTTCATTAATGGGCATGTTGTTAGCATCCTCCCCATTCCCATTGAGCACTATGGGGACTCAAGTGGGAATGGGGATGCACAGTGTCTGGGTCCCGCGAAAGGGATTTACCGGGCACTCCAAGGTCGGAATGGCCCGGTAAGTCCCCTTTTGCAGGACCCGGTCCCTGTACCCAGTATGGGGGTAGCCATACTCGTAATGAGGCCCACTGTCTTGCTGTATAAGTGCCTTATGAATATCCAATAAATAAATAAAATACAATGATGTATTCATATCACTCCTACGGAATAGAGGAGGAGGAGGGGCAGACACCATGGATGACTTATTTATCTGCCTCTCAACAGTTTGTTGAACAGAAACATCTTTTTCATTATTCCGTTCATGAGAGCACTTAGATACTCCCAATTACACAATTCTGTCAAAGCCACGATACCTTTATTTCTCTCACCAATAAAATTCCTGGTACAGCTTATCTTGTCTTGTATTGTGCACCCACTCAGTGTCCTCTGTGAGACAAAGGACCTAATTTAATTTGACAAGGGATGTCAGACATCGATGATACTTTTCAACTGTCGCCTGCATGGTTTATAATATTTCGGTAATTTCACACTTGAGATCTCGGATGAGAAGTGCCTATTTTCATGGGGATAAAGATATGACTTGTTGAAATGTGAAGAAATATTTCTGATTTATTTAGGGATTGTGGCATGCCAAATATTGAATGTGACAACATAGATATGCTCGTATGTTGGTACATTTCATGGTGATGATGTACATTTAACATAAAGAAGACAACAATACCAGAACATTTTTTATATATTTTAAAGGGGGGGTGCTGTTAAAAATGTAATGTTTAAGCAACTGTCTTGTGATGCTATTATCTAACTTAAATGTAATGTTTGTTTTTTGTTTAAAAAAAAGTACACCCTGCGTGCATGTAAGAATTTGAAAAGCAGTTTCCAAGCCATTCCTATTTTTCTTTGGGAGATTTTTTGTGAATTAGAGCTGGGGTTTGCAGGCTTTACTCCTTGTAAATTCTCTTGCTTACCCTATGACAATTGTTCTGGTTATGAGTTGGAATGAACAGCACACCATTTAGATCACAAGTGTGTGGTCCTCCAATTGCATGTGACACATTAAAATAGCAAATGAGTATGAAAAAATGATATGATATGATATGATAAGTCATTTATAACGCACCTGTCCACAAGTGTTTCCAATATAAGTATTCATTTGCCAGTTATTTCTGATGCCAAAACTAGTATAGAACAAACATAATAGGGCATTGATAGTATGTTTCCAAGGAACTTGTTGATTCACAAAAGTCATGCAAATGCTGATGTTATACACGCACCCACAGCATTGAATACAAAAATAATATCCCTTTGGTTTGCCCATCCACATGCCAATATGATATAATATCTTCTCAAATTGATCACGAGTATAAATATATTTGACACTGCATGATCTACTGTATGAAGTTTACACGTTTGGGCAAACTTTTTTTCAGATTCAGATCTTCAACTTCCTTAATGTAATGCTAATATCTATGCAGGATGGCTCTAATGTGTTGACCAGCTTTCCCAAATCTCATAATAAATCAGCTGTCAGACTCCGTCTGAATAATCTTTTCCTTGGTTTTAATGTGTCTGTTCTTTGTAAAGTTTCTTTCTTAAGTACAATCTTGTCAAACCTACCCCACTGTAATTATAATGCTGTTGCTTTTGTCTTAACTAACTTACACTTGTGCCCTGTAACCAGTAAGCTCTACCATATTCCTGTAACTTACACTGTGATACCTCTGGGTTTGGCTGTATTAACAAATGCATTAAATGAAATAAATAAATAAATTCTTATCTAGGGCCCTAGAACAGATCCTCAGTTGATTCATCTGTCATGCATATCTTACACATTTATATTAAATCATAGTCAAGAGTAAACCCTTTTTTGAGTACTAGTAGACATAGGTGGTTTGAACATTGTAATTTGCACTAAAAAGCTCTGGTTAGTTAGGGATATTTTGGCTGCTTCAAAATATCCCGGTGATGACAGTCCAAAGTGTTAATATGAAATAACACAAAACAGATACAATTAAATTTCCCAGGCCCAGTGCGCTCTTCGCACATAAAATGCTACTATTGTTGAAACAACCGTTTACATTACTACATTGTATAGAGTCAATAAATATTTCCTGGAGTCCTGATGAAAATATTCTCATGCTTGCCAACAAATGTTACTTTCAATTGGGCTTTTTCAAGGCTGCAAAAAATCAAACATTATTGTATCCAATCTATATGTGATAATCATAAAGCAAAATAAAAATGTTTAGCAGTTTTTCTTTGATAATTCCTCAAAACGTAACTCTCATGACGGTGATGTATGGATTAAAATGATGGTATAAATACCTTGTGGGGAGCATCAAAGGCAAATGAAGACAAAGTGTGAGGTCAGTGAATAGTGTTTTTCCCTGCTTCACGTGCATCATATTTCTTCCATTGCTATGTATTGGTGCACCTGTGGATTCAGGTATTCACATGCACACCTAAGAGACAACAGTTGAGATAGAGCACATATTTAAACAAAAACTAAACCATCCCAGGAACTGTATTGGCCCTTTAGTACATTTCACCCAAAGACTGTGTATTACCAATTTAAAGTGAAAAGAGGATTGCAGAAAGTCTAAGGGCCTGATATACAAAACTGTTTCAATGGGACTTTCCCATGTTAAAACATGTTGGTAAATCAGGCCCTGAAATCTTAAAAGTGTGATGACGCTAGAGTGGGCCAACAATATGCTCAATCTAGCAAAAGTATGCAGGCAAACCTACAAAAACATTAGTTATACAAAATGACAAAAGTCAAGTGATAGTATGTTGTCATGTATTTTTAATGGCACAGGTATGCCGTTTCCCTGATTTAACTGAAAAATGAAGATGAAATAGACTGTATGCATTCAAAGCCTCAAAGTGTCAAAGAAATTTCATAATGTGACAGTGTATTCCTTTCTCCCAAAACTTTCAGATTATTGTACAAAGCTTATAATAAATTGGTGGACTTCAAATATTGATTTACAATTTAAAGGATCGAAAAGGAATTGTTTTGTATTGGTTTTAATAACACTGGTTTTCATTTCAATAGCCCTTTAATGTGCTGATTTCAAGTTGACCAATGTTTCAATCCAGAGCAAACCCAACCGACTACCAAGTATAAAAAATAAACTAAAATACCAAACACTGGAGATTTGCAGTGTGGATGGAGATCAACATTTAAATTGCCAAGATGGTTGGAGCCCATTCCCTTTTTAATGCCAGCTTGAATAGAAATTCCCTACATTAGCGTGCACCTTCTGAAATCTGCACAGTAATGCAACTGGCCGTCTATTAGGATAATGCAGTACAACAAAACAGGCCTGTCATCTCATTTCAAATCAATCGTTCACTACATACTGTGAGTCATGTGCAGAGCAACTAGACCTAAGTCCATGGTTCAAATGCTGGGTATAATTGGTACCCAGTCAATTTACTGAAGCAAATTTCAGAGTGGTACATTTCAATGCAACATAATACTGAAAATATTATATAAATATATATAGGGTAGTGGGGTAAGGGGTTACAATGAGTCAGGATGGGGTTGTGGTAGGGTTATAAGGATAAAAAATGGGGAGCTTGGGGGGACCCCGCAAATAAAAAAGACAATTCAGTATTGTATCGTTATATTAGTTGTGGTGGAATGTACCGCTCTGAAATGTCCTTTGGTAATATCACATATAACCCTATGATTCACATGTTACATTATATAAGGAAGCAATTGTGGTTCATAACTTTGGAACCATATGACATGGACAAATCGGATGGGGTGTGTTCCAAAGATAAGAGTTTTCTCTGTAACTGTATACCAAATTAGCATTCTCTAGGATTATCATAAATTGTTAAAATGATAGAAATTAATAACTTTATAAAAAAGTAAGCAGAATACTCATTTTGCATACCCAGTCATGTGTCTCTGTTGACCTAGTACAGCAATTCATATCATCAATATAGTAGGTTGCTTCGTAGAATTAGAGACCAACAATGAATTAGTATTTAAACTATTAAAAGCAGATAGGGCCCCCACTTTTGTACTTATCACAAATACCAAAATTATAATCGTCCAATGAAGATCGTGATGTATATTATAGGGTCATCTGACTGTGAAGCAGGCTAAAGGAAAGATCGGGCCAGTCACAAAGTGTGATACAATCATGATGTAACCATGAGAATATTTCTCATTTTAAAAGTGGTAGCACGCAGAGCACATTATTCTGTCTCTGGGAAAAGCTTCAGGAAAGAGCGCTGCATGTCCCTATTAGATGAATGCCAAATATGGGTATTGTCGGCAGATGAAGGCTGTGTCCATGACAGATCCTGAACCAACATAACTTGATGCAGACCTTCTTTTTCTAACTGAGACTTTTCTGGGCACACTTGAGGGTTTCTGCTGGCTCCATTCCACTAAAGATTAATTCCAAGTGAGTATGAAAAGTCCCTAAATTAGATGATATCTGCTCTCTAGCCACCATTTTTAGTTTTCTTGTTTAGTCCCAGAAAGGGGCTGGTTTGGGAAGGTTATACCAAAATATATTGATTAAAGGGGAAATGTACTGTGCATTCTCACAGCATTTAAAATCAAGTGACATGTCATTTCAATCCAACCCTAAATACATTTGGTGTGTGTGCAGTGTAAATGATATCATTTTTATGCATTTTGCTTGCAAATCATTGTAATTTATAATCTCACTAAATGGTACCCAATGTGTTTTCATAGAAATAGTTCACATTAGGCTTCAATATGAAGCCGTCCGTATGGTAGCCTAATGAAGATATGCTTGATGATGTGTAATCTGTGAAGGAAATAGCTATATATAAGGAATAGGGCATGAGAATTGAATTGTGTCATTTCTACTGTGATGAATCAGTGATGATTCCTCGCAGAAACCTGGTCTGAGACCATCCTCATGTGCCAGGGAAAGGCAGATTCCTCCTGATCCCGACCCTAGGGATCGATGTACTGCAGGAAGATCACTTGGGGTAAGGAGAGAACCGACCAGAATGACTGGGAAACACTCCCGCTTTACCTTCTCCTTAATCCCACACTGTTGATGTCTGTTTGCCAAAGGACAGAAGTTGAAAATGTTAACTTTCTTGAAGGGGACTACAAGTGCCATAATCCCATTAGTACTGGGGCGAGGAAACGGGCTGAAGAGGCATATTGTAGCAGTATTCAGGCAATTTAGCCTGACAACCCACACCAGAAGGAACACGGGAGGTATAAAATGCTCCCGCAGGTGCAGGCAATTGAAAGGAGCTGGAACTCTGACTGGAATGAGAGCTGTAGCAGTAGTAACAGAAGGAAGAAGGTGTCAGACTCTGAGTCTTCGGATTCGTGTCTCACCTGTTTGTTTCTTGTGGATCTCTTCTTGGAGTTCACAGGTTTCTTTTCCCTGGACGAGCGTGCCTTGTAGAGGTAAGGTCTAGAATCCTCTGAATCCAGTCTGCTGGGCTTCGATGAGTGCGCTGGACACTGACACCCGTGGCATGGTGGCTCCGGGGCTAGGAAGACTTTCAAAGTTCCTGGAAGGTTCTGGGATGGAATCAGGACTGAAAGGAACAAGGTAACGAGGCTCTGAACATGGGGAGTGGGTAGGAGAGCGGGTAGGAAAGGAGGCTGGGCACCAGGATTCACAAGGGAAAGGAAAAAGAGCTGAAAACTTAGAACACAATTTGCTGGGTGAGGTGCAGGCAAGCGAAGCGTTGAGACACGCAGAAGTGCGGGAGTGTGTCTGTTTTCAAGGAAGCATGTGAGTCAATACGGAAGACTAGACCGTGCCGAATCCTGGCATCGGCTATGCTGAAAGTGAACGCAGTAAGTGGTTATTGACTGAGGGACCAGGCAGACCAGAAGGGTCGACATCGCCGATTCATGACAGAAGGCACAAGGCTGGCAAACCAGGTAGAAGTGGGAGAACAAGAAAATGGTCCTGTTTGCCCTAACTATGAAATGCAGTGGCTGTGCCGCAGAAGATGTGCAGGAGAGCTGTGTTTCCCCACGTGGGCCGCATTGTTGTGGTTGCCGAGCAGTGAACATACAGGAGACCGAGGCAAGAAGCAGTTGTCTAGCCCTGGGTCCCAGGAGCGAGAGGGGCTCCCGAAACATGTGGCCAGACTAGAGCCTTAACAGAAGAAGGGAATGCATCCCTAGCAAGCCAGAAGCAGTAGATGTTGTGGCTGAATGTGTGGAAGCAGTGTAACCCACAAAGCAAGTGCTAAAGAAGCCGGTGAGTGAAGCACAGTGTTCTAATATCTTGTACGAGCATTCCCGGCAACAGTATCTAGTTCCCTGTTCTCTCGCGTAACATTTAAAGTGAGTAGAAGTTGTTCATTGAAGCTGAAATACCCCAAACAATGGAAATCTAGCACTTGCATATAACGTGAAAGTCATGTTACTCACGTGAGAAGCTAATGATGTATAAACCCATTGCTCAATCTTTAAAAGACTGTTACTACTTGAACGAGTGGTAATGTGTCCCTAATCAAGAAGAGTAAAGGCTGAGAAGACCATTCCTGATCCCAGGGTGCCAAGACCAAATGTTGGTGTCAGAACCATCTATTCACATAGTGAGCCAAGCCAGGACTCCTAAGATGTTTTTTTCTTCAGGATCACAAACCTGGAAATACAGGTACATGCTATCAGGAGAGAGACAGAGAGAGAGAGAGAGAGAGATGGGGGGGCATGCTGCAGGTGCCCAAGCATCACTAAAGGAGAGAGGTCTCAGAGGCCTCATAGCATAGGGGTGCGACCTGGCACCTGGAGATTGGAAGGGGCTATTTTTTGGAAGTCTAAGTTGTTTTTAGAAATCTTCCAAGAAAAAATATTTTGAGTCATTTTGTGGGGGTCTTACAAAAAATTATTTAATTATTTTGGGGAACCCTTTTAGAAAAGTTATTTATTTATTTTTGGGTAAAGAAAGGGTTTAGAGATTAACATAGTAGCATAGGATTGGGGCAAAGTAACTTGAGAACGATGAGTGTTGAATACTATGTAATGAACTTGAGGAGAGGCCAAGCAATTGAGTTATTGAGTAATTGACTTGATGAGAGTCCAAGCAATTGAGTTAATGAGTAATTGACTTGAGGAGAGGCCAAGAAATTAAGAGGTATAGTGAGGGAAGGTGCCACGGTAAAGGATACGCCCAGTTGCCTGCGTCGTAAAGAGGTAACAGAAGGAATCTTTCCTAGAGCCCTATTGACGGGTGACGTAGACGTAGACTACGAACTCGGTTAAAGAGGAGTTTAAAGAGGACAATTTACATGCCAATCAGGGTATTTTTAGGGGTAGGAAAATGTCGGTCTTGACTAGAGGACTGAGATATATGTGGCAAGCCAGTCTGTCATGTTGTCAAATTGTATTATTTGTTATATGTTGTGTACTGTACATTTGTTTATGTTGTTGAATTCAGAAGATATGTTTATTTAGTTGAGGGAGAATTGGCACCAAGCCACAAAATAAAATGTTCAATAATGAAAAAAAAGGATGAAAATATGAGCTATGGGCAAGGATGTAGAGATGTACATTGTTTAAATGATGGTAAATGCAATATTAAGCAAGCAAATGCAGAAACACGTTTGAAAAAGTGTCATCTTTGAACCCTTATAAAACCAGAATACAGTAAATATGGGGTTAATTCTTGTATTTGCCAAAAATAGACAGGTTAAGCAACTTAATTAACTTCACATGACATAAAACCGCACTAGTTTTGATGGAAACGAAGGCCAGATAATAATTGACAAGATATGAAAAATGGTGCCTTGCTTTAGGCTGTTTTGCAGGAAGCTGCGTAGCTCACAAGAAAGGGCTTTACATTCTGCCAATACACTCCTTTCTTGTTTATAAAAAAGTACAGATAACAAGACCGCAGCACATGACAATGTTGGAGACTAAATATATTCTCTTAAAAAGAATAAAAGTGAAGTGCGTAGCTTGGCAGTTGGCCAAGATAGACCGCGCACTGTTGAAAGTAGGACAGTGTTTGTTTAAAGGATTAAAAGATAACAGGCAATTCAGTTATAGAGATAATTTATGTTCACAGTAAACAGTTTTTTGAGTACAATGAAATTCAGGCAGTATGCGCGGGGAAACATGGCAATGAATAATGATGAAAAAACAGGTGTAAGGAAAGCCCTTGTCTGAGAACGGAGCAAGTTAACTCCTTAGTGATCGATATTTTGAAAAAGCTGATGTTTTAAATTGAAGGACTGAAAGTTTTGTTTTGTTTTGCATTTTTGGAACACTTTTCAGAAGTGTGTGGGCTGTGTCCTAGTATGACAGAAGTGTTTTGGTCGTATTAGCTAGCTGACAATTAATGCTTTTTAATGGGTGCACTTAGAGAAATGGTCCTAAGGTATTGATTTTATGTGTGGCAAAGACCTGGGACATTTAGAAATGTCCATAGGTTATTGAGTCATGCAGCGGTTGACTGTGTGATTTTTTACTGCACCATGAAGAAGAAAGGAGATAGATTGCTAAAAAGTAAACAAGAGGGTGCTTTAGATAACCAGAATGAGGGGAAGACTGGGAGTTGGAAATACAGGAATATTGCACTACAATAATAGCATGAAGTACAATGTATGCACATTTAAAAGTTGTATCAAATACATTTGAAACACAGTAGACAACTGCCAAGTAAGGGAGCAATGTTTTCCGTGCTGTATATTATGTCTGTAAAATTTGAGGACATTTGGAGACAAAATCAGAAATAATGTGTCCAAGATCACACAAGTGTAGCAAAGAGTCAAAATGAGATTTGGAGTGCAAACCGTAGCAAAAAAACAGACCAAGGTGCTAGTGGGTAGTGTTTGAACCAAGCACAGTAAATAGTTGTGGGAAATGACAGAAACAAATGAGGAAAAATGTTATTTCTTTTTGAGATTTCTTTGAGATGCATGACAAAAATGGAATAATGTTGTGTTTAGCTTAAGAAAGCAGTAAGCTTTCAAGAAGGTACTAGCAAGCTGTACCAATATGGGCAGGCATTCATGTAGATGAACTGACATAAGAGAGAATGCAAACACATACACAAACACTCATACACCATTGCATGCACATGCACACATGCACTCATGTATATATATATAAGCACATACACACATATACACATGTGATATTAAGGGAGTATAGGAAATCAGTACACTACAGAAAATGCATCCTTAAATGCATGTACAACACACACACACACACACACACACACACACACAGGAGGCTTTTGTGAGTAATCCATAGAGAAAAAATAGGAAGTACAGAAATGTGCATGTTTTTAAATATTGAGATGGATTGTCAAAAATGAAATGCAAGAACAGGATAAGATCGCTGCCAGGAAAAAGGCGGTGCGGAACCATTGTCCCTGCTGTGGATAG
Source organism: Ambystoma mexicanum (assembly GCF_040938575.1). Classification (NCBI taxonomy): domain Eukaryota; kingdom Metazoa; phylum Chordata; class Amphibia; order Caudata; family Ambystomatidae; genus Ambystoma; species Ambystoma mexicanum. The sequence goes on along the minus strand of NC_090929.1, from coordinate 845,403,399 downwards.
ACAGACAATAGAGGAAAAAAATATGCCGGAATTAGAGAAAGGAGGAGCCAGGCCACAATATATACCATGGCCACAAATGGATAAGGACAATTATAGTGTAAACTCCCAATGTTTAATTTCTGGCACTGGGAAATGGATTCATTAGTTCGAAAAAATGACAGTAGGAAACATGTTAGTTATAGAAGACAGTAAAGGTCTTCTAGCCACTATCCTTAGGGAGATAACAGACAATGAGTGGTCGATAGTAGGACACTCGAGTGTCACTATGCAGAACATGGCTTGTGACAGAGCACCATCTAATAACTGTACAGCGGCAGTTTGGAAAGCGCTTAGAGTGCTGTATACGGACATGTCAGATATGGGAGCTATAAGGATCTCAAGTGTTGCCAGAGCCAGTAAAGAAGCAGCACGAAATAATTGGTGAACATGCAATCAAAGCCATAGTCAGAAACACAGCTGACCATTGCGCATTATTGCAGATTACTGAAGGAGAAGAATTGGCAGAAAGATGATGCTAGGAAAGGTGAAGAAGTGAAATTAGTGCAGAAAGAATTGTCAAAATACGCCATTGAAGAGGCAATGTTGACTAGTGGGGAGGGGTCAGGTTCACAGCAAACTATAGGCATGCCACAGGTGAATAACCAAAGGCAGTTTGATCAAAGTAATAATGGATTCATACCACAAGGTAGGGAAGGCTTCCGAGGTAGAGGCTTCCAGAATAATCAGGGACATTTCCAGAGTAACCAAGGTGGGTTTCAAAGAACACAGGATGATAGTCAAAGCATGCAAGAGGGGCATAATAGGAGACCTCCTGTATGTCAGACATGTGGTATGTCAGGGCACCTTGCACACATGTGTAGAAGTCAAGGATTTGTAAAGAAATTGGCAATTCTCAAGAGGGGGGACAGCACACCCCCTAGTTTATAGCTCACAAGTCAACGAAGGGTTTGCCCAAGATCAGACATTATATTAGACATAAGCGCTGAGAGTGCAGCAGGTACAGCAGCTCAGAAAAAGTGCAAAACGGATTTACTGCAGAGGGCAAATGTAGTGAACCCATATGCAGATTCAGCAACATGCAAACATGAATAAATAGTGACACACAGGAGTGAAGGTGTCAATATGAAAGGAAGAAATGCTTTTGCAAGCACAAGGTTATGCATGCACCCACAGTGGGAAAGCCTCATAGCGCGACTTGGTGTGTTCAGAATTGTTAGTGGCAATAAGCCTCAAGGAGTGCCGAAAATTAATATGGCAAGGGGAGAACAATGTTTGTTCTAGTGGAAGACATTAGGACTGTATGCTCATACAGCAAAGACAGAAAAGTGTTGAAGGATTATTAGAACAACTGAGTATTTTGTTGAAAACTATAAACACACAGGCCTATTCATGGAATAAATGTGCGCCGAAAAGCGCAGCGCAAGCATGAAAATTGCAGTGCACCTGTGTCAAAACCGCGCACATCGATTCATGGAATTCAGTGCGTGTGTAAATCCTAGGAAGTGCGCTAAAATCGTGGGTGGCGCACACGGGTGCACATGTCATTAAACGGCGTGCGCTACACGCACAGGGAAAGCGCACATAGCGAGCGCACACAACAAAAGTGGGCGGAACACGGGGGTAACACGCGGAATGGTGAACAATGCATGAAAATGTGGGTGTTACGGGGGAAGTACAGGAGGTAAATGCTCGCAACGGCCACACGCGCCCCAACAACACGTATTCATGGAATTGAACAAGGGAAAGGCATGCGCCAAAAAAGACGCGCTAATCCAGAAACAACAAACAAGCTCAGACGCTACGATTAATATACCGTTCCTCTCAGCAGTGGTCGTGGGATACCGCAGGAGGAGGAGGATAGCCAGGCCCCACATTTTTTTACCCAGGACCAGCCTTTTTGGGATGCCTGATGACCAGGTGTATGGGAGGTACAGGTTTCCATCACAAATAATCCTCGACCTGGTGAGTGAGTGGGAGGATGACCTCACATCACCCACCCTGTGCTCGCAAGCACTGAGCTCCTTGGAAAAGGTGCTCAATGTACTGCACTTCTTGGCTACTGGTTCATTTCAGCAGTCAAGTGCCATAGTGGGGGGTGTGTCACAGGCCACACAGTCATGCTGCCTACACCAGATGTTGGCCATCATGACTGCACGCCCCTCAGTCCGCAGGCACATATACATGCCCAGAACACCTGCAGAAAGGCAGGCCGTGGTCCAGGACCTTTACAGGGTGGCACACTTCCCCGAAGTGCTAGGTGCCATTGATTGCACCCATGTGGCTCTACGTCCTCGTCAGGGCCACTGAGCACATCTTTTAAAAACCGCAAGCACTGGCATTCAATCAACGTGAAGGTAGTATGTGATGCCAAGGGAATCATCACTTCACTATATGCCAACTATCCAGGGACAAGCCATGATAGTTTCGTTTTCAGAATGTCACCCCTAAACCGGGACCTGGAAGCTGGGCGGCATGGCGACACATGGCTGATTGGTGAGTATAAATGCCTCTGTACATGCATGCATGTCCGATACGGAGTAATGTGACAACCCCACTAATGATAGCCATCATCACCTCCCCAGGGGACAGTGCCTACCCTCTGAGCACCTACATGATGACGCCAATTCGGAACCCCACCACACCACCCAAGGTAAGATACAACACAGCCCATATTGCAACCCGGGGCATAGTGGAGCGCACATTCGGAGTGCTCAAGTCACGCTTTCGCTCCCTTGACCGCTCTGGTGGGCAGCTGCTATACGCGCCCCCAGTTTTGTGCAGGGTCATAGTGGCAGCATGTGTCCTGCACAATGTTGCAACCCGCCGAGCAGTGTCGGTGGACATGGTGGTGCCCTCACATCCCCAACCACATGCACGCCCGCTGCGCATGGGAGGTGAAAGGGCACGTGGTGAGGCAGCCCGTACCCAGCTTGTTGCAAATTATTTCACCTAAAATCCCACCCCTGCGGAGTGCACACAGGCCTGGTACATACCAGCTGACAATCAATGACGATGACAAAAGGGACAGCCAACTGTCACAACCATACCAGCCTGAGATGGTTCACCTGGAAGTGTTACATTGGGCCTCATTACACGGATGGCGGCGAACCATGGCGCTATTAGCGCCATGGTTCATGCCGGTAAAATACCGGCACCGCCTTGGCAGAAAGGGGAATTACCGCCCCATTCCAAGGTTGGTGGGGCGGTAATTCCCCCTCCCACCATTGCCCTTCCCCATTCCCATTTTTGCCCCATAGGGCTCAATGGGAATGGGGAAGGCGCTAATTACGGTACCGCAAATTGCGGTACTGTAATTAGCTCCCTGGGTCCCTTTGCGGGTTGGTTTTTAACGCCTGCAAAAAGCAGGCGTTAAATCCCCCAACCCGCAAAGGGACCTCGTAGTACGGCGGTAAGGATTTACCGGTACCGGTATTTTACCGGTACCGGTAAATCCTTACCGCCATCCGTGTAATGAGGCCCATTGTGTGCATCCCTACCTACTTAAAGACACCCAATGCTGTGTCACAAAAAGACACACATTCATGCAGCAGGAATGACTACCCCCTTGCAAAATACCACATCGAAATAGTGCCATGTCACCCAACCTCTCCCCATCTCAGCTACCCAACACACTATGGCATGGCATGCAATGTGAAAGCAACCAAATGAATGCACAACACATGACACAAGTGTCACAAAGTGCACTATCCCTAATGTAAACAGGCCACAGACAATATGCTCTCAGTAATCAATAAGAAACAGCACACACAAACAAACACTTACCAGCAACACAAAACATCAGTACATGATGAAACCGTGGCAATATATGACAGGAAAAAATTAAAGTAGTGTAAGTCTCACAACCTGACTAAGGCAGCACATTGACCCCTTCCAACTGCAGAGTGTTGCTGTCAGGTAAATGTCTCAGTGTACTGCATACAACATGAACTGCATCTGCAAAGGAGACGGCCCTGTGATGACATGAAGAACCTACATGTATATAAGGAGAAAGACATGGATGTACAAGCACATATAAATACACCATGCTGTGTAGAATCCAACAACAAACCCCACTAGGGATGTACACACAGTTTTGACTACAAACTGCCCACACAATTTATGGGAGCCCAATGTCACTGTGTAAGTTACTGTCACTTGGTCACACCCTTTGCAAGCCCATGGAAAGGGAAGCAGGAGGGGTGTGTGTGTCAGGAAACCAAGCATCTAACCCAAAGACAGGACAAGCCTGCATGTGCAGAGCTGGAATACACAGGGGATGCCCACGGGAGCCACACAAAGCAACACATTGTAACAAAAAAAAATGTTCAAAAAGAAAATAAAAAATGGCCATGTGTGGACCGGGGTGGGGGAGGCCACCCAGAAGGGACGAGGTACAGGGTGCACCCTAACACCCACATGCGTGGATGTTGAGAAAAAAAAACCTCCATTGGCTTCATGGCCTGCACGGCTACGCTACAGTGGGAGAACTGCCGTCGCTGTCATCACCCTCTGCTGCTACATCAGGAGGTGGCCATGATACCATGGCAGCAAGCATGCGGGTTTGGAAGGTTTGGTTCTGCAGGATGATGGTACGGAGATCCCCATGCAGCACCTCACGGGTAGCACACATTTCTGCCTGCATGGACTCGCGTGATGCCCAGATCTCCTGACGGGTTGCCTGGAGCTCAGCTGAGAGTGAACGTGTGAGCTGCTCCAGCTGCTGTTCTGACCTAAAATTCCGGGAAACCTCAAGTTCACCCAGAGTATCTCTGAGGGACCCGTGTTCTAACCTCAGGGCTTCCCTGTGGGCCTGTGACTCTACAGATATTGCTGCAAGCAGTGCAGCCCGTCGGTCCCTGTTGGACGCCAACATGTCCTCCCTGTGTGAGTGGCAAATGGAGTCTGTTGCCTGCTGCTGGAGCTCCATCTGCCTTTCAGGGGGGAGAATGGAAGTGGCCACCCTTTCCATTGCCTGAGCCATCATTTCACATGATGCCCCCTGTTGTGCTGCTATACTGTACATGGAGTTCTCTCACACAGTATTGCCTGGTGGCCCATGGCCACCGTGTTGGCGAGCACCACACCTGTTTGGGGCAAGGCGATCTGCACCTTGCTGTGCTGGCACTGCCTGAGGCTGCAGGACTGCATTCCTCCTTTGATCTGCTGGCCCAGGAACAGGAGCAAATATTGTGGAGTGTGACCCTGCATCCGTAACCGCCAAAGGCGGACTTACCAGCACTTAAATCCCCATAGAGGGGTCTACCCCCAGTGCAGGTGGGTTGGACAGAACAGCATCCCTGCCAGAAACACTCACCTGCGACGGCACATATGTCTCACTGTCCGATTCAGCACCTGATTCATAGAGGACTGCGGAGGTGTACCCAGAGACACCTGTGGACAGTATGGCCTACAGGAGGATTGGGTTTTCACCCACCAAAACCCCATGTCCTCCACTGGTGCCCGGTTGTGGGTGTGATTCCTCCTGGGACTGCACAATCTCCTCCTCCTCCTCAAAAGCATCAAGTGCTTCATCACCTGCAAAAACAAGAAAGATAACAAATGGAAATAGGCATGAGCACCATAGCATACACATAGGCCTGACGAGGCAGAGATCCAGTACATAAATTGCACATGTCCCACATGACTATAACCCTGGCATGCATTCACTGTCAATGAGTTGGAAGGGGAGGCAAAAAACAGACACTGAGGACTCCAGGATGGAAAAGCAACACATGTGCAGCATGCTGGATAGCACTGCCTTCACACATTAGCCTGTGAGTGGCATGTCCAATACACATACATGACACATGCCATCACACAGATGGCACATAGCATAGCCATGGTACATTTGACAAGTACAGCCATATGGTAGGAAATCAGTACTGCCACCCATCCATGTGAGATGGACATAATGAGATAAAACATGCAAAATAGTGTTCAAAAACACGCATGTGCCACACGCTGCAACAGATCCAGTGTTCACTGATAAAGTGATGGCAGGCAGATGAATACATCAATGGTTGGTCACTTCAACATGACAGAAGTCAACAGTCATGTTCAACATTCAAACAGGGCCCAAAAATGATTGTGTGCAGCCCATTACTCAATCAGCCTGAATGGTTAAATCATTCCCATAACAAGGTAATTAATGTGGGCCATTGTGGGGTGTAATCTATGACAGAAGTATGTCACATTTGTGACAGTACATCAAAAAAATGTGTCCTAAAAATGGCAAGGATTGAAACAATCAGGCTGAATGAACAGGAAAACATTTTGAACAATGTTGTTGCAAGATGACAGTTGAAGGGCAACTGCAGTAATCTGGTACAATTTGGCAACTGTGGTCAGAAGGGATACTGTCATACCCAAACCCAAGTCCGGGGAATGGTTGGAGGGACCACATGGGTGACCCATACCAGTCATGACTACACAGCCTCACCTGGCACTCAATCAGAACACATCACCCAAGCAACATACACATGGATTGCACACACATGCATGCATGGCCACTCACCGGACAATGCTTCAAGATCTAGTAGGTCTCCCACGCCTCAGATCTGATCCTCTGTGATGAAGCCTCCAGCGACAGACTTATGTTCAGTAAGTTGGTTGTCCTCTGGTGGAGAACCACCGCAAGTCACCAGAGTAGAGGCATGATTGGAAGCCAGCTTGTTCTTTGCTCTGCGTTTCAGGTCATTCCACCGCTTATAGCAATCATCAGCTGTGCGCCTCACAAATCCGAGGGCACTAATGTGGTCCGCGATGGTCTGCCAGTGGGCCCTACTTTGAGCAGGCGTAGTCTTGCACCCAGCAGCCAACACATAGGCCACAAGTGCATCTAGTTTGGTGTCATTGAAGCTAGGCTTCCTTGACGTGCCGGAGTGTGTAGCCGTGTCTGGGGTCCCAGCCTGTAGTGCAAGAGCACCCTTCTTCTTCTTGGAAGGTGGTGCGGATCCTGAGTGGCTCCCGCCGCTCTGGTTGGTAGGGGCAGAAGCGAAGAAGGACTGGGTACTGGAAGTTTCCAAAGGCACAATTACCAAAGGTCTCACTGCAGGAATTGGCTTCAGGGTGATATTGGCAGGACCAGCCTCGGTGTGATGGACTTGGACCGACACTGTCCCGGCTGGGAGAATTGGAGCTGGGGTGGATTGAGCAGCAGCTGCCCCTGCAGCCTCCTCACCCTGGCTACTTGGGGCAGCAGATGACATTGCTGCCCCAGATCCACGTGGCCTGGTGACAGCAACTTTCACTGCCACACGTGGCTTAGACTTGGTGACACGGAAGTCAGCCTGGGAGTCATCCTGTGCCGCTCATTTGACAATATGGGCCGGTTTAACAAGGGCTGAGCTGTGATGGTGTCAGCTACATTTCCCCCAAACATTGGGGGGGCGAAGGTGGGCCTGATTGTTCCTCCACACACTGGCCTCTTGGGCCACCATGCACATCCTGGCCATGTCCCCTACCGTGCCCACCTCCTTGAGCTCGGCCACCTTTGCGTCCCTTATTGCTTGGTCGCCTCCCAACCATGGCACTGGTGTTTTTGTGTGTATTGGAGTTGCAGTAAACAATTGTCCTGGGCAATTGGGGTGAAAGGGGTAGGGTACTAGATGGAATTCGTACCCTAGTGCTCTAGCAAGGCTGCCTGTGACCCCTGGGGGAAGATGACGGATCACGCAACGCACAGGCACCCCAAAAACAAAATGAAACGTGCACGCAACCCCTGGTAGACCACCTGCACTACGCTGTGGCACCCAGAAACACAAAAATAGGCATACGTATGATACGCGCAGCCTACAATGACCTGTGAAGGGGTACGCGACACACGGGGGCAACCAAAGTTGGAAAATAAGTTGGAAAATAAGTGCGCGACTCACCGTCTGCCTGGAAAAAGAATGTGAAAAAGACGCCCCCGCCAGAAGAAGAATTGAACGCTGTCTGAGTAAACAGGGAGTACGGACTGGAACCGTTGTGAAGTAATCACGTGTGAACCGACAAGAAGTACAAGAATCACCCGCTTGCTCTCCACAAAAAGCACGTACAATAAAATGGCATCCTACGCGTACCTTTTAAGCCAGCCCACATGTGCCACGTCACTTACGCATGTACAAGTTAACAACCTGTCCTCCAATTACACGCAGTGGCATCCGGACGTGCAGTTTTTTCACGTGTACAATGAACATGCACCCGCGTTGTGGGAAACGCCCTCACACGTAACGTCACAGGCACGCTCATGCGCTAAGGGCCTTTCCTCAAATTACACAGCGATGTGCAGTTTTTTCACGTGCCAAATCACTCTGTATCAAGCTGGCCACATGACAACACACGGAAGACCACGCTCCTGCCCAGAATGCCATTTTCCTGCCCCCCCAGATCCCCAAACACACTCCTACCTGCCATCTGCTGCTATCTGCCTGCCTGCTGCCCACGTGCCCTGCTATTTGGTGCCTGCACGTCAGCCATCTTTAGAGGTTCAGTTGCTGTGACCACCCCTGCTGGCAGAAGACTCCCGACTTGGATACCATCGCTCCACAGCCCAGCCCCAGGACCCAGTTGCCCACCCACACCTGCCTCTGGGGTTGCCATGTCAGACACAACACCATCTGGCACCACTGGCAACCCACAGCCAAAGAGGCAGACGGCTACCAGCTTCAGTGCCAATTAAGTTGGTATCCTGGTGGAGCAAGTCCGGGGGCAGTATGAAGCCCTCTTTGGAAGTTTGCGCGCCGACAATGAAGGACGGAAGAGGATCTGGATGGACATTGTGGCTGCTATCAACATGGAGGGGGTGGCAGCCCGCGACAGTCAACACATCCGGAAGCGCTGGGAGGACTTCAGGTCCAGGCCCCTTAACAAGGCCCGGCGCCTCTTGAAGGCAGTGGATGCTGAGGGGTGCCAGGTCTGCCTAGCAAACAACTAGATGAGGGTCCTGGAACGTATACACCCAGCACTCCACATCCAGGTCCTGGAGAGGCAGACCCGTCTGGAGTTGAGCAGTAAGTGTAAATGCGTACTGATTGGACGCTGTGCATGTTGAGGTGTGCCAGGAGTGTGCAGGTTCAGCATATGTCTTTGTAGGCCCATGTATGGTTGTGTATGTACAGGGACATGAGGATGCCGCATGTGAGTCCTGTCATGTGTGAGACACATCAATTGTGTATGTGTTCAAATGCATGCTGGGCAAATGCATGTGTGGGTGCACACATGTAAACATTTCTGTGTATGCACTGTGGCATGGTTGTGGTGTCACACATGGATGCTGGTTCCAGCTGCAGGTATCTGCACTATGTACATGTGCATGTGTGTGTATTTGACAAGTGTGCAACTGTGATGCAACATGGATGCTTTTGACACTGACATGTAGGCGGCTGATTGCCCGATGTGACAGGGATGGCGATGTTATCACTGCGACAGATGGTGGAGATGTGCAGATGCATGTAAGTCTGGTGGCGTGTGTGCATGTGTTCTGCACTCCCCGTGTTGCATGTGACGTCAGGCTCACCTTCGGCTTCTCATGCTGTTGTTTGTGTATGGATGGTGCTGCCTTTTGCAACATTCCTGTTGATTTGCTCATGTGTGTTGGGGAGTGTGATGCCATGTCTGAAAATTGACACTGCCACTCATGTACAACTATGATGTGTGCATCAGACCATTGTACAGTTCCCTGATGCCTGTGTTCTATCTCTCCCTGTTTGCAGCGTCAACTGATGAAGAGGGCGGAGAGGGTGCTGTTGAGCAAAGCGGCAGGGATCGCACCGCCAGCTGGAGACGCAAGGCCCAGCTCCCCTCCCATGTTGTCATCTCGTCGGGGAGTGAGGAGTCTGGTGCCGCATCCCAGGCTGCAGCTGCCGAGGATGGGTCCAAGAGTCGAAGGTCGGAGGTGGACTCCTCGGCAGCAGAAGGGGCAGCTGAGACCCCAAAGGGTCCGATGGAGGAAGATGGCATGGTGTCATCCAGTTTGGTGGGGTATTTGGTGGAGGAGGAGGCCGTGGAAGGGACACACACGGGGTCTGGAGGGGGGATTCCACTGGTGCTAGTGGTGCAGTCCAGGTGCAGGGACAGGAGGCAGCACATTCCACCGCGGATGTGCCTGTGTGTAATCCTGTCCCTGATCCTGTGACTGCATCATCCCGCACCAGCAGGGATGCCTACGTCCAGACCTGTTTTCAGGGAGGGGATGAGCGCACAACAACTGGCCTTCCTCTCCCTGCGCATGTGGCCATCTGGGACCGGGTTGAGCCTGTTCTGGCTGGGATGGCGTTGCGTCAACGGGGCATGCGAGCTGACCTGCAGTGTTTTCGTGAAGACACTGCACATCATCTCAGATGCCTCTTTGACCGCGTTGACCTACTAGGACAGGTCACCAGTGCTGGATTCCTCTGTGTGCTGGACCTTCTTCCGACCCCCTCCTCACCTGAACCCCCTATGTGCCAGTCGTCCTCCGTGCCATCTTCCCGCCCATGTATCATCTGGGTACCCTGTGGAGCTGCCTCTGACCCAGCGGGTAGGCTGGTGGAGGACACATCCCTGCCACAGTCGGGAGTCGGAGGTCGAGTAGGGGTGGCCACCTCAACAACTGGACCCCAGCGGGAGGATGACGTGCAGGCAACAACGGGCAGGGCACATGCACAGCAGCAGCAGGCTGAAGGTGGGTGCGATAATGGCTCGGGGCCAACAACATCAGAGGGGAAGGCATCGGCCGGAGGGCAGGGGGACCCTTGATTGGGAGTGTCTTCCGTGTGGCAGCGGTTGAGCCATGCCATAGATGCGGAGCGGCAGCGGGCGGAAGAGGCGCGGCTCACAATGGTCAGGGTGGAGAACTCCATGTGCAGGGCGCTGAGGCGGGCCGAGTGCCTCGAGGCAATTTGCAGGGAGTTGAACATGGCATCGTCCCTGCGAAACCTTGGGGCCATGGAAGAGGTCCGCCTCCAGGACATACACGAGGGTTTGATGATGCCCTGGCCCGGGAAATCAAAAAAGTGAGCCGTCGGACTAGCCTGCCGCCATTGTATATAGTCTGTAGTGTTAGGTTTCATTTTCGTTTTGCTTTATTTTGGGGTGCTTGGACAATGCCCCACCCTTTTGTATATAGTTATTTCTTAGGTAGTTTTTTTATAGGTTTCATTTCATTCATTGGGCTCATGGACCCTGGATTGAATCATTGTACATAGTTGAACTGTGGATTTATGAAAACAAATTTTTTCTAATCACCATGGATCAATGGATTTTACAATTTACGTTTCCTTTGGATTTACTTTGGTGGACGGAGAGTTTGGACAAACTTTCTTTTGGATTGCTTTGGATTGAGACTTCATTTCTTTTTTTCATTTTTGGACATGCATTTCTTTTCTTGTTTAAAATGTTTTCATGTTTTCATTCCATGACATTCATTTTGTGCAAAATACATTTTGATTTATTACTTCCATGTGTGGTATTCGCTCATTGGTTTACTGCATGTCACAATGTGGGTTTACACAATCACTGGCACCCAGTGTGTGTGTGTGACGGACATGTGTTGATGTACATAGTTGACTTTTGGTTTGTGTCATGTAATAGGCCTTTCAGTGTGGGGTGGATGGGAAACTTGATTGGGTCTCAAGACTGGGGTGGCTTGCAGTGTGATTTTGGTGGACATGAGGCCCATGAATGTGCATCTTTATGACATGTTGGGGGGGGACATGAGTCGGGGCCTGCTGGCAGGTGCCCGTCAATGCTGGATGGGTGAGGGTGCAGGGGGACATGAGGCGGGGCCTGCAGGCAGGTGCTCGTCAATGCTGGATGGGGGGGTGCAGGGGGACATGAGTTGGTGCTAACTAGTTCATGGTGACATTTGGGCTAGCTGGGGGGCATGCCCAGGGTGGATGGGCTTCCTGCAGGGCATGCCCATGGTGGATGGGCTGCTTACGGGACATGACCAGGGGTGCAGGGTAGTCCCCTGTGGTGTGGGCTGCCTGCAGGGGCTGGGGAGGGGGTAGAGGGCACACCTGGGAGGACCCACACTGCCAATACATGTGTGTAACTCCCCACGCACCCCTCAGAATACATGTACCCCACTCGCCCAAGGCCTATCGCATGTGACACTTCCAGCGCACCCCAGAAATACACGTACCCTGCTCGCCCAAGGCCTATCGCCTGTGAAACTTCCCGCGCCCACCAGAAATACACGTACCCCGCTCGCCCAAGGCCTATCGCGTGTGACACTTCCTGCGCACCCCAGAAATACCCGTACCCCGCTCAGATAGCGAAATCGCATGTGAAGCTCCCCGCGCACCCCTCAGAATACACGTACCCTGCTCTGCAAGCGAAATCGCGTGTGAAACTGCCTGCGCACCCCACAGAATACACATACCCCGCTTGCCCAAGGCCTATTGCGTGTGACACTTCCTGTGCACCCCAGAAATACACGTACCCCGCTCGCCCAAGGCCTATCGACTGTGACACTTCCCGCGCACCCCAGAAATACACGTACCCCGCTCAGACAGCAAAATTGCGTGTGATGCTCCCAGCGCACCCCTCAGAATACACGTACCCCGCTCAGACAGTGAAATCGCGTGTGAAACTGCCCACGCACACCACAGAATACACATACCCCGCTCGCCCAAGGCCTATCGCGTGTGAAGCTCCACGCGCACCCCTCAGAATACACGTTCCCCGCTCTGCAAGTGAAATCGCGTGGTTAACTGCCCGCACACACCACAGAATACACGTACCCCGCTCGCCCAAGGCCTATCGCATGTGACACTTCTCGCGCCCCCCAGAAATACAAGTACCCTGCTCGCCCAAGGCCTATCGCATGTGAAACTCCCTGCACACCCCTCAGAATACACGTACCCCGCTCTGCAAGTGAAATCACGTGTGAAACTGCCTGCGCACACCACAGAATTCACGTACCCTGCTCGCCCAAGTCCTATCGCGTGTGACACTTCCCGCACACCCCCAGAAATACAAGTACCCCACTCGCACAAGCCCTATCGCATGTGATAATTCCAGCGCACCCCAGAAATACACGCTCCCTGCTCGCGCGATTGCAGTGTAGCGGCACTCTAAGCTGGTCCATGGTTAGCGCATCCCTTTGCGCTGCATTGGGGATTTCAATGGCTTTTCCTTGCGCAAGGGGCGTTCTTAGGGGCGTAACTGGTGCTGCAGGATGTTCTCTGCGCCAGCGCTCATTATGGCTTGGGAATTCCATGAATACGCGGTGCGACAGAATGCTGTTTAGCGCACACGGCTGGCGCACGCTGGCGCACGCTCCCTCTCTGTGCTGCTCGCGTGCGCTGCCTCTGCGCTGAAATCTATTAATTACCCTGACAGTCTTCTTGCCTAGTGATCAATTAGCAGTCTATGGAGGAGAGTGTTTTATGACAAATTTTTGTTACATTTGTCACAGGCACCTGTCAATGATTTGAGAAAGGTATTGGATGATACAACCCTAATCATGATGATTGTTTTTAGCTGATTAAAGGAAAGTGTGATTTGTTTTGAGAATGCACCATTTAAATATGGGTGAGTTCATAGTGGCATGTACAGGGCAAGAGGCCCTATGAGACGTTTCTGGTAGAGCCAGAGGTTTTTATTGTTGTAATAAAAGCGCATTATTGCAGATAGCTGAGTTACTGAGTGGAAAAGTGGTGAGAGTATTTGATGAATTTAGTCTCAGACCAAAGATATATACGAACAAAGAGGAGGGACAGATGACCCCCATAAAATTAGAAACAGCCATAGTATAAGGAAACATGGTGATGGTTCTCAAGAGAAAGGTCCAGGTTGATGAAACGTCACTAATGATGACATACTTAGAAAGGGTTTACAGAAGGATGAAGTGGTGTTTCTTTAGGAACATCACACACTAAAAAGAAAGGAAAGGAAACATTTTATTACATATGCAATAATGTAGTAGCATTCAGTATAATTTAAGGAATATTTGGAGAGAGTGCCAAAATGTAAGGTGGACTTCGGCCCTTTTTGGCCTGGGTCCAGAAAAATGAATTGGGAGAAGATGAAAATAAATAATGTACTTCAAACAGTATAGGAATAAAGAGCTCAGTTTAAAAACATTGACATCATTTGGATGAAATAAATAAATAAAGAATGAATGAATGAATGAATGAATGGAAAAATGAATGAATAAATGATTGGATGAATGGACAGTAAAGTAACAGGGTGCATAAAATAAGCAGAAAATCCTAATTTGGAAAATAAACAGCACCAATGAAGGATGACGGACAAAAATTGAAGGAAAAAGTTGCGCAGTGCAATAAAAAAGAATGATGGGATTAATAAAGGACCAAAAGGGTATGGTTGACCAAAATTGAGTTAACCATACAAGGAAAGTTGTGTACAGAGCCAATTCAAGAGAACATACAAGGTAAGTAAATGACCATAATACCATTATTTAAGTGTATGTAATGATGTTGGTTTATTTTATAGATGAAGATCATGGACCTTTCGTGAACATTGGAGGAATGTCTGCATGGCCATAAATAGGGGAAGAGACAGTATATCACAACACAGGTACGTGTTGGTGAATAGGGAGAGAAAAACAAGGTGAGTACTGGTTCACACCACAAGATGTAAACACACTGATGATCATTATTAGGAGTAAGTGAACCCAGAGAAGTAACAGAAAAAGAGGCAGATACAGACACAGTGTTTCAATTATGTAGGCATTTTTCCAAAGATAGGTGTAAATAGGTGTGACAAGAGTAGCATATAAATACAAGTATGGCCACCTCAGACTAGCGCAGGATATAGAAAACGTCAAATAAAAGGTGGGTAACCTTTTTATTTTTTGATAGTTGGCAGGATGCCAACAAGGGTAGATTTGGCAAACGTATAAGAAATGTTTAGAATAGGCAAACAATGAAGTTTCATGATAAAATGCGAAGGCCTGCAGTAAAAATTGGTGCCATGTTCTAGGAAAACAGGAGTAGGCTAGATTAGTGTAGTGTGGTAAGGATAAGATAATGCGTAGCGAGATGTTTATTGTGTCTCAAACAGGATAAAAATACAGCGCAGAAGAAAAATGACCATGGTGTAATGCGTTCGAAAGCAAGATGGCGAAGAAAAGGTGAAGCACATGTAGCAAAGCAGTTTAAGCACATGCAGCAAAGCAGGTGAAGTACATGCAGCAAAGCAGAATGAAGTATTTACAGTAGAGCAGGCGAAGAACATACAGTTGAGCTTGGAAAAAAAACAAGAACAGGTTCAAATGTTGTATAGGTCCAAAGAACATTATTTTAATTCTTATGTGCACCAACGAGTCAGGGAAGACCTATACGTTAAATGGGCTGAAAAAAGCCAGAAACGAGTCTAGTAAACATTTCTTATTAGCAGCAAGGAGAAAGAATTTAGGTTAGGAAGAAACTTGACCCTCTTACAAGTCCCCGAATGACTTTTGTCTCTATTTTGATTTTCTACAGACAACAGGGTTCCCTGACAGCGATGTCCTCTTTGGCTACGGATGCACCTAGGAGATGGGGAAGACGACGACATGTTTTTTAAAAATGTTTTTAAAATGTGTTAGTCATTTATTATTTTTAGCACCTCTACATCTGAGAATGTCCATGTAGAGGGGAAATGAAAAAGTTCCCTGAAAGGACATACAATTTTGTAATGAAAGAACAAGCTCAGAGAAAGTAAGGGCAAAGATGAGATAGGTGAATGTATTTATTGCTTAGAAATAGATGTAGCTGAATATCTTCATTGAAAACAAACCAGGTCCCAGTAATCAGACAGCATACAGTAAGAGAAAAGTAAATGTGTATGAAAAAGGGAGAGGATTAGTAGCTTTGGTATATAAAGAACCAAAATACATGTTGAAGTTTTTTTTCTAGGAGGAAGGGGTGCTCAATAGTGAGATAATGGTGTTTATTTAGAAGGCAGGAGGGGGTGAAAGACATAGAAGAGTAGATTTTTTAAGGGTTGGGTTGAGAAGAAATGTATTGATGACAGAGACATACTTGTTTTTCAAAGGAAACTCATTCAGTCTCATATTACAGATAGGCTACGAGGAATCTATACGCTTGGAAAATTGGCAGCACACAAACCTATGAACAGCGAGAAGGATTGAGGGACCTAACCAGATGCCCACACACAAATATGTCTGCTGTGCAGTTTGACAGCAGACAAACTTTTGTAAAAATTCCCATATCCTTAAGTTCCCCAAGAAGTTATTGAATGCCCTCATAGTCATAATGTCGTGAAAAAGACATTCAAAAATGAAAAATAAAAACAATGGACCAATTGGTCTATGCATTAAAAGGCCCAGAAATGTGCTGTAACGAAGCCTAAAACGGACAAAACCAACCGGACACAGGCGATCTATGGAGTCCAAACCAAGATGAGTCAGATGGAAGATATAACAACAAACAATGAATAAAGAAGAAAAAGAAAATGCTCTTGTAAAAATGCAATCGGGGATGACAATGGGGAACCAGGAAATGTTCTGAAATGGGAGTGGGGGAAAGAATGTGGAGTATGAGCCACACGTGGCTATTGTGTAAAGAAACGGGCTGGTGGGTTACCTCGAAGAGAGTCCCTCTCTTAAATTCTCATAGTGGCTGTAAAACTATCTGAGGCATATAGTTAGTTTAAAGTTAAATGGGTAATGGGGAGGGGACTCAGATAAAAGTAAACAAAGGTATTCTTTAGGGACACATACATGTTTAGACTAGGATGGTATCATTTGTTAGTCCTGACGTAGACATTTTTAGGATACCTCCCATATTGAAACAAATTATTGCACAGAAAAGAACGATTAGGACAGAGATGTATAGGTACACTGAAAGTTGAGGAGGGTGGACATGGGTGTAGTAGTATGTATTGAGTAAGTGACTAAACACAATCGAGAGGGGGTAGTGTAAAGGGACATGCCCCCTCCCCCTCAAACCAAATATATATGAAATAGACCCCAACCCCCTCAAACCGAATATCGATAGCTTATCAGGATGATCAACAGTCCAGAGTGTGCAAAAATCAGATTTTTAAGGCTTAAAAGGGCAGAAAACATATTTTTAGGGTGACGTATATTGCTTAGGGGCATAATGTCTTGTGCGATAGAAAGTATGTTAAGTAGTACATGCTTATCATAAGTTACTAAAAATCTAGATTCAAATCGGAGTAGGTACCAAGTTCTGATCAAAAATAGGTTCATCCACCATTTTGTGATAAGCCAGGCATGGTCAAAGCAATTTCTAAGATGGAGGATTTCTGCTAGTTATGATGAGGTCAGTGCATAACGTTTTTCATAGAAGTTCATGAAGAATCCACTGGAGTAGAATGAGTCAGATGAAACCTGTTCAAACTAGTTCTGAGTGGCAGGTAGGCCAACTAATCACAGGCAGGAAAAGGGGTTGTACATTGATCATTGCATTACCTCACCTTTCTAGATTGTATATAAGGGGCTGAGAGCTCAGGCAAGTTGGGAACTGCAGATTGTTCTTCAGTATGCTGTATGCTGTGTCCTGATCCACTGAAAATATTATACTGACGTCTCTGGAAAACCAGCTTGAGTGTCTTGATGTGCTTAAGCCTCCCTTTCCTGAACCCGTGGTGCCAAGACCAAAATAGGGTGTCAGGACCCTCTATTCACCAGCCTTTCTCAAAATCAGAAAGCAATCTAAATGTACTTTGAAGTTGATAACTGTTCCATGGCCTATAACACAAGTGTGCAAGTATTACTTGAAGCTAAGAGAGCGGCACCAAGACTTATGGGTAATCACTTGGGGTTATAACTGTCAAAAACGTGCAGGTAAAGTTGGGGAAGGGAAATTGGCTGCTTGTAAAGACCATTTTGAAGCGGACACAACCTTTAGTGCTAAAGACTGTGGAAGACAGAGAGAAGAGAGTCTCAAAGGCACACCCAGGTTGTTATTGTAGCAGACAGACAAGCAAGGCAAAGAGGCTGCCCCTTTTGAAGAGAGTTATTCAGAGGAAGAGCGCCTTGACTGCTTGATGTTGTTGAAGTACTATAAAGTGTACCTTGTTCAACCCTGTGAAGAAGTGCAAATCACCGAAGCTGTGGTAGCAGTCCAAAGTACTGAAGCTATGGTGGTATATCTGGTTGTCAGTAGATGCAGCATTGTAGTAGCCTAAACCAAGTGGAGTACTATGAGACAAAGGTGACTGTTCTCCTAGTGAATCAAGTAGAAGTGAAGTTGTTAAAGTGTAAGCAGCAGCACTAAAAAGTCATCCTGACACATATACCATTGTGAATACTAAAACTGTAACTAAGAAAATGCTAACTGTTAACCAAGAAATGTATATTGTAAAGGCTCACTCCTCCACTTACACATGCATATCCCAAAAACATTAGACACCCCGATTGGGAATGAGACTAAGAGAACAGGTTGCAAGATTTACTAAGTTTATATAAAATTGGCATCCAGCGAACTCGCTGCCTCGAGAGCGCTCTGGTAAATAATACAATTACATGAACTTATAAGGGGAAAAAGCATCATCAGTGACATCATTACATAAGAGACTACAATAGTTCAGGATTGGTGGTGAGCAGGGCAACATATGTATCCTTAGGTGCTGCTCCCTTCGGGTTGGCTGATCAGTTGGCAGGAGAGTGAGCGTCTCCAGATCCATCTGCATGTATCCGGGCGGGGTGAGGGTTAGGTCACGATGATATAGGGTGGACACTAACTAAGCTAGCATGAAAAACTACCACTAGACATACAATAAACAATGATCATTAGTATACCTTTGAATAAATCTAGAAAACCTATAAATTGCATGCATATGATTATACCATCTTTCTTTTGGACGCTTACAGGGTACAAGGCGTAGAGGGCATGTTCTCTGTGATAACCTAGGTGACTGGGTGGTTCTTAGGACATAAAGGCAAGTGGGGAGTTATAATGACGTGTTGGTTTTAGGGCACAATATACTGAGACAGAGGTCTGGGTTTATTGGGGGGCACTGTGGGGTGGGCTGCACAGCAGGGCCAAACTTCTGGGAGATCAAGAGAATACCTTCGGAGGGCACAGTGTTACATTGACACTAATTTTCCAACAGCGGGGCCATGGGGGCAGGTGCAGGTTTTTTGGAGATGGATGAACTACAAGGCATGGTTCAAGCTGGTTCACACACAGGACAGTGATCACAGAGGAAGAGTGAGATGATACATCAAGTTATTTGTTTCAATTATCCCTGGCACATCCGTGAGAAACGGAGTTGTGAAGCTTTCAGACAGGGAGGAAAAGGTGGGGCCATGAGCGTGTTGTGCGCAGCACTGCAGAGGGGAGAGAAGCCTTTTCATACTATCGAAGTGAGGCCTAGTCCAATGATGGAGTCGAGGGCACACAAAATGGCCGCAAAGTGTGTCCTGCAATAGCACGATTTATGCTAATGTTAGCATATGGGCAATGGAGGCGTCCCCCACTATTGCACGAGCAAGTGGTCCATAATGTGCAGAATGTGCGAGGGGGGCGCAAACGACCCCTCACTCCCACACATTCCCCCTTTCGTTACATCTAAAGTAACAAACTAATCCTTACGGTTATTTTCATTTCAATAGTACTCTGCTTCTTGCACTGCTTCGTCACATGCGGGTGTCCCTTTAATTGGCATCCAAGCCCTGGAAACACTTCGTAAGCTTTGATCTCTCCTGGCGTATTCATCAGGTGTGCAGGTCATATATATTCCCCCATCCACATCCAGTTCTAGAAAAAGAAGGTCAGGCGCGCACTCTAGTTCCCAGTCATTTAATCCTGATGTGAGTAATAACAGGGTTAAATCCCAATTCTGGGCAAGATTTGTGTGTTTGGAGGGGAGTTGGTGCCTGGTCTCCTGAATGAAACTCTTGTGCCATCACTATAATAACCAGAATCCCCTGAGACTGAAATTGAAAAAGTAATTAGCAACACCTGAAAAGGAGCACAGCCAACACAGCCTCCCTGATGAGAGTTTGAGACTTGAAAGTACTTGGAGGAGTTGAACTATTGTGCATTTGAACTGCAGAAGTTGGGTTTTAACCCTGGTAATTTTTTTACATTGTTGGGACTATTTACATCTGGGATTCAACCCTGTTATTTTATTTAACTTTATTAGGATTTAACCCTGTTATTACTGACATCAGCATTAAATGACTGGGAACTAGAGTGGGCGCCTGACCTTCTTTTTCTACTTAATGTTGCAGGAGACCCGGGCTCCATGGGCAGCAGCACCAGGGTTATTATGCCCTCACTTTGGAGAGCCATAGTCATGGTTTTCCTCGTCCCCCAATTTTGGGTAAGATTTGTGTGTTTGGAGGGGAGTTGGTCCTGGTCTCCTGAATGAAACTCTTGTGCCATCACTACAATAACCAGAATCCCCTGAGACTGAAATTGAAAAAGTAATTAGCAACACCTAAAAAGGAACACAGCCAACACAGCCTCCGTGATGAGAGTCTGAGACTTGAAAGTACTTGGAGGAGTAGAACTATTGTGCATTTGAACTGCAGAAGTTGGGATTTAACCCTGGTAATTATTTAACATTGTTGGGACTATTTGCATCTGTGATTCAACCCTGATATTTTTTTAACTTTGTTGGGATTTAACCCTGTTATTACTCACATCAGGATTAAATGACTGGGAACTAGAGTGTGCGTCTGACCTTCTTTTTCCACATCCAGGTCTACCCACACCTCCCTGTACCATTGTAACTCCTGTGGCTACTTAATGGTGGTGTGGTATAAGTTATCTACCCTGTCCCCATGCTGGTGATATACAGCTGTCAAGCGATACTTTGGTGGATTTGACTCACCAGTCTGTATTTGAGCATCTATCATGGTTGCTACCATTGTCGATTTGCCCATTGTTACCATCATCATTGTTGAACTAGGCATAGATTTTGCACAACATCGTATGCCCATCTGGCACACACAGAAAAGACAAATGATGACTTGAACAAAAATGTTCATCATGACGCTGAACCACGATGGTATCCAATTAAAAACGTTGTCGAACCAGTTGCTCGGCTCGATTCCTCCTTCCTTCAGCATTCTCTCCCCCAAACTGTGCACAGCCGAGATGACGTGTGAGAGGGTCCCATTGTCTGCATCTTTAGAAGGTACGAATGTGCAACATGCACTCCTGATTTTTCGGCAAACACCGCCGTCCATTGCTGTGAGGAGATCCAGGACGTACCGGTTCTGCATTGTCATTAAGCGCAGAGCACGAAGTTTCACTTTTATAACATTGAACCCTTCTTCAGTGTTGTTGGCCAATTGGATCAGCTCCCAGTGCACAATTTGCAGCCATTTGGAGTTTGTTCATGCTAGAAGTCCCTGCACCAGGAGGGAAGCAAAGAAGGTTTCAGTAGAATTGAACAGTTTATATTTGTCTGGGATCTCAGCAAGGAGTTCTGAAGACTTGCTGGAGATATAGTTGGGTGACCGTTGTTTGCGGGACACCCTGTCTTGCAGTTCGTTTTCAGACAGAATGTCGTATGTGGAAGGCTCTGTTGTTGCAGGCTGGAGTGCTGCCGATATG
Source organism: Ambystoma mexicanum (assembly GCF_040938575.1). Lineage (NCBI taxonomy): Eukaryota > Metazoa > Chordata > Amphibia > Caudata > Ambystomatidae > Ambystoma > Ambystoma mexicanum. The sequence continues at coordinate 845,381,926 of NC_090929.1, read as the reverse complement.
TCAGCCAAATTTTTACCCCCTTGGATATGACTTTCTGGAATCACCATTAACGCTGAGTGCAGTGTGGCCAGGATGGTGGGAGATGCAGGTATGCTTGTTTACCAGATACCCCATACATGTCCATGAGTGCTGCTGTGCCCTTTTTCATGTCTGGAATGATAATTGTTTTGTTGCATTTTCTGTTCGAGCCCATTTGCACCTTTCACTCGCCATGGAAGCAAAGTTTGTGTTCATTTTCTTTCTGTGTTTTGATGGGTTTCTCAAGAGCTGTGACCCATGTGAGCTTGGCAAGGTGTTGGGACCAGACCGGAGTACATGTTTCCTTGACCCATTGAAAGTTCTCCTCAGTAAATCCTCGCAACACCCCTGCTTTGCATGTGATTGTCCATTTGTTTTCTGTGAACCGTGTCCCTTTGATAACAAAAAATGGTTCTTTGATGCAGATCACGCCTTGCAGCTTACTCGTGCATGTTTTTTTCATTCTACAGCATTTCTAATGTAACTGTGTGTGACTGGAAGGTGCTCTGAATCCTACACAATACGAGATGAATTAAACATTGGGCATCCGACAAGGGCACCTCTTGGGGCATAAGTATTTTAGGTGTGCCTGAGTCATGTGGTATTAGAGAGCAGACACAACAGCTCTCATTCACTGCTTGTTTGGCTGTTGCACTCATGTCTGAGTACCATTTGTTTGACTGATCCAGGTGGCGGGTTTCTTCAATCTCATCTAATCCCAGGCCATAGTATGCATCATCATTTTTCCATCCCACCCCCTTTTCCGCCTCCTCCTTCCCTCTTCATTATTATTTATCATTTTCACTCTCCAGTACTTTATGGGAAAGACATCTGCCCACATTACATCACTTAGTTCACTAGCAGTTTGCCAAGATTGTGATTTTGGAGGGTCTTGGGTAATTGGAGTATCAGGGTTAAAGTGCATTACAGTGACTTGTGAGGTAGGTTCTGTGGTTGCATGTACATTTGTATGTGTCCGGTCAGGCTCACCGAACAAGGAATAATCACCATCGTATTCATTAGTCTCATTATCTTTGTCGAAACCCATAGCAGCAAGTGAACAAAAATTTTGACAGTTTTATGCAACGTAGTCAGATTATTATTTACAGAGCCATTGTGTTTCCAAATTGTTGTAACTCCAGCCCATATGAGGCTTGAGCCTTCCTGTATCAGGTTTACCCCACTCCCCCCCTCTTTCATATCCCCAGTTATGAAAGTAAATGTCCAGTACAAGGCAGCAAAAAAAAATCACAGAAAATACTATTGCTGCAAATGCTAGTCCGCATTCATAATTGTACCATTTATTTATTCTATCATCTACTCTATCACTATCTACATGTCATGCCGTTTGCAAAGAGATCCCCTTGGAGTCTGAGAAGCCAATGGCAACTCCGCCGCCATTGATTGTTCCATTTTTTCCCCCATTTCCTGTTGCTACGCTCTAGTCTTTTTCCGGCCTCTTCCTGGTTTCACTCTTAACCACGCCTCTTTGTTTTGCCCGGCGCGTTGCAACTGAAGCTTTCACGCTCCGTTTCGCTAGCGCTCTCTCTCCAGTTCCTTGCCAGCTGCCTGACCGGTGTTTTGCCGGTTATAGTCCCTTTCTGCCTTTCTTCGTAGCTTTTCTCCTCCTGGTGCCCTTTCCCTCCTTGGTTTCGTCGCTATTTCCTTCGTCTTTCTGCTCTTTGCCTCCTCTCCCGTTTCCCTCTCTCCTCGTCCTTCTTTCTTTCCCCGGTGCCTCGGTCCTCCCCTTTTTGTACTTTCCTTCTTCCGTGCTTACCTGTTTCCTTACCTTTTCTTACGGGTTTATCTATCTTCCTCCGTTCTGACCTCTTTCTTTCTCTCTCCTTCTTCCTTTTCGGTCTCCGCTGTCATTCTTACGCTTCCCGGTCTACCGCCGCTCTTCCGGCATACCTCTCTTACCTTTTTCCCTTCCAGCTAGGCATTTACGTGACCCTCTGCGGTCTCTGCTATCCTCTCCAACCCGGAACTTCCTCTCCTTCGGATACCTGGAGAAACAGCTTGTCTGGGTTACCTGGCTCCTCATCAAGATCGAAATATAAGAGAGAGGTTTTTTTTAGCTAACGCTTTTTTCCTCTCCTACGGCTTCTGCGGAAAGGGTGTCCCTTGCTTCCCTGGTTTACTAGGGGGAACAGGGTGGCTTCTAACCACGGAAGACCATATCTCTTCTCAAAAAAGAAATTCACAAGAAAAAAGGGGCGAAGACGCGAGGAGCCTACTGAAGAATCAGGTGAGGAGGAGTGGGTTCTGCATAAAGACGATTCTGGTTCTGACGAATCAAGTGATCAGCCTGACATTCATGACACTACATTTGAATCGTCGTTAGTGAGGGCCCTCCTTTCCATCATATTTCCACCTGAAGAGGTGATACAAAAGGGTTAAGTACATTACAACAATGTTACACTTCATGTGCATATTTTCATTACCACATTAATACCTAATTTCTGTACTAAACACTTTTTCCTCCTCTAACTCTTTGATTTCTATTAAACTTCATAAATGTTCTTTGAAAAAGATGAACTTTAGTTATATGACATGGGACAGTAGTAGTGACAGAACAATGGAGTGAAAGAGAGAGAGAGAGAGAGAGAGAGAGAGAGAGAGAGAGAGAGACTTTAAACTTTTAACACAATTCTTTACACATGTTTCTTAGTCACACAATTTTCTTTTTTTTTCATATTTCTCAAAATTCTTTGCTTCTTTTGTGCCACATTACACATCTCTATTTTAACCACTGCCAACTTCTTCACTCTGTTGTTGCTCACTTTGATGAGTTGTGCTATCGTGTGCTCTTCTCCCATCTGAGAGATGCACCCAATATTTCAACCCCTTCACCTTCACTGCAGTGGGTGTACAATAGATGACCTCATAGGGGCCATGAAACCGTGGGGAGTTCCATCTCTGCACGAAACTTCACACATACACATTTTATCCTTGCATTAATTGTCCTGTGGGGCTGTCTTGGGCTGGTGTTGTTGTATCTGTTTCATTATTTCATGTGAATGCGGGTGCTATTTGTCTTGCTATACTTTGTACCGCACGTGTCAGCTGGGTAAGGTATTCCTTAAATTCATCCCCCAGCACTGTGGCCTCTCTGTGAGCATCTGATGCTCATCTTACTGGTGACAATGGCATATGTATGCGCCGTCCAGTCACTATTTCGTGCAGGCTCAAATGATGGTCCTTACTCGGATGTGTTCTGAGGTGGAACAGTGCTAGGGGCAAGCAATACACCCAATTCTTGCCATTAACTGTCCTGTGGGGCTGTCTTGGGCTGGTGTTGTTGTATCTGTTTCATTATTTTGTGTGAATGCGGGTGCTATTTGTCTTGCTATACTTTGTACCGCACGTGTCAGCTGGGTAAGGTATTCCTTAAATTCATCCCCCAGCACTGTGGCCTCTCTGTGAGCATTTGATGCTCATCTTACTGGTGACAATGGCATATGTATGCGCCGTCCCATCACTATTTCGTGCAGGCTCAAATTATGGTCCTTACTCGGATGTGTTCTGAGTTGGAACAGTGCTAGGGGCAAGCAATACACCCAATTCTTTTTAAGTGTGTTACATAACTTGGCCAATTTACTTTTAAGCAGGCCATTGATTTTTTCTACCACCCAGTTAGCCTGCAGGTGATAAACCGAACATAATTTATGCTTTACACCTAAAAAGGTGGTCACCTCCTTGAAGAGGTCATTCACAAAATGAGGGCCATTGTCTGATCTGATCACATCACATATACCCACCTGGAGAAAACCTTCTGCACCAAAAACTTTACAGCGCACTTTGCATCTAGATGTGGACATGGCCCAGCTTCCACACACTGTGAGAAGGGACAAACTATTCCAATGAGATATCTTGCCCCATTGCATCATTCTCCAATGTCCGCATAGTCTATTTGGAGCTCTCTAAAAGGCCCCACAGGATGTGGCAGTGTTCCTCTTAGTTTTCGAAGAGTAATTCCTGAATTGTATGTTTGACATGTAGTGCATTCAATTGTTAACTTTGATAAGTGTTCCTGCAGATTTGGTACAAACCAATTTTCCTGAATCTCTGCTGCAATGTGTTGTTTTGTTACATGCGTTGGGAAGTGGAGCTGTTGGAATGCTATCAATAATAATTCTACTGTCATCACCACCTTCCCTGTCAGTTCTTGCCGCCATATTAAATCTGTTGCAGACTGTTAACATCCCCTCTTTCCCAATAATTCCTGTTCTTCTAATGGTGTGCGCTTTTGCAATCAATAACTTGTAGAATGTGTGTACAGTTGTATCCTTTCTCCTGTACTTCTGCACTTGTTGTTTTTACAATGCACTCTAATTGTTGTGGAACATTGAAGTATGCTGCTTCCTTCGCAGCAGCATCTGCTGCCGCGTACCCGAGCAAGATCGCGTCCGTGTTATTGGTGTGTGCCTGACACTTTATTAATGCTACCACTGACGGTTCTGCTAGTGCTTCGATCAAGTCATTCAATAGTGCTGCATGCTGTGCTGGTGACCCATCTGCCCTCCTGAACCCTCTTCCTCGCCATCGTAACAACCCTGAATGAACTGTTGTTGTCACATATGCAGAGTCAGAATATATTGTCACTGCACATCCTTTGGCTGTATGTAGTGTTTCAATTAGCGCTATTAGTTCTGCTGCCTGTGCTGAATAATGTTAGGGGAGGCGTTTCTGTACGATAACTTCATCCCCTTCTTCTTCCATTCTTACCACTGCCGCCCAACATGTTTTTCACCTGTCTCACCGTCTATTGATGCTGACCCATCCACAAAATATATTTCCCCCTCCTATAAGGCATTTTCACTTGCTTTTGGAATGTCATCTTCTTCTCTTCCATATGTGGCGCAATCATGCGCCTGCACGTCTTCTACCGTGCATGGCTCAGTAATGAATGTGGCTGGGTTCACTGTCTTACATCTCACCACATGAACGTTTGGACTCGATATTATGATCTCATATGCTGTTGCCCTTTGTGTGGTGATGGTGGATTTGGACCTTTCTAAAATGGCAAACAGTGAGTGCTCCACGTACAGTGTCACCGAACAACCCATGATGATGGTGGTGCTTTTTTCTATAGCAAAGGCCGCTGCTGTGAGAGCTTGTTCCCTGCTGCTGTAGTAGGCCAATGGTTTGTGGCCTAAAGATGTCTTTTATGTTAGAACTGTGGTCATTAATATGCCATTGCAATGTGAAAACAAGTAGAACTCCCAGTCATAATCCGGGTTCGCTAAAACTGGTGTATGCGCGATGAGGTCTTTTAATTTGAAATATTGGGTCATCATTTCTTATGTCCATTGTAGGGGGACGCTGTCCTTTTGTGCTTCTTTTAAGGCCTGTAATAATGGGCATGTGTATGCTGCATAGTCAAGTATCCATGCGCGGCAGTAATTGCAAATGCAGAGACATTTCTGCATTTCTTTAACTGTCTTTGGTATCATCAAGTGGCGGATTGCTGCTGCCCTGTCTGGTATGATTCTTTTGCAATCTTTCGAAATCAGTTGCCCTAAGTAGAGTACCTCAGCTAGGCAATATTGCAGTTTATCTTTGTCTGCTTCGTATCCTTTTGTGGCTAGTAAATTTAGCAATGATAATAATAATTCGGCATTAAAATGATATTGAATCAGTCCTGCACTGTTCTTCACTTTTACTGCAGATGAGGAGGTCATCCACATACGGGGCCTCATTATGAACCTGGCGTTAAGGGTTTAACGGCGCCGTAAAAGGTGTCGGCGCTGTTAAACCCTTAACGACTGATTATGAGGTCCCTTTGCGGGACCCGACCTTAACGGCTGGTTTTACCAGCCGTTAAAGTAGGGTGCCGCAAAGGGACCTTGGTGCTAAGTATGGTGCCGCAATTTGCCCACCGTACTTAGCGCCTTCCTCATTTCCATTGTGCCCTATGGGGCAAAAATGGGAATGGGGAAGGGCCCATGGTGAATGGGGAATTACCGCCCCGCCAACCTTGGAATGGGCGGTAATTCCGCCATTCACCATGGCGGACCACGACATGGACCATGGTGCTAATAGCACCACGGTTTAGCGCTGGGGTCGTAATGAGGCCCACTGTATTATTGTGCTCTTTACGTCCACATTTCCAAGATCTTCATGCAATATTCTATTGAAAATGCTGGGGCTCTCACAGTACACTTGTGGTAATCTACAATGCTCATATCTGTTGCCCCCCAATGTGAATGCTGTGAGATCCCGACAACTCGGGTCAAGTGGCACTGAGAAGAAGGCGTTCTTCAAATCGACTACAGTGAAACAAGTAGCATCTTTAGGTATGCTACATAAGATGGATGCTGGATTTGGCACTAGAGGGAATTCTTTCTGTATGATGTAATTAAGTGGGCATAGGTCCTGTATCATCCTTCAAGCCCCGCCCCCTGCTTTTTTGATCGGATAAATCACTGTATTACAAGGAGAAATTGGCAGCACTACTATACCTTGTTCTAATAATGTGTTTATAGTTTCTTTTATTCCCTCCTCTGCTTCTCATGATAATGGGTACAGTTTTACTCTAGGCGGTATTGCGCCTGGTTTCAATTTTATTTTTATGAGCGTGACCTCTTGTAATAGCCCTATGTCATGGGGGCCGGTTGTCCATAATTCTGGCAGCACCTTTTCCATATCTTCCTCAAATATAGTGGGTGGCACACTAACACTAGCCATGAGAGTGTTGTGTATTTCTCGGTGCTGGATCATTATGTCACAGGGTACACTTATTTCCATTATAATTTCCCCATCAGTATCATTGTCAGTGACCAATTCCTCATCAGTCAAATCACGCAACGCTATGTTTGGGTCTATGCACAGCACTGTTCTCCACTCACATCCATGCCTGTCTACTCCTATCACCACAATATGTTTGCTTGAAACTCGCACTGCTTCCAAATGGCACAATATCTGAGTGTACAATTGGGTGGAACACAAATTCAGATGGCACTCTCCATTCCTTCCATGTTATCTCGGGCACAACCTTGGCAAGTACCCGTATCCTATAAATTAACTTATCAATATCAATCGGTACCCCTCGTACTGCAATTTCATTGGTCATAGTGCTGATCATTAACATGGCCCTCACCATACTATCCCCCGTTCTGTAAAGGAGATGGTCATATTCAATTTGCTCATGAGGTCCCTTCCCAATAAATTTATTGGCGAGTCTTCGTGGTACAGTATTCGTGCACGCACCATCTTCCCGCCCACCGTTATGTCTACATCTTTTGTGTAAGGAACTTTTAAAATAGCCCCAGAGAACCTCTGCGCTTCCAAATTTTTTCCCGAGAAGGCCGCCTTCCATGAGGCATGATTTTTCAGATCCCGAGTCCACCATAAAGATAAACTGTTTGTTGCCTATCTCCGCCCCCACCAGTGGTTCCTCTTCTGCACGTGGGGTAGTTGATAGGACTGGACACGCAAGTGCTTTCTGTGGGCTGTCCTAATCTGCGTATGTTTCTGTTCCAGGGACAAAAAAGACATTGTCCCCTATTACAGCTATGCCGCTGAAAGGCGCCAGCGTGCCGTTTGTGGTTGTTGAAAAATGTTTAGTGTTTGCATTTCCCATTGTATTCTGGCATGCTACCTGTTGTTGCACCCCTTGCTGTTGGGGTTGTTGTCTGCGTGGCATTTGCTGTACCCTTGGCTGTTGTTCATTATAGCATTGTTCGTTCTGCCCACCCCGCCCATTAGTAACCCATAGAGACTACCTGTATGTGGGTGGCCATACTGCTGTTCGTTTCCCATGGGAGGCTGCCCTTGGTAATATCCCATTGGTCGCATTCTGCATTCTCTAGAAAAATGTCCCCACCTCCTGCAATTCCACCATGAACCGTGTGGTCCTCCCCTCATTCCTTGCCCTACAAATCCTCTATTTCCCATTCCACCAAATCCTCCTCGTTGCCCCCGGTACCCACCTCGTCCTCTAGCGGGTTTGCCCTGCCATTGGGGCCCCTCATATTGCTCCTCTCCTGCCCATTGCTCCTGTCCGTTTGCAGACCACGTTGTTGCCATCCTCGCTGGTGTACCTCCTGACCCCTCGTCTCCTTCCCCCTGCCTGTCAGTGGGTTGCGCTGAATTCATTGCCGGGACCTTCACTATTTTATTTTGAACCAATTTTGCTTCGTCTGCCAACATTCTCTGTACTCTCTCTTTTTCTCTTTCTTTGATTCTCCTACAATGGTGTACAATTATGCTCTGATTCTCCGGCAAGCCTATGGCTTCTATCCCAGCTATTTTATCCAAGGCCTTCTGTACCTCCATCGGGAGCCCTTTCTTAATTATGAAGTAAAACAAGGCGGTGGATTGGTCCCACGCCGTGCCCGTTTCTGATCTCCACAGGTCTTCCACCCGAAGGATGAATTGCGTTCGCTAATTAATAAATGACGACCCATCATGGAGGTCACAGTTCATTGTTACCCCCGGGAAGCTAGCCTTCACCCACACTCCGTCTGCTTGGTCACTGAGGGTGGACACCAGTAAACGTTTTACATCCCCTATGGCTAATGGTACTACTGCTGTGTTCTTCTCGAATGCGTGTATCCACTTCCCCGCCCCACCCGAAAGTGGAGGGAGGAGTGTCAACAGGTTATTTTTGTCCATCTGTGCACATGGTATGTAGTGTGATCTCACTCCTCCCTTATGTATCAGAGGCATCTGTAGTTTGGCCCTATCTCCTTTTTTACTTACCGTTTCCGTCTTTATTTTACTTATCAACATGTTTCCTACTCTTTGCCTCAACCTCCCTTGCCACCTTGGGAGGCTTTCCCTCCTCTTGGTCTAATCGAAATGGTAGCGGAGACCCTGCCACTGCTACCCCATCTTCGTATTCATCTAAATCGCTCCATACTTCATCTATTTCTTCTTCTGCCTCCCTGTCTCCCTGTCCCTCTCCTCCTTGGTTGTCTGGTGTCCCCGGTCATATTATTCTTAAAGGTTTGCCGTTTAAATGGAAGAGGAATTCTCCTGACTGCCACTCTTGTTCTTGCCCTCTCGGTATTGGTGCCGGTGGTGGCGGGGACGGTGTAGATCCCCTCACTACACTTGGCGGAGGTGTCAAATCAATTGCTACCATTTGTGGTACTTTCCCTCCCCGGGCAACATCTGGCCCTTATCACACAATGCTCTTAGCCGTGTTATTTCCATTTGGACGTGAGCGAGCTGCCTATCTAAATCTCCAGTTAACTGCGCTAGATTCAATGGAGGGGCACTAGTTGGTCCGTATAGTCCTCCTGTTTCATACGGTGGTGGAGCTGTGGCACCTGCTGCTGCTGGGGTGCTCGGTGCCGGCACATACCGGTGCTCACTGTATCCCACAGCAGGCCTTGTCAGTAACAGGTAAAGTTTAGTGAGGTCATTCTCTCCTGTTTTTACTGTACATTCATCCCCTGTGGCTCCCTCTCACCTCTCCGGGGCTATCAGTTTTTCTACTGATGTTTCTTTACTTCCCTCACCGCTAGGGGCTGCCTCCTCGAACATTCTCCATAAGTCTAATACTTGCCACCTATTTTGCAATTGCTTCCCCCTGTATTTGGCCAGCAAATGGGTTGCCACAAGATCTAACACTCTTTTCTCGAAAGACCCTCCCTCTGGCCATATTGTGGATGACCCTTCTCCTTTTATTTCAGTTAGCCATTGTTCGTGATATTTCTGTATTTTTTCACTATACAAATGGAGGTGTTGGCAAATATGCACTAACAGCGTATTCCCCCCATGACACCACTTTATTTTGTATTCTTATAGATATTTGCTCTTTTTATGAGTGTACTTACACAATGCAATTGATCAAATACACACCTTTTCTGACACCTTTTCTCAACCTTATTTCACTGTCATCATCATAAATACCAATAACCTTTTTTACTTACACATTTTTGCTGAAATCACAAATTATTACTAACACTTTTCATCAAAGCTTATTTCCGAGTACAGATAGACACACATGTACTTATCAACAAACCAACACAATGTACTTTAACAACATTGAACATGTAATATATACTACTTTTTGTTTTAGCTCACCCCTTTAATTTGTTTTAGTTCCTTACCCCTCCTTCTTATCTCCTCATTCACTCCCCACCTCTTTAAAGAATTCTGCTCATACGGAAAAAAAAGAATATTCTAAATTACTACTCCGAGCCTACTAAATATATGAGACTCCTACTTTTTTCTCTTTATTTCCACTTGTTCCCTGCACTGGTCGAGACAATGCTACGCGGCGCCGCCTTCTACCCCCCTTCGGAGCTACGATCCGTATTCCTCTTTATCTCTTTTTCCACAACAACCTAATGGCCATATAAAGGATAGATAAGAAAAAAGCCTCACAGGCCCTAAACCCAACTTCCAGTTTTCACCTTCCCACTATTTTCATCACCCTTGTCTTTTACACCCTTATTTCTCAATTTTTCCCTCTCCCCTGAGAATCTCGCAACCAGTACTCACGTGTTCAGCTGGATGGTCCGAGAGCCTCCGTTCATGGTCTATCCACAATCGGGTCCACACCCCAAACAAGCCGTGACCCGCTTCGGTGAGCAGTTAGTTGGGTATTTGCAAAGATGAGGGGGACCCTTGGAACTTTTTGTTTTGTGCGCACACCTGTCAACCTCGGAGGCGATGGTTTTGCTGGGGGCATCCCGGGTCTCACCGCATGGCACTGGGCCTCAGCGCACCTGTCGCGATCACATTGCGGGGGTCACCAAATGCAAAAAGGCTCACTCCCCGACTTACACATGCATATCCAAAAAATATAAGACACCCCAATTGGGACTGAGAGTAAGAGAACAGGTTGCAAGATTTAGTAAGTTTATATAAAATTGGCATCCAGAGACCTCTGCTACCTCGAGAGCGCTCTGGTAAATAATACAATTACATGAACCTATGAGGGGAAAAAGCATCATCAGTGACATCATTACATAAGGGACTACAATAGTTCAGGATTGGTGGTGAGCAGGGCAACAAATGTATCCTTAGGTGCTGCTTCCTGCAGGTTGGCTGCTCAGTTGCCGGGAGGATGAGCGTCACGAGGTCCATCTGCCTGTGTCCGGGCGGGGTGAGGGTGAGGTCACGGTGAGACAGGGCGGACACTAACCAAGCTAGCATGTGCTCATTCCATCTTTCATTGGGACTTTTACGGGGTACAAGGCGTAGAGGGCATGTTGTCTGTGATAACCTGGGTGACTGGGTGGTTCTTAGCACATCAAGGCAAGTGGGGAGTTATAATGACATGTGTTGGTTTTAAGGCACAATATACTGAGACAGAGATCTGGGTTTATTGGGGGCACTGTGGGGTGGCCTGCACAGCAGGGTCACACTTCTGGTACATCAAGAGAATACCTTAGGAGGGCACAGGGTTACATTGGCAGTAATTTTCCAACAGTGGGGCCACAGGGGTAGGGGCAGGTTTGTAGAGATGGATGAACTACAAGGCATGGTTCGAGCCAGTTCACACACAGGACAGTGATCACAGAGGAAGAGTGAGATGATACATTAAGTTATTTGTTTCAGTCATCCCCAGCGCATCTGTGAGAAAGGGAGTTGTGATGCTTTCGGACGGAGAGGAAAAGGTGGGGGCCATGAGCACGCTGTTTCACGGCACTGAAGAGGGGAGAGAAGCATTTTCATACTATCGAAGTGAGGCCTAGTCCAAAGATGGAGTCGAGGGCAAACAAAATGGATGCAAACTGTGCCCTGCAATAGCCCCACTTATGCTAATGTTAGCATACTGGCAATGGAGGCATCCCCCACTATTGCACGAGCAAGTGGTCCATAACGTGCAGAATGTGCAAGGGGGGCCCAAATGACTCCTCACTCCCACACAGAATCACTAACAGTTGTGGATGTGACATTTCTTTTGAATTGTGGCACCTTTTCTTAATGAGGTGACAAAGCGTTGTGGCTGGGATTACCATTGGTGCTATTTGGTGGAAGTTGAAAGCAGATATTTCACCAAGGAGAAGAGATTTGCTATCATTTGAATTTTGGTTAACAAACATTTACTGTGACTTTGAAATATCAAGAATTGATTTGAGACATGTCTTTCTTTGGATGAACACTAACATAACTGACCTTCAATCCTGGGGAAGGGAATTCACCCAGGACATTAGAAGGTTATGAACAGACTGATAATGTTGTTCATGGTATATTGTATTGCCAAATACTTTCTTTGTGTATTTGTTGCTTAGTGTGAGGGCCAGTTAGCCTGTGTTGGAGTGTTTTCCCTTAGCTTTGGTTAGGCAGGGAAACTCTCAGAAGAGTAGGGATAGTGAGGGGATTTTCATTTTTTTTTAAAGAATAAAATGTCATATTTTGATAACTCATCAAACAGTTGACTGCCTTGCATTGCTGACACCTCACATACTCCCATAGATAAGATGCAAATGAATATCCCATATACCCCTCACTCTTGAAACTGCACAGTGGCACTATATTGGGAAGGTGAGAGGGGAAGGACACTTACATCTCTTTAATAAAATGATCAAGCCATTCTCCCAGGATGGGTGGGTGAGTCAAAATAGCCTCTGCATTCTAAATCGATAACATTGCTTCATTAGCCCAAACCTGCAAGATTTACATGCAATGGACAATATCCTCCATTTAGTTACATGCACAACCTAGCACAACCTAGAAACCCACAAACCCTCATTTATACTAAGGATGACTCATTTTAATTCCATAAATTGCTGGTGTTACAATGGAAAACAAAACGGTATGCATCCTTTGGAAATGTAACCGTATGTGTAGTCTGGTAATGTTTTGATGGATAACGAAGTGTTGCTATATTAACCAACAAGCAGCAGAAGTGAAATCAGAAGGTAACTGTTACTCAGAGGACATTAGTTCACAGGTGCCTGCTTATTGTAGAAGCCAAACATTAACCAAATGTAACCTCCATTCAATATAAAGTGCTTCTTCCAGAAACGTATGCAAAGATGTTCATAGTTTGAATACATTTAGCCCCATGACTGTACCCTGCAACAGTAAATACAAGTTATTATCAAAGGTGATTAGAGTTCTTATGGCCAGAACCCCTAGGGCCTTGCAGGCCTTGGTCGATTAATATGCTACCTTTATGACTGGTTTGGGACTGAAAATCAATGGCAGTGATGGGTTGCATCGGAGGGAAGAGGCACATCAAGATGCGTCCCATAGTCTGCAATGGGATACATTATCCCTAGGGTAGCTGAATTTGACTACTTGGGAGTTAGATTTTCAGAGGTTGTGACTGCTAACGCCCATGTACAAAAGCAATCATTGAAGATGAATCAATACATGTGGGGTATATCCCGTTTTTTAGCCAGGTGCAAGGGTCGGCATATGCAATCGGTCCTTAAGGTTTATACCACACAAATAAAGGCAGCCACACTTTATGGAGCATCCCTGTGGGGCCACTCTAAGTCTGGTTATTTGCAGGAAAATGAAAATCGTTTTAAAAAAAAACTCTTAGGGCTTCCTGGCTCATCCTCTTGTGCCTCGGCTCACAGGGAACTACAGGTGGCCTACTGGGAGGATGAATGGGCAGCTTCCCTGAGTAACCTCTGGCTGAGAATATGGTGAAACAAGAATGCAACCTTGTGTCATTGTATTATAAGAAGTACGCTAGAAAAGAAAACCTGGTCTAAAATTCCTTGATCGATGTTTGTGAAGGAGTCTTTGTGCCCCAGTGAAACTCAGGCTCAGCTTCCTCCAGTGTTACCCACTTGCAACTGAGAGTTTATAAGGAGGCAGTGTGTCAGAGGATTGTAGTCAAACGGGCCCTTACAGTTTGGGGCACACATGATGAAAGCAAACATAGGATGATTAGCAGGATCCACAATATACAGCCTTATCTCGTTTGGGCCACGAAAAAGCAACATAGATGGCTCATTACGAGGGCAAGATTTGATTTTATATTGTTTAGTGGGTGGGGCTCCAAGAGAGGATTTGAGCCATTTTATACTTATTTTGGCCCGGTTATGGGGACATCAGAAAACGAACAATTCTGCAGATAGTATGGACTTGAAGTCTCTGTTGAGAACTAGTGGATCTGTTTTGGCGATTGCTGTATTCTGATGATTTTTATGCTATGTATTGTATGTGTTTAATGGATGTTCTTATATATGAATAAACTTAATGAACTGAACTGAAATCATTGTTATTAAGAGTAAGAGAACCCAGGTCACTATCAGTTCAATATGCAGTAGAGAATTGTCTAATCTGTTGCTCAAAAAATGCTTACTGTCTTTAATTCCCAAATTATGCTGTGTAAAGATATAAAGCAATTGCACATCAAATGATATACCATATCATCACCCCAATTAACATTTTCTAATTGTTGTAAAACACCTTGAGCATTTCTTATGTAGGACCAATGTTTTATGAAATTGTGAAATAGCTTGTGACAAATCCAGGGAACGTGTCCTCTCTTCCCCAGGGGAGCCACCCCTATGGGAAAAGGAAGGTGGGTTTGTTAGGCTGCACACCCCCTAGAGGACAGGGGAAGTGGGATCCCGATGGATTAGAAGACTACATTACTAGGGATATCTGTCATCCTCCCCTATCCCAAGAAGTCAACGTCTTCATTGGTTATTTAGGCATTTCACCAAATCTCTTTGAGAAGGTTAACCTGGCATAGTTTCCGACTTAGTGATATTGTCATCACAAAACCAATGGATTGTTTTATCTCTTTTTGAGATGGATGTAAAAGCTGCACAACACACAGATGAAGGAGAATGATAGTGAGCTGGATTGCCACTCCTCAGCCTACGGAGCCAAGGTGTAGAAAAGGGCCTGTCAGGGAGACATTCCGGAGGTATAAAAGAATAACTGGAGTGCACACCTCTGTATGATAAGTTAGAGTTGGTCTGGGTAAGGATTATTGTATGAAAATTCACAGGTGCAGGGGCGAGAATGCAACTCCGGCGCACAAAGTCACTAGTGCATGCAGAAGATTAAGTGTCCCAAACTAATGGACACTCGAGTCCCCTCCTGGTCACCACATTAACTGATCCAATTTTCAGTCAAATCTTGTTATACTTTTGGGATTGTTATTCATTTAATAAGGCAATATGTTTGTATCAAGTTGATGACCACAGTTAGTACCATTAGTAACACAATGTAATAAGTGTATTATACATAAGAAATATTAATTTCACACAAAATAGATTTAGACAGTCAAAAATTAAAATGAGCTCGATGTGTTTCGGGAATATAATCCTTGGCAAGATATGTGGATAAACTCCTCCAACCAATAGTGCATAAGAGTACTACTTATCTAAGAGTCACCACACATTTTCTATTATAATTAGAACATTTGCCTGAATTCAACCCTAACTGGACACTATTTACCCTGGACGTACGAAGTTTATACACATCCATTCCCCATAGCGAAGGACTCGATGCCCTTGAATGGGCCCTACTACGAGAAGAGTATTTTCCAACCAAAAAAGTCTTCACAATTGAATTGGCCAAGATTATCTTGTACAATAATTATTTCTGATTCCAGAAAGATAACTGCCTTCAAATTTTGGGTAAATCCATGGGTTCCACCATGGCACCCGCATAAGTCAATTTATTCATGTATGCTTTTGAAACAGAACACATTTTAGAACATCCCACCTGGAAACCCAAATTGGAAGGATGAAAAAGATACATTGATGATATCTTTGGAATGTGGAAGGGTCCCAAAGAAGAATTACATTTACTTTTGACATACCTTAATGAACGACACACAAGACTAATTCACACTAGGAATCGGTACCCCTAGTGTCCACTTGTAGATGTACCACCCTGTGGTAACCAACTTAACACTTCCTTTTACTGTGAACTTACTGATGTAAATAACACACTACATTACGCCAGTTATCACCCATCACATCTCAAGAACAACTTGCCATTGAGTCAATAAATAAGAATACGTAGGATGATCTCAGATGACCAGACCTACCAAGAGGCTACTGAAGACATCACTAACAGATTCAGGACAAGGGGCTACCTGACCACAACACTAGAAGAAGCCGAAAGGGAGAACAATACTACAGCTAGAAAGAATCTTGTAGCACCCAAATTATATTCAAATGATCCACCCCTTATTCACCTGAAATTCTCCAAACAAAGTAGTCAGGATAATCGACTAATTAAGAAAAACTGGAAAACAACGAGACTAGATCCACAGCTGAAAAAACTCTTTCCCAAACTACCGATGATAGCATACACACGTGGTAGGAATTTCAAAGACAGCCTCGTTAGGTCTGAAAGGATAACTCAGACTAAACAAGGATTCTTATCCAAGCCCAAGTATGGCACATTCCTGTGTCTACATTGTGGGCACTGTAACAACATCCAAAAAGGTGACTTTGTGAGGCATCCCTATGCTGGACAAAAATTGAAACTACGCCAGTTCCCTACATGCAACTCCAAATGTTTAATATATGTCCTAATATGCCAGTGTAAAACTCTACTATGTAGTTCAAACTATACATAAAATAAAAGAGAGGATCACTGAACATGAATCTAACATCACAATGCAAAATGTCAAATCTCTAGTTGCAAGACACTTTATTGAAAAGAGACACTAAAGAGCACAGTTAAAATTCATAGTGCTAGAACTTGTTAGAACCCCTCGAAGAAGTGGCAACACCCAGATACTACTATCCAAACGAGAAATGTTTTGGATCCACAAATTGGATTCAATGAACCCAACTGGAATGAATGAGGAATTCTCACTTAATCCATTCCTATGAATCCTAGACCCTACTGTACTCCTTAACACATAGATAAACTGTTGTTGGTATCTAAACCTAACCTGACTGGAATGAATGAGGAACCCATTCCTATGAATCCTCGCCCCTACTTCACTCCTCAACACCTAACCAAACCCAACTGGATTGCTATTTTCTATTTGCTATCTATTAGTTAAGTGGATTCCATTATCAACATATCACTGTATGTATTGTTCCATTTGGATTTCTCCTACCTCGAAAGATAGTACCAAGCTTAACATTTAATCATGTTACTGGGCCTCATTATTACCCTGCCGGTCGCGATAACAACGGTGCCGGTGAGTACAAGTTTGCGGGCGGGATGTCCTCCCGCCCGCCAGGTCTGACCTACACTCCTCAACACCTATACAAACACACAACTGGATTGCTATTTTCTATTTGCTATCTATTACTTAAGCTGATTCCATTATCAACATAATACTGTATTAGTATAATCCATGTTCCATCTGGTATTCTCCTACCTCGAAAGATAGTACCAAGCTTAACATTTAGCCTCAGTATAACCCTGCCTGGGTCTGACCTGGCGGGTGGAATGGCACCCGCCTGCAGCCTTTGGCAGATGCACCGGCACTTTTTTGCATATAGTGCCGGTGCATCCGTCTTCCCCATTCCCATTGGGACTTGAATGGGAATGGGGATTTTCATTTTCCGGCACCTGGGCGTAGTGACTGCCCGGGCTGTAATGCCCCAGTGATTCCCAATTACCATGCGGCAGAAAAAAAACATGACTCCAGTGGTAGCCTGCTGGTTTTACCAGCACGGCTACCTCTGGAGTCGTAATGAGGCCCACTGTGACTATCCACACTTTTCCTAATCACTTTTATTTGAACTACTGTTTCCTACTTCTGTAGCAAACATTTGCACCATGAATTACTGCATTTACAGTTGTTTTGAAAATGTGTCACCAGTTGAAGATTATCATACAGCAGTTGAATGAATGATTTGCTGAACATAATGCACTCTGTATGATTTGATTAATATAATGTACTCTATTTCATCTCACAAACAATTGTATGAAGAATGTGATCTTAATCCACAATCTATTACTTTAGTGGATTCCATGAACAAGTATCACTGTATGTATTGTTCCATATGGATTTCTCCAACCTCGAAAGATATTAACAAACAAACAATTAATTAGGTTACTGTGACTATGCACACTTTCATCCTAATCACTATTAGCGCCATGGTTGCCGCCGGTATTTCACAATGTCTGCCTTGGTGGATGGCGGAATTACCGCCCTACTCCAAGGTGAGCGGGGGCGGTAATTCCCCATTCACCAAGGCACTTCCCCATTCCCATTTTTGCCCCCATAGGGCATAATGGGAATGGGAAAGGCGCTAATTACGGTACCGCAAATTGCGGTACCGTAATTAGCTCCAAGGCCCTTTTGCGGCACCCTACTTTAACGGCTGGTAAAACCAGCCGTTAAGGTCGGGTCCCGCAAAGGGAACTCGTAGTAAGGCGGTAAGGGTTTACCGGTACCGGTGCCCTTACCGGTACCGGTAAACCCTTACCACCTAACGTGTAATGAGGCCCAGTATCTTTTTAAGACTGATATGTCATCATCATCCATTAGTCATGTCACCATTGGTATGTATTCTTGTTACACTTGTGAGCCTGTTCTCATTCTTGTCGGGGCTTCAGATCTTCCTCTTTCTTTTATTTTTTTATTTGTTTTATTGTAACATTTAGTTGTATTACAAAACTTTAATTACATGTAAAATGCCCTCAAAATGCTCTCAATCCTTTAAATTCATTCAGTTAAAATTATATCGTTGTTCAGGATCTTTTCCAGATAATCAATTACTGCACAAATTAATGGAGGCCTATTTCCAGATAGTAAATGAAACCACCAGTCCTCAATGTGAATCCCAGGAGAAATAAATCTGCCTAGGATGGACGAACGACAGGACGATAGTTCAGCACACTCTTGTGATTAGGTGTTTTAATGATTCTGTAGATTTTGTACAGAATCTACACAGATTATCCGTTGACTCTTTGTAGTGTTTCATCCACATCATTTCTTTTGTGTTGTAAGCATTAAAGCGAAATCTTAAAAACTTGTTTCGATGATACCTCGAGGGGAATCTATCCAAATATTTTGGTAATTTGTCCAAATTGTTACATGTTACGCCTGTAAAAAGGGAGGTCGACATGGAATCACGGATCTCATTGTTCTTTATCCAGTTCCACTTTGAAGCTTTTTTTTAGCAAGTTGCGGTATGTCCATTACCAAATCCCAGGATATGACGGCCACTTCAATGATCTTCATGATTTTGTTTACCCACATCAGCAGAATCCCAGAATGTGGGTGATCAGTTGTTGATTTAAATATTTTGTAGGGTGGAGCAACTTTATATGGCCAGATTTTGCGTAGCATAGCGATGGATTTCCATTGTATGATTCCATACAGAGGCTCTAGACCTATTTCATGTCTAATGGCTACGATGGAAGTACCTGAAGGCAGATTCAACACCTTTCTCCAAAAAAGGCCAGAATTTATAGTCTATATTTAGACCAGCCTCCGCTCCATGGGTTAGTGCCGGAATGACCTTCTGCACGTAGAAAGATCTTATTGGGGCGAGTGTGAATTTGCCATATTTGGAGTGCAGCCTTTGACCTTGCATGGTGAATGTTGCCATGCGATGTTTCAAGTCTGTTGTCCAATCCCATTCCCTAATGGATTTATTGATCTGCACTCCCAGATATCGAACAACTGAGACTGATTCAATTAATTTGCCGGCAGCAGTCCATTTAGAGGGTTTTTTAATGGGCTGTTTAGATCCAAAGGCTATGATTTTTGATTTGCTGGCATTGATAACAAGATCATTGGCTGTTAGATATGTGACTAGTTTGGTTAATAGGCGTTGTAGGCCAATCTCTGTTTGATCAAACAGCACAATGTCGTCAGCATAGAGGGCCCAACTAATTTGTTGGCCGTTCACTTTCAGTGGAAAACGTCGCACATTATTCAGGTCTTCAGAGATGTCCGAAATATATAATTTAAACAAGAGGGCTGCTAAGGGGCAGACTTGTTTAACACCATTTGTTTGTACTTCGTTAGTAAGATGCCCACTCCTATCAATTCTGATTCTGTTTGAGGTTTCATTATGTAGAGCCATTAACGGATGAAGTAATGATAACGGGCAAGACCGTGCTAATAATTTTTTCCAAAGTATAGAGCGATTGATAGTATCAAAGGCTTGTCTCATATCAATGAAAGCCATAAACATTTTTTTGTTGGAATTCATTGCTTCAACTTTTAGAAGATTGACAATTAACAGATTTACTTCAGTGCCAACTTCTTCAGTGAAGCCAGTTTGCCGTCAGTCAATCAGGCCGGTGTTGGTGGCCCAAGCAGTGATCTTGAGTTGTAGGCATGTGGCGAAGATCTTACCTATTATGTCCATTAAGGCAATGGGACGATAATTTACTGGATCTTCCCTGTTGCCTTTCTTGAATATTGGGATATTGACTGCAGTCTTCCACGAGACCGGAATTTCCTTGATGTAGCTATGAGAGAAAATAACTCCACAATAAAATCTGCACATTCTTCTTTTTTTTCTTTTAGCATGATGTTAGTCAATCCGTCAGGACCTGCAGCACTTGAATTTTTTAATTGTTGAATCATTTTTACAATGTTTTCATAGGATTCACATACATTCTGTATTGCTCGCCAAATGCACGGACAGTAATTTATCACCAGTACAGCCGCAGAGCCAAAACATGTATTGCTCGCCAAATGCACGGACAGTAATTTATCACCAGTACAGCCGCAGAGCCAATACTTTGAACGCAGGTAGACAACGCAATGACTTACAACCACACGCACGCTTAGAGAGTAAGTAGCACTTATACGGCTATTTATTCGTAGTTAGGCATATATACAATACAATCATAAATCAGATAAATCATAGGAAATTAGCAGGAATACATCACCATGGGCGTAACTTGACAAAACCTCATCTCGCCAGAAGCGGCTGAAAGACCCCGATAACAGCCAGGCTAAGAGCACAACAGCCCACAGGTATATCGGACCAGGGCGTCCCCCCTCCGACTGAGGTCTTTGTGCATATCCCGTCTGACCGTTGAGGGTTTCCGCATATATGCCCTCCTCAACAAGGGGTGGCAACTTCTCGAACCTTCTGGCAAATGCGCTTGCGCATTGATGGGTGACCGTTGGTTGCCAGCTGGGTCAACCGACAGTAACCTCAAGGAGCACAGCGCTTCCCTCTCCTAAACGCCCCGGAAAACAATTCCATAACTCATCTCAAAACCTTGGCACAAGCATAGCAAACCAAAACAAACTTCGTTATCAGGTACCAGCCGGCACCTGCGGATCTTAGCTTTCCCAGCGCCGTGTCCTTGGCTGAGAAGGCCTGCATTCCAAACCCATCAGCGAATAACGTTGAAAACATGTTGTTTCGCAAAGCAAGTGCAGCTTTCCACTGAGGCATGGATAAATATCCATTATGGCTCTGAGTTCCCCCAGAATGCACTGCGCACCAGCGCCATGTTTTTTAGCTCGAACACCACAATTCCAAGGCTCCAAATCGAGTTGAGACATAGGGACTCGACAATCATGGCCTCTATTGAAAACACTTTTGAAGTGCATTTCCCAAGCTGAAGCAGAGTTCCCATTTGATATTCTTACTTCTTGGTTTACATTTCCATTTAGTATTTTCCATATTTCTTGGGAGTTATTTTGGAAAATCAGAGACAAAATGGATTCACCACGTTCTTGGTCTCTTAAGAACTTAAAAGATTTGAGCCAATTATGATATTTTTGTTTGCAATTCTTTATCGCATAAGAGATCTCAGAAGGGTGACTTGTCCTTTTTATATGTCTTATCTTCTTATTCATTTTCTTTTTCTCAAGACTGTCTTGGGCACTAAAAATATATTTTTTTGGCTGTAGCTGGATCTTTATACAATATTTTTTAGTGCAGTACTGAGTCAGAAAAAGGGCATAATTCATTCTGGAAAATGTAGAGCTTAGATTTTCATTCAGATTTTGTCTCAATAAGCTTATGTGACTTTCATTGATTCTTAGTCTGTTACCCCGTTGGTTCAGTTCCACTGGCCCAATGTAGATCTTCAAGTTCACTGCCCGTTGTACTGACCAGGTTAATTCAAGTAAGTGATGGTCACTACTGGATGTCTTATGAATTTTCAGATTGTCGATTTTTGACCAACATGATAGGGACATCCAGATGTAATCTAGCGTTTTCTTACTTGGGCCTCTTTGCCATATGGAGCCAGCTGGTATGTCGCCTTTAACTGAGCCGTTTAACATCTCACAGTTTCTTATTTGCAGAGCCTGTCTCCATAAATCTCCTCTTGTGGTGCGAATGATCTTACTCGATGCACATGTTTGTTGTACCTCGAACCAGGAAAAGTTCATATCAACACAGATTATTATTACCAGGTCTGAATAGGATGTCAGGCATGGGTCAATTATCGAGATCACTGCTCTAATGAAACCAGTTGTCGAGATCATTAAAGGGTTCCGATATGTATTTATCAGAAGTAGATGTTTCGTTTGATCCATGTTTGGAATTGGAAGATACAAAAGTGTCCCCTGAATTAAGATATTTGGATTGAAAATTTGCTCGACTGTCCATCCATAAGAATTATTCACCATGGTAATAAGACCAGAGAAAGGACGACCGCGAAGATTTCTTCCTGACATGTTTAGCAAAACAGTGTAGCCATCTTTGATTGGTGTTTCCCGCATCCAGGCAAATGGCAAAGTTGTTCATTAGGGACAGTGGGAAGTCACGAAAAAGATGATGAAATCCTCTAGTGTTCCATGAAATAATCCCACATAGTACTTCTTCGTAGGATGTCTTTAGTTATGGGCGGGTATCGCTATTGTGACCAGAGCTGTTAACGTATGAATTTTTATCTCTGCGTCGAAATTCAGTAGATGACCTTGGCGATTTTACATTGAATTGTTGTCTCAAAAACTGGCGACGCAATTCGGAGGGTGAGATTTCTTCTTTGTCCTGTGCAGAAGGATCATCTTGTAGTTTGTGGTGTCCTTTCTCAAGCTGAATGTCAAAGCCATATGTTAAGATCTCCTCTTTGGCGGCTAACAGTGTTTTTTCCACAGCTGTTGATCTTATATGTAGAAACACCTTATCAGCTGAGTCCTCCGATATATATTCCACAATTACTATATCATCTGAGGTAATTGTACGAAGTGAAGGTATGCTGTGAAGCAACCTCATCACGTTTCTTCTATTTAGATTCACTTCATTTTCATCGGGAAACAGGTTTTCTACTCGGATCCTCCAAGCCGAGCGATTTTGTTCTTCTGAGCGCCATTGAGATATTCTTGGTTGTAACGCATTTTGATTTTTCAATTGAGCAAATGTCATTTTTGGATTGAAATTTATTGAAGAGTTTTTGGTTGGCTTTACACTTGACGCTTGAGAGATTGAAGCAACAGTCTTAGTTGGTGAGATGGCTTCACTGCTATGTCCGACTTCCAGGGCACCAACATTTTTCTTGTTAGAAAACGAAACTTCAGTTGGCTTGGCCGTATTGCTAAGTCCTAGGCTCAAATTTGAACCATGTTTGTTGACCACTTTCCGTTGGATTCTTGGTGAATCTTCCGTACTCTTTGAGTCTTCTGAGTCAATGGAGTAAGTAGAATATTCACATAGTTCCAATGAATTGTCCTGTGTTTCACTTATTTGATCTTCTGATTCCAAACGTGCCCGCTTGTTTGGATTTTGTTTTTGAGAAACGGTCAGAATGTTTCTACTATTCTGAACTTCACTTGTGTCTTCGTTTACTGCTCCTTTTCGAGTTGTTTTTTTTCTTCTCCTGTTTGCGTTCAAACAGGCCTAATTTTTGTGGTGTAGATAGATTTCTGACAAATTTCTTGACAGTGCCCAATTTCTTTTCTCTGACCTTTTTACCATTCTTGCTTGATGTTGAACTCACTGAATTGGGCTTAGACAGTGCCTTAACTGTTTTGGTTGCAGTTAGAGTTTTGGCTGTGCCAGAGAAAATTCTAAAAGTCAATTGCTTATTACCAGGCGCACCTTCGTTTTGAGCGGTGTCCTTGATTGTCTGTTCGGATGGAAGAGAATCATTGGATGCCACAGGCAGTGTTTGCAGGTTCCTAGCCTCGATTGGACCACTTGGGATCAGGGTCAGCTCATTTGCTCCAGGATTAGAAATGTTACTGCTTGGCTGATCGGTCTGTGTAAAGTTTGTTGGTTTCGTCACCTTAGCATTTAACTGTGGAAGCTCTTTCGTCTGAATGTGAGGTTGATCAGCTGGAACTTGAGAGAGCTGCACATTTCCATTATTTTGTAAACCGGCAGTAACCATAGACGGTTGCGTGGACTTCTGATCCTTATGTCTCAGCCATTTCATGCTTTCAAGTATAGCATTCATAAGGGAAGAGTTGTCTTCATGTTGTCTTGCAGCCAAATCACCTATTAGATATTGCAATTGAGATGAGATTTCAGCTTCTCTCTCGATTCTCTTTACTATGGCAGCATTTGTTTGGTCCATATTTTCCACTTTTGTTATGAGAGTGTTTAATAATGCGCCTTGATCTTCAAGTGCATCATGTAAGGAGTCATATAGTTTTACAAAAGGAATGAGTGCTAGGGATGTTGCTGCCAGCACATTATTGTGGATTTGAATCCCCGCAGTAACTGACAGATTGGATTTCGTATTTGGATCTTTATTTTGCTCTGGGGAACGTGTTAAGTGCGAGCTGTTATGCTATTTTGATGCCGCAGAAAACTGACATGTTTTTTCATTTGATTTGAGGTCAGTGAAGTTCGCCAGATTTTTTCCAGCTGATGCGGAAATTTGGGCCACTCAGGGGTGAGGTGACTTGTCCATCTGTTTGTTTCCAGCAATGTCACCTTGGTGAAAGCATTGGGATAAGCTCCTCGGGGTGACCCTGATCGGTGGAGTGGGTGACATTTGACTATTGCCTTCCTTTGTTGCACGAGTACAAGGCGACAAGGACGTGTCCCTAGATGCGTTAGAGAAACTATTAATTAGTTTCTCTTTAATTAAGTGAAAGTCAGCAGTCAGGCGCTCTGTTAGTCGAGCTTCTCTCCTGACGAGATCTATTTTGTGCAAACTATGTGGCACGGGCTCGTATAAGGGCCTTTTGGGCAGCTGCGCAAAAGTTGAGGCTTGATGTTTGTTTGTTTGTTTATTTATTTATATAGCGCTCTTGACCCAGGGGTATATGTGCGCTTAGAACATCAAGTTACAGGCAACAGTGGGGAAACAATAGTACAGAATTAATGAGGC
This sequence comes from Ambystoma mexicanum, assembly GCF_040938575.1. Classification (NCBI taxonomy): domain Eukaryota; kingdom Metazoa; phylum Chordata; class Amphibia; order Caudata; family Ambystomatidae; genus Ambystoma; species Ambystoma mexicanum. The sequence goes on along the minus strand of NC_090929.1, from coordinate 845,356,837 downwards.
AGAGTAACAGATAGGCAGATAGTGCATAGTTGATAATGGGCAAAGCATAATAAGAAGCAATTATACATTGGGAATGCATATATACATGGTTGGCTATTTGTTGAGTAACCAAGTGATGACCTTATTTCTGAAGGGTTGGAAGGTGGGAGTGGATTTGATATCCAGTGGAACAGTGTTCCAGAGTTGTGAGGCCAAGGTTGGGAAGCTGGATCCACCACCTCTATTGAGGGAGTATTTGGGCACCGTCAGTTGAAGCGTGTTAGAGGATCTAGTGGTTCTGGTGTTCTGTCTTAATGTAAATTTGTTAGTGAGATAGGGTGGGGCTAGGTGGTTAAGAGCTTTATATGTGAGGCATAAGGTTTTGAGGTTGAGTTTTTGTTGGATGGAAAGCCAATTACAGGTGATTCTAGTATCAGAGATATGTTCTCTTCTAGGAATATTTAGGGCGGCACGGAGTGCGTTATTTTGTAAGACTTGCAGTTTGTTGATTACTGTTTTGTTGGCGCCTACATAGAGGGTGTTGCAATAGTCCAATTTGGATTGAATGAGTGCCCTGGCTAAAGTAAGGCAGTTGTTAGGGGAGATCAATGGTCTGCAGGCCCTGATTAATTTGCCAGTGTAGGCGGTGGCTGAGGCAGTCATATTGATTTGTTTGGCTAGGTTGGTGTTCGTGTCTAAATAGAAACCGAGGGTTTTTACACTCTTGGCAGTGGGTAAGGTGTTACCATCAATGGTGAAGTTAGTGTAGCTGGGGCAGAGTTTCCGGATGGTCTTGGGTGAGCCTACAAGGAGCAGTTCGGTCTTATCATCATTCAGGCAGAGGCCATGTGTGGCCATCCATGCCTGAATGATGGAGAAGACTTCATTGATCCATTTGGTATCCGCGTTGTAATTACCAGATAGGGTAAGGAGTATCTGGGTGTCATCTGCGTAGTTCGTGTAGGTGACACCCAGATTGTCCAGCTTGTCGAATAGGGGCTTTGTAAATATATTGTACAATGTAGGTGAGACACAGGAACCTTGTGGGACACCGCAGGTAATGGGAATAGGGTCCGCCGCTGCTAGGGGTGAGAAGACCCGCATGGTCCTGTTGTCCAGGAAGGATTGAATCCATGTGACCGCAGAGTGGGAGAAGTGTGCTGCCGATGACAGGTGGTTGCACAGGATTTTGTGGTCAACCAGGTCAAAGGCAGCGGAAAGGTCGAGTAGAAGGAGAATGGCAGCCTTACCTTTATCTTTTAGTTCGTCTATCTGGCACTTGAGGTCGACAAGGGCCGTTTCTGTCCCATGTTGAGGTCGAAAGCCAGATTGGCGAGTTCCAAGTAAATGGTTAGTCTCAAGATAATCCTGGATTTGTAGATAGGCCACTCTGTCAAGAATTTTTTGTAAGAATGGGACGGTGGTAATGGGTCTATAGTTCGTGGGTATGTCCGGGTCGAGAGTGGTTTTTTTTAGTACAGGTAGGACCCAGGATTGTATCTGTGAAAGATCGATTGTACCGATCTGACACACTGCTGCCAGCTTCTGATGCTGGCCCTGGCAGCCTAGATGCTTTGCTGCAGCAGAGCTAATGCCGGCTTCGGTCACTGCATCTTTAGTTGCGTTATTTGTAATAGAATCCCTGGTGTTACCAACAACCGAAGGCACGAGATTTGTTACTTGAATCATGGAGATGCTGTGTTTTTCTACGCTGGCCTCATGTGTGTCAAATGTAGATTTGATTAGTGGTGAGGATAAGGGGCCTTTGTTTGGTGGAAGCGCAGTTTCATCGTCAACATTACATTCCTCCGGTTGAATCGGCAGCTCCATGTTGGACACGGATGAGTTGATAGGAGGAACGAAGACAAATCTAACTTTGTTATCATCAGAGGAGATGTGTATTTGCATAAGTTCTGTGTCGGTCACATCAAACGGTGATTGAAACGAAGAGGTATTAACTTCGATGGCTTGAGTAGTATTGATGACTGGTACTTCAGTAAAAGGGGCCCTAATATTTCCTGGTTGTTGGGGTAAACTTTCCCCAATTGAATCACGGTCTGCCGCACTTTCCTGTAGATCAGCCGACAAGAGCAAGTCCATCGCTTGCGTCTGTAATGCTAATACGCTGGAGGGTGGCGTCTTAATTGCATTGTTTAGCGCCTCGTTCGTGTTCTCATTTGATAAAGTCGAAATGTGAGGTGTGTTAGGCAATTCGCTGCAGGATGGATTTTGAGTGACATGAAGCGAAATAGAGTCTCCCGCTCCCGTGACCACACTTGCTATTTCACTTTTGTTTTCACATGCACTTGTCTCGATATAAACCACGTCACTTTTATTCAATTTCCTATCCGTACAAGCATTGACAGAGGCATTATGCGACGTACCTTGGCGCTAGAGTTCAAGTTGTGTCTTTTGCTTTTGCTGCGTGTGTGGGGCCATCATAACAGTTGCAATGGCCCTTGGCTCTGGCCCTGGTTCCCGGGGTGGACTGGGGTAGACTGGGACTCGGCGTGGCGCGCACACGTACACCTTTTAAGGTGGAGTCTATCGAGTGAGAGCCAAGTGTTAAAGTGACAGTAGCAGCAGAAAACAGCGATGAACAATTGAAACAAATGAAGCAGAAGTCGCTGCAGCTCCTCTCACGTCTGTGACTGGGGTAGACTGGGACTCTCTTCGGGACTTCCTCTTTCAGATCCATCTTATTTTCATCCCCCTCCTCCTCTCTCTGTCCTGTGTCCCTTGGTATATTTCTTTCTGATGTGATTTGATTAAATTCTCCCAAAAAGCATTTTTTTTATTTGGAGGAACCAACGCACTTAAAATACTGCATATCATCATCTACCAGTGATAAAATTGTCAGTGGGAACATTGTATTCGCCTTCCCACGTCTGCCTAATTGGAAAGGAGTCCAGAGATCAGCATTCTGGTGTATGGGAATTACTTTGTTATGTCAGGACTGCCTCTGAAACACTGTTTCCCAAGGGACCTCCCAGAGATGGTTCATGTGCCCTGGGAGGAAGGTGGCACCTTCCTCAGGGGGATCAAAGAAACTGCTTCCTGAGCCAGAGGATAGCAGAGGGACAGCGCACTGGTCTTGGAAGCAAGACCACGCATAGCAACATAGGTTTCTAATCCAGTATCCGCGCTTAGAAACCAAACTCAGGTATGGTATTAGGCGCGTTGTAGAAAAACCATTAAATAAATTACATAAAAGGGTCTCATAATGTTGTTACTGAGATATCCAAGCCAGACAGCTAGTATTCATCACCCCTATCATGGCTAATTCACTACAAGCTCATCTAGATTTTTTCTGTACATTTTTTTTTCCGCAAAAGCATAAAACTCATCTTAAATAAATTAAAGTATAAACAAATAACACAAATATAAATATGCATCATGGGTGCACAAGCATGATCAAATATTTGTAGCACCAACTAAATATCTTTCCACTGCAAAACATACTGACATATCGTTCAGCATTAATAGAAAATAGAGTGCTGGCGGACACTGTCTAAAACCATATTTCCTTAAGACAGCAATAAAGTGGATGTCAAGGAGTTCCCCCTTTCTCACCGGAGTTCGATCTTTGCTGGGTTTCTTGGTCGATGCCTTCTTGCGAACTGATCGAGTCTTGAATAAAGCTGCACGAGTCTCTTCTGACTCCAGCGTGCGTTCAAGGTTCCGGGATGCAGGGATCCAGCAGTCCGGGAAAGTAACAGGGTGCGGAACAAACAAGCACACGAGTCCAGGAACCAAGAAAGGAAGGAAAGGGACTAGGATGGGGTAAGCTGGAAGAAGCAAAGGATACAATACCGCGAGCTACGGAGCACACGTCTGGTCGCTACTTCACAATAGCATTCTGACGCGCGGGGCCGTGGGGGCGTGGCACATTTATGGGACGTACAACGTCCGCCCTGAAGGCTGGTGCGAGGCGTGTCACGTGATACCGCCATGTTGGAAGAAACAATGAATACAAGCCCCGTCGCGATAAGGACCAGGAATTCCAGAAGGGGTGCGTTCTGTGGGTCATGACAGCATGCCTCCTCCGAAAACCTGTTCCACCAGGTTTGCCCGGGTGTATAAGGTGAAATCTTCTGAGTAGTCGAGTTGCCTTGAGATTAAAAAGTGGCTCCCAGGTTCTTTCACTAGGAGGATATCCTTTCTATTCAACCAGGTATTGAAGCTGACCCCGTTTATACCTGGAATCACATATTCGGGATACTTCATACTCCAATTGGTTGTCGACCAGTAGAGGAGGAGGTCGGCAGGATTTCCGGGAGGATTGGTTGTTGGGTTTTAATAAGGATGTGCGGAATACTGGGTGAATTCTCTTCCAAGAGTCTGGTAGTCTAATCTGGTATGAAACTGAATTGATAATTTCCTTGATGGGAAATGGACCATAGTACCGAGGGGTGAACTTGTTTGGCGGTAGATGCCGGGGTAGTAATTTCGAAGACAACCAAACTTGATCACCGATAGCATAAGAAGGACCTGGTCTCCTTTTTAAATCTGCATACCTCTTAGTCTGTGTTCTGGCCCTGTCTAAGTTTTCTTTGGCCTCCTGGTGAACGTTGATGAGGGTTTCTATCCAGGAGTCGACAGTAGGTACTGGTGTAGGATGAGGGAGAACAGAGGGTAGAACCGATGGATGGAAACCTTGGCTACAAAAAAAAAGGACTGGTCTTAAGTGCTGAATGGTCAGAATTGTTGTAGGCGAATTCAGCCACGGGTATCAGGTGCGACCAGTCATCTTGAACCTTGGTGGCGAAACATCGAAGATAATGTTCTAGGGTCTGATTAGCACGTTCTGTGGCCCCATTGGTTTGGGGATGATAACCAGACGAAAGGGCGCGTTGGATTCCCAAAATGCGACAGAGATGTTTCCAGAATTGAGAGATGTATTGAGGTCCTTGATCAGATATGGTCTTGGAAGGAAGTCCATGTAAACGAAATATGTGTTCCAGGAAGATTCCAGCAAGCTCGGACGAGGATGGCAGCTTACACAGGGGTGTAAAATGAGCCATATGAGTGAACAAGTCTATGGTTACCATGATGGTCGTGTATCCTCGGTTAGGTGGTAATTCCACAATGAAGTCTGTAGCAATGAATTCCCATGGTCTTGTTGGCAGCGATGGTTGCAGTAGAAGACCCGCCAGTCTCTTGTTATCATGTTTGTTTTGACTGCAGACAGCACAAGCTTTGATGTACTGTTGTACGTCGGTCTTCATTCCAGGCCACCAAAACTGTCTTTGTATAAGACGGAGGGTGTTAGTTATGCCATGATGTCCGGAGTGAAGGGTATCATGGCAGAGGTTTATCATTCTTTGTTGTAATTTCTGTGTAGAAATGACCAGTGCATTGTCCTTGAATAAATATCCTTCCTTAACTCTTAGGTTCCATGGATTCTTCCTTGAAATATCCTTCCAGAGGTCAGAGGACTGGGTTTGCACTCGGATTTCTTCCAGGAGGTTGACTGCTTGAGCTACAAAGATTGTGTGGGGAAACATCTTAGGATAGGCCTTGTCTTCAGTAGTTACATAATAAGGACGTCGCAATAAGGCGTCAGCAATCATGTTTTGTGATCTGGGAACATGAGTGATTTGGATTTTTGGTACTGGGCAAAGAAGTAGGCCCAACGCACCTGACGACTGTTCCTGCACTCCAATGACTGTAGAATTTGAAGATTCTGATGGTCCGTGCGGACCTGAACTGGATATCTAGCACCCAGAAGCAGATGTCGCCATTCAGTGAAGGCTTGGCGGATGGCTAACAGTTCCTTTTCCAGGACGGAATAGTGGGTCTCACTGGGAGTCAGGGTTCGTGAGAGGTAAGCAATGGGGTGTTCCAGTTTATCCTCAAGTACCTGTTTCAAGACCGCTCCTATGGCGTAGTTAGAGGCATCCGTTTCCACTAGGAATGGGCGATTTATGTCGGGTTGGGCCAGGATGGGGGCTTGCGTGACCTCTGTCGTCAATCGTTGAAATGCTTTATCTTGCGGTGTAGACCAGATAAAGGGGTGTCTTTCTTCAAGACACTGAACGATCTCGGAAAAGGTAGAAATGAACTTCCGGTAGAAGTTGGCAAGCCCCAGGAAGGATTGAACTTATTTCACAGATGTGGGAGCAGGCCAAGCCAGTATGGCATTATCTTTGAAGGGTCCATACCAATTCCTTCTGGGCTAAGGATGAATCCTAGGTAGTGAACAGAAGTAACGTGAAACAAGCATTTTTCGGGTTTGGCTAAAAGTTTGTGTTCACAGAGTCGTTGTAATACTGCCTTTACATGTTCTTCATGCTTTAGAGGATCCTTGGAAAAGATCAATATGTCATCCAGATAGACAATGACGAAGAGGAATAACATGTCAGAAAACACCCTATCCATAAAACGTTGAAAAACTGCGGAGGCATTAGCTAGTCCAAAGGGCATGACTAGATATTCATAGTGACCAAAGGGTGTTCTAAAGGCTGTTTTCCATTCGTCTCCTTCCCGGACACGGATTAAATGGTAGGCACCCCGGAGATCCAACTTCGTGAATATTACGGCGCCTCTCACAGCTTCCAGGATATCCGAGATCAGGGGCAGTGGGTACCGATCTTTGAGGATGCATTGATTTAAGCCACGATAGTCGAGGCAAGGTCTGAGTTCCTTGGTGTCCTTCTTGGGAACGAAGAACAACGAAGCATCCGCTGGAGATTTTGAGGGTCTTATGGTGCCGTTTTCAAAATTGGTGTCCAGGTATTCTCGGAGGGCCTTTTTCTCAGGTTCAGAAAGAATGAACATTCTGCCGAAGGGAATCACTGCTGAGGGATCTGTATCTATGGCACAGTATTCAGGTCTGTGAGGGGGTAAGGCCTGGACTATGGCAGTTGAAAATACATCAGCATATCCCTGATAGGCCTCTGGGACTTGTATGATATTGGAAACCATGAGTGGTGTTTTCTGGTCTCTTAGTGGTTCTTTAGGAGGTGTTGAGGAGGGATCCAGGGATAGACAGTGGGACATACAAAACTCAGAGCCCAGGAATAGTGATCCTGCTGTCCAATTGATATAGGGATTGTGCTTTTGTAACCAGGGCATACCCAATACCATAGGGTAATGGGCTGACTTAATGATGTCGAATGTAATCCGCTCTTGGTGATGGTTTATGGAAAGTTGGATCTCTTTTGTCTGCAGGCTTATGAGTCCTGAAGAGAGGGGTCTTCTGTCGATTGCTTCCACCGGCTGCATGGTGCTTCGTGTCTCGTACGGAATATGATGACTAACAACCCAGTCTTGATCAATGAAGATTCCCATAGCTCTGCAGTCCACCAAGGCCAGAATGGGATAGGTCTTATTCTTGGAGGGTGACAGGAAGGCCCGTAGTATCACCAAATTGTTTTGTCCAGGAGAGTTCAAGGATGGAATTGATGTGGAGCAAACATCTCTCTCCCGAAGCTCTGCTCCATCTAGGATCGGGAGCTGGCGTTTCCCGAACGCCGAGGAGGGGCTAGAGGACACTCCCTAACTAAGTGTTTGTCTGAGGCACAATACATGCACAAGCCCGTATGAATCCTTCTCATTCTTTCTTGCAGGGATATAGGTCCACGGAAGGCTCCTATCTGCATGGGTTCAGGTTCAGAGATTGAGCCTGAGTTTGTGTCCGTCTTGGTGGTATTCTCGAAAGACAGCTTCGGAGGATTAGCTCTGGATTTCTTCTTCTCTGCCTTCTTTTCCTGGACACGGAAATGTATTTGCAAGGCAAGGTCCATTAGTGCCTGAAATGAGTTTGGGCGAGCCACTCTGCCCAACTCATCCTTAATCTCCTCATTCAGTCCTCTCCTGAAAAGGGTAAAACTAGCCTCCGGGGACAAATCAGCTTCCTTGACTAATTGCTTGAATCAGGTAACATCTGTGAGCATATCCTGGGATCCTTGCTGGAAGTCTAACAGGCGTTCCTGGGCACTATAGACCTGCTCTGGACAGTCAAACATGGTTTTAAGGGCTAGTATGAAGCCATCATAATCATCCAGAAGAGTATCGCCAGAATTAACGAGGGGCGTAGCCCAGGTCAATGCATTTCCTGAAAGGTGGGAAATTATGAGCCCCACCTTAGCCCTGGGAGTTGAAAAGTAATAGGGCTTAAAAGTAAAGGGGACCAAACATGAATCCAGGAATCCACGAAGGGCTTTTGCTGAGCCATCGTATTTGTCCACTATGCCGCTCAGCAATACACTTTCTTTTGTGGCAGAATCACGGGATAGAACTAATTGTTTGAGAGCGGTGTTTTCCGCCTTTAGATTCTGCACCTGGGTTGATAGCTCTTGCATGCCACGCATCAAATCCTGGACAGCCGCTTCCATGTCCATATCGAGTTCGGTCAGGTGGCATCTCAAACTGTCAAGGAATTCCCCCCTTCTCACCTAAGTTCGATCTTTGCTGGATTTCTTGGTCGATGCCTTCTTGCGAACTGATCGAGTCTTGAATAAAGCTGCACAAGTCTCTTCCGACTCCAGCGTGCGTTCAAGGTTCCGGGATGCAGGGATCCAGGAGTCTGGGAAAGTAACAGGGTGCACAACAAGCACATGAGTCCAGGAACCAAGAAAGGAAGGAAAGGGACTAGGATGGGGTAAGCTGGAAGAAGCAAAGGATACAATACCGCGAGCTATGGAGCACACGTCTGGTCGCTACTTCGCAATAGCATTGAGACGCGCGGGGCCGTAGGGGCGTGGCACATTTATGGGACATACAACATCCGCTGTGAAGGCTGGTGCGAGGCGTGTCATGTGATACGGCCATGTTGGAAGAAACATTTAATACAAGCCCCGTCGCGATAAGGACCAGGAAGTCCAGAAGGGGCGCGTTCTCTGGGTCATGACAGTGGAAGGACTCATTTCAACATACCTTGCATAGAAAAACATACAATTCAGAAGATCTTCTGACACGGTCACGATGTATGTACATACCATTCATCTAATGTGCCACCAAGAAAAAACAATTTTACCCCATTCAGGTGCAATGTATTCAATATAAATGTGGTCAGGGTTGAATGAGAAACATGTTTTTTCCCCAAATTTAATATGATTCTATTCTCAAAGTTATTTTCAAAGGGTAAGTACGTCTTATAGTAGTAGCTTTTAATAAAACATGCATCTTCTGTAACAAGCTAATGATAGTCCCCATGCTTAACCTTGATTATCTGTTTGTATGTTCATTGGACTAAGTACATATGTATACCAATATGCAACCCTATTTTATGTAACCTTTTTAACATGGCACAACCACAGCATGCAGCCTCACTCTTCTTGACATCCCATAAAAGGTCCCAGTTCCACACACCTCCGAAATGACCCAGATTGAACACCATAATTAAATTGGTTGGATTTTAAACAGATCCTCAATATACGGGACCCCTAGTTCAGCATGAAGAATGAAACATGGGATTGATTGGGGGACCTTTGAAATATACTGGGGAACATATGTTTTACTATAAATACATGTGTGACGTTTGTGTTGTCCCATACACCAGCTCCATAGTATGGGATCCCAACAGTGTTTGCTTGGTATGCTTCCATTATTGCCATAATTAGGATATTCTTGTTTGCCTTAGTAAAGCAAAGAAGGGCTGCATTTACCTGTCGTATGTGCAATAATATCTTATAAATGTGGTCCACCAGCTCAGATTGTTAGAAGATGAAATACCCAGATACTCATTGGTCTTTAGCCATTCAAATATCTCTTGTGTCTGCACAGAACTGGTCTTAGAGAGACTTGCTTTGAGCGAAGGATGTGACTTTGGAAATTGCTTTATTTGTGGACAATCCCCTTGTGACAAGGCAGAGGAAAGGAAGGAAGATCAGAGCTAGGACAAGACCTCTAGCAAGAAGCCAATCAGACCTTGGGGTATGAGGTCGTAATGAAGGGAGGCTACAACCTGGGAGACCTTGGGGGATGAGGTCATAATGGAGGGAGGCTACAACCTGGGAGAGAAAGACAATTGGACCAATGGTAATGCTCTAGAACAAGAAAGATTCCAAGGATGTCATACTGATACAGATCTCTGGTGTTTGTCTTTTGAATTAGAGATAAGAGTTGGAGGAGGGCCCGGGGCCTGAGGAGGAGGTGGCCTATGAGTGGGCCTATTGACGTTCGACCATAAGGAAACAGTAGTCCAAGATGCACCCGTTGTGCCCTATCCTGTTATAACCCATTTATAGAGACTTACTAAGACATTTATCCCCAAAGAAGAAGTTAGCCGTGAGAGAGTTGCTCCTGACGGCCCTAATGGCACTTGAGACCCAGCTGGAGGCGTCTGTCATCCGGAAACAAAGCTGAGTGTCGAGTGAATGAGAGGAAGACTGAATGAACAGAGAGGCAGAGGACCGTGCTAACAGTTGTCCAGGAAGCCTTCCCAACAAGAGGAGGGGCTGGGCCAAGGAGGCTGGAGTACAACCAACACCAGTGAGGGTGTGAGCTGGAGACCTCCTCTCTGGAGAACTACAGAGAAATGAATAGGGAGGCTTGAGAGACAATACGAGACTTTAAGGAATTGATGATGAATGATCCCTAGGAAAACAGTTTCCAGAGAATAAAAGGCAATAGAGTCTCATCTCCTGGAGAAGACTCCCAAACACTGTTAGCATCAACAGAATGATTTGTGAACAGTATCTTCACCTTTTTGAGAAAGAAAAGCAAACAGCATGTTGTCCCCCATTTTCCCCAGAACTAAAGAAGCTTGTTGTTTCTGCAAATACAAGTCAGTAGGTCTAAAGTGTTGAAGGCTGGTCTTTTCATTTCCAAGTACCTACATTTGGTGGCAGCGTTGGGATCAAGAAACACGATGGAAGAGTTGATAAAGTCACTAACGGAGGGACAACAACTGCTGCAACAAGCCCTTCAGATACAGAGCCAGCAAGCCCAGGCTGACCGGCAAGCTTTCCAGAAAGCTATTCAAATGCAACAGGCTCTGCTGCTAGAAGCTACCGCAGTTAGAGCCCAGCCACACGTACCTGCGTCAGTGTTGCAGAAATACTCCCCAGGGGAAGATCCTGCCCATTTTTTGTTAACTTTGAAAGGGTAGCCCGAAACGCTCAGTGGCCAGTCGAGAGGTGGACGCACTATATTGCTCCCCTTTTGATGGGGGAAATGCAGAGCGCATACCAGGCTGCTAAGCCCATAGGAGACACTACATATCCTGAGATGAAACGGGCCGTCCTAGAGAGAATGGGCCACCATGAAGAAGCCTACAGGATCAAGTTCAGAGATACCAAGCTGTTGCCCGAGGAAACCCCCCAACAGTTGTTTTACAGAATCAAGGAACTTGGGGACAAGTGGTTGCAAACCACTTCTGCTACTGTGTATGAGATGGTAGAGAAGATGGTCCTCGAGCAATTCGTGGAGGCCCTTCCTCCTCCAATGCAGAGATGGGTGCGACAACACCATAAACCCACCCTACTCGAAGCAGTGGACATAGCTTCCACCTACCAGAAAGCGGGACAGGGGAGATTGGCCTCCTATCCTCCTCAAGTTAGGGCTGTCGGAGTCCCTAATAACATAGGCTCTAGACAGGCCAACAATCCATGCTGGCCAAATTCGATGTTCCGCAGAACAGACTGGGACCCGTCAAGACCCTGACCTAACCATGAAACTCCTGGATCAACCTTCCCTTCCCGAACCCCAAGCGCCCCACTGCGGGGCCCCCAGTGTTTTGAATGTGGAGAATGGGGGCACTTGGAAGGTTATGTCCAAAGAAAATCAAGTCAGAGCCAATGGACATCAGAAGTTTTGAAAGAGCTGGGGGAAAGGAGTTAGATCCATGCAGTTCAACCCCAAGTCACAAGATCACCTATCCATTTGTTTGTGAGGCTGAAGTGGAAGGTCGGCCAACCAGAGCCTTGTTGGACCCTGGAAGTCTACAGACAGCAGTCCAACTGGAACTGGTAAGAGAGGTGAGAAGTTCAAATGAAAATATACCCATTCGATGTGCTCACAGGGATGTTAAAATATACCCACTTAAGAAAATCAAGATAAAGTTAGCAGGTGAGCAAATGGCTGTAAAAGCCGCTGTGATGCCAACGTTGCCTGAAACGCTCTTGATTGGCTCTGATGTCCCAGATCTTCCCCGCCTTATCCACAAATTGGAAAACCACTGGCTGAAAGAAGCCCCCTTTTATGACCAAGACCTACACGCCGGAAAGCCTAAGTTGAAGAAGAGTAAGTCTACCAAGAGGCTAGAAAAAAGGGGCTGGATAGAGAAAAATATGTGTCCGGTGGCGATAGATTGGAGGATTGATGAACAGGGGGACAGCTTTCGCATTGGCACAAGAGCTAGACCCAATCCTGAAACATGCACGAGCCTCAGTGGTCGACAAACCGGATGGAAGAATTCCATGCTTTGTGAAAGAGAACGGCTTATATATTCGCCTTACAGAATCTACAGAAAAAGCAACCACACGACAACTTCTGGTCCCTAGCAAATACTATCAGACTGTATTAGAAGTGGCTCATCTTCAAGTTAGAGAGGGACACTTTGGGGCAGAGAAGACCACTCAGAAGATCTTGGCGAGATTTTACTGGCCAGGGATTTATGGCCGGGTGGTACGCTTTTGCCAGCGTTGTCCTGAGTGCCAAAAGAAGAACAATTCCAAAATTTTAAAGGCACCCCTCCAAACCATGCCATTGATATTGGAACCCTTTCAACGTATAGGGATGGACATAGTTGGACCTCTGGACCCTTCAAGTCGGGGCCACAAATACTTATTAGTAATAGTAGATTATGCCACCAGGTACCCAGAGGCCTTTGCCTTGCGTTCTGCGAGTACTCAACAAATATGCGACGTCTTGGTTCCTTTCATGGCCAGAGTGGGGATCCCCAAAGAAATAATCACGGATCGAGGCACTAACTTTATGTCTAGTATATTAAAACAAGTATGCAACACCCTATGTATCAAGCAAATCAGGACGGCAGTATATCATCCCGAGATGGATGGACTTGTCGAAAGATACAACCAGACGATAAAGCAAATGCTGCGAAAAACCATCCTGCCAGGAGAGAGGAATTGGGACCGACTAATACCATGGATCTTGATGACGCTGAGAAATACTCCCCAATCATCTACGGGCTTCACTCCTTTCGAGTTGCTATTCGGCAGACCAGTAAGGACTCTCCTGGATATCCTAAAGGAGAGTTGGGAGGAGCAGCCAAGTACAGAAATGTCGTTGACCGAATATGCGGCTCAGCTGAAGTCCAGAGTGGAGAAATCGCAGGAGGTGGCACAGTCACATCTACAACAGGCTCAGGTCAAACAAGAGCATTATTACAACCAAAGAACGAAGTTACGTACCTTCCAGGTGGGGGACCAAGTCCTCGTGCTACTCCCTACTACAGAAAATAAGATGCTAGCATCTTGGAAGGGTCCATACCAGATAAAAAAAGTTTTGGGCCCTGTTACTTACCGAGTCCATCAACCTGGGAATAGAATTGCCTTTCAAACATACCACATTAATCTTTTAAAGGAATGTAAGGAGCCGGTGGCCACAATAGGGGTGTTCAAGACCGAAGAGATCCCACCAAAGCAGCTACTAAATCTAGGGGGTCACGCCGTTAAGGAAACTTCGGATATTAATATTGAGCATGACCAAATAGATCCAAAATATCTACCCTCAGCGGAAGACCACATAGGAAAAGAAGCCCTGAATGTCAACCCAGACCTTGGCCCACGTCAAAAGAAAGAACTGTGTGACCTAATCAATCATTACACAGGGATTTTTTCTTCAATCCCAGGTAGAACATCATTGACATGTCACCACATACAAACATCCCCAGGTACAAAGGTGAGGCTGAGACCATATAGGATCCTGGAAGCCAGGCTACAAGCGGTTAATAAAGAAATAGAAGAGATGCTACGCCTGAAGGTAATAGAACCATCTCACAGTGAGTGGTGTTCACCATTAGTTATGATCCCTAAACCAGATGGGAGCACTCTCTTCTGTATGGATTTTAGAAGGTTAAATGAAGTTTCAAAATTCGATGCATACCCTATGCCCAGAATTGACGATCTGTTAGAGAAGCTGGGCAAAGCGGAGTACCTGTCGACAATTGACCTGACAAAGGGGTATTGGCAGATACCACTGTTCCATGCTGACCGTGAGAAAATGGCTTTCGCATCCCCGGCCGGATTGTTCCAGTTTACTGTGTTACCCTTCGGGCTACATGGTGCCTCAGCCACATTCCAGAGGCTAATGAACTATTTGATAAAGGGCCATGAAGAATACATCGGAGCATATCTAGACGACATAGTGGTATACAGTCAAAGTTGGCCGGATCACTTAAAACATTTAAAGGCAAAATTCCAAACCCTAAAGGAAGCCTGCTTACATGTCAATCCCAAAAACACCCATTTGGCCAACACATATACCAAATACCTTGGTTACTAGGTCGGTTGAGGAGAAATCCGTCCTCAACAAGAGAAAGTAGAGGCCATCAGTAAGCTACAGTTCCCTGTAACGACAAGACAGGTCAGAGCCTTTCTGGGCTTCGTAGGATACTACAGGCGATTCATCCCACACTTCTCGACAATCGCTGCCCCCCTGACGAACCTTCTGAAAGCCAATGCACCACGTAAGAGAGAATGGAGGAATACAGAAACCGAAGAGGCGTTTGTGGCCCTTAAGAGTGCCCTATCGGATAAGGCCATTCTAAGGTGTCCGGATTTCGAGAAACCTTTTTACCTACATACAGATGCCTCTGGTTCAGGATTAGGCGCTGTACTCTTCCAGAGTAAGGGAGAAGAAGAAAGGCCTGTCTTGTTCATCAGCAGAAAGCTCTTACCTCATGAAATGAATTACGCAACCATCGAAAAAGAGTGCCTGGCAGTGAAATGGGCCGTAGAAACTCTAAAGTACTATCTATTGCGAAGAACATTTACTCTGGTTACGGACCACGCTCCCTTGGTCTGGCTGTGCAGGAATAAGGATACAAATCCCTGTGTCTTGAGATGGTTTCTCTCGCTACAACCATACTCTTTCCACACCATCCATCAGCCGGGCAGGAAAATGGCTCAAGCTGATTACTTATCCAGATTGCATGCCTTTCCCGATCGAAAGGGCTTAAGCGGGAGGATTTGTGACAAGGCGGTGGAAAGGAAGGAAGATCAGAGCCAAGACAAGACCTCTAGCAAGAAGCAAATCAGACCTTGAGGGATGAGGTCATAATGGAGGGAGGCTACAACCTGGGAGACCTTGGGGGATGAGGTCGTAATGGAGGGAGGCTAAAACCTGGGAGAAACAGACATTGGACCAATGGTAATGGGCTAGAACAAGAAAGATTCCAAGGATGTCATACTGATACAGGTCTCTGGTGTTTGTCTTTTGAATTAGAGAGAAGAGTTGGAGGAGGGCCCGGTGCCTGACGAGGAGGTGGCCTATGAGTGGGCCTATTGACGTCCGACCATAAGGAAACAGTAGTCCAAGTTGCACCCGTTGTGCCCTATCCTGTTATAACCCGTTTATAGAGACTTACTAAGACATTTATCCCCAAAGAAGAAGTTAGCTGTGAGGGAGTTGCTCCTGACGGCCCTAATGGCACTTGAGACCCAGCTGGAGGCGTCTGTCATCCGGAAACAAAGGTGAGCATCGAGTGAATGAGAGGAAGACTGAATGAACAGAGAGGCAGAGGACCGTGCTAACAGTTGTCCAGGAAGCCTTCCCAACAAGGGGAGGGGCTGCGCCAAGGAGGCTGGAGTACAACCAACACCAGTGAGGATGTGAGCTGGAGACCTCCTCTCTGGAGAACTACAGAGAAATGAATAGGGAGGCTTGAGAGACAATACGAGACTTTAAGGAATTGATGATGAATGATCCCTAGGAAAACAGTTTCCAGAGAATAAAAGGCAATAGAGTCTCATCTCCTGAAGAAGACTCCCGAACACTGTTAGCCTCAACAGAATGATTCGTGAACAGTATCTTCATCTTTTTGAGAAAGAAAAGCAAACGGCACGTTGTCCCCCATTTTCCTCAGATCTAAAGAAGCTTGTTGTTTCTGCAAATAAAAGTCAGTAGGTCTAAAGTGTTGAAGGCTGGTCTTCTCATTTCCAAGTACCTACACCCCTGTTGTCCATAAAACTCTCAATGATATCTATTGCAGATTGAAGTTACTTAGACGTACTTGCCAAAAGGACTGTGTCATCTGTATATAGAATACACAATAAGCATTACCCGCCATGGTCGGAACCTCTTGGATATTAAAAGAGGCGTAAACGGTGTATGGGCTAGGCGTGCAAGGCCCACCCAAAATCTGTAAATGCCCATTCAGCAGCATTGTGTGAGCATTAACAGATGTTAATGTCACTGTGGTGGGCCCAACTACATTAGAGTCAGGTCCCACTTGTTAGACAATCCTGACTACGCCTCTGGATATGAATCAAAGATCTCTCCAAATCATAAGCAGCGCTAACATGCACCCCTGTCTCACACCTTTTTTAGAGCAAAATGGAAAAGTCAATTTGCCACATGGACCATAGCATATGCACATTTAAGAATCTGTTTATAGAGCTGGAAATTATCTTAATAAGGGATCAGGTAACGTATGTCATTGCCAACAATTACCATAAGTGGTTCCTATCTACACTGCCAAAAGTGATTTAGAGATCCATAAATGCTAAGTAGATTGAGGAGTCACATCCAACACTACATTTTGTAATTAATAGCAGTAGATTTAATGCCTGTCCCTGTGTTCCTAGCCCTTGCCTAAGGTGATGTACTGTATTTCAGATAAAGGGTAGCAGATACAGGAACTTGCCAGAAGTCTGTTGTAAATCACTCTTCCAAAACGTTGACTTGCAGTGTAGCAGAGAGACTGGCCGATAGCACACTGGATCCATACTATTTATTTTCTTAAAGATAGATGCAGGGATGGCCAGTTTCCATACGGCTATTTTGCCAATTGACGAATCAATAGAAATGCATCGCTACCATTTTTCTATCCCCACAAATCCTTATCATCAAGGGCAGAACTACTGATATAGAGTGAATACTTTTAAGGTAGGCCTAATGGCTAAGACACCATAATTAGAGTTAAAATGCATGATGGCATAAGTGTTTTGTGAAAGAATTACCTTACTGTGGACTATTTATTGAAAATATTGCAAGCTTATTTGACTCGTAGTATTCAAACAAGTCCAATACCTCCAAGGTTGTTCCCCTCCTCAAGCGTTTAATTTTAGGAATTCTATTTCACTTCTTCTTGGACAGCTGCATGATTTTAAGTTTGGCCACACTAATGCATTGAGCTTCATATACAATACTGACTGAATCCCCCCAAATGCACACTGAGCAATCTTTCCATGCATGCAATAACCGCTGCATTATCTGCAAACAGAAGTATAGCGTAACCTGACTTAAGATTGTCAGAACATCCAGCCTCAACCTGAGTTTACCCATAAATCAGCAATACATCCTCTGACATACCACCAAGTTTGTTTACTATTACTGCCACCTGGTCCTGTTGTTTACCCTAGGGCTCAGCATGATGGCAACGTGGCGTTAGTCATCATTTTTGGAGTCCATAGGACTCTATGGGGAATTTTAATGGATTTGCTGCGAGTTGTGATTTTGCTTGGTAAATCGGGTGATATCTGGCAGTAAGGTGTAAGATTTATCTCTAGCTTCTGTGACAAATCTGGACAATTTGTCTCTTCTCCCCCAGAGGGGAGCCTTCCCCTTTGAGGCTAGGGAGGAGAGCCCACTACAAAAGACCCTCCCTAGGGGCCTGGGCAAGTGGGACCTCACTGGGAGTGACTCCCCTCTTGGTCTTGGGGACAAGGACTCCCATTCCAGCATGGAAATCCCTGTCCAAAACACCCTTTCTGCATTTATGGGTGTCAGAAAAACAGTTGCAGTCCCTGGTATAACTACACAGAGATATTTTCTTTACTCTATTGGCTTGACGTTATGGCGAACCTCGCATGAGGGCCAAGATCAAGCAAGACGGACAGCATTTTGTTGATTCTAATGATGCATATAACAGGAGAACGAACTGTGTATGGAAAAGGAACTCCCCCACTGGGAGGAGGAGAGCAACTGCTACACAGAGGCGAGCTCCTGGAACACAGATGTCTTGGAGGGGCAGAGACACGTCAAGCTGCACAGCTGACGTGCTGAAAGAGAAAACCACGAGCTCGGGGCTGGAAGGTGGGTACCTTTACTGAGAAAGTGGCTCCAGTCAAAGAGAGGATGGAAAGCCAACTGTCTTCGTGGGTGGTGTGAACTGAAGGGCAGTGGTGGGCCTGGCACCCAAAAACCAACACTGAGAACCAAAAAAGAGAGGATCCCAAGGACTCAAGCTCCTGCCGACAAGTGCCTTTCCAGGTGGGGGAAGAGACACTGCAGATGGGTGGAGACGAGCAAGACATAAGACAAATTGAATATAACGGGCACCCTGTCCCACTAACCCAGGATAAATGGATACAAACAATGTGATGGAAGGCTGGTATAGCCGCCAAACATATGAAAGGTCATGAAAATGTAACGGGCACCTGGTGCAACTAATCCCGAGAAAAGAGGTATGAACGCTGTAATGCTAGGCTAGAAGAGGTGGCGAAAGTATGAGAAGTGAAGAAACCGAGACTAGCACACAACCCCAATAAATGAGAGTGGAAAAGATACAGACACGGAGTATCCAAGTTGCAACAACTGCTAAGAGTATCAAGGAAGCACAGACATGGGGTCTATGTTGCAACTGAGTGAACAGAAGGTGAATACACTGTAACCCTGACAGCAAAGTGGATGAAATCACAGGAAGCTGTATTTACCATCTGGGCAGATGCCCTAAACTAGGTTTGTACAGAGAAGTAAGACTCTTAACCACAGAGCTACTGTACTTTGAGAAGTCCTACCGTTACAAAGGTGGGAAAGGAAAATGTATCTTTTCAAGGCATCCTGAAGGGATTGGAAAAAAAAAATCAGAAACGGTTTCCTTATCAAAGGGAGAGTGAACCCCATGGTGACGATATTTGTTAATTTTCCAAAAGGATTTGATACTAAAGCTGTGAAGACAATCTGCAAGAACTGCTGGTCTTAGAACAAGTCAAAAACAATTAGGCCAGGCAGAATCCCATACCATGGCTATTATCCAAGCCTCTCTTTTCTTTTAGTTAGGTATTTTTTGAAGTGGTAGGGGCAGTTAGGTACTTAGGATTCAGACAGAAGACTTGTTTTGCTTGTACTTGATGCACACCCTTAGTTTTACTTTCATTAGGTAGGGGACTTCCCTCATTGCGATAGGGCAAGTTAAGTGTTTCTTTTAATTTAAAAAAAAAAAACTCTTTTCAGAACATGCCACTAAGTTGTACGACTCCTTCTTCCGGTTCAACACACTTCTTACTAGAGATGTATCTTCCATTCTACTGCCAAACTCATAGTATGGTGGTGTGTTAACACATGGTATAGTGGTGGTATGGGAATGATCACCACTTTCCCACCTCTTTTAGCACACCACCGTACACATAATGAGGCCCATAATGCCTTGAATAACAATTTAAATTGAGAATGAAAAGGTTCAACACCTACGTTCACCTACATCTAATATTATGTGTCTCAATATTTCACTGCAAACTATAAAATAAAATTGTGCTTTGCATAGGTGATTTTATGGTTTCAAGTACACAAATCACGCCTCATCCATACCCTATTTCTCCAGAGCCTGGTGGTTGGTCATGCCTCACTGGTTTGATTCTGCATGCACATCTATAAATACTAGATACACTGATTTTTTCTAACTTTAATAGATTAGATAATTACCTGTCCCTATATTCGACCTAAAACTGCTTGCTTGATGGAATGAATGCCCTTAGCTACTAAGTAGAATGTTCATTTTCAGGATTCAGACATGGGCGCTGGCAAAAAGATGGATGATAGGGGGATAGATGTGTGATTACTTGGGCTAGATCTATGACTTTTCTTAAAAATAGGCAGTAAACAAGTCGTGTACCGTGGATTTCACTGCAACCGCATTGAAAAGTTGAATGAGAATGGGAGCCTAGATAGAAAAGTACCACAAGTAGAAGTTACTCAGTATAGAATCTGGACATATCACTTCAGCGGGTAGTAGTACTGACAGGGCCAGGGTCATCTTGTCGAAGTGTAGGATAGTACAGGGGCAATGCGTTTGTCTTGGCAGCAAGACAATGCACAGCAACACAGGTTTCAATCCCGGTCCTGTGCTTAGAGACTGGTCTGCAGTATTAAGCATGTTATAAAAGATTAATTAATTGAACTCGCTAGCATAGAACACTGTGATGGAATGCCATCTGTGAGGGCAGAGTAGCCTGAGCTTTTTAAATTCTTGAAACTTACAATGAAGCTAGTAATTCTACCTCTTGAAGAGTGCTCTGCTTAGCAGACCTCACTTTCATAATGCTCAATGCTGAAAAGTATAGCGCAAACATGTAACTCTTCGAAACCTGTCTAATATTACCTCTCATACGCTGCTGTGTTGTTTCTCAACATTAAAGTTACAGATTGACAGGTGCATGCATGCAAGCCTGGGGCAACCAAAAGTTCCATCAGTTAATGACTGCTTTTAACTGTCAGCTGCCCATATCCAAATTAAATAACTGTGTGCTTGCAGGTCCTGTTGCAGAGTAATAAATACATATAGGCCATGTCTAGTTTTGACATGGTGGCCTCTGGGAATATATAATTATAAAGGTCAGAACCTTTTGGTGTACTTTTACTGTCAGCTTTGTTTCTAGTGGTACTCTCCTATTTCAGAGGTTGTGAATCCAGCTGCCTGAGACTGGAGGTGAAACCCCCTGCAATTACTCTGTGTCAACCTACCTTGATTGAAAGGGCAGAGGATAGACTACATTTATCCCTGGAGACCCTTGACTGTGTCCCTCAAAAAATAACATTAAAAGAACAGTTCTGGACTCTGCAACCAATCTAAATCTGCTATTTGAGCCATCTCGACTGTGTTGGAGTCTTTTCAAGCTGCCACAGGACCCCAGAACTCCCTTGTCACTCTATGCTCTTCATCCCAACACCAACTTAACACTCTGGTTGCAATCACCTCAGGCATCTTGAATGCAGACTTGATGCAGTGAAAGCACTTACCTCACCCATCACAAATGCTTGCTCGACCCAGTGGAATTCATCAACTAGACCTCTCTCTAACAGGAACTCGACCCCAGTGGAAGCAATCATCTTACTTGTCTCATACAATGACTCGACCCATTGGGAAGCCTTACCTTTCCCATCTTGAAGCTGTCTCAAACGGTGGAAAGTTCTAATTCTCAAAAAGAAAAAATAACGTGTATTTGTAGGGGTTCTTTCCCCATGACCTGCTTTAAAGGGGGAGTAGTGACATTTAAGATCCAACTCCTTACCTTTTTGAAGACAAGACCTTCAACTTAAACTTTTACTGCAGAAGCTATTTGCCTGGCCACCCCTGTCTTCAGACTTAGAGTGCCCACTTACATTCCAAAGTCTGAATATTCTGTGTCTTCTTTACAGGAGTGATTTTATTTGTGTGTTTTTGTCATTTTTAAGTTTAATTTCATATCATCTTGATAGGACATTTCTTAATATTTCTTTAGCAGTTGTATTGTTGTTTGGATGCTTCTGTCCAAGCTCACATCCCTCCTGGAGAATATTAGCTGCCCTCAGCCACATTACCACGAGAGGCAAATGAAGTATTCATGGCAAGCTGTGACTGTTTTCGACATCATGAGTGGATCACTACTGGTTAAGGGGTATTGTGGGGCTGAGTAGGGGCTTTATACACTAGGCATCCCTGTCTTGCACGTACACCTCTTCAAAGCATTTCACCCACTGCTCTTTGCTTACCGGTTCTACCATGCAAGTGTTAATGTTGTGGTACCCCCATTGTACAACTTTCCAGAAGCCTTAGCTTGCTGCACCTATTTTACGATCTTTGCATCCCTGGGAGATTGTTTCTTTATAGTTAACACCAGAAATCCACTGTGGGTCATTGAAACCGTGGATGCCATGCTTCCATGAGTCATGAACATGCAGGTCATCGAGACGATTTTTCCACTGGCCAATTACTGAAGAATGTGAACAGAGATGGTACAGCACAGCAATGCAGCCAGAATACATCGAGATGGAATAATGGTACATGTCCTCTAATAATCCTCATAGTTTCTAAGGTGCAGTTCTGACTAGTGTTTCTAATGGATGGTGGTTGTAGCCCCTCTCTCATAATATAGAGGCTGCCAATATTTTCTCATGCACAGCACTCCAGGAGGTCAACAGTAGCAGTCCACAATGAGGGTGCTTGTGTTTTTGTATAGGTGCAGGGCACATTTAACAATAGCAGCCAAGAGGAATGCATACAGGTCATAATAGAGAATTAGGTACACAGATTAGTAGGGGTATGAAAAAGGTGGTGTGTACTGCCCCTCTTTCCCCTTATAGATATGTAATTGTGATTAGCAGCCTCACATAATGACCGCGTGTACAAGCATGTATAAAGGAGACAGAAGGGAAGAGATTAGAAGAGGGGCAGGGTTTTCAAGCAATGCTGCCTTGAGTGTGCCAAGAAACACATTTGTAACGTGTGACATACGGAGGGCGCGGCAAAGTCAATGGGCTAATGAATGGAGCTTGGTGACCTTAGTGGCTGGCCACCATTACCTGCTCCAGGATACTGGCCTGGTGCCTGTATATAGGTTAACCCCCAGGGCCTAATATGTAATTCCACTTGGCAGGCCCAGAAAACCCTGAAAAAGCTTCGGCAGTTTGAAAGGAGAGATGTATGAAGCACAGCATGTGCACGCCTTTTGGCATGGCGCTCTGCAAGCAACCTGAAACCGCTAAGAGGTATCTAAGGTTTGTGGAAGACAGTTGCATGAGTGCCGCTGGTGGGAGGTGCTGTAAGTCAGCCATGACATGTTCCGCGCCATAAACAGACATGCATGGGGACATTTTAGTTAGCCTAGTCCCTGCTCATTGTAAAGCCGGCTGTTGATGATTATGCAGCTTGTGTGGGTTTCCTGCTCATGAGACCAAAGAAAAGTAAGCACAGAGTATAAACTGAAAGACAACCAGGAGGGAGGTGTGAAATCTTGGTGATAGTTGAAGATCATGGAGAGAGGTGAACGAAGTGAGAGGTTGGAGCAGAATGAGGGATAGAAAAAGATGAGGAAGTTGGGGAGAAATAACTGGAGATAGGAATGGGAAAAATAGGAGGAGAAACTGTAAGAAGAAAAGAAGACAGGAAGGTGTTCCAGCAGAAAGGAAACGTGAGAGAGAGAGAGAGAGAGAGAGAGAGAGAGAGAGAGAGGACAGGATAATATAGGGGAATAAGAGGGGCAGATGAGGAACATTCAGAAAGAGAGAGAAATAACATGTAACAGAGAAAGCATAGAAGGAGGAGAAAAGAGAAGGTGCTTCTAAGCTGGTGGATAGGGGCCTTACCAAGGTCCTCAGATACAGTGGATTTAAAGCTCTATTGAAAATGACCAATTGTTCAACCCTAATTTTAGCTAGAGTGCTTCCAAGACCAAACTTGAGGGCAAAGCCCTGTACTCCATATGCAGAAGCAGTGTCTGAGGCTTGACCCCTATCAATGACCTAAAATATCGGGCAGTGGTACTTGGTAGCAGAGTCAAAGAGGTCCAGGGCATGACCATGATCACGCCTGCATCAACCAAGAAAGAAACAGAATCAAGGAAGAAGTTTTCAGGAGACTATAAAATCCAAGGCACTATAAAAGCCAAGAGACTATCAGTGAATATTTCACTTGACCAGAGGTGTGATTTAGAAGCCGGTCGTAAAGGAAGTAAAAGACATAGAGGAATACCAGAGTGTTTATGTTCTCTTACTCCATCAGGTTATTTATCCAACCCTGACCCTTTGATAATAAGAAATAAATGCCCAGAACATCTCAATTTGCTTTGAGTTCTATGTTGATCTAATCTGTCACTATCCTCTCTCATCTGCTAGTTTGTTCCTTATACAATTCCACACCGATCCACCAATCTGCACCAAAATATGCATAGTTACCTGTTTGGACCCTCGGGACGTTACTGCCTAAATGACATTTGGACACCCCGCCCCTTTTCCCTGAATTTCAGCACCTTCACACATGAGAGGGTTGCCTCAAATAAGCAAAACATCAATGTGGCTATAGAAGAACTGGAAAAGTCTAATTGTAAGCATCTCGAAAATGAGGAACAAAACTAGAAGGCCCTCGAAAACCACGTTGTAAGGTCCTAGGATGGACCGTTTCTGAGATATTTGCACTAGAATGTACTGCAAAGCACTGCACTGCGTCAGGGTGAGGCGACAGGTGGGGAGAGCGCACAGAAGATCACACTATGCTGCAGCATGCCAACTGTCGCCACCCCTCCATGTCTGCTCCAGGGTCTGTAAGCCAGCCTCACACGCCCATTCTCAGTGCAGTTTACTTCAGAGACCCAGAGAATAAATATGTCATTTTGGGTGTTTAGTGGATTTCGCAGCACGTGGTATTTTGTTTTAATGTTTTGTTAAAATGTCAACAGATTATTTTTCATTTCATTATCATGACGATTTCATGTTTATCCCAGCATTATGAATATTTGACAAAAAAAAGCAAATTAGCAACAAAAATAAATAAAATATGCATTAAATGAATGCTGTGAACAATAAAGAAATGAACCAATAAAATGGAAATATTGGTGGATAGCGAACTGTCCCAGAGATTTATTCAGCATAAAATGCTTTTGAAACTACAGTAATCAGATTGAATTGTAAGAGTGTACATATTAGGGACAATTGTGTAATATTGCTCCGACATACCCCGAGTACTCAACATTAGGGGTTTCCATCATGCATTGTTACTTCAGTGTGCAAAGCACATCAAATGATAAGCAACTCGGAACAGTGACCCACAGGATCATTGATTTTCAACAAATGATGAGAGTGTTATGTCTGTCTACGGAACCCGTGCAGAATACAGTTACTTTTTGATAGTTAATACATATAAAACAAAAGTGCAACCGGGTAAACATGTGTGAGGCTTTTTGGAAGAGCATTACATCAGAACGCTTAGGGATTGAACATTGCGAAATACTTAGGGACTGACAATTATAACAGGTCAGGCAGTATGACATTAAATGAGTTGTCCAAGATCACAGACTTCCGTTAAATGGTAATGCTGGGATTTGCGTGGAGTCTGGAATTTTGGCCCACGGCCACATTATTTTCCATTTGGTGGTGTACATCAAGGAGATTTTATTTGTGAATGTTTGACTTTAAAGAACTAAAATAATGTATTAACTGTCCAGAAATCAGATGATAAAGTAACATGACAATCTTCGTTTTAAAAATCGTTATAAAAGATATTGTCCCGAAGGAGCAAGATTATAGCCCCCTGCTAAAAAAACAATCACTCAACCCAACCATACCCACTAACTATAGACCCATCACAACTGTCCCATTCCTGCTAAAATACCTCCAAATCCAGGAGCATGTAGAATCCAACCAACTCCTAGGTATACGTCAATCTGGCTTCAGACCTCTACATGGTACAGAAACTGCCCTTGTGGACCTCAAAAGCCAGATTGATGAAATTAAAGACAAAGGCAAGGCCGCTATCCTACTCCTACTAGACCTCTCGGCAGCCTTCGATTTAGTCGATCACGAAATCCTTTGCAGCCACCTATCTAGCGCAGCACATTTCTCCCCCTACGCCACCTCCTGGATACAATCCTTCCTAGCGAACAGAACCATGAGAGTCTTCTCCACCACATCAGCAGCAGACCCCATCCCCATCACATGCGGAGTCCCACAAGGCTCTTGTGTCTCCCTGACTTTGTACTACATATTTACAAAGCCACTATTCGACAAACTGGACCGTCTGGGTGTCACCTACACTAACTATGCAGACGACACCCAGATACTCATCACTATCTCAGGCAACTACAACACAGACACCACCCGAATCAATTAAATCTTCTCCATCATTCAGGCATGGATGGCCACGCACGGCCTCTGTCTAAATGATGAGAAGACAGAGCTTTTCCTAGTCGGCTCTCCCAGCAACCTGTCCAAACTCAGTCCTCACTACAAAAATATTATTATCGACGGTAACACCATCCCCATTGTTAATAGTGTTAAAACCCAAGGCTTTTAATTTGATGCCAACACCAACCTCACCAAACAAACTAATATGACTGCATCAGCCACGGCCTACAATGGCAAACTGATAAGAGCCTGCAAATGGCTCTCAATACAACAAAAAATTGACCTCAAAACCATCTGCCTCACCTACAAAGCCTTAAACAACCTAGCCCCACCATATCTCACCAACAAATCCACTATGAAATCCGCTCCCAGAATCACCAGGTCATCCAACTCCTTATGCTTGGTAGTGCCTAGATTCACATTAAAGAGAGCAGGCGGCTCCAGTTTCACAGTGCTTGCCTCACTTCTCTGGAACTCCCTACACCTCAATATCAAAACCATTGAGTCCTTCCCAATCTTTAGGAAACAGGTTATTTGCTGGCTACTGAACAAAGATTAGCAATCACCTCTGAATCTCCTATGAACCTGCTGAAGTTTTGTAAATAATAATAATAATAACTTTAATGTGACATAGTTTAAATAATAAACTTTACACATATTAATCTTGTCAATAAAACCGTGCAGTAAATAAAATTACAGTACAGTATAAACGATAAAAGATCTGGATACAAACAATACAATATTATTATATTAAAAAATAAATCATTCATTGGGCCTCATTACGACCCAGGCGGTAAGTTACCGCCTGGGTCGTACCTTTACCACCATGGCGTAAACTACGTTTACGCCATGGTGGTTGGCGGACTTACCGCCCCATTCCGAGGTGAGTGGGGCGGTAAGTCCCCATTTACCCATTTACCCTTCCCCATTCCCATTTTTGCCCCATAGGGCATAATGGGAGTGGGGAAGGCGTTAATTACGCCACCGTAAATTACGGTGGCGTAATTAACAACAAGGTCCCTTAGCGCCATGGATTTTAACACCTGCTAAAAGCAGGTGTTAAAACCTCCATGGCGCTAAGGGACCTCGGAATCAGGCGGTAAGGGTCGGCGCTGTTTACACCGCCGTAAACCCCTTACCGCCTGGGTCGTAATGAGGCCCATTGTCTCTTAATTTTATCATCATCAATTTAAACCAAACATACTAATCATTCTTACCTCATAATCATAAACATTATCTCATACATTATAGCTTTCTTAACAATAACACAATTTCCATATTGAGGCAGAGCCTAGCCAACTCCTAGCAGTCCTTATATAGATATACCCAGCTTGACTTCCACCTTTAACCAGATAGCATAGAGTGCAGTTAACAAGCACATGCTATTGGTGTTGACACAATGATTCCAGAAGAGCATATTCCCTGTGGTTTCCCAATTATGTACATGCTTTCCCAGATGAGTTGTTATATCGTCTATCATTGCCAAACATTCCGTAAGCACATGCTTCGCTGTCTCGAGAAATTCCTGGTTCTTACAAAGACGGCAATAGCGTTGTTCTTTGGGTATCTTATCTATCACCCCCGTAGTCATCTTTATGGGAAGATGTTCAACTCTTAGTAGAAGTATAAATCTCCTAAGCCTGAGGGACGGGCATAACAACAGATATTTCTGTGGTTTCTTAAATAAGTATAGCCTATTTTGCACAATGCTATACCTTTTTAACTCATGTAAATGTTCATAATTTTCGAGCCAGTCCCGAAGCTCTACCTGTCTCCCCATAAGAGACTGCATAGCTTCAGTATAGAGCCCTTCTCGATGTTTCCAGCAGATGTCCTTAAACAGCTGTTCCATTTGATTTTTAAATTCACTAATGGTACTCTCTTTATTACTTTTCAGAGAAAATGACGTTAATAGGGCATTTCCCATGCCGTTCACCATTTTTAAATAAAGCCCCACTCTCTTCTTCAATACCTGTGCTTTTAACGTTATAAGCCCCAGCTCGAGTCTTAGCAGGGGCATAGGGATGCATGCCGGAAGTCCCAAAATCTTTTTCCAAAATGTTCCCTCTATAAGTTGTAACCAATTTAAATCCATTTTAATCAAAGATTCAAGGCCATACACCATCATAGGGGAAAGAACTTGGATGTAAAGATGACGGGTTCCCCATAGGGTAAAGCCTCCCTGTTTAGTTGTAAAGCTTTTAAAAAGGGCAGTAATTTGTGCTGCTCTTGTTTTCCGATTGCGTTTGCATGTGGAATAATCACCTTTGGGTTCAAGCTCTATCCCGAGATATTTATATACCAGGGCATATGAGATTTCAACACTATCAATGCAAAGTAAGACACGTGCAGATCTTTTACTTGTATATCTCATCACTTGTGTTTTCTCAGCATTAATAGTGAGCCCATTATGTACAGAATATTCCCAGAGGGCTGTAGCCGATTGACGTAGGCCACTAATAGTATGATCGAATATAACTAAATCATCCGCATATGCAAGAACCAAACAGGGGGTTTTACCTATACTGGGAGGGCAATTTTTTGCCGCAACTATTTTCGAAGGGATGTCTTGTACATATAAATTGTATACAAGTGGGGCAGTCACGCATCCCTGTTTAATGCCTCTATTCTGTAATACTTCCTCCGACATGCGACCTTCCTTATCTAATTTTAATTTCACCTTAGTGTTCTGGTGTAACAGCCTAAGGTAATACAGCAGATCTTCTGGGCATCCTAGTTTTTGTAGCTTCAACCAAAGTTTTTCTTGGGGGATGGAATCGAATGCTGCTTTAAAATCTACATAGAGTGCGTAAAGGGGAGGTTGCCCACTTTGTAGGGCCCTACTACGCATATAATCCATAACCAAAAGGTTATGGGTAGTAGAGTACCCTTTTCTAAAACCGCATTTAAACTTACACAGTATGTTTGCCTGATCAACCCATTGCTGGAGTTTTTTCAATAGAGGTGAGGCAAATATTTTGCTCGTGATGTCTAACATAGAAAGTAGTCTATAATTATTAGGATCCATTCTATTTCCCTTTTTAAATATAGGTATTAAGATGGCCGATTGCCAAGAGCTCGGGATTTTTCCTGCACTAAAAATTTTCGTAAACAAGATGTTCATTAGTACAGACCAAAACTCCGGATTACTCTTTATTACGATATTGGCCAACCCATTTGGAACAGGTGCTCTGGAGGATTTCAGTAATTTGATCGTAGACAACATGGAATCGTGGGAGATGTCTATGGTGGGATCGGAGGTGTTTTACCCATCACAGTCATCTCCTCGCATTTAAGTTCTACATTACGCTTCTCCAGAAACCTGGACCACTCTGCACTAGATATGGTGTTATCCAGCTGCTGTGACTTATTCCCCCTAGCTTCATTAAGGAGTGTCCATATGCCACTAGTTTTTCGAGAGCAAATAGTCTGCACTAACCTTTGCCAGGATCTATTTCTATCAAAGCTTCTTTTTGCCTTGATATCTGCCCTATGTTTATTCTTTAATTTCTTGGAAATTGAATTATATATCTCCCAGGTTGCACTGGTTTTCTTGACCCGTCTTAAATTCGCCCTCAATATTCTTTTAGCATCTCGGATATATCTGTCATAGGTAGGGCATTTCGCTTGTTCGCTGATCATGACTCCAGCAGAAGTTGAAGCATGTTTATCCGAGAACTGGTGAATCCAATTCTCTACTTCATCGATGGACACCTTTTTGAATTCTTCTAGATAAGGGTAACAGTTTTTATAGAGGGTTTCATCTGCTCGTAGCACATTCCTATCCGACCAACGGATACAGGTCCCTGCATGGTTAACTTTTAGATCCCCTACCATACAAAATTGAATATGAGCTTCTAAGATGTCAAACGAACATGCCAGAATTGCATGATCGCTCCAATTATTTGAGATTACTATCATGTCTTCAACCAGGAGCAGCATGCTTGGAGAGACAATCCAAGGTACTGACCGCTGATCCATTCTTCCAAGTATGTCTGCCCGGATGGTCATTTTTGGTGCGACCATTTAGCATCTCAAGGACCCAATTACGAAAAAAGTATACCCAATCTAATCCTTCACCCTCTACTTTCTGATGTTCCATTACACATTTAGGATATAATTTTGGATTAGCCGTTCTCTGTTCACCCCCTAGCATATGGGTGTTAAAATCTCCCACTACACAGACATCAACATTCCCTTCAATGGTTAGCCAGCTGGCCAATAGCTCATGCAATGCTTCCTGTAAGGACTCTCTAAATGCTGCCCCGGAGGATTATACAAACGACTAGCAGTTTACCAGAAAACTCCTTGTCTTTATGTACTATTTCAACTGCTAGCATTTGTTCATCTTGATTCACGTCAATCCTCCTTGACCAAAACCAATTAGGTACCCCAATCCATAGCCCTCCATAGGGCCGTCCCCTTTCTCCTCTTTTAGCTAATACCTGATGACCCTTGTAACCGTCCAAAAATAAAGAGTTCATCGCCAGAGTTTCTTGTAGGCAAATACAATTGTACTGAGATAATTGAGCAATCGGCCCATCTCCATTTAGGAGATGAGCAAAGCCCCTGCAGTTCAGTGAAGCCAACAATAATTTTCAATGGCTAGCTGAGACCTTGGGCAAAGCCTCCGTCAGCCATTTCAGTACAGACTGCACCTCTGTCATGTCCACCTTCTTTCCAGTTGGCAGATTAAGGCAAGCGACGGCAGAGCTATCTGTCACAATTTCCGGTTCTGGACTGCATGGCTCGTTATACTTCAGTTCAGCATCTATCTCAATATCCACCATTGTCAGTTCTTTTTTATAGGTCCTTAATAGTTGGGCAGTAGATATAAATTTGCAGTGCATGGCTGACACCTTGGGATATGATCCTGACAGGGGCTCTAAAAATTGGAAGTCCTCAGATTGCAAAACTCTTAATAGAGGAACAAAGAACAGTCTCTTCAGGAATTCGGAACGAGAGAGCCAGGCGCATTTATCAGATTGATATGAATTTTTGATAATACAGGTACGGTTTCCCCAGACAGCATCATTCTCTTTTATAGAGCCTAATATAGAGAATGCGGAATTATGTGGACTACCATGGTCGCTCGCTGTTTTTGGAATATTTGCTGGAATGATGTCATCTTCGAGTAAAGACTCAATCGTTAAATTTTCAAGTTCATCTACCCCATCCGGGGCTTCTGCATTCTCAGCAATCAACCAGCTCGTTAGTCGGCCATTACCTAGATCCTTCCGTTTCTTTGCCCGGGCAGCTCTTTTTTTTGCTTTTTTGTAGCGGTGAGTAGGTTTCCCCATCACCGATGGTGAGGACCCATGGCTACTAGCTCTGGCCCCGCTGGATACTTGTTTGGCCATCTTGCGTTGCTCGCATTGCTTACGTGAAGGTGGTATCTCTGAATGTTCCGATGTAATTGTAATTGGAACTAGAGTTTGTTGTTCATGTATCTCATTTGCTATTGAGATGGCTTCAGATAAATTACCTTCCACCTCCTCTGCCAGATTCTGTCTTTGCGCATAGTCACTGATCAATGCATCTGTGTTTGCCAATATGCGCCCAGACATCTGCAGCAGTATTTTTAATGCAAATTGTAAAGATGCCACAGATGCTTGTAATTCAACAATTTCCGGCACAACCGGAAAATTACTGTTAGTTTTCTCTGTTTCAGTGACCGATGAGGTGTCAATAATTAGATTAGGTGAGGCTGATAATCTCACCGATGACCCAACTTGGTGGGACGGTTTACCATGATCTTTGGCATGGCTCACCAACATTGAGAGATTCCTATTTTCCGAAGGGACCACTGTCCGAGGGGTCATGCCTCTCTGGATATTCAGACACAGATCCAATACAGAATTATTGTCAATATCTTCAAAATTCAGCCAGCTGCCCAAATTAGAGGTGTTAGTCGCTGGTTCCATAGGTATCTCAAGGGCTGTGGAATTAATTTCCGCTGGCACATTTAAAGGGAAGAAACCCGTAATCTTTCCTTGATCTACAGGAATTCCCTTCTTGGCTTTATTCCTCTTACTTTTAGTTTCTTCCATTATAGGCCCCATGGCTGACTCCTGTTTCTTTTTCCTCAGGTTGTATTTGGAAGTTGAGGGTTTTTTAGAAGGTGCCATCCACTCTGGGCTACGTATGCTGTTTTCAGGACAACAAAACTAGATTGATCAGATTTCAGGATCAAAGGGAATAGATCTCTGCAGTCTCCTGAAAGATCAATATTTTAAATCAGGAGCAGATGCTGCCCCCGATCGTCAGGATTCAGCGTCAAACTATGTTTTGATGCTTAAGGAGAAGAAAAGGCATGGGCGGCAATAGCTACAAAACGCGCCCAATGAGCCCAAAAATGTTGCTAACAGGCTAGCCACCCCTGCCACAGGCCCTTCTATATCAGAAAAAGGGTAGTTACAGGGGAACTGACATCATCTTCAGATACCACAGAGACACCTCCTGTGCTCGTAGCGAGAGTGCACAGATATCTCGTCCAATGCACCCTCACAAATAGGCAACCAGGTTCGCTGATGGCTCCTTGCCTACAGCACAGCCCACCTGCCGTCACCTACCCCAAAAACCTTGGAGGCCCGCGGCTAATGGCTTGCTTCCAATGCCCTCTCAACTTCGGTAGGGCTGCCCCGCTCAGCTTAGCCGCAGCTAGCCTTACTCACACATCAGGAGCCGGCAGGGTAGCCACTCTTAGGCACTTTAATGGGCGTCACTACTCCAAGCCACTCCAGGCCACTCCCTCTGCAGATCGGGCCGCAAGATAGCACGTATAGCCCTTAGCAGCGAGAGAGTCGGCGGACAGCCACTTTACCTCACAGCCTGAGCCTCTGCTGCTTGCTGCTCCACTCCGGATCACAGCACCCCGCACACGGTTCACACGGTCCGTGTCGGGATCAGCTGGCGGCTTCGCTGGCGGCTTCACTCACGCATTACCTCAGCTCCTGCAGCCCCGCAGCCCCGAGCGTTGCACAACCCGTTGCACAGCCTGTGTCCGCGTCCTGGTCCGGAAATCAAGCCGCACCTCACGTGAGTAGCACTACCAAACTCTGCAAAGAGGCCGCTTCCTATGCACACTGAGTCTACAAAAACAAATACATTATTTGTAAATAATGTAAATTGCAGTAATTTGTAATTGTTGCACCATGTATAATGCATACCTCATTCCTGTAACTGAACACTTTATGTGCACATCTACCCACGGGTCTGGAGGGCTATACAAATAAAATAAACAAACTAACACATAGCTTTATTTTCACCATCGTAAATGGAAGTCCTAAAGTACTAGAATCCTAACTGATATGTGCCTTAAAAAATGACATCTGGTTTTCACCAAGGAATTTCAAAGCGTTAAATACACTGAGCAAAAGGAACTGTGCAATAAGATAATCTGCCTATATTCATTGTTTGACACAGACCAGACTATTGTTACTCATTAAGCCGCATTTTAACATTTGAGATTCTAAAAAAAAGCAAATCAATTTTATGTAAAATAAGTAAACTTGAAACATAGTTTGCCAGAGGGCAGTGACATTTAGTCAGCTATCTCATCTTTATGGCCCCTGACATGGCATTAATGAAAAGAAAATGCAGAGAATGGGATTAACATTGCTGCCATAATGT
This sequence comes from Ambystoma mexicanum, assembly GCF_040938575.1. Classification (NCBI taxonomy): domain Eukaryota; kingdom Metazoa; phylum Chordata; class Amphibia; order Caudata; family Ambystomatidae; genus Ambystoma; species Ambystoma mexicanum. Next base: position 845,323,282 of record NC_090929.1, on the reverse strand, counting down.
GATATGGCAAACCGACTGAAGCCAGCACAGCACTATACAGTACAGTGAAAAAAGATGAAATGTCCATATCATCCAGCAACTAAGCCGGGGTATGAGCCTAAGCCCTTTGGTTGCACTGTCTCGAATTTGACACCAAATCACCTGTCCTGTTTAATACATTATTCTCTTTATTGGGAGTGGCTGCCCTGACCTTTCAGCCCTAGTTGGAAGGAGTGAGGTCTAGACCAGCACCATACTGATGCTAGGCTAGTGTCTATTGCTACCACTTTTGGGGTAAGTATGTTGAGCTTCATACCGAATATGTTGGTTTGTAAAAAAAAAAAAAAAGCAAGGGAAGAATTATCACCAGCAGTAAATGTTCCAACACTTCAACGAAGTCCTATAATAATAATGGGAACTATCACCGCTGACTCACCACTAATAATCTGACCACCACTAATAATCTGACAGATTTGCTGCTCGTGTGTGATGCAATGATATTGCATCACACACGAGTATAGTGATATTTCCTGAGGATGCACCACCATGCTTGTGATTGTTTCAATTATCTCAAAGAGGGGGAACTTGTACTGTGATCTGGCACGTGAACACAGATCTCTGCAACAAGCGCCTAACCCACTGAGCTATCTTACTAAACATTGTGGCACTAAAACCTATCATTTTGCATTTCAATTGAGTTTATTACACATGATCACTTTATTGTTCAAATAACGGTATACATACTACCGGAGTTGCACGCCAGTGATCCCACAAATTATATGTGCAACAGTAAATATGATAGAAACTGGTTGTCAATAAGAGTTAGGCAGTAGGACAGCAAGCAATACAATATCATAAAGTGTTATTTACAGTTTGTAAAATAATGTGCACTGACTTCTTAGATTCAGTAAGCCAGGTGACGGCCCTTCCAACAGTGGGAGCCCTGTTAGCTAATAAATATAAAGGAAACCATCAGCATTGAAACTAAAAGTTGCTTTAAATTGAGTGTTTTACATTTTCTGCCTTGTGGTCTCGTTCCTTTGCCTTCCCCTCCCCTCCAATTCAATTCCTCCTCCTGCTCCCTCCCACAGCCTGCCCCCGATCCTGATTGGACACTAGGACACTACATACATTTTGCTCCCACGGCAGCCCCACTAGCCAATGGCAGCCCCCTCTGGCGAAGGGCCCTGTGGCTATGCACAGCATCCACAGTAGCAGTCCAAGAAGGTGTCTGCCAGTGTCAGCCGGGAAGAAAGAAGAATGCTGCCGTCAACCTGCTGCTTCGAACCAGGTAGGTGCGGTTACAGGGGCAGTATTCACTGCACTCCACTAACGGACTCACCCCCAAATGATACTTGTTTCACTTATCTAACCACCTGCTGCACCTCAGCTAATTGTTCTTGCTTACCACCCTTCTCATTGCCCCAGGAAAGTCACGTTTGCATTGCTGCTGTCTATATCTATGCCTTTTCCCCTTCTTTTAGGAAAGTGGAATCTGGCTGGGTTTGTGCTGCTGCTGTCTTTATAACTAGGCTTTTTTCCTCCTTTTTTAGGAAAGCCGTTTCTGGGTGGTTCTGCATTGTCATTTCTGTTGAACTGCGTCCCATTAGGCTCTCAACCACTCCCTTGGTCCCCACCCCGCTGGGGTTCCATTGTACCGTTGTGTGCTCTACTGTTGTGTTCCCTACTGTTGCAACCCCCAACCACCCCTGCGTATCTTGCCTTGGCGGTGCTGGGAAGTGCGTTCTCTCCTCTCTCTTTTTCTCGCTCCTACTCCTACTTTCCCCCTTGCACCCTCTATGGTGCTTTCCATTTCTCCCATCATCTCTAACTGCTACTCTATCTCCTATCTTATCCCTCTCACTAAGTCTGGAAGGAAGAAGTTCAAGAGGGCTATCCTGGTCCCCAACCCAGGCCTCCCTATCGCTGATCCCTACATCAGTGCCTCCTCCAGAAAGGCTCTCACCAACATCCTCTTTGTCGTTCCCTCACCAGACCTATGGACCCTTCATATGTTCTTGGCTCTCACTCCTATCTCTTCCTCTCCCATTAATGGTGGCACTTGTTGGGAGGTCCTCTTGGCCTCCTTCCACTCCTCCCAAGACCATCATTAATGACTATCTGAATGGCACTGTCTTGGTTCACGGGCCTCAGCCTAATCTCCTTTTCGATAGGTGTCTCCCTTGTTTTATCAACTTCCTTAATTCTCTCGTTACTCCTACTATCACCTCTCTGGCCCCTCTGCCACCTACTTCTTCTGCTGCCTCTCTGGCACCTTCCTCCTCTCTGGCTACTATGCCACCTCCTGCTACCACCTCTGCCCACTCTCTGGCACATCTACACCTTTCGCTGAGTGTACCATAAGCCTGTACGCCACCCCAGAAGTCTTTCAAATGTGGCAACCTGCTCCACATCCCGACTCTAAATTCTTGATCTGGTATCAAACACTCTTCTGACTTCTGCCACCTCCTTGAAGAACTTGATCTGGATGTCCTTGGTCTCACCAAGACATGGTTCATGGCCAGCTCTGTCACGAGTTTTGACATTCTCCTCCCTGACGGCTGCAAGTTCCTCTCTGAACCCAGAATCAACCGACCCGTAGGTGGAGTAGTTCTCATCTTTCCGGAGTGGATCCCTGCTTCTGTCATTCCTAGCAGGCTTACTCCTCCCTTGAATGCCTAATCGTCAGGCTCTCTATCTCTCCTGGCCTCTCTCTGACTGCGACCCAGCATCTACAGGCCACCCGGCCAGGTTACACTCTTCCTCTCTAAGTGGGCTGACCACTCCTCTTCTCTCCTTGCCTCTTACTCACAATTTCTCCTCCTTTGAGACCTCAACATCCACCTGGATGCTTCTAATCCCTCCTCTGGGCTCTTCCGCAACCTCTGTGACACCCTCTCTCTCCATTCTACCCTCTGGTCCGACACACTCTGCCGGACACACCCTGGATATTCTCTTCTCCTCAGACATCCCGCTCTCTAATCATCTCATCACTCCTCTCTCTTGGACTGACCACTTTCTGCTCTCCTCCCAATTGAAGCTCTCTGTCCCCCAGGTGAAGCGACACAAGCACTGCCAAATACCTTCTCAGTAATCTGGCCCATGAAGCATGTGACAGTGGAGGCCTTTGCCGTTTCTTTCTCTCCTCCTCCTATGCCTGTGGCTGACCCAAACTCTGACCTAGCCCTCTTTAAAATGCATATTTCCATCTCGACCACTCTGGACATCCTTGGCCCTGTCATGAGAATCCACTTGAAGCCTACCTCGAAGCGCAACTCTTGGTATGACTCCGACCTCGCCACCATGAAATGCAAGTGTAGGGTGGCTGAGAGGAAGTGAAAGGCATTGGGCGCATCCTCTGACTAACTGGCCTGCCACCTGCTCCAAAAGCAATACAGACTCTCTATCCTGTCCAAGAAGAGAGCCCACTTCCAAGCCTTTGTCTCTGCGGCCTCTAACAACACAGCCAAACTATTCAAAATCTGCAAGGAGCTGGCCTTTCCTACTAGAGTATCCACCTCTCCTGTTCCCTCCCATGCCTTCTGCACAGCTCTAGCTTCTCATCCTGTCCTCTCTCTCCTCTCTCTCTCCCTCTCTCGGCCCTCCTCTGGCCACCTCTCCCTCTTCTCTTCCTTTCTCCTCTTTCTCTTTGATCACAGTTGACGATGTCTGTAATCAAGTCGGATCTATGGAAGTGTCATCCACACAGTTACCACACTGCTCCCCCAGAATCATCAAGGACAACATCGTCACCCTCGCTCCAGCCTTGGCTGATTTCTGAAATCACTCTTTTTCCACTGGAAATGTCACCTCCCCCTAAAGCACTCCCTTGTGCAGCCCCTCCTGAAAAAACCTTCTGCCGATCCTTCCTGTCCGGCAAACTATTGTCCAAGCTCTATCACGCCTTTCCTGGGCAAACTCCTGGAAAAGCTGGCCATCTCCCAGCTTAATCCCCACACTGAATATGTTGGTTGCCTCCATGACCATCAGTCTAGTTTCAGATCAACCAGAGGCACCGAAACTGCTCTCCTAAATACATGTGATGATTTGCTCACTAATGTCGACTCGAGCCTTCCCTCTTTCCTCATCCTCCATGATCCTTCCTCTGCTTTCAACATGGTCAATCATGCCAACCTGATAAATCATGCCCATGAGAACCCGGGTATCATGGATCAGGCCCTGGCTTGGTTGACCACCTTCCTCCTCGACCTACCCTCCCAGGTCCAACTTGAGTCCTTTCTCTCCACGATCTCTCTCTCCACATGTGGTGTTCCACAGGGATCTAACCTCTAACTCTTGCTTTTCAACGACTACTTGTTCCCTTTAGCCAATGCATCTCTACCCTCTACGCTAACTTTCAGTGTGGATGACTCTCAGGTCTCATTCAGGCTCCCCCCAGCCTTCTCTCCTCTCTCGCTCATTCCTGATTGTCTATCTGCAATTCAGGAGTGGTGTGCCTCTAACGATCTCTGCCTTAAAGCCAGTAAGACTGAGATCCTTTTCATTGGAACCGCTGCTCCCGCTGCCCTTCTGTCACTCTGGCCACCCTCCTTGGGCCCTCATTCTGCACCTTCCTGTGAGGCTACTTAGTGTCACCTTCGACTTCACTCTCTCCTTTTCTCCTCAAATCACAGACCTCGCTAAGAAGTCCTACTTCAGCTGTACCTCCTCAGAGGTATTCTTCCTTTTCTCACTTCCAGCAGAAGCTTACTGTCTCTAGAGCCCTGGTTCTCTCTAGGCTGGACTACTACAACAGCCTGTTTCTCAATTAGCCTTCCTCTACTCTCTGCCCTCTGCAAATAATTCAGAACAGCACTGCAAGACTTGTTCTTCTGCTCAAGCCCAGGGATCGTATCTCTTCAGCCCTGAAATCTCTCCACTGGCTCCTAGTGGCTGTAAGAATCAAGTTCAAGACCCGCTGCATTGTCCACAAGGCTTTCTGGGGCCAGGGCCCACACTACATCCAAATCTCTCTTCCCAAACACCTTCCTTCTCAAGCCCTTCCCTCAGCCACCTACAACTCTCTGAAGGTCAGACGCTTCTCCAGGCAAATAGTGGGTGGTAGATCTCTCTCCTCTGCAGGTGCCTCCCTCTAGAATGGCCTCCCTGCCCCTCTCAAGCTTGCGCCGGACCACCTGAGGTTCTGATAGCAGCTCAAGACCTTCCCTTTCACTTCTGCTTTCTCTCTCTCCATCTGTGAGCTGTCGGGTTGCCTGGCTACCCTCAGAATCCAACGAGCATCAGATGCTGCGTGGCTAGTAGTCCCTGCACTGCCTCCAGGCCTACCACTCACTGGGGCTGTATCTTTAACCCTACAGACCCCTGCCTCCTTGCACTTAACTAGAGCCGCGCTGCCCTGGCTGCACTTTCATAGAGCCGTGCTGCCCTTATTGCATTTCCCCCTCGCGCGCCGGCACTTCTCCTCTCCCTCTCCCCCCTGCGCTTGCACAAACTGAATGACACAAGGCTTGGTAAGATCTTTTGTTTTTTCCTCCCTCTGTCTTCCCTACCTTCTCTTGTCATGACTAGAAACACTTGTGTATAGCCAAGTTATTATTATATCATATCATATATCCTGTCGTACTGCTGGTTGAGCAGCTCTAAGTGTGAGAATTGTAAGATGGTGCAAACATTTAATTCTCATGAGAAAAGGATGCGAAGAATACTACTGTTGCCACACTGTTCACACCTCACAATTTCATTGATCAACAATGACGAAAGTGTCCTGACCCAGGAAGGCCAAAGGAGCTCCATCAATCAAATGTCAAAGAGTATATAAGTTAGCACAGTGACTGTCTAATTACTGTCTTGAGAAACTAAAGAGTACAACCATGAATTAACCAATAAAAGGTAGCTAATAGAATGGCCATGAGGTTTAGGATTGGCCAATAGGGCTAGGCATTGTATAGATTCCCCTATAGAGCAATCTTCACTGACCAATCAGTGAACAGTATTCTCAAAGTATTCTGAAACAATGCTTTGCAGTGTCACTCCACTCTGTACTATAAAACACAACCATGTTGTATTGTTTGTTTAATTTGTTTATATTGCTCCTGACTGCGAATGCATGTAATAAAGTTGTGGTTTTTTTTGCTCCTGTGCACTTATTGACTCATTGGATTATTTTATGGTATTGCTTTTTGGGTGTTACCTTACAACCTCAACAGCAGTCAAGGTGGCCAAGAGGCATCCATGGATTCATCTTACAGACATCAGCCAGGACAAGGCAAGTGCTCCCCTTGCAGAAGAAATGGGGCCGACTGATGGGAAGTATAGCCCAGTTCACTATGACATTTTTATCTTCATTTCACCTTTATAGAAGAATACTGAGCGTTCCAAAGAAGTTGCAGCAGGTTTAAGTGGCAGGAACAAAGAAGGGATTGTATAAGCTATGTTTTCGTAGTGTAATGTGTTTGTGTTTTGTGTTTATTTTTATTTGGTTTTTAGCTGCAAGGGGACAGTTTGCCCCTAGTAGGAGTAATACCGAAGGATTGCGCAACAAAAGAGAAGTGCTTAATTCTGAATTATTTGAAGATGACAAACGGGGCAGATATGGCACTGTGTCTGGTAACGTATGAAATGACCATATGAAAATGGTGGAGAAAAAGAGGGCGAAGGACACATGTCATGTGTGCTCCCTCATTCCACACGTGACAGGGACATCCAAGCTCTTTTTCCCTCAAAATGTATCACTTGAAGAGGGGGGCTGTTTGATGCATCTGGGATTATGTAGGACAAGGGGTGTGTTCCAGGGAGACACAGTCACTGTTCAATAGATAGATGAGGGGGAGGAAGTGTATGCTGGCAATTACATTATTTTTACAACAATGCCAAATGTAGAGGTCACAAAACACATAATATTACAATATGCAACAGAGGGGCCAAGAAGGGGGGGAACAACTGTTTGCTACCCACAGCAGATTAGTTTGTACCAATGCTACAGGGCATAGTATTCCATGGGGCCATAACAGACCATTAATGCAGATCCATGGGTCAGTTGACCATTATGGAGGATGATAGACAGTGTTCCATGACATTTCATGGGGGGATGTTTTTTTTGTGGGGTCTTTTACCGTGAATTTTTTAACGAAAAAACCCATCAAATTTTTAAGAAAATATTTTTGGGGGAGAACCCCCCAAACAGTCCATTCCCTTTTTTGTGAGCTATTCCCAAACACCCACATCCCACATATATATATAATTTTCTAACCCCCCCCAAACAAATTGGAAGGATTTTTTTCGTTAAAGAAATTGCTGTAAAAAAAACACACGAAAAAACGTCCCGCAATGAAAGGACGTTTTACGGTAGATGGGGAATGCTGCAATGTAGGACAGAAGGACTGGTAGGGTTTGATGAAAATATGGTAAAAAAGATCAACGATAGCTGTCCCAAAATTTTGAATGAGCATGTTCACGCTCTAACATGGATAGATGAGAAAAAACAACATTTACACATAAGGGAACTCACACGCTTTTCTTTATGTTTTAGATGCAACAGCTCGATATATCTTGGGACTGACAAAGGGTGCCAAATGTGATGATGTTGCCGTCGCTGAGGAGTGAGACTGCAGTTTTAATGGACATATGGAGGTTATGTGGGACCCAGGCATATTCCCAGCTTCCCCTGGACTGGGGTGGAACGTGCTCACTCGTCATGCTGAACAGCCCCACCCTCATGGTGCCCTGTGCGGAGCTAATTTCATTTGATTTTCTTTGAATTCTAAAAATGTATACATATTTTATTGTTACACACTAGCCAGGTTCATAGTCCATTGCGACACAGGGTATTTGTTAAGGTGTGTGTGAGACAGGTTGGGTGCCTACTCAAACCAAGAACCCAGGATTCAAACAAAAATACAAATAAAAGTTTTTTTTGTACATCACATTCATATTCAGTGGAAGAAGTCCCTGGCTGGAGTGTGCCGTGTCATGAAATCTGTTACACTGTAAATGTTCCTGAAGGTGCGTGTATGCTGAAGGCCTGGGAGATACTGCAAAGAAGAGAGAAGTTTGTTTTTGCAGCATCAGATTGCAGAGGCAGCCAGGAAAACCAAGTGTTACCCCTGTCTCTCCCTTACTGCCTGCATGCATTACACACTTCACCGACTGCTTCTGTGACCTGGGCCCTGAGGATTTAATGGCCTGGCCCCACACCCGTCCCTTGGGTCCCTGTGCTGATTTCCTGGCATTTCTTCTCCTTCCTAGCCCCCACTGCACCATTCCCCCTCACCTTCTGGTTTACTGGGGCTGGGTCGATTATCTCATTCCCCTGCGGTCCTCTCCCCTTTTCTAGGCCTTTGTGTACAACTCTGAAGCCCCCCGCAACCCTCTGTCCCCAATATTGGGGGTTACTTTGGGTGGGCCTACAACTTCAGTCCCCTGGGGGCCTGCCCAGAATTTTCTGTCCAAGCTGCACCCCTTCACTATCCATTACTGGGCCTTGGGGGCTTCCTTTCTCAGCCTTTGTGCCCCACACTGTAAACCATCCTCCCTTGCCCCTCCGCACATAGGCGGAGTCACCTTCCCTTGACAACGTAATTTTGCAAGCCACATTAGGCCCGATGGCAACAGCACATCAGAAGCAGTTTGTGGCGCGCACAGTTAGCGTCATACAAACATACCTCTTATGGTATCATTTGTGGCAAAAGGCATTTAGCTTATACACAGCAAAGTGAAATAACATATTAGGTCTCTTAGAAATCGAAGGCACTGACTGCTAGATTTTTCTTTGTGGCCTGCCTGGGCTTTTGAGGGCCCTGTACAACAAAACATGCAGACTCCCTTATTCCTATGGTATGGTTTGACACATCAGAGAAAATACCATTACAAAAAGTGACATTGATCTTCAGTACTCTTTGGCATCATTGGAATTAACATTAAGGGTTTTAATGTGTAAGCCAAGGGGAGTTTGTTGTGCACTACATGAATCAACACTATGGGGGTCATTAGAGCTGCCAGCCCCGTTAAACCCCTACCGCCTCATTACGAGGTTCGCTCACGGGACCCGGTAAGGACGCCTGGTAAAACCAGGCGTCCTTAGTGGGTCCCGCGAGCAGACCAGGATGCAAACAACGGGCCTGTTATTAACGGCCCGTTGTTTGCATCCTCCCCATTACCATATGGGGGCTCGAATGGGAATGGGGATGTACTGGGTCCGGGTTCCCTGAATGGGGAAATACCGGGCCCTCCAAGGTTGGAATGGCCCGGTATTTCCCCATTCAGGGAAACCGGACCCAGTACAAAATAGCGGCATGGCTACCTCCAGGGTTGTAATGACCCCTATATTTTTTAATATGTATCAAGGTGGCTCAGTGGGTTGAGCGCTCGCTTCTGTGATGTGTGTGTGATCTGCAGGTCAAATACTCTAATACTGGCAAGGCCAACACAGCCTTTCATCCTTCTGAGGTCGATACATCAGTGCCAACTTTGGTTGGGTGATAATTATATGTGAATATGTTTTATGTATAGTGGTTTGGGTAAAGTGCTACTTAAATAACCAATAATTATTATTTAGTAGAGTTTAGTGACTCTTGAGAGTAGAATTTATTTCATAAAAAAAGTTGCAAACTGAATTGCTTTCATGGGCTCTCAATGTTGATAGATCAGCCCCAATGAGATTGCATGATTGGCCCAGGATTACACACTTTGTTTAAGTAGCGAAACCAGATTGTGTCCCACCTGGCGATGTTTGAACTTGACCACATATCTTCCCAGGTAAACTTCATATCAGTATTTGCTAAGGTTTAGTAATCAAAAGGTTAAATAATTATTTGTCTAGTAATGCCTTAAAAAGTACACAAATCACATAATAAACTGACCTGACAATGTACATGCATTACGAAAATGGGTCAGGCAAAAAGAATGTGATATACATATTTTTCCCATCCTGGATGCAATGTTTTCCTGTGTAAGCCAAGAGAAGTTTATGTTATGCACTATATAAATGGACAGTATATTAATAATATGTAACAAGGTAGCTCAGTGGGTTGAGCGCTCACGTCTGCACTGTGTGTGTGATCTGCAGGTCGAAAACTCTAATACTGACAAGGCCAACTCTGCCTTTCATCCTTCCAAGGGCGATAAATCAGTACCAACTTTTGTTGGGTGATAATTGTATATGAATATGTTCTATCTGTAATGGTTTGGCAAATGCACTATTTAAATAACTAATAATTATAATTAACTAGCGTTTAGTGACTCTTCAGAGTAGATTTTATTTCATAGCAAAAGTTGCAAACTGAATTGCTTTCATGGGCTTCCAAAGTTGGTAGCTCAGGCATGATGAGATAGCATGATTTGCCAGGGATTATATGCTTTGTTTAAGTAGCAAAACCAGTATTTTGCGCCAGGCAGAGATGTAAAAACGTCACCACGTATCTTCCCAGGTATTATTCACATCGGTATTTGCTTGGGTTTGCGAGTCAAAAGGTTAAATCATTATTTTCTAGCAATGCCTTGAAAAGTACACATATGACATAATACAATGACCTGCCAGTATATACATATTGTTATAGAAACAGGTCAAGCAAAAGAATGTGATTATATATTTATTTAGCCGACCCTGGATGCTAGGTTTTCCTGTGTAAACCAAATGAATGCTGTGGTATGCAAAATATGAATGAACACTTTATTATGAATATATTATGTTATTTTATGTTATAAAAATGTATAGAGCACACTACCGCCTCAAGGCATCTTGACTCTAGAAAACCAGAGTTTGGATCACCTTAATCTGATTTGAAATAGAAAGGTGTAGAGGAGGAGCCAAGTGCCTCTACCGGATGTCCCACCCCCATTTTGCCTATATGTTGGCAACCGGAAATTGCAACATGCACAAAGCCAATAATGGTACCCATACCGCAAAGGGTTCTTGAAACAAGTTATCCATTGAGAAAACCCTATATGATGTACCTGTGAAGAAATTACTGTCTTTTGAAGGAAATTACAGAAGAAGTGTGATGATGAGTGAAAGAGAAGACTGGTGACGTCACATGAAGCAGAAATTATGCACCCAGAAGAGATGCCAATGAAGAGAGTATATAGACCTTATAGAATCTGATGGTGAAGTAAACAATTGAGTAAAATTTCAAGAGCAAAATGAAGATTGCACATGCAGAGAAGCACTGAAGAAAATGCAAAGCCATTTTATAATTGTACAGATGCAGTAACGCAAGTAGACTAAGTAATCATAAGGCTGCCTATATATATATATATATATATATATATTACATGGCCACGGAAGTGGCCATGTCGTTATGGTTAAATTGCTGTTTCCATAGGAAGAGCACTTTTTGGGCGGCTTATAACTTCGCTCTCCCTGGACGGATCCTCAACAAACTTTGCAAAAAAAGTATATGGGTCACTCTGAATTGTTTTGCAAAGTTTGGTGAGGATTCGTCCAGGCGGGGCAAAGTTATAGGGGGGGTCCCAAAACTTTTTTTTTTCCCAAAGGCTGAATTGGAAAAAACTTTGCGCACGGCCACAGGCCAAACCGCTGGACGGATTTACACCAAATTTGCGGCAGGAGTGGAGGCTTGGTCCCGAAAGCGTGCTTTTGCAAATTTGGTGTAAATCCGTCCAGTAGTTTTTTTATAAAATGACCAAAACATAAGGCAAAAAAATTAGTGATATCTGTGTTCGCTTCGCGGACAGACTTCCCTGTTCGCTCCGCGGACAGCACCCCGATTGGCCCATGGCCTTGCGTCATGTCTGCGGACATGCGACGTGTTCGCTGATTGGATGCAAGGGGCGTGGAGCGCGTCAGATTTTCTGTGGCGCCCGCCATCTTGTATTCGCCGTCGACCGCGTACAGCGCGGTGAAACGTGAATAAGAAATTGTATTTAGTGCCGTGTGTTGGTGTGTAAGAGTGTTTGGGGAGGGTGGGGGAGTATGAGATAGGTTCAATGTTTTGTTTTTTTATGTGCTAGACGTTTCTGTTGCGTTCGATTTGTCTGCGGAGAACACGGCTGTTCTGACATTTTGTAAATAAACTAAATGGTAGGTGTTTAGAGGACGGAGTATGTGTCATTTTTGTTCGCAAGGAAGGTAAAAATGAGCTATGAACACTCGCGGTGTACTTAATTGTTCGTAAATACACAAACTGGGGGTGTCCTCAGGACGCTGTCCGTATTGTAATCTGTCTAGTTGAATGTGTTCTAAGTACACTCGCGATGTCCCGAAATGGTTGCAATTACACAAAATGGGGGTGTTCTGAGAACGTTGTTAGCATTGTTCGTTGTAAGGGTGAAAGTGTTTTAAGACCACTCCTTTTTTCCGCTAATAGTACAATTTCCTATGGGCGTCAACTGACTTTTTGTCCACTAAAGAAACGATAAATCCGGCTGGTGTGCGCCGACCTTATGTGATAATCCTATGACTGGCGCTTTTGACCTGGCTGACTTGCTTTTGCGACACTAAATCATATCTCCCGCCCCTAAGCCTGATATTATCAAAGCATTCATATCCCCCGCCTCTCTCCGTGACGTTACAGGGTGCGTCATCAAACGCGCCCAGTCCTCTGCAGTCCTAAGTGACTTTGAACAGAACCCGGAAGACAGCACATATTATGTCACAACACAGCGCTCCACAATTCGGAATATGAAACAGTGATTTAAAAGCAAACAGCAAGATTGTAAATTTTGTAAAGTACATTTATTTGACATCAAATGTTTAGAGAATATTCAGCAATTTGCATTTGTCTTTGTTGTCGATCCGCAAAAGTACATGTTGAGGCACGCGATGTTCCTTTGCGGTACAGAGGGTGTTATATCAGCTTACAACTCAGTACGCCACAATTCGGAATATGAAACTGTGGTTTAAAAGTAAACAGCAGGATTGTACATTTGGTAAAGTACATTTATTTCACATGAAATGTTTAGTGAATATTCAGCGATTTGCTATTGTCTCTGCTGTCGATCAGCAAAAGTTTATTTTGAGCCACGCGTTGTTCCTTTGCGGTAGATAGGCTGTTGGTTTATGATAAAAGCAGTAAATGGTCACTCTGATAATCGGAAGGTTGCTCCAACAACGAGCCATTAGACCACCCTATTGGTTGGTATGTTGTTTGTAGCCGCTAGTACTGCGTAAGGGCATATTGGTCCTTGGCGATTGTCCCATAAAATGGTGAGGGTCATGAAGTTACATATTTGGACCTGCACCTGGCAGTTGAAGACCCCATCCGCTGGAGTCTGTAAATCATGACATAGGCAAAATGGGGCCACATACCTGTTTTAAAAAACATAAATTAGTCTCACCAGCTGTTCTTCATTAAAAATCATCATTTTATTTATTAGGGCGTGAAACTATTTGCTACCGAAGATAGTGCAACGGAGTATGTTAATAATAAAATAATAATATTTTCCCATTCATATAGCACTAAGAACCGTGAGGTATCTAAGCGGTGCTTATTATTAACCACGGTGTGTGGTGCTCATTTATCGACCACGGTAGGATGAAAGGCTGAGTTTGGCCTTGCCGGGATTCGAACTTGCGTTAGAAAGGTGTGCACGGATGTCAAAGCGAGCGTTGTACTCGCTGTGCCACTTGACAGGCTACAGTGAAGTGGCACAGCGAGTAGAGCGCTTGACCGCCCATAGACCGGTTAAATTATTTCTATTAACCCACCCTGTGTCCGCTGCCTTTTTCAGAGCCCTCTAAACGACAGGGGATCAATTTGGCGGTGATAGTGCGCGGTAGAAAACATTATGCCAATTTCAACTAACAAGTTCAACTTGAGCGGTCTTTAATGCTACGCTATTGTAATTATATTTGGTATAAAATAATCTAAAGGGTTACTTACAGTACAATTGCAATTTCCATTGTCTACGAGTAGTGCAGTCCCAAAATACGACTCCGCGTGTGCGAACGATCTTTCGCATAGTGATATAATATATAAAAGTGGTTTCGTTTCATTAATTTCATCCTTATCTTCTCTTACGTTTTAGCAACACTCCTTCAAGAGAAGTCTTTCATCACAATCTCTGTCTGTCAATGTCAAAACACAATACAACCTTATAGTCCGCTTTGTGAGCCTCTCCGGGGCCCAAGAAAAAAATGGAAGCAGCTGACCTTCACTGTGAACGAGCATAAATTCTTACTTTGCAACATTCTGTGTAAAGCCATCTGTGAGAAGTTGGTTTTTGCACGCCATGTTTGTATATTGTTTGCGTGATATTAAAAAAAGTTTGTTTAAGGGACGTTATGGTTCTAAATACAGCCGAAAGACCCCTGAAAATCGCAAGTTATGGTAAACTATGAAAAATAACTCGCGCCACCACCGTGCACTGCTAAGGCTAACACCCAGGACATCGCAAATGTCATTGATGAAATCACTGATGACATCACATGTGTATGTACTTTTCATGGAATTTGTGTAATAGGGATTTTTATTCTAATGTTGCGAAAAAGTGTCAAGGATATTGCAATAAATATCATACCGTTATTAGTGCTTTGAACGATGCATTGATATGAATAGCACTGTATTATGGGATTCTATCTAGTATACTGAGCTACTAATGGAAAAACATAGCATTGTGTGCAGAGTACAAGATGAAAGTATAATATTTGTAATGTTAATATGTTGAATAATGAAATGATAATTGTCCTGAAATGTTCGAAAATTCACAAAATGGGGGTGTTCTGAGGACGTTATTCGTATTGTGTGATTGCTTAGCTGTATGCAATGAGGGAATGGCACAGAGAGTAAAGTGGACGCTGTCCGCAGACACCGCGGCTGTTCATGGACAGGGCATGCTACATCCGGGTTTTTCCAGGAAATCCAACATGGAAAGAAGACTGTACGGATCAGCCAATCAGATGTCGAGGTTGTGGATTTGTGTTGAAAGAGACTGTGTGTAGTGAAGATGGCAGAAGTGGAGAAAGTCAGGGTGTTGGTGCTCGGAGATATGTTTGTGCATGGTTTACAACAGTACGCTGAATGCAGGCATGTTGCAAAGAACTTTAATGTGAAAGGAGTGGAGGTGGTGTGGAGCACTGTGCCTGATTGCAATGTACAGGGAATTGTACAAGTTTGTGAGGATATGGCCACGATGAACAGTCCGCATGTGGTAGTTTTGCACTATGATGCTTTCCATTTGGGCAACGTCAGTGCCCCTACTTTGTTGGCTGATTTGGAACGCTTGGTTCAAGCCGTAATGAAGATCCTTCCAAATGCAAAAGTCATTTTTTTTGGATTACTACCTACGGCAATATGGGACAATAGTTCAGTTTTTTGTCCTCAGCAAAACATTGCTAGGTATGTCATCAACCGAGGCATGTGTGCCTTCATGCTTAGAGCTGGTATGTTCTTCTGTAATAATGTGAATATTGATGCCAGTAATCCTGTTAATTTTAAAGAAGATGGCATTTCTTTATCTTTTACGGGAAATGCCTTTCTATTTTGGAATGTAAGGGTTGCTTTGGAGAAGGTTGTGTGAAGATTTTAGGAGTAAAGTAAGAAAAAAAAACAAGAAAAAAATACAAAATGACAGGTGTCTGTCAAGCATCTGTAAAAAAAAAGAAAAAACGGCTCTTTTCAGAGCCAACTTCAAAGGGGAAATGGGGCACACTATTTAAATTTACATTCACCACGCTCAGATTTTCGATATGTCCGCGGACATGGCAGTTGTCCGCGGACATGGCAGTTGTCCGCGGACATGAAAATCACTACGAGGGGGTTAGTATGTTCTATGTTACATGTGTATGAAGTCAGGGATATTATGGTTAAGTTGTGCTACTAAAAACCTATGAAATTCAGTGAAAAAACTTTGTTAAAGGGACGTTATGGTTAAGTTGCGCTACTAAAAACCTATGAAATTCAGTAAAAAAACGTTGTTAAAGGGACGTTATGGTTAAGTTGCGCTACTAAAAACCTATGAAATTCAGTGAAAAAACTTTGTTAAAGGGACGTTATGGTTCAAAGTAAAACCGAAAAACCCCTGAAATTCGGCAGTTATGGTAACATAAGCAACCATAACTTGCGCCACCGTTCACTGCTAACACTAACACCCAGGACATCAAAGATGACATCACAAATGTCATTGATGACATCACCTGGGGTACCAACATGCATGCTGCTATCGAGTGGAATATTCCAGAAGGGTACAAGTGTGTCAACCAATTGTAGAGGGCCACGCAGCAAAGAGCCCTGTAGTGTGAATGGCAATGAAACATTGTGTATTAGTATGACACGGAAGATGACTTGCACTAGGGGTGGGCATAGATGTCTGCCTGACCTTAGAGATCCAATCATGATCCCATACCCCATAGAAAGTATACTTAGATGTTCCCCCTAAGCCTATCACAACTCCACATAGGTTTTCTTATTTTGCCACGTAGTTTGACCTCATTGATGACACATTTTTGTTATAAAGCTGTGTTTTGTATGTGAATCATTGAGACTTATGCTGTGGATTGTCCGTTGATGCCCGTTGTACTTCCTGTTTTAGACAATTGCAATTAAAACAGTTGTGTTTTGCCAATTTACTGAGTCATTCTGATTATTGATGTTAGAGTAAGACCTGCATCCCCATCCATCTCAGATACTGTTACCTTGTCTTAGAGGGCCTACAGGTTCAAACGTTTTCAGGGACTGTCTAAATTCAAGATGATCCATAATCTGTTTTAATGCGGGCGGCACTGTATTACACAATTAGGCCACTGCCACCAAGAATGCTCAGCCACCCAACCTGGCATGCCTATAGGTGGGTATTACCAGAAGACCAGCTGTCTGTGAGTGCAGGTCTTGCGCAGGGCAGTAGCAAACACATTTATCCTGCAGATAGCCAGTTCCAAGACCCAACAAGGCCTGGTGAAAGACAATGATTTGTAGTCATGCGCTTGGACACCGGGAGCCAATGCAAGCGTCGGAGGGTGAGGGTGATTTGGGCTGCAAAAGGGGAGCTAGTGGCCACCCGTGCTGCCAAGTTTTGCAGCCGCTGTAGAGACCCTTTGACTGGCCTAGATAAAGTGAGTTACAATAGTCTATTTGACTAAGGACAAGGGCAGCTACCACAGGTGGATGAAGATTAGAAGGAATGAAAGGGAGCACCTTTCGCAGAATCCTAAATTGGAAATGCCCTGATTTACAAACTGCCGCTACTCGCTGAGTCATAGACAGGGCAGCTGAAAATGTCACCCCCAGATTTTTCACTACAGGAACTGGGGCAGGAAAATTGGCCGAAAGCAGGGACCCAAAGTGACAGCCCCGCCAGTGCGCCCACCACCAGCACTTCCGTCTTGTCCCCGTTGAGCTTCAGCCAGTTCTATATGTAACAACTCTATAGTTTGGGTGCACTCCTTTAATTATATCTGTGATGTTTAATAATATTTGACGTGTGTAGGGTAAGGACCAGGGGCCATGCATAAAATGGATCTGCATGCTGTAGGAATTATCTTGTGATGTCACATCCTGTGACGTCTTCTCATTGCCCTGCCACAAACAGATGTGTGTCAGTCATCAAACATTGGATCCAACTAACTTTCTTACTGACATTTTTCTAGGAATTTGGGTGGTCTTAATAAGCTGCTAGTGCCCTTAGCCTTCAAACATGTTTATTTCCAACATTAGTTTCAGTCTTGATCATCCAATATTAGCATTCAGCGCAAAGCCTGCTCAGCGGCCCAGCTCTTTCCAGTTAGTCAGACTCCTAAACAGAGGTAAAAATGATAAAGACAACTTTAAAAAAAAAACTTTTGTCCGAAGGTTCCCATTGTGCACTTGTAACCGCAATTAACTCCACCCACCCTAACCCAGCCTCCATGACCTGCCCACCTGGGGCCATTTGTCAGGTGCTGCCCACTGGGCCCTTTTCCTTAAATCTGCCACTGTCGTATGAACAAAATAAAATGATTCCTGACTCCTCAAAGCAAGCGATATCTGCAAAGTGTAAGCAGTGGCCCAATGGTTCCAGCGGGGTGCAGCTTTGTGTGCATTGTGGTTGCTTTTTCTAGACAGCCACACTCACGGCTGCTTTGGAAAAGCGAATGCACAGGAATACAGCGCCTGCAGTTCACTCGCTATTTTGCACACTAAGGCACAACCTTTACAATATTGAGGCAGCATGGGCGTAGGACATGGGGGAAGACAAATCCCCCCCACAATTTTAAGTGGGGTTATATAATAGCTTTTATCCCCCCAGATTATTTGTGTCACTGCCGTAATATACGACTGCAGCCTGCACTGCAGTTGTCATGTAAGCACTGAGTAACTGGGGCCTCCGCACACCCCGCGGTGCTCAGGGCCCCGTCCATGTCCTGGTAGGGGCCCCTCAGACAAAAGATTATAATGTTTTTACAAAATAAAATGTAAAAACAGAAAAAATTACGTTTCTTTTAGAAGGCATTCTGCCTTCATAAAGATTTTTGTTTTACAGAAATAATTTCTTTATGAAGGCAGAGTGACTAAAAAAAGGATTCTACTTCTTTGTGAAGTCTGAGGGCTCCCCCACCTCATTACGTGGAAGCCTAAAGGCAAGTGGCCTCCAACGCAAGGGCCTCATTACGAGGTCAGCAGTAAACCGCTGGTGTGACTGGCCGGTTGTCGCCGATCTCGTAATAGCATTTCCGACACCTAGCTTCCCGGTGCTACCGGGACATTACAAGTCCTGGCGGTCTGGGAAGTTAGGTGCCAGATAATATTAGTCCCCATGGATTCACGGAAGCTCCGGCACTGCCACTAATGGTGCCTGTGCTTCTGTGAGGAGTCTGCCTACTGGGGCCCCTGCATCCGCCAGGGTCAGACCTGTCGGGTGCAGCAGTGCCAGCAGGCACACTGTGAGTGTGGCGGTTCGGAAACAAAGGTGCCGGAAAGCTTACCAGCACCATTGTTTCCGGACCACCACACTTAAAATGATGCCTATTGGTTATGTTTGCAGTAACTCTGCCTTCATAACAAAATAATTTTCCGGTTTGGTCCTTTAACGGAAATAATTTCTTTATGAAGTCAGAGTGACTTCAAAAAGAAACCATTTCTTTTTTAAGTAATGGAACTCCCCTCCACCCCATTACACGGGGGCCTCCCGATCCTCTGCAGATGATGGTAACACGCATTCCTGGCTACTGCAGGGAGCTGAAGGTATCTTCCCTGGACCAACGGGTTAAAAGTAAGAAAATGTATTTTCTTTAAATGTGTGTGCGTGCATGTAAGTATGTGTATATGTTTGTATAAATTGTAATGTGCATTAATGAGTGAGTGCATGATGTGGCCTAGATATGCCTGTGTGAGTCTATGGTGAAAGTGTGCACACTCATATGTATGGGTGGCTGGGTGTACATGTGTGAATGTACAGTGAAAAGGTACACACTTAAATTTATGGGTGGCTGCCTGGGAGTGCCTGTATGGTGAAAGGGTGCACACTTAAATGTACTGGTGGCTGCCTGGCTGTGCCTGTATGGTAAAAAGGTACACACTTAAATGTATGGATGGCTAGGTGTGCGTGTGTTTGCATGTATGTGTATAGTGAATGGTGTGTTTGCTTGTGTTCAGGGGCTCAACAAAACCTAAATTTCGGGAGACCACTAACCCTTCAAATGCTGAGAGAGGCACTAACTTCACGAGCGGTGGGGGAGTGGCACATTTATTTGTGTGGGGGCATCTAACTTCTTTACGCATTCTAATGAGACTATTCTAGTGCAGATTCAATGTTACAAGCAGTTACCTCTCTCCTTTAAGTCTGAACGCACTTATGGACTGCTGTGAGAATGAGCGGTCTCCTGTCCCCTCTCTACCCTTCCAATCACTCCCCTGGCATGCAATTACTAAACGCATATCATGATTTCAACTGCCTAAAAACGAACAGTGAAATGCTTTATGTTAGTATTTGCTGGGCCTTTAGGAACAAACAAAGGTGCCGTTTAACATCTGTGTCCTGTTCTGTCCGGCAACGGATTTGTAGGTCAGCCAGCTCGAATCAACATAGCCCGAAATTTCAGGGGGTGGGGGAAGAGGACTAAAGCCCAGTCAGATCAATGGTATTGTGCCACTGCTTGTGTTTAGTGCCATGATTACTTATTAATAATCTTCATTACTCATATCCCCATTTCCCCTCATCCAGTACTTGTGTATGAGGCAATTTGCCTCATACACAAGTACTGGGAAGAGGTAGCTGGACAAGGAGGTAATGCCTGGCTTAGTTACTTATAATCCTCATTACTTCTAGCCCCACTCTTCCTTGTCCTTGTACTTATCTATGAGGGAAGGTGCCTCATATGTCAGCACTGGGACAAGGAAGAGGGATGTGGATGTATTCTGGGCCGATGTGCTGATTTTCGGGTTGGAGCAGGTGGTTGGAGGGAGGGGGATGTGTGGGAGGCAGGGATAGTGGGATAAATCGTAATGGCAATCCATCTCCAGGCTAAGCAGGCATGGTATGTAGTATTAGTGGCTAGAGAAAACATTTTGGTGCAGCCAGTCTGGTCATTTCTTAGTTTGGCTTGACTTTCTTTAACTGGCCATCGCTGATTAAGCAGTTCTGCTAAGTGTAATTACCTGGCTAGACTGGCTTTTGGTTGCTGCCAGTCTAGCCGGTTCTTACTGCGGCATTGTATATAATTCTGGGCATCAGTGATAAAATAACCATGATAAGTGTTATTGCTTTGACTGCCATTTCCGTGCAACCTGTCTAGGTATGTCTAAATGGTGCCTGCCAAGCTTTACTGTAATATGTTATTACGTGTCTAGACTGGTCTGCATTGTACAGCCAGTTGGACATGTTTTCATTGTGGCATGTCATTTTTAATAGCAAAGCATTCCATTAATTAAAGCATTAATGTTCCTGTGCATTGTTGGTTACATGCATGTATTGGATTTTTGGAATGGTGTTACCCTGCAAAACAAATGCAAATGCTCTGGATTTTTAGCCAATTTTTCTCAGAAAGTGTGCTGTTTAATGCATTAAAAAAGCACACGTATTTATGCTGCTCCAAGCACAGTGTGCATTGTACCCTTGAAGTAGCACGCTTGTGCGTTTTGCGCAAGCGTGGTGATATAGGCCAGCCCAGAGTGTGGCGCGACCCATGATTTGTTGCCAAACTGGAGGGGGCCCCCTCAGCATGGCTTGCAAAGGGGCTCCCAAAGGTAGTGTTACACCACTGCATGTGAGCTTGCAAAAGTTAAAGTAGAGTCTACTTTTACTTTTGCAAGCTTACAGTAGACTGTCTGCAACTTCTGCTGCTGCCCCGAGCCTGCGCATAATGGACATGCCCAGGCTGGGGAACAAACAAACTGCACATGCCCTGCATGCGCAGTGCCCTGCTGTGCAGCCTCAGCCTTCGTTTTTCAGAACGAAGGAGAAGCCAGGCAGCGATGCGTGCTGCAGTGACTCTGTGCTCGTGACAGTGTGTGTGTTATTGAGGGAGACAGAGTGAGAACAGGCTGGACAGGCAGCAGCTACCATAAGGTAAGTCAGTCAAGTGCCCTCCCTCCTCTCCGAGGTGCTGGGCGGCATGGGGAGGGAATGTGCGGCTGTGCCAATGTCAGATATAGTTTCTAAACACGCACAGCCCATTGCAAAACTGATCAGGGACTCCTGGCCTCTTAATGTTTCAATGAAACATTAAGAGGCCAGGATTCTCTGATCAGTTTTCAACGTTACGCGCATGTTTATAAACTGTATATCTGACGTTGGCAGTGGATTGATTTGGGATGAATTCAATGTGCCAATGTCGGATATACAGTTTATAAACACGCGTGGTGCAATGCAAAACTCATTAGGGAATCCTGGCTGCTTAATGTTTCAATGAAACATTAAGAGTCCAGGATTCCCTGATCAGTTTGCAATGTTCCGCGCGTTTATAAAGTGTATATCTGACGTTGGCAGTGGCACACTTTCATGAATTGAAAAACCTGAGGCCCTGCCAGTGCCGCCCTCATGTTTTTCAATTCATGAAAGTGTGCCAAAGCCCCTGCCAAAGAGGAACATCACGTTTCGGAACGGCTCTTTGTTCGTTCCTTACTGATGGGCAGCCAGGGCTCACATGTAAGCTCCAAGCATTGGCCAACACGGTCTTGCAAGGCCGCACAAAACAATACGGAGACCATTCACCTATACAGCAGAGGATCAAGGGTGCACAATAGGAGCCGGTATATATTGACATGTACATGCAGTTTCTATACAAATGCCACAACACCGTTTAATATATTATGTATGGCCTTTTTTTAATGAGAAGGGCGTGACGATTATTTTTGCTGCTTACACTATACTGTAATCATGTTCCCTTTCTGTGTCATGCAAAGTAACATACCCTGCACTGGCAACAGTTACCTAGCCTATAATAATGGTTTAGTCAGACCCGCCTGCCCAAGACACCACCCGATCACCTGCCCTACACCATTCCTGCCCACCACACCAGCCTTCCCCCCGAAGTCCGCCCTTCCCACCCATAGACATGCACACGTTCCGCATGTCGCAGCTAACACACACCTAGCTGTCTATAAGCAGAACCCCATCAACACGAGAGCATCTTGCCCTACCATTGACTACAACACCTCTACATTAGCTAACCCAACCAACTCCCGTAACACTACCCTCATCCCCTCCGATCGGAATTCTAGACTTGGCGCCAGAACCCACCACAGACCTAGCAAAGGCCCTACCAAATCACTCAATAAGATCAACCCTCACACTGTAACACCCATCAACACTATCCATCCCAGTCTTAAAGGAGCTCTCCTAAATGTCAGATCATTAGTCGCCCATGCCACAGAAGTCGCTGACATTATTCTAACAAACAACCTGGACTTCCTTGCGGTAACCGAAACATGGCTGCACGATGCTGCAGGTCCATCTCTTACCCTAGCCATACCTGATAACTACACCATCCTTAGAGCAGATAGACCGAACGCTCGAGGTGGCGGTGTAGCTATCATCTTTAAGTCCACGCTTGACATCAGACTATCCTCTGCTCCCCCACTCAAATCCTGTGAACACATTACAGTCAAATTTCAAACCTCCCCTAAAAGTACTATTACGCTGCACTTAATTTACCGACCCCCGGGCCCTCCTGGCTCATTTGAGGAAGACATCACTTCACTAGTTGCTGAAAGCTCCAAACCATCAGCACAATTGATTATACTCGGAGACTTTAACCTTGGGTTTAACGACCCCCTAGACACCCCAGCCACTGCCCTGGCCATGGCATTAGAGGAGCATGGCCTCCAACAACTTTGCTCCAAACCCACCCACTCGAAAGGCAGAATCCTTGACTGGATAACTACCCTTAACTGCAACATTACTACGAAAGATCCCACACAACTTATCTGGACTGACCACCACCTCCTCCCGTTTGACATTCTTACCAGCAACTCAGCACATAAAAGGCCTATCATGGCACCTGCCTGCCCTACTAGGAAAAAGAGCAATATCACAGCGGAAGCCCTAATACCTCTGGTGATCCCTACTTTAAACGCACTACCCGCCACAACGGACTTGAACCAACTGGTCAACGCCTACAATGAGTCCATGGCCAAAGCCATTGACATCATTGCCCCACTGAAACTGCGCAAAGGAATACCCAAAGCGCACCTGAACACATGGTTCACCCCGGAGCTCAAAACCCTGCGTCAACAAAAAAACAAACTTGAAGCACTCTGGAAATCAGTGCCTTCTATAAATAACAGAACCAATCTCACCAACATCTCCACCCTCTACAAAAATGAGATTATACGGGCCAAGAAAGAATCTCTCAATACTAGGATCTCCCAGGCAAGCTCCAGTACTAAGGAGCTCTTTAACATACTAAAGGAATTAGAAAACCCCATTACCCCCACTGACTCTTGCACTAAGGATAAACCCTGGTGCACAGGGATCCAGAATGCCCTAGCTAACAAAATCTCAGGGCTCCAAACTAAAATCAACAACAAACGACAACAACTCACTCTCGATCCCACCTCCTTCCCCACGCCCCCTCCACCTACTGCCACTAGTTCAGGCTTCACCTTCAAAAAGGTATCCATATTGGAGGTTCAGAAAATTATAGCATCCCTTAAACCATCGAATTGCAAGGGGGACAGCTGCCCCGCACAGATCTTAAAAGATGCAGCTAGGGATCTCTCCCCATTTATCACCAAATTAATAAACCTGTCCTTCGCCAACAACATGGTCCCCAGCAATCTGAAACAGTCCTGGGTCCTACCGCTACTAAAAAAAACTACTCTCAACCCTGACATCCCCACGAATTACAGACCCATTACCACCGTCCCATTCCTACTAAAAATCTTGGATAGAGTGGCTTATTTACAAATCCAGGACTACCTTGAGGCCAATCACCTACTAGGAACTCGCCAATCTGGCTTTCGACCACAACACGGGACAGAAACGGCCCTTGTTGATCTCAAATGCCAGATAGACGAACTCAAAGACAAAAACAAGGCTGCCATCCTTCTACTCCTTGACCTCTCCGCTGCCTTTGACCTGGTCGACCATAAAATCCTGTGCAACCATTTGTCTCTGGCAGCACACTTCTCCCACTCTGCAGTCACATGGATCCAATCTTTCCTGGACAACAGAACCATGCGGGTCTTCTCCCCCCTAGCTGCGGCTGACCCCATCCCCATCACCTGCGGTGTCCCACAAGGATCCTGTGTCTCACCTACCCTTTACAATATTTTCACCAAGCCCTTATTCGACAAACTGGACAATCTGGGTGTCACCTATACTAACTACGCAGATGACACCCAGATACTCCTCACCCTATCAGGCAACTACAACAAGGACGCCAAATGGATCAATGAAGTCTTTTCCATCATTCAGGCATGGATGGCCACACATGGCCTATGCCTGAATGATGACAAGACTGAATTGCTTCTTGTCGGCTCACCGAACACTATCAGTAAACTCTGTCCCGGCTACACTAGCTTCACTATTGACGGTAACACCATACCCATTGCCAAGAGCGTAAAAACCCTCGGTTTCTACCTAGACACGAACATCAACCTAGCTAAACAAATCAACATGACCGCCTCAGCCACTGCCTACACCGGTAAACTAATCAGGGCCTGCAGACCACTGATCTCCCCTAGCAACTGTCTCATCCTAGCCAGAGCACTCATTCAATCTAAACTGGATTACTGTAATAGCCTCTATGTAGGTGCCAACAAAACAGTAATCAATAAATTGCAAGTTTTACAAAATAACGCACTCCGTGCCGCCCTCAATATTCCTAGAAGGGACCACATCTCCGCCACCAGAACTGCCTGCAAATGGTTGTCCATCCAACAGAAAATTGACTTGAAAACCATATGCCTTACTTACAAAGCCCTCAATCATCTTGCCCCACCCTACCTCTCGAACAAATTTACACTAAGACAGAACACTAGAACCACCAGATCGTCCAACTCATTACAACTAACAGTTCCCAAATACTCCCTCAAAAGAGCTGGAGGATCCAGCTTCCCAACTTTGGCATCACAACTCTGGAATTCCATCCCACTGGATATTAAATCTACACCTACTTTCCAACCCTTCAGAACCAAGGTCATTTCCTGGTTAACCAACAAATAACTGTCCTACCACATATGTATGCACTCCGAATGTCCAATTTTATGTATATTGTTTGAATACTATTATCTATGCCCTATCAATACTGTACTATTGTCTTTTACCTGTAACCTGATGTTCAAAGCGCATATATACCCCCGGGTCAAGAGCGCTATATAAATAAATAAACAAACAAACAAACAAACAAACAAACTAGTGCCCCTAAACCGTCAGGTTACTTTGAAATAGTTTATAGTTTATTTCCTTAGATTTGGATCACTCTGACTGCCCCTGATACATTTTATCTGCAAAAACACATTACAAATTCTATGTATCTACAACTGCTTTCCAAAATGAGATCCAGTCCCCCAGCTGGAGGTGACATCTATTGCTGTGACACTTTGTCCTTCTTCACACTCAATCAACATGCTTAGTATACATGGAGCAACAAGAAACTCTGTTAGAATATTTACGATTAAGGCATTTCATTATAGTGTACACTGCTAACTGAGTCACTTCTAGGTGATCCCAAGTAAACATATATAGAAAATAATGCACAGTGGGGGGTCACACGATTCGCCCAGGATCACACAATCTGGTGAAGACTGAATGTCCCTATACCCAGGCCTGGATTACAAAGTGCAGACACTGCCTGAGATATCAGCCTGACATTGTATACGAAATCCTCATGAAACCATATAAAGTAAAATGAGGATGAGCCAATCTCAAGAAGGGCTGTTACGTGAGATGTGTGCTCTTTTCCATAGTAATGTCTAAGGTAGGCAAGGGAAAACACTTGATGTATACTCTAATATCAGTAGGCCTCACTTAAGGCACACCCCTCCACATCTTCCCACCAACTCACACCTGCTTAAAGTTTGGATGGTGCCACACCTAAAGCTTGGTCTCTGACATGAGGGCTACCTGCATTTCGCTAGTTCAAACCCAGCAGCAGGGCCCACTTAACCTTTCATAAATTCAGTGTCATTCAAATGAGGGTAATAATACCTTTTATTACATTGCCTAGAAGCTGAAACCATCTAGCATGAAGCGCTATGACCAAAGTGTTATTATATTCCATAAAGCAACCTATTACCAGCACAGACCTGAACTCTGTCCCTGTCCAAAATAAACCATTTGTTGGTGTCTATCCTGTGCATCTCTGAAAAGAAAACAAGCGCTAATCTTCTGTAGGTCTTGGCTAAGCGTCACCCGGTTTTATTCAGCCTGGCTGTTTCTGTCAGCGTACTTTAGTGGTCGCAATGCGATCAGATTTTGGGGGTAGAGCCTCGGCAGTATGTGGATTTAGTGACTTCTGTGTCCCTTCCAAATATCCATGCTCCTGACTATTTCTTAAAAGTTAATGCTTGCAGGTATCAATGGACCCTTTTAAGGTCATGGATCTGGCATGCCTGTTTCAGCTTATTCTGAGAAGCTATATGGAGAGGTTGGTCATGCAAGGCTTTCAAGAGAAAACCTGTGAAATGTAAGCCAGGATATCAAGGGTGCTCTGAAGACTGAGGAGAAAGTGCTCAGTATGAGTAGATGAGAGCTGTGGGGTGCTGGCTGTGGGGGAATGGGAAGCGAGGAACTGGGGTGCAGTAGAGTGTGGGACTGCAAAGTGAAAAAGGGTAGAAAGGGGGCAGAGGACAGAAAAAGAGAGGAGCAAGGGAGGGGAGAGATGGGAACCAGGAACCAGAACAGAGTGCAGATCAAAGATAGGGATGGTTTGGTGACCAGGGTGTGCAGGGGATAGAGGGGTGCAGGAAAGAACAGAACACAAGTAGAGTGGTGTAGGGCAGAAATGGCATAGGAGGTGCTTCGGGTTTTGCAAATGAGAGAGAAGTACAGACAAGTGAGAAAGTACAGAGGGCTGTGTGTCAGAGGAGTGACTTGGTGTGGTGTGCAGGGAAGGGACTTGGGAGAAAGGGGTGTAGAGCAGACGAGAATGTAGAGTAGAGAAGGGTACAGAGGGGACATTTGTACAAGGAAGAATGGTGCCTCGCCTCATGTTCCCAGATAAAGGGTGCAGTCATGAATGTGTCTTTTTCTAACGCTTGATCCAAGCTCACGAGGCCTGCATGAGGACGATTAGAAGTCGTTTGTTGAAATAATTGCAGATATATACACTGCACCATATCTGTCTGCACATTGTTTGGGCCTGATAATACACAAAGTGGCCCCCTATCCCAGGTGCAGGCCGGCATGGGGAGGATTTATTAGAGGGAACGTGGGAGCTCAGGCTTGGCGCTCTCCCACTGCCCCAGTGTCATCTGTGCTGCTGTCTGGTTCCTCTCCAGGAAGAGACAGTCACAGCAAGCTGCTCTTGCATCAAGTCCCTTTTCACTTAATCCTATCTGCAGTCTAGGTCTGAAGTCAGGACTAACCTCAAATGAGGTATATATTCACCTCTGACCTGTCCTGTAGTGGGAGCTGGTGCTAGGATGCGTGGCATCTTGCCTTGCGACACAGCATCATGTTATTTGGGCTATTTTAGCAACTTTCATTGGTTTTTGGTGGATGAATGCCACGCGGGTCGCAGACTCATTTTACGCCATAACCTATTCCTTTGAAAAAGCACTAGAATGTTTTATAAAGGGCACCTAAAGTGCCACTTCTGGTTTAGATAAAGCCACTGATTTAGGGATGTTTACTACAAAGCCCTGTGTAGTTAATAACTTAATTGGAGCTGGGAACATACTACTGGTGTAATACAAATGTCTTATCCAGGGATGCCTTCATCCACACCTTTTCTCCTTAATTGTTTGTTGCACTTGCACTATCTGAAATGTCGTCAGGCTGATTATGATAGTTATTCTTCACATTATTAATTGTTTCAAGGACCTGTAAGAATATAATTGTATTTCTCCCATTCTCCTTTTCCCCCCTTGAAGCTCTTTGAAACAGATTGTGCATAGGCGCTATACAAATAAACAATCAATCAAAAATCAATCAATCACTCTATGATTGATTGATTTCACTGAAGTCCTGCTAAAAACCAGCAATGGCAAGTGTTTGTTTGTCTATAGGTATTGGGCATTTGCCAAGGGCCTTTTCCATGCCTACATTATAGCTCAAACGGTTGGCGTTGCCAATGCTGGTTTTCAAATAGGGATGCAACTGCATTTTTGGCACCCACCACCAGCTAAATAATGAGATGTAGACAAGTTTTAATAGAGGCCACCATAAGCCATCTGGGTGACCCAGAAAAAAATAAAGCAGAGCCTCGAGATTCAAACAGCACTTGTTCCGCTATCCATGTAAATCCAGTGAATACTCTGGTGCCGAGGTATGATAGGAGCCCATACATCGGTATAAAGAGGCAAACTCATGTTCCTTCATTATGGGTTCAAGTGCAATAGGATAGGAAGAGTTGGCGAAACTCCATAAAGAATCTGCACTTAAAGCGCAGGTGAGAGTATTATAAAAGATCTCTCTAAAGGTCCATCGCTGCGAGGATTTTATACTCTGAACTGCTTTTCTTTTTCTTTTTATTGTTCGGTTTTCTTTCCTTCTTTTCTCTTGTTTTATACAGTGATGATATATGTAATTTAATACGTACTGCTGTTTTAATTTTGTGAAAAGTCGAGTTCTTTGACTAAAACACAACAAATAAATAAAAAATACAAAGTTCCCAAGGTATGCCCTGTCCCCCCCAGGTTTTATGGGTCTCCTACGCCCCTGGGAGGCAGGATGTGTGCGCCTCATGGGGCACAGCCTGGTTGTCCTGTTCTGGATTTGCATCAGGCACAGAACACTGTTTTGGCAGAGGTGAATTGCAGCTCTGCGTATTCCGAGCGCTATGTTGCGACTCGGCACACTTTCCTGCCTATGGTGAGCTAGTCAAAGAAAATCCTGGCATTGGTGGCTGTATCACACTTGATAATTTGCGGGTACCGTCCTGTCACTCTTGATATAATATCGTGTGCAGCAAAGTCAGGCAATTAACAGGTTTCTATTATATTTCAACGCCTGTGTTGCGGTCCAGCGCTCATGAAATGCATCCGTCTGTGTGGGTTTCCTTCGTGTATTGTGTTTGACAATCATTCCAGGCTAATTAGGCCTGCACTTAATGTGAGGGAATTGAAAACACGACACTTGAATGATGATCTTAGCGGATCAAACAGCAAAATGGTGGGGGTGCAAATCTGGGCACAATCATAAGTGTAGGCTAATGCAAGGGGTGGGGGGGGATCCTTGCACCCTTTTCTGGTGTTCCTTGACCTGTTGGATAGATAATTTACAAATGGTGTTTCCTATTGTCCTCAATACACGTGGCAACCTTCGTTGCTCTGTGATACACTTCCTCGTCACAGTCCTCACTAATGAAGATGACTGTACGTAATTAGGGCACAACCCCCGTGTTCCTCGTTTCAGTCATTAGACGTTGTGTTGTACCCAAGCTTTTTTCAGCAGCGTGACATAGACTAGGCAAATGCAGAAATTGTTGCAACAATGTGTTTATTGCATAGTAACCATCATAAGAAATCATATTACTACTTAGACCATAACCCCCTGTTAAAAACACATCAGAGCCCAGAAAGTTGATCCTGTAGTGTAAGATAAGGTGTGAGCGAAAGCCCAAGTAGCAGCCCTAGAGATATCTGGAAGAAGGGCACCAAGGCACTCAGCCCATGATGACACTGTGGTCCTTGTTGGCTATCCCTGAACTGGTGTCAGAAGTTTTATCCCCCTCCCCTTTCCGTATGCCAGCTTGATGGTGTCCTGAATCCACTGACTAAGCGAGGTTGAAGTTGTCTTCCTACCTTGCCCTTTTACAAACAGGCTTTGGATTTCTTAAACTCCTCAGTTTGCCTAAGATATGACTGCACTGTTCTCTGAATGTCGAGGAGTGGAGCAGCTGCTTCTCATCATTGCCAGACAAAGGGATATTGGAGCGATGAAAGACTTCCTGAAAACGATGGAAGGCCAAAAAAACATTGGGCCCGAACCTGGGGTCAGGCCTGAGAACAATCACTTCTGGCTTGGTGGACAGTGTGATCTCTGTGCAGTAGTGCTCATGTGATTGATTGCCATCTGCAATGTTGTGAAAGCACCAGTCTTTTATGTGGATTGATATAAAATGATGCAGGTTATTCTGTTTCTAAAAGGGGTGTCTGCTAATCAGATCCCCCTTTCATTTAAAGTTCCATGTCAAAACCATAATGCATTACCTGTACCTTTGCAGCACCAGCTTACTGACATGTACAGCCCCTGCCATCCATGGACACATGGCAGTTCAATGATTGCGCGTGCATCACTCACAGTTGCTATAACCCAAAAGTGACTGCAGCCCGATGTGGCAGTCTAACTTCAGCACCTCTAAAATGTAATAATCTGTGCCTCATCAGTCTGGTGGCAGGGTAAGCTCTAATAATACACCATACCCGATTATGGTATGGTGATTGATAAGAGCAAACAATTATTAAAGCCACAACAATTGCATTTCATACAACTGTCAATGCTGTGAGCCCAGGTCAGTGATGTCATCGTGATATATATTCATGGCTCGCCTGGCTGTCTGCACTGCTCACATTGAGACAATAGCCAGGACGTTGTCTTCCTTTGATTACCCAGTAGAAAGCCTGACACCTCCCCTCATGCCGAATGAGCTCTCATCAGGAGATCTCCTGGGAAACCTGCTTTAGAGGGGCACTCACAAAACAGGGCTAGCCTCATACCAGCGTACTACACTAATGAGGGCCTTTGAAATCAGCAGGCATGGGAAAGGTACAGAGTTAGAGTAGCCAGAGAGGGGAAGGTGGACCTGAGAAAGGGTTCTGCCATCTTGATTTTCGGTTGGCGCTTTTTTCCGTCCTGTCCCCTCTATTTCCTGCAGGTCAAGGCATTCTGGGCATCATATTATAAGGCAAGGATCACATGTTTCAGCAGAAGGGACTGGACTCTTAGTGGAGGCCTGCTTTTGTCCAGTACCTAATGACAATAACTTTATTTGAAGTGCAGTCCATTCAGAAGTCCTTCAATAGTGAGGTGAATATAGAAGGTATTAAAGGCAGAGGAGAGCTCTGTCTCCTATCCATAGGGAACAGTTTTGGTGACTACTGTTTGGACCAGGGCCTGCCCCTATGCTGACTGTGCTGGAACCAGACTTCTCCCTAGAGATGAAGGATCCCATGTAGGGGCCAGCCAAGCTACCTGGCGTGGCACTGCAAAACAAAAGGGTTTATGAGTTCCTGGAGACCCTGGATTGGGATTCCCAGTAATAACAAAGCCCAGGAGAAACTAGAATGATGTTTGCACAACTTCAAATCACATTCAACGCCCTTCCAGCTGACACTGGACCTGCAGTGCTGCTTTGACACTTCACGACATTGAATGCACACCTGCATCTTCAAACTGGCTCAAAGCATCTTTGAACTCGCTCGATGCCTCAATGCTGCTTCACACTAGTAGCTCCAATTGATGCAATGACTTGAACACTAGCCCAGCTCTGCGGAAACCTGTGAATTGCTGCTTCTTCAATCACAGCATCAGACCAACAGGACCTAGCCTCGACCTAACTCGAACACCAATTAAAACAGCTGAAAACCATTGTATAATGCACCAATTTGACTCAGCAGTAACATTGTCAGAAACCGACCAACCCCCAATATGAACCTTTTGGACCTTTCGAACTGCACCTATATGAGCGCGGACTCGAACTGCACAGTCAAGGCCAAGTCTCGATGCCGACTCCACACCTGGATCAATGTGACTTGTCACATATTTGGACCCTTTCAACCTCAAGGAAAGCACAGAGAAGACTAGTTTGATGCTATCGAACATGGTACTGTTAAGAGGACTTCTCCCCTGGTCGACTTTTAGGGAAAATAATGACTTATAAGGCTTCTTTTGAACCCCTTTCTTCGTGAAGGACATATCATTTCTGAACATTGACATTGCTGCAATTCTTTGACTGAACACCCTTGCTCAAGAATCCAGGCTACCATTCATCACTACCTTTAACTACTTATGTTTTCTTTTTTACAGGGGTGGGATTTTTGCTTGTTTTTTTTAGATAGGTTTCTGCTTTTTCTTTAATTATATATATATATTCAATGAAAAAACTTTGTTAAAGGGACGTTATGGTTAAGTTGCACTAATAAAAACGTTTGAAATTCACTGAAAAAACTTTGTTAAAGGGACGTTATGGTTAAGTTGGACTAATAAAAACCTATGAAATTCAAAGAAAAAACTTTGTTAAATGGACGTTATGGTTCCAAGTAAAACCGAAAAACCCCTGAAATTCCCCAGTTATGGTAAGCTAAGCAACCATAACTCGCGCCACCACCGTGCACTGCTAAGACTAACACCCAGGACATCAAAGCTTGGTCCCGAAAGCGTGCTTTTGCAAATTTGGTGAAAATCCGTCCAGTAGTTTTTTTTAAAATGACCAAAAAGTAGGTAAAAAAAAATTAGTGATATCTGTGTTCGGTCCGCGGACACACTTCCCTGGTCGCTTCGCGGACAGTGTCCTGATTGGCCAATCGGCTTGCGTGATGTCTGCGGACATGCAACGTGTTCGATGATTGGACGTCGTGGAGCGTGAAGCGCGTCAGATTTTCGGTAGCGCCCGCCATCTTGGATTCGCGGAAGTCCGCGGACAGCGTGGTGAAACTTTGTTCAAAATTTGTATTTCGTAGAGTGTGTTGGTGTGTAGGAGTGTTTGGGGAGGGTGGGAGTGTATGAGGTAGGATGAAAGTTGTGTTTTTTTATGTGTTAGTCGTTCTTTTTGTGTTCGATTTGTATGCGGACATCACGGGTGTTCTGAAATGTTCTAAATAAACTGAATGGGGGTGTTCTGAGGACTCAATATGTGTCTGTTTTGTTCGCAAGCAAGCTGAAACTGTTCTAAGAACACTCGCGGTGTCCTGAAATGTTTGCAAATAAACAAAATGGGGGTGTCCTGAGGACGCTGTCCGTATTGTTCGTTGTCAAGTTGAATGTGTTCTAAGAACACTCGCGGTGTCCTGAAATGTTCGCAAACACACAAAATGGGGGTGTTCTGAAGATGTTGTCGAACACTCGCTGTGTCCTGAAATGTTCGCAAATAAACAAAATGGGGGTGTCCTGAGGACGCTGTCCGTATTGTTCATTGTCAAGTTGAATGTGTTCTAAGAACACTCGCGGTGTCCTGAAATGTTCGCAAATACACAAAATGGGGGTGTTCTGAAGACGTTGTCGAACACTCTCTGTGTCCTGAAATGTTCGCAAATATGAATGGGGGTTGTGGCTGGCAAGTTGAATGTGTTCTAAGAACACTCGCGGTGTCCTGAAATGTTCGCAAATAAACAAAATGGGGGTGTCCTGAGGACGCTGTCCGAATTGTTCTCTGTCAAGTTGAATGTGTTCTAAGAACACTTGCGGTGTCCTGAAATGTTCGCAAATAAACAAGATGGTGGTGTTCTGAAGACGCTTCTAAGAACACTCGCGGTGTCCGGGGAATGTTCGTAGGGGGTGTCCTGAGGACGCTGTCTGTATTGTTCTCTGTCATGTTGAATGTGTTCTAAGAACACTCGCGGTGTCCTGAAATGTTCGCAAATACACAAAATGGGGGTGTTCTGAAGACGTTGTCGAACACTCGCTGTGTCCTGAAATGTTCGCAAATATGAATGGGGGTTGTGGCTGGCAAGTTGAATGTGTTCTAAGAACACTCGCGGTGTCCTGAAATGTTCGCAAATAAACAAAATGGGGGTGTTCTGAAGACGTTTCTAAGAACACTTGCGGTGTCCGGGGAATCTTCGTAGGGGGTGTCCTGAGGACGCTGTCCGTATTGTTCTCTGTCAAGTTGAATGTGTTCTAAGAACACTCGCGGTGTCCTGAAATGTTCGCAAATACACAAAATGGGGGTGTTCTGAAGACGTTGTCGAACACTCGCTGTGTCCTGAAATGTTCGCAAATATGAATGGGGTTTGTGGCTGGCAAGTTGAATGTGTTCTAAGAACTCTCGCGGTGTCCTGAAATGTTCGCAAATAAACAAAATGGAGGTGTCCTGAGGACGCTGTCCGTATTGTTCTCTGTCAAGTTGAATGTGTTCTAAGAACACTTGCGGTGTCCTGAAATGTTCGCAAATAAACAAAATGGGGGTGTTCTGAAGATGTTGTCGAACACTCGCTGTGTCCTGAAATGTTCGCAAATAAACAAAATGGGGGTGTCCTGAGGACGCTGTCCGTATTGTTCTCTGTCAAGTTGAATGTGTTCTAAGAACACTCGCGGTGTCCTGAAATATTCGCAAATAAACAAGAGTGTGGTCTTCTGAAGACGCTTCTAAGAACACTCGCGGTGTCCGGGGAATGTTCGTAGGGGGTGTCCTGAGGACGCTGTCCGTATTGTTCATTGTCAAGTTGAATGTGTTCTAATAACACTCGCGGTGTCCTGAAATGTTCGCAAATACACAAAATGGGGGTGTTCTGAAGACGTTGTCGAACACTCTCTGTGTCCTGAAATGTTCGCAAATATGAATGGGTGGTTGTGGCTGGCAAGTTTAATGTGTTCTAAGAACACTCGCGGTGTCCTGAAATGTTCGCAAATAAACAAAATGGGGGTGTCCTGAGGACGCTGTCCGTATTGTTCTCTGTCAAGTTGAATGTGTTCTAAGAACACTTGTGGTGTCCTGAAATGTTCACAAATAAACAAGATGGTGGTGTTCTGAAGACGCTTCTAAGAACACTCGCGGTGTCCGGGGAATCTTCGTAGGGGGTGTCCTGAGGACGCTGTCCGTATTGTTCTCTGTCAAGTTGAATGTGTTCTAAGAACACTTGCGGTGTCCTGAAATGTTCGCAAATACACAAAATGGGGGTGTTCTGAAGACGTTGTCGAACACTCGCTGTGTCCTGAAATGTTCGCAAATATGAATGGGGGTTGTGGCTGGCAAGTTGAATGTGTTCTAAGAACACTTGCGGTGTCCTGAAATGTTCGCAAATAAACAAAATGGGGGTGTTCTGAAGACGTTTCTAAGAACACTCGCGGTGTCCTGGAATGTTCGTAGGGGGTGTCCTGAAGGCATAGTCCGTATTGTTCGCTAGCAAGTTGAATGTGTTCAATGACATTTGTGATGTCATCTTTGATGTCCTGGGTGTTAGTGTTAGCAGTCCACGGTGGCGCGAGTTATGGTTGCTTGTCTTACCATAACTGCCGAATTTCAGGGGTTTTTCGGTTTTACTTTGAACCATAACCTCCCTTTAACAAAGTTTTTTCACTGAATATATATATATATATATATTACACAGCCATAGTAGTGGCAGTGTAGTTATGGTTACGTTGCTGTTTCCATAGGAAGAGCCCTTTTTGGGTGGATTATAACTCCGCTACCCCTGGACGTATCCTTACCAAACTAAAAAAAGTATAAAAGTATATGGGTCACTCTGAATTCTTTTGCAAAGTTTGGTGAGTTTTGTTCCGGGGGGGGGGCAAAGTTATAGGGGGGGTCCCAAAACTTCTTTTTTTCCCATAGACTGAATGGGGAAAAAACTTTGCTCATGCCTACAGGCCAAACCGGTGGAAGGATTTTCACCAAATTTGGATCAGGAGCAGCGGCTTGGTCCCGAAAGCGTGCTTTTGTAAATTTGGTGAAAATCCATTCAGTATTTTTTTTAAAATGACCAAAAAGTAGGTCACAAAAAATTAGTGATATCTATGTTCGGTCTGCGGACACACTTCCCTGTTCGCTCCGTGGACCGTGTCCTGATTGGCCAATCGGCTTGCGTCATGTCTGCGGACATGCAACAGGTTTGCTGCTTGGGCGGTGAAGAGCGTGAAGTGCGTCAGATTGTTCGCAAGCAAGTTGAAACTTTTCTAAGAATATAAACGATGTCCTGAAATGTTCATAGACAAACAAAATGGGGGTGTCCTGAGGTGTCCTGAGGACGCTGTCCGTATTGTTCGTAGGCAAGTTGAAATTGTTCTAAGAATATGTGTCCTGGGATGTTCGGAAATACACAAAATGGGGGTGTCCTGAGTACACTATACCTCTCCGTACTG
The DNA here is from genome assembly GCF_040938575.1 of Ambystoma mexicanum. Classification (NCBI taxonomy): domain Eukaryota; kingdom Metazoa; phylum Chordata; class Amphibia; order Caudata; family Ambystomatidae; genus Ambystoma; species Ambystoma mexicanum. The sequence continues at coordinate 845,286,850 of NC_090929.1, read as the reverse complement.
TTCGTAGGCAAGTTGAAATTGTTCTAAGAACACACCAAGTGTCCAGGGATGTTCGTAAATAAACAAAATTGGGGTGTTCTGAGGACGCTAGAACTGTCCGAATTGTTCGCAAGCTAGCTGAAACTGTCCTAAGAACACACGCGGTGTCCTTAAATGTTCGTAATTAAATTAAATGGGTGTGTCCTGAGGATGCTGTCCGTATTGTCCGTAGGCAAGTTGAAATTGTTCTAAGAACATGTGTCCTGGGATGTTCGTAAATAAACAAGATGGGGGTGTCCTGAGGACGCTATACCTGTCCGTACTGTTTGCAGACAAGTTGAAACTGTTCTAAGAACACTCGTCATGTCCGCGGACATTAAAAGTGCCCATATGGCATAGTTAAAATGTTTGACTCTATGGGTGTGATATGCTGTGGTGGTTGTGGTCAGGGCATAGAGTCTTTGGAGCATGGCCGTATAGGCATGCACCCAAGACTCTATGCCCTGCCACAAACACCACAGCATAGCACACCCATAGTGGCTTATCCAGTCTTGAGTGCATGGACAAGATCAAATTTATAAGCACCGAAGTTATAAGCTATTATGGGTGTGGTATGCTGCGGTGGTTGCAGTGTCCTGAAATGTTCGTAAATAAATGAAATGGGTGTGTCCTCAGGATGCTGTCCGTATTGTCCGTAGGCAAGTTGAAATTGTTCTAAGAACATGTGTCCTGGGATGTTCGTAAATACACAAAATGGGGGTGTCCTGAGGACGCTATACCTGTCCGTACTGTTTGCAGGCAAGTTGAAACTGTTCTAAGAACACTTGTCATGTTTGTGGACATTAAAAGTGCCCATATGGCATAGTTAAAATGTTTGACTCCATGGGTGTGATATGCTATGGTGGTTGTGGCCAGGGCACATAGTCTTTGGAGCATAGCCGTATGGCCATGCACCCAAGACTTTATGCCCTGGCCACAAACACCGCAGCATAGCACACCCATAGTGGCTTATCCAGTCTTGGGTGCATGGACGAGATCAAATTTATAAGCAGTGAAGTTATAAGCTATTTTGGGTGTGGTATGCTGTGGTGGTTGTGGCCAGGGCCTAGAGTCTTGGGTGCATGGTCAAGACCAAGTCACTATGGGTGTGGTTTGCTGCGATGGTTATACTTATTATAATATACTTACTGTTTGGTTTAGTAACTGGAGTACATGTATTCATTGTTAATTTCTGTGATAAAAGAAAAGATCATGTTAGTATTGGTATTTTGTAATTACTTATAACATGGAATAAACAACATTTTTTTTTGTTGACCCTCATATTTAGTAGATTACAAACCAGTGTACTGTGCAATTTGCTCAGTTTCTGTGTTTGTTGCTAAAATCATTGGGTCTGTGAAAAAAAAAAAATCCATGTTGGATTAAAAAAAAAACTTTTTTTGTTATGCTACAGTCTATTTGTTTGTTTGTTTTTAGGGTTCACTTGTTGTTTGTAGCTAATGTTCTATATGTTGTCTTGTTGCAGATTTTTTGGAGCAGTTAGATATCTGTTGACATATTGTAACTGTCTATTTTTTGTAATAATGAAGTGGTATTGATTTATCTGTTTGGTTATTGTAAAATCTTGGTGTAGTTAGATACCAGTTGGCGTATTCTAACTGTCTATTTTTTGTTATAATGTAGTGATATTGATTTATCTGTTTGGTTATTGAAAATCTTGGGGTAGTTTACCAGTTGGCGTATTCTAACTGTTTATTTTTTTTATATAATTTAGTGGTATTCATTTATCTGTTTAGTTGTTGTAGAATCTTGGGCCAGTTAGATACCTGTTGGCATATTTTAACTGTCTATTTTTTTTTTATAATGAAGTGGTATTCATTTATCTGTTTGGTTATTTTAAAATCTTGGGGCAGTTAGATACCAGTTGGCGTATTCTAACTGTCTATTTGATGATATAATTTAGTGGTATTCATTTATCTGTTTAGTTGTTGTAGAATCTTGGGGCAGTTAGATAGCTGTTAGCTTATTTTAACAGTTTATAGTTTTTTAATAGAAGTTTTGTTACTGTTTAAGTACAGTTTAGTTAATAAATTTTGGTTTTAAGAAGATTAAATAAGCGTTTGTAAGATTTGCAGGTAATCTCTGCTTTAGAGTAATGGTACTATCGTTACATTCGAACCATCCACATTTATTTTTTTATATATGCAGTATAGTGACCTGCATTGGTTGTGTCTCCTGTGTGGTAGATTATACATATTGTTGTGAAGGTTTTCTTACCAGGTGATACTTGACCATGTGTGAATCCAGTCAACTTGCAGTTGTTTATGGTACCATCTGCATTGTAATGTAGAAGCATTAGTATTATGTATTTACTATGTGTTTGTATTAGTAAGGTGGAGCGATTATCCGAATTGCAGGTAGTACATAATCTCCCATGGTTTGCATTTTGTACAAGTTGCTGAAATGGAACGGATTCACAATTAGGTACTGATACATACACGAAGCGCTCATTGGGGATTTATTCTTGTGTCACATTGTTGCAGAGAGTGCATGTATGTTTCCACATGTATGAAATCTGGAAGATTTCATTTACAGGTATGTTTTTGTTTTCCAGTACTTATAGTAAGTACATTAGAAATTCTTGTGGATCGTCCTGTGATTTTATAGTGAATTTCACCATTCCAGCACAGTAGTCCAATTGTTGTCTTATTCCATAAACACTATAAGTTTTGTCAGGATTGTTTGTTGTGTTTCTATGAAGTACTAACATTTGCAAACACAATTAGTCGGTAGTTTGTAAGTAAATTTTGTCAACAATTGGTGGTAAATGAAATAGAATATTCATTGCTACATTTGCGTAGCAACTTACACCAATTACATTTGAAAGTTTAAATGGACCAGGTAGTTCTGTATCTGAGTGCTTTTTTTTGAGTTTGTCTTCCTTTTTTTGAAGAAGTACCTGGTTTACTTTCCCTAATAGTTTATTTTTTGTTTGTGATACTTGATGAAGTATTAGCTTTTTTTATTATCTTTGGAGGATTTGCAGTTACATCCTGTTGCATTTCTGTTTGATTTAGTTTTCTTTTAGAACATTTTACTTTTTGTGGAACAGGATATGTTTTTAGATTGGGGGCGTATAGTGAACGAAGTCTATTGTATTCTAAAATGCAAGGAATATCAGCGTTTACTTTACTTGCATCAAAGTTGATTAAAAATAAACAGGTGAGCAGGTTTCTTCTTAGTTGTTGTTTGTACTTCAAATTCTGCTGCTTCTATTCAGGAGAGTGGTCTTCACTGCAATTGTAAAGGAAACAAATTAGTAATTTTGTTTGTATATAGCACTGATTTTAATTTAGACATTGATTTTTATGTTTTTGTACAAGTATTGTTGTTTGATATTTGAACATAGTGTGTGCATGCTATTTTGTTTCAGTATGTTAACTCTTTATATTGTACTTTAAATATGTTACTTCAACATGCTTTGCAAATATGTGTGTAAAAAGAAATGAAATAGCAGATAGGTTTGAAAGTGACAGTTGATTATAGGAGATGGGAAGCATGACAGTAAGTTTATGTTATAGGTTATACAAGCTGAAAGTCAGTTAATTTGTTTATATGAATCTATGATAATTGTACATGTATTATACAGAAAATATACATACCTGTAGTTTGTGTACATGCATATGGATATGCATGCAGCTGCAAGTAGAAATCTTGGAGACTTGTACAGTATTTCTTGCAGAAGGTGCTTTCAAATGATATGACACTTGTACTCAGAGAGATTAACAGTACATTTGAAGTGCTGATCTATGATGATGCAGTTAGATGTAGAGGTCTTGGATGTGATTGGTGGATGGTTGTGTGACTGCTTAGCTATATCCAATGAGGGAATGGCACAGAAAGTGAAATGGAAATGGTAGAAGGACTGTCCATGTTACGATATGTCCGCGGACATGGAGGTAGTCCGCAGACATCGCATGTTGCATCCGGGGATTTTGGGGTGGGGAGGCATGCAAATGAGAATGAGCAGAGCAAGGGATTGGTCAGTAAAGTTTAGTGGGTATGTTCTGCCAGGCGAGAGTTTCTCAGATACTCTTTTTGCTGAGAGAAGAACAGATAGCTATGGCTGTGTGTTTTAGAAAACAGATTGTTTGGATTTTGGGAGACTCGTGGATACATTGGTTGAAGGCAGTGGTCGAAGTGTACGAAAAGAAGTAGTGGAACTACGAAAAGAAGTAGTGGAACGATGTTCCCTGCTGGCCTGCACCCAGTCCCCACAAACCCCATTGCCACAACCCCTCCCACACACAATACACCCCCCAAAAATGTGCACCTGCTGTTTAAGGGAACGTTCAGTGCATTGCACTGAAAGTGAAGGTTTCAACTTCTTCCTACACTTTTATTTTAAAACGAAAGCATTCCGGAACGGTTTCTTTTTAAAATAAAAGTACAGGAGCTGTAAGAGGTAATTTAAAAAAGTAGAGGAGCACCGCTCCCGACCGCTCCCGCTCACTTCAACCACTGGTTGAAGGTGCATGTAGAAATTTGTGGAGTAGCTGTAGATCTTGGATTCCCACATGTGGAAGTGCACTGGCATGGCGTACGTGGAATGAAGTGGTTAGACTTGCTACCTCTCTGTGCTACTTTGGAGACAGAGAAACATCCAGGCATAATTGTAATTCATTGTGGAGGGAACAGTTTAGGACATGTGTCTGGATATTCTTTGCAATTTGCAATGAAAGAAGGACTTGGGAAGGTCATGGACATGTTTCCAAATTCTCAAGTAATTTTTTCACGGATTGCGCAGAGACAAATGTGGCTTTGTTCTTCTTCATTTGGTCCACAAATTGAGAAAGCAAGGCGCAATGTCAATAAGGCTGTTTGTGGTTTTCTAAGAGATGTTGACATGTCCTCTTTTCACAATGAAAATATGATGTTTCATAGCACATCATTTTTTTGCAGAGATGGAGTCCATCTTACTTATGCTGGCAATCAGATTTTTCTAAGAAATATACAAAATGCATTGTGACCTTTTTTGGAATTACAGTATCCATTTTGTAGTAGGTGTTGAGCATTTCAAATTTTTCAAACACAAACAAACACCACCAAAAAGCTCTTTTAAGAGCCACCACTTCCTCCCAGACAAAACTGCAATGGTTATGATAGGGCAGCACCCCAAAATTTTAGATGTTCGCAGACTGTCCGCGGACTTCTAAAAAATACAGAAGGCCCTGCTTCATTTATTTTCACTTCTATTTTTAAACTGTGAAAGGCGACTCTGAAAAGAGCCTTTTTTTTTGTTGTTTTATATTTTTTTTGTTTTTTTTATAAATGACACACTAGGAGAGGAGGGAAAAGGAGGGTAAGGGCGGACACCAACCACGGGGATAAGAAAGGGCGGGTGGAGAGAGGAAGATGTAGAGTGGGCCTAACTTAGGTGGTTAGCAGGTCTTCTCGTGCTCTGCGACCAGAGTCTCAAAAGCACTTCAAAGTCTGTCCCCCCTGCAGAGTACTGTGTCACAGTACATACACACAACTTTGACCCTCGAAAGGTAAGGGTCATCAGCATTGTGAATGGCCTGTGAGGCAGCTGGAGGAATATGCTGTCCCACAGGAGTGTTCCTTGTGGTGACAGGATCAGAAACAGAGGATGAAGTAGAGGAAGTCAACCTACTACGCTCTTCGCAAGGTACTACCTTGCGAATGGTCCCAGAGTGGAACGACCTTAGGTGTCGCTTCATAGTAGTCGTACAAAGCTGTACGAACCAAGCCTCCCGTGACTGAGCACCATTTTGCACTCTTTGCAGGTGACTTGGTTTGCACGCGCCTTAGGTCCTTTACCATGAATGATAAATAACCGCCACAACCAAGACTCACGGCGAGTGCTGGTAGTAGGGACTTCCACTACCTCATTCTCGTCATCCTCTTCATCCTCCTCTGCATCCTCACTCCTGTTCCCCTCTTCAGGCCCTTGGGGAGGTTGGTGGTGGTGGAGGGGGTGGGGTGGTGCTGAGGCAGATGTAGCACAAGTTGGCAGTACTGCAGCCATGGATGACATCAGGTTTCAGATAAAAATCTGGAAAGTTGACAGCAAAATGCACTGTGTTCTGTAAGATATCCAGAAACATAATGAGAATGAGCTCTAGGGTGTCGCCTTTTATAGGGGTGCTTGTTCGCGGTTCGCGGACACACGCGCTGTCCGCGGACAGATCAAACACCAAAAAAAGGTTCAAAAAGTCCCAAAAAGTATGTAGAAACTCAGGATTACTGTCTGGGGCTTGTGCTATGGTGATTTATTATTGAAAAATATTGTGGATTGCCTGAAAAGGTAGTTTTAAATTGTTCAGGGACACAAACATTGTCCACAGTCAGAACACATGCTCAGCGTGGGCGCGGTCGCGGTCACATGATAGCTTTGCGAACATGTCCGCGAAGGGAACCGGTGACACCAAATACACGGGAACTGTTTTGCGCATGCGCGTTGGTGTTCTACGGACACTGTTCGGATCCTGAAAAAAATTAAAAGTGCGACACAAGCAAAACGAACAGTTACGAACAGGCGTTTGTTCTTAGAACAGTTTCAATCCGCTTGCGAACAATACAGACAGGCATAGCGTCCTCGGGACACCCCCATTTTGTTTATTTACGAACATGTCAGGACACCGCGTGTGTTCTTATAATAGTTTCAACTCGCTTGCAAACAATACGGACAGCGTACTCAGGACACCCCCATTTTTATTATTTACGAACATTTCAGGATATTGCTTGTGTTCTTAGAACAGTTTCAACTCGCCTGCGAACAATACGGACAGCGTCTTCAGGACACCGCCATTTTGTTTATTTACGAACATTTCAGGATATTGCCTGTGTGCTTAGAACAGTTTCAACTCACCTGCGAACAATACAGACATTGTCCTCAGGACACCTCCATTTTGTTTATTTACGAACATTCCAGAACACTTGATGTGTTCTTAGAACAGTTTCAATCTGCCTACGAACAGTACGGACAGGTCTAGCGTCCTCAGGACACCCCCATTTTGTTTATTTATGAACTTTTCAGGACACCACGTGTGTTACTTTGATTACGGACATCTCGGACACCGAACGTGTTCTAAGAACAGATTGGACTTGTTTGCGAACATTACAGACAGGCATAATGTTCTTAGAACATCTCCATTTTGGTTAATTGCGGATATCCCAGACATCTTTTGTGGTCTTAGAACAGTTTCAACTTGCTAGCGAACAGTATGGACAGGTATAGTGGTCTTAGGACACCTCCATTTTAATTTCTTCACAGACATCCCAGACATCCGCACTGTCCACAGACATCTGAACTGCTTTTAAAAAAAAAACAAGAAATGAATTAAGACACAATATAATAATTTTACTTTATTATATATGGATGTTAAATTTATGACAGAGAAGTTGAAGCAGAAACTGAGACAAACACAGGAGAATTGGGGGTTTCAATAGGATTCATATGAGGTGAATTAGGGATGGAAGTCTCATCAAACCTTTTGCTTCATGGTGAGGGTTTGGGGATAATTGACTGGGATATGTTGAGGGGGGACAGGTACATGTGGGACAATGGTATGTAGATTTTTGTTTCAAGTGATCCTCCACAAAGTTTTTAAATTGTTGAAATTTGCCATGAGTAGGTCCATTTTTTCTTCCATGTGCTGGAGAGTCTTATCCAATATTTCTTTTTGTTTACTATTTTCAATGTTTGTATGGTCTGTACAAAAGAAAATGTATGTTAAATGTATATAAAATAATATTTATTAGTTGGTTTATATAGTAAAGTGTCTACCGTTAGGTTCACTATCTTCAGACATTTCCTCACGTTGGAAATGCTCCTCCAGCCACTCCAGAGTACTAGACATTTCTGTGAGAAAAAAAAATAGAAATATATGAGTAAAATGCAGTACAGGTACTAGCTTCTGGTAAGGTGTGTTCTTACTGGTCTGTAGATCTGCTGTTGCTCTTAGTTGTGGAGTTTCTGTGAGGTAATCATGTTGGAAGCCTATCTGTTTTTTCGGTATATTCCATTTTAGAACATATTGTATTTAAATGAATGGTTAATGTGTTATATATATGGGTTACACTTCTTATTTATTACTAAATATAATGTGTATGTGTGCTGGTTTGTGAATTTGTACAATGTTTATAGGGTATGATATAACAATTAAACATACCCCCCAGACTTTTTGGGTAGTGTTGCTGTTGTCCGCATACGTCCGCGGACATTAGAAGAGTTTGCGGACATCAAATTCAGTAGAGGGGGTTCCGTATGTTCCATGTTACATGTATATAAAGTCAGAGGTATTATTGTTAAGTTGCGTTACTAAAAACCTATGAAATTCAGTGAAAAAACTTTGTTAAAGGGATGTTATGGTTAAGTTGTGCTACCAAAAACCTATGAAATTCAGTAAAAAAACTTTGATAAGGGGACGTTATGGTTCCAAGTAAAACTGAAAAACCCCAGAAATTTGCCAGTTATGGTAAGCGAAACAACCATAACTCGCACCACCACGGTGCACTGCTGAGACTAACACCCAGGACATCAATTGCATAGTACATGGCTGGCCAGAAAAGAAGAAATGATGTGAAAGATGCCCATAGTCATAAAACTTCAAAGGTGCAATGAAAAGACGGAATAATTAGTATTAACAAAAAGTGGGAACAATTGTCAATGCAAAAGTACAGATAATAAAAGAGAAACGACTGAGCAAATACATCGAAGAGAAGGTGGAACCACAACAATAAGAAAAGCAAAAGGACAACAAAAAATAATGGGAAAAAAAAAACAATCAAGAGCTCAAGTCTCATCAAATCGTGCTGCAACAAATAGACAAAGGGACATACATAAGTCTAAAACAGAAAAAAAAAACAAAAAACACCGATAAAATAAGGTGTAAAATAATACAGTCAAGCAAAGGATATCAAATATGGAGAGAAATGCCAGCTAGAGACACCAACACCTAAAGAATATCGAGATGAATCAACAAGAGGGAGTGCATAACAGAGAATGAAGATGTTGGCCAGCCTTAAATCCCAAGAAACGTATAGAGCTCCTCATCAAGATTGTGTCCGTTAGGGAACATGGTATCAAAATCCAAAATAAAACGTGTCTCCAATTGACTTAACTTTAAAACACGGTCTCTACCCCTAGGATGAATGGGGATGTGTGCCACTGCAAAAAACGTGAGCAAATTGGAATCATTGGCATGTTCCTGCACAAAATGTTTAGCCATAGGGTACGCAGGGTCTGAGTTTTTATTCGCCCTGAGATGCTGGAGAATCCTAAGTTTGAGCTTACAAGTAGTGCTCCCGACATACCACTTCATGCAGGGGCATGAAAGAACATAGACAACATAAGTGGTGTCACAATTGATGGAGTAATTGATGATTTGCTTACATTTAGTGACCGGATGCAAATAAAATTTGCAGGGAGTAGCGTGGGCACAGGCTTTACATTTGGTACATTTACTAAAGCCGATGGAGGAGGCCGCCAGCCAATTGGAAGAGGGAGGACTTTTATCAATAGGTGACAAAAAACTGGAGACTAACTTGTCTTTGAGTGATGGTACTCTTTTATACGTAATGGTGGGGCGTTTGGAGAGTACAGGGCATAGATCTTGGTCCAAAATCAAAACACGCCAGTGTCGCTCAATAATCCTGCGCACATTCTTAGAGTCATTATCGAAAGAGACAATAAGTCTGGGTTCATCATCTGTAGCAGTCTTGTGCGATTTAATGACATACAATAGTTTATCCCTCCACAGTCCTCTGGCCTTGGTGTAGGCCATTTCGATGTTCCTTTTGGTATACCCTTGTTGCAGGAAGTCGGTGGCAGCTCGAACACAATGATAATCAAATGATGCCAGGTTGGTGCAATTCCTGCGGTAACAAATACATTCACCGTAAGGAATACTTCATTTACATCCCCCCGGATGACAGCTGGTAGCGTGCAAGGGTAAACCAGTATTGGAAGGTTTCCTGTGGAGAACTGTGTGGAAACCAGACGTATCCAAAGTTACCACAACATCAACATAGATAACCTCAGTAATGCTGTGGCATTCAGTAAAATGTAAGTTCACCATATTAGTATTGATAGTTCTCACAAAAAGTTGCCAATCAGTTTCTGTCCCCTCCCATATTACAAAGACATCATCGATGTAGCGCCACCAGGCAACAATTTGGGTGGAAAAACTGGATGCAAGAAGATTGTGTAAGAATGTAGCCTCCCACCATCCCATCGTCAGGTTAGCATACGATGGGGCAAAGGTACTGCCCATCGCAATACCCCTGACTTGCCAGTAAAATGTACCATCAAATAAAAAGACATTATTGGTGAGGCAAAAGAACAACATCTCCAAAATCATATAACTGTGACCATGGTAATTCAATGAAAGTGTCTCCAGGAAAAATTGGCATATATGTTCACTAACAAAAACATTGTTAAAGGGACGTTATTGTTAAGTTGCACTAGCAAAAACCTATCAAATTCAATGGAAAAACGTTGTTACAAGGATGTTATGGTTACAGGTAAAACCGGAAAATAAAGAAATTCGACAGGCAACCATAACTCATGCCACCAGTGTACACTGTAAGGACTAACATCCATGACATCAAAGATGCCATCACAAATGTCATTCATGACATCACTGATGACATCACATGAGCATGTGCCATGTGCCTTTCCCCAATTACCGTGAGGGCCATGCCCTGGTGAAGCAGGATGACTCCTTCTCCCTAGTGTTGCTCTTTCCTGTGATGTACACCCTGAGTACCTGATTGGCCAAAGGCCATAGTCCCATTTGCATTGGCCAGCATGCTGATAAGCGTAGAATGTGGCACATGCCTTTCTCCAAGTACCCCAGTAAAGCAGGAGGAGTCCTTCTTCCTATTGGCATGCTTTCCTGTGACGCACACCCTGAGCACCACCTGATAGGACAATCGCTACAGTCCCATTTCCATAAGCCAGCATAGTGAGAAGCGCTGAATGTGGCACGTGTGAGTCCCCAAGTACGTCGAGGGCTGGGCCCGAGTGAAGCAGGAGTCCCTCTTCCTATTGCTGCACACCCTAAACATCTGATCGCACAATCCCCACAGTTCCATTTTCATGGATGCCACCCGCAAAATCCCTGGATGTGGCTTTTGTGCTGTGTGCGGGCGTGGGGGAATAACTTGCAACCAGGGTAGGGGGACTTCATGGTAAGGGATGAATCTTAAAAGAGCCTGTTGTTTTTTTTTTGTTTAGATGCTTATACAGAAACACTTTTTGGGTTTTTATTAGCTTTGGTGTTTTCTTGTGCTCACATTAGTACAGTAAACTCTTCACCGCATCCTGTAGACGAGCAAACAAAACTGCATCGCCAATGAGTGACAACAGAATGCCATTTTCTTGGGAAAACTCTGCATTTCCACAACTAATGAGGTCATTGTTGCAGAAGAACATTTTACAAGTGGACAAAAAAGTAGACATGCTTCGGTTGATGAAACACCTTCCTGTGTTTGGCTCGGAACAACATCCATGAACAGTGGGCCATACTCTTCTTCGTATTATGGATGAGAAAAGGACATTGGCAGTTGGAAAAACCATACTCACGACATCCAGCAATTTCCTCAATCTACGTAACAAATCTAAGCAAGCCAGGTAACCCATATGCATGCTTCCGTAATGGATGATGATAACATCTACTACTGGAAAACTGGCAAGGTCTTTGCAAAGTGCATGCATATCGGCAAAATTGCACTCATACACAGCTTTCCACAAAGCGTCCACTACTTCCAAACCAAAATTGCCATCAAAGTGTCTTTGCAGGGCATAGTTGTGCAAATCTATGACAAATGGATCACCTGAAGTCAACACAATTCGTTTCACCATGTCAGCCACCCTCAGTACACAGAGTATAATGTACAACAGTTTCAACACCCTTCCTGTTAACCACACCCGCACTACCTGATTGGCTAATCCCCACACTGCCATGGCAATTGGGCAAGGTGGTTTAAAGAGCATATTTTGGCACATGCGCCTCCCAAAGTAGCGCGATGACCGCACCCCTGAAAAGCTGGAGCAGTCCTTGTTTCCTTTGCATTATCTTCTCTGCAGCTCTATTTCATTGGGTTATTTGTAAATAGGTACACACGCATCCACCAATCGCATCAAACCGCCATCATCCAACACTGTGCCTTCTGTACAACACTAGAAATGCGATGTTACACATTTACACTTCAAATGTCGTGCCATTCCAAAGCAGGTCCACTACAAAGTTCAATGAAAGTATGCACAATTTCTCCATCCGCATTCATCCGCATAGCCACCCAGTATGTGATACGTTTGTGATAGTGAGGGGGTAGGGGGGTAAACAATATCAAACTGGGTAGGGGATTTAGTCTTCCCCTGGTTATGCATAATGTTTTTTTTTTACTTGCGTGCGAGCACGTTTTTTTGTATTTTCTCTTTATATGCCTTTCTTTGCCTCTCCCCACATTTTTACCACATTCTGGTCAATGCTTCTTGCAGCACAGTGTAAAAGAAAATGGCATTGCCAATGGCGCTCAAATAAATGCCATTTCTACGGAACCACTGCATATTTTGTGACCTCATGATCTCCTAGTGGGAGGAGAACATGCCAGGTGTCTGCATAAACTAACGCATAATTCTGTTTATAGCACACCTTCCAACCTCTGGATGGGGACAAATTACACCATCATGGACCTATACTCCTCTTGGTGTTATGCATGAGAAAAGGACCTTGGAAGTAGGAAAAATAAACATCACTGCGGTCAGCAATCTCTTCAGGTGATGGATTAATCGTCCACACGACATGTAACCCAAATGTAGACTTCCATAGTGCAGCACAACAAAGTCAACGTTTGTGACGGAAGCCACATATCTACAAAGGCAAACCATCCCACCAAAACTGCAGTCACCCTGACAGGCCCAGAAAGTGTCCACTCCTTCCAACCTGAAATTACCAGCAACGCCTCTTTGCACACAACAACTGTGCAGATGGCGCACAAAGGTATCACCGACAATAAGCACTGTGCGTCTCTCCATCCTGAACACCCTCACGACACAGTATTGGGACAAAATGGTACCACCTCTTCCTGTGAACCACACCCTAAACTCCTATTGGCCTATTTCCCACAATTCAATTTGCCTTTCCACCCTGCTCATAATGGCAGGATGTGTATGTGCGCTTTCCCATCTATAATGAGGGCCACGGCCCAGTAAAGCTCACACAATACTTCTTCCCTTTGCACGGTCAATTTTTGCAGCACTCCCCCATTGGGTGCTGTCAAATATTCAAACATGCATGCAGCAATCACATACAAAACCTCTGCATTGCACACTGTCATTTCTATACACCACTCCATATTTGCAGTTAAACACTCTCAGTACACATTCTGTTTGATTGCAAAGCCCCTCCACCGGAAAGTTCTGCTAAATACTGCACGATTGCAGCATCCACAAAGATCCTAAGATGCACCCAGCACACTTTTGGCCATGCACACAACATTACAGCCCTTTCCACACCCACCACAATACTATACATCCAAGCGCGCAACCATGTGGGCACCTAACATTATGCACAAACCTAACATACGTAGCAGCACTTCTGCCCAACTCCCCCACACCATAAAACACTCATTTACAAAAACATGTCTCACTTAGCAGAATACACAAACATACCACAGCTTGCACCACCCCTACGCACTGACATTCACAAAGTATTGTGTCACTGGCAACGTATGCACAACAGCTGCACAACATTGGGCCTACTTCAATAAATCTGCACACATCAGAGTAACCACCCCACATATAAGCTGCACTTCAACCATACCCACTTCCATACTCACATTACGTATACACTGCACCCTGTGGCCACACTACACAACTTCTCACTGCACCATCTTCTGCAGCACACCAAATACTGTAGCATGTTGCAATTATCACCAAAACCATAGCACAATACACGCTTTGCAACTCACTTGTGGTGCTGTAGCACGTCGACAATGTGCGCCACACCTGTTCTCCAAAGATCACCACCCTGTGCCTCATGCACTGTGAAACCTGCATTGATCCAGTGGGTATGCTCCTTGCCCACATTCCCCGCACCGTAATGCAACCATACATGTCAGCATGTTACCAACTACCACTGTGCATAAACGCAACACTGGCACCAGCACTCCTAACCAACCTTCACACTGCAGTGGACATGCACAGCGTTACATGCAACAGTTACCATAATGTATAAAGATTACACTGTCTCTAGCACCCCTGCGCCCTTTCATTCAAATAGTATTGTCTTACCCACTTCCATTCAGAAAGTATTGTGTCACTACCAACCTACCCACATTCTGTTTGCAACATTGGCCCTACTGCAACCAATCTGCACACACCACACTATGCAAGCACCACCCTCTACTGAATGCAGAGTCAAACATGCATTGCTAAGGTGGGTATGTTGCAGCCCTATGCTCTTGAGTGCATGCCCTACACCCTACGGTCTACGGCCTTCGGCCATGCAGCCAATAGCCTATTCCTTCCAACGACCCACCGCACCTTCATTCACCCATGCATACCACCATGTGCCCAATTACCGCAGCGCACAGCCGCCTGCTTTCCCACCAAACCTATGTCATGTGCAATTCACTCCCCTCCTGCAATTGACCTACCACCACTCACTACACTGCATTTTTGAGACCCTTCCGCCGCTGCACTGTCCTCCAATACACCATGGAGTCTTTCCCAAAAAATGTTGACGCACACACGCTTCCCTCCAGCCAACCACTGGCCACGTCCAGACTTCTCCGACAGCACGCCTTACTGCGAGCCAATGACACTTATGTCCGCATAGTGAACAGGGAAATTGGTCCACGGAGCAGACGCAGATATCACTTATTTTTTGGGACGTGCATTTCAGTTCTTTGCAACAAAAGTACTGGTCAGATTTCCACCAAACACACAAAAGCACGCTTTCTGACCCAAGCCCCCGCGCCTGCTGCAAATTTGGTGAAAATCCGTCCAGCAGTTTGGCTTGTAGCTGTGCGCAAAGTTGTTCCCTATTCAGTCTATGGAGAAAAAAAAATGTTGGGACCCCCCTATAACTCTACCCTCCGCACGAAACCTCACCCAACTTGTTGAAAAAATTCAGAGCCGGCCATATACTTTTTTTGCAAAGTTTGGTGAGGATTTGTCCAGGGGGAGCGGAGTTATGAGCTGCCAAAAAAGTGCTCTTCCTATGAGTTTAGCAACTTAGCCATAACTACACGCCCGCTACCCTGGGCCGTGTAATATATATATATATATATATACGTACATATATATATATATATATATATATTTAATGAAAACATCTTTCATTAATGATCAGTTAAGATAAATGATGTATTGGAACAAAAGCCTGAAAATTTAGCTAAAGCCATCGTAACGTCATGCTACCTGTTGCGCAGCCTATGACCACAAGGATGACATCAATGATGACATCACTAGTGCCATCACTAATAACATCATATATGACAACAATGAATATTTAACTGATGGCATCAGACATAGGATCACTCTAGATATTTGCACATAATTAGACAACCCTTATATTTCAAAATATGTGATTTTAGCATTTTCGAATAGTTCATAACAATGAGTACATTGTGAAAAATAGTCAACAGCTACACATACATCATATCATTACTTGTGAAGCTTTCATTTGTGCTTGGTTCTGCACTCAGCAAGACACTCTGGTCTCTGCACGGCCTCTTGGACTGGATCTGACTGGTTGGTTCTGGGTTACAGCTCTGCTCTACTGGTTTGGATCTATGGGTTCTAGCAAGAGTTCTTGGCAAGAAGCAGAAAAACAGTGCAGCCCGGCTGTTGAATTTGTTATGCCCCTTGGAAGTTTGGGGTTAAGGTCAAGTTGCAACAAGATGTTAAAGGCCAGCTGAGAAGGGTTCAGCTTTGGATTGGGCCTTCTGCTTTCAGAGTCCTGGAGTCTTGATCTGGGTTCTCCCTGCAGAGCGCTTCGCCAGTAAATCAGTTGATGGTTGAATGTGTGTGTGCCTCTATGTTCTCAACAGTCCCTATTTATATATTTCCCAAGGGGTTGGAAGGCTGATTATACTAAGCCCACCCTCTAGGAAACTGAAAAAGTATTCCCTCTGATGACGCTATGTTTATGGTCCAGGGAAAAACCTCCCCTTTGTTTCTATACAGAAAATATATTTTTCATATAAAGCATATTTACAATATCACCAACTTACTAATAATACATATTTACATTACAGATTAAATAAGGCATGTATCTGTCCAAGTCCCATCTTCTTAAGAGTTTCGGTTCACAATTGACAGTTTTTCGCGCTTTGGTTGGTTACCCAGTGTCAGATCTGTCCACATTTTTCCAAATACATTCGCATAACATCTGGGCATACTCCTGTAAATTTTCATATTCCTAGCATTATCACAATTGCTACAATATCAACATTTTTAGTGGTTCATTCTCTGAATGTCGCACAAATTCCAGAGTAGTTTTAAAACGTGACCAACATTTTCATTTTAACTATCTATAAATTCCAGAATTTTACCAGTTTGGCACAATTTTCTATGAGTCTTTTTCTCAAAACTATATTTTCTTCTGTTCCAGATACACATTTCAGTCTAGCCCCGCCTCCAAGGTTTGGCTGAGCCAAGAGCAACCTGAGCCTCTTCCTGCCAGCAGCTGGTTTCTGTTGACACCCACATTTGCATTTCCTTTCAGTCAAGGGAGTCATTTGTCTCCTTTCAGAGCAACAGGCCAAAGTCCTCCTCCCAGCTCCTTTCACAACTCGCTGCCTGTTTCTCAGCAGAGAGCAGGGGGGGAATATTCCTTTGTTTGGGAGAAGCTCTGGGATGTCTTTGAAGCCCAGTGTGGCTGGCTTTAACTCACTTTAAAACATTGTTTAAAATAGTCTTTTTCTAAAATACAATTTACATTTTTAATAAATATAGCCACACATCTCTTAATTCCAGCCTTTTTAAAACATAAATATTGAATTGTATCACCTAAATTGTTTTTGATGGGAAGTCTCTTCTTTTCCAATCTTTGATTTTAATGTACAAGTTTAAACTGACAGGTAAAGTAAATGCCAGCCTCTGACACAGGCGAACGGCGGTACTGCGCCCATTTCTGACATATTTTTCCCATGCAAGCACCTTTGAATGTAGATTTTCTTATGAAGAAATGTGCTTTCCTGACTTTGTGCTTAGGTGGATTCTTTAAATCAAGTGATGTTTAACACCCAACAAGGATGTTGGATCTTTTCTGCTGTTTGAAAATCATTATTTTGCAAATTTAACAGCCAAGGAAAAGCAGATTTTAAAGCAGTTCTGTGTTTCCCTTGCAATGCAGCACTGCTTTTTCAAGTGGTTTCATTTTACTCTATGAGCAGCCCAATGATATGTTTTGGCAGTGGTCTCCTGTGTTACCACCTACATAGGCAAAAATGGATTGGTGGCCTATTTTTCCGGTTTCCCTGCGCACTTTTCAGATATTTTTAGCGCATAGATCTTTTTGGCGGCCGTCCTGTTGTTTTTGATGAAAACAGCACACAGTGATGTTGCAGGGCACAGACTAATGGGGTAGAACATCCCACAGCTGGGCTCATGGAGGCTTGGGCCTTTGGCAACATGCTCTCTGCTGCCCTGCTGGGCTCATGGAGGATTGCGGCCTTTGGCAACATGCTCTCTGCTGTCCTGCTGGGCTCATGGAGGCTTGCAGTCTTTGGCAATATGCTCTCTGCTGTCCTGCTGGGCTCATGGAGGCTTGCAGCCTATGGCAACATGCTCTCTGCTGTCCTGCTTGGCTCATGGTGGCTTGGGGCCTTTGGCAACAGGCTTTCCGCTGTCCTGCTGGGCTCATGGAGGCTTGGGGCCTTTGGTAACATGCTCTCTGCTGTCCTGCCGGGCTTGGTCACAAGGTGCTTAGAAAAAACTAAGAAAAGAGTTGCAAGCTGGGTCCACGCTCCTTTCTTTTACTGGCGCTATCACAGAAAACAATCATATTTCATGATGCATGGAGTCTCCAATCATTCCAGGTTACAAAGAGAGTCAACGCACATGCACGTGAGAAGGCAGAAGGAGAGATCACCGGGACATTGTGTTTGCCGGCATGCTGGGTATCAGGTAAGTGGCAGCATGCTCTATCTCTTATTGAAAGTCTGGTGCAGCATTCCTCCTGCGGCTGACATTGGCAAGCATGAAGATGAAAGGAGACACATAAATTAGTCCTCCTCATTTTGGTCCTCATCATCCTTCTCATCCTCGACCCCATCTGCTCCTCACACTCACAAAAAGAGATTACACAGAGCAGGTTCAGAAGCAAGAATCAAGACAATTGTTAAAGAGACCAAGCAATAATTTGCCAGAGTGAGGTATACAGGACTCAGTGTTGCCTACCATAACATATCCTTCTCCTATGACGGCTTAAGAGGCTACCCTTAGAGACAGTACAGACAAAAAGGTTGACAATGTGTTAAAGAAAGTGTATGTGGGTGCTGTGGGCTCTGCACACACAGCATGTACGGTTGAATCCCTGCTGTATGACATGCAGGCCCTGATCAAAGAAGGGGAGGTGAGAGGGAATGTTGAGATCTGGAGGAAAATCAAAATCAGTCTGAGGTTTTATCAGATCCAGCCCATGATGGGGTATGGCAGGGGTGTTGCTAGGTCTGGAAAAGACCCGGGGCTACGCTAATGTCGGGACTGTCGGTACTCAGGGCTAGCTAGCCTTTTGTTTGTAGCCCCTGAGCTTCAATCCAGGCATGCAACCAAAAGGCCAGGGGCTATAACCCCCTCATTCCCCCCTTACCAACACCCCTGGGTTATGGCCTTGCCTTGAGGGCAATGGTGCTCGCCATACACAATGTCCTCTTCCTGGAGCGGCACACAGACTTGGCACAGAAAATTCCACTACAGATTCCTTTCCAGGGAGCCAAGATCTTGGGTAGTTATACGCAAACTAAGGTTACCAAGGTCTACAAGGGGAGGAAGCAGGCGCAGCCTCTGAGGGACACGTTTAAATATATGCTGGGGTCATTTGATAAAATTATTGTCTCTAAACCCTTGCCACAGATTCATACAGGGATGAGAAGAAAGTATTCCTGGGATCAACCACTGAATCCCAAGGGTGCAAAGTTCTTGGTCCTGAGCATCATATCTCCATGCACTAAATTCCAGTGAGCTCCCAGTTGCTCCACATGGAATCTGTCATTCATAGGTTCTTGCGTGAAGCTGACATTTTCCTAAGGGGACAGGCTAGAGTTCTCATTAAAACCTGGCCAAAGAATGTTGAACCATGCAATGCCCACAGAATCTACCAAGGTAACAGCAGCTCCAGGAGGAAGCACAGACTCTCCTGAGAGTAATCACCCCTATTCTGGAACATCTTTGGGGCAGGGGAGCATATGCAGTTATGCTTAAGGTACGGACAGCCTCAGGGGCCATGAGGCTTGCTCTGGATCTAAAGTACCTCAAATAATTCCTTGCTTTAAGGCATTTTAAGAGGGAGCTGCTACAGCGCATTAGTCAGTGGTGACACAGGGGGATTTTCTGGCAGCATTGGAGTTGGTAGAAGCCGATCTTCAAGTTCCTATTCATCACAGGGACACAACGTTTCTGCACTTTGCAATTGGGCAATACCATTATTAGTTTTGGGTCTTGCCTTTTGGCCTCAAATCTGCCCAAAATATCTACATGAAAGTGCTGGGGAGAGTGTTAGACAAAGAAGCCTTTATTGCCTTCCCATATCTGGGTGATTGGTTAGTGAAAACATCATCACCTAGCATTCTACAGCATCACACAGAGATACTACGCACAGACCTCACCTCCATCGGCATGATGATAAGTTAGGACATATCAAACCAAAAAACTTCCCATGATCTGAGCTTCATAGGGGCACGATCTGCATGTCAGTGGGAACATTCTTCCTTGTAGGAGACAGAGTGAAGAGATTTATAAGGTTATTGACAATACTCCTGCCACTTGAGACACCAATAGCACACTACTGGCTCAGAGAACAGTGGCACATGGCAGCAGCAATTTTCATGGTCTCTTGGAAAAGACTCATTTGCACCCCCTGTGGGAACACCCCCATGCCCACTGGGATTCTGAATCGGCTGATTTTGATTGTCTAATGCCCTTGTCCTAGGAAGTGAGCCATGCACTTCAATGGTGGATGAACATGGATAATGTGCTAAAGGTGGTATTATGCCAAGCTCTTGCTCCCAGGTTAGTGACCACAGACGCCAATCTCTTTGGCTGGTGAGCAGTATATGAAGGTGAAGAAGTCCACAGATTGTGTACAAAAGAGGAGAAAATCATGTCATCAAACTGGAGGGAGCTATCGGCAATCTGCAGAGCTTTTCAGTTATTCCACCCATTCTTACAGGGGAACTCAACTCTGGTAAAATCTGACAACCAGCTTTCAGTTTTGTATGTCAACAGACAAGGGTCAATGTTGACATAATGTTGCTGTCCCTCACACTTCTGGCCAAGGAAATGGCTCTACAGGCAGAACGTTATCTACTCTCTCTCTCAGCCTCCCAGATTTCAAGTTTGGAAACTTGGAGTCCTATCATCTGAAAGACAGCTGTTGGTGATTGGGGCCATTGGCGGTACATTTGGGCCTGGGAAGAGGTGCCGATTTGTGCATTGACAGGCCTATTTTGCCCACTAGTGTTGGAAGCGACCAAAAAGGACACGACCAATGACCAATGGTCACTCGCAGCTCTCTCCAGGGCGTAAAAAGAGACCATCCCATCTCAATGGGAAACAAGAGCGAGAATATAATCAATGTGTCTCCGCTTGGTCTGTGTGCGAAAGGTAATGTGTGCCGGAGAGTCTTCCAAAAACCTCCCATTGTAGGCCCTCAAATGATGGGTGTATAACATCGACCAAACCCTGCCTGCTAAGGGAAAACAACACATGCTCAGGGGGATCGAGGGGTATGGAACACCCCATAGTTTGTCTTCCGTGGCAAGGTTCCACATAGACTGGCTCCGTTCCTCCAACTGGCAGTTAAAGTCATCCAACACCAGTCAATGGCAGTTAAGGGAAGCAGCAATGGATAAGGAGAACTTATACAAAGCTAGCTCCAGTTGCTTAATGATGTTCTGATTTTCCTAAGATAAATATTTAAGAAAAAGATTGAGAAGCCATATCTAAAATTGCACAACACACACAGCAGGTCAGGTGAGCCCACATCCATGACTTTTCATGTTGCCTTGATGCTTGCTTGAATCCAAATCAATAGCCCTCCCTTGTGGCGCCCCCTCGAGGATCTAACCGCAGGTTAAAGGAAGACCCAACTCCTTGTGCGTGAAGGGGTTTGATAAACAGGAATAGCCTCCCTCTCCCGGTGCGTCTTGAGCAGGACCTCCTTAAGTTTCGAAAAAGCCTCAAGACCTTCCTCTTTACTTCTTCCTTCTCCTCCCATTTTCCTTGCTGATCATACAGTAGCATGACTGATGTGAAGGGCCCTTATGTACCCTCGGGCCCTGACCCCCCACATCTCTCATCCCAGCCGCTGTATATTTACTACACTTGCGGCTCACCCTCCTCACTGGAGGTTGCAATTAAATTTGTTTCTCCTCTTAGCACTTCACCTTGAGCACTTCTCCATGATCACCAGAGCACCTATCCCTTACCCCTCTCCCCACTCCCCTCTGCACTTGCATGTTCTGAACACTCACAAGGCATAGTAAGTTCATCTCCCCTCAGTTTTCTTCTTCTGAATTGTTGTACTGTCAATTCAATTATGTATTTTTGTTTAATTCATTGTCTCCCTGTCCCCACCCTGTTGCCCTGTGTGCATTTTGAAACTGTTTTGCTAATTGTATAATCGCCTAACAAGTGACCAATAAATAAATAAATAAATACATTGCTTTTTTCTTAGGCTCCTTCCTTCAACAATGTTTTATTGGTAACAATGTCTCTTACTTTACTTAGGCTGACTCCTTCAGCAATGTTTGTTTCAGTAATAATGGCTCTTCCTTTACTTAGGCTTGTTCCTTTATCAGTGTTTGTTTCAGTAATAATATCTCCACCTTTACTAAAGTGTATTCCTTTAACCGTGTTAGTTTTAGTAATAATATCTCTGCCTTTACTCAGGCTTGTTCCTTTAACAATATTCATTTCAGTAATGCTCTCACGTAATGCACGGCACACAGCATTCATTTAGAAGCATGGGTCCTCATGTTTCTAAAGCGTCTCGTTATGCGTCCTGTGAGTTGTTCATTCCCACTTTGCCTTCTTCTGTCCTCAGCAGCTATGGCTGCCCGCATTTGTAAAGCAGCAAACTTCTCCCTATCTGGCACTTCTGTACACTGTGCCCGTTTGCCCCTGCAGTGCGCTCTGCAGCCTGCTTGTAAATGGTCACTCGATTAGGGCACAAAGGACTAGGATAAGGTAAAAACAACTATTCATAGGTTCGCTAACAAGGCTAGGCACTAGTCAGAACTCAGGTAGAGTTAACATGGATTAAGGTATTGGGTGCCTAATATCAGAGTACAAGGTAAGTTATGACACAATAGACACAATAGGTACCTGGTGTGCTAGAACAAGCCACAGTGGGCACAATGCAGTATGCTAGAGGTCACATAGCTTTAGACTAGTTACACAGAGCAAATGACTAAGCACAACAATTAATCTGCTGCAAATTTCAAGTATCAGGCACAGCAATATTCGGGCACGGCAGAGGGCTAGGTCTTGAATGCGAGTGATTAGGCACGACAGCGAACTTAGTGCTGAATTCGAGTCAGGGCACAAAGGCAATAGGTAGGGTATAGCAGTTAGCTAAGTACTAAATACAGATGTCTAGACACTATTGACGGTTGGGTGTTCATCTACGAGTCAGGACACAGCCTTAAGCGAGATACAAATACAAATACCGTACCAGAGAACGGGTATCACAGTGAGGATGATGCTAATTGAGGTGCCGAGGTACAGTAGTATGCTAGCTAGTACATATAACAGTATGGTTAAAATACTTGGTAAGGGTGTCAGGCATCATGGTGGGTTAATGCAGAATGGTAAGTAGTGTTGCTAAATCGTGACGCTAGTTTTAGATGTTAAAGGAGCAGTAACACGGGGGCAGATAATAGGTATTGAAGCGTGGTGGAGTGGCGGCGGCCTGCTGGGCTAAGTTGTATAAACACTGAGTGTTGCTTTATATGTTTACATAATACATAGAGTATGGCAACCGTTATAAGCATCATGTCGCAAGATAATCCAGCACAGTGTGAGGACAACACAGTAAAGAAGAGATGCGTAAAGTTTGCCTCAGAATCTTAGAAGGGATATGGTAGTATGATGGGTCACATAGGGGAGCAGGTGCGAGGCTCTTACCTAGATATGATGAAGTCCATGTGTGGGGACCCAGGAGAGGGGCGCCTGAGTTTCGGGCAGCGTTCCTGGCCCAGGCTCAGACGGCTCACGACAGGCTCTGGACATGAAGCCTTGGTGTGTGCCCTTAGGGGTGGGCCGACGTTTGCATGCCGGCGAAGGGGATTGGCAGATAAGCAGTTGGTGGGCCAATAAGGCCAGGCATAGACTTTCAGGAGGACAGTATGATCCGCAGTTTGCAGCATAAAGCAATTGTAGTGAAAAATCATCTTTGCGCTAATATATATTTGCTGAAGAAAGGCAAGTGTTGCAGCGGGCAAAGATCAGACAGAGGCGCAATCACACTTAACGCGCGCTGAACAGTTTGCCGCGATTCTGCATTTGGCTAAATTTCATCACATGTAAAATAGCTATTTCTTGCACTCAACCTCTGAATTCAGTTTCCAACCTGCTAGTCATTCAATCATCATTGCTAGTGTTTACTTGAAGCTATCCAATGCGGCTCCCACTAGTTCTGAATCCACTTTAGAGAATTAAATCAATTTTTAGCATTTTTCCCATTCATTACAAGCTACATTCAAAAGCAATTGACCTGTTTTAAAATTATTCCTGTTTCTCTCTAAGCTTGCTGGGGGGAATTGAAACTGCATTTGTAGAGTGTCTATTCCTGAAACCTGTTTTCTCTCCTTCCATCTCCATATTGCATATTAGGGGGGATTGAGTAGTATAAGGGGGAAAGGGTGATTACATTGCAATTGATTGAACACACAAAGTATTATTTCTGTGCTGCATTAATTTCCTATCATTGCATTTGACTGAACCCACAAAAAGTTTTATTCTATGCTACATTATTCTTCTCATCCATACTCTATTGATTAAAGAGATTTTTGATTGTCATATCACCCCACACTGATCATTGTATGAATATTAATAGTGTGATATCTAGATATTGTTCAAATTCATAAAAGTGTGATATATATATTGTTCAATTCATAAAATAAATCTTTTAACTTTGCAAAACAACATACTTCTTGGTTCATTGAGACCGGGAGGATTCAAAGAGAGGGGCGTGATATAAGGGTACATCATTCAGAAATAAAAGAACTTTAGACGTAAAAGATATAATTAAGGGTTCCAGCTGGGCATCTCACGCCAGGCATTGACTTAGGTGGAGTGCTGGGTTGAAACCACTTACACAGCAGGTCAGCAGAGAACATGTTGCCAAAGACCCCAAGCCTCCATGAGCCCAGCAGGACAGCAGAGAGCATGTTGCCAAAGGCCGCAAACCTCCATGAGCCCAGCAGGAGAGCAAAGAGCATGTTGCCAAAGGCTGCAAGCCTCCATGAGCCCAGCAGGACAACAGAGAGCATTTTGCCAATGGCTGCAAGCCTCCATGAGCCCAGCAGGACAGCAGAGAGCATGTTTCCAAAGGCCCCAAGCCACCATGAGCCCAGCAGTGGAGGCCTTGGATAGAATTGCTGTAACTTTTTTCTTTCTTGGCCTCAGTTTGGCAGAGGCCAGCATCATGTTTCTTGGAGGAAAGAAATAACAGGAAGTGTGCTGAGAGGAACCTCGCTTATTCCAAATGAGGAAGAAGGGAGGAGACTCCCCTGGCACTTAGATGTGAGTGGCCAAGACTTTGGTGAGTGTTCCGAGGGCGAGGTGGACACAAAGTGCAGCCAAAAGTCTTAGGCTGCAGCCTGCAGGGCCCAGCCTTGGCACAGCAGTGCATTGTATAGAAAGCAGGCTCAATGGATACCTGTAATTCCATAAGGCTACATGTATTGCCCAGGCTTGGGAGAGCAAGAAATGCTGTAAAGAGTTTAAACAATGTGTGTATTATTTTATTTTAGGTACATATATAGTGTGAACCTTTCTCCTGTGGCTAACTAAGCACTTCTCTTTGTGGTGAGCTGAGTAATGAGACACGAGAACATACAAGTAAAGTACGAGCATCTTTATCTATTTATAAGCCTGGAATCCCTAGCAGATAATCAGAACTCCAAACTATACACTCAAAGGGTGCTGCGATCTGGACAACACAAATGGTGGCTCTCCCCCATAGATAGTTGTGCTTCTTCCACCCCTCTACCGGTTAAGAATGTTGCTATTCTCTGGAGACCTTGTCACTCCCGAGACACCCTAAGCTATAATGAAACTAGAAACGATGGCCAATACCAGTATTAAAACCTAATGTTAGAATTCCTCATCCAGTGCCAAGGTTCATACAGTCCCATCCTGCGCAAGTCCTTCCCAGCACTAGTGTATGCAGCTCTTGAACTGCATATGACTCACCATGGCTGCTTTTACTTGATGCCTTTTCTCTTGCGCATCCTCTTGGCTTCTAGGTCAAATGTGTCTGTCACCTCCTGCCCTGCAGCAACAGGTCATTGAGTGTGATGCGTCAGTTGAACGTATTGTCTTGTCTTCTTGATATAACAACTCTTTTGTCGGTTACTTTTAGTCTGGGTTCACTTACCCTTTCTCCTTTCTCCTGATGTTTGATCCTGCAAACACTGTCTTTGGCTTGATTGTAAAAACATGTTTCAACTGTATTGCTTGCAGTCTGGGTTCTTTTCCCCCTCTCTGCTTTCACACGGATCTGCTTTATTGTCCACTTCCGTGGTGAGGCACTTACATGTTTCACCCCTTCCTTTTCTTTGTCACACAACTTCCCTTCTTGGCTCCTTGCTCCATTGCAAGTCTGCTATGTCCCTCACAGGTCCCCGCGACTGTGAATGTTTTCCCGCTGTAATTCCCAGCCACAAATTCGCACTTCCGTCTCTGGTTGTCAGCTTCAGCCTTAGTTCTTCAGTAGTGTTTCAATATCTTTACTCTGCATGTATGTACTGCGTGGGTCCTTCCCACACACTAAATACATAGGAGCTCCTTCCCACGCTGCTCGGACACACCCGATCCTCCTCCTCTGATGGAGGCTCCCTTTCACCTCTAACCTCCTGCCTTAAGTTTCTCAAAGGTGGGCGTTCCACTCCCCTATATCCCACTACCCGTGCCCCGCCAGAATACAAGTGCAGCATCGAGCAGTCCTGTGTTGCGCTTACAGCGCAGCAAAGGCACCTCACCTCAGTAGCTCATACGCAATTGAGCATTTTTTTTCTCCACTAACTCGCTGGAGTTCTTGTCATCCATCAGTCCTATTGTTCAGACCCTCCTGACGCAATCTGCCTTGCATCTTTAGGTGCCGGTGGAGGTGTAGTAGATTACCTGCAGTTCCCTAAAGGTGGATTACTGCTGTGTTAACTGTCGGCTCCCTTTGCCCTCTACAGGTGCCTCATCTGCCATAGTCTTGTGGGATGCCACGGGGACAATGACTTCTGACCACTCTATTCCTGTCTGCTCTCCATTTGTATGAAGGGTTAAGTGTAGAATGTCTGCGCCTTCCTCGGGTTGTTTTGTGGGCTCTCCCCCCTGATTTCCCCTGAGGTCTCTCCCCGGACTGGGCTTGTGCTTTCCCTTTAATCCTTCTCCCTCTGGGGTGAGGTCTCGTTCCCCCATTGGTCTCTTGTTATAACACTTCATGGGCTAGCAGCGAACAGTTCCCTGCTTAACATGTGATTTACATATCTCCGTGTGTCAAGCGCCTCTCTAAGCAGAAAGCTGGAGGCTGATCTCTGTGCTTGGCTGGCTCCCTCCTCTGGAATAGCCTTCCCTTCCCTCTCTGTCTTGAGCCAGATCTCCTCAAATCCTAGAAGCGCCTCAGGACTTTCCTCCTCACCTCCTTCTTCCCCCTCCCTTGGTAAACTCTTCCACTGCTGAGATTGGTGGCATTGGCCCTTATGTGTCCTCTGGGGTCACAGGTGTCCTCCCAATCGCCATCAGCCCCTCCTACTCCCAGCACTTGCCCTTGGGCACCCAATGGTCTGTGTTCCCTCACAGGACTGCACTTTGTATCGCAGATGACCATCCTTTACTATGTGACCCCTGCCAAGCACTTCTACCGGTTCCCGGCAACTACTCCCCCTTTCCCCGGACCCTTTCTCTCTCTCTCTGCACTTGCACGATCCGAATGCTCATAAGCCCTAGTAGGACCACCTCTATCTTGTTCATTTTGCATTCTATTGTCTTTGGCCCATGTCCCCTGCCTTTGCCCTGTGGGCGCTTTGAAACACAATGTATTGCTGTATAAGCACCTTATAAATGTACAATAAATAAATACAATACTATAGGCACCTTAGGAGATCTGTGATCTTTCAGTTCTCCCTTTTCAACTGATAACCTTTCCTGGGGCTTGCAAAGTTCCGTGCCGGGTAAAAGGCTACCAGAATCATACCTCAGCCACCGTTGCAGAGGCAAGTCAGGTAGTAGCTTGACCTTCCCCATCCCTAGTGGCCCACAACACCAGCAAGTCAGGATGGGGAGTTCAGAGAAAACACATATAGCGTATGTGCTATTCGCTATGCAAGATTGCTGGGAGGATAACAGTAAAACATAGAAGGTAGAGATACACACAGTGATAAAAAAAAATAAGGAAGACATATGGGCAGGACTTTAGGATGGCAAATGCCAGAGGAAGAGAGAATTAATTTTTCTGAAGTAATTTGACAAGTTGTTACATTGGAGCATAGATGGAGCGAGAGTGTCTGTCTTCGTTTTTTCTTTCTTCCTGCAAGATCTAATTGATATTCAAGAATAGCTGCAGTGTAGTTTCTAATGCTGTGCATATCTCCAATGGTGTAGATGTTCCCAACGGGGTCTTTCCATTGATATGCAGGGGATTGACTAGGATGTGAGCAATGCTGATTTTTGATTATTTGCTTGCATATTGTTTTTATTTTGTTTAGTCACCAATTCATGGAAGATGGAATCAATGATGAAACAGGAGTCCAGGGTCAGGTATTCCCAATGCCAATGCCAGAACAGATGGGGACTTCTGCTCTTGTGCACACACTATTGGGTGATTGGTATTGCTCCATCTTTTTAGGAAAGTGCAATTGAAGCCAGCTTTGATGAGATTGGTTTTGACATAGATTGCTTTTTAGATGGATGCAGGACACCCAAAGGCCAATTCAGTGTTAATGTTGTCGAAGGAGGCTTTTTTTAGATATTGTATTGTATTGTATTTGGTTATTTAAATAGCAGTCTTTCCCCATTTGTATGGCCTCAATGCTCACGTTAGCGAGGATTTTAGTATTGCAATTAAAGTCTACTACCTAATCTAGAGTTCTGCCTTTGCAGTATGTAGGATCTGAAATCCTCAAAGAGAAGCCTAATTCTGAGATGGTATTTTGCATGGCTAAAGCATTGGTGTCTGAGTTGTCATGGAGGCCAAGGTTCAGGTCCCCTAAAATCAGGATTTGAGAAGAAGGTTTTGTATTTTGAGATAGGAGGACAGTTATGTCTTCCTCAAAGGAGGATAGTTGGCCCGGTGGTCTGTATAGGGTATGGATAAGAAGTGTCCACTCTGACGATAGGGGGACTTTCACAGAGAGGAGTTCTCCAGAAGGGAAGACGTTATTGTCAGCTTCTCTAATGGCCAGGGTATTTTTGGCAATGATAGCTACCCCACCTCCCCTCTTAGTAATTCTATCAGATCTGATGATGTTATAGTCGTCAGGGACTGCTAACATAAGGGCAGGACCTGCCGCTCCAGGTTTCTGTAATCACTATAAAATCTACATTGTTAGTAGTGATGAGATCTGAAATGTCTAAGGCATGAGCAATTAATGATCTTGCGTTGATAAGGACCCCCTTGATTGTTGTGACTTCTTCCTGAGGAGGTCGTTTGGTGGCATTAAGTATCGGAGTTAGAGGTGGCGGTGGCAGAGGAGTGTGAGAATATTTGGTGGCAGTGCTAAAACCCTTGGATATAGGGGTCTTCTGTTTTGCTTTTTCCCAATTGGAATGCCCTCTAGAACCTTCCAGCACAGTCAATGTGCTGGAAGATTCTAGAAGTTTAGGTTAGGAAACGCATGTGTGCAGTTTTGCTGATCTAGGACTTGGGTGGCTGTCTAGGCTCGACTAAGGGGCCCGAAAAGGCCCAGGCATGTGGGAGGGCGCTGTTGGAGGTTGCGACACAGTGCTGTTGTTGAGAGATTTGATTTGTGGTAGTCGCCGTATGCTAGTGGCAGAGGTATTGAGGTACATCTGGTGTTTCAGTGTGGATGGTTATATGTGCTGCTAGACCGGAAAGCATAGCCGTAGCTGCATTCTATGGTGCATGGGTGCTTGGCCGTGCCTGCCGCCTCTGCCCACAGATGTGGTGTAGGTATATGTACCGAAGGTCTTCAGGGATTATACGTACCGTGGTCTTCAGAGTTGTTCGGCTGGTGAAATCAGAGCGAACGGCTATCGTCATTAATGGTCATTCATGGTCTCATATAATTGATGATTATCTGCAAATTGATAATTCGAGATAGTGTGCATGCATCCCAGGGCCCCATGAAGAAATTGTAAGATTATCCAAAAGAGTAAAGTCCCTTTGGGTATGCCATAACACACTGATGGAGGGTGGACATTTTGAAGACTCCATTAGTATTTTTGTTTGTTTGTTTTATTTGCTTATATAGCGCGCCAAACCCAGGGGTATCGGGGTGCTTTCCTTAGGTACATAGTTACAATAATATACAAAAATATATAAAAACAGTAGATAATACAATACGAGAATACAAGGTAAATACAAAAATGTACAGAAATATACAGAAGTGTAGAAAATGTACGCAAATAGTAGGTTCAAGACATAGTTAAGGTAGCAGATTGCAACGTGTCGAGGTGACCTGTGGGCGTATTGTACCTAAGCTATGGGCAGGGGTCGGTGAGGATGCTGGGTCATGGTCGTGATGGTACGCAATGGTCCTTAATTCGATTGTGAAAACAACCAAGGGGGTAATTCATGGATTATTTGCGCTGGAAAAAACGGGATTTGTGCGCCATTCTGCCCGCAAATCCCCATTTGTTAAACAGGGATTTGCGGGCAGAATGGCGCACAAATCCCGTTTTTTCTGGCGCAAATAATCCATGAATTACCCTTTAAGTTTTCACTTTGTTCTGGAAGGATAGGAACAGAGGTGTTGTGATCTATCCGCGGCCCCGCAGGGCCTGGAGATAGAATGGCCGAGGCCGCAGAGGTGGGCCTCGGCTACGCAGCTCCAGCGGGAGCTAATTAAACACACACGTGTGCATGAGGTTGCGATGCCCCAGAACTGCCTCCCTCTGGCGGGGCGGGGCTTTTATTGAGACGCACTGCATCACCGTGTTGCGGGACGCAGGGCGGATACAACATTCCTCCTTTATTTTAACTTAACTCAACTTTAACCAAAACAAACATAACGACTTGCATAGTCAATGTTCTATATCAACTGGAGGGGGTCTCCACACATTAGAGTTCTCCAAGGGGTTTTCACCAGACATAGTCTCTGAGCCGAGCAGGCGGCCTGGTGGCACTTCCCAGACCATATCCCCCTCCCCTGGAACCCCACAGTCTCATCGGGTGTCTCACCTTCCGTGTCCGGCTCACCCCTCTCTGGTTCATTTCCCATCTCCCAAGTTTGGTCATCTGCTTCTTCTCTGCCTTGCGGGTGCTCTGGTCCTTCATCGTTTGAAAGGTGGCCTGTGGCCTCTAGGGGACATTCCCCATCAGTCCATAGGTTTCTTGGCACAGCCTTAAACCATGATGCATTTCGTGTCACTTGACGGTGTCCTCTTTGTACGGTTATCATAGTTCCTTGTCTCTTGCTGACAGTCCACGGGACGGCCTCATAGCGAGAGTCCAATTTGGATTTTGTCGGGTTCCGTAGCATGACCACTTGGTCCCCCACCTGGTGGTTGGATTGTTTCGCCCTTCTCTTGGCACTCATGTGCGCATTGGCATCCTTCCTTTTTTTTCTGTGAGATCGTTGTCCATCGTGTCCGGGCTTCTGCTGGGGTGGTGCAGTATGGAGGACTTTAGGACTGTGCCAAACATCAGGTCTGCTGGGGGTACGCCGGTCGTGCAATTTGGGGTGACTCTATAGTTGCGTAAGAATCGATACAGGTCAACTTGCCACGGGCTGGCATTTACTCTTGATAACCTTAGGACCTTGTTGATTGTTCTCATGAAACGTTCAACGTCTCCATTTGCCTGGGGCCACCTTGGCATGACGTGGTGGTGACAAATGTTCAGTTCTTGCAGGTATTGTTTAAACTCCTCCCCTTGGAAAGGTGGCCCATTGTCACTCTTGATTCTTGTGGGCAGCCCATGTGTCGCAAACATCTTTTCCATTGCAGGAATGACTACCTCTGCTGCCGTGGAATTGACCACCTCGACTTTGGGGTAACGTGAGTGGTCATCAATGGCCACTAAGAGGTAAAGTCCTTCTTGGAGCTTGCAAAGGTCTATGCTTATCGCCTCCCACCTACCAAGTTCTCGCACCGCTGACTGAATTGGCTCTGGGTCAGGCGGAGTTCCTGTGATTTGGCATGGTAGACAGGTGTGTATCAGCTCCTCGACTTTCTCGTCTATCGGTGGGAACCACACTCAATGCCTGATGCAGGCTTTTGTCCATGCCATTCCCTGGTGGCCCTTGTGAGCTAATGCCACTATTCTGTCCTGGAGGCTTGGTGGGATGATGATTTGATTCCCCCTCAGTAACAGTCCTTGTTCCGTGATCGACTAGTCCTGCCGTATGGTGAACATACCCGTGAGGAATGTCTTTGCTTCCGTGGTTCTGTTGTGGGTGTTCTTTATAAAAGACTGCCACTCTCCTGATATAATAGTGTCTTTAATTAGGTTGCAACACGAGTCCTTTTGCGTTTCTTCTGCAATGTTGTCGATACTGATGGCCTTCGGCCTCATGACGTGCACCACATGACAGATGTGTTCCTCCATCTCCACTGCTACCAGTACTTCCTGTGGGGTCGCTGCCCGCGGGTGCCTCGAGAGGAAATCTGCTGGGTTCCCACTTCCCGGCTGATAGGCCAGTTTGAAGTTGTACTGTTAGAGGTGCAGTAGCCATTTGGCAATTCGTGCTGGCGGGTGGGAGGATGTGCCCATGAAGATAGGGAGTAGAGGTTTGTGGTCTGTGTATGTTGTGAACCTTCTGCCATACAGGTAGAGATAGAAGTGGCGACACCCCCCTAGTACGGCTATCACCTCCTTCTCAATGTGGGAATTGCGTTGTTCTGTGCTCAAGAGCGCTCTGGATGCGTATGCAATGGCTCTTTGCTCACTCTTCTTCGTCACCTGTGTGAGGATTGCCCCCAAACCTACTGGGCTGGCGTCCACATACAGCTCAGTTGGGAGCCTGGTGTCATAGTATGCCATTTTGGTGTCTGTTGACAGTGACTCTTTGATGTTCCCAAACGCTTCCTGGCACACTTGCCCCCATTCCCACTTTGCGTTGACCTTGGTAAGTTCCTGAAGAGGTTCAGACAGTGTGGCCAAATTCCTGATAAACCTCCCACAGTACGTGGCCATCCCCAGAAAGCTGCACACCTCAGTTGGCGTGGTAGGTGGACTTGCCGCTTGAATGTCCACGACCTTCTGGGGGTCCGGTGAGATGCTGGTACTGCTAAACGTGTAGCCAAAGAAGGAGATTTCAGTCTTGAGGAATTCACATTTCTCCTTGTGAATGGTTAGGCCCGCTCCTTCCAGTCTGCCAAGGAGCAATTGCAGCCTCTTCAGATGCTCTTCTCTGTCGTTTGCATGAATCAGGATGTCATCACTCACATTCAGGACACCTGGTATGCCCCTGATGACCTCTTGAATAGTCTGTTGGAAAACCTCGGCAGCCGAAGAGATCCCGAAGCTCAGGCGCTTGTACCTTCGCAAACCAATGTGGGTTGAAAAAGTGGTTATGTATCTGGATTCTCTGTGCAATTTCAGCTGATGGTATCCTGCTTTTAAATCGACCTTTGAGAATATTTTTGACCCCGTTAGGTCGGCCACAATTTTGTCTAACGTAGGTGTGATGTGGCGCTCGCGCTTGATGGCGGCGTTTGGTAG
The DNA here is from genome assembly GCF_040938575.1 of Ambystoma mexicanum. Taxonomy (NCBI): domain Eukaryota; kingdom Metazoa; phylum Chordata; class Amphibia; order Caudata; family Ambystomatidae; genus Ambystoma; species Ambystoma mexicanum. Next base: position 845,253,548 of record NC_090929.1, on the reverse strand, counting down.
ACGCATGTCTATGCAGATATGGACTTTGCCCGGCTGTTTTGGTTTCTTTGTGATAACCATTGGGGAAACCCATGGCGTAGGTCCTGTTACTACTTCTATTATTCCTGCTTTCTCTAGCGCTCTGAGCTCTTGTTCCACTTGTTCCCTCATGTGGAATGGTGTCCTCCTATGCTTTACTGCTTTCGGCTGGACCGACTCGTCAATGTGGAGCCTGATCAACTTTCCTTTCAGACATCCTATGTCTCTCAGTAGGTTGGGGTATTTTGCTAAGAGCCTCTCAACCTCTTGTGAGTCCTTTATTTCGCAGATGAAGGTAACCAGACCCAAATCTTCTGCCGCATCGCCACTCAAAAGACATTCGATTCCCGCGTCCGCCACATAGATCTTGGACGGTATCGCGGTTTCACCATGGCTGAGGGTCGTACGGAATCTGCCAACCACGGGTAGTGGGTTCTTGCACCTGTATGCGAATAGCAGGGTGTCCATGTCCTTTAGGTTCGGTTGTGGTTGTAGCGTCCGAGAAGTGCTCATGGGCATGACATTCACGGATGCCCCCGTGTCTATGGTCATCCAAATCTGCTGGTTTTGAATGGTGATTTGACACTGACGCCTCCTAAGTCCTTTCCTCGGTGTGACATGTCTATGATTGAGGGCTGACACCAGATATACCTTCCTCCCTTTTTTCCACGGTTCCTTGATGGGCTCTTGGTGGGCTCCGGGCGTGTCATCCCCTTCTTCCTCGGTCGAGGAGTTTGCTGTCTCCACTCGTCGGGCACTGACCTGCATTTTCTTCTTGCCTCCACTCTTCTCTTGGGCATTCTGTGGTGTGGTTTGTTGGGCAGTTGACGACCGGCACACTTTGGCATAATGGTCTTTCCTGCCGCATGCGCCGCATGTTGTCCCTTTTGCTGGGCAGTTCCTTCGTCCATGTCGCGGTCCACCACACCATCCGCACTCCGTGGGCCCCGGGATACGTGGCTGCCATCTGGCGTTCGTGTAGTTTGCACCAGACTCATCCCTCATCGATTGTCGATTAGTGACTTGGGCTACCATGGCCGCTGTGAAGGCAGGCTGTAACTTTTGAAGCATAGTGCCCATGTGGGCTGCTCTGGCGTGTGCCAGTTCTCTCTGGCGATCCAACTCAAGAATGCGTGTTTTGCGAGATCCCTCTTTCACTCAGTACCATCCTCCTCAGTTTCTCTGACTGGATGCCGTTAATGAGTTGTCTCCAAATTTCTCTCTCGACGTCCGCGAACTTGCAAGATGTCGCCAGCTTTCTAAGTCTGGTGTGATATGCATCTAACGTCTCTTCCTCCGTCTGAATGGTGGTACAAAATATAAATGTCTCGTAATCAGGATTGAGTTGTGGGAGGAAGTGGCCCGTCAATGCGTCCTTCGCTTGTTGATAAATGTCCTGGCCATCATCAAAGGTGAGCGAGTTGAAAATGCGCAGCACTTCACCTCCTACACTTTATAGCAGGTGCAATCTCATTTTTCTGGCGGTGGTGACGTCTTTACATTCCATTGCCATTTTAAACTTTTGGATCCATAGTTGCCACCGGGGGCCAACTGAAGATGTGTCAGTAAATGGGTCAAATGGCTGTATCATGGTTGAGGAACCACCTTGTGGGTGGACTTGCGGCGTGCACATCGATAGGTTTGCTGCCAGTCTAGATGGCGTGCCAGGCCTGGGGGTGGAAATGCCGCTCGCCATGACAGGGCTATACTTTCTCCTGATGGGTTTCGCTGCCTCACCTTATTGCGTGGTTGCAGGGGTCTGTAGTCTCTTCTTGTTCGACTTCACACGTGCTGGGCCTGTATGGATCTGCTTCTTACTCCAAAATGCCCTACCATGCCTGTCTGTTGCAGTTATCCAAACCAAATGCATATGGGGCCTGCCAGCGTTGTGGTGTGTGTGTGCCTTCAGACTCCTAGGTGTTGGGAGTCCCTGGTGGCAGTCCCATCTGGTCACGACCATACGATGTGGCGCTTCTGTTGGACAAGATGATCGTCTGTTGAGGGCGTTAGGAAAAAAAATACGTTTTTTTGTTTTGGGGGATGTGTGGGGGGGGGGGTTTGTGTGTGCCCCCCCAGCGGGTTGCCAAAAATTGTGGGATCGCTGTCGCGGCAATCCGCTGGTGGTGCGTGTTGCCCGCGTTACGGGTTTCTCATCCCTCGTCGCCAGTGTTGTGATCTATCCGCAGCCCCGCGGGGCCTGGAGATAGAATGGCCGAGGCGGCAGAGGTGGGCCTCGGCTACACAGCTCCAGCGGGAGCTAAATAAAACACACACGCGTGCATGAGGTTGCGATGCCCCGGAACTGCCTCCCTCGGGGGGGGCGGGGCTTTTATTGAGACGCCCTGCGTCACCACGTTGCGGGACGCAGGGTGGATACAACAAGAGGTTCGGACCTTAATGTCGGAGGTAGCTTAGCCACAAGCACCGGAAAGCTGGAACCACCTGCTTTGATAAGTTTATATTTTGGGATGTTGAGACAGTGGGCATAGTTGAATCTAATAGGTCTGGTGGGTTCCTTTCTAGATAATTTGTTCATCAAGTACTTCGGGCCGAGTTGTTGAGGCACTTATGGATGATCGTGAGTGTTCTAAAGGTGATCCTATCTTGGATAGAGAGCCAGTTAGTGTTTTGTTGGGTTTGTGAAATGTGGCTGGAGCGGGGGATATTAAGAGAAGTTCTAAGAGCATTATTTTGCAAGACTTGCAACTTGTGGAGGTTCTTCGGGCTTGTGCCCAAGTAGACAGTATTACAGTAATCCAATTTGGACAGTATGAGGGCTCTTGCAAGGGTGATACAGCTATCAGAAGTCAAGAAAGGTCTGCAGTCATTTATAAGTTTTGATATGTAGGCTGTTGAGGATAAGGTAGCGTTAATTTTTGTTTGGAGAGTTAAGGCAGAGTCAAGATAAAAGCCTAAGGGTTTTGCTTCCTTGTCAACCTTGATGAGGTTGCCATCAATATTGAAAGAGGCGTATTTAGGGCCTAGCTTGTTGAGTCTTAACTTGGATCCGATTAGACGAAGCTCAATTTTGTCGCTGTTGAGACAAAGGCCATGTTTGGTCATCCAAGCTTGTATTTTGCAGTAGATTTCATTTAGGAGAGTGGCATCTGATTGGTAATCGCCTGACAGAATGATAAGTATTTGCATATCATCTGCGTAATTTGTGTATGATATGCCTAACTCATCTAGGTGGTCAAATAGGAGCTTGGTGAATATATTGTAGAGGGTAGGGGATACACAGGAGCCCTGCTGGAGTCCACATGTGATAGGGAACGGGATGGCTGATGCAGTTGGGGAAAAAAGCCTCATGGATCTGTCCGTAAGGAAGGAGTTGCCCCATGCTGCAGCTTTGCTGGAAAAGGAGATGTCTGTGGTGCGGTGGTTAGTTAGGATATTAATATTGATCAAGTCGAACGCTGTCGACAGGTCCAGTAGCACGAGTAGCACAGGCTTTCCATTGTCCCTAGCCTCATTCATTTGGATTTTCAGATCCAAGGGGGCTGCTTCTGTCCCATGTCTTGGCCCGAAACCAAATTGTCTGAGGCCTAGGAGATTATTAGTCTCACAATGATTTTGAATATGGATATATGCGGCTTTGTCTAAAAATTTTAGGAGAAAAGGCACGATGGTGATTGGCCTGAAATTAGTGGGGCTATGAGGATCTAGGTTAGGTTTTTTGATGAGGGGCATGACCCAAGGGTCTTTGAGATTTTTGGGCATGGTACAGGAGGCAAAGGATGCATTAATAAAGGAAGTGATAAAGGGGGCACATTCATTTGCTCCTTTTTTATGATGGAGGCTGGGCATATGTCTCCTTGGCACCTGGATGGCTTGAGACTTCAAATGATGGACTCAAACTCTAATGTTGTGATGGGGGTAAACTCAAATGCTTTGATTTGAGTGGTAGGTGTGGCATTTTGGGGGCTCAGATTAGGCTGCTTGGGGTTAGTGTTGCAAGTTTTGGCAGTAGTTGATAGGCTACCTCTTTTAGCTTCGAGTTTTGATTGAAGTAATGTCATTTTACTGAGTAGGGCATTTTGGATGCTGGTGCACCTAATAGCATCCTTCTTGCAGGAGTCTGGAGGGGTGCTGGGAGATTCCAATTCTTTGAGGATGGTAAAGAGCTCCTTGGTGTTAGATTTGGCCTTGGAGATTCTAATGTTGTGTTTTCCTTTTTTGTTTCTAAGATGGCTGTTTTGTAAGTAGACGAGGCAATTGTAAAATATTCCTTACTCTGCGTAGAAGGTTGTTTTTTCCAGGACGCCTCTGCATCTATTTGAGCTTTGCGTAATGTTTTTAGTTCAGAAGTGAACCATTTATTAAGGTGTGCTAGGGGTTTGGCTTTCCTTAATTTAAGTGGGGCTAGTTGGTCAAGAGTCTTCAGTAGATTTTGATTGTATAGTTCAACCATTATGGACGGGTTAGAGTCAGGTGGAAGCTGTTGATAGGTGATAGGGTGAAGTAAAGGGAGCATACTTTCTAACAAGATTAGTCTATTGTTCCTAGTTAGAGCAGGCAGGGCTTGGATATGCTTGGGTGGCACTTGTTTGATGTCATCGATTTCAAAGGAGATGACATTGTGGCCTGACTAAGAGCATGGCGCGTTAGTGAGGATTTTAGTATTGCAATTAAAGTCTTCTACCCAATCTAGAGTGCTGCCTTTGAAGTGAGTAGGATCGGAAATCCTCAAAGAGAAGCCTAATTCTGAGATGGTATTTTGCATGGCTAAAGCATTGGTGTCTGAGTTGTCATGGAGGCCAAGGTTCAGGTCCCCTAAGATCAGGATTTGAGAACTAGGTTTTTTATTTTGAGATAGGAGGACAGTTATGTCTTCCTCAAAGGTGGATAGTTGGCCCAGTGGTCTGTATAGGGTATGGATAAGAAGTGTCCACTCTGACGATGGGGGGATTTTCACAGAGAGGAATTCTCCAAAAGGGAAGAAGTTATTGTCAGCTTCTCTAATGGCCAGGGTATTTTGGCAATGATAACTACCCCACCTCCCCTCTTAGTAATTCTATCATATCTGATGATGTTATAGTCCTCAGGGACTGCTAACATAAGGGTAGGACCTGCCGCTCCAGGTTTCTGTAATCACTATAAAATTTAGATTATTAGTAGTGATGAGATCTGAAATGTCTAAGGCATGAGCAATTAATGATCCTGCGTTGATAAGGGCCCCCTTGATTGTTGCGACTTCTTCCTGAGGAGGTTGTTTGGTGGCATTAAGTATTAGAGTTAGAGGTGGGGGTGTCGGAGGAATGTGAGAATATTAGGTGGCAGTGCTCAAACCCTTGGATATAGGGATCTTCTGTTGTACACAGCGTTTTGTTGAGGTACTAGAACCAAGTCTTTTGTTTCTACTGGACATTGGGCAAGGTAGGCTCAGGGAGTAGAGATCATCATGCATGGTCGGCTGTGGAACAAGGGCAGGTGACCATTTGGTTTGTCGTATAGGGTACCTGCGTCCTGTTGAGCTAATATCAGCAATAGCATATAGCCACTTGTTATGTCTATGGACGTGATAGAGTGCAATAAGACCAGATACCTGGAGTGGAGGAGGCTCTAAGGTGTAAAGGGCACTCCACGCGTTCGTCATAGGGATCGATAAACGTTAGTTATTGGCAAGCCGTTGACTAGACAAGTAAATGAGAGTGTGGGCCATACAAAACACAGCAGGTAGGATACAATATACAGTCTGGGCAGGTTCTGAGTTGGAGCGGACTAGGCGTGGGTCACAGTACGTAGTGATACTGTAGTCTAGATAGGCCTTCGGGAGCAGCATACAGTATTCGGACAGGCTAGATGTGGCGTTCAGGCTAGATGCAATTCACAGTAGCAGGATAGGTTAGCTTCGACATACAGATATGGCACACAGTAACGTTGTAGTGTTATAGACTGGATGGGCATTAGGAACAGCACACAGTAATCGGTGTACAGTAATCTTGTGGACTAGATAAGCATATAGGAAAAGCAAGCACAACATGTCATGGCAAGCTAAGTATGGCTATCAGGAACAACACAGAGTGTTATCGCCGGCTCGGTATGTCGCACAGTATCAATGCAGGCAGGGTGTAATTGCAAGCAGGCTGGGAGTTATATTAGTTGTTTGAGTCGGCAAGCTGATTGCCGTGTGTCATGTTGAGCCAGTCTAGATACAGCAAAGAGAGGCAGTAAACAAAAGGCAAGCTATATATATTATCAAAAATACGGTATTCTAAGTGAAGGATACAAACTTAGATGAATTTAGACCTTGCAGCAGTTACCAACATTAGGCTGCATTAGACTGTCATAATGCACTGTACTAGTAAAGTATCGTATCACGGCAATGGTAGCAAGGTTACACATTTAGGTGGAAAGGCAAATCAGGACACAGCCTAGCAGGAGCCTAGCATAGCATGCAATAAACAGATCAGGTGACGGGTGGATACGCCAGTGGGCTTTAGTGTCTGATACAGGGTCGCTTACTGCAGCGTCTAGTCGGGAAGGAGTCCAGACGTTGTTGGGGTGGTGCAGTATTTTAGCTACACAGGACCTTGCACGCTGCATGGACGGAATGTGGCAAAGGAGTCAGTGTGAGCATTACAGTTCATCACTTACAGGTGGGTAAATAGACACCGAGGCAAGTAGAGCAACAACCCGTCCGGCCATTATGGCACGGAAAGGAGCAGACAGGAATCGCCCTTATGAGGTGGCCCTTGGGATGGTGGACCGGCTCTAGCCTTCCGGTGGCGACATGTCCTCAATGAACAACAAAGCAGCCTATCCACAGCTGGATAGGTTGCTTAGCAACAAACAAACAACTCACGGCTGCCATTTTGCAGAGACTCCTCGTGTGTTAGCCAAATTCAGAACATCAAATGGATTCAGGAATACAAATATAATTCACCCAACGAGTGGGTACTGAATCAGTGAGGGGGAACGCTATTTGTCAGAGAGCTTAGCAAGATAAAATAAGTGCGAGAAGGCTTGCTTGCTTAAATCCTCTGACGCACTTCTCCTGCAACCGGTGCTGGGACGGGCTCCAACGCTCCACAGCAGCTGCTCGGATGAGAATGAAGTACAAAGTAAATTTTATTTTAACAAACTGGGTAGCCTTACTCACACGTGTAGCGGCCATGCCTGGCACAGCAGGAAATTATGTCAAGACAGAGCATAGAGAAAGTGCCATAGGGGTAAATACGGCCATAAGCCTTGGCACAGCAGAATAATATGTAGAGGGTGTAGATAAGGAGTGCTAAAGCGACAGATGGCCCCACTCTGGCACAACAGGAAATAGTATACATTGACTTCAGAAGGTTCCCGAAAGCTACATGTGGTGCCCACCCTTGGCACAAGAGGAAATGATGCCCAGAATATATAGAGGAATCTCTAAGGCTGTCTGCAGCACCCACACTTGTACAGCGTTCCATGGATTATAGGCTAGTCCAGAGAATAGGCCTGTCTGTGCTGCCCTTGCTGTAGCCCGGTGGAAGAAGTGTGGCAGTGAAAAGGGGAGTCATGAGGTAGTGCCTAGCTTTTGGCACAGAAGGACACCTTGTGGAAGAAGAGAAGGGCGAGCAGGGTGCAGTCACAAAGCCTACAACACAAGCAGGGTTAGAAATGATGCAGTGGATCCATCATCCGCAGCCCTGAACATCTGAGAGATGGTGAGGCTGAAGGAATGCCATTGAGATGGAGGTGAATGAGCTGCAGAGGGGGGAAGCGCAAATAAAGGGGAGCAGAGCCGGTAAACTGGAAAGTGGGAAAGGTGGGGTTAAAGGTTAAAGTCGAGAGAAAGTAGGGGCACTGGGAGAGGAGGCAGTAGGCTAGGAAGGAGAGAAGGCAGCAGGGATAACAGAGGACAGTAGAGACAGAATGTAGCATTGATACAAAGGCTGACAAGATCTTTTTTTAAGCACAGCCGCATTACACAATAAAGCATTATCTACTGTACATAATCAGACGCTAAAAATCTCCCGAGGTTCTGTAATATCCCATAAAGGTGTCACCGAACCCCTCTGCGACCATTTGCAGGCTGATTATGTACAGTCGGCGGGGTTTTATTCTCCATTTTACACTCTATTATTCTGTATGTGAAGCACTTTTACATCCTACCAGAGCGAGATGAAATCAATATCAGTGCAATATTATTATTAGTGGTCAGCAGGCTGCCCTTTTATCTCTATAGATCTTGGTTTCAAATCATAAAACATTGACGACGGTATCATTGTGAGGCCGCTGTAATTTATTGATGGCAAAAAAGCCATGGCTCATAGCCATGGCTGCCCTGCGTCGAGCAATGCACGGACGAACCAATGTTTTACACCAGCGCAGCTCTAAACCACGCTCTGCCTCTGCAAATGGCAGCTTGTGCTAGCAAAGTAGATTGTGAGTTACAAACAGCAATTGCGGCCGGGGTTCGCGCTAGCAAAGGGGCAGTGCTGTGGAGTGACTGTTTTCCACAGCGAACGCTGCTGCACGGTTCTCTGGGTTCAGGTGCGTTCTTTGCAGAGCAATCTCATATAGCCCCATACTTGCCAACCCTACCGATTTAGGCGGTAGTGACCGCTTTTTAAGCAGTCCTACCGCCTACCGATTTATTGGCAACAAATACTGATTATTTTTTTGTCCTGGCTGCCTGAGGCCTGGCACAGCATGATCAGCATCATCTGGTACAGAGCTGGACTTAGGGAGGGTGAGTCGGGTGACCTCCTGAGGCGCCACGCCCCCCAGGGCGCCATTAGCCCCCGCCAGCTAAGGGGAATCTTTCAAGGGCTCCCCCGAGCTGGCGTAGTGGGAAAAGGCACGGCATGCAGGCTTTTGATGTAAAAGGCGCCCACGGCGGCGGGCTAAATGTGCCCCTCCGCCACGGGTGCCTTTGACAAAAGGCGCCATTAGTCCCCCACCACACCAGCTCAGGGGAGTCTTTCAAGGGCTCTCCCGAGCTGGCGAAGTGGCAGAAGGCGTGGCTGGCACCTCATTGTCATTGAATGCCCCCGTGGCGGCCGGCTCATTCAATGACAATGGGCTGCTGACACGCCCTATTCCTATCATTACCACCTCGCCGGACTATTTTTGAAACTTTAAGATTCCTACAGATTTTTGGTCACAGAATGTTGCCATGTATGTAGCCCTAGACGCATTTACAACAAGGCCGACATATTGCCAGAGGAGCTGCATTTTATTCCAGTTTATTTTCAATTTACTAGTTCTACTTTTTTAAATATAAAGCTAATTTTGTTTCTCTGAGTCTGGACGATCCACAACACAGAGTAATTTTGAGCTGCAGGCATTCACTACACTCTGTCAGCTAAAGTGTTTCATGGCCAAACTCGTATATATGCTTGATATTTACAAACGCGTTATTGTTAGATGACTTTGTTTATTAAAAAAAAGAAGAAAAAAAAAGAAAACGCGTACAAAGCCCAGTGTGCTTTAGGTATTTAGTGATTCAGTCATGCATCTCTCATCGACATATATGACAGAGATAAAGCTCCCCTGTCATTCTTATCTTCCCAAAAAGCTCTTTAATATGCAAAACATCCAAAACCTCATTGGTTTTATTGGTGCTACTTCACATTATCTTTGGAGTTGTTTCTAATCAATACACACATACACTGTGTTAAGCAACCACTATTATATTCAAATACAAGACAATCATTGTTTAAACCATTGCACATATTAGGGTTTTCCCTTCAGAAAAGTAAAGGGGAAAATGATGCATAATTTTACAATAATAAACGCATGTCTATGCTTAAGTCAAGCACGGAGTTCCCACAGCTGGCACTAAAATGATGTTCAGAAGCAAGCACTATGCCCCCCCGCCCACATTTCAAAGGTCTGTGGTCAACCCAAAAGGTGCAAGTAGAAATAGATCATAGAAAAGTAAAAATGGCAAAGAGTAATTCTGAATGTGCAAGTGCATCAAGAAGCCTGTGTAAGTATATCCAAAGCCATTAAAGGGTGATAACAAAATGTTTGCGCCAAAGGTACACACGGTTTCACAGCTGTTATGGTGTCCCATACAGATATCCATCCTGCCAGCTTTACAGAAGCTGCTCATTGCTAAGCAGGTAAATGACATCCCTGTTGGGTTTATCGTGTGTCTTTGATGACATTCTGCTGCAATCTTAGCACTACCAGGAGAACCAACTGCGAACTACGTCATACAATGCATAACTGTGATGTTTACATTAATTATACTTTAAATTCAATGACAAAAACTTTGTTAAAGGGACATTATGGTTAAGTTGCACTAATAAAAACCTATGAAATTCAATGAAAAAACATTGTTAAAGGGACATTAAGGTTAAGTTGAACTAATAAAAACCTATGAAATTCAATGAAAAAACTTTGTTAAAGGAACGTTATGGTTAAGTTGCACTAATAAAAACCTATGAAATTCAATGAAAAACTTTTGTTAAAGGGACGTTATGTTACAAGTAAAACCGAAAAACCCCAGAAATTCGCCAGTTATGGTAAGCTAAGCAACCATAACTTGCACCACCACAGTCAACTGCTAAGACTAACACCCAGGACATCAAAGATGACAGCACACATCACACACTTTTCAAAGTTGGCCACCATGGAAAGGGAAGGCGGGGTTCCATACAGGGCCCTCTTCGCTTTCCATGGCAGCCTGCAGAAGGCAAAAAGAGAACTCTATGACCATATTATCACAAGTACATTTTTCTTCCTTTTCAAATATATCGCAATTTCGAAATAACTTTACCACAAATCCAGTCCCAGGTGGACATGGCCACTTTAACCCCATGTTTTTTCCCTTGTGGTCATGGCCAGTAGCCAGATTATCTGGATCATGACCTTATTTCATGACCCACACAATCTGGCCACTGCCACAATCTGGCTACACATTAGTCACCAAAAGTATATCACTATTTTTGTACCTACATTATGACACTTGTAAAAAAATAAAACACTGGCACATTTGCAAAACAATGCTTTCAGGTCCTTCTCAATGCTCTTTACACAAGTTTGCTGGAAATCCACCCATGTTTTATTTTTTCAAAAGTGTCAAATGTATGCAGATACAATTGTCATATAACCTAGCCCCAGCTTGACAAAATCCATTCAGACTTTACGAAAACATTTATATCTAGATCTATAATCTTTTTGCAAACCTTTGTGTAGATTTGTCAAATGGCACCACATTTATGAGCCTTTACAATATTTTGGCACCACTCCTCTAATTCTGCCTCCTCTTGACAAAATCCCACCAAATTGCGCAAAAACATGATTATCAGTTTGCCAAATTAAGTGTTGATTTGTCAAATGGCACCTCATATATAAGCCTTTACATTATTTGGGGACCCCCTCTAATTTGGACCCCTCTTGACAACATCCCAACATACTTCGCGAAAACATTTATATCTATATATATTATCAGTTTGCCAAATTAAGTGCAGATTTGTCAAATGGCACCTTATGTATAAGCCTTTACATAATTTTGAGACCCCCCTTCTATTTTTGCCCCTCTTGCGACTATCCCACCAAACTTTTCAAACACATTCGGGATCAGGTAAGGAATATAACTGCAAATCATGCAGTTTCATTAAGTGGCGCCAAAGTTATAAGCCATCCAAGAAATGCTTTTCACCAACCCTGTAATGCAGATGTGACCACAAACTTCACAGGACTGTTTGCGAACATCCAAACTGTTCGCAGGCTTTTGCAGCAAAAAAACACCTGTTTTTTTTTGCTTCTTGCAGCCATATTCTATCCCATCCTCATCACCCCTCACCTCCCCAGAGCTTTTTTGATAAGTTTGACAAGTGCAATGTTGTGTTTTTTATATGTTTTTACCGCGATGTCCGCGAACACCGGCCGCTGTACGCGAATCCAAGATGACCAGTGTTTCCAAAAATCTGATGCACCTCATGCTTCACTCCAACCAATCAGCGAACATGTCACGTGTCTACGGACATGACGCAAGCCGATTAGCCAATCGGTGTCCTGTCCGCAGAGTGAACTGGGAAGTGTGTCCGCGGAGTGGACATAGATATCAGTAGGTTTTTTAGACCTACTTTTTGGTCGTTTTAAAAATAATTACTGGACGGATTTTCACCAAATTTACAAAAGCACACTTTCGGGACCAAGCCGCTGCTCCTGCTGCAAATTTGGTGAAAATCCGTCCAGCGGTTTGGGCTGTAGGTACGACAGACATTTTTTCTCCATTCAGTGTATGGGAACACAATACATTTTGGGATCCCCCTATAACTCCTCCCCCGGACCAAACCTCACCAAACTTTGCAATTCAGAGTGGGCCATATACTTTTTTTGCAAAGTTTGGTGAGGATTCGTCCAGGGGGAGCGAAGTTATTATTATTATTTTTTATTTTTTTATTTTTATTTAGCTATATTTAATCAACTTCTAAAAACAATATAGCATACAATTTCAGATAAGTGATGATAAAAGCAAACGAGCAAAGTCATATTCAATATGTTCATATTAAAAGTGAATTCAAAGCCATCTAGTTTAAAATCACATGTTTCACGAAAAAAGAGAAAAGTTTGTTAAAAATAAGTTCAGTGCATCTGGCTTAAAAGCTAAAGTTCCAGTCCATCTGTTAATAATCATAATTAAACATTAGTTATTATGTATCATTAGACGTAGCTCTCAACAAATCACATGGTAAGATTAAGAATTGTTAGGATAAAATTTTGATTACTCAACAATCTCATCAGATGGTGTATCCAATAAATTCAGATCATTCAAAAATTGGATTTCATTAATTCTTAGAGGTATTGTTGCCCTCAAGTATTATGTGCCACAACAAATTTGCGGATAATTCTCTATAATGCAAAAGAGATGGCCTCAGATACTGTATACGCTTCTGAGTAAGGCAGGTACACTCAGTGAGTAGATGATATAGTGTTTCTTGCTGGTCTTTCCTCTGACAATATATACAATAGTTATCTGCTCTATGGAATTAGCTTACGCCTTGCCAGGATCTCTCGCGTGGGACACAGATTGAATCTTAACATAGAGAATTCAAGTCTGTGTGCCACTGATGTTGATCTAATAAGATATGGCTCCGTCGTGCCTTGCCTTTCGTGCGACCCCTGAAGTTTTGCAACTGCAGACAACATGCTTGATTTCTTATCCAGTCAGTAGTAAACATCTTAATTTTGGATTTAATGGGATTGTCAATCAGTGTTTGAAGAGATACGTCGGCCTCAGCTAATGCATCAATAGCGATTTGACGCCACTTAGATACGTATGGTTCATTGCTTGAAAACAAATGATTCGACAATGTACCTATTAACATATGCTTGTCAGTTGTCATAACACACTTGCAAAATAAGCTCACAATCAACCACCAATGGAATATATACAAAGAAGTTAAACCTAGTTCATATCTGATCCAACAGATTGATACGCAATTTGGTAAGCCCAAGCATTGCCTCCAATAAATGCTCTCTAATCTGCTCCAAGAGGACTCTGGCATTAGTTTTTGGGTCTCAGACCCATAGAGTAGAATCAAAGTGACCTTCTGGCGATAGTAGGTCAGACCAGGAGGGATGGAAAAACTTCCCCAGCCTTGCTTGGATGAGCTTCATCTGGGAGATCATTTGTCCCAGTTTCTCATTTATTGTTAACCAATGGGACTGCAGTTTGGTGGTAGAAATAGTCAAGCCCAAGTATGTATATTGGTCAACTTTTTCAATAGCAGTATTATGTACGCTCCAGAGATGGAGAGTCATGTTAATTTTCCTCCTAGGTAGAATGGTCATTACTTTCGTTTTTTGTAAGTTAATAGTTAACACGTTTTGTTGGGTGTATAAGGAAAATTCATTGAGCAAGTTTTACAGACCACCGGGAGTTTTAGAGAGTAAAACAAGATCATCTGCGTAAAGCAGGGCTGGGGTAGCTTTGGAGGAAAGTTTTGGAGGATCATTACTTACTTACATTACTTGTTCAAAGGCGTGAACAATGTCAGCTAAAAAGAAATGAAAGACTGAGAATGTTAACACAGACCCTTGTTTTAGACCTCTATTAGTTTTGATAGAACATGTTAGAGTACCTTGCCTAGTGAGTCTGACCTGTACATTAGTGTTTGTTTGTAAAGCATTCATTAATGCTATCAAATGAGAAGGACAGTCTGCAAGTTTGAGCTTTTGTAGTAAAATATCTCGGGAGACTGAATCAAACGCAGCACGAAGGTCAATAAAGACTAAGTAGATTGGTTGTTGGCTCGTATGATGATAATTGATGATTACAGTCAACGTAAGAAGATTAATTGATGTGCCCAAGCCTTGGATAAATCCTGTCTGCCAGGGATCACTTTTAAGGTGCTGAAGAGTCCAGAGGTTGAAGTCTCGGAAAATGAAGCGGGCAAAAACTTTCCAGAGGTGTCTAGAAGGGCGCTCGGTCTGTAGTTTGATGGGTCAGACTGATCGCCCTTCTTAAAAATAGGGACAATGATTGATTGACACCAAGAATCAGGGATCGTACTTGATCTGAGTATTTGCAAAAAGAGATGGTATAATATAGCAGCCCATTCTTGAGGGTTCTGTTTGAAGGTGTAATTTGAAAGGCCATCTGAGCCTGGAGCTCTCGAAGAGCTAGATTTCTGAATGAAGTACAGGACGTCTTCCTCCAAGATTTTCAATTGTTCAAACCCTCCTACTGGTTGTGGAACAGGCTGTGCGGGGTCAGTCGGCAGAGCATAAAGGGATGTATAGTGGTTGACCCAAGTGCTTTCCAAAGTGCCATTTACTTGAACTGGAGTTTGTGAGTCATGGTTAGCGATGTTCAAAAGAGACCATATGGTTGACAAGTTTTTTGAAGTTAGGCAGAAAGCATGGCTTCACCATCATGTTGGAGCTGTGTTACCTTATAACATTTAGACCAATTCCTGTATCTGCATTTGAGGGCTCTCAAGGTGATTAGCCTCACACCAGTTGGTAAATGGGTGGCACGGCATATCTGACAGTTTCACCAGGTCTTTTGAAGCTGCACTTCAGGATCAAGAAAATGTGTTTATGAATATTGTGTGAATGTGAATTTATGCCAACTTTGGTTTTGAACAATAGTAGATGTGAGGTGTAAGGTTCATATGCCCAAGATAAGTTTGCATTATTAACAATAAGTTGTTTGAAATGTTCTAAGGATCTGGTCGTCCAGCGGAGTCAAGTCCTTGCGTTGTTGACAGTAACGCATGTTTTATTAGCAAACTCTTTAATCGGAGGAACAGAAGATGTTGGCTGCCAAAGTATGGATAATAATTCATGGTCACTCGATTCACGATCAATAATTTCAAATTTCGTCACCTCTAGAAATGTGCGCACATCAACTAAAGCAAAATCAATAGTTGTGGCACCTCTCCGCCATGTGTGGTGAGGAGGCATGTCACCATCAATTGCACCGTTCAACATAATGAGGTTGCGAAACTTCATTACATTTTTCCATTTAAGGAAACCTGGCGTGGATCTGTTTTTAGAATTTGGTAAATAGTCTGTGTTAAAATTACCAACTAGGAAAATGTTGGTGATTTCTATGTCTTGCAAGACTTTATCTAGGATTAATTCCAATTTACAAATAAATGTTATGTTGGTCATGGCTGCTGTATTCTGATATACATTTATGAGGGCAATTACTCCCCCATTATATCTGATTCTTACTAGCTGAAGGTAGTGATTAGGCACCATCCAAGGACTAATTTGTAGCCCTATCCCACATTTCACTGCAACCAATAAACCTGAAGACGAGCGGCCCACCAGTCCAGGTCTAGCAGGATTAAGGACTATTGCACACCAGTGAAGAGGATACCCAGAACTGCACCACATACCAATCATCTTCATCTAGAAATCAACTTGAGCAATGTCAAGAGTGGAGATGTCATGCAATGTGTCAATGTCGCACAATATAGCCAACACACTTGATCTCAAAAGATTGTATGCTGGAAAAAGAGCGGATCGACATTTTAAAATGAAACAATGATATTTGTTAATTGATGAGGCATCTCTGGATTTTGGAGGGACACTTGTGTTACTTGAACGTTCCTTCTTTTTGTTGTTATGTCTGTTATTTGTTTGGGAGAACATATGGGTTGCTTCTGCAATGTCAGTTCGAAGTAAAGTTGCACATTTAGGACAAGAGGAAAAGGAAGCCGGTGGGATAGGTAGAGTGTGTAGCTCTGAAGAGATTTTAGCTTTGAGATACTCATCCATAGATCTTTTAATTTATGCTCGAACATCTAGTAATATAGCTTCCATTTGAGAGAGACTAGCGATGGAATTATCTGAGGTAACTGGTTGTGCTACCCCTTTTGTAGACGAAGGCAGAGTTGACAATAAAGTTGGTGCAGAAGATTTGTTATTTATGAGAAGGTTGTTGGTAAACTCACTTATAGTTAAAGGATCAAGTATTACAGGGCTTTATTTTTGTAAGGAAATAGCTTCAATTAAATCGTTCCTTGGCTCATGATCATTAATCGAGCCTGTGGATTGTGCATGATTACGCCCCCTAGGTTTTACAATATTTTTGTACTTAGATCGAAGGGCTTTGCTTGCGTTACTACCAGCGGTTTGGGCAAGTCGTATCCATTATACTAACTGTCTGATATTGGATCTGGAGCCCACAGAATGAGTCATCTGATTCTTCTTTTTTTTTTTAGATGGTGATCGTACAGAAGATTCTGATTTAGACTGTGAACTAAAGATTTTGTAGAACGTGCCTTTGTCTTTATCTGCGTTGGGATCCACCACGGGATAACTAGGATTGTTAGAATTGGAAGGGGAGGGAAGAATCACTGTTGGAGTGATTGGAGTGTCAACCGAACAGATGACTTCTGCAAAAGAGTGCAATAAGCCAAAGTTGGATCCCAAAATGCATCTCATATCAGGAGGAGTTCTGGTCAGATTTATCACGTATCAGCTCAAATCGACCTCATGAGTTGAGGGAGGCAGATCGGACATTTGTGTGCCCTGAGACACTTTCTTTACATTAAAGATAGCTACAAGTGTACCCAACTGTGCTCGTTGGTGTTGGCTCTTTGCCTCCAAGGTTTCATATAGTTTCAGCATTTAATTAACTGACAAGTTAATGGCATTGAGAGTTATTTCCACTAACATGTTTGATTGATTGGGCAAGGCCGAGCCTAGTGATAACGGGACAGGGTTAAAAGATGGTGTCCTTGGAGTCGGGTGAATGAAGGATGCTGAAAGAGCAACGGAAATATCGAGTTCTGGCTCAAAAAGACTAGGAGAGTGATAAATACTATCAAAACTATCCTTTGGGGTCTTTGTGTTAGGAGAAGAATGAGGGTGCAAAGCCACAGAAGGATTTTTGGGTAAGAGAGGAGTACATGGGGAAGTTATTACAATTGGAGCGAGTATTTCACTTTCCAATGAATCAATCGGGCTACTACCAGGGCTTCTTCCAGGAATCACAGTGAGTGATTTATCCTGATTAGCACTTACGGCAGGTGGTAGCATAAGAGGTTCTAAAGTGTTAATCAGTAAAGAGCATGCTTTATCAGAGACAAACACGATTTGAGAATCAGTAATTGAAGCATTGAAAACCTTCAAAGGTGCACATGTCAAGTCAACACATGGTAGCAGCGGGGTCACAATGCTGTTTGAAATGCTTGATATATTAGATGTAATAGGCTCACCTTCAGAGTCACGCGAAGGGTCTGGACAGATCGAATAAAAATCACGAATATCTGCAGAAGCCATTTTCTTTTCTGGGACAAGTAAAGGGTGACTGCTAAGCTTTCTTTTCAGGGCTATGGTCAGTGAGGGCTTCAGAGTTGTCGGTTTAAGGAGTTCGAAGCACTCGAGATGACCACTTGAGCAGGCATGCCTGTTTTCAATGTATACATTCCAATTTTGAGCGCACTATAATTAGATAAGAGCTGTTAAATTAATAAACAATCTCAGTATGTTTATCCAGAGGAAGGGAAAGAAATCCAATAAATGAGAGTCTATGGGAACGCCAACATGCTGCTTAATAGAGTAACAGCAGTCTTTCAGAAGCTGACTTCGAGAAGAGCCGCGTTCTCGTAGATATAGGAGTTGTGGGTAATGGGTGGAGTAATTGCTGCAACTCCTGTAAGCAAACAAACACAGGGTGTTAAACACTCCAAGAACACTTCTAGTCCTCTAATTAGTCCACAAACAGGGCTATTCAGTGTAGTGAAGTGGGCTGGTCACGGTTGATTAAGTTCAAAGTCTTTCAAAGTCTTTCAGCATACCCAACGAGCAGCGAGCAGCTCTCCAGCAGCGTAACAGCAGACTTTCAGAAGCTGACTTTGAGAAGCGCGCGCAAGCGAAGTTATAAGCCTCTCAAAAAGTACTCTTCCTATGGATTTAGCAACTTAACCATAACTACATGGCCGCTACCACAGGCCATGTAATACAAGGTAGAACTTGTACTGTGAAACAGTACTTCAAACGACAGCAATACAGCTATATCCATACCCACAAATCCCAAAATATCCCTATGTGTTGTACAGTCCAACCAACTCTACGGAGTTAACAGTTAACAAACATTTTAAAATTACCTTAAATGGAAGCTGGCAAGGCCCATGGTCTAAACCACACCCACAAAGGTAATATTGTGCTGGAATGCTCTATCCGTTGCTCAATTTTACTCTTGGTATGTTGGGTATATTGAACAATTGCACAAACAGCAATGATGTGAACAGTATGTTCCACTTAATTTGATATAAAAGGTGCATGCATAGAACAGCCATGAGGAATGCTGTTGCTGCCCACACATGAATGTTCAGGGCCGTCCTTATCCATTACTCCACTGTGATAATGCACAGCCAAAGTTTCCAATAAACTTCTCCAACTGTCTTTATTCTACTGAGGTGTTTATGCAGAGTTTAGAAACATCAGCGCAGCAGGTAACTTGCTTTATTTTCATTTTGCCCCCTGCTAATACCAGAGCTCTAACCATGAGAAGGGGATTGAGTTCATTGTATTCAACATTTTTACCACTTGCATATATTACATATGTACACTTTACATATTTGACAAGACCGGATGTAGACATTTAGTTACGCTGTATTATTATTTCAGACAAATCTAGGTGGTTCTCCTACAGTGGCAGCAGGCAATCTGTGAGTGAAAACAGATCTTAGCATTGAAACCAAAATTCCTTCTTCACACCTTCTCTTACTTGTGTCCAGATGGGAGACAGCTTATGCTCTAATTGCTTCCTCGAAAAGATTGTTTTCAGACCTATCCGAAAGTAGACAATTAGCCGTACCAATTACCTCGAGGTAACTCAACTGTAGAACACACTGCCTTCTCCAAATCTTGGGCAAAACAGATCTGAAAACAGTCTTTCAACCAGCATAACATAGAAGATGACAGGCGTGTATTAATAGAGAGGAAACAATAACTTTCTGTCAAAACTCCCGACATTTTAATATCATTGCAAAATAAGCAAAAGCTTGTTTTATTAACCAGTAATTAAAGTATTTAAAAGTAAGAACTAGATGCCGCTAGATAACAATATTGAAAATAATAAATCACTATCTGTGATAACTTCAATCTATGAAAATATCTGTATTGATTCTTCTATACAGAAAAGCTGGTGGTTTTATACCCACCCCACACCATTAACACCATGCAGCATGGAGTGCTATAAGTGTTGACGGTGTTGCCACAAACTCTTACCTCTTTGAACTGCTGAATGGACCACTCAACCCAGTCTGCTTTCTATTTCTTTTGCTGGGAACTGGCTCTGAGGATCTACATAAACCCCTACCAATCGCAGAGCGGTGCAGAGTGCGTAGGAGTGTTGACTCTGTTGCCACAAACTCTTACCTCTTTGAACTGCTGAACAGAGCACACAACCCAGTCTGCTTTCTATTGCTATTGCTGGGAACTGGATCTGAGGCTCTACATAAACTCCTACCATTCGCAGAGCGACGCAGAGTGTGTAAGAGTGATTACAGTGAGGGCATGAGAAGTACTTTTTGAACGCTCTTCTATGGATTCGACAACTCCCTCACTGTGCTTCTTTCCGATGCCAAGGATCTGACAGAATCTGAATTACCAAGTGAGCTCTTTGCCTATGGCATCAACCAAATTAACTAAGCCTAACCCCATTTCTGTGCGCCAGCTCAAGGAACAGCAGAAGATTGTAGCTATATATGTTGTTAGAATGTTTACATCATGGCTGCACGATTCTAACAAAGGGGTAGAGTGCACACACCTTTCAGGGGCCCTTAGAAATAAAAATAAAAACACTGCACAAATATGTAGCAGCAGGCGATCTCGAACTTGCCATCTCAAAACCCCAATAACCCATTGGTCTCTTCTGCCGAGAGCTCTTCGCTTGATCTTATGAACTCTGAGATCCTCTAGACTGATCTGGCCCTGACTGACCTTCAACAGAATGGTCCTACACCCACGATGGTGCAGTCTCTAAAAACTATCTCAGAGGCTACCTGCGACTTGTTATGGCTCAAAACGGGCACAGAAAATACCTGGGAAGAGGAGACCATGTTTGCCCAGAAAATCACTGAAATCCATCTACAACGAGAGGGTGAAAGGTCTTCCCATCGACCCCTAGTCGTCCTATTGGGCACACATCCCACTGCCTTAATGCAGGCTCCACCCGGCCATGACAAGATACAGCTCTCCCAACCTGAACCACCTCGGGAAGTGGATCGCTCAGAGCGGGAACCCGTAATGGGGTTGATAGTACAACCCGATGGCACCACTTCCCCAACACAATCTGGAGGCTCCTCTCTTTTTCGAGGTGACCACAATGCGCGAGCGTGTGCTCCCCAGTTTCCAACCCTTAGAGGCCAACAACCAGAACACTCATCCATTATTCTCAAAGCCTACCTCGAACAAGTCTGTCTTGACTCCATTGAGAGATTATCAGCGCTTGATTTCATTATTATCTGAGTCCGGTGGGTGTGTACCAGACCTCAAAGCCAAGGTCATTTCCGCAGTAAGTTCTTCAATTGACATTTCAATATTTTCCCCCATGCCTTCGAGTGCAGCATGACAGGACCATAATACTACACCATTCAAATCCCAATGCAAGATAATGGCAGCCTTAAATATTTCCTTTGCACCTTTTCTCAAACTTTACGAAGCCATCAATGAAAATATTAAAGACCAAGCAACTCTCTAGGCTTTAATCAATTCCAAAGTGATATACATGGAATCTTTGTTACATCTCTTCAATCGCAAGCTGATCAAGAGATGGAGTGTGCTTCGTGGCCAGCTTGAAGAGGCTCTCGACCTTGAGAGGACTGACAATAAATGCCTGCTAAATTCAGTTTTAGACTTCATCTGAAACCTCTGAATCAAAACAGGAAAAAGGGATGGCTGGATAACATTCAGGACCCTTTGCCTGTGCAACTGATGGAAGGTCCTGTGCTTCCCTTAATCAAACCAGATGCAACTCTTCTGTCCTTGGGTTGATCTTAGAGACCAATCCCTTACATAAGTGAGTCTCACCCCGGCCGATCCTCCTATTCCACCTGCTCTGGCCCCTCGTCCAGCTTCACCATCTGCAAACGTTTTAGCCCAGTTGCTGATCCCCGGGCCCTCAACCCTGTAATCACCTAGGCTGGCCAGCACAAGCATTTGGGCAAAGATTCATCTCTCTCTGACCATAATTTTTTCTGCGGTCAGAAGAGAAAAAAAAAGAAAAGTGTGCCATACCTCAGCTACTGAGTCCTCCCAGGTGAAAAAATGCAAGAACCAACAAATGCCAAAAAAAAAAAATGGCATCCAGGCACGGTCCTTTATCAGAAATGTGGCCAATACACCAGTCAAGCGCATTGAACTGACATTCGGTCCTCGACAGGTTCTTATAAAGGCAAGAGAGACACTGCCTCCCCAAGTTTTAATTAAGGAGGCTGCCACAAAACCTGTCATTCACGAAACTCATACAATCCAGAGGATGAAGACTGTCTCAACTTCTCTACCTACACAGTGGACGACAAAAAACATTTTGAAGATGACTCAAAAATACAATCTGCTCACCCTATGCAAATGACTGAATCTGTCGACTTGACTCCCTTGGAACCAAGAGCTCACCGGCTCCTGCCTACGCACCCTTCTGGAGACCCGTAAAACATTTTTAAATATCCCTAACAATCCTTCTCGATTAATACCTCTTTCTCAATTTTTAAGCAGGCGGATCGAAGACGGCAATCTATACTTAAAGCAAAACCTCCATCTCCCCAAAGAGCTTCCATCTCCCGGATTACGACAAGCTATTTGCCACAGAGCTAGGTGCCCAGGTGCAGCTATGATCCACGCAAAAAAACATCCTATTCAAACTTCCCACAGGAATCGCAGATTTTCAAAAAACACAAATGGGACGTAACCAGAGTTCTTACTTGGTTAGCTTGGAACGTTGTCTTCCAGCTAACGATGGGTTGATATTAAATTGCACAAATATACTCCATATATTCCACAACATCCCTGTTCTACGATTTGTCTATTCTGAGGACATTACAATTGTGGAGTTCCCAGAAAAACACAACACTGACCGAATCCTCCTCCATCTGGGGTCAAACTCTGTCAGGGCTTCATTGCTAGAGATGGCTCAGATGCTTCTACCTTCGGGGTTTGAATGTGTTGACGTGCCTTCTAAAAAGAGACTCTTCAACCCTGTCTGACAAAGGATGGACCTTCTGAGTAGCTCAATTCGAGGACCAATTTAAAGACCAATCAAAATAACTCCAGGTCTTTCAGCCGGGTCGACAACTCAGAGAAATGGCAGTCCCAATAAGTGTCACAGTCTCTAACTTCAGATCTTTGAGATGTGTATCTATCTTAGACCAAACTACTTCCAAAGACAGCCTTCGACTCCCAAAGGGTTTGGGAGATGGCTCATTCCCGATTCCATGATCCAAGTAACAACAAGTCTCAAACTGGTGTATGGCCTTCTGAAATATTAGGGACCATTTTCGCCTTTCTCGAGAACCAGACCTTTACTCAGGTGCTCCGAATATAATATGCCTCCAGGAGACTTGGCTCATGAGCACTCCTTCCCCCAATGGCTATCCCTCATTCCTCAAATCGGCCTACAGAGGTGACCGGGGACGTCCAGCCTCCGGTCTACTTATTCTGGTGAAAAACATAAAGGAAATGACTGACGAAGAACTAGAGTCCTTTAGCCGCTTTGTACAGGGTATTGGGCATCACCTTTTTAGACAACAAGGAAGTGGCGTTCCAGCGCTGTCTATTATTGAACATCTACTGGAACCCCTTGGCTATTCCTAAGGAAAACGTCTTGAATGTAATGGCAACAGCCATAGATAAATGCATTCTAATACTCAATCCTCATTTTATAGTTATGGGGGAGACCTAAATTGCCCATGCATCAACAAAGCAGGCACTGATAATCAAACTGAAAGCCCAAAAAGGGTGTCCAATTGGATGCAGCTCATTGAAGCAAGAGACCTCCACATGCTGAATGGCCAAACCAACGGAGACGGCCCGCCAAAGGCCACTTGGTCCAATGGTGTTTTATCAAGTCATCTGGACTATGTATTTGTTTCTAGCATACTTATACAGGACATCATTACACTATAGGTCCTGCCTAAATCCACAAGTGACCATGTACTCTTACAACTATGTTGGAAATTAAAACCAGCTTTGACACAACTACTATGGACAATGAACATAGAGTTAAATATAGGAGCCAATCATCTGAGAGGTACTCGCCAAGATGTTCAGTCCCTGTCTGAAACATTTTCAAGGCAGGTACACCTTGGAGGAAGTGTGAATTACATCCCTTTGCTTATGGACTTGAAACAATCTTCATTCAAAGCCTCAGCCCGATTGGCTCATCTTGGCCATCTTTTTGATATGAAAATATATCAAGAAAAATACATTTATTCTGAAAGACCTTAGACAAATAAGCAACCTGTCTAATTCCCAACAAGTTCTTCTTCAGAACAAAAGGAAACAAAAGTACAAAAACTGGTTGATAAGTTACAAAGCAGAATTTGAGAGGTAGAAGCCATGCTCAAGGCTCTTGTCAGGAAAGACGCCAAAGGTACTTGGCATCTCCTCAACTCTACAGGGGCTTTGCGAAGTGCTGCACTAGCAAACATGGTCTCAGAGGCTGCCTGGATTGCCTTCTACAAACAGCTTTTTGCAGTCTGCATGACCTTGGCACATCAACCTTTGCCTAGAATTTCAAGTGGATGGAAGTTCCCCCTAGACATTTAGACGTAGAGATGCTCATCCGAAAGGCTATCCATTCCAGAGCATCAGGCCCGGATGGCATCTCAAATTCAAAGATCAACTAAACCTCGGAAGAATGGGCGCCCTTCGTCTTCGAATTATTCAACAACATCATGAAAAAAGCCGAAAATTCCAAGTTCCTGTTTTCAGTGATAATTGTGCCTATCCATAAGAAGGGAAATAGAAACAACCCTACGAACTATTATCCGATCGCCCTCCTGGACTCAGTGGCCAAGCTCTTTGCAGCCTCCCTCTTATGACACCTACAGACATGGATCACCCTTCATTAATTAGAGGTGTCTCGACAAACAGGAAATGTGAAAGGGGTGGTAACCTCCTTAAATCTTCTCTTGTTAAATCTATTCAAGGGCAAAGCTCACAAGGAGAACATTAAGGTCTACCTGGCCTTTGTCGATCTTAGAAAGGCCATTGACAGCATTGATCGTTGTCTGCTTTGGACAAAAATTGAGGCCTGGAATTGCTTGAGTGAACTGCTAGAGGTGATTAAATAATTTACTAGTTGACAAATGTGCAGGGTCTCCTAACTTCCAAGATTGCTACCTTTGGAGGTCTGAAACAGGGGTGTCCCTTGGCCCCAACTCTTTTCAATCTCTTTTTGTCAGACGTTGAAGCCCACATGGCCAAAGTGTGTGCTTTCCCTCAGAAGATAGGTGATCACCATCTTCCTAAACTGCTGTTTGCAGACAATTTAGACTTCGTTGACACCACTTCTATTGGATTACAAAGGTCCCTTGACTGCATATATGAATATCTGTCGAGCAACGGCTTGGCTATGAACATGGTTAAAACCAATATTGTGGTTTTGGGGGCCCATGCCTGTTGGAAAAAACCTCTGTTTAACTGGTACTTAGACAAAAAAAACACTGGTGCAGACTAACGTGGTAACCTACCCGGGGCAGTGATCAATAACAGCAGAGTGGATGAACCCCGTCAATCAGCCTTGGAATCAAAACTTAGAACACTACTAAGTTTTCCTTACTACCAGTACTGACCTTTTATAAATCTAAAGTATCCCCAGCTCTAACATACACATCAGAGGGCTTTTTATTTACTCCTTGGGAGATTTGGCCAAAACGTATTCCCATTTCTGTAATTCGTTACGAGTTGGGCTTAATGTCACTCTTGGCAAGATCTATATGGAAAACACTTTACTATAACTATATCTTGCCCTCGCCTCCCAAACCTTTCATCATATTGGCTGAAGCAATCAGAAAGGATAGCAATGACTTACTAAGCCTATGGTGTAGAGAATACAACAATCAATTAAGCCATCTCCAAAGTGATATAGATGAGCTAATTATAAATCCATCCAAAGTCAAATGGAAACCCTGTCAGGCTGACTGAATAAGAACAGAAGACGAAAATAATTCTTTCAAGTTTGTGACAGCAATGAGGAACGAAAACAAGCCCTGTGGTTCTCTTCCAAAGTACTTACAGAAGTTTCCCAACAATTGGTACAGGAACCAATGTATGCAATTCAGGCTAAACCTTTTTCCTACTAAACAGCTGATGCAGATATACTGACTGACTGAGACAGTTGACGGTAGATTCTGCAAAAAGGCTGGAGAAACAGAACCTTTGAAGCACATCACTTTGTTTTGTCCAGCCCCAACGGCTCTCCGTACCAACTATCTTGGCAAATGGGTGGCAACCTTACACTTAAAATATGCAGAATCCTTCTGGCTGCTACGCCGTCAAGGCAAAAGTTTGCCATGCATCTTCAGCCTTATACAATATCTTAAAGAGATATTTGATGAAAATAAACTTGCAACCCGATAAAACCAAAATTAAGGGCTGTTGACTCGTTGATCTCACTCAAAAGATATTGAAGTGTTTGTTATTTTGCTGTTTAACTGACAAAGGTTTGTAATAAACGAAGTGTCAACAAATAAAAATGAAATAAAAAAATTACCATCTCACAACCTGTGACCAGCAACAGGTTATTTTTAATATAATTATTCAGTTTTGTTCAAAATAATACTTTAAGAAATTAAAGGTGGTTGCCAAACATTGAATGCTGGAGAAGTGAGCCACAACATTCCACAAAAATACAGGCAGCTTGTTTACAGAAAAGAAACATAACCTCCCTGAAATTATTTTGCTAATGTTTACATTCACAAAGCCTCACAGATAGCCATTTGTATAAAAGCAAATCTGAATATCTGTTCTAGAAAAAATAATCAAATCGTCTGCTATATATACATACACATTACCATCGAATGTCAGTTTCAAAGAGACACAAACATATTTAGAATAAACGTTACGCAATTCAATTCCCTTATTTTTCATCAGACATCAGAGAGAAATATTGAATTTGCATATGACTTTTGTATTCTAGGGCCAATTCAACTCTAAAATGTTGGACACAATTGGTTTCTGGCTTGAACATAGATACTGGGCCTCATTATGAGCCTGGCAGTAACCCTGCCGGTGGTACGGGCGGGTAGCCGCCATACTCGTAAAATGTTACCGGCGCCTGACTTACCAGTGCCACTGGGAGATTCCAAGTCCGGCGGCCGGGGAAGTCAGGTGCCGGTAAAATGTAAGTCCCCATTCCCGTAGAGTCCCATAGAACTAAATGGGAGTGGGGACTCAGAAGCGCCAGCACCGTTGTTAACGGTGCCGGTGCTTCTGTGAACAGTCTGCCTACCATGATCACTGCACCCGGCAGGGTCAAAACTGTCGGCACAGCAGCCATTGAAGGCAGACACGTAGTTGAGCTTACCAGCACCCTTGTTTCCGGACCGGCAAACCTATAATGAGGCACACTGTCTGGTAGGGATAACTTGGCTACTGTGCCTATCGGCTCGGGTTTGGGATAGAAGCTTTTTTTGGAGAGAAAAATATATAAAAGGGTCAACAAGTTAATTTTACTTAGCATTATTAGTCCATTTGAGACAGAATCATTTTCTTTTTCTTTGCAATGCTGTTTGAGAAAATAACGTTGATTATTTAAAGTGATATTTATTTCTGGGAATGTGGGGGCATAAATAACCTCCTTAAAGTTCGTCTTTGATGGGTAGAAAACTCTAGTCAGGATTTTTCTTTTATGTAAACTATAGTTTTCACAGGCCAAGCAGTCTATCAATTCCTGACAATCTGTGAGTAATGTTTTACACAATGCTCACAAATCCAGATGTGAATGTAACTGTGAATTAATTAATACTTGCCAATTGTCAGAGGGCAATTCATTATAGACTCTAAGGCATTGCAAGTATACACTAGGAAGTTTCACTTACAGGCCCTGTCACCATTTAGTGGTGCAGGTTATAAACATGAAATACAAAAAATACTGCTTTCTGGGATGTAAGAAATTCTTTGAACAGGCATCTAAATGGTTGCAATAATTGTACGCTGTTTAGTTTGTCTTTTAAAAGCCCAGGTCTGGTAGACACATCAACAGCTCCTTGTCCATCTCTCTATTTGTAAAGCAGAGCATCTGTTAGTTTGTTCCTTATCCAATTCCACACCATTCCACCAATCTGCACTCATTTTTGTATAGTTGCCTTTTAGGACCCTCTGGACATTACTGGCTACATGAGATTGGGACACCCAACCCCTTTCCCCAGATTTCAGCCTCTTCACATGTGAGACTGTTGCCTCAAATTGGTGAAACATCAATGTGGTTGTAGAAGGACTAGACAAAGCTAATTTTAAGCACATTAACGCGAGGAAGACCATGTTTCAAGGCCCTAGGATGCACTGTTTCCGAGATAACGCTCAGCAACGCGCTCCACCGTGCCAGGGTTAGGCGACACGTGGGGAGAGCACATAGAAGGTCTCATTATGCTGCAGCATGCCAACTCTCGCCTCCCCTCCACATCTGCTTCGGGGTATGTAAGATAGCCACAATCACCCATTCTCAGTGCAGTTTACTTCAGTGTGCAAAGCACATTAAGCAATAAGCAACTCGGAACAGCAACCTACATGATCATTGATTTTCAACAATTGTTGAGAGTGTTATCATGTCTGTCTACAGAATCCGTTCGGAGTACGGGTACTATTTTCTAGTTGCACATATAGCAAAAAGCCTAGCATGGTTGTTTAGGGGGACTTGTGGTTGTGAAAAAGACAGCTCTAGTGACTGCTAGTGCTACTTTCTGCTCCTCCTGTTTCAAAACAATAGCAATAGATGGGAAATCAAACTTTCAACAGTGCACGGAGCACCTATAGGAATACTTTAGGTATACCCAACTGCACAATATATCCATCTTATTCAAAGGTCTGCGTAAGGCATGACAGCTGGCTCCTGCTCATTTCCTCTTTGTGCTGCTGCTACTCTACTCTTGTGCTTCCTCAATTTAATAATGGATGTTGGGTTATAGACATTCAGGTTAACATGCATAGCATCTCTGAATGCATGCCCTCCAGCTCCCTCTGGTTGACTGGCACACTGCAAAACAGGCAAAGGGTGCCTGCATGCCTCAACAGGCAATAATAGGCTGCAACTAAATGGATACATAGCCAACCATGGCACCCCAGATGGGGGAGTCAACACAGGCCTTGTACCTGTGACTGGTGCACCTGTCTGTGGTTGGATATCTTACTTATGCCAATGTGCGTTAATTCATTGTGTGAAATGACCTGCATCTCCAGACGCACTGTAAAATTATTTGTCCCTATCACTGGAGCATGACACTTTGGAGCCATGTATGTGAATTGGGTCTGAAACGACACGTAATGACGCTGCCAATGAGGTTAATCATTGCAGAGTTTCCCAGTGTGTAACGTTCACTCTTCTGGCTCTGCCACAAACTCTTTCTGAGGAACTTGAGGG
The DNA here is from genome assembly GCF_040938575.1 of Ambystoma mexicanum. Lineage (NCBI taxonomy): Eukaryota > Metazoa > Chordata > Amphibia > Caudata > Ambystomatidae > Ambystoma > Ambystoma mexicanum. The sequence goes on along the minus strand of NC_090929.1, from coordinate 845,224,546 downwards.
CATCCTCACTTCTTTTTCCCCCAACATCCACTGCTCAGGTGGCCAGGGAAAGGCCATTGCTTTTGGATCCTGACCCTGGGGGTGGATATGCGAGGGAGGATCACCTGGGTAGTGGAGACTTGGGGAGTGGGGAGAGGCCGTCTTTGGGCGAGACATGGTATTCTGCATTCCCTTTCCACAATTAACTTTCAGTCCCAGCAGCCTTTGTAGGGAACTGTCAACCCTTACCGTTTCCTTCCTTTTAAAATTCCCCTCATCAGATCAATACCAAACCAAGGAAGAAACAACTGGGAGTTATGCACACTTCCATTCATTCACACCACTTTGGAGAAGTACTATTGTAGTAGGCAGGCATGACCAGCTAATGTGCTTAAATATGGTCAGACAATTGAAGTGAAGGACTTGCACTTGCAACCAGTTAAGAAGCCATAGGTGTATAAAATGGGAGCCGGCTCAGCAGAGAGGAGAAACCGCCCTGAAGAGTGGCGCAGGCTGGAGAGGAACCGGCTGGAAGGACGACATGCTGAGCAGGAGGGTGAAAGAGATGCCGGGCCAGAGCTGGCCGCAAGAGTGTCGGGAAGTCTGCAGTCCTCCATGCCCTTTTCCCACAGCAGAAGCTGTGGGATACCAAAGTCTCCCGATTGCTGCTGGCCGCTGGCAGCTTCCACTAAGAAAGAGCTGAGCTATGTGCAGCAAGGTTCAAAGACGGCGAGCGCTTCTCGCTGAGGCTCCCGTGAGGCAGAAGCGGAGTGAAAGGAATCCGAAAAGGAGAAACGAGACACCCAGAGGGGTAGCAGCAAACTCAGAAGTGTAAAGAAAGGAACACTCCTACCAGGGCATTCCAGGGGCTGGAAGCAGGTATGCCGAAATGCTGAATGAACTGAAAATTATAAACCAAATTATGGGTTTTTGAATGCGGGCCAAGATGCAAATTGCTAGCAATACATTTCGGAGTGCAACAAGTACTATTGAATACCAAGAACAAGATGCAATGTATTATAAGTACTTTTGAAGGTGCAACAATCAATTTCTAATACCGAACTCAAGGAAAGATATGATGAATTTATTTGAATACTGCGCGAGATAAAAGCAAGTGATGTGGACTTATGTATACTGTGAAATTAAGGTGGTGGAAAAAGGTGAACACCTGTGTTGGCAAAAAAACCTGAAGTAATACAGAAGCATAACAAAGTACAAAGGGCTATTGTTTCTGTGACCTGTAATGGGTGGACCCTGTGGTCTGACAACTCTGTCTAGACTGAGTGACCCGTTTGAAGTGCCAAGGGTTATCAGTTGCATGACCTGTAATGGGTAGACCATGTAGTCTGACATCTGCACCTAGACCAAGTGACCCTGCCTGGAAAAGAGCCAAGGAAAGTAAAAATAAAGAAGCTGTTTTTTTTAACAGTTGCTGAAGTAAATGAGAAATACAGAAAGAGAGCAACCTATGTGTACTATTGAAAAACCTCGATGATTAAGAGGTTGAACTGGAACTATTTTGAAAGCTAAGAGATTTGAACGGATTATACTGAGAATAGTTTTGAATCTGGAAGAACTGACTTCTTGGAGAAAGACTTCGTGAATTATGTTGAACACTTGAGGAAGGGAACCCTGAGACTTTATGAACTGTGTTGAACACTTGGGGAAGGGAACCCCGAAATTTTGTGAACTGTGTAAAACACCTGGAGAAGAGAACCCCGAGCCTTTGTGAAGTGTGTTGAACTTCTGAGGAAGGCAGCCCTGTGGCCTTTTTGGAACTGTTTTGAACCTGACAATGGGAAACGAGAAATAAGCCATGAGCTGGAAGAAGCTCTGAACTTTATTTGGAACACTGTTTCTTTGGTTGCTGACATCCCTACGCATTGCATATATTTAGTTCTGAGTGCAAGTATAGGTTTTGGACACGGTCAGACTTTTGAGTTGAACTTTTGGCCGGAAGGATAGCTCAGAGTCAACGCGCTTGTCTTGGAAGCAAGACAGCACATAGCAACACAGGTCCGAATCCCGATCTGGCGCTTAGAAACTGGTCTCCGGTATTAAGTGAGTAATAAAAGAAGAATTATAATTATAACTTACTGAAACAGACTATCCTTTGTTTTCTTTAGGTAGGGAAATACCACCTTAGCATTGGGCAAGTTAGGCCTTAATCCATCCTGACATTTAAGAAAAATAAACCATTCATTTTAAAAACTGAATCTGTTGTTTGTGTCTTACTTCATGATGCCGTCACATTTTCTTGTAGGGCTTGGATACAGCTGAAGCAGGCAAAGTACTTCCACACCCTGGGAGAACCTATTTTAGAATGTGCTCCATTTTCTTTGCCTATTCCCCTGGCTCGTCTTGCCATCTCCAATGGGAGCGAGTCACCAACAGAAATCCGGTCAGTATCCTATTCTTTGTCATCTTCCTCCTCTGGCTGACACTCCCCATCTTGTCATGCTGCACGACGGTCCCCTTCTTGCTCTGTATTGACCTTGTGTTCCACATCCGACTGTGACCATATCAGCTTTCTTATGTTCTACCTCCTACATATATTCCACCTAGTTCCATATATCTGTCTCCTTTTGTTCATTTTTTCCCTGACCCTCATCTGCCTGTTTCTATTGCCATTGATCCTTTTAATTGTGTCAGAGATGCTGTTGTTGACAGATCCTCCCCTCCCCACGGGGGTCCATCTCCAGCAACTGTCGGTTTGAATGCAGTGCTAACTGCTCTAGACTTGCTGGACGTCTGGATGGAACTTCACTGAGGGGTTAGAGGTTACTGTTTTTACTCATCTCCCCACAAACTATACACCAGGATAGATTACTTTTTTGTTGGGTCGGGACAGGTTGCTGAACTTTGTAGTGCTGAATATATAGCCTGCTCAATATATGACGGCTTCCCATTGGTGATTGAATGGAAAATTAATCCTATGCCTATCAGCGCCCTGACGATCCTCAACTGATTCCAAGTGAATTCATTATGGATCTGCTTAAAATTGCCTTGACTAAGAACTATTTCAGGTTTAAAGGGAGTTTCTACCTACAAGTTAAAGGTACCACGATGGGTGCAGCATTTGCCCCCAATTACGCGACCCTATTCATGTGGGCTTTCGAGAAGGTCTCTATTTTTGACATCTCTAATCCCTTTTTGCAATCGATTCTTTTTTATAAAAGATATATAGACGATATTATTATCGTGTGGGACAAAACTAATGGAGACCATGAACAATTTCTGACTTGGATCAATTCATTGAATGATCATCTCAAGTTTACCATGTCTGCAGATAGTACGTCGATTGCATTTCTGGATCTGAAACTCAAAACTAAGGACGGTGCTATCATTGTGGATCTGTTCCGCAAGACCACGGATCGAAATACGATTCTCCACTTTGATAGTTTTCATCCGCAATCCTTAAGGGAAAGCATTCCCTATGGTCAATTTTTAAGAGCTAGGCGGAATTGCAGGGACAAGAAATTGTGTGTCTCAATCTAACATTATAGAGAACAGATTATCTTGGCGAGGTTATCCAGCTCACATATTGCGACAGTCCCGTAAAAGGGCGAGATATCAACACCGTGAGGTATTGTTGGCCAAGAATACTTGTAATAACCAGAACCAGTCGCATATGGTTTGTGCCATGACCTACAGCACCCATCATGCCAAAATTAAGAAGGTAATCGCCAAACATTGGCACTTACTTCAAATGAGTATGTCCAATTTCGAACATCCAATGTATGCCTTCAAAAAGGGCAGGAATTTGAAGAGTTGGTTATCTCAGGCAGATAGACTGCAGACTATTCAAGGACCAAAAACCATTACTGAGATGTGGGGAATTGAAAGGGTTACTGGGAACTACCCATCTGGCAATTGTTGCCAGTGTGGTTCCACTACAGCGACCAATACTGTCACTATCAATCATAGAGTCAGGAACCTCAGGGATCACACCACATGTAATTCTAAAAACGTGGTTTATGTGATCATGTGTCCATGTGACAAGACATATATAGGGAAAACATCTAGACCAATTAAATTGAGGATCTCCGAGCATAAGTCCAGAATTAGGACTCGTAATTTTTCTTCACCTCTAGTTGCTCACTTTGTCGAATATCAACACGACTGTGAGAACTTACGTTGGTGGTGTCTAGAAAGAGTCATGGGACCAGACCACTATGCCATAGCCACCAAACTGTCCCAATGGGAACAATGGTGGATATTCAACACACTAAGGCACACACTGGGTTTGAATGCCCAGGAAGAATGGCATGTGCTATTCAATTAGACTTTTTGATGCCACAGAAGCCTTGGGACCTTTGGTTTTTTGGTTTTGTGGTTCTTTGGTTTTTTGGTCTTTTGGTTTTCTGGTCCTCTCTGCTTTATCATCATTATTATGTCTTGGGCACTTTATTGCGTTAGATTTAGGGACCATATGGTGTTCCTGGCCAAGGACCGTGGCCATGTAGTTTTCGAACATTGTCCACCACACATTCACAACCAAGTGCTTATTTGTGAGGCCACTGGTCTTGGTCTAGTTTTGTTGAGGTCTGCATATGCCCATCGGTATTGTTAGGCCACCGCCACGTCAACCTTGACACGCCCCCTTGTGCGACCGGCCGGGATGCACCATTAGTTTGGGTGCCCCTTCTTTTTTGCCATTGTTGCTTGTGACTGCAGCGTGTTTCTGGATAAAATATCTTGGCACTATAGTATGTGATTGCTGTCCATCTCACTTTTTCAGTATTGTGTCTCCTTACTAGGCCTCAGCTCCTGGTTCAGCTTTTTTTTTGTTTTTTGTTTTGTTGAACCACGTGCTATGTCACGTGACGTATGTCCATCGGCGCTTTTTAGGCTGCAGTCCTTTACCTAGTTTCATTCACATCGCGCAACGTGTCGCGTTACATTATATACGCCTTTCGGTGCATCTGACACACTCGGGTTGGGACGCATGAGACGTCAGACTCGATATGCCTTCCAGGTTTCAGTCCTTGGTCTAGATTTAGTTACATTGCGTGACGCGTTGCGTCACATCAGACATGCCTCCCCGTGCATTTGGCACACTCGGGTCGAGATGCATGAGACGTCAGACCCGACATACCCCCCATCGCATTTAACTCAAGACGTACGCCTACACAGGAAGTCCGGTGTTTTCCGACTTCCTGTGTTACTGTGTTAACAGCGTGTTTGTGGAGGTAAACGATCTGTATCAGCTAGTTAGACTTACATTTTCTCTTAAATTTTCTCTCTTTTCCATCTAAACTGCTTTAGTATACAGTTAGTTCGTTATTGTCTTTTACTTGCTTTAGTGTTGAGGATATGTAGGGTTGTTTAAAAGGTCATCCTTTGATAATGAGTGGACATGACAGATACACTGTATTGTGCTTGGACTAGGCTTAACTTGGCGCTTTAAGATCATTTTGACCGCGCCATTCTTTTTAACCTTAGATAGTCCAGCGATGCAATTTTATGGTCATTGTGGAGGTAAATGATTTGCATTAGCCAGCCGGACTGAACCTCCTTTTCTTGTCTTTTTCACAGTCGGTCTGCTATTGCGCCTTACTTGCTACTGCATTGAGATTATGATTGCGCTATTCGTATTGACCTCAAATGGTTCAGTGATGTTACTTTATGTACATTATATTCTGGGCACAGTAAACGACTTACTAGATTTCTGCGTCTTTCATTACTTTATAGACTTGGTTTAGTCTTGAATGACACCTGAGGTTTACCTTTTTGGGAACCTACTGAATTCCTGAACCGCTTTTGTACCCAAGGCCGTACCACAGATTAAGTAAACATCATTTGATGGTACCCTATTGGCAGATCCTAGTTAGATTGAAGGTGAGCACAATGATGCTCTAAGTGACTTGTGCATGAGTACACCGGGAACATTTCGGGTGATTTTGATTTAAAAATTATTGTTTCGTGCACACTTCTCCTTGATTGCAGGGTCTTCACCTTACCTCATTTATTTTTCATATATTTTTTTATTTTATTTTAGGTAAAAAAATATTTTACCTTGGGTTTTGCACGTCTATCTTAACACAAAGCGGAGGTTGACCCTTCTTTGGGCTCCTTTTATTTCACTCAAGTTCTATTTCAGAGAAATTCAATGACCACTTGTGGCCATTAGTTTTCATTATATATTTTTTATTACAGATCAAATTCATTTGGGATCTGTCTCTGGTGTGGCCGGACTGCTATTTCCAGGACTCCTTGTCAGGCTTCCAGGCCCACCCCCAAAGGGTTTGAGATCATGGTAATTAGATTTTCTACCCCAAGTCACTTTGCATGTCCTTACTTAGCGATGTGGGACCGGTTCCCCTTTTGGGGTCCTCAGATCACTTGTTTTTATGTATAAGAATTACGTATTAATTGCCGTATTGTTTACATGTGTGTTTTTTCTTTTTCTATTTTAGGCTTTATTATTATCTCTGTTTAGAGATATTACCTTTTAGTATAAAGGTTTTTTTTTTAATGTGTAGCATCTGTGTACGTGAACCAAAGACACATATGAATTTCCAAGAATGTATGTACGGGAATGCTACGTCCTGAAGAGGATGGACATCATCTGCAATTCAGTTAGATGTGTTTTCCATCAAAACTACTTTTTCCACGGTGCCATGCTCACTATACTGTTGTTATGTATCTGTGTCAGTTTATGCATGCCTCCTCAGTAGTCGACGTATAGCATCCCATGTCAGACTTTTTAGAGTATGGGGATAGTATTGTGAGGTTCTCTAGTTTCTTGTTTTTCAAACTATTGAACTGCTATATTTGCAAATGATTAACTTTCTTTTTTCCTGCTATTTGCCATAGTAGGATTTAATCAGTTTATGAATTTATCTTTAAATCATGCAGACTTGTTCAGTTGACCAGGATTTTCCCACTCGAGAGATTCCCTTCTCCCGGATGAGTTAAATCACCTGGCACTGACTTAAGTATATTTGGGGATGATTGTGACTTTCCCTCAGCTTGTGATTTGGCAATGAGTTTCCAGCAGTCTCTCCTTGAAACTAGCACTTTCTTCACACTATGCACTTTATTTGTGTTATATAGTTGTATGTTATATATTTACTCTTATTCATGTATGAGCTCTGAATTATTTAATAACTATTTTAACGTTTCTAACTAAATAAAGACATTTATTTCAAAAAAGAATTTTTGATTCATGTGCAGTGATCTGAGGGGTTGATTGAGGGACAGTTCCCGACATTGCTGGTGGGAATGTGCTTTTTTGAGTGTACTTGTTTGCACATCCGCTGGCCTGACTTTTGTTCTTTATTATCAGTGCCCTGACTGACACAGATTTAAAAAGAGAATTGCAAACCTCATTGACTGAATTTTTAAATCAAAATGTAGGGAGTGGGGCACTATTTGTGAAGCCATGAAGGTAAGTGACTAGAGGTGAGGTTATAGCAAGTGCTGGGGGCATCTGCCAAAAAATGTGGCAGGACTTAGAGGCTATGGAGGAGGAGATCCAATCACAGGAGGCCAGACACACAGGCTTGCAGGTGTTTAAGGGAAATCTATCTGAGACCCGCTCCCGCTGCCTAGAGGCATGGGAGAGGTTGTCCAAATTTGATTATGTCACACAAACCACTCAGGCACATGTGGAAGGGGATAACGTGGGAGACTTTTAGCGTGGCTTTGCAAAAGAGATCACCCTAGACCCCTAACCACGCTACATTATGATGAATACGCGGCTCAACAGAAATCTGAGATAGTGATCAATGACATCGTTACTACATACTACACTCAGTTATATAGCCACAATGAACAGGTGCCCCAGGGGGTCAAGAATGATGCTCTTTCCCTAATCTTACTCCTGAAGCTTACTGACACACAGCGGGCACTTTTAGACAACCCATCACAGTGGTGGAATTGATGTGTGAAACACCTGGCAGTGACAGACTCCCCCCTGAATTTTATAAAGCATACAGCTCTACTTTAGCTCCAGTGTTGCTAACGTTTTTTGAGGAAGCCTATGCTAAGGGTGTGCTCCCAGCTAGCATGAGGGAGACCCTGTTAATACCCATACCCAATCCTGGGAAACCAGCAGACAGATGCGACTTGTACCGCCCTCTGGCTATGCTAAATTAAGATGTGAATATACTTACATCAGTGTTGGCAGGGCATCTTTGTAAAGTCATCACTCACTTGATACATATGGACCAAACTGGGTTTGTGCCGGGGACGTAGTATCACTGTGACATTCTGTAGGCTGCAGCACGTTACTGAACAGACCAATCCCCATAAGGAACATTGTTTAGTAGCGTCACTCGATGCAATTAAGACTTTTGACTCTCTCTAATGGGAGTGGTTGTTTGACGTGTTACGGAGCTTTGGGATGGTGAGAGTTTTATTTGCTGTGTGAAGCTGCTGCATTTATCTCCAACTGCCGGGGTGAAATCAGGTAGACAAATATCTGGAGTATGGACTATACAGCGGGGGACTAGCCATGGTTATCTGTTGTCGCTATGCTATATATATATTGGCTCTGGAGCCCCTTGCGCTTTATCTGTGCCAGGAGTTTGCCCATGGTTTGGCCAAGTAAAGCAAGACCTGGAAACAGATAAATGAACTCGTCCATTTTAATGACCCAAGCAATTTAGATTTGAAATCCCGCAGATATCTAAAGTCAACTTTGTTAAGTTTCTACTCTATAGAGCGAGAGAGTAAATAACTAATGATATCATTCAATCAGACGCATGTGCTCCTAATTTCTAACCATATTTAAGAATAGCTGACTTGGGGTAATTTTATGCATGATTATTGTTTAATTACAAGTGAAAGTTTTAATTGTTTATCTTTAAAATTGGTAATGGCTAAATGGCCAAAACAATTGCCAGGGAGATGAACTAATCTGTTTGTTATGTCACACACTTAAAGAAGACTTTTTGCCCTAACTATTCCCCAAGTCAGGTAATATCTTATGGCATGTTTTAAGGGGTGCAGCCTTTAACCAATGTAGACCGGCCCTATTCTTTTTCTTGCATCATTAACACCTGCTTTTTTTCCTTGTTCCTTTTAATCTACCTCCAACAGGCACTAAAGTTTAGGAAAAGTTCTGTTGTGCTATAACATTAGCTGCTCTTTGTACTGCCTTGTAATTGTATTTATATATGTGGGATGATGTGTTATTTATGTGATACTGACTTTTGGAATTAATTTCAAAATGTTTTAAACAAGTATTTTGACTGAGTTTTATGGAATTGGGCATTTCCAAATAAACCTGACTTCATGATTTATGATGATTTATTTGTGGATTTCTTTTGAAGTCTCTTTGAGACTAACATGACATTTTTCTGTGCAGGGTTTCCACATCTATTTTCTGGTTTTTTTCTTCTTCTTTTCCTACATCACAGTGTGTAGCTGCTTCATTTGATTAATCAAGATTTTCCTTTTAGTGCAGAAACCACCCATCCCTCCTGTATGGACGTTTAATCTGATAATAATTTCAGAATATTTTAACAAAGAGAGAGGGCTAGGAAGACTGTTTTAGTATAACTTATACAGTATAAGGCATGTTTACAGAGGATATTTGAACTTCCTACTGTAGGGAACTCATGGTGGCAACAATAAAGACAGACACATGTGATCACAGTTCAAGGGTGTTTATTGAACTTTATAATGGGTGAGATAAACGCCTAATATAAACCTAAATCTAAGATGGGAGCAAGCTACGACCATCAAATAATAACAGTAAGGCAGTCCTAGTGGTGTCTTGTCAAATAAAAATGGCCTCAACTAAAACAACATATTTCCAGTCTACTAAGTTACAAAAAGAGTGTGGGATAATGTTCACCAGAAAAGAAAGAAGTGTTCACGAAATGATAAGTCAGGATGGCATAGCTGGGTCTCCCTTCCCCACGTTTTAAGCACGGGATAAAGCAGGGCTTCTGTGTACAGCACACTCCTGGGCCTCTCCTACACAAGGTTCACTGTTCCATTCACCAATATCAGGACCTTCATGGGTCAAGTCTCTTGTCTACAAAGTCTCTTGCCTTAGAAGGCCTGCTGGACCAAAATAACCAACAAACAAAAGTTCCTTCAGTGATCTTGCACGGCAGGCGATTGCTCTTCGCTCCTTGGATCTCCCTCCACCATGCTCGGATCCTACTTGCAACTTGGGCCTCCCTCCATTGCGTTCACTACAGCGTTTCACTCTAACCACAATCTTCTCGGGTGTATAAAATGTCACCCTGATTTGCAGACAACCCTCAACCAGGTTCACATTTGCCAATTTCACAGGTCACTTTATTTTATCACTTTCTTAGCTTTTCACTTAGCTTCCGACCGTCCTCTGAATGAACACTCCTGCAGCGCCTGACCACTCTGCAGCTGGCCCTTTTCTTGGTTTTCTCAAAAGTTCAAAACACAAGTTCCTTGTTCACATATAATTTTTCTGCTTGCAACCTTGAGCTCAACACAGTTCAATTTGCTATCAGCTTTCTCTGACTCAGCCGCTGTGTTGAACCCTCTGGTCTGTTTCTCCTATGGAGTCAAGGATGGTACCACGGTAGCCAGGGTGCCTCCCTGACTGTGTTATCCACCCGGGAGCCCCCTGTGCACCATTGACACCTGTCACACCTGTACTCCCTGGTCTTGTAGTTCCTTTATTGGAGGCTTTGTAATTCTGACTTTAAAAGGGCAAGGGCAACTCCCTCCTCTTCATCCTTTCAAGTCTCACCGTTTTTCTCCTCCTGTTGAACTGCCTGTCTGGAATAGATGTTCCCTTATGCTTTCGGCCTTGCTCATTGTGTGCTCTTGTGCTCTGCCTTTTATCCCTGTGGTGGAGAAGGTAAAGGGCCATCAACTGTGTGTGTTTCTGGTGAATTTCCTGACTCTGCCTGATCCTTGTATTGGGACATGTCAGGTAAACGGCTCTGGTGTTAGTCTGTTGTCTTTCTCTGAGTAAGAAAGTGTTTGTGTTGGAAAAGGGGGGTGGAGCTTCAGTGCCCCACTTCCACTCCCTGAAGACTCCCCATCCAGGTGATCCTCCCCCACTGGTCCACCTCCAGGAACTGGATCCAATAGCGATAGCCGTGTCCTTGCCATGTGAATGACAGATCTCCAGGGACTAGCGGGTGAGACACCTTCAGGTTTCTCACACTACTCTCCATGTTACATATTTTTTATTTTCTATTTTAACACTGTACGTTTAACAATCCAAGTGTCCATTCTAAAGCAAAATCCAGTCTTGTTCCGAGTTCACCCCAACTATGGGTTCAGATGATCTACGATTTGTCTGAGAATTGCATGGATATGACAGCTCTTCAGCTGCTTGATATGTACCAAGAGATTCTTTGTCTACTCCTCTTTCAACATTTCTGTTTTTAAGCAAGCAGAGATATATATTTTTTAAAGGTGCTTTTCCATAATGAGAGAAACTGCTGCTCCTTATATGTGTTCCTTTGGAAGTTATAGAGATAGACCCAGCAATCTATTTCATATTCCTGTTTTTATGTCTTGAGGTCATAGTTTGTCTTTATACTGAATGAAAATATCTCCAAGTTGTGTTGGGCTTCAGTGAATACATTTTGAAGATGATAGCAAAGATGCTCAAAATATCCATAAATAGAAGAGGGATTAATGAATGTGTACTCCCGTGCTCAGTCTAACAGATACTGAGGTAGTAAAATGTTTCTACCAATCCTGTGTTCAAAAGGGGATACTGATGTGGCTAAAGTCAGGGTAGATCTCACAGCCATTAGAACCAATGTTAATCATAAGTCCCAACTGGGTCGAGAAACCACCCAAAACCTCTTTACCAGAATTGTCTTTTTATATCGTTGTAGCCTCCCCCCTCTAAATGCTGGGTGGTAGCTGATGTGCAATTTTCTCTTCAATCCTGGAATTGATCACATCTTACCTCACAGGTAAAGTGTCTACCTTGGTCTCACCATATCCTTTGAGGAAGGCGGAGAAAAAATATGGTTGACTCATAAAATGGCATCATTCTCCTCCTTAGGATGTTTGGTTGTGAGTCCATTTGGTAAATAGGCAAATAATGTTCCAAAAATATTTCAAAATATATTTGTTAGTGCAGACAGAACGAATCACTAAACCAATAAAATCCATCTGTAGTTTGGACCATGGTAACTGCATTCCTCCTTTCTATAGAGGAGCCCAGTGGGTGGGAGAACTCTGTTGGAAATGAGCACATACTAGACACTTTATTAAATATATGTTTAGGCCTTGACCCATGTGTGGCCAATAAGTGACTTCACAAAGGATCTCCATTGTGTTTTGGCATTCTCTATGACCGACAGAAGCTGCATCATAGTTGTGATTTAACATTATGCTTGTGAATGAGGTATATAATACCCAATGATCATAACCCATTGGGTGTCCTTAACCAATAGTCCATCCTTTGTTTGGAAGATCTTCTGGAATTTCATTAGCACACTGAGATGTTCCTTCTCTTAATAATCTTGTTCAGACAGCGAAATGTTTTCTGAATATTGTAGATAACAATAACATTTCAGAATGATTGGATTTCCTTATTTAGCAGAAAATAAATCACTATCTGAAGCGTCTCTACTCCATTGAAGGGGGGAAAATTCACTTTCATCACAAGATTTTGATTGAATCACTGTTTTTATTTGTCTTTTTCCATGTAAATGAACTCTCATTGTGGAGCTAGCGTTTTTGTTAATTGGTCTGCCAAATAACATCCTGTTTTGTTAGGGCTCTCTGTCTTAAAGTGACCTTTAATGTTCTACTGGTAAACTGTGGAGGTATTGACTTTAGCTTTCATGCCCTGCCTGGGGTGGACATGGCTTTGCTTGGGCCTGCCTTAGCTCAGGCTGACAGACCGTTAAAGGTCATGTCCACCCTCCAGGCATGGCATGAAAGCTAAAGTCAATACCTCCATTCATTTGAATGGGGAAGAATATGAGCTCTCTTTTATTTTGTATAGTTGCTAGACTGCTTATTTTATTTCCTGAGTTATCCGTTGTTTGACTTCCGCCCTTGCTGAATGTCTGTCATGGATAGAAATTCAATGTGTTTCCATCGTGAGTGGGGAACCACTCATCATTTGGTGGAAGATTTAAAAGTCCAGTGGAAGACCCTGCACTATCATCTTGTTCCTTCACAGATGTGGTTGTGATGTCAGGCACTTAAATATTTTGGAAATAATGCATACTTCCTCTGGATGTTTTAAGTGACAAGTGCTGTTTAAAGGGAGATAACTTGGACTTCTTAACTTGATCGGGCAGCAAATTTGAATCCAAAGGACCGGGTTTTTGCAATCTAAAGGAGAAAGCCTTCAAAGTAAATAATTCCCTGGTAAGTAAGATGTGCATTGTGGAGCCATGACTATCACTAGATGTGAGTGTTAATATTTCCCTATTTTGATTTCTACTTTCGTAACCCCATCTACTGGAATCCCTTTTCCATCTAAATTGTTTAATTCTCCAAGTAGTAGTTTGAGGATAATTAATTGATTTTCACCTCTTTCTTGGCTCAAAGTGTTGAGTACTTCACGAGATATCAAGGCCGCCTGATACCCAGCACCTATGAAAGCCAATAAAGCTCACTGTCTCTGAACTTGAAAAGGTGCAATAAAACTCTTGTTTTTCATTACCAACTAATAGAGAAAGTGTGATTTAGTGGGCAACAGAGTTCAAACACTCACGCACCAGGTTTCGCAATTGTCAGAAACTCACTGGTCACTTTAATAGTTCTTCCAGCAGCATGGCTCACACAGCCTTTTGCTTTTGATGGCAGGGTTCCAGCTCCTGCCCTTCCGGCACTCCTGTGTGGGCCTCTCAACACCAGGGAACAAGCATCTCGGACATAAGGGAAAGGGACAACCTTCCCACATGGCTCCTTCCACATTCTGTCCATTGAGCCCCATCTCCCACGCCACACTCCCACAGACTGCCTCTCTTTGCAGCCCCAGAGTATCAGTGTCCTGCTCAGATGAGGTCCCTGCTGGTTGCACTGGCCCCTCGCTGCTTCTCCTGTTTATACTTTCCCTGCTCGGCTGGACCTCCTCTGCCCTTGACAGGATGCAGATGTGAATGTCTAATTAGCCCTGTCTGACCACAATCCAAAGGACATGCCTGACCTTCACAGCTCTTGCCAGGCATTTTCCTTGTCCCAGTACCAGAGTGGTAAAAGAGTGCAGTCTTCAATGCTCTTAGGTGTCTCTTCTTCATCCCAGTACCTGAGTGCTGATAATGTGTGGTGTTCATTACTCCCAGTCTCCTCTTCCTCTTCTCAGTACTGTTAAGTGTCACATGTGGAGAAATAAGGGGAACTGAGTTACAATAACCCATAAAGCTCGGGAAAGGGCTAGGTTTATCGTCAATGGGATAAGAGGAATACAATGTCTCTCCTAAGGGCACCCACTCCCAGTTCCCAAGGACCCTCCACCTAGGTGATCATCCCTCGGAGTTACATAGGAAATCGAATAAATTAATTTCGAATAGCTCTTGACTTGTGTGACGGATTTAGCTGACATTTTGCAGAAATTTTGTATTTCCAGGTTCCCCCAGACTGGAAAGTTTGGGAAAGATTAATTACAAAATAAAAACATTATATAGAAAACAAAAAAGCACTTTCAGCCTAGACACCATTAATTTTTCCATAGACATGAAAGGTCAATATTTGTTCAACAGCACAGACAAAACTGCTAGACAGATTTGGACCAGGTTTGAAACAATTTGAGCACAAAGCATGGACTCACAATCCTTTTGTGATTTGAGCTTATTTCCGTCCAGTACTTTAAAAAAATATTTGACGGGGAATGGGGTACCCCCTTCTCCAAAATAAATAGCTATATTTTTTTCGGTGTTTATAAATTAAAATGCCACCATTTTATTCTTCTCAAGTCATTTGCAGGTCAAAAAACATGCAAATGCCACCAGGCAAGAGATGGGGGTAGGCAAGAGGACACCAAGTGAAATTTGGGAGTTGGAGGGGGGCAAGGGACCATGTTTGCAAAATGAGACTCTAACATTTTTCACATACCCTCTGGTGTAACCTGGGGTATAGCCGCAGCTACCCAACATTTCAACTGAAACTCCATTATAGAAACAACATGTGTTGGGGGGGATGGGAGAGGGCAGAAGAGGTGAGGAGGCCATGAGGAGAGTGGGGGGAGAAGGCATGCTGTTTTTCCCAATAACCAAGGCTATAATGACTACAAATAACCAAGGGTAAAACCAAGGGTATCTTTAGTTCATTACAATGTAACTGAGGATATAGAAAAAAAGTTATATTTTAAAACGTGTATATTTTTATAGCTACAGCGACTTTGGGGGTGAAAAATCACTAAGGCTTGGTAGCAATTTAAACTGCGGAAGCCCTGGTAGTGTTGTAAAATATAAAGTGGCCACTGACCGTGGCCGAAGGCTAAGGACAGTGGTACTGAAAAATATACAGTAGAACGGAGCCCACATTCAGGCACGGGTATCCGGCGCATCCAATAACACGGCTGAACTTTTCAAAAACTGCAGCGAACTAGCCAACCCCTCCACAGTCTCCTCCTCCCATTCTCCTTCACTGGCCCTCTGCAATGTACTTGTCTCACACTTTGCCACCAAACCTCAGGGCATTCTGACCACCCTTTATACACTCCCTCTCAACCCATCCTACTCCCTCCCACATCTCTCTGCATCCTCCTTCCTCCTTTTCCTCTTTCTCTCCTGTCACACCTGAAGAAGTTACCAGAGTTATCCGCTCCATGAAGGTCTCTTCAAAACAGGTCGCCCCTTGCTCATACAGGACTATAAAGGATAACATTTGCTCTTTTGCACCTGCTGTCACTGATTTCTGCAATCACTCCTTTTTCACTGGATCTTTCCCCTCCCCCTTAAGCACTCCCTTGTCGCCCACTCCTAAAAAAACATCCTCTGACCCTAACTGCCCTGCCAGCTATCACCCTATCTCCATCACCCCTTCCTGTGAAAGTTACTTGAGAAGCTGTCCTTGCCCCAACTTAACTCTCACACTGAACTTGTTGGTGGCCTCCTCGAGCATCCAGAGGCATGAAAACGGTTCTTCTGAACACCCGTGAAGAACTGCTTGCATCTCTGGACTCCAACTCCCCAGCTGTCCTTATCCTTCTCAATCGTTCCTCTGCATTTGACACAGTTAACCATTCCATCCTCATACAAAGGCTCCACAATACATTTGGTATATCAGAAAGGGTACCATATTGGCTGTCCTCCTTCATGACTAACTGCTCTTCCCAAGTCATCCTAGGCTGCTTCTCCTCTCCTAGTTCCATCTCCACATGTGGTGTCCCCCATGGCTCTAAATGCTGCCACTGGCTCTTTAACATCTACCTTGCTCTCCTTGCATGCCTCATCTCCTCTTTCTCCTCCAATTTCCAGTGTTACGCAGAAGACACATAGCTCTTCTTCAGATTCCCTATGGACCCTCTTGCACACTCCATCATCCCTGACTGCCTATCTCCTATCCAGTCCTGGTGCGCCTCCAATGATCTCTGCCTCAATGCTTGTAAAACTGAGATCCTTACCATGGGACTCCAGCTCCCCCCTTCTTCCCTTCACTCTGTCCTTCCTCCTTGGGCTACCCCCCTGTGCCTTCAACTGAAGCCAGCAAACTAGGAGTCATTCTTCGACTCCTCTCCTTCCTTCCTCCTTCACACTCAGGACATTGCCAAGAAGTCCAACTATGAGTTCTTCCTTATCAAATGAATTCTACCGTTTCTCACTCTCCCTCAGAAGCTCAATGTGACTCAAGCCCTGGTTCTCTCTAGACTTTATTAATGTAACAGCCTTACTGAATCGTCGTCCTTCCACTCTGCGACCCTTGCAGCTTATCCAGTTTTGGGCAGCAAGACTTACCCTTGGCTCAGGTCCCGCATCTCTCCTGCACTACAAAGTCTTCACTGGCTCCCAGTTGCTGCACAGATTAATTTTAAATCACTCTGCATCATCCACAAGGCTGTCTGGGCCCGGGCATCATGCTATCTTCAGCTCTATCTCACTAAATACTCTCCCTCTAGACCACTTCACTCCTCTGGCACCAACTCTTTGTGTAAAGCATTTTTCTAAACCGAGGGCAGGGGGTCTTTCACTCTTCCCAGCGGGCTCCGTGATTTGGAACAGCCTCCCCCTAACCCTGCACCTTGCACAGGATCTTCTCAAATCCAGAAGCTCCTTAAGACTTTCCTCTTTTCCTCATCATTGTCTCCTTCTCTCCTCTGCTAATCCCATAGTTACTGAAACGGTGTCCTTGGCCCTTATGCATCTTCGGGGACTTGACCTCCCACACCAATTCTTTCCAGCTCCTGTCTTTCCACAGCACTTTGTATCTAAACTCCCTTTGCTCTGGAGAATTGAATTACACCTCCCGTGGCCCAGCGCCGTGTAGCACTCAACATTCCTAACACTTAGTCCATGGCTCACCCACAGACATGGACTCCCCAGCACTTACTCCCTCTTCCTTTCTGCACTTGCATGTTCTGAATATTCACAAGGCATAGAAGGTTTGTCCCCCACCCTCTTCCCCCTCTGCTCTTAAATATTCTGTTGTAAAGTTGTAATGTATTTGCCACTCTCCCTTCCTCCATGCCCTGTGGGCACTTTGAAGCAGTATATTCTTATTGTATAAGTGCCTAACAAGCAAACAATTACTAAATGAATAAATACAATAGGCACGCCAAAAGCCATGACCAGTGGCAATGAAAAATATACAGTGAGCACGGATGAAGGCCATGGAGCATGGTGCTGAAAAATATACATTGGGTACGGCCAAAAGCATGGCAAGTGGCAGCAGAAAATATACAGTGGCCATGAAAAAATAAATCTATGGTATAACAAAACACTTGGAGTTCAAGGAAAAAACTTTAGTTGAGTGCAGGTAGGTTGAGTAAAAATGCAACAAAACCCTCGAAATTCAGCGCATTGGTAAACTCAGGACCGGTTTAACTCAGTGTGTACCTGTTCCAAACCCCAAGAGCACATATATATTATAATAGAAGGAATTTACAATGCCAAAATGGCATTATGGGGGATATGTCATTATCAGGGAGATCAACGGGTCCTGAATTCCTAATGCACTGAATTGCCAGAGTTTTCCTGTACCCTCACTTCCCCTCATCTTTGGGGTTAGGGAGCCACAATCATTAGGTTGTGGACATGAAAACCACTCCTTTTCCCACCCCTCCTTGTTCCTCCTCTGCACAGGCTCCCTTACCTGCTGTGCATTCCTCTGCCTTTGCACAGGCACCTTTTCCTTGCCTTGCCTTACTGTCCCGGCTCCCTTGTCGGCCTTGGCTCCTTCACCATCCTCCACTATCCCTCTAGCTCTCTTGCCACTCTCGGGGGGACCACCATCTCCTGCGCCCCCCCATGGAAGACCTTCAAAGATGGCAAGCTGCTTCATATTGGCACGCTTAACTCTCGCTCTGCTGTCAAACACTCGTCTGACATCTGCAACCTCCTTGAACGCATGGATCTTGATGTGCTCGCCAGTGACATTGACCTTCCCAGAACGGATACCTGTGTCAATAATCCCAACTCAGGCCTACTTCTCCATCAAATGCCTAGTCTGCTAGCTCACTCTCTCTTAAATCTTCTCTCCTTGTGGCCACCTTCTATTGGCCACCAGGACAATCCACTCTCTTCTTCTCAAATGGGCTGACCTGGCCTCCTCTATACTCTACTCCTCTCAACTCCTCCTGTTTGGTGACCTCAACATCCATCTGGACTTTCCTGACTTCTCAGGACCCTTCAGCAACCTATGTTGTTCCCTCTCCCTCTCTATCTTATCTTCCAGCTCCACATACACAGCGGGCCACACTTTGGATGCTCTCATCTCTACCAACATCCCTCTCTCTATCCCTCTCAATACCTTTCTCTCTTGGACGGACCACTCTCTTCTCTCTTCAGACTCGAAGCTCTCCTCTCCTCTTGCATTGAAAGTCACCAGACCCATGAAAAGAGTGACAGCAGCTGCCTTTTCCTCCACCTACTCTCTGCCTCCTACCCCTGCGGCTGACTCCCACCCTGACATAGCACGAATTAACCTATATCTCTCTCCAACTGACTATAGCTGACTCCAACACCCTTGATACTCTTGCCCCTCTCATGAGTGCCCGACTGAAGGCTTCCAAAAAGTTCAACTCTTGGTACGACTCTGATCTGGCTGCCCTTAAACGCAATTGGTTGGCCGCTGCATGGAAATGGAATGCGTCAGGTTGACCCTTTGACAAACTGGCCTGCCGTCTCCTTAAAAGGCTATATCGACCAATAAAAGAGTCTTTATTCAAGCCCACATCTCTGCAGCATAAAACAGCATGGCCTAACTTTTCAAAATCTGTAAGGGACTGGCCAATCTTGCAGCAGCCTTCTCTTCTGTCACACACACCCAGGACCGTTGCTCGGTACTGCCTACAAACTTCACTGCAAAAATCCAAGACATCCTTTCCTGTCTCACTTCCACACCACATCATACACCAACACCTCTGGAGCCTTCCATGGCCCCTCCACCACTGCTCCTCTCTTCTCTCACTCTGATCACACCCGATGAGGTCACCAGACGAGTCTGGTCTATTAAGGCCACATCCAAACAGGTGGACCCCTGGACCTCCAAAACTGTTAAGGACAACATTGACTCTCTCGATTCAGCTTTGGCTGATCTCTGCAATCTCTCTTTTGCCACTGGAGTCTTCCCAACTTCTCTTAAACACTCCCTAGTGCACCCTCTGCTTAAGAAATCCTATTCCGACCATTCCGGCAAACTGCAGCCCCATCTCTATCACCCCTTTCCCGGGCAAACTCCTGGAGAAGCTGGCTATCTCTCAGCCCACCCTCCACACTGAATCTGCTGGTTGCCTCCATGACCATTAGTCTGGCTTTAGAGCCTCCAGAGGCATGGAAACTGCTCTTCTGAACACCTGTGAAGACCTGCTCTCAAATCTTGACACTAACACTTCCCCTGTCCTCATTCTTCTTGACCTCTCCTCTGCCTTTGACACAGTAAACCACAACATCCTTATCACATGTCTCTGTGACACCCTGGGAATCACAGGTCAGGCTCTGGCGTGGTTAACCTCTTTTCTTTCTCTCTACTATCACTCGTTCAACCTGTGGAGTCCCCCAGGGTTCTAACCTATCGTCATGGTTCTTCAATGTCCACATGGCTGCCCTGGCTGATGTGATTGCCATTTTCACCTCTAACTTCCAGTGTTATGCAGATGACACGCAACTCTCCTTCAGGCTACTCTCAGCCGGTATGACGTCCCTTCATTGCCAGGCATTTCAAAGCCTGCAATTTAAAAGTGTACAAAATAACATGAAAGTTCATCTAATTTGTTTTGGGGGCATGGGAAAGGGCAGATAAGTGGTTGGGGGAGCCAGGTATAGTTAGAAATAGGTGCAGGAGGGGAGGGGGCTGCCCCCTGGAAATAAAACAATGTGATGAATGTTTTCATTATTTCATACATATTTAAATTGCAGGCTTTGAAATGTCTGATGATGAAAGGACATAGAGCCCCTCAGCCACCACCTCTACTTCGCTCATATTTGGCTGTCTGTCCGCAATTCAGTCATGGTGTGCTGCAAAAAACCTCTACCTCAATGCCAGTAAGACTGAGATAATTTGCATTAGGACTTCTGCTCCTGCTTTACCACTCTCACTCTGGCACACCTCCCTTGGTCCTGCTCCCGCACCCACCTGTGAGGGAAAAAACCTTGGTGTCATCTTCGGCTCCACTCTTAAAGGCATCTCTTAAAAGTCCAACTACCAGCTGCACCTCATCAGAGATACTCTTCTTTTTGTCACCTTTCCCCAGAGGCTCACTGTCTCCAGAGCCCCGGTTCTCTCAAGGCTGAACTACTACAAAAGCCTCTTTCTCAAACTCACTGCCTCTGCTTTGTGCCATCTGCAACTCATACAGAACAGAACGCGAGACTTATCCTTGGCCTCATGCCCAGGGACTGCATCTCTCTGGTGCTGAAATTCCTCCACTGGCTCTCTGTGGCTGCAAGGATCAAGTTCAAGACCCTCTGCATTGTCCACAAGGCTTTCTGAGGTCTGAGACCCACCTATCTGCAAAAATCCCTTCCTAAATACTGTCCCTCCGAGCCCTGCGCTCATCTACCTCCAACCTCCGGCGAGTGAGTCAGTTCTCTAAGCAAAGATTTGGAGAGAGATATTTATTCTCAGCAGGGACCTCCCTCAGGAATAGCCTCCCTGCCTCCCTCCGTCTTGAGCCTGATCTCCGTAAGTTCCGGAAACTGCTTAAGACATTCCTCTTCTCTTCCTCTCGCTCCCTCTACCTTGCTAACCTCTCACTGCTTTATCTCTCTCTCCCTCCTTTTCCACACAGCATGCCCACTTGCTGCCGGGCGTATCTCAGAGTCTCACAGTTCCCTGGCACCCTTGCCAGTCCTCTCGCACTTGCCTCAGGGCCTGGACTTGCCGCATTGCTACTGCACCTGGTCAATGACCCATGAAAATGGCATCTCTAAGCACCTACCCAGTTTCTGACTAACTGGACGCACTTGGATTCTCCCCCCTGCACTTTCCTCCCCTCCGCACCTCCCCTCTCCTGTACCGTCTGTGCACTTGCATGAACAGAATGTACCAGAAGATAGTCTTATCTATTCTCCTTGTCTCCCCTCCTTGCATGGTGGCGCCTCTATGCACTTGGAAAAACTGCAAAATCGTAGTCAGACCTATTTGCTGTTATCTACTCTGTTGATTGTATTATATACACTTACTCTGCCTGTGCAGACTTGTATCGTTTGGAAACTCAAGGGCTCTGCATGGCTGTTGTTTTTTTCCCCTTGTTCCCTCCCTCCTTGTGAGCTTTGAAACACTTGCCTTGTGTATAGGCGCTTTACAAATAAACATTACCATACCTTTGTGCTTTATCATTTCTTTATTCAACTCCAATAAGTTATGTGTTCCCCCTTTCCCCACTCATATTGATGCAGTAATCTCTGGCTCTTTAACAGCTGCGGTTCGCTCACACCACTAAGCAGGGTTCTTTGACGCACATCTGGGTGGCGTGGTGCAAAGATGACTGTGGGCGATGTACGCAGTGTCTGGCAGGTGCGGTCCCATACTTCCGACCTGGGCTCCGTTCCTGCATACTGACTTAACTAAACTAGGATAGGACAGTCATGCATCAGACAGCCTTCAGCCTTTTGATGGGCCGTTCAAGCTCCTTTGTTATCAAGGTCCCTACACTGCTCTACTTTTATGGAGTTACACCTAGCCTAGGTAGGTGCACAATGTTGACGATGTCTAGGTAATGCCCCCATCATTCTGAACCATACATTAGCACCCTCCACTCACCTCAACACTTTTACCAATTATTTGGTGTGATTAGGAGATTGTGATCTATGGTGTGATGGGGAGAGGCGGATTGGCAGGGGCATGCTGTGTTGGAGCACACTAGATGGGCATCCCACTGCCTTTATCCCAGGGGTCTGTAACCTGCACCTCTCCAGATGTTTTGGACTATAACTCCCATGATCTCTCACCATTGGATATGCCGACTGGGGCTGACGAGAGTTGCAGTCCAAAACATCTGGAGACACAAAGAATGCATACCACTACCTTAGACTTTGTCCTTGTGCCTGACAAAACAAATATAACTGGATAGCTCTTGCCTGTCTAAACCAGTGGATACATTTCAGGATTCCTGTAACTAATCATTATAGCATCTACATTTCCCAATTTAATTGTGACTCCGGTCTAAAGAAATTGCCCTAGTGAAACACATCCTCGTGCTTGCATAATAGCAACTTTGATTCAAGACACCACTGACATGTTTTTCTTGATGGTGGTTGCATAGTTTTGTGGAGGCAAGATAGAGGCCCAGGTTCTAATGTGCTTTACTACAGCAATACTGGCCTACAGGCTGTCTAAAGTCATAATGCTAGGAAGGAAAGCAAGTTCCAGGACTCATGAGGACATTTTGCATTCTATTGATCACAGATGAGCCTGTGAGTGACAGGAGAGTTACAGGAGCTGTCGTCATGCAGTGATCCTGCAACTGGTAGTGAACTTGGAAGATGCAAGTTCAAAACTCTCTGTCTTTTGAAACAAGGTTGGAGTAATAGTAACATTTGTTTGCATACTTCTTGTGATCTGCACTAGTTAGAGTTACTTTGTTATTTGGTTTTGTCAGAAAGGTGGAATGCAGTGCTAGGAAATGTGAAAGGCGCATACAGTTTAAAGTGCCAAGTACCAACTACTGATTATGTCAGAGGTGTGCACTTCAAGCAGACTTTGAACAGAGAGCATGAGATGTCAGGGAACTAATAATTCATTACAATTTCAAGATTTGTAATTTGCTCAAAGAAGGATACTCATAGGATAGTAAAAGTGTTAAAAGGATTCACCGACAGCTGTTCAACAAAACCTATACGTATTCATCGATATTTTGCAGTTGCTCATACGGAAAAGAAAAGCTCCTGCCAGGTTGTCTGTAGGTCAGGAGGAGAAAAGATCCTCACGGGTAATGATGCCCAATATAGAGGCAAATTATATGATCACAGACATAGAATTACTTTTAGTGGATCTTGGAAAAGAAAAAGAAACTCGAGCGACCTGTCACAGAAATACATTTGCGAGCAGAAACCAAGACAGCAGAGTCACATACAGCATAGCCCCCCAACAGTGTACAATATCAATTACGCAAGGACACCAAATGAACCCAAATTAGGTACTAGATTGAAGCAGATGCAGTTAAATAGTGTGATATTACACCCGACACAGCCATAGAGACAGATTCAGAACCAGGAGAATAGGAACCTGAACCCAAATTGTAACACCCAAAGTGAGTCCATTCACGAACAGATCTTGCCATTGTTAGCTGAAGTTCCCAGGGGTCCAGATCAGAAAGCAGGGCAAGTTTACATTGTACCGACTAAAATCCAATCAATGCATGTTGTGCCATCAGTATCTGGTAAAGAAGGTTGTGTTGAATTAATCAAAAGGAATGCTTATCCATCTCAGAGAATAGATGCATGCATTCACAGAGTACCTTATCAGCCAGAAGGCTTAGGTAACCAATCAACAGAAGACACCTGGGTGTGCATGGGCATTCAAATAAGTCGTGTTGAAGAGGCCTTAGTTGGATGTAAGGTGGGCAAAAGATCAGTAGAGGGAAATGTGGAGTATGCAGAAGAGTTATATGTGGTTTCATTAACCACATTTACCTCCACCACCATTTGTACAACTCCTGTTGACTGTACAATTGCTTTCGCTTTTAATGGTGTGGGTGCCCCAAACTCCACCACCTCCCACGCCACCCCATGCATAACCTAGACATGTATATATATATATATATATATATATATATATATATATATATATATATATATATATATATATATATATATACATGTATGTTGGTTGTTTGACAACAACAGTAAATCAAACGGTGTTCTAAGAAAACGTGCTTGATGAAACCACAGATTACCATGCAGAATATAATATCATTGTGAACAGATACACTGTGCAAGCCTCAGATGATGCTGAAGAATCCATAAAAGTGACCAATTTACACCTTAGTAAAAACAAAAATCTACCAGGGTACATATAAATAATGTTAACTATGGTAACTTCTAATCAGGAAGTGACAGTAGACATGAGCAGCTCTATCCCCAGAGCACTTACAGAAATCGAGCATCATCTCCGTGGTGGCTCTTATATGAATTGTCATGACCTAAAGTAGCACATTATTGAATTGCAATTAACTTTTGATTTGATATAGGGAGCTCTCCAATTGAGAAAATACAGGATGAATAGACTTCCTAATGATATTGCAACAGCTTCTCAATCTTGCACTGCAATGCAAACTAGTTGTAAGGATAATTGTCATCATACAGGATCTTGGAATAGAATACTGCAGTGAACACCTATGCTTGTGGAACCCGAGGAGTGGCTGCTAATTCATTAATAGGAATTTAATTTAAAAAACTCCAACACGTATGCCCACATGTTCTTCTATATTCTTCCCTTTACATGTAATGGTATTTGATGCGACAAATGCTCAGGTGGTGGCAAGTGGAGATCTGCAGATGAGATGGGGATGCTAGCACAGGTGAACTGCCCCGCAGCTGGCATCGCAGTGAGCAAGGAGTAGGTGGCTGGTGGCTTGGGGAGTCAGCAGTAGTGGTGCTGGTGAATGCAAGGTGATGACAGCCTAGGCCCCTTGGAGGGAAGTTCTCCACCGGCCCCAGAGGTGGACAATCATGGTTTACAAAAAGTGTTTTTTTCCGGAAGAGTGGCTTAATGAAATGGCCTGAATGCCAAGTCACTCACCATCGTGTTTTGGCATTGCAGCAGCAGTCCGCAGCATGCTTCATTGTGTCCCCAGCAGCAACGCTCAGTCTGGCATGTGATTCCCCCGAGAAGTGCCTTGCAAGCCGAGTAGGGGAGAGCGTAGATATCCTGCCAGGCATTGTCCACGTGGGGGCGGTATGAGCTCTTATAATATTGTAGCCACGGGAAGGCAGCGTAACCCGCTGCTGGCCCTCAGTGGCGGAGCAGCTTCTGCCTGCTCATTGTTCATAGCTGCATTGGGATAACTTGGTTTCGCACACATTATGCATGGTTCTGCCTGGGGATCCAATCACCCCTGGGTGAGCGACACAGTGTCTGGTTGCCTCTGTCTTAGGATCAAACAGTCTCCTCAGTAGATCACGAGATAGGATGTTGATTATGTATGAAGTGCATGAAAAATCTGGTCCAGCGCTGAAATTCCCTGGTCATCTTTTTTGCTGTGACAGGTCTGGTTGTGAGCCCAGACTCTTACCAGCTGCTTAGAGGCTCCCATGATATCAGAATATGCATCTTGATTTTTGAGACTGGGCTTTGTCTCCAAAAATCTGCCATCCCGAGAAATCTGTCTGTGCCTGAAGTCCTTTAAGCAGTCGTCACACCTGGTGCAGCACACGCATATGTACACTGGGGAGCATCCTTGCGAGTGTACCACTTGAGGGCGTATTCATAATTATATTCACTTATCCACCCTGATACATCACCATTGCTATCACAAGGGGTAAGGGGAGCTTTAGTACCCATAGTGCCACCAGCTCAAGAAGGGAGCCTATTCGCCGAGCTCCCCTCTCCGTCTGCCGCAGGAATCTTCATTCATTGGTCTGGATTTCCTTTCTCGTTTGCACCTGTCTTGCTGCTAGGCCACCTGGATCAGCATGAAGTCCCTGTGGCCTCTGACTCTGGACACGTCGCATCTACCTCACCATCAAGAGTCGCTGTGGATCACTCCACCTGTGTTTCATCCCACCTGAGTCGCCTTCCTTCCTCCTCTGCTGGAGAAGCGCAATACCCCTTTTGGTGACCTGTGTGATGTTGTGCACCTGATTCATCATGTGCCTGCCTTGCTGCCAGGCCGCCTGGTGAGTTCATCATGCTTTGTGCAGTTTCCGTGTGTCTCACTCTCTCCCCCTTCCATCTCTATGCCCTCTCCCTCCATGGAGCTCTCCATATGCCCTATTTACTCTAACTGCTACTCTATCACCTATCCTACCTCTCTTTTGAAGCCTGGAACGAAAAAGTTCAAGAACGATCTCCTGGTCTCCATCCCAGATGTGCCAATAGCGGACACCTACATCAACGCTTCTTCCAATCAGACTAACACAGACATCTGCTCTGTTGCTCCCTCTCCAGACCTATGGACTCCCCACATGGTCTCTGTCCTCTCCCGTTTCTCTTTGTCACTCATTAATGGATGCACCAAATGGAAAGTACTCTTGACAAGCTTCTCATCCTCTAGGTGCATCATGATTGCTATCAGAATGGCACTCAGCCCAACCTCCTGCTTTCATGATTGGCATCTTCCATGAGTCCGGAGCAGAGTCCAGTCTGCCTCCAGTCCCCTGTGTTTTCCATTTGAGAGGAGCTGCACGACGCGAGTCTGAGCTGCGGAGCTTCAGTCCTCTTTCTACTGGTACTGTTTGTTTCCTTAAAAACGCTCCGAGAGCGCGGAGCGGAGTCCGGAGCAGAGTCCAGTCTGCCTCCAGTCCCCTGTGTTTTCCATTTGAGAGGAGCTGCACGACGTGAGTCTGAGCTGCGGAGCTTCAGTCCTCTTTCTACTGGTACTGTTTGTTTCCTTAAAAACGCTCCCAGAGTGCGGAGTGCGGCGTGGAGTCCGGAGCATAGTCCAGTCTGCCTCCAGTCCGCCTTCATCGTCTTCAGCGTCGAGAAAGCCATCGAATACTTGAAAAAGCAAGAGAAGTTTCGAGACCTTTACCCGTGGCTGGTGGCGGCTAGTACTGGTAAGACCTAATAATGGTGATTGACATTCGACCGCAAACGCGGCAAACAACCCAAAATGCCCGAAATCGTGGCGAGTCTTCCGCTCATATGGAAGCCGCTCTCCCTGTGCAGAGTGAGACTGTAATCCCTCCGTCTCCCTTCCCTTCCCTGATCATCGCCTGCCCGGGTACCTTACCTACCTGTCCGCCGCTGTTCCCCCCGCTCGATGATGTTGGTGGCGTGGGATGTCCCCCTTCCTCATCTTGCGGCAGACCGCAGTTCAGTTGGACTCAGAGAGTCCGCCTCATAACCCCTCGCAGTCACTGGCGGTAGGAGCGTGTGTGGTTTTTTCGGCTGCATCTAACAGAGCGGTGGTACAAATGGGGAAACATTTGGCTGAGGAGTCTGGAGCTATAAAGTCAAACAATGAGACTCCACAAAGCCTCGGTACGGCAATTAGTGCGAGAAAAAATGCATTTATTGCGGCAGCACCAAAGCTGAGCTTGCCTAAAAATTCAAACATAAATGCGACTATGACAGCTGAATCGACCGGTCTTCTCCCACAGCAACCACTGGAATGTCGAAATGATCGCGAAATAAGCGAAGCGGCGGTGAATGCGGCAAACCAAAATGCAGCTCAGACGGCAGTTGTACAGAGTTTGGGGACCCACACGGCAAACAGGCCATCTTCTCATTGATAAAATCATGACAGTTGAAATCAACACTGCTTCCTTTTTGTCCCTGTTCGATGTAACAGACACTGAACTCATGGCCCTAAAGTTACCTAATGGGTCGGATTCTCAGACAAACTTCTCCTTTGTGCCGCCGTTAGATGGCGACTCACCAAGTAAGCTATCAAGAAGCAGGGTTGATATTGAAACAGATGCTCTTGATAAAGATGCTAATTCACAACAAAGATCGATGGCAAGTTCATCTATAAATGCCGTGCTTTTGCCGCCCTTGAAAGTGCCATCCTTCTCCAACCATAAAAAATGCTTAGAAAGTGATTTAGCAGGACGCAAAGCACGGCATACGGAGAGACTAACTGCAGACTACCAAGCCGTAAAAAACAAACTGATACATAGCTTCTCCACTGGTTCCCAAAGTGTTTCCTCTTTAACACATAAGCCGCTGGTAAACGGCGAAAATGGAACGAAAGGTGCCCCAAAATCAAATGAGATGCCGAAATCTTGGACCAGTACACCGCAGCAAAAAGAAACATTAAACAGCAAATATACGAACACAGCCATAATTAACAAAACACAAGCGTGTTTCTCTAAAGATCTGATTGAACACAGGCGTTTTCATTGTAACACAAATGTGCTACTCCAAACATCAAGAAATGATGGTGGTCCTGGGAAACTTGATGACACATCGATTCCAGAGCTGGAGTCAACGACTCATAGTAAAGAAATTCTTTCAGTGGCAGCGGGAATCCAGATCCATAATAACGTTCTGGCTGCAACATCATTAGCTTTGATCCCTTTTATCAAACTCATTGAATCACTAAATGAGTCTGTTAAAGATCAAAATGCCCTGCTACACAATTTGACAAACAAAATGGCTTCACTAGAAGAAAACAATGCAAGATTGACATCAAGAGTTGAAAGAGAAGCGGATATCTCTTTACAATGGCAAAATCGACTTGGCGATCTGGCTGCGAAAGACCACATAGATAAAAACAATCAAATGGAAGCCATTTTAGAAATGATTAAATGGTGTCGTCACTCGCTACCCCAGAGAATAGGTGATCCGGAAGGCCCACATAGAGAGAGAGTGTGGCCTCCCCTAGGAAGAACTACCCCTGTTCCAAAGCAATGTGTAAATCAAGGCGAGGCAATCTCCACCTCAACGTCAAGTGTGAACATGTCAAATGGCGTTGATACATCGCAGCCAAGAAAAACAAACACCGACTCTTCCAGTCCTACAGATCCTCAACAAAATTCCATCTTAGAACAACAAGCTGGTGCCTCTCTTCCCATTATATCTCTTGGAAGCACTAATACAGCTAAAAAAAATAACAACCTACCTGAGGCTGCGATGGTGGAAGCAAATGCACGAAATCATGTGCTTGCGCCGACGGCAAAAGAAACGGTGTCCTCTTTTGGCATTTTCACTGGGGCAGCCAAACTGTTTGTTCCCTCGATTAAGTCCAAAACAAATGAAAGATCCACAAAAATCCAGGGGAAAAACCAAAAATCAAACAAGCATGCCAATAAGTGCTGCTAGAAACAAAACCAAACAGTTTGTGAGAAACCTTTCTACACCTCAAAAGCTGGGGCTCTTTGCACGCAAACAAACAAATATGCAATTAGAGGAGCCTGCAAGTGCTCCCACAAGAAAACGGGTATCGCAAGATCTTTCAAAAACCAATGTGGTAGGACCGTCTAATCCAAATAAAAGGCAAAGAATTGAATCGGTTTCTGGATCAAAGATTTCTGATCAGAGTGTCACTGACTTACGCGATCTCTCAACCTATTCAGTTGACTCAGAGGAGTGGCCGAAGTCTCATCAACTTAGTGAAGGGTCTTGTCCTGCTCCAAAAACTGCTCTAGAGCAGAGAAAATCTTTGATGATCAAAGAGTGAAGGACATAGACTCAAACAGCCCAGGTTGAGAGCTTACACACAGGACTCCAATGTTGTTGTTCAACAACAAACAATACTGACCACCTCAAAGTTAAATCCTAGGATGATGAATGCACAGTGGCAAAAACAAAAGAATTCACATGAACCGAGGCCTGACAACCCAGTACGAAAACAAAAATCCTGGAAAATAAGACTCGAAAATATTTTCTCTGATGAAAACGAAGTGAATCTAAACCGGCATAACGTGATGCGCCTTTTACATACCTTTCCTTCTCTGAGAGCAATAACCACCAACGATATAGCCATTGTCGAATATATCAATCAAGATTCTCTCGACATGGTCTATTTGCACATCACATCTCAAGCAGTGGAAAATACCCTTTTAGCAGCAAAAGAGTAGCTGATGTTGTATGGCTTCGACATGACCATCGAAGAAAAAAAACAGAGAGAAGGAAATGGAAATGTAATGCGCGTGAACCAAGGGCAAACACAAGTACACCGTCGAGAAGCCTTAAGGAAGCACTTCCACATTAAAGAAAGTTCGGCAGAAAGTCGAAATACTTTCCCGAAAGCCACCATCCAAAACCATGCAACTAGATCTTAGCAATTCCAATTCAAAAAGGAGGAGGAATATGGTGTGATATGATGGAATACCAGAGGGTTCCAGCATCTGTTCCAGAAGTTTGACATCTCACTAGAAAACAACATTGCAGTGTGTTTGCAGGAAACATGGCTTCGGGAGGCGCCAATAAGAGACAGCTATTCTATCACGTTAAATCCAGCGGGGAAAAATCATTACGGCCGCCCCTTCTCTGGTCTTCTGACGATGATAAATAATTCCTCTGGTTGGGAGATAACTAAATCGTTCTCTCCAAATTTGTTCGTTCTAGGAACACTTATTACAAACAACAGAAGACCTAACTCGACATTTAAACATTTACTATTACTTAACATATATTGGAATACCGCCATGATTTTGTTGTCCAAGTTCATTCAATCAATAACAGACTTGATTGATGATAATATGGAGTCGTTGGCAGATTTACAGGTGATTATCTGCTGGGACTTTAACTTCTCCTGGTTCGATGAGAATCTGAAAATAAAAAAACATATGAACCATCCTCATTCAAACTGCCGAGGTTTCCAATTCCATTCAGCGATGACTGCAAGAAACTGTTTCATGCTTAATGGGCAAACAAAAGCAGACTGCCCGCCAAATTACACATGGAGGCGTGATGTTTCTAAAAGAACAATTGATTACTTTTGGGCCTCAAATACTTTGCAAAATGAGATCATTCAGTTGACGGTTCGGAAATCATCAAGTAGCGATCATTTCCCACTTGAATTGTCCTTAAAGGCACACTTAAAAAGAAATGCTGAATTGTTCAATCAAGCATTAGAAGTGAATCATAGAGGAAATAGATTAAAAAAAAACACCAAACAACTGAAGGCCTTAAATGAAATGATAACCTCGGAGGAGATACCGCCAGATGAGAAAATAAACTACTCTGCGCTGTTCGCAGAATATCAGACAAACTATAAACATCCAAAGTTTTGTTCTTACACAAAAACACACGACTTCAGTCCATTAGTGTCCTTTAAAAAAAAACAACTACAACGAGACCTGCGAAAACTAAAAAAAGAGACGGGTCAAAAAAAATGGATGCTAATGAAACAGCTTAAGGCAAAATATCGAAATTGGCTGAAAAGCTTTAAAATAATGAGAGACCAAGAACGAGGAGAACGTATTCTGAAGCTGATGATCTGTCATCAAACAACGGACATCTGGAACATTATAAATAACAAACAAATATCCCAGCAGGCAAAGATCCACCATGTCATCTCTAAGGAAACTTGGGAATGACACTTTTCCAAAGTTTTTGGAAGCTCTGTAACCCAGCTGAATGAGAAAACGCCGGTCTTTAGTCAGTATTGGTATGTCATCGAATCCAGAGCAGATATTTCTATAGCAATCAGAAATCTAAAAAACTCCCGTTCAGCCAGACCTGATGGTCTTTCCAACGTCACATTAAAAGCAAACAATGAGCTATGGACCACCTTTATATACCATCTACTTCATACAATAGCAACGATCAAGAGGGTACCGAAATCATGGAACACAGCCATCATAATACCTATCTTCAAAAAGGGGAGCCGTGTTGATCCGGCCAATTATTGACCAATTGCCCTTTTATACATTCTGGGGAAGATCTTTGCATCCTTTTTGCAGCAGAAGCTATCCAAGTGGGCAATTAGCTCTGGTCACTTTGACATGCGTCAGACAGGTTTTACCAAAGGGGTCGGAACAGAAGTGAACCTGACGATACTAAACCTGCTGAAACTAAAAGCCTTACACCGGGGGAAAAACCTTTTCATTGCTTTCATCGACATGAAACAAGCTTTCGACTCCTTAAACAGAGCAAAATTGTGGCAAGAATTGTCGAGCTGGTCCTGTCCGCCTGAATTACTGCAGCCCATTATGGCGTTATATGAAGAGACATCAATCAGGGTGCGAATTTATGAAGCTGGCGAGCTCACTGAGAAGATATATACCAACAAAGGAGTCAAGCAGGGCTGCCCCTTAGGCGCCCTGTTATTCAAACTTTTCATATCTGACGTATCTGAAGCCTTCTCTCAGACTTGATGCTTTCCCCCTAAGATTGATAACAATAATATCAGTTGGACTATATATGCAGACGATTTTGTCCTAATTGATGAAACACCAATCGGGCTGCAGAGATCCTTATCTGCACTGGAGAGGTACCTGAGTGACAATTCACTGCAAATAAATGTGGAGAAAACAAAGATAATGATAATTGGGCACTCATCTAAAAGAATGATGAAGAATTTTAGATGGAATCTTGAGGCTGTGCGGATCGAACTTACACCCTGTATACGATATCTAGGTATCGTGTTTAACACTTCAATCAGAGAACACAACTGGATTTGTGACCTCAAACAACGCATGCTGACTTTTGCGCTGCAAGGAGCCAAACTCCACGCTGAATATGGCAAATTCTCGCTAAAACCGGTTGTAACCTTTTATTTACAAAAGGTAGTGCCCTCAATTACGTTTGGAGCAGAGGCGGGCTGGAATATAGATTAACAGCTTTGGCCCACCCTTGAAGGCATTTTCTGGAGATGTATCCTTAAGTTAGCAAAGAGTGTATCAATGATTGCCCTAAGATATGAACTTGGGATTGAATCGATGCACAATATAGTCATATGGAAATCGTTAGCCATGCTACGAAAGATGTCATTGAAGGTCCAGGCACCAGCATATCATATTTTTACGAATATGGTTCAACAACAGCACTGTAGTATAATGCTAAACTGGTCCAGTGGTCTAATAAAAGTTCTTGAGTCAGCAGATATAAAGAGGGAGACACTTATTGAAACACCACAGATCGCTAAAAAGAAACTAAGGAAGTGGAATTGGATCCAGAACCTTGAACAAAGAAACTGCCTAACCTCGTCAATTGATTTGGGCCCGGTAATAAACTGTTTAGATTGTCTGCCCAGATATTTACAAAAATTTCCATCGAGGAAACATCGAAACCGATTCATGAGACTACGTCTGAATACACATAAAACCAAGGAGATTCTTTGGAGAAGAAGAGCGAGCAATATTGAGAACAAACTTTGCAGTTTCTGTGGAAGTTCGGTGGAATCAATTAAACATCTGATCACCGAGTGCCTCAAAATCATACAACAACGAACACGGTATCTTGAAGCCTTTGCTCCAGCTGATGAAGATATGAGCAACTGGTGGTTTGGGATACTCTCAGGAACAAACGTGTCTCTCACATGTGCAGTTTGTGATTTTGTAGACAACATGCTAAGTGAGGACCTACCTCAAAAAATTAAGGAATCAACCGTTTACTTGACAACAAACCGACTAATCATAAAAACATAATTTTGGACAGTTGTGCTTGTGATAAACATACTTGATATGATGAATGTTTTAAAGAGTAACATGGCTAACGGAAAAGCTGAATAGATGAGATGTTAAAAAAAAAAAAATACTGGATGGAACACTGTGTAGTTTACTTGTAAAGTAATTGTTACAATTAAAAAAAAAAAAAGATAGGCATCTTCCTTCGCTCATCAACTGAATCCCTTCTCCTGCAACTCCTCCATCTGCCACCACTCTTGCACCTTCTCCGCCACCGATGGGCATACCACATCCCTGTACCCCTTTTTGGAATACCATCACAGGTGGCAACCAGCTTCACCTAGCTACCCTCAACTCTAGCCCTGCTGTTAAGTACTCCTCTGATATCTGTCTCTTTCTTGAAGACTTTCTCCTTGACTTTCTCGTTCTCTCTCAGAGACATGGTTCACTGCCAGCTCTGTCACTGCTTTTGACACACTCCTCCCTAAGGGCTACAAGATCCACTCTAAGCCCAGGCCTAAACATTCTGGAGGTGGAGTGGCCTTGATCTTCCCTGAATGGGTCCCTGCTACTATCATTCCCACTCAGACCTACTTTTCCTTTCGAATGCTTCGTCTGCAGGCTTGGTGTCTCTCCAACCCTCTTGTTAACTCTCACCACAGAACTCCATGGGGCTAATTGGCAGTATTACTGGTACTGGTACTTGTAGTGCCATTAATACTGGCTATTTCTGCTGAAAGTAATTCCGCAGAGTTGGAATTACTAATAGCTGGAAGTAATTCCGGCCACCCCACCGACAAACTTAGAGTTCACAGTGCGCAAGCGTGCTGGTAAACGTAATTACTGGTACATTAATTCCACAACGGCAAACTCCTATTGAGGCCCTATGATGTTTGTTAAAACCTTCGAGATTTTACATGCAACATTGAAAAGAGTGCAAATGATGCCTGCCAATTAGACATAGCTGGCAAAATGTTCAATTAATTCCTACTTTTACCAGATGCAAAAGACAGGCAGATTAATTTGTTGTATGCTACTATGAACATGTCATTATGGTGAAAAACCAGTCAATCTTGCAGGAGGAGTGGAAAAGGCGGTTGATACACTTGTTCCGTGCCCCCACTCCAACAGCAAAAGTTTTGAAATCACCCAGAGTAAAATCAACAATAAGTCACTTCTGCCTTGGGATGGTGCCCTACTTTTCTGCTCTCAGGACTTGTGAAATGACCCCTATTCAATGTATTTTACTGGGGCAACAATGACTTAGCATTTTCAAAACAGCCATCATAATTTTCAGTCAGAAATGTACATAAAAATGACATTATCCCCAGAAAATTTCGATGCCTGCCTTTAAGATGGAATACTTTTGTTCCCACGGTTATGAACATTCTTAATCTGGCATCTACATTTCCCTCAAAATTGCCACTTGCCACATTCCATTGTGCCATCAACTGTTTCATGTCACTCTTATTGCTCCATAAATTCCCTCATGCCATGCCACCCTTGACCTCTGAATTTTACCACTGAACTCACAATGCTCACAGACAGGTCACATTTTAACTCAATTGCTCCTGATGTATCCCATGTCACTACCATAGCCCCTATAACCTATAACTATAACATTTATCATCCCACTGACCCCTAACCTGCCGCATTTTATCTCCTATTGTCCCTGATTTGCCTCATGACACCCATTAGCCATGTGCCTGTGACTTGTCACTTCCCTTTAGTCTCTGAATGTTCACATGGTGCTCAACGTGCACCAAGAGTTTCCCCTTCCCTTGAACTATGCAGTGGCATAGCACACAATTTGGGGGCTCCCATGCGAGCCATACTGAGCGGGCCTCCCTCCCCCAGATCAGAAACAAATCAAGGGTTACAACACACTCTGGGCCGGCCTAGATTACCACGCTTGTGAAATAGGCACAAATATTCTGCTGCAGGTGTACGTCGCACACTGCACTAGGAGAAATATATAAATATGTGTTTTAATTCATTATACAGCAGACTTTCTGAATAAAATTGGCTAAAAAGCCAGAGCGTTTGCAATTGTTTTATAGGGTAACACCAATCCAAAAGTCCAATACATGCAAGTCGCCAACAGTGCAGCAGAACAATAATGCTTTAATTAATTTAATGCTTTGCTATTAAAAAATGCCATGCCACAATGAAAACATGTCCAACTGGCTGCACAATGTAGACCAATCTAGACAAGTAAAAGCATATTGCAGTAAAGCATGCCAAGCCACCTTCAGACACACCTAGACTGGTTGCACCAAAATGGCAGTTGAAGCAATAACACTTATCGTGGTTATTTCATCACAGATGCCCTGACAAATGTACAATGCCATAGTAAGAAACTCAAATGACAGTCTAGCCAGCTAATTACACTTAACAGGACTGCCTTTTCAGACATGCCCAGTAAAAAAAAGGTCAAGCCAAACTAGGAAATTACTAGATTGGCTGCACCAAAATGCCTCTTTATTCACTAATAACACGTATCATGCCTGCTAAGCCTCAACATGGATGACCATTAGGATTTATCACATAATCCTCGTACCACCACACACATCCCCTCTCCATACCACCCACTGCCCCAAATCCCAAATTAAGTTCCTCTGCCCAGAATTACCTCCACATCCTTCTTCCTTGTCCCAGTGCTTACCTATGAGGCACATGCCTCATAGGTACGTACTACTTAAAAAATTGAAGTAGTTTGATACCTGTTGGCGTATTTTAACTATCTTGACTTTTAAAAGTAGCATTGAAACAAGCCTGAATTGAAGGGCTGGGCAGAAATATATCAGTGAAGGAGTGGTAGGGGCTTTGGAGGGTGATCACAAAGGCTAAAATGGATTTGAATTCACACTATACTCACCAGGATGTCCTATGTTGCCTCTATTGATTTCTGGTGCAGACGTTTGGGTTGGGTATGCTTGATATTGAGACGTGCTAGGGCTTTTGTCGGGAAAGGGGTTTGCGGTTGCCCATGCTATGGGACTGTCCTAGGGTTGTTGACTTCTGGAAGGAAGTGCTTGATAGGCTGGATATGATATTGCGTGTGGCATTGCCGAGATCTTCATCTGCTGTGGTTCTACTTTCGCCCAAAGGTAGATGTGATGTAGCACGTGATTTTTCAAGCTGGATTGATAATGTACTGAATGTGGCGAGCAAGAAAATCCTGAGAGTATGGAAAATGAGAAAAAAAGGCTAGTTGAGGGTTGGCTGTTAGATGTACAGACTCTTTCAAACTTTGAAAAACATATGTTGTTAAAAAAAGGGAGAGGATTTATCTGGAATTATGGGGGCCTTTTAATGACATGAGGATAGCCATGCCCCGCATTTTTTTACCCAGGACCATCCTTTTTGGGATGCCTGATGACCAGGTCTATTGGAGGTACAGGTTTCCGCCACTAATAATCCTAGAACTGGTCAGAGAGTGGGAGGATGACCTCACATCACCCACACCGTGCTCCCAAGCACTGAGCCCCTTGGAAAAGGTGCTCAATGTACTGCATTTCTTAGCTACTGTGTCATTTCAGTGGACAAGTTCCATAGTTGGGGGTGTCTCACAGGCCACACAGTCACGCTGCCTACACCAGGTGTTGGCGATCATGACTGTACACCCCTCAGTCCGCAGGGCCATATACGTGCCCAGAACACCTGCAGAAAGGCAGGCCGTGGTTCAGGACTTTTATGGGGTGGCACACTTCCCCAAAGTGCTAGGTGCCATTGATTGCACCCATGTGGCTCTACATCCTCCAGGAGCCACTGAGCACATCTATTGAAACCACAAGCACTGGCATTCCATCAATGAGCAGGTTGTATGTGATGCCAAGGGAATCATCACCTCAGTATATGCCAACCATCCGGGGCCCAGCCATGATAGTTTCATATTCAAAATGTCACCCCTAAACCGGGACCTGGAAGCTGGGAGGCATGGCGACACATGCCTCATTGGTGAGTACAAATGCCTCTGCACATGCATGCATGTCAGACACTGAAAAATGGGAAAACCCAACTTATGACAACCATTATCACCCTCCCCAGGGAACAGTGCTTACCCTCTGAGCACCTACATGATGACGCCAATACGGAACCCCACCAAACCGCCCGAGGTAAGATACAACACAGCCCATATTGCAACCTGGGGCATAGTGGAGCGCACATTCGGAGTGCTCAAGTCACATTTTTCGCTCCCTTGACTGCTCTGGTGGGCAGCTGCTATATGTGCCCCCAGTAGTGTGCAGGATCATAGTGGCAGCATGTTTCCTGCACAACGTTGCAACCCGGTGGGGCGTGCCGGTGGACATGGTGGTGTCCCCACATCCCCAACCACATGCACGGCCACTGCGCATGGGAGGGGAAAGGGCACGTGGTGAAGCAGCCCGTACCCAGCTTGTGTCAAATTTCTTCACCTAAAATACCACCCCTGCGGAGTGCACACAGGCCTGGCACATACCAGCTGACAATTGATGATGATGACAAAAGGGACAGTCAACTGTCACAACCATACCACCCTGAGATTGTTTACCTGGAAGTGCTACATTGTGTGCATCCCTAGCTACTTAAACACATCCAATGCTCTGTCAGTAAAAGGCACACATTCATGCAGCATGAAGGACTATCCCCTTGCAAAATAGTACACCCAAATAGTGCCATGTCACCCAACCCCTCCCTAACCCCATCTCAGCTACCCAACACACCATGGCATGGCATGCAATGTGAAAGCAACCAAATGAATGCACGACGCATGACACAAGTGTCACAAAGTGCACCGTCCCAAATGGAAACAGGCCAGAGACAATTCCCTCTCACTAATGAAAAAGAAACAGCATACATAAACAGATACTTACCAGCAAGACAAAACTTCAGTACAGGACCCGACAGTGGCAAAGTATGACATTAAAAAATTAAAGTGGCGCAAGTGTCACAACCTGACAAAGGCAGCACATCGACCCCTTCCATCCCCAGTGTGGTGCTGGTAGGTAAATGTGGAAGCGTACTGCATACAACATGAACTGCATCTGCAATGGAGACAGGCTTGTTAAGACATGAAGAAGGTACATGCAAATACGCAAAATGTCCTGTATGTAATACAATATACAAATCAACCATGCTCCACCTGCATCAACAGTCTCCACTAGGGGTGTATACACAGTTTGTACTACAGACTGCCCACACAACTTATGGGAGCCCAATGCCTCTGTGTAAGTTACTGTCACTTGGTCACAACCTTGCGAGCCCACGGAAAGGGGAAGCAGGAGTGGCATATGTGTCCGGAACCCAAGATTCAAACCCAAACACAGGACAAGCCTGCATGGGCCCAGCTGGAACACACAGTGGATACCTACGGGAGCCACACAAAGCAACACACAGTAACATGAATGTACAATCTTAAAGAAAATAGTTATCAACAGAAAAGTAAATGTAACTTTAAATAATTAAATGAAAATTAAGGAAAACAATAGAAAATGAACAGTAAACTAAATTAATCAAATGAAAATAGAAAAATCAAAATAGTAAATACATAAAATATAAAAAATAATAAAATCAAAGCAAAATTAAAAAATCAAATTAAACATGAAAAGAAAATGAAAATAATAAACTGAAAAAATCAAAAGAAAAAATGAAAATGGAAAAATGAAATTCTAATGACATTTTTCAAATCAGAATCAAATATGAACTACAAAAAAGAAAAATAAAACAAATATTCTATTTTGTCAAAAAGAAACATTAAAAAGAAAAACCAAAAATGGCCATGTGTCGACCAGGAGGAGGGGGGGCACCCAGGAGGGAGGAGGTACAGGGTGCACCCCAACATCCGCATGCGTGGATGTTGAGAGAAAAAAGTATACCCTCCATGGGCTCATGGCCTGCACGGCTACCCTATAGTGGGAGAACTGCCATCGCTGTCATCACCCTCTGGTGGTACATTAGAAGGTGTGCGTGGTATGGGAGGCAGACCACGCAAAGCCCAGGGATGCTCCTCCATGGCAGCAAGCATGCGGGTCTGAAAGTTTTGGTTCTGCAGGATGATGGTCCGGGGATCCCCATGCAGCAACTCATGGGTAGCACAGACTTCTGCTTGCAAAGCCTCGCGTGATGCCCGGATCTCCTCACGGGTTTACAAAACTTAGAGCTATAACATTTAAAAAAAATGAAAACCTCTCCCTAGAATCTGGAACTCGAATATTAAGAGTAAAGTGCATGTGGAGTTTAATCGATGCAGGACAACCCTAGGTGTAATGCAACAAGAAAGGGTGTCCTTGAGTTTCTGAAAGTCTAAAAACATGATACAATATGATAGGTTATTTATAACGCGTTTAATACCAAGAGGTTTCTAAGCACGGACCTGGGGATGGAACCCCTCTATGGGGCATTCAGTGTTGGAATGTCCGCCTGTGGCAGATATGGATACAGGGTCACCCCTCCACTATATTTGCTCCTGTTCCCGGGCCAGCAGATCAAAGGAGGAATGCAGTCCTGCAGCCTCAGGCAGTACCAGCACAGCAAGGTGCACATCACCTTGCCCCAAACAGGTGTGGTGCCCGGCAATGCGGTGGCCGTGCGCCACCAGGCAATACTGTGTGGGCATTGTGTGAGATATAGGGTGGCCACTTCCATTCTCCCCCCTGAAATGCAGGTGGAGCTCCAGCAG
Organism: Ambystoma mexicanum; assembly: GCF_040938575.1. Taxonomy (NCBI): domain Eukaryota; kingdom Metazoa; phylum Chordata; class Amphibia; order Caudata; family Ambystomatidae; genus Ambystoma; species Ambystoma mexicanum. The sequence goes on along the minus strand of NC_090929.1, from coordinate 845,184,196 downwards.
CAGGCAACAGAGTCCATGTGCCGCTCACACAGGGAGGACATGTTGGCGTCCAACGGGGACCGACAGGCTGGACCGGAGACTCTGTGCACAGCCATATCTACAGAGTCACAGGCCCACAGGGATGCACTGAGGTTAGAACACAGGTCCCTCCGAGATACTCTGGGTGCACTTGAGGTGTCCCAGAGTACAAGGTTATGACAGCAGCTAGAGCAGCTAACATGCACATTCTCAGCTGAGCTCCAGGAAACCCGTGAGGAGGCATCCCTGCCAGAAACACTCACCTGCGATGGGACATTTGTCTCAATGTCAGATTCAGCACCTGAGGCATATAGGTCTTCGGAGGTGTACCCAGAGATACCCGTGGACAGGATGGTCTGTAGGACTAATGGATTTTCACCCACCACCACCCCACGTCCTCCACTGGTGCCTGTTTGGGGCAGTGAGTACTCCTGCCCCTGCACCATCTCCTCCTCCTCAACAGCATCTAGTGCCTCATCACCTGCACAAACATAAAAGAAAAGTAATGAAAACAGGCATGAACAGCACAGCCGACACACATAGGCATCACAATCTACACATCGAATAAATAAATGACACATGTCACACATGACACTGACTCTGGCATGCACTGGCAATGAAGTGGAAGGGGACCCTAAAAGCAGACACTGAGGACTCCAAGATGGAAAAGCAACACATGTGCTGCATGCTGCATAGCACCTGCCTCACACATACATGATACATGCCAGCACACAGATGGCACGTAGCATAGCCATAGCAGATTTGACAAGGACACCCATATGGTAGGAAATCAGTACTGTCCCCCATCCATGTGAGATGGACATCATGAAATAGAACATGCAAAGAGTGTGAAAAAAACACACATGTGTGACACGCTGCAACAAAGACAGTGTTTACAAATACAGTGATGGCAGGCACATGGATACATCAATGGTTGGTCACTTGGACATGACAGAAGTCAATTGTCATGTTGAACATTCAAACAGGGCCCCGAAGTGAGAGTTTGCAGAACATGTGTAGGTGCACAAAAGTCAATCAACCTGATTGATGAAATCATTTCCATAATAAGTAAACAAATGTGGAGCATTGTGGGGTGAAATCTATGTCTTAAGTATGTTGAATTTGGGGCAGAAGGGCAGAGAAATGTGTGTTTATCATGCAAATGATTCCATCAATCAGGTAGAATGAACAGGAAAACAGTATCAACAATGTTGTGGCATGATGTCAGTTGAAGGGCAAGAGCAGTAATCAGGTGCAAAGTGTAAACTGCGGTCAGAAGGGATACTGTGAAACCCAAACCCAAGGGCGGGGGATGGTTTGGAGGCATCACATGGGTGACCTATAGCAGTCATGACTACACAGCCTCACCTGGCACTCAATCAGAACACATCATCCAAGCAACATACACATGTTTTGCACACATATGCATGGCCACTCACCGGACATTGCCTCAAGATCTGGTAGGTCTCCTACGCCATGGATCTGATTCTCTGTGATGAAGCCTCCAGCGATTGACTCATGTTCTGTGAGTACTTCCTCCTCTGGTGGAGACCCACTGCCAGTCACCAGAGTAGAGGCATGATTGGAAGCCAGCTTGTTTTTTGCTCTGCGTTTGAGGTCATTCCACCGCTTTGAGCAATCATCAGCTGTGCGCCTCATGAATCCAAGGGAACTAATTTGGTATGCAATGCACTGCCAGAGGGCCCTACGTTAAGCAGTCGTAGTCTTGCAACCTGCAGTCAGCAGCATTTTACGGCCATGGGCCGACACGTAGCCCACAAGTGCGTCTAGTTCCACATCATTGAAACTCTGCTTCCTTGATGTGCCGGAGGGGTGAGCGATGTCTGGTGTCCCAGCCTGTTCCGCAAGAGCACGATTCTTCCTCTTGAGACGTGGTGCGGACCCTGAGTGGCTTACGCCACTCTGGTCAGTAGGGGCTCAAGTGCAGGTGGACTGGGCACTGGAAGTAGGAAACGGCACAATGATCAAAGGTCTCATTGCAGGCATTGGCTGCTGGGTGCTGTTGCCAGGACCAACCTTGGTGTGATGGTCTTGGACCAACACTGTCCCGGCTGGGTGACTCAGAGCTGGGGTTGATTGAGCTGCAGCTGCCCCTGCAGCCTCCTCACCCTGGCTACTTGGGGCAGCAGATGACATTGCTGCCCCAGAACCACATGGCCTGGTGACAGCAACTTTCACCGCCACATGTAGCTTTGACTTCATGACACGGAATTCGGCCTGGGAGTCATTCCGTGCCAGTTCGGTGAACAATATGGGCCAGGTTAACAGGGCCTGAGCTCGGATGGTGTCAGCTGCATCTCCCCCATCCATTGGGGGGGCATAGGTATCCCTGATTGGTCCTCCACACACTGGCCTTTTGGGCCACCCTGCACATCCTGGCCACGTCCCCTACCGCGGACACCTCTTTGAGGTCAGCCACCTTTGCCTCCCTTACCACTTGGTCACCTCCCAACCATGGCACTGATGTTCTTGTGCGAATTGGAGGTGCAGTAAACAAATGTCCTGGGTAATTGGGGTGGAGGGGGAAGGGTACTAGATGGAATACATACCCCTGTGCTCTAGCAATGCTGACTGTGACCCCTGGGGGAAGATGACAGGTCACGCAGCGCTCAGGCACCCCAAAAACAAAATTTGCCCTGCATGTGCGTGTGTGTGTATTTGACATGTGTGCAACTGTGGTACACCATGGATGCATGTGACACCGACATGTAGGAGGCTAATTGGCAGATGTGACATAGTTGCTGATAATTGCACTGTGACAGGTGGTGGAGATGTACAGATGCATGTATGTCTGGTGGCGTGTGTGCATGTGTTCGACACTCCCCATGTTGCATGTGACGTCAGGCTAACCTTCGGATGTTCATGAGGTTGTATGTGTATCTATGCTGCTGCCTGCTGCAACATTCCTGTTAATTTGCGCATGTGTGTGGGTTCAAATGATATGTTTGCTGGAGAGTGTGATGCCATCTGTGAAGTTTGACACTGCCTTTCATGTGCAAATGTCATGTGTGTATAATACCATTGTACAGTGCCCTGATGACTGTGTTCTGTCTCTCCCTGTCTGCAGCGCCAACTGATAAAGAGGGCAGAGACGGTGCTGTGGAGCACAGCGGCTGGGATCCCACCGCCGCGTCCACGGCCGCAGCTACCGAGGGAAGGTCCAAGAGGCGGAGGTCGGAGGTGGACTCCTCGGCAGCAGAAGGGGCAGCTGAGCCCCCACAGAGGGCTATGGAGGTAGATGGCACGGAGTCATCCAGGTTGGTGGGGGGTTCGGTTGAGGAGGAGGCCGTGGAAGGCCAACGCACAGGGGCCTGGAGGGAGGATTCCACTGGTGCTAGTGTGCAGTCCAGGGGCAGGGACAGGAGGCAGCACAGGCCACCGCGGAGGTGCCTGTGTTTAATCCTGTCCCCGATCCAGTGACTGCATCATCCCGCACCAGCAGGGATGCCTTCGTCCAGACCCGTTCTCAGGGAGGAGATGTGTGAACAACAACTGACCTTCCTCTCCCTGCGGACGTGGCAATCTGTGACCGGGTTGAGCCTGTCCTAGCTAGGGTGGCATTGCGTCAACGTGGTATTCGGGATGACATGCAGACTTCTTGTGAGGAGAATGCACGTCATTTCGAATACCTCATTGACCGCGACGACCTACTAGGACAGGTCACTGTCGCTGGGTTCCTCCATGTGCTGGATCTTCTACCGACCCCCTCCTCAACTACACCCCCTATGCGCCAGTCGTCCTCTGTGCCATCTAGCTTCCCAAGAATCACCTGGGCACCCTGTGGAGCTGCCCCTGACCCAGCGGCCAGGCTGGTGGAGGACACATCCCTGCCACAGTCAGGAGTCGGAGGTGCAGCAGAGGTGGCCACCCCAACAACTGGACCCCAAGCAGGAGGAGGACATGCAGGCATTGACAGGCAGGGCACATGAACGTCAGCAGGCTCAAGGTGGGAGCGATGATGGCTCGGGGCCATCAACATCACAGGGCCAGGAATCGGCCGGAGGGCAGGAGGACCCTGGATTGGGAGTGTCTTCCGTGTGGCAGCGGTTGGGCCAGCAGATAGATGCAGAGAGGCGGCGGGCAGAGGAGGCACGGCTCACTATGCTCAGGGCGGAGAACTCCATGTGCAGGGCATTGAGGCGGGCTGATTGCCTCGAGACAACTCGCAGGGAGTTGGAGGCCACCATGACTGCATCCCTGCAAGACCTCGAGGCCAGGGAAGAGGCTTGCCTCCGGGAGGTTGAAAAGGAGTTCGATGATGCCCTGGCCCAGAACATGAAAGAGTGAGCCGTAGGACTTGCCTGCCGCATTTGTACATAGTTCTTTAGTGTTAGGTTTCCTTTGTTTTTTCTTTTTTTTGGGAGTTAATATGGACTTTGCTTCACTTCATGTACATAGTTATTTTTTCATAGGACTTTTTGGTAGGTTTCATTTATTTTGGGGATCATGGACTCTTTGGACTTGGTTTGTATATAGTTGAAGACTTGTAAATACTTTCTTTATGGACAATTCCCATGGATCAATGGTTTTATATTTTTTGGAATATTTTTTCAATTTTGACATTGCCGATGGACGACTTTTCTTTTTTCATGCTGTGGATTTTTGTTTTTCATTGGATTTTCATTACTTTTTGTTCATATCTGCCATTGTTTATTGATTTTCAAGTTTGATTTTCTTTATGTAATTTCATTGGGTTTTTAATACATTCATTCTGAGTTCATGATTGGTGTTGTGTACTATCATTTGTTTTGTGCATGTCTCAATGAACATTGCCTCAGTCATGTGTTGCCACTGTGTGGCTCTGTTGTGCATTTATGCATGGGCATGGTGGTTCTTTTAAGAGTGTCATGCCATGGGTCATTTGAGAGTGGGTGCTGTGGATGGTTGCATGCTTGTACTGGGGTGCAAGGGGGATTTTGGTTGGCATTAGGGCCATGGGTCTGTTTTGTTAAGACATGTTGTTTGGTGGGGCATGTGTCAGGGCCTGCTGGCAGGTGCCCGTCAATGGGGGTGGGGGGACATGAGTCGGGGCCTGCTGGCAGGTACCCGTCAATGGGGGATGGGGGGACATGAGTCAGGGCCTGCTGGCAGGTGCTCGTCAATCGGTGGGGGGGAGTTACATGAGTCGGGGCCTGCTGACAGGTGCCCGTCAATGGGAGTAGGTGGGGAGTGGGGGACATGAGTCGGGGCCTGCTGGCAGGTGCTCGTCATTGGGGGGGGTGGGTGGTGGGGGGACATGAGTCAGGGCCTGCTGGCAGGTGCCCATCAATGGGAGTGGGTGGGGTGGGTGGGGGACATGGGTTGGGGCTCCCATGTGCATCGTGCCATGTGGGCTGCCTGGAGGGCATGGGCAAGGGTGATGGGCTGCTTGCGGGGCATGGACTGGTGTGTGGGCTGGTACCCTGTGGTGTGGGATGCCAGCAGGGCATGGGGGGGAAACCCGGGCGGGAGTGAAAATCCCTGCGCACCCCTGAAATGCACGTACCCCGCTCGCCCCAGGCCTATCCCGTGTGAAACTCCATGCACACCCCCGAAATACATGTACCCCGCTCAAGAAACTCCCTGCGTACCACCGAAAATACACGTACCCCGCTCGTGCCAGCCCTATCACGTGTAAAACTCCCCGCGTACACCGGAAATACACATACCCTGCTCGCGCCAGCCCTATCACATGGGAAACTCCACGCACACCCCCAAAATACACGTACCCCGCACGCAGCAGCCCTATCGTGTGTAGAACTCCCCACACACTCCCGAAATACACGTACCCCGCTCGCGCCAGGCCTATCACGTGGAAAACTCCCTGTGTACCTCTGAAATACATGTACCTCGCTTGCGCCAGCCCTATCGCGTGTGAAACTCCACGCACACCCCCCAAATACATGTACCCCGCTCGCGCCAGGCCTATCGTGTGTGAAACTCCCTGCATACCCCTGGAATACGCGCAGGCAGCCCATCCACCCTGGGCATGCCCCACAGGCAGCCCACACCACAGGGGGGACTTTTTCCATGCAATTTACCTGGCACAAGCGGGGTACGTGTATTGCGGGAGTGCGCCTGGAGTTTTACACGCGATTTCGCTGCACGAGCGGGGTACCTGTATTCCAAGGGGGTGCGCAAGTACATTTTCATGCGTTTTGGCTGCGGTGAGCGGGGTACGCGTAGTATTTTCACATCATTACAGTGTAGCGGCCCTGTGAGCTGGTCCAGGGTTAGCACCGTATTGGGGATTTCAATGGCTTTTCCTTGTGCAAGGGGCGTTCTTGGGGGCGTAACAGGCGCTGCGGGATGTTCGCTGTGCCAGGGCTCAAAATGGCTTGGAAAATTCATGAAAATGTGGTGCGCCAGAATGCTGTTTAGCGCACACAGCTAGCACACGCTCCCTTTCTGCGCCGCTCGCGTGCGCTGCCTCTGCACTGAAATCTATTAATTATCCTATTAATTGATATGTTTATGATGAAATACCTGACAACATAGGAAGAAAGTTTTTAGGTTAATTTCATATCGGTATCATTTTGAAACCCATGTGCTGTTTAATTATTTGTTCTTCATGAAAATCTAAATAAAGTGTTGAAAAAAAGTAGTATTGTATTATTTCTCTTTGCTTCTGCTTTTTCTCCTCCTCTCCTCTGCTGACCTCCTGACTAACTTGAACTGCACTGGCTCCCTGGACACCCTATGATATCGAGCGCAGGTCCCTCCGCCGCCAGTGTCACACACCTGCACTGCCCACCTGGCAACCCCCACACTTGGGGACTGTTTCTGTGTCCCTACAGTCCCCCTTCCAGCCCTTGACACCTGATGTCTGCTCTTACCTATGCACTTGCCACATGCTGGCCGTTACTTTACTTATTGTTATTATCTATTCCCATGTACTGCACTGTCCCTGTCCCTTCGCACGCACTTGCGTGATCTGAAGGACACCTGGCCTAGTAGGATCATTGCCCGTCCTCCCTCTGTTCCCCTCCCTTGCCTCATCGCGCCTTGAAACACTTGTGTTTAGGCGCGTTATAAATGCCTTATCATATCATATCATATTATGGATTTAGTTGGATACCTGTTGGTATATTTTAAATGTTTATTGTACTTTATTTTAGAGAGTAAATTGGGTTTAAGGAATATTAAGTAGGCATTTGTTAGATTTGCTGGTAACCTATGTTTTGGAGTAACAGGTGTGTCGCTGCATTCAAACCAACCACTTCTTTATTGACATATGCAGCATAGTGACCTGAAGTGGTTGTGGAACCAGTGTGGTATATTATGCCTACTGTTGTGAAGGTTTTCTTGCCAAGAGCTACTTATAGCACAGGGATTAGTGTACTATTTGAGGTGGATTTTGCATCTTTAGTAAGCAGACAAGTTCTATTGTTTTTTAAAATATTGGCATAGGTGAGGTCTGCAGATAGATGCACGTTTTGAGTTAGTTCTCTGTAGTGAAAATGATGCCAGAGATTTACATTTTCAATGTTGCCAAGTATGTTGTGGCACTGTTTGTGACTTAATGTTTTCAAAATAGGCTGGTCTTTTACTGGTGGTAACTGTAGGAGGTCTCTGAAAACAATAATGTGCTTCCTCCAAACAGTTCTTTGTAGTTGGTTTTCAGGACTTCTTGCATTCTTAGATGAATTAAATCCAACATGAGTTTGGAAACCATGCGTTCTTCATCTATTAGGAGCGCTTCTATTTGTTTCAGAATTCTTAGTACTTCAGTAGCAGCTTCTGCTGATACCAGATGCACGGTTGTTATTTGTTAAGCTTTGTAGAAATGTGCCAATTATTTTAATTAAGAAAGTTTTACCAGAATCAGCTTCACCACTTACATGCAGGAGCAGAGGTTTATAATTTTTACAGCTAAAAGTTTTAATTACATATTTAAAACCATGTTCAATTTCTTAAGTGGCTTCTAGATAAATGGTGAGTTGTTCATCACTTATCAGTGATTTGAGCACTGACAAGTCTTCTTCAGATTCTTAGATTGATATATGGTATTTTCTACCTCAGGCATGGCTATTGCTGCTTTATTTAGAATGAGTTGCTTTCCAGGTGGTTCTTGGCTTCCTGTAAGAGAAGGCTAACTGCCCTCAGAAGTGTCTTTATATAGTAGAGCTTCACATTCTTCCTCTTGTTGGCGTTCATTGTCCAACATGTGCTTGTATTGTTTGAAATTGACATTGGTTATTCTGCTTTCATTTGCCTTGAATGCAGCTTCAAATGAGTCATGGTCACCTAATCATCCTCTTCTTTTCTCCATGGTTTAACATTTGTGGTAGGGTCATGGAATAACGTTCTCTATGTTGTGAAGATTTACATGATAACTTTACAAGATTAATTAGACTGGATCTTGTAGGTTTTACTAGGCTCCCTTCACAAGTTGAGACTGAATATTTGCCAGTTGTCTCATCTGGCATGACATTCTTTTGCAAGAGTAGTTTTGGGCTATGTCATGCAGGCATGTGTTTTCCAAAGCAGCACTTCTGTTTGGATAGTATGTGTCAATTAAATTGTTTTTTTTTAAAATGCTCTGGCTGTTGGGATAATTTGTGGCTATTGTTTCTATCTATTGGTCAGATTTTAGTACACTTTTATGGGAGTAAACTGGACCAATGTTTAGCCAGACAATATTGTCAGATTTTCCATATAAGGCTGTTCCTGTTAAATGGTCTGCAGCTTCATAGCACCCGCATTCTCTATCAGAGAGCATTTTTATACCGAAACTGTGAAATTTGTGTGACAATGTTTTGTCAGATGATATGTCATTCCAGAGGTCTTCTCGCTCTGTTTTCTCAGCTTCAGTGAGATAGGCTATGACATATCTTGCAACTGCATGGGAATTGTCTGCAATGTATTGTATGTCTATATTTGCATTCCACAAGAGGGCAATGATTGCATTGTAATCATTGATGTACTTGAATGCTTTGTCCCTTTTATAGTTGTATGTGTATTTAGGGGATTTCCCTTTCAGACTGTGTCAGACAGAAGACATCACACTATATACTTGTCCTGTTGTGCAAAGTGGTCTATGGAATCCAAAGCAACACTAAGTAGAGTATTTACCTTTATTTGTATGTCTACATCGGCAATATTTGCCACACTTAAGTTTTTGAAAGTGTAAGATTTGTGTACGTAGGTCACTATGTGTCGTTTCTGAAGGGATGTCACAGGTAATGTATTCTTCAATAAATTGGAAAACAGTGGCATCACTGTCATGGCCACACTTGTATCCATAAAAGCATGTGAATGTGTTGTGCTCCTCTGGTTTGATATTATTTTCTCCAAAAGAATTGTTCCACTTCTTCAAGTGAAGGGGTAGTTTTATTGCAGAGGATGTGCAGCACAGCAATGAAGCAATGGTTAAAGTTTCTTGATACATTCACAGGGTCAAGAGAACAGAGTTCTCCTGGTGTTTTTATATCTATTACCTCTTTGTTTTGGTTTGCAGTGTGTGAGATGTCATGCAAGTCTTCCATGCATATTCTGCACAACTTAAAGTAACAAACCATGTGGGTGGGCCCTGGTCCCTTAGCATACGACGTACCTCAGCGTGACATCAGAACCAGTATTTTTTTACCTCACATGTTTGCTAATAGATTTGTGATACTTAACTGCAAAACATAATCTTTGTCTTTTATCTTTTGAAGCAGTTGCGTAGCGGATATGTTTGAAAATCTAGAGCCTGTTTTTAGTAGGTCTTCAACTCCATAACATAGAGTTGCCAGTTCACTTTCAAACAGGAGGCGAAAAATGTATTATACATTTTGTCTGGATATGAGGTCTTCAGAATACATTCGTAAAGAGCGATGTTCTGATGCAGTAATTTGTGTGGCTCTTTCATAATTTCTTCCTCCTTTTCCTGTAGTAAAGAGGAGAGGAAAAGAATGTGCTACTACACTTTTCTCACATATGCTCATTGAGGATCCGTTGGCTTGATGCATTTGATATGTTTCTAATGCATCTTCAATGGTGTCTTTGGAGTGTAGTGTGTAAATTGTGTACTAGTCTAAAATGTTGGCTGCAGTAACAGTATCTACACATTCAAATTGACCAGTTTCTGGTGCGTCTTGAATTATTTGGGTGGTTGCTTTTAAGTTTTCCTCTATGTTTGTATCTTTGTAGCGTTCATTGTTTTCTTTAAGATATTGTATTGCTAGTCTAACTTTGTTTCAGTCGACTAGTTGTTGACAAACTTTTTTGTCTTGTATTAGTTCACCATTAACTAGTGCAATCAATGATTGACCTATGGGCTGTTGCACTGCCAGAGTTTCTACATTTTCTTTAAGATCTAATGGCAAATATACTACTTTGCCACAAATGCCTTTTAGTAACTCAGATGGAGGCAATTTGGTAATTTTCGGTTGAAGGCATATTAAAGCATGAAATGGGTGTACTGTTTGTATTATAATGCTCTCATACAAGTTAACTTGTTGGGAAGCTTTTGGGAGTGGGAAGATTTCTAAATTATTAGTGATAGCACGTGATGGTATTTGTTAATTGTCAAGCTTTGTATGGCAGTATGTGCAAACTATTAAGGGGTCAGTTCTTTGTATTTATTTCTGCTGTTAGATATTCATCTAATTGGAACCATTGGAATTCCTCATTGTCCTCTATTTTGTAGGTCAGAGCTACTATTTGTGTGTTCTTTTTATAAAGAGTTCTGCGACAACAGACAAATACTTTTTCTGGTATTTCAGCAGATGTGTTTTGAAACTATTTCTTTTTGTATGCGTTTGTAAGGTGGGTGGTGTTTGTGAGGTTTTCGCTAAAGTTTTCTAAAAGTACTGAATTTTCTAATTCAACTTCAGCTCCAAAATATTTAGTTTGGATGTGCTCTATTTCTCGAAGGAGTTGTTTGGCTGTTGAATGTAGGACAATGATATTAAAAATGTTCAGTTCTACAGCAGGATTTTTTGCATAGTACAGTATATGGATTTTGTATAATGGATTGGTTTGTTGCTAACATTTTGATTTGGTGAAAGGTGCCATTGTAAGCAGTTCCTGATATGTTGTGGAATGTGTATGTGATTATAGAGATGAATAGAGTGTTGTGTGAATGTGCAGTGGAGTGGAATGTGTTTTCTGCAGCAGTTTTTAAGGATAGATCGTGACTTTTTAGCTGTCGTAATAATAAGATTAACAACACTACGGCAGAAACATTTTTGTAACATTTATTTTGGGATTTTTGGACTGTTTTACTCTGATATGATATGATAGGTTATTTATAATGCACTTAATACCCAGAGGTTTCTAAGCGTGGACCCGGCGATCGAACCTGTGTTGCTCCATCTCGTCTTGCTTCCAAGGCGAGCACGTTGCCCCTGGGCTATCCTCCGGAGACAGTGGCCACGTTAACATTTGTAGATATAGTGTTAGGTTCATTAGTAGGTCAGGTTTTCTTTGTATATCTTTTTTTACTTTTAGATTTTGCAAGAGGGGCCTTACATTTTTTAGTTGTGGCTGGTTTCGTATTGTTGAGTGAGGTTACCAGCTCTTTTGTTTTAATATTTTCTATAAATTGTTTTAGAATATAATGACTATATGGCTTGTTTTTATTCTTATCTGCTATATTGTTTCTTTGTTTTCTATGGAGTTGTTTTTTTTATTAGCCATTCTGCTCTGTCTGTTGGGAAAAAAGAATGTTTGTGCTTGAAAGTTGTGGAATGTGTATGTGATTATAGAGATGAATAGAGTGTTGTGTGAATGTGCAGTGGAGTGGAATGATATCCGTGGTTGGGAATGTTGTAAGAGTAAGAAGCTGTACATGTGTGATAAGCTGGAGTTAGTGAGTAAGGGAGTGGTGGTCTTATTGGATATGTAACGACATTATGATGATTTTAGGAAAGCAGTGGTTGTCCTAATGGTGTTTTCTAGTGCATAGGTTTGAGGGTTGTGTGGGTTTAATGGATAAAGGGGTGAAGAAGTTTGTGTATGCATTTTAAAGTGTGTTGGTGGTTTGGAATGCAATGAGTTTAAAAGTTGTTGAGTTGGAATTAGGACCTCATATGCATAGGGCTATGAAATATTAAGTAAACAAAATTAATATATAGAGGTTCTTAAGCGGTGGATGTGTTTTTAGGTAATAAGGAATGGGTGGTGTATTGAATAAAGAGCAGTGTTTAGATGGAAATTGAAAGGGTATGAATGTTGCAATATATTGTTGTACAGTAGAACAGAATAATCTAGGCTAATTTGTAGTTAAAGTACCTTGATACAACTAGAGATATATACATGCTATATTAATGTACTTACTTTGTAGGATGTGCAGAGTGTTCTTTCTGCAATAGCTATCTTCTTCAATCTTCTTTTTTCCTGTAATTGTAAAGGAAAGTTAGTGGGTAGTATATGTGGTAATGGTGAAGTACTTTTAGTAAGAGAGGTTGGTATTTATTAAGGTAGTAGGAGTTGTTGGAAAAAGAGTTAAAAAAAGTTGTGTTATGGGTGGTGTAGTTAAGTATGTTAACTAGGTTGTTAGAACAATTGTACTATGGCCCTCATTATGAGTGAGCCGGTCTGGAAATAAAGGTGCCACAAAAAGGTTACTGCCACCTTTTCTGGACCAGCTCACTCTGTGTTTGTCGGTAGGGCGAGTGTACTCCCAGCAGGTCTGATCTGCCCGGAGTTCAGGCTGGTACCAGAAGGTTTTACACTGAAGCGCAAGCACCATTACTAATGGTGCCAGTGCTTTAGTGTTCCCATTCCCATGGATTCTTATCGGACTCCATGGGGAATGGGAAATTACTGTACTGCTGCCGCCTGTGATATCCGAGTAGTACTGGGATGTTAGGTGGCAGTAACAGTAATATGTGGTTGCCGGCACCCTACTGGCTTCCGGTGGGTTTTACCAGCAACTGCATAATGGGGCCCTATGAGTAGTGCTGTTTGGGACATTATAGGAAACAGGGCAAAAATGGGTGTGTAAAAAGATGCATATCTAGGTTATTTTTGTGCTGGTGATTTTAATAAGAGAAGTGGTTTGTTTGTTTTGCAATGCACGTGTAATGTGTCGCAGTGTTTTTAAAGACTAGGGAAACTGTGGCCTACTGGTAATGCAATGGCAGAGCGTAGTTGGAGCAGTGCTTGGTGTCTTATAGTAGTGGTTGGAAAAGAACAGTAGTTTATGTGTAGGTGAAGTGTTGTATATAGATACTTTGGCAGTATAAACATATGTGACAGCAGGTGGAGAATGGTGGCCTATAAGGGATGCAATGAGAAAGGCTGGAAAGTATGAGATTTACATGGAATTAAAAATGGAAAATGCTGTACATTTAAAAATGTTTCTTTTTAGGAACATTTTTTTGAAAGTTAAAAAAATGTATATGTGCATTTACAGCAGCACTGTGTATAACACTTTTCGCAATGAAAGGAAAAGCAGATCGAAAGAAATGATTTGTAGAACATTTATAAGTGGCACTTGGTGTGTGGAAGTTTAATATGTTGGCAGTACATTTAAGTAACTGCCAATTGATGTGAGCAGGTGCAGAATGCTGCAATACATGGAATTTGATAGAGTAGTTACAAAATAGAACATGCATATTGAGAAGGTTACTACACGGTAAGTGGCAGCAACCATATATATATATATATATATATATATATATATATATATATTTGTAAACGTGTTGAAAGACAAATTTTTAAAAAATATGAGCATACCTGTACTATGTCTTGTTAGATGCAGATGTTGTTGAATCTGCAAATAGAAATCTTGGAAAATGTCACAGTCGTTTTTGATGCAGGTGGTTGTAAGTAACAGGAGACATGTAATCTGAGAGTTCAAGAGTACATCTGATGTGTTGAAATGAGATGCCAGGGTTACATGTAGATTTTTCGGATCTGTTTGGTGGGTGGATGTGTGACTACTTGGAAGTAGCCAACAAGGGAGTGTTACAAATATAAAAGAACAAAGAGTAGAAGAGCTGCCCTGGGCTGTGGTGTCCGTGGACACTGCAGTAGTTTGCAGACACCACACATGTCATCCAGGTCCTTTAAGGATGCCAGGCATGAAAAGGGAACTGCGGTGACTGTGGACAGTCGTGGATGTCTGCAGACATTGAGGGGATCATCCAATCAGGTTTCGTGGGTGTGGTGTACAGGAAGACTGGGAAGCAAAAGTGATCTTTGTTGTGTGCAGTAAAGATGGCCATCACTATGGCTTTGACAAAGCAGTGTCTGGTTGGTGGGCAATTTTTGGGCCCATTGGCTAAAGGTGTACTGTGAGCAGGGTAGATTATGTGGGAATCTTGGATTTCAAGAATTTGAAGTTTCCTGGTATGGAGTTCGAGAAATTAAGTGGGCGAAATTGCTCCCGTTTTGTGAGAATATGGTTACTTTCAAACAACCGGACATCATTGCTGTTCACTGTGGAGGCAACAGTTTGGGCGATGTCTGCGGAATTTCCTTAGAGTTTGCCATGAATGATGCATTTGCAAAGTTAATTGAACTGTTCCCACATTCCAAAATTATTTTTTCTCGGATAGCTCAAAGATAAATGTGGAAGGGTTCTAATTTATTTTGTCCACAAATCGAGAAAGCAATGCACAATGTAAACAAAGCTGCATGCATTTTTTTTGCAGGATGTTGGCATTACATCTTTTCACAATGAAAATATCAAATTTGATATTGTCAACATTTTTCAAAGACATGGCGTGCATTTGATTGATGTTGTTTAAAATGTTCAAAATGCATTGAAACAGTTCCTGTGAACATATAAGATATTGATTGAAGTATGTTTTAGTAGTTGAAGTAAACAAAAAGGAAAAAAGAAAAAAATTAAAAGCACTTTTTGTGAATGTTAGAAAAAGGATTAGTTTCAGTAGAATATTTGTTAGTTCAGTATATAAATCCAAATAATCCAAAAAATATATAAAAGCCAGAAAGAAAATAAAAAGGTTATTTTAAGAGCCACCGTTTTTGAATGAAAAACAAGATAATTGACTTTAATACCCCCAACCCATGCATGGAATTTTCCAGGTGTCTGCGGACATTCGTACAGTCCTTGGACTAAGCAGGGTGCGAAAGGCACTGTGATTTACTTTTCTAGTTCTTTTTTTTTTAACTGTGAGAGGTGGCTGCTAAAGGAACCTTTTTTGTCTATTTGTCTTTTATATTTGTTTAGGTTTTGTTTTTTTGTAGGAAGCAAGGTAATGTGCGGGGGGAGGGAGGTACACCAAACACAGATATGGAGGGGCAGGTGGACAGGGGAAGACGTTGGGCGGGCCTTCAATTTAAGGTAGATCACAGTGTTTCTGGAGCCTTGAAAGCACTTTGAAAATTCTCTCCCCTGCAGATCAGTGTGTCACAGTACAGAGTACTGTCACCCTTGAAAGGTAAAGGTCAAGAGCATTCTGCATGGCGTGTGAGGCATCCAACGGGATTCTCTGCCCCACAGGAGTAGCCTGTGTGGTGGCAGGAACAGTTGAGGAAGATGGGCTAGATGTTACTAACCTTCTTCTCCCTGAGAAAAAAAACTCCCTTTTTCAGAGCACCCGGATGGTTTGATCTGGCATGGAGGTGGTGTCATGGCAGTACGACATTGCACTCACTGCATTTCACCTTGGCAGCCCAAGCCTTCGGGACACCCCCAACAGTGGTAAAAAAACATCAGCCCATGACTCTCTCTGGGAGCTGAAAGTAGGCACTTCTTCTACCTCTTCTTCCTCTTCCTCATCATCCTTTGCATCACTGCGCCTGTTCCCCTGTCCAGGTCCTCCAGGTGGTTGTTGTGGTGGTGGCCACTGGGAAGGAGGAATGGCCATGACTGAATCCATAGATGCAGGTGCTCTCTCCTGGATAGCCTGAATGAGAATGACAAAAATTAATGGGTGGGTCCCTTTTGAGGAACCATCCGCAGACTACTGAATCAAAAATAGGTCTTGGAAAGTTGTAAAAAGTTGACAGATTAAATATGTATGGGTCTAGGAGCTCTGCACGGGTAAACTTTTAGCTTTTAACATCCTAGATTGGCTGAAAATGTGGTTTCAAACTGTGCACAGTCACGGACACCGCCTGCGGACAAGCCATCACGCTGCACTGGTGCTGTCACATGATGATGTCCGGGGAGCGTCCGCGATGGCGGTGGGTATCCGCATACATCTGCCAGTAGGAGATGCCTGCCGCTTGTGCAGGGATGTCTGCAAATGGGCACGCTATCCACAGACTAATTAAAAGTGTGCCATGTGAGAACAGACATGCCCATACAAGGCGCAATGTCTGCGGACATCCGATTGCGTAAAAATGGACACCTCAGGCAGCCGAATAGTCTGGGGACTATTAATAGGGTTTTTTTTAAAAAGAGGGTTCATCACAAAGTAATATATAAGATATTGATAGTAGAAAAAATAAATGTATTTATGAAAGGGATGGGGAATCGGAATGGAAACAGAAATGGGAGCATTTGGAATTTCTAGAAAGTCATCATCAGCGGAGGGAGGGAGAGAAATTTCATCATACTGTCTTTCAATTATATTTTGTGAATTTGATTGCAGTGATTGCTGGGGAAGGGGTACAGGTGCAAGTAGGACAGTGATAATCAACAGTTTTTATAATATGACTGTTTACATAATTTAAAATTTTGTTATAGTCATTGTTAAATTCATCCAATTTTGTAGACAATATCATGATTTATTTTGTATAGTTGGGAATTGGGATTGTGTTTCAGATTGAGGGGATTATCCATAATTAATGTATGGTGTATTGTCTTTGGGTAAAGTATGTACTATAAGAAAAGAAGAACTTATTATTTCGATGAGCCCTGTATATATATATTACATTATTTGTTTGTATTGAAAAATGTATTGTTTACCATTAGAGATTTCATAAACACTAATTTCCTCTTTGGGAAAGTGCTTGTCTAGCCATTCAAATGTGTTTGCCATTTCTGCCAAAATAAAAAATGGTGATATTTGCTTATGAGAAACGTGTACATAATCAATGGTAATAATAAATAAATAAATAAATACACTGCACTTACTATTTGGTGAGAGGTTGTTTTGCAATGAGCTGCTGGTGTATCTCAGTCTGTATGAAGAGTTGTACTGAACTGATAATTTGAGGTTTACAGTTATGATTTGTGTTTTGTACATTCCATAATATTGTGTGCTAAATGAAAAAATAGCTTTTACATTCTGAAATGTTGAATTGAACAAAAATGTATATTTGGGTGTAGTAAATATAAGTAATGTTGTTTTAAGTATATTTTATTGTTGGTTGAAGGGTACAACCATCATTATCATCGTGTTTATTTCAGAAATGCATAAGAACAATCCATAAAAACAATGCAAAATACACAAATACATACCAATTATGACACAATAAAACATATGATCATAAGAACCTCACCAAAATAGCAGCTTAGAAAAATCTCAGACACAATTCATTAAATAGGTTGCATAAACTCATTACATTGCGGTATACTTAGTCTTTTCCTGAGATAAAGTGCTGTTTTCAGATATGTGAGTAAGGACCAACCCACACATGGTGAGTCCACCCACAACAAATATATTAGGGCAGGTCGATATTGTGCAAAGCCCAATACCTGTAAAAGAGGTTGTATAAGCCAACCTCTGGCTTGTACATAAGCAGGGCAAAAGAAATGTGGCATGTCCTCGTATGGTGCTTCACACACCAGGCAGGATTGGTATGTTGCCCCACCCCCCGGACCATGCTGCCACCTCAGCCCTTAGGGGGATGCAGTAAAACCTTGCACTAGATATGAGAACGCGATCCCCAGGGAACTCTGCACACAGCAAGTATTGCTGGACGCCCGGGGACATAATTGTCACTAACACACGGTTCTTTGGCTTCAATATTTCTATACTTTCTCTATCCATTCTCACAGACACATAAAAGCAGACAGTCCATCGGTTTATCTCTCCGCCAGAGATAGCATACTACTGAGTGGGTACAGGTTTGTGATGTTGATGGCCCTCAGCAGTTTCTTAATGTGGGACAGCCATCGTAACTTATCTCCTGAGTCCTTGTCTAATAGGAAGATGATCAATTTGAGGCTGAGTGATGCTTTACCATTACCCCATAGCCTGAGCCATTTCTCCCCAATTGGTGTACAACCCAATTCCGTATGTACTCTGAAATTCAGAGCCGAAACTAGTAGCTCCAGCAGGTTCTTGAGGAGTTGATTCTCCAGAGTCTGGACTACACTAGCATGTGAATAACCCCACAATTCCATCCCAAATCTAACAAACAAGGCTGCTTTACCCTTGTAGAGCTGCAGCAATGTAGCAATTGGTTTAGTTCTAAACATAGACATGGCCCTGGACACCGCACCCCAAGCCTGCTTGAACGGCCGGGCCTGTTCAGCTGCATTGGCCATAGCTCCAACTTTATTGGAGAATCTGACCCCCAAGGAGTCAAAGAAATCAACCCTGGGGATAACACTGTCCCTGCAGCGCATGGCCCTGCAATTAATCGCTGTCTCCCCTTCCAATAAATCATCACCGCCGACTTTGCTGCATTTACCTCCAAATCCAGCCACTCCATAAAGTCGGCATATTCCGAGATGATGGACTGCAAAGCTCTTGGTGTACGGGCCATCAAAACAGAATCATCTGCATACACTAGGACCGGTAAAGGCTGGCCACCCTGCTTTTGTACGTCTGGAGAAGATTTTAAGAGTAGCTGGTGGAGACCATTTATATATAGGCAAAAAAATATGGGTGCCAGAACACATCCCTGGCGTACACCCAATTGAACTGGAATAAAACCGTAGAGTGCCCATTAGTACCATTCCTGACACATGCCATGCAACCTGGCCAGAAGTTTTACCAGGGGCCCCAGGCAATTCATGGACTGGAGCATATCCCACAAATTGACACAACTTGTTGGTTGAAGGGTAAATAAAGTGCCTCCTCTTTCAGATAGAGTGAATGTGCCATTACCAAATAAATGTCGAGTGCCTGCTCAGCTGTACCCAATCCTGGCCGAAAACCTAACTGCACCAGAGAGAAGACCCCTCTACTCACAACCCAGTCCTGCCAAAATGGCACAACCTAATGTTTTGAAGAGAAATCGAAGAGTGATATGGGTCTGTACGAAACAGGAGAAGGCAGAGTTTCTTCTTAAATATCGGCTGGATAACTGCAGTGGACCATGAGGGTGGGATAGCACCACCCACTAATATTGCATTAAACCCTTGTTTCAGTACTGGTGGCCATAGGTCGGGAGCCATAACAAATCAGCCAGGAGATTTTCCGGGCTCGGTTACAACGCTGGCAACCAATAGCCGTCTTTAATTCATCCACTGAGAAAAAATACTTCCCTCAGTGCCTATCTCTTCACTATGTCCCGGACTGCCCCTCATCGCTTGCCCATCTTCATCAGCCCCTCTCCCCACACTGTATAGGGTTGAAAAGTGGTCCACCCATGCCTTATCTGATACATTGTTAATCAGAGTATCAGTATTGAATTTGTAATAGGGGCCCCTCTGGGCAATCTCCCAGAACAATTTGGAGTCGTTATCCCTTGTGGCTAACACCCAACCTTCACATGCTTCTTCCTCAATTGCCCTTTGCTAATGGCCAAAGTTTTCTTATAATGGGCCCCACCACCTATAATGGCAGTTTTAGGAGTTCCTGTACTGCTCAGAGCGATTAGAAGATTCTTCCTAGCTCTGGTGCACTCAGAGTCAAACCAGAGTCAAACCACCACGCAAACACCCGGGGGAGCTGGGTCATCATGGTTCCAAACTCCGCCAGGATAATGTCACTATCCAAATCCCCTGAAAGCAGATTATCAGGTTCACGTGAGCTTGATAGGACTGCCTTTCTTAATAGATCCTCCTTCCTTTAAGCCTGTACTGGAAGGTATCTAGGGATCTGTCCAGGGGATACACTTGGCTAAACATGTCCACCCTTGGGGCTGACTCGACCTCAAACTTGATGGGACAATGGTAGCTACAGCTGTTGTCTACCACCCCAAACCCTTTTATGAGACCCCAGTGCTCAACTGGCACACAGAAATAGTTGATCATTGAGCTACCCATTGGAAAGGAAAAAGTAACTTGGCCAGGAATATCCTTGCCAATTGCCCATTTACTGCCCACAGTCCCCACTCATAGAGATAGTGCCAAAGCCGCAGCCCTTCCACACCCTTCCACACAGAGTCTAGTACCTACCATGAACGGAGGGGATATCCCTGCCACAGCATCTTCTGTGTTATTGACAGATTATCGACTGCCCATCCCACAGTTTTACATTGAAGTCAACTCGCAACACCAGACAAACATTTTCCATGGAAAGCCTGGAGGAAAACACCCACCGGACTGTAGCCAACACACCCAGACAGTTCTTCCCATGCCATTTATGGGGACTATTATAGAAATTAACTACTGAAAGGCCCACCTGACCCTGTCTAAGGATTTTATCCACCAATATATATGACACCGGGGTGAGCCACCTGCACAATCTCCAGGTGCGTTTTGACCAAATTACATAGCCCACCATAGCTTCTCCCTCACTTGTTTCTCTCCACCAACCTATGGTGTGAGACAAAACAGTAAAAATAAATGTCATCCTGGGACCATGTTTCTTGGAGTAGTACAACATCTACTTCATCAAATGTGGTCTGTGTCTTTGAGCAGGCCAGCCTTCTTCTTACTCCAGCCACATTACATGATAGCACAGCCCCAGCATTGGGAGGGCCCAGAGCAGCACTTGATACCACCTCTTCAGACTGTCCACGCCCCAATGTCATCCATATCAGTCAGACAAGCAAATTGGTTGTGGGCAAACACAGAGTCAGATACACTGCCCTCCTGACCGGTCACACCCTGCACCCTGTGACTTGTCCCATATGGGAACTGAGCTCCTTGGAAGGGGGTTCGATGTGAACCCAGGGGAACTTTTGGGCAAACACAACCCATGTCCCTTGGTACTGCCCCTCCCTTCTCCCTGTCCTGTGGGTTGAAGATGTTTAGCGGGACAGGCACTCTGGTTATGGCTCGGGGTGCCCAGGTTAGACTCTACCAGATACTTAGTCACCTGTGCATCCTTAAAGGTTACCACCACACAGTCCCCAGCAATCAATTTTTCCATGGAGCCCACACACAGTACTCTGTGCGCCATTAGGATCAGGCGAGGATCTATGCAGCCACCCCAAATGTTTGAATTAACCCATTGAACTGATTTATTGATCAGGGCCCTGCAGTCTTCAGTACACCCAGTTTCCAAAAGGGTACATTCAGTATTATAACCACCAATGGTAGAGCCTCTGGGGACACCTGGAGGGGATAACGCCTAAAGTCTGCCTTATCCTGTGCCAGCAGTGGGGCCTCTCTTGTTATCGCTTGTTCCCCACATAGAATACCTGAAGGTCTCGAGCTCTGGAGTAAAGGTTGGGGACTGTCTGACATCAAGGGGGGCATGCGCTGGCTGGGAGGATGGTTGGAAGCCATATGTATTTCCACAGGAACTACTAATTCTTGGCTCATAACCTTCTCCCCTCTCACCCCGATACCTCTTCCTGGATTAAGAGACTGCACAGGGGTTACATTTGCAACTCCCTGACTGGCCCCCTCCCATGGTTGGTCGCAATCCAGACATTGTCTAATCTGGGTGCTTAGTGCCTCAACCTCTTTTTTTAGCATCCACACCTGAACATCCAAGATCAGCAAGGTATTCATGATACCCATTTTAGAATTCATCAAAGAATTCATCAGGGGTAACATTATTTCACTGCTTAGTTCCTCGGCACCCAGAACCATCTTCACGTGCTCTGTGTTTCAACTACCAACGAACGTGAAATATCAGTGTCCTCATAAGGAACATTGTGCGGGTCAGCCTGGTTATTTTCATCTGTTGCTGGGGACAAGGAAGGGATTAGGATTACTGGAACAGCAGCCAGGCCAGACGCTGGGCAGGAGACAGCCAATGAGCATGGACCTCCTCTTGCCCCGAGTACTAGTCCGACTGTCACTTGAGTGCTTGCTAGGACGAGTTTGCACAAGGTGGCCCACCTCCCCCCTGAAAGTAATTGCCAACTCTGCCACCCTGATCTGCTTATCCAGTCATATGACATTTTGTAAATGTGTCCATGGTCCCCCCAGACGTCCTAGGAACCCTGCAACACCCCAGGTGCAGCCACTATATTCTCCAACAGAGGGGATTTTTCCTTCTCCTTGACTTTTCTGACTTTCTTTGGGCCCTGGGTAGCCAAGACGTGTGTGGTCGCTTTACGTTTGACCATGGATAACACCCCCCTATGCCACAACCACACAGTTACCATTCTCTGTCGCTCCTATAGTAACCTTAATTTACCACAGGCCAAATGGTATGTGTTTTCCTATTGACCAGTCTCAACAACAACAACAATTGGAACGAGATAATTTCAAACAGAAAATCTTTCTGGGAGACTCCTAGTGAGTCCATTGGGGGCCTTTGAAAAAGTGCATGTGAGGCCAGAAAAAAAGTCCAAAAAGAAAGGCAGCAAATAAGCAATAAAGCACAGCAATGAACAGAGTTTTAAAAGATAAAAGGTGATAATGAGAGAAAGTTCCCAAGTCCCGAAATCGATCAGTGTCAATATCAGTGTATGCCGGTGTATGTCAGAGGCACGCGGACTGGCCCACGGGGCTGCCATAGTCTGTCTCCCCGCCCCCTGACAAATTAATAGTATATTGTTTTCATCGTGGGCCAAAATCCCCTTCCTGCAGGGATATATCATCCAGGTGGTCAGGACACCGCCATCGCTATTGGATCCTGTTCCTGGGGCTGGACCAGTGAGGGAGGATCATCTGGATAGGGGGTCCTCGAGAGTGGAAGTAGGACACCGATTGGTGAGATGCAGTATGCCCCTTCTTATAACACCTTTTCCCCATCCTACCCTGTAGATTATTCAAACTCTCTACCCCCACCCCCTTTTCTGACAAGAACAATTTTGGGCACCACAAAATATGACAGACAAACATCAGAGCTGTTTACCTGACATGTCCCACCACAAGGGTCTGGCAAAGTCAGGCAATCGACCAGAATCACACACACCTGACTGCCCTTTCCCCTTACCCACAGGGTTAAAAGGTGGAGCAAAAGAGCACAATATGAGCAATGCAGACCGCATGATGAGAGAGCTAACTCAGCACAGAGGTTTAGGTCAGGAGAAAGACGGCGCGAACAGAGAAGGTGACAAGGAGAGAAGCAACCTTGCCCATTCTGACCAAGGCCTGTGAAACCTCTGCAGAAGGAATCCTAAGACCGAGAACAATAGCCAGCGTGTGTTGCAGCAGATGTCAATGGTACGCAGGGTCCTCCTCCGCTGATAACCAAGCTGGGAAAAGACACTTGGCTCCATGGTAGCAGCCTTGAATCCAGAGGCAATAAAAGCCATGTGGTTCATCACAGTCAGTGAGTCGAGGGGAGAGCCAATAAGAAACCGAACTGTGTTGAACGAAATTGGCAAAAGGCTAATTGAACTGTGAAAGAGTACAAAGAATTGTTGATACCATAGAGGGGAAAACCAGCTGCAGAGGAGTATGGCGCCACGTGGGTGCTCACTCAAGAAACTCTGGCTGATTACCATATGGTTGAAACTACCGTAGAAGGACTTGGGAGACATGAGAAAGGGCCCAAAGTGGTCATACAGGGGTCTAGTAAAATCTTCTCTACAGTTGAACTTTTTGACTGGCAGATGATTGTAAAGCTGAGGGAAGTGAATCCTGTATCATAAGAACTGTATATTTATCAAGCTGGCAAGAGTGAACCCGGTGTAGGGATGCTGATGAAAAGGGGGCGAAGTATAAAAGTCCTGATAAATGGTGTGTTCACCTGACAGAGGGATGTCCACAGTGAACTGTTTAAAAAGGCATTAAGATTTGTGAACCATCGATGAGATAGTGTTGAAAAGGCTGTAGTGAACCCAACAGAGGGAAGGCAAGCATTTGAGAAGGGTCTGAGCCCAGAAGAGGGGAACCCAGATTTGACAAATCGTCACCCCAAGTGCAATCTGAAAGGAACTTGTTTATTATTTTTTGTGAAGGTCCTGATATTGCAAATAACTTTTAGGTGGATCTGATCACGGAAAACGGGGATCCAAGGGTGAAAAGGCATCACCCAACGCACAAGCAGAAAGGAACTTTTGTTTATTATTTTGAAACCCATCAGGTCCTTGGAGGCAAGAGACGTTTTGTAGAAAAGAGACTTAACCACCGAAGGCTCTGATAGCTGAGAGCAGAATTATTGGCTTATGCTGGGAAAGCTCGATCGTGTATTGTGCTCAGGAGTCCCGCTTTGTCCCGTGCTCAAAAGGTGGGTAAGGGAGACCTTGACTACTGCATTGACTACTGCATCCAGACTTATTATTTGTGAACACTTCTTTCTTTCTTCTGAACCTTATCCCACACTCTTTGTTTGTATTAACATAAGTATTGGCAATAGGTTTTTCTTAGTATAGGCCCTTTTATTTAACACAACACCACTAGGACTGCCTCATTATTATTTGATGGTTATAGCTTGCTCCCATATTAGACTTGGCTTTAGATTAGGCATTTCCTCATGCTCTCATACTCAGCGCCAGCGTCATCTTCCTCACCTCACAGCGTAATTAGGAACAGTGCCCTTCATTTGTGGTCACTTTGCCTTTGCAGTGGCATGCCGGCACAGTCAGGCACGGACAGCACAGACAGCCTTTCCCACAGCATGCTTCGCCGCAAGGGTCACTGCAGTTTTTTTTTAACCCTTCCTCTTCCTTTTCTGGCAAATTATAGGACGTGGCCTCCAAAAGCAACAAAGGCAGGACCTCAGGTCAGCACGTCAGCACAGACAGCGGCACCCTTCCCCATGGCAGGCTTTGCTGCAAGGGTGACTGTGTTTTTTCTTTACCTATTCCTCTTCCTTTTTGGCAAATTAGAGGGCCTTGTCTCCAAAAGCAACAAAAGCAGTCAGGACAACACGACAGCACAGACAGCAGCTCCCTTTCCCATGGCAGGCTTTGCAGCAAAGGTGACCTTGGTTTTTTTTAACCCTTCTTCTTACTTTTCAGACAAATTAGGGGGAGTGGCCTCCAAAAGCAACGAAGTCAGGACCTCAGGCCAGCACGACAGCACAGACATTGGCACCCTTTCCCACGGCAGGCTTCGCCGCAAGGGTGACTGTGTTTTTTTCTTTTTTAACCCTTTTTTAACCCTGCGTCTTCTGGAAAAATTAGGGGGCATGGCCTCCAAAAGCAACGAAGTCAGGACCTCAGGTCAGCACGACTGCATAGACAGTAGCACCCTTTCCTGTGGCAGACTTCTTCGCAAGGGTGACTGCAGGTTTTTTAACTCTTCCTTTTTGGCAAATTAGGGGGCCTTACCTCCAAAAGCAACAAAGTCAGTACCTCAGGTCAGCACAACAGCACAGACAGCAGCTCCCTTTCCCGTGACAGGCTTGGCAGCAAAGGTGACCTCGTTTTTTTTAACCCTTCTTCTTACTTTTCTGACAAATTAGGGGGAGTGGCCTCCAAAAGCTACAAAGTGAGGACCTCAGGACAGCACAGACAGCAGCACCATTTTCCGCAGCAGGCTCCAACATGTTTGTTGTCCCCTGTGCTTCTGAGTTTTGTTGATGCTACCTGATGTCCACGGACATTCATACTGTCCATGGAGTATACAGCTGGTACATCGGGGGTGAGTATGATATAATGAACATGTAGCAAATAAAGGGGGGTCTGAAATTCAGTGACAAAACTTAGTTAAAGGGATGATATAGTTAAGTTGCACTAATAAAAACCTATACAATTTAGTGAAAAAACTTTAAAGGGACATTATGATTACATTGTACAAATAAAAACCTATACAATTCAGTGAAAAAATGTTAAAGGGACATTATGATTACATTGCACAAATAAAAACCTATAAAATTCAGTGATAAAAACGTTATTAAAGGGATATTATGTTACAAGTAAAATCAAAGCCCGCCCAGCAATTCGCCAGTTATGGTAAGCTAAGCAACCATAACTCACACCACCAATGTGCACTGCTAAGACTAACGCCCAGGACATCAAAGATGACATCACAAATGTCATTGATGACATCACATATCAAATTAAAAATGTGTACAAGGGCATGCGTTTACAACGTTGGTAGCAATATATCAGGGTTGTTCGGTAGTGATATTATGGACTACTTAATGTATTAAAAAATTAACTAATTTAAACAAAATGTTATATTTTACTGTTCTTGTTAATGAAACTACCTAATAATATCTACACATAGGAAATTGGTGCAGGATGTACTAAAGAAGTACAGTATTTTTAATCTGGTAATTTTGGCAAGTAAAATAATAAATGCTACCTTATCAGAGTTTTCAGTGATGTTAAACATGGAAAAATAGCTAATAATGGAAGACTTACTACATACATGTGTTAGTATAAACAATACATATGAAGATCCACAATGTATACAAATCTGAGGCACATACAGGGGAACAGTAAGGAGGAAAGAAACAACACCACGAAAAAATTACAAGAACATTAGACTTCATCTCCATGAACAATTGTTCTGATCTTGATGGTCGTGCCGATTATTGAATACCTCCGTCCCCAAGTACCACACAGACAGAATGACCAAATACTGTCTGTGCAATCTTTGAGGCCACAGGTGTAGTGAGCCGTCAACTGGAACCAGGGTACGCCGGAAGAACCCCTTTGACCACTGTAAGGCAATAGACGGTTATCAAACTAATGCAATATGGACACAGCAATAAGGAACTGATTGTAGCAAGGCTTACCTAGATGAGTTGTGGGCCAGGTCGTAATGCACTAGGGGCAACCAGCAGGGACCGTGGGCCGGGTTTCAGAGAGGCTTGGGTAGTAGTTCCACACCTGGGCAAGTTGGCACAAGAGGAGTCCAAAAACATGTAATGGGGTTAAAAACCAGTTCAAAGCACAAGGTCCAAGCAAAGGGACAGTCCGTTTAAGCAATCCGTGAAGTAGGTACAGGGTTGAATATCTTTAGAAGCAAGCAAGAAGAGTTCCAGGGCAAAGGTAACAGATGAAGCCAGGAAGAAGTAGAGTATCCAAATACAGTCCGTGATCGTAGAGCCGATGAATCCTTGATGAAAACAATAACGCCAAACAGTCCTTACGAGAAGCAGCTGAGAAGTGCTGCCACTGTGGTTTCCGGCGTTTTTGACTGTTAGTTGTAGTCACATGATGCAAAAACCCGGCAGCGTGGGAAAATCACGTGATGACAGAGGATGAACGTGATTGGCAGGAGTTCACCTCACGTGATGCGTGAATCGCTGTGTTCCTCTGCGGTGCTGCAAGGCATACGAGAGTTTCCACGGGAGTTGCCAGGACAATGAAGGTCGGAAAACACCTGGAAAACCAGTCATCCTTCTCCAGTGTCGGGCAGAAGGTTGTGTTCTTGTGCCCCGATGTGCAGCGAGAGATGTGCCAGGTAAGTGCGGGCTGATCGTGGATTGGCTAGTAGTGGGCACACTGGCAGAAGTGACAACAATAAAATTAATTGTGTGTTTGAGGCTTAGTTATTTTCACATGTATGTGCACCATAAACTGAGGCCATATCAGAAGGGAAGTACCTTAAGAACATAAAATAATGTTAATGTCTATATATATATAGCACGTTTTGAATTTTATAATTTGCTCCATGACTGAACAAATCTACGTGGACTAGATATGTTAGTGAACAAAACCAAGGGGCCCAGATATGTGATGTCACCAGTGATAGTCATCAATGACATTTGTGATGTCACCGTTGATTTCCTGGGTTTTAGTCTTAGCCGTGCACATTGGTGGCACGAGTTATGGTTGCTTAACTTACCATAACTGGCAAATTTCTGGGGGTTTTCGGTTTTAATTGTAATCATAACGTTCCTTTAACAAAGTTTTTTCTATTAATTTTATAGGATTTTATTTGTGCAACTTCACCATAATGTCCCTTTAACAACGTTTTTTCACAAATCTCTATCGTCCCTAGGGGCCCAAAGAAAACTACCTCTGCTATACGGAAAAAACTGAGACCGACCCTGCCACCTGCTGGCAAGAAATGGCACTGTGCCCTCACAACGCTGATGCAGCACCGGAGTGGCCAAGGGAAAAGAGCCTACCCATCCCATGGCCTAATTTCTCTTCACGATGGAGCCTGTGTTCCTTCCTGAGGCCACGGCACCCTGGCCGGATTTTCCATTGTCTCCTCCCGCCCCCATGTTGCTGAGGCCTGCCATGAGGCCACCAGCAGAAGCAGGCCCAGAGAAGTCCCAGGCAACACGTAGGGCGACAAACGACAACTATTACCGCAGTGCACTCTATTCCCTAATGTGGCTTGCGGGCCGCCCGTGCAGTGCCCAAATCTACCCGAGGGGAAACGCATTCTACAGGGCCCCTTGGACGATCCGTGGAAAAACATTTTCTGACTAGCAAGTAGAATTCAAGAAACCGATTCCTAGAGCAGGCAGGAAATAAGGCGCTATCAGGGATGTCTTCAAAGAGATGCTCACCAAATGTGTTTCTAGGCGGTGGCGCAAAGATTGCCATTAAAGGAAATCAACAGTGATTGGTGCAGGTTTTAGCCTAAAGCAAGTGGAACATTTCGACTAGATAGTGGGAACGCCTGTACTGCTGCAAAATGCACAGAGTATCCATATTCGCCATAATTCATGTTATAAGGTTTTGTAGAACAACCCCTAGTGGACACCAGTCCTTTGAAAAGAGTTCTCAAAACCTCAAATCAAGTTGCATGGCAACCCTCTTTCTTTGGAGACTAAAACATTTTGTGGAATGTCACCAATTTGTATGGCCCCATGTTGCTCTGGGCTAAGGAATCCATGTCTAATCCAGAAGGTCTAATGATATTGTGCAAAATCAGAGAAGTCCGTGTATTGTGCTATGCCTTCCGAATGACGTCACACATGAACCGTGAATGCGCCACATATAACAATTCAACTAGAAGTGTTTATTATTTTCTTCCTCCAGTACCCGGCGGTGTTCAGTGGTGCATCTGTTGACATCAACAATCAAACTAAAGTGCTTCTGGGCAGCTTGGGCGCGAGTAATGGATGTATAACCCTGGACTGATTAATAGGCCGTGGTCCTGAAAATACACTGTAAACATTGCCAGCCTCCTGTTGTGAGCTCGAGCATAGAGCGAGCACGCGGACTGATGGAAAGGCCGCACCGGGGGATGTATTTCATTTGATTGTAGTTTATCCTGCTCTCTCTTTTTACTCTGTCGGAGCCTGTCAGGGCTGATGAAATTGAGCTTTTTTAAATATACTGTAGATTTGTAAAAATGAAAAGGGCTCTTTGTGCTCGTGTTCAACACTGAAGTGCTGTCAATGGGAACTCGGCTAGTTTATGATTATTACCCCGTGAAACCTGCAGAGCGAAGATTAGCTTTATTGACATCTTGCAGCTAACACGGGGAAAGCATTCCACACAGAAACTAAGGACGCCGACGAGCTCATGCTGGTTTGGGGTGCATGAAGGAAGTTAATGGAGGGTTGGGATAAAACCAGGGAATTGCACCGTGGCTTTCACACATTGCTCAAATGTTTGGGTTATGAAAATATGCATACATCTACAACATACGGATAAGGACAATGGTGCCTACTTTTGATGACCCCACCTGCCCTGGTAAATATGGGGAAGCAACCAAGCTCGAACAACTGCCAAGGTTGAAACGATGCATTTTGGAGGATATTTTAGAGAAGTAGGGAAGAACGTTTTGCCTGCCAAGTACAGGGCAGATGAAAAGTGCCATCTTTAGCAGCCTGTTACTCTGTGTCTATGGGTAAGGGACTGTGGGGTTTAATCAAAGGCCCAAATAAACATTAGCACCCTGGCGAGGGGTGCCAGCCAATCAGGTGGCTAGGAGCCTGGGCTTGAACCACTGCTGCAAGCCCTCGTTCCACACCGCCTGACGGCTGGCTCCCCTGCCGCCATCTTCCCCCAACGTCCGTTACCTTATTTAAAAATGTATTTCCCCTTTTCCAACCCCCACTTTCCTGCTTGTTGTGGCAGTGTAGGCTGCCACTGCAGCTGCTTTCCTGCTTCTCCGGCCACCATGAAAAGGGAACAGGGGCTCTAAAGAGCCCTGCCGTCCCTTTCCATGATGGCCATCTTAGAAAAGGATTCCATTCATTGAACAGGACGCCTCGCGCATCCCTTTCAATGAATGAAATCCTTTTTATTTTTAGCACCCTAGTTTATCGCTTTGGTAACCCGGGGTGCTAATGGCGCTAAGCACCCGTTCCAGGGGCTGGAATAGGTGTTAATGTCCCAGGCCCATCATTAAAAGCCCTTGCTTTGCTCGGGAACGGGGGGAGATTTAGGCAGCTCTATATGAGTCTTTAATAAGGCCAGCACTA
Source organism: Ambystoma mexicanum (assembly GCF_040938575.1). Lineage (NCBI taxonomy): Eukaryota > Metazoa > Chordata > Amphibia > Caudata > Ambystomatidae > Ambystoma > Ambystoma mexicanum. The sequence continues at coordinate 845,153,852 of NC_090929.1, read as the reverse complement.
CAAAAATAAACTTGCAGAGGTTTTGAAGGAACTCCCCAGGTTAAGGGGGGTCTCTCACTATAACGCTACAAATTGGGGGCTTGTGTGCCGGGATCTGGTCCGTTATTGTTGACTCATGGCAAGTGCATTGGTGACAGGATATTAATTTTGGTGTAACTGCATTGAGGTAGATATAAGGTTGCTGTGCGTTGTTAAAAGGCCACTGTAATGCTTGACTCCTGAGTAGGTAGGTGTAGAAAAACAACAGATTGTGTAGAGTACTAAGGCAAAAAGGAAATTGAGTAAGAATTGATTTTTGATTTGGCATTGTGAATGGAAATTAAGCAGGAACATGGTACTTTTTGCCCCTGTACAAAGAAAGTTCTACAACATCTCAAAAAGCCATGTTAAAATGACTAACATAGATGTGTGTGATGCCAAGAAACTGTTCATTCGTGGAGAGTGTACAGAAGCGGATTAAGGCAAAATAATGCAAGAGATTACATCAGAAGGAATTGACATTTGGCTTGACGATGCGGGATTGCACAAAACATTAGAGGCATTTTATAGTGGCAGATTTAAGGCAAAGGGCCCTGTGGGCAGCACCTGACGTAGGGCCCTAGGTGGGTGGGTCATGGAGGCAGAGCTTTGAGTGGGCGGAGTTCATTGTGGTCACAAGTGCACAATGGCAAACATTAGGGACAAAAGCTATTTTTTATGAAGTTGTCTTTATTAAAGTTACCTAGGGGTCTGACTAACTGGGCCTTCTCAGAAGGCTTTGCTATTAATGGATACATTGGAGGATGAAGCCTGAAGCTAATGTTGGAAATGAACATGTTTCAAGGATAAGTGCAAAACATGATTACTTAAAGCTTTTCAAGAGCACACAATTTCCTAGAAAAGAAGTCTAGTTGGATCCAATGTTTGTAATTACAACTCTGGAAATTTTTCACAAAAATACAAAACCTTGTGGAAATATGTCTTTAATAAATAAACGTTTCAAAGTACAATTAATTCAATATTGTGCAACAAAAAAAAAAGTTCCTTGATAGACATTCTTGTGCAATAAGGGAAGTCAAAACACAATTGCCAGCTAAGCTTCATAAAATGATGTCCAACACATAAATAAAAAAATAAAGTGCAATGCTAGAAGTAAATAAATTGCCAGCGCCAACCAAAGGTCCCCACATTTTATAGGAATACACTGCCTCTTCGTGCCTTTGCCTTTACAAATGCTTCTATCAGTTTTGATACATCTAAATTATACACAGTATCTTGTTCAATTGCCAGAAGCGCCAATTCACTTAAACGCTTCTGTGTCATGGTAGAGCGCATGTAGTTTTTCACACGCCTTAACGTACTCATGCTCCTCTCTGCGCTTGCAATGCCTATTGACAGGGTCAAAAATATCCTGCACAGCATGGACATCTCTGGTAAGACATCTTCCAGAGAAGAGGAGACTATAAACTGCAGATAGTTTAGCACTGTACACGTGGGGCATGCACTCCCAGTTTTGACCTTTGGGGCTGTAGGAAGCTAAACAGTTTGCTCACTTCTTGGAAGCCATTGCATCGATCTCTCATTTCACCAAGCATGTTATCCAATACTTCAAAGTATCTTAGTTTATGTTTATCCAAAGGTGAAAGTGTCACATCCATTAATGTTTCTCCATCATGCCTTGGTACACGCCTTTCACATTGGACAGGGAAATCATTCCGCTAAAGCCCCATTGCTTTCCATTCTTCTCTGGCACATTTAATACAATCAAAGTAGGCATCATCTGACCTTAAATTTTGAAGCTTCTGTATTGTCACTTTGAAAGTTTCAGCAGCCAAAAATAGGTCAATTGACTTAGACTGTAAAATGCGTGCCACAGGATCCATAACAGTCAGGACTTTCTGCCACCACAACAAGTTCAGATAAAATACCCAATCCATTGTTAAGAGGAGTGTTCTTGCCTTCATTACATCCTCTCCATTACTTCATTGGGCATGGGCTTCATCCTCAAGGCACTCAATTGTGTTAAAAAAGTTCTCTTTCATAGCATCAACTGCCTTCAAACGAGTAAACAAATGTGTTTCACACAGGAATTTTAAGCACAATGGCACATGGAGAGGTTTTTCATATTATTGGCTTGATGAACTAGGTATGACATCATATAGTGCTTTTTCATTTTCTTCTGCCCTGGAGGATTCCTCTTGTGGAATTCCATTGCAGTCTTCTAGAGCATCAAAGTTACAAATCTCATCTAGTTGGGCATTTACCTTTGTAACTATTGAGTGACTTTCTTGGGCAAGAGAAGTCAGGTGTACATGGTTTTCTGCTTGTTTCAATAAAAGTGGCCAGCGACGATTAGAAAATGCAAAGTAAGTGTACACTGATTGTATGATGGCAAAGAAACATTTGGTGGTTGGGCTGGCCCTATTCTCTGCTGCATGTACCAGAACCAAGCTAACTTGATGAGCAGGGCAGTGTATGTAAAGGGCATAGAGATGGACTCCCAAATAATCTTACATTTTTGCCTGCAATCCACCCTGTGTGTCCGACATCACACTTGCTCCATCATATCCCTGCCCACATAGATAATTGCGATTCAGCCCATATTCCCAAAAAGAACATTCACAATGCGTGAACACAATGCAGATGCATCTGCTTGTTGTAGGTCAATGAAAGAAAGAAAGCTCTCATTGAAGGTCACATTGTTTTTTTCTCTATCAATATGAACATATCATACCAATATGGCCGTTTGAACTACATGGGATACATCAGTCGTTAAATCGGCAATCAGTATAAAGAATGTTGCCTCTTTACACAAATCTAGGATTGACTTCCTAGTCTCCAAAGCAATCATGTCAATGAGCTCATCAGTTATGATTTTGCTGACATACTTTATACAGCTTTGTGACTTGAGATGAGCATTAAAAGTAGGATTTTACCTGGCAATCAACTTAACAACCGTCAAAAGAAGTCCAGAGTTGAGACCATCTTGGTTTTCCTGATGACCCCGAAAAGGCATTCCTAAAGTAGACAAACTTAGAACTATGTCTAAAAGAATAGTTAGCACTTCATGCAACTTCTTAGCTTCTTCACAAATGTGTCTGTCAATAAATGTTTCAATGCTTTGGTATTGTAGTAAGCTAAAAAAGCTAAAGTAGATCTCAGGTGCGATTTGCTTTTTGCGTGTAGCATCATTGACTGTCCAAGACGCTGCCAATCACTGAAGCCTTGAACCCACTTTACATTTTTGGCTTCATGGTCACCCAAAAGCCAGCAATAATGGCAATATGCATAGTCTCATTTGTATGAGTAAGCCAGCCTTTTCACTCTTAAGTTTTCATTTAATGCATTCTTTATGAAATATGATGAAGAGGAGAAATGACGCAAACTGGTATTTCTTGGATATTGTCCACCTGGAAAGTCTTTTTCAAGTGGTTGGCATGCACCATGAGAAGCAAGAGCACACAGTTTAGCTTCAGTAACATGTTTGTACAGCGCTTTATCTGTTACAAAACAAACAGATCTTAATTTATCACCTGGTGATTCCACCTCAGTGAAACATTCATTCTCTGTATTATCTGCGGCACTTCCTGTTTTCAAATCAGTTATAGAAGAAATCTGGAGTACGTTCTGTGGGCTCATGTTTGTGATCAGATCAACATGGTCAACATTTTGGTTTAGGTTAGTTGCTGCAGTAGTATTCCAACCTTTATTCAAGTTGTTCAGTTGAAGGCATACAATCCTGTTGCCAAGCCAATAGGCAGTCTTGCAGAATATTAGAGGGTATATTTTGACAAAGAGTTGTGTAATATGAGGCAGCAGAACATGTCAATTTGAAGAGGGATTGTAGTCTTTCAGCATTTGGATAAATAATTCTGTTAATAAGAGATTCATAGTTCTCAAAAATAGCATTAATAATAGATACAAATTGTTTTAAAAATGAACAAGGAACCTTAAATCTATCTACACGTATATTAAAATTAATAGGAGCACCTTGAACAATCAATTGGTTGAGATATTTAATATTTCAAGAGAGTAATGGCTTCGAATAAAGCGACTTATTGTTGATTTTGATCAGAGGGTTGAACCAAATATAAGATTAGATATATTGACTTGTCTTGTTGATTGAAGGAAACAAGACTTTCCTTAGGTAACATGCAGTTATAAACTAGCTGTGCACTTGATAAATTTCGTTTTTGCCTTAATGTGGAAGCAGTCGGCTAAACTAAGGGGAAATACCATTGCTGTCTCCAAATGTAACCATTGGGGTTCATCATCGCAATATTCATATGCAAACCACAATTGTGTTTGTTTTAAAACAAAAGCAATATGATATTTCCTATAATCAGGAAATCCCACTTCACCGATTGCCCTTCATAGGTTAAGTTTATGAAGCGATAATCTGTGTTTCTTTTTCTTCCAGAGGAATTTGGTTAAACAGGAGTCAATGGCTTTGAAGAAGTAAGAGGGGAGAGAGACAGGTAACATATATAGAATGTACAGAATAATGGGTGTTAACACCATTTTAATGGATTCCATCCTGCCCCACCAAGAGAGGTAAAGAGGGGACCAGCAGTCTGTTACGTCCTGTATTCTCAATAAAAGGGAATTGGTGGTATGTTTTACAATGTCCTTAATGGAAGAGGAAATATGGATGGCAAGATATTTGAAACCATTAGGACACCATTTCATACCCGCATTCGAAATATGATGTTTGGGGCAATGTACATTGAGGGGGAGGATTCCGGATTTGTCTGTGTTTAGTTTATATCCTGATACGGCTGAGAATTCGGAGACAATATCTAAGATGTGTGGCAACGAAGAGTTTGGGTCTTTAAACAATAATAATATATCATCAGCGTATGCAGCTAACTTAATGTGTACATCACAACAATGTATACCCTTAATGTTGGTATTATATTTTATTCTCTCCAGATAGAATTCTACTGCTAAGATAACTAGAAGCGGGGAAAGGGAGAATCATTAACAAGTACCTCTAAAAAGGGGGGGGATATATGTCCATTAATACAAATTGAGGTCTTTGGATTAGAATAGAGCACTTTTACCATATTTAGGAAGGGGGCCTCCAAACCATGCCATTTGAGAGCTTCAAACATACATTTCCATTTGACTTGATCAAATGCTTTCTCAGCATCAAGGCTGACCGCTGCATATGGGTCCTTGGAGTTCTGAATATGATCTATGGAATTTAACATTAACCTAATATTCGATCAAGAAAGTCTACCTTTGATATAAATAACTTGATCTTGTTTTATTACTCTAGTCATCACTGGTAATAGTCTATTGGTTAATTAATACATTCACAAAGATTTTGCAATCTGTGTTAATAATAGAAATTGGTCTGTAACTTCGGGGGAGTTCAGGATCTTTTCCGGATTTGGGAAATACTATAAGCATAGCCTCTAAAAGTGATCCTCATGCTTCACCACTTATAATAAATTGAGAAAACAGCGTGTGGAACTTGGGTGCTAGTATAGTTGTGAAATGTGCATATAAATCGCTAGAAAAGCCATCTGGCCCTTGGGCTTTACCTTTTTTAAGACATCAAATAGCTTTCTGGATTTCATTAATAGATATAGGGATGTTAAGTGGTTGGAGATTAATGAATGGATATGAGGAGCATGGGGCAGCTTGAAAAAAGTTCTGTATGTGGTCATCATTGGGGGATATTTCTGAAGAGTATAATTTTTTTATAGAAGTCTGAGAAAAACTTTAAAATGTCCTTACCTGAAAACTTTCTTCCACCCACATTATCCTTTACAATAGCAATTGTATTTTTTATCTTTTTTAAGTTTTAGATAGGATGCCAAGGTCTTACTTGATCTATTACAATGTTGATAAATCTTTGCTTTATATTTGAGAAGATTATTGCATGAGTATTGGGTTACAATTTTATTATATTGAAGTCCAGGTCTAACAATGGAATTTAAAATTGAGATTGAGTTGGTGCATGAGAATTGAGATTCAGGGGCCTTAAACTCTTTCAAAATATATTCTGATTGTGATTTAAACTCTTTCTTTTTCCTGGCCATAAAATAAATAATGTTCCCCCGAAGGACCGCTTTATAACAATCCCATTTATTAGAGACTGAAGTTTCTTGACTTGTTTTTTCTTAGAAGTAATAGTGGTGTTGTTGTACAATAAAGGAAGTAAAAGCCTCATCTTTAAGCAAAGCTGAGTTAAATCTCCATCTTCTAGGTGTCCATGACCTTTGTTGTGAGGATAATGTTAGATGGACAGGAGCATGATCCGATATTGTTATACAATCTATCTTGGCATTTATAAGATGACTCGCAAGAGGTTTGGAGATGAATATGTAATCTAGTATAGAAAGGGTTTTGTGAGGATTAGAAAAGAAAGTGAATTCGGAATCTGTAGGGTGAGTGATACGCCATGAATCTATCAGGCCTAGTTCAGATATAAAGTTAATAAATTGTGTATGGGATATTGTGGATTTATAACGAACACTAGAGTTTCTATCCAAGTAAGGATCTACAGTCTTGTTACAGTCCCCACATACAATCAAATTATTTGGATTAGAGTGGAAGACATGGTTCTTGAGATTTGACCAAAAGGAAGGATCTGAAGAGCTAGGTCCATACACATGAAGAACAGTAAATTCAGTGGAATCCACAAGAAGTTTGCCTATTGCCAATCTGCCCATATCATCTGATTAATTTGCTAGTATTTGACAATTAAACCTTTTATTAATAAAAATGATGACACCATTTGTCTTTACATTGGCTGCAGTAGAAAAGACTTGACCATCTAAATGACGCTTAAGTTTGACCACTTCTGCTTTGGAAAGGTGAGACTCTTGAATGCATGCAATAGAGTGTTTGGTTTGATTTAGTTGAGAGAGAACTTTCTGTCTCTCTACAGGGTTGTGTAACCCTTTAACATTCCACGCTGTTACATTGAATTCAAGGGGTCATAAAAATATCCAACAAGATTTACACATCCAAACGCAATACATGGTAAGCAAGACAAATTAAGAATTGTAATAAGCCAAAATATATTGAATACCAATTGAGGAAATGTGAATATCATTTAAGCACTCAATAGGGACAATTAAGGAAGGATACAAAAGGGAAACAGGAGACTTACAAAATCAGCATGAAACATATCAATCTTGAGTAAAGGAGAACTTGAACAATGATAGTAGCTAACATGAAACAGCCACTCCAATTCATGCTGAGCAAAAAGAAGAAAATTTGGGAGGTAGAGTAAAAAATAAAGAATACTTCTTCCAAAGAACATGAGTAATTTTTTCGCTTTCCTCTGGGAAGACGGCAAACCCAGTACCCCACTCCAAAAAGTTAGATTCATTGCTAAGATCTGTGGTAAATATAACAACTTGAGTAATAGAACTTTAGGTGAAAGGTCTAGACGTGTCCATATCTTCTTTTCTCTGATTTTGTATAAAGTTTTTTAAAGTGAGAGGTTCTTGAAATAAAGATGTGTGATCATTGAGAGTTACTTTAAGGATAGCCGGATGTATGATACCGTATCTTGCATTAAGTTGTTTGAGAGCAGGTATGAAGGCCAGGAGTTCTTTCTTCCTGGCAGCGGTGGCATTTGATACATCTTGAGTGATGAAAAGTTTCTTGCCATTCCATGTAAAATGTTTTAATAGTCTAACTTTCTCCATTATCATGAGCATGTGAGCATAATCTAATAATGCAAAAATCATTGTTCTAGATGGAATGTTATTGGAGCTACTAGAGGAATATGTAGACGTTGGTGGTCCGATTCAATGAAATCTTTGAATATTCAGCTTTATTGATGATGGATTATCTAAAAGCTCGATTATAAGAGTATTGATGAATGACACTGGACCCTTCCCTTCAGCACCTTCCTAAAGACCAACAATTTGCAAGATATTCCTCCTATTAGGATTTTCCAGGTTTTCTGTGTGCTTTTGTAGGGATTTACAGTGCTTTCAAGTTCTTGGACTCTTCCTGTAATGTCCTCTGTATTGCTAACCCTTTGTTCAACTTTCGAAATTCTCACCTCAAAGACAGACCACTTATCATCAATTTACTGTAGTTTTGTATTTGTTGCCTCCATAAAAGGCTTCAGGCTTTAATTTCGGCAAGTATGGCTTCCATTGTATCCTCTGATGTGTCTTCTTTTGGTGTTGGAGATTCACTCTTGGGCCTTTTATTAGGAGTAGAGCCTGATGACTCTTTTACTTGATTTTTCTTAGACGTCATAATGAAAATGACAAGTATAAAGTTCCACCGTTTGTTTCAGCAAAAAGCACCCAGTCTATAAAATATGAAGAAAACGTTACTTATAGATGAGTTACTTTCATAAGGGGAATTTTTCTTTATTTCTGAAAATATAACACGTTTTCTCAAAGTGCATCGGTAAGATGATGTTCAGACTTTACACTGTAGCTTTTAAATTCGTGAATGTTCCAGTTATTATGTAAGAAACCACCCAAAATCTGAAAGGTGTATTGCAAATTTTTAAACACAGGTACTTTCCTTTTCTTTCCTTCTTAGTATTATGCTCCTCCTTTATATGGGGGCTACAGTGCAATGTAATTCCACCCCTGAAGTGACCAGGTATCAGAAAAGAACAAAAGGTTTCAATTCCTTAAGTTTAAGTTATCCATCAAATGATTAAGTGCTTAACTGTGAAGCTTGAGAGAAAACAGTTGTTTATTTAAAATAGCATTTATGGTTTCTATATGCTATCTTATGAGGAGGCAGTTCTTACTTCATATAATTATAATATGAAAATGAGGGATATATTTTAGTTTCCAAACAGTTGTTACGTAGAAATTAGCTGTACTTTTAAACTTGTAGTGTTAATAAACTGTGTACTTGCTGTTTTCTATGTATTAGTATATTTATATATGTATGTGCTTCCTGCACCTTTAAATGTGTCACAGAGCTTCTTTTTCATTGACTATAACAGAGCCGGGTCCGTGTTGTGCATAAAATGCACAACCTTTGTATTAGCGAGTCCTCTCACTTTCGCGTAACCGACCAGCTGACAGGAATGTCGGGGTGCGCGTCACGGGACTTCCCGGCTCAGCAGGCACGTCCCACCTCACACTCATCTCATTACATGGCCTGTGGTAGCGGCCATGTAGTTATGGTTAAGTTGCTCATCTCATAGGAAGAGCAGTTTTTGGGCGGCTTATAACTTCGCTCCCCCTGAACGAATCCTCACCAAACTTTGCAGAATAAGTATATGGGCTACTCTGAATTTGTTTGTAGAGTTTGGTGAGGTTTGGTCAAGGGGGGGCAAATTTATAGGGGGTTCCAATTTTGTTTTTTTCCCATAGACATAATGGGAAAAAACTTTGCTCACCCCTACGGCCCAAACCGCTGGAGGAGCGGCGGCTTGGGCCCAGAAGCATGCTTTTGTTATTTTGGTGTAAATCAGTCCAGTATTTTTTTTTAAATGACCAAAACGTGAAGGCAAAAAAATGTGTGATATCTATGTCCGGTCCGCGGAGTCACTTCCCTGTTCGGTCCGCAGACTAGCCTCTGACTGGCTGCACTGTCTGTGGACCGTGGTCCGCGGACATCGGGACACTGATGCAGATTGGGTGGTGAGAAAACGTGAAATGCATCAGTTTTCCTGAAATGCCCACCATCTTGGATTTGCAAAACTTTTTTGGAGTCTGTGGACAGCGTGCGAAAATATAGAAAAAAAGCAGCATTGCACTTGTCAAACTTAACAAACAATCTCTGGGGATATGGAGGGGATGAGGATTGGATTGGATATGGCCAGAAGAAGCCAAAAAACTGGTTGTTTCACCTCCCTGAAAGTCTGCGAACACTCTGGATGTCCTGGGGCAGTCCTGTGGTGTTCACAGACCCTTCAGATGTCCTAGGACATCTGTACCTATTTCTGCATTGCAGGGTTGGGGAAAAGCAGTTTTTGGATGGCTTATAACTTTTGCGCCACTCAATGAAACTGCATGTAATTTTGCAGTTTTATTCTAGAACTAATCCTGAATGTTTTTGCAATCTTTTTTGGGATTCTGTCAAGAGGGGGCAAAATTAGAGGGGGGTCCCAAAATATTGTAAAGGCATATACATGTGGTGTCATTTGACAAATCTGCACAACATTTGGCAAAACGATTTTGGATCTAGATATAAATGGTTTTCTAAAGTTTGGTGAGATTTTCTCAAGAGGGGGCGAAATTAGAGGGGGTGGGGGGTCTCAACATTTTTTGATGGCTTATAACTTTGTTGTTATTTAACGAATGTGGACAAAAGTTTTGAGAAAGATTATAGATTTTGTCAAGTGGGGGCTAAGTTATATGACTATTGTATGTACATACATTTTGACACTGTAAAAAAAATAAAACATGGGTGGATTGCGAGCAAACTCGTGAGGAGCATTGGCAAGGACATTAAAGCATGGTTTTACAAATGTGCCCATGTTTTATTTTTTGACAAGTGTAATAAGGTAGGTACAAAAAATAGTCATATACCCTTTTGACTGTGTATAGTCTGTGGCCGTGGGCAGTAGCCAGATTGTCTGGGTCATGGCATAAGGTTATGACATGGACAATCTGGCAACTGGCCATGGCCGCTAGGGAAAGGGGAAAAAAGGTGCTTGTGGTAATGTGTTCATAGGGTTTTGGAGGCTGCCATGGCAAGGGAAGAGGGGCTGTGTACGGAGCCCTGCCTTCTCTTTCCATGTTGGCTGTCTTGGAAAAGTATTTTCCTCCCTACAGTGGGACGACGCAGGCGTACCGCAGTAGGAAGAATAATCCTTCCTTCATACAACGGGACGCCACAGGCGTCCAGCTATAGGAAGAAAAATCTATGTTTTAGCACCCTTGGGTTCCTGCTTTGGGAACCAAGGGTGCTAATGGCATTTATCCCCCATTTCAGGGGCTGCAATGGAGGACAATGGTCTGTAGCCCTCCTTATTTATTCATTTATTTATTTATAATGCACCAATGCCCGCAGACATCAGGCTGTGTGGTAAGAGTATTTGTTAAGGAAGATTAGGTGGAGGAAGACAGCTTACTACTTGCTGAGAAAGGAATAACATTTCTGAGAGCATTGCGGTCATTGGATTTGGTGTGGCGGTGCATGGAAGTGGTTCCGTAGGAGTACTATCCAGGTGCACTCAGTGCATTTCACTTTGGTAGCTTTAGCCTTTGGTACACTCCCAACAGTAGCAAAGAACTGGCACACCAATGATTCGATTTTGGTGCTAGAAGTAGGCACTTCCTCTACCTCATCTTCTTGGTCCTCTTCATTGTCTTTGAAAGTACTGTGCATTTTTTTGTTGTGAAGGTCCTCCAGATGGTGGTGGTGGTGGCTCTTGGGGAGGAGAGATGGCAATAACTGATGCCATCTTTAAGATAAATAGCAGTTTTGATAAAATTCTTCCAAGTATGTACTGTGTACTAGATTGGTAATGGATAATGAGTATGAAAAGGTGTAGGGGGTGTGCAAGGGGAATTTTGAAGTTGAAAGTTCCTAGATCAGTAGAAAATGCTGTTCCGAACTGTCCACGGAGGATGGATCTTATTGTGAAGTGCGGACGGGTTCTCAGACACATCATCATGCCACGCCAGCCTGTGGTCATGTGGCACTGTCCGGAAGGTCCGTAATGAAGTCAGTTGTTCGTAGGTGTCTACGGATGCAAAACTAGTTGAATAGTTGCAAAAAGTAGTTGCAAAAAGTGTATAGAAGTGTTAAAAATTATTCTAAAAGGTGGGAAATGGCAAAGTTTTAAGGTGACACTTTGTAAATTGGACACAAATATTTTTATATTTGGTAAGTATGATATTAGTAAGTTGTAGGAAAATAGCATGCACTGGTAAAAACCCATGAAATACACTGAAAAAACGTTTTTAAAGCGACGTTATGGTTAAGTTGCACTAATAAAAAACTATGAAATTCAATGAAAAAACTTTGTTAAAGGGACATTATGGTTAAGTTGCACTAATAAAAACCTATGAAATTCAGTAAAAAAAAAGTTGTTAAAAGGACATTATGGTTACAAGTAAAAACGGAAAACCCCTGAAATTCACCAGTTATGGTAAGCTAAGCAACCATAACTCGTGCCACCACCGTGCACTGCTAAGACTAACACCCAGGACATCAAAGATGACATCAAAAGTATCATTGATTACATCACTGATGACATCACATGTGTATTTACTTTTCATACAAAGGGTTGTGAATGTAATGTTGGCAAAAAAGTGTCAGGGATTATCAGGAGATGTGCAATAAACTACATACTTCATCACGCAATGTAGTGTTCTAAAGAACATTCCATTGCAGTATTCTTTCTAGTACAGGAACCTATTTATACAGAAATGTAGGTATTGGCTGCAGCATACACCACAGAGGTGCTATATTAGTAATTTTCCAAACTTATATAATAAAACGGTGAATGCTTCTGTATCAGACTTTTCCGTACTGTGAAACATGTACTAAGTAGCTAATAATGCATCACTTACTGCATGTTTCTACTAATACACACAAAACATAAATAGACATCAATGCATACAAATATGGGGCTTATATATGGAGAGTAAAGTAAGCAAACAAGAGGCAGTATCATTGGCAACTGTGTATAACCTACATGATTGTATTCACGTACAGAAATGATTGCTGTGTTTCAGGCCTGCTTCTTCCCCTATATATGTACGTCATAAGATGCAATTAAATTCTAAGGAAAGTAGTGTAAGAACATGTGAGAATAGCAATATCTATAAATGTAATACCTTTTGAAAGTTAAGTTTCTGACTGTCAGTAAATAATAAATGCCCTATATATGGCAGTGAACAAAAAAGAAGGGGCTAGACATGTGATGTCATCAGTGATGTCATAAATGATATTTGTGATGTCATCTTTGATGTCCTGGGTGTTAGTCTTAGCAGTGCACGGTGGTGGTGTGAGTATTGGTTGCTTAGTTTACAATAACTGGCGAATTTCAGTGGTTTTTCAATTTTACTTGTAACCATAACGTCCTTTTAACAACGTTTTTTACTGAATCTCATATATACTTAACTCTGTGAAGGAGTGGCCCATGGACCACCAGGGATGTAAAGGCACGTCAGCAGTAAGTTTTATAGCTGAATTTCATATTACGTATCATTTAAGCGTTGAGAAAATATATCTCGGAGCGGAAGTTCACTCGTCAGGTGTCCATCCCGCAATGGCACCTAGCCACGCACCCAATCATTTTCTAATTTTTAACAAATCTTTACATAACTTTGTAGTCGGGAGCAGCAGACTTTTGTAATTTTGGTCAAATCTGTTATTCAAATCAAAAATGAGTAACAATAGAATTTTGAGAGGTTCTTATGTGTCTCTGACTCGCCTTAACTATAGGGCTATCGCCGCCCTATAATATATATATATATACATATATATATATTTATGTATATATATATATATATATATATATATATATATATATATATATATATATATATATATATATATATATATATATATATATATATATGTATATTACACTGCCATGGTAGTGGCTGTGTAGTTATGGTTAAGTTGCTATTTCCATAGGAAGAGCCCTTTTTGGGTGGCTTATAACTTTGCTCTCCCTGGACGAATCCTCACCAAACTTTGCAAAAAAAGTATATTGGTCACTCTGATTTGGTCCAGAGCGGGCAAAGTTATAAGGGCGGTCCCAAAACTTCTTTTTTCCCATAGACTGAATGGGGAAAACACTTTGCTCATGCCTACAGCCCAAACCGCTGGACGGATTTTCACCAAATTTGGACCAGGGGCAGCGGCTTGGTCCCAAAAGCGTGCTTTTGCAAATTTGGTGACAATCCGTCCAGTAGTTTTTTATAAAATGAGCAAAAAATAGGTTAAAAAAAATTAGTGATATCTATGTTTGGTCCACGGAAACACTTCCCTGTTCGCTCCGCGGACAGTGTCCTGATTGGCCAATCAGCTTGCGTCATGTCCACGGACATGCAACGTGTTCCTTGATTGGACAGTGAAGAGCGTGAAGCGCGTCAGATTTTCGGAAACGCCCGCCATCTTGGATTCGCGGACCTCCGCGGACAGCACGGTGAAACTTGGTGGAAAAATACTATTTAGTAGAGTGTGTTGGTGTGTAAAAGTGTTTGGGGAGGGTGGGGGAGTAAGAGATGGGTTAAATGTTTTATTTATTTAGGTGGAAGACCCCCCTGTTGTGTTCGTTTTGTACGCGGACAACGCAGATGTTCTAAAATTTTCTAAATAAACTAAATGGGGGTGTTCTGAGAACACTACGACTGTACGTATTGTTCGCAAGCAAGCTGAAAGTGTTCTAAGAACACTGGCGGTGTCCTGAAATTTTAGAAAATAAACGAAATGGGTGTGTTCTGAGGACGGTAAGCCTGTTCGTTTTGTTCGCAGGCAAGTTGAATCTGTTCTAAGAACACATCATTGTCCTGGGATGTTTGTCAATAAATAAAATAGGGGTGTCCTGAGGATGGCATGCCTGTCCGTTCTGTTCGCAAGCAAGTTCAAATTGTTCTAAGAACACATGTTCGCAAGCACGTTCAAAGTGTTCTTAGAACACATTATGTGTCCTGGGATGTTCGTAAATAAACGAAATGATGGTGTCCTGAGGATGCTATGTCTGTCCGTACTGTTCGTAGGCAAGTTGAAACTGTTCTAAGAACACTCATGATGTCCGCGGACATTAAAAGTGTCCATATGGCATAGTTAAAATGTTTGACTCTATGGGTGTGATATGCTGCGGTGGTTGTGGCCAGGGCATAGAGTCTTGGGAGCATGACCATATGGCCATGCTCCCAAGACTCTATGCCCTGGCCACAACCACCGCAGCATATCACACCCATAGTGGCTTATAACTTTGGGATCCAAGAACAAATGTATAAGCAACAAAGTTATAAGCCACTATGGGTGTGATATGCTGTGGTGGTTGTGGGCATGGCCTATAGTCTTGGGTGCATGGACAAGATCAAATTTATAGGCAGCAAAGTTGAAACTTTTCTAAGAACACTCATGATGTCCGCAGACATTAAAAGTGTCCATGTGGCATAGTTAAAATGTTTGACTCTATATATGGCCATGCACCCAAAACTCTATGCCCTGGCCACAACCACCGCAGCATATCACACCCATAGTGGTTAATAACTTTGGGATCCAAGAACAAATTTATAAGCAACAAAGTTATAAGCCACTATGGGTGTGATATGCTGTGGTGGTTGTGGGCAGGGCCTATAGTCTTGGGTGCATGGACAAGATCAAATTTATAGGCAGCAAAGTTATAAGTCACTATGGGTGTGATTTGCTGTGATTGATGTACTTAATATAATATACTTACTGTTTGGTTTAGTAACTGAAGTATATGTCTTGTTTATTCCTGTGATAAAAGAAAATATCATGTTAGTATTGGTATTTTGGTACAACTTATAACATTGAATAATCAACATTTTTTTTTTACCCTCATATTTAGTAGATTAAAAACCAGTGTACTGTGCAATTTGCTCAGTTTCTGTGTTTGTTGCTAAAATCATTGAGTCTGTGGGAGAAAATAAAATCCATGTTAGATTTTAAAAAACACCTTTTTTTGTTATTCTACAGTCTATTTGTTTGTTTGTTTTCAGTGTTCACTTGTTATTTCTTTCTAAAGCTCTATATATTGGCTTGTTGCAGATTTTTGGAGCAGTTGACATATTCTAACAGTCTGTGTTTTGTTATAATGAAGTGGTATTGATTTATCTGTTCGAATATTGTAAAATTTTGGGATAGTTAGATACCAGTTGGCGTATTCCAACTGTATATTTTTTGTCAAAATGTAGTGGTATTGATTTAGCTGTTTGGTTATTGAAAATCTTGGGGTATTTAGATACTAGTTGGTGTATTCTAACTGTTTATTTTTTTATATAATTTAGTGGTATTCATTTATCTGTTTAGTTGTTGAAGAATCTTGGGGTAGTTATATAGCTGTTGGCATATTGTAACAGTTTATAGTTTTCTAATAGCAGTTTAGTTAATGTTTAAGTACAGTTTAGTTAATACATTTTGGTTTTAAGAAGATTAAATAAGCGTTTGTAAGATTTACAGGTAATCTCTGCTTTAGAGTAATGGTACTATCATTACATTCGAACCATCCAAATTTATTTTTATATATGCAGTATAGTGACCTGCATTGGTTGTGGCTCCTGTGTGGTAGATTATACCTATTGTTGTGAAGGTTTTTTTACCAAGTGATACTTGACCATGTTTGAACCCAGTCAGCTTGCAGTTGTTTTTGGTACCATCTGCATTGTAACGTAGAAGCATTAGTATTACGTATTTACTATGTGTTTGTATTAGTAAGGTGGAGCGATTATCCAAATTGCAGGTACTACATAATCTACCATGGTTTGCATTTTGCACAAGTTGCTGAAATGAAACGGATTCACAATTAGGTATTGATACATACACAAAGGGCTCATTGGGGTTTTGTTCTTGTGTCACATTGTTGCACAGAGTGCATGTATGTTTCCACATGTATGAAATCTGGACGATTTCATTTATAGGTATGTTTTTTTTTTCCAGTACTTGTAGCAAGTACATTAGAAATTCTTGTGGATCTTTCTGTGAGTTTATAGTGAATTTCACCATTCCAGCACAGTAGTCCAATTGTTGTCTGATTCCATAAACACTATACGTGTTGCCAGGATTGTTTGTTGTGTTTCTATGAAGTACTAACATTTGCAAACACAATTGGTCTGTACTGTGTAAGTAAATGTTGTCAACCATTGGAGGTAATTGAAATAGAATATTCATTGCTACATTTGCGTAGCAACTTACACCAATTACATTTGAAAGTTTAAATGGACCAGGTAGTTCTGTATCTGAGTGCTTTTTTTGGAGTTTGTCTTCCTTCTTTGAAGAAGTACCTGGTTTACTTTCCGTAATAGGTTCTTTTTTGATTGTGGTACTTGATGAAGTATTAGTTTCTTTTAATCTCTTTGGAGGATTTGCAGTGACATCCTGTTGCATTTCTGTTTGATTAAGTTTTCTTTTAGAACATTTTACTTTTTGTGGAATAGGATATGTTTTTAGATGGGGGTGTATAGTGAACGAAGTCTATTGTTTACTGAAATGCAAGGAATATCAGCGTTTACTTTACTTGCATCAAAGTTGATTAGAAATAGACCTTCAAGTGTACGTACGCGTGATAGTGCTACGTAGCTCATGCCTTCTTTAAAGACTCTGTTACCAATGTCTATCAATGCTTTGTCTAGGGTAAGACCTTGTGATTTATGAATGGTGACTGCGTATGCAAGAGTTAGAGAAAATTGTTCTCTTCGTACATACATGTCTTTGAAGAGAAGGAATCGGGCTGTTGAGCGTCCTATCCTTTTCACTTCTGAAAGTTTGTCAAAGAGAATATTGACAAACTGAATGTTGTTGTCACATGGGTATGTTTGAAAGCCAATAACTGTACGCAGTGCTCCATTAAGTAGTCCTTGATCCACATGAAGGTTACGTTTAAGCATTACTCTGCAATTTAAGAATAATTTTAATATTTTTTCCAATCCAGCTGTGTTGGAGATTGAATTTTCTAAACTATTTAGTCTCGTTGTGGCTTGTTCAAACATGGGTAGTGTCATACCATGTATGTCTAGTTTGTCTGTGGCGCTAATTTCAATTATTGGTTGCATTTCTTTTTTTAACATTGTTTCATTGAATTTGAAACAGATTTCAAGAGTTGGCAATAAGGCCATACAATTGACATTTTTGTGGGCTAATTGTTCCATAACATCCGTAGCTTATGCATTATCGCCATAAAGTGCATGAATGTGCCGGGTTTTCAATATTGCTTGTGCTTCTTGAGATAATATACCAACTCTAATACATAAGTGAGATCTGCAGATGGCCGCATGTTTTCTGTTAATTCTCTGTATTGGAAATGTTGCCAAAGGTTGACATTTCCAATGCTGCCAACAGTTTTACGGCAGAGTTTGTGCCCTAAGGTTTTAAAAATATGCTCACCTTTTACTGGTGTCAATTGAAGAAGATCTCCGAAAACAATAATGTGTTTGCTTCCAAAGAGCTCTTCGTAGTTTGTTTTGAGTACTTCTTGTAATCTGAGGTGAATCAAGGCCAACATTAGGTTGGAGACCATGCTCACTTCATCTATTGGTATAATTTCCATTTGTTTTAATACTCTGCGTAGTTCCATTGCAGCTTCTGGAGGAAGTTTGTAATAGTCTAATTTGTTTTGGTGTTCTACTGGCAGGAGTATAGGTTTGTAATTTTGGCAGGTGCATTCTTTGTTTTCATGTTGCACACCATGTGCAATTTTTTTTGTTACTTCTTGAAAAATGCTATGTTGCTCATTGTTTAGTTTTGATTGTAGTATAGTTAAGTCTTCTTTATCTTCATACTGACACATGGTGTTTCCTACTTCTGTCATAGCTAATTCTGCCTCATTTGTTATTAGTGGCTCTCCCAGTGGTTCTTGGCTTCCTGTTACAGAAGGTTGACAACTGTCAGGAGTGTCCTTATCTAGTTGGGCCTGCAGTTCTTCTTCCTGTTGCTGTCTGTTCATTGTGCAACATTGTTTTGTACTGTGTAAAGTTTACATCAGTTATAGTGCTTTCATTTGCTTTGAAAGCGTCTTCATAGGAGTCACAGTTATCTAGTATGTCTTCTTCTTTTCTCCATGGTTTAAAGAGTTGTAGCAGGGACATGTAATATAGTTCTTTATGTTGAGGAGTCTTTAATGACAATTTGATACGATTAATTAAATTTGGTTTGGTGAGTTTTACTAAGCTACCTTCATAATTTGTCACTCTGTATCTACCTTTTTTTTCATCAGGTTTTATATTATTTTTGTATGTTAAGTTTTGGGCTATGTGGTATAGACACATGGTTTCCAAAGTGGTACTTCTGTTTGGGTGGTATGTGTCCAGCAAATTGTTTTTTAAACTGTCTTGGCTGTTGGGATCATGTTTGGCTATTGTTTCTATATCTTCATATGATTTTAGAACTCTTTTTCTAGATTTAGCAGGACCAAGACTTAGCCATACTATATTTTCAGATTTTCCATACAAAGCAGTACCAGTTAAATGATCTGCTGCTTCATAGGAGCCATATTCTCTATGGGAGAGCATTTTTATGCCCAAGCAGTATAATTTCTGAGACAGTGTTTTGTCTGATAACAGGTCATTCCAGAGGTCTTGTAGCTGCTTGGGTTAATATGGTTAATATGCTGTAACATATCGTGCAACTGCAGTGGAATTGTCTGGAATGTACTGCATGCACATCTATGTTTGCATTCCATAAGTGGGCAATGATTGCATCGTAATCATTGATAAATTTTTCTTCTTCTGTTCTTTTTATGTAATATGTATTTTTAGGTGATTTACCTTTAACACTATGTCTAACTGAAGACATGAAGTTGTTCACTTGACCTGTTTTTGTAACCGGTCTAGGGAAACCAAAGCAGAATTTGGTGTTGTATTTCCCTTTGTTTTTGTATTTGCGACGACAATATTTGTCACATTTGTGTTTTTGAAATTGTAAAATTTGTGCATGAAGATCACTATTTGTTGCTTCTGATGGAATTTGACAAGTGACATATTTTTCAACAAACTGTAAAACAGTGGCGTCACTGTCTTGACCAAATTTAGGAGCATCTTTAATCCATAAAAGCATGTGGATATGTCGTGGTCCTCTGGCTTGGTATTCTTTTCTCCAAAAGAAGTGTTGCACTTCTCCAAGGCGAGGAGCAGTTTTATTACAAATAAAGTGTAGCATAGCAATCAAGCAATGGTGAAAATATCTTGAAACATTAACAGGAACTAGAGAACAAAGTTCTCCAGGTGTTAGTATATCTATGTTTGTTTTGTTTTTGTTTGATATGCATAGGAAATCATGTAAATCTTCCCATGCATATTCTGCACAACTTAATGTAAGACTCCAAGTGGGTGGGACAAGGTTTCTTATCATACAACGTACATCTACATGACGTCGAAACCAGTATACTTTAGTACCATGCATATTTGCTAATAGATTTGTAATATTTGATTGTAAAACCTCATCTTTTTGTTGCACTTTTTGTATTAATTGTGTGGCTGACATATTTTGAAAGTGAGATCCTGATTTTAATGTGTGTGCAACTCCGTAACATAAAGTTGCTAGTTCACTTTCAAAGAGTAGGTGGAATATGTATTCCACGTTTTGTCTAAATCTGGGATCTTCAGAATACATCCGTAATGAGCGATATTCTGATGCTGTTATTTGAATAGGTCTATCATCGTACCTTCCTCCTTTGCCAGTAGGAAAAAGTAGAGGAAAAGCATGTGCTTCTATACTTTTTTCCCATATGCTGATTGGTGATCATTTATTTTGACACATTTGGTACGTTTCTAGTGCATCTTCTACGGCGTCATTAGAGTGCAACGGGTGAATTGTATAATGGTCTAAAGTATTGGATATTGTAGCAGGATCTAGGACCTCAAATTGACCAGCTTCTTGTGTCTATTGAATTATTTCAGTGGTATCCTTCAAGTTTTCTTCAATATTAATTTCTTTTTAGTATTCATTATTTATTGTCTTTTAGATATTGCAAGGCTTATCTAACTTTATGAGAATCTACCAGTTGTTGCCATATTGTTTTGTCTTTTGTAGGTACACCATTTACCAAGATAATTAAAGATTGCTCCATTGGATGTTGCACTCCTAGAGTGTGCATATTTTCTTTTAGATCTAATGGTAAATGCACTAGTTTTCCCCAAATACCTTTCATTAATTCAGAGGGAGGTAATGTTGCTGTTTTTGGTTGAAGGCATATTATTGCTTGAAATGGGTGCACGGTTTGAATTATGATGGTTTGATATAAATTCAGTTGTAGGGGTTTTGGTAGTGGAAATAATTCAAAATTATTTGTGATAGCACGTGAAGGAGTTTGGTTTTTGTCAAGTTTTGTAGTGCAGTAACTGCAAAGTATTAAGGGGTCAGTTATTTCGTATTTGTTTTCTGCTATAAGGTAGAGAGCTAATTCAAACCATTTAGAATCTTCATTGTCTTCTATTTTGTATGTTAGGTCTACAGTTGTGTTACTTTTATAAAAAGTGTTACGGCAACATACACACACATGGTTTGGTATTTCAGCAGATGTACTTTTAAATTTCAGTATTTCCTTTTTGTATGTGTGTAGTAGAAGGTTGCCATGCAGAGAATTGTTGCTAATTTGTTGTAAAGTTATTTCATTCTGTAAGTGGCTTTCACTTCCAAAATATTTTTTCTTGATATAGTTGATTTCTTCAAGTAGGTATTTTGCTGTACCATCTAGAAGAATGTTATTTAAATTGGCTAGTGCTAAAGCAGGACTTTCAGCATAGTAGTTTATAGACTAGATTTATCATAGTTGATTTTGGGAGACTCGTGAATACATTGGTTGAAGGTGCATGCAGAAAGCTGGGGAGTAGCTGTAGATCTTGGATTCCACATGTGGAAGTGTACTGGCATTGAGTACGTGGAATGAAGTGGTTGGACTTGCTTCCTCTCTGTGCTACTTTGGAGACAGAGCAACATCCAGACATAATTGTAATTCATTGTGGAGGGAACAGTTTATGACATGTGTCTGGAATTTCTTTGCAATTTGCAATGAAAGAAGGACTTGGGAAGGTCATGGACATGTTTCCAAATTCTCAAGTAATTTTTCACGGATTGTGCAGAGACAAATGTGGATTCGTTCTTCTTCATTTGGTCCACAAATGGAGAAAGCAAGGTACAATGTCAATAAGGCTGTTTGTGCCTTTCTAAGAGATTTTGGCATGTGCTCTTTTCACAATGAAAATATTATGTTTCGTAGTACATACATTTTTCGCAGAGATGGAGTCCATCTTACTTATGCTGGCAATCAGATTTTTTTTAGAAATGTACAAAATGCATTGAAATCTTTTTTGGAATTACAGCATCCATTTTATAGTAGGTGTTGAGCATTTCAAATGTTTCAAACACAAATAAACACCACCAAAAGGCTCTTTTCAGAGCCACCACTTCCTCCCAGATAAAACTGCAATGGTTATGATAGGGTAGCACCCCAAAATTTTAGATGTCCGTGGACTTCTAAAAAATACACAGGGACCTGCTTCATCTATTTTCACTTCTATTTTTTAACTGTAAAAGGCGGCTCTGAAAAGAGCCTTTTTTTGTTGTTTTAAATTTTTTTGTTTTTTTTTATACAAGACACACTAGGAGAGGAGGGGCAAGGAGGGTAAGGGGGGACACCAACCACGGGGATAAGAAAGGCCGAGCTGAGAGAGGAAGATGTAGAGTGGGTTTGACTTGGGTAGTGAGCAGACCTTCTCGTGCTCTGAGACGATAGCCTCAAAAGCACTACGAAGTCTCTCCCCCCTGCACAGTACTGCGTTGCAGTACATACACACAACTGTGACCCTCGAAATGTAAGGGTCATCATCATTGCGTATGGCCTGTGAGGCAGCTTGAGGAATACGCTGTCCCACAGGAGTGTTCCTTGTGGTGACAGGATCAGAAACGGAGGATGAAGTAGAGGAAGTCAACCTGCTACACTCCTCGCAACGTACAACCTTGCGAACGGCCCCCGAGTGGAATGACTTTAGGTGTCGCCTCATGGTAGTTGTCCCAAAGCTGTATGAACCATGCCTCCCGCGACTGAGTACCATTTTGCACTCGTTGCATGTGACTTGGTTCGCACGCACCTTAGGACCATTACCACGAATGGTAAATAACCGCCACACCCAAGACTCACGCCGAGTGCTGGTAGTAGGGACTTCAACTACCTCATTCTCGTCATCCTATTCTTCCTCCTATCCATCCTCACTCCTGTTCCCCTCTTCAGGCCCTTGGGGAGGTGGTGGTGGTGGAGGGGGTGGGGGTAGTGCTGAGGCAGATGCAGCACCAGGTGGCATGAGTGGAGCCATGGAAGCCATCAGCTTGGTGTTGAGTTGAAAATCTGCAAATTGGTAGCAAAATTCGCTGTGCACTGTAGGATAGCCAGAAACACAATGAGAATGAGCTCTAGGGCGTGGCCTTTTACAGGGGTGCTTATGCGCGGTTTGCGGACATGCGCACTGTCCGTGGACAGATCGAACAGAAGAAAGGGTTCAAAAAGTCACAATAAGTATGTAGAAACTCAGGATTAATATGTGGGACTTGTTCTATGGTGAGTCTTTATTGGAAAATATTGTAGATTACTTGAAAATGTAGTTTTAAATTGTTTGGGGACATGAACAGTGTTCGCAATCAGAACATACGCTGATCGTGGGCACGGTCACATGATAGGTTCGCGAACATGTTCGCGAAGGGAGCGGGTGTCCGCAGGACACCAAATGCACTGAAACTATTTTGCGCATGCGCGTTGGTGCTCTACTGACACTGTTCGGGCCCTGAAGTGATTAAAAGTGTGTCACAAGTGAAACAAACAGTTACAAACAGGCGTTTGTTCTTAGAACAGTTTCACCTTGTCTGCCAACAATACGGACAGGCATAGTTTCCTCAGGACACCCCCATTTTGTTTATTTATGAACATATTAGGACACAGCCTGTGTTCTTAGAACAGTTTCAACTTGCCTGCGAACAATACGGACAGGCATAGCGTCCTCAGGACACTCCCATTTTGTTTCTTTACAAACATTTTAGGACAGAGCCTGTGTTCTTAGAACAGTTTCAACTTGCCTGCAAACAATACGGACAGGCATAGCGTCCTCAGGACACTCCCATTTTGTTTCTTTACAAACATTTTAGGACAGAGCCTGTGTTCTTAGAACAGTTCAACTTGCCTTCGAACAATACGGATAGGCGTAGCGTCCTCAGGACACCCCCATTTTGTTTATTTACGAACATCCCAGTACACATAATGTGTTCTAAGAACACTTTCATCTTGCCACCGAACAATCCTCAGGACACCCCCATTTCGTCCATTGACAAACATTTCAGGACACCGCGTGTGTTCTGAGAACAGTTTCAACTTGCCTGCAAACAATACGTACAGGCATAGCATCCTCAGGACACTCCCATTTTGTTTCTTTACAAACATTTTAGGACACAGCCTGTGTTCTTAGAACAGTTTCAACTTGCCTGCGAACAATACGGACAGGCATAGAGTCCTCAGGACACCCGCATTTTGTTTATTTACGAACATCCCAGGACACATAATGTGTTCTAAGAACACTTTCATCTTGCCACCGAACAATACGGACAGCGTCGTCAGGACACCCACATTTCGTCCATTGACGAACATTTCAGGACACCTTGTGTGTTCTTAGAACAGTGTCAACTTGCTAGCGAACAGTACGGACAAGTACAGTGTTCTTAAGACACTAAGACACCTCCATTTTCGTTTCTTTACAGACATTCCAGACACCCGCGCTGTCCGCGGACACCTCAACTGTTTTTTTTTTTAAAAACAAGAAAGTAATTAGGACACAATATAATAATTTTACTTTATTTTGCATGTATGTTACATTTATGACAGAGAAGGTGAGGCAGAAACTGAAACAAAAACAGGAGAATTGGGGGTTTCAATAAGATTTATATGAGGAGAAGAAGGGATGGAAGTCTCATCAAAACGTTTTGGTTCATGGAGAGGGTTTGGGGATAATTGTCTGGGATATGGTGAGGGGGGACAGGTACATGTGTGACAATGGTATGTAGTTGTTTGTTTGAAGTGATCCTCCACAAAGTTTTTTAAAATTATTAAAATTTGCCAAGAGTAGGTCAATTCTTTCTTCTATGTGCTGAAGAGTCTTATCCAATACAGCTTTTTCTTTAGTATTTTCAATTTTTGTATGGTCTGTACAAAGAAATATATATATGTTAAATGTATATAAAATAATATTAATTCATTGGTTTATATAGTAAAGTGTCTACCATTAGATTCACTATATTCTGACATTTCCTCACGTGGGAAATGCTCCTCTAGCCAATCGAGTACTAGACATTTCTGTGAGAAAAAAAACATAATATCATTTTTTTTGTATCTAATACAGAAAGTTTACAAATATATGAGTAAAATGCCGTACACTTACTATTTCAGGTAAGGTTTGTTCTGAGTGATCTGTAGATCTGCTGTTGCTCTTAGTTGTGGAGTTTCTGTGAGGTAATCATGTTTGAAACCTATCTTTCTTCTTTTGGTATATTCCATTTTAGAAAATATTGTATTTAAATGAATGGTTAGTGTGTTTGCGGACATCAAATTCAGTAGAGGGGGTTCAGTATGTTCAGTATGTTACAAATTACATAAAGTCAGAGTAAATATTGTTAAGTTGCGCTACTAAAAACCTATGAAATTCAGTGAAAACACTTGGTTAAAGGGACGTTATGGTTAAGTTGGGCTACTAAAAACCTATGAAATTCAGTGAAAAAACTTTGTTAAAGGAACGTTATGGTTCCAAGTAAAACCAAAATAAACCTGAAATTTGCCAGTTATGGTAAGTTAAGCAACCATAACTCGCGCCACCACTGTGCACTGCTAAGACTAACACCCACGACATCAAAGATGACATCACAAATATCACTGATGACATTACATGTGCATTTACTTTTCATGAAATGTCTGTACAAGGGATTCTTATTCTAATGTTGAGAAAAAAGTGTCAAAGATCATTGGAATAAATATCAAGAGCTAATTAGTGCATTAAACGATGCATTGATATAAATAGCATTCTATTATGAAGTTCTAACCAGTATACTAAGGTACTCATGCAGAAACATAGGCATTGTGTGCAGCATACATGATGAAGGTATAATATTCATAATGTTGATATGTTGAATAATGAAATGATAACTGTTTTCTTATTAGAGTTTTGTGTACTGTGAAATACGTAATAAGTAGCTAATAAAACCCACCCATAACATAATTGCATTATTACAGACAAAACACAAAGACACAATAACACATACAAATATGGGTATATATAGGGAAAGTGAAGTAAACAAAAAAGCAGAAGTAGTAGCAGAAACAATTCATAACCTAACTGATTATCTTTATGCAAATAAATGATTGCTCTGTTTCAAAGCTGCTATTTACCCTATGTACATGTATCACATGATGTGACTGGACCCTAAGGAAAGATGTGTGAGTACAATGTATACAAATATGAGCATATACAGGGAAAATACAGTAATAAAAAACAACAGAACTATCAGAAAGTGCTGATAACTCTACTGATTATCTTCATGCACAGAAAGAATTGCTGTTTTTCAAGCCTTGTGTCTTCCCATATGTATATGTTTCATATGATATGACTGGACCCTAAGGGAATTACTGTAAGAACATACTTGAAGAATACGTCTACAAATATAGTATGTTTACAATTTTTAGTTCATGACTGTAACTGAAGAAAACCATGTGGCCTAGATATGTCAGTAAAGGAAAAAGGAGGGAGACACATGTGATGTCATCAGTGATGTCATCAGTGACATTTGTGATGTCATCTTTGATGTTGTGGGTGTTAGTCTTAACAGTGCATGGTGGTGGCGCGAGTTATGGTTGCTTAGCTTACCATAACTGGCGAATTTCAGGGGGTTTTCGGTTTTACTTGGAACCATAACGTCCCTTTAACAAAGTTTTTTCACTGAATATATATATATATTTATTCACTGAAAAAAATGTGTTAAAGGGACGTTATGGTTAAATTGCACTTATAATAGCCTATGAAATTCAATAAAAAAATGTTGTTAAAGGGACGTTATAGTTACAAGTAAAACTGGTTGAAAATACTATTTTTATTCATGTTTTGGAATGCACCAATCACAAACCATAACAATACACTTCATATAATCCCTTCAGTACAATTCTGGATACAGATTGAGAAACAGATTGAGAAACAGCAGGTGCTTACTGTACAAGATATTCTCACTAAATAGTAAGTCCATTGTATTTATTTCTCTTTTATTAGCTTTCATTACACAAACATGTGTTATAAGACATAAGTCCTATTTTTCTTACAGAAATGGCAAGCACACTAGAATGGTTTGAAGGGAACTTCCCAAGAGATGAAATGAGCGACGATAACGTCTGTATTTTGAACACACTGTACTAAAATAATTTTTTCTATTTCTTTTACAGTACATAGTGTTCATGATGAAAAAACGCCCCAGTTTCATCATTTACAGTCCCTAGAAACAGAAAGAGAGCATTTTGTATTACTCTGCAGACACAGTGCATTTTCTACGATCACCCTTGCATGCGCCTTGCGATTCCCGGCTGGAGGAGGTCTGGGGATGGCAGTCAGGATCGCGGACGTCCGTGGACGTCATCATGTGACCGCACCTGTGCAGCATGGCGGCAGTGTTTGTGAACGGTGTCCCTGGCTGTGGACAGTTTAAAAGTCAATTACCTGCCAATCTAGGGTGTTTCAAGCAGAAACTTTACCCATGCACAGTTCCAAGAAGCGTTCTACGTTGATCTGGCAACTTTTTACAACTTTTCAAGCCTTTCTGCGACTCAGCAGTCCACAGACAGGGCAACTGTCTGCAGACGGTTCCTCTAAGGTGACTCACTCATTACTTTTCCTCATTCCCAATCTGGCTATCCAGGGCAGAGCATATTGTAGGACATTTTGCAGACCTTTCTTTGTGTAGCAACATGGCATCCGGTATGACCACTTCTGCTCTCCAACCACCCCCACTGCAACCATCACCATATGGAGGGCCTGAACAGGGGAACAGGTGCAATGATGTAGAGGAAGAACAAGACGAAGAGAGGTAGTGGAAGTGCCTACCTCCAGCACCCGGAGTGAGTCCTGGGTGTGGTGGTTCTTTAAAACTGTGTGTGGGATCCTGAAGGTGAAGTCTGCCCGTGTTGAATGCATTGAGTTTGGGGTGAAACTCAGTCATGGACAACCAGAGCACAACTCCTTCAGGACCACATCAATGTGCTGCCTTGTCCATTCTAAACACCCAGCGGCAGTGAGAAAGTCTGTTCCTTTCTCAGGAAGAAGCAGGCTATCTTCCTCTGCGCAATCTTCTTCTCCCACTCCGGCCACCACACAGGGTACTCCTGTGGGGCAGAGGGTCTCGCAGGCCATACGGAAGGCTCTAGATCCTTACATTTTGAGGGTGACAGTGTGCTGCACGTACTGTGACACACCGCTCTGCAGGAGGGAACACTTTTGCAGTGCTTTTGAGGCAGTTGTCAAAGAGCATGAGGAACAGTGCCCCCTACCTTAAATTTAAGGTATGCTCAATATCTTCCCCTTTCCACCTGCCCCTTCATCTCTGTGGTAGGTGCCCCTTCCCTACCTTCCGTTCCTTCCCTTCCCAACCTTCACTTCACTCTTGCAAAAAAAATTGAAAAACCCATAAAAAATACAGAATCAGAAAAAACACCAATAAGCGGTTCCTTTAGGAGCCACCATTCACAGTTAAAAAATAGATTTGAGAAAAAAATGTCACAGGCCCCTGTGCAGCCTGCATAGTCTGGCAGACTTCTAAAGAAATCAAGATGTGGGACGATTGAAATCATTTAATTGTTTTATGTTCAAAAAGGGTTGCTCTTAATGAAAACTAGTGAATTGTTTTCTTAGTTCAGTTTGTAAAACCAAAAATGAAAAAATATATAAAAGCCAAAAACACAAAAATGTTATTTTATTTCTTCTCACTTTCACAAAAACTGCTTCAAAGCATTTTGAATGTTTTACACAAAAATAGGATTACCCACTTCAGTTAGATGGACTCCATCTCACTGAAAAATGTTGCTCCTTTCGAGTCATGCCAACATCAGAAACAAAAGCACACACAGCTTTATTGAAGTTGCGCCTCGCTTTTTCCATTTGCGGACCAAATGAACTGGAAAGCATCCACATCAGTCTCTGAGCAATGTTAAAAAATTATTTTGGAATTAGGGAACATTTACTTCAACTTTCCCAATGTCTCCTTCATTGCAAACTGCAATGATATTCCAGTCACGTTCCCCAAATGGTTCCCACCACAATGAATCATAATAATGTCTGGATGCTTCAATTGAACCATATTTGCACAAAATGGGAGCATGTTCACCTACTTCATGTCAAACACTCTGTACCAGAACACTTTCATTTCAGGGAATCCAAGATTTTTGGCTATTCCACAATGCTCAGCATACACCACCACGCAGTGGACTGAAGAGTCTCTTAAAATCCAAACACTCTGCCTGCTGAAAGATATTGCTATGGCCATGTTCAATCCTCTCACAACTCCTACAAGCAAA
Organism: Ambystoma mexicanum; assembly: GCF_040938575.1. NCBI lineage: Eukaryota > Metazoa > Chordata > Amphibia > Caudata > Ambystomatidae > Ambystoma > Ambystoma mexicanum. Next base: position 845,124,694 of record NC_090929.1, on the reverse strand, counting down.
CATCATGCTACCCTCTCTTCCTGTACACCACACCCAGGAAACCTGATTGGCTCTTTCTCCGATGTCCATGGACAGCGTAACTGTTTGCAGCCTGCGCAGGCCCCTTTCCATGCCAGGCAACATCAAAAGATCCTGATGTGGCACGTGCCATCCACAGACTACCATGGTGTTTGTGGACAGATCGTCCAATTGAAGGGGTTAGGGAGGGAAATTAAACACAATGAGCCTCATCACTAGTTGGGCGTTATAACACCGGGATAGCACCCGGGCTAATAGCATTACCGCCAGTGCCAGATCAAGGGTTGGGCTGTAATGGGTATTCCCCATTAGGGGCATTTTCGGTGCTAATAGTGCTGCACTAATTGCACCCAAAAATGGGCGTTAAGTTGGTGCATTATGCCGCCAAACCCGAGATTGGGCGGACCCTTAAATACGGGGGTATCAAAGTTACTGACGCATTGAAGGGCTACCGCCCAACTCGTGCTGAGGCCCAATGTAAGTTACTTAATCTTTAATGGTGGCTCTGAAAAGAACATTTTCGGGGGGAGAGGGTTGTTAACAAACACCTTTTTTTTCCTTACAGGAACCTCTTCAATGCATTTCTAAGATTGTAAAGAAAATTGCATTTCTGACATTTGGGAAGTGAATCCATCTGGACAAAAAAAATTCACACCCTCCGAATTCATATTTTCATTATCAGAATATGACATTCTTGCAGCATACAAAAGCAGATGAACCTATATTGACAATCTGCCTTGATTGTTCAATTTAAGGACTGAAAAAGTATGTTGGACATCTCCATGTGCGTCTCTGATTTATTTTTTGAAAAAATAATGTGAGCAGCAGGAAGCTGTTTCATTAAGCTTTTTAAAAAATCCTTCATCCCAACTTGCAAAGACACTGGAATCACAAACCCCGAACTGTCCCCTCCACAATGGGCAATCACAATATCTGGTCTTTTAAAGTGAGCCATACTCTCACAGAATGAAAGCAACCTTCCCCAGTTTGAGCCACAAACTGCATGCCAGGAAACCTCCACTTCTCCCAATCCAATATTTCCAAGGATGCCATGATTCTCAGCATATACCTTCAAGGAATGAATTGAAGAGTCACCCAGAATTCACAGTCTGCATTCTCAAACACATAGCCATTATCACTTCTCTCACAACTCCTGAAAACACAACTCCTACTACCCTCTCTTCTTGTACACCACACTCAGCAAACCTGATTGGCTACTCCCCCCAGTCCCTTTTCCATGCCAGGCATCCACAAAAGACCGGCTATAGAATGTGCCATCAGTGGACTACTGTGGTATCCGCGGACCCGCTTACAGGGGGCAGCCCTTCTACCTTTTCCACTTCCATGTTCTAAACACTTCCTCATTTGCTGCTTTCAAAGAGTCACACATCCATCAACCAATCACATCCAAAACCTCTACACCTAGCCATGTCATCTCACTTCAACGCTTCAGATGTACACTTGAACTCTCAGAGTACATATCTCCTGCTAATGAAAGACATCTGCATCAAAAACTACTGTGCAACTGCACAAGATTTCAATTTCCAGATTAACAAGATCTGCATCTAACAAAACATAGTACAGGTATGATTATATTTTTTTTAAAAAGGTTTTCTTGAACTCTTTCACAAATATAATTATAGGACATTTTTTTAAAAAAATAGTGTACTTGGACACATACTAGCCAAACATGACACTGCCCAAAACTACACCTACAAAAACAATGTCACACCGAATGAGAAACTGGCAAATATTCTGTTTCAACTTGTGAAGGAAGCCTAGTGAAACTAAGCAAACCTAACTAATTAATCATGTAATGTTATCACTTTAAACTCGACAATGTAGAGAACTGTATTACATGGCCCTATTACAACTTTTTAAATCTTGGAGAAAACAAAAATAATTATTATATGACTATGACTCATTGAAGCTGCATTTAAAGCAAATGAAAGCAGTATAGCAAATGACCATTTCAAACAATACAAACAATGAACACCAACAAGAGGAAGAAATTGAAACTCAACGGAACAATGACACTCCCGAGGCCAGTCAATCTTTCCTTACGGGAAGCCAGGACCCACTTGAAGAACCATTCCTTCTTAATGAAGCAGAAATAGCCATGACTGAGGCAGAAAATACCACGTATCAATATGAAAAATCTGAGGAAGACTTGTCAGATCTGGAATCTCACATAAATGATTAACAACTCACCATTTATCTAGAAGTCACTCAAGAAATTGAGCATGGTTTTAAACATGAAACTAAAATCAGGCAAAACATTCTTAATTAAAACAATCAGAATATTTTAACAGAACTTAACAAACACCAACCTTTCGGCTGTAGTAACAGCCCCCACAGGTTTAGCTGCTTACAACATAGATGGTGTCACTTTACACCGACTACTTCTCCCCCCTGTAGAACAGCAGAACAAATTAGAATACTACATATTGTCAGCAGAAGCTGCTACTGAGGTACGCAGATTTCTAAAACAAATGAAGGTGCTCCTGATAGATTAAGTAAGCATGGTGTACAAGCTCATATTGGCTTTAATTCATTTTAGAATGCAAGAAGTCCTCAAAACCAACTATGAAGATCTGTTTGGAGGAAAATATGTTATTGTTCTCGGAGACCTCCGTGAGTTAATGCGATTGAAAGGGCAAACTATTTCAAAACATAATGACACAGAGAATTACATAATACTCTCGGCAGCATTGGAAATGTAAATCTCGGGCAATATTTTCACTACAGAGAACTAACTGAAAACATGCACCAGTCTGTAGACCTCACATATGCTAACATTTTAAAAAGCATTAGAATCGGGCTGCTTACTAAAGATGCAAAATCCATCTTAAACAGTAGACTAATCTATGAGCTATATGGGCAAATCCTTCTTTTTAAAGACATCTATGTACGCAGAGAGCAATTTTCTCTGTCATTGCATATGCTGTCACTATTCACAAATCACAAGGTCTAAGCCTAGATCAAGCATTGATTGGCATTGGCAGCATAGTCTTTAAAGAAGGTCTGAGTTATGCAGCACTTTCATGTCTGCGTACACTAAATGGTCTATTCTTAGTTAACTTTAATGCAAACCTTTTAAAAGACAAATAATGGAAGCTATAGCAGATTTCCCAACAATACCACTAAAACCAACAACCAACTCCTGCATCAAAGAATCCAACTACAAAACTGTCTAGTACAAAGTCAACTTCACGCCCATCAGAAGAAAGACACAAATGTCTCTTCTCCAAAAAGATCTGCAGGTCCATCTAACGATCCACAAACAGAACTCTCTGGTTCATTTAAATTCAGAAACCCAACTGGAGTAAATTGTTAGGCTAATATGACAATGAATCTGATCTTTCTATTGCAACCAATTGTTCACAACATTTACTTAAACAGCTCAGACCAGTTTTGTTTGCAAATGCATCTCACAGAAATGCCACAAATCATCCTGACAACACTTACAGTGTCTCAGGTAGAATTCAACAATTAGTGTACTGTGCAGGAATGGTAGAATGGATCATAAACACACAAGAATATCCACAAGAATTCCTAATGTACTTAATACAAGTACTGGAAACCAAAAACATCCCTATGAATGAAATCTTACAGATTTCATACACATGGAAGCATACATGCACTCTCTGCAACCATGCTTCACAAGACCACATCCCTAATGAACAATCTATATATACATCCATACCAAATTGTGAATCTATTCCATTTCACCAGCTTCTGCAGAATGCAAATCATGGCATATTATGCCCTTTTTGCAATTCAGACAATTGTTCCACCATGCAAATAAACTCACCTACCCAATATGTCATACTATTCTGATCTGATCCTGATGTCCACCTTGATGGTCGTGCAGCTATAGAATACCTCCGTCCCCAAGTACCGCTCGAGCAGATAAAAAACACTGCCCGAGCAATCTTTGAGGCCACAGGTGATGAGTGATGTCGTCTGTTGGATACTGGGACCACCGGAAGGACCCCTGAGTGCTGTAAGGCAAAGGTTAGGTTCAGAATTGCTATGATCAATAATGGCAGTGTAAGCAATCAAGAATAACCAAATACAGCTTACCCGGGGAATGATGGAACAGGTGGGAAACCTGAATGGACGACAAGGGAAGACCAACAGCAGGCTGGAAAATACTGTAGTTCCTCCGACTCACACCTGAAGCCAGAACGATGATGGTCAAAAGTTCGTGGTTCACAAAAGTTCGCCAAAACAGAAGGAAAAAACCAGAGCAAAATCCAAGATCAGATGGGGGGTCAAGAGTTCCAAAGTTCCAGAAGAATGTGTCGAATCAAAGGATAATCCAGTACAAATCCAAAGAACGTTCCATGGTCAAAAATCCAAAAGGTAACAAGAAATGCAAGGAGTAAGGCCAAACAGGTCTCTCTGGTTGAAACAGCTGTGAAGCACTGAATGATTCTCCTCGGTTCCTTTTTAAAAGGAGTCAAAATCACATGACTGGTCACATGACCATAAAAAGGCGTCACGTGATATCGGACGTCATTCCTGATTGGTTGACAACACATAGACGTCAGCGTTGGCTATAGCAGTTCCCATGATTAATCACGTGATCGCTCCCGTATGCGGGAGCAGAGTCGACGACCACAGTGCCGTCGGGCATGAATGAGGCGCCATGGCAGACGCCAACAAGGAAACGGGCGAAAAGAGGTGGAACTGCCCCCTCGTACATCCCGCCTGCTGTGTCTTCCCCGTTGGTGTGGGTGATGGGTATGTCGAGGGGATATGACAGAGCCCCCCCCCAAAGGCCCACGACCACGTGGGCTCGTAGGGTTGTCACGATGAAAACGGGCCAACAAACGGGGAGCATGTACATCCCGGGAAGCAACCCATGATCGATCTTCAGGGCCATAACCTAACCAGTCCACTAAATACTGCAGAACACCCCTGTGGATACGGGAACCCAAGATAGCCCGGACCTCATAAACATCGGGTGAAGAGACAGAAACAGGAGCAGGAGGCGAACCCAAGCGGGTGGATCCAGGACAAGGTTTAAGAAGAGATATATGGAAAACCGGGTGGATCCGCCAGGCAGATGGCACCGCCAGACGCAACGCCACCGGGTTCAGTACCTTGACCACCCTATAAGGACCCACAAAACGTGGCAACAGTTTGCGGCAGCCAGGGATATGTAGATGACGAGTGGAAAGCCACACCCTATCCCCTACTTTGTAAACGGGAGGAACAGCTCTCTTTTTATCGGCAGCCGCCTTCATGGAAGCTTGGGCCTCATGTAAATGGACCAAAGTCTGAGCGTGAACAGAAACAATGTCTCGGGCACAAGCAGATGCGGCGGGGGTGTTGGAAGAGGAAAAATCGGGAATGGGAAGGGTACGTGGATGTTGACCGTAAAGGGAAAAGAACGGGGAGTGACCAGTAGAGGAGTGCAGAGCATTGTTGTAGGCAAACTCCGCAAGCTGTAGTAAATTGAGCCATGTATCCTGATATTGCAGCGTCAAGCAACGTAGATACTGCTCCAACGTTTGGTTGGCCCTTTCCGTCTGCCCATCGCTCTCTGGGTGGTACGAAGAGGAAAACCGGGCATCAATGCCCAACAGAGTGGTAAGGGCCCGCCAAAAACGGGAAGTGAACTGGGACCCACGATCAGAGACCAACACATGGGGTAAACCAAAAAGACAGAATACATGTTTGAAAAAATGTTTGGCCAGAACTGGGGCAGAAGGAATCCCTTTACAAGGTATGAAGCGTGCAAACTTGGTATACGAGTCGACTACGACCCAAATAGTGTCAAACCCCTGGGTGCGAGGAAGATCAGTGACTAAGTCCATGGAGACCGTATGCCAAGGTCGTGGAGGAATGGGGAGAGGATGAAGAAGACCCAAGGGCCGCCCCCTGCGCGATTTACCCTGGGCACACACGGCACAAGTATTGACGTAGTCACACACGTCGCGCTTCATCGTGGGCCACCAGCACCATCGTTTAAGAAGGTCCAAAGTGCGTAGTTGTCCGGGGTGGCCGTTGATGGCAGCGTCGTGGGACCAGGTCAGCGCTTGGTTTCGGGTCTCACTTGTGGGTAGAAAAAGTTTACCACCATGAACAAAAGGCAGCCCATCTTGTATAACCAGATCCCACTCTGCCAATGATTGTGGATACTGAGAGACCCATTGGCGAATATCAGACAACAAAGAAGGAGTTGGTGTGCATAGACAGATTACATGATTCTTTCCTAACAGGGTGTCCGGAAAACAAGGAAGTGTCTCCCCCCCAGGTGAACGAGACAGAGCATCGGCTTTACCGTGACCAACACCGGGCCTATGTTTGACCACGAAATCATACGCGGCAAAGAACAAATGCCACCTAACCTGTCGACTGTTTGTGCATTTCAAAGAAGCAAGGTCTTGGAGATTCTTATGGTCAGTATACACCGTGGTTTGATGTTTGGCACCTAAAAGGTGATGTCTCCAGACCTGTAGTGCATCCTTAATAGCCAGCAGTTCCTTTTCTGTGACCGTATAATGGGATTCGGTGGTCGTAAATTTGCGTGAATGAAACGCTACTGGATGCAAACGGTTGGTGGTGGGACAGATCTGTGATAACACTGCACCCAAAGCAAAAGATGAAGCGTCTGCTTCTAGAATATAAGGAAGGTCGGGGTCAGGGTGCTGTAATACCGGAGCGGTGGTGAACAGGGTTTTCAATAGATCAAAAGCAGATTGTTGTGCCGTGGACCATACATAAGGGACAGAAGGACTAGTGAGTGCCGTGAGTGGAGCCACAACCGAAGAAAACCCTGATATGAATCTCCGATAGAAGTTCGCAAACCCCAGGAATGATTGCAACTGCTTTAGATTGGTGGGAACCGGCCAGTCATCAATCGCCCGAACCTTGGTTTGATTCATGGAAAGTCCTTTGGGCGAGATATGAAACCCCAGGAATTCAACTTGATTGGTGTGGAACAAACATTTCTCAGACTTGGCATAAAGAGCGTTGTTTTGCAAACGCAACAGTACTTCCCTGACATGTTTTGTGTGTTCCTCAAGGGAGGCGGAGAACACCAGTATGTCGTCTAAATAAACAACTACATAAGCGTTCAGTAAATCATTGAAAATATCGTCCATGAAATGTTGAAAAGTAGCCGGAGCATTACAAAGACCAAAAGGCATGACCATATACTCAAATAGACCTTGTCGTGAGCAGAATGCAGTCTTCCATTCGTCACCGTCACGTATGCGGATGAGATTGTATGCCCCACGAAGGTCGAGTTTGGTATAAATGGTAGCATGGGTGAGTTTGTCCAGTAATGGAGTGATCAGTGGTATGGGATAACGGTTCTTCACCGTAACGGCATTCAGGCGCCTATAATCGACACAGGGACGGAGGTCCCCTTCCTTTTTCGGAACAAAGAAAATAGGACTTGCAGCGGGAGAGGTGGATGGACGAATATGACCTAACCTTAAAGCCTGCTGGATATAGTCCTGCAAGGTTTGCTCTTCTACCTGTGTCAGAGAGTAGATACGGCCCTTTGGGATAGACGCACCAGGGACCAGATCGATGGGACAATAGTAAGGTCTATGCGGTGGCAGGCCTTCTGCAGGCTTCTTATCAAATACCGCCAAGAAATCGTGATAAACAGCAGGTATCCCATCCGTGACAGCCCCTACCGTGTGTGTATCATGTTGATCGTTGTTGTCTCCTATTGCCATGGTATTTAGACTACCCAAGATTCCCGCGGGACTGGAAGACTGGGGTGTTGCCAGTAGGCAATAGCATTGACATATTTCGGACTCAAACGATACCTGACCCGTTCCCCAATTGATGAGAGGATTGTGTAGTTTTAGCCAAGGAATGCCTAATATCACACCGAACTGAGGAGTGGCAATGAGGTCAAAGGACATTATTTCTTTGTGATTTTCCTGGACAATCACCTCTAATGGTGCTGTCTGTTGCAGTATCGGACCAGATGTAAGCGAAGAACCATCTACCGCCTGGACTGGTTCGGGACAGTTCTTCGTGACCAAAGGAAGGTTCAATGAACGGGCCAATGCTATATCAATGAAGCAGCCTTTTTATTTTCCGGCCAGGAAGTCTCAGCAGACAACTGGTTGAATCTGGTGATATAATCTATTAGGCTTGATCGACCCTGCGTGAGATCCAGTAGTTCCATGTCTCTGGACTGAGCTTTGTGTCTGGTGTCAAATACTTTCGCCATCTCTTGGGTCAGTAACTCAAAATCATAAAGCGCAGGATGATTGTTTTCTAACAATGGAGTGGCCCATGTGGCGGCTACCCCGGATAAATGGGAGAGAAGGAAGGCTGCCTTTGACACAGGATCGGGGAAAGCCTGAGGACGACACATGAAATGTAGTTTACAGTGATTGATGAAAGTGCGATATTTCTTTGGGTCGCCCTGGTATCTCTCGGGAGCAGCCAAAGGAAAAGGATTTTGTATTACCACAGGAGCGGCAGGGAAGGAAGGGGGTATAGCAGGAGGAGGACTAACTTCATCAAATGCAGCTTCTGCAGGCAGGGGCTGACTTGCACTTAATACCGTGTCGAGTCGATGATGTAAAGCTGTGGTGGCTGCGGTCAAGTCCGCTCGAAGTGTTGCAGTAGCGGTTGCCATATCAGTCCTGAGTGCTGACACTGCCTGCATTAAAGCCGTCACGGGGTCCCCGGAGGAGGTATCCATTGCTGGACGACCAATAGGCTTCACAGTCTATTCTGATCTGATCCTGATGTCCACCTTGATGGTCGTGCAGCTATAGAATACCTCCGTCCCCAAGTACCGCTCGAGCAGATAAAAAACACTGCCCGAGCAATCTTTGAGGCCACAGGTGATGAGTGATGTCGTCTGTTGGATACCGGGAACACCGGAAGGACCCCTGAGTGCTGTAAGGCAAAGGTTAGGTTCAGAATTGCTATGATCAATAATGGCAGTGTAAGCAATCAAGAATAACCAAATACAGCTTACCCGGGGAATGATGGAACAGGTGGGAAACCTGAATGGACGACAAGGGAAGAACAACAGCAGGCTGGAAAATACTGTAGTTCCTCCGACTCACACCTGAAGCCAGAACGATGATGGTCAAAAGTTCGTGGTTCACAAAAGTTCGCCAAAACAGAAGGAAAAAACCAGAGCAAAATCCAAGATCAGATGGGGGGTCAAGAGTTCCAAAGTTCCAGAAGAATGTGTCGAATCAAAGGATAATCCAGTACAAATCCAAAGAACGTTCCATGGTCAAAAATCCAAAAGGTAACAAGAAATGCAAGGAGTAAGGCCAAACAGGTCTCTCTGGTTGAAACAGCTGTGAAGCACTGAATGATTCTCCTCGGTTCCTTTTTAAAAGGAGTCAAAATCACATGACTGGTCACATGACCATAAAAAGGCGTCACGTGATATCGGACGTCATTCCTGATTGGTTGACAACACATAGACGTCAGCGTTGGCTATAGCAGTTCCCATGATTAATCACGTGATCGCTCCCGTACGCGGGAGCAGAGTCGACGACCACAGTGCCGTCGGGCATGAATGAGGCGCCATGGCAGACGCCAACAAGGAAACGGGCGAAAAGAGGTGGAACTGCCCCCTCGTACATCCCGCCTGCTGTGTCTTCCCCGTTGGTGTGGGTGATGGGTATGTCGAGGGGATATGACAGAGCCCCCCCCCAAAGGCCCACGACCACGTGGGCTCGTAGGGTTGTCACGATGAAAACGGGCCAACAAACGGGGAGCATGTACATCCCGGGAAGCAACCCATGATCGATCTTCAGGGCCATAACCTAACCAGTCCACTAAATACTGCAGAACACCCCTGTGGATACGGGAACCCAAGATAGCCCGGACCTCATAAACATCGGGTGAAGAGACAGAAACAGGAGCAGGAGGCGAACCCAAGCGGGTGGATCCAGGACAAGGTTTAAGAAGAGATATATGGAAAACCGGGTGGATCCGCCAGGCAGATGGCACCGCCAGACGCAACGCCACCGGGTTCAGTACCTTGACCACCCTATAAGGACCCACAAAACGTGGCAACAGTTTGCGGCAGCCAGGGATATGTAGATGACGAGTGGAAAGCCACACCCTATCCCCTACTTTGTAAACGGGAGGAACAGCTCTCTTTTTATCGGCAGCCGCCTTCATGGAAGCTTGGGCCTCATGTAAATGGACCAAAGTCTGAGCGTGAACAGAAACAATGTCTCGGGCACAAGCAGATGCGGCGGGGGTGTTGGAAGAGGAAAAATCGGGAATGGGAAGGGTACGTGGATGTTGACCGTAAAGGGAAAAGAACGGGGAGTGACCAGTAGAGGAGTGCAGAGCATTGTTGTAGGCAAACTCCGCAAGCTGTAGTAAATTGAGCCATGTATCCTGATATTGCAGCGTCAAGCAACGTAGATACTGCTCCAACGTTTGGTTGGCCCTTTCCGTCTGCCCATCGCTCTCTGGGTGGTACGAAGAGGAAAACCGGGCATCAATGCCCAACAGAGTGGTAAGGGCCCGCCAAAAACGGGAAGTGAACTGGGACCCACGATCAGAGACCAACACATGGGGTAAACCAAAAAGACAGAATACATGTTTGAAAAAATGTTTGGCCAGAACTGGGGCAGAAGGAATCCCTTTACAAGGTATGAAGCGTGCAAACTTGGTATACGAGTCGACTACGACCCAAATAGTGTCAAACCCCTGGGTGCGAGGAAGATCAGTGACTAAGTCCATGGAGACCGTATGCCAAGGTCGTGGAGGAATGGGGAGAGGATGAAGAAGACCCAAGGGCCGCCCCCTGCGCGATTTACCCTGGGCACACACGGCACAAGTATTGACGTAGTCACACACGTCGCGCTTCATCGTGGGCCACCAGCACCATCGTTTAAGAAGGTCCAAAGTGCGTAGTTGTCCGGGGTGGCCGTTGATGGCAGCGTCGTGGGACCAGGTCAGCGCTTGGTTTCGGGTCTCACTTGTGGGTAGAAAAAGTTTACCACCATGAACAAAAGGCAGCCCATCTTGTATAACCAGATCCCACTCTGCCAATGATTGTGGATACTGAGAGACCCATTGGCGAATATCAGACAACAAAGAAGGAGTTGGTGTGCATAGACAGATTACATGATTCTTTCCTAACAGGGTGTCCGGAAAACAAGGAAGTGTCTCCCCCCCAGGTGAACGAGACAGAGCATCGGCTTTACCGTGACCAACACCGGGCCTATGTTTGACCACAAAATCATACGCGGCAAAGAACAAATGCCACCTAACCTGTCGACTGTTTGTGCATTTCAAAGAAGCAAGGTCTTGGAGATTCTTATGGTCAGTATACACCGTGGTTTGATGTTTGGCACCTAAAAGGTGATGTCTCCAGACCTGTAGTGCATCCTTAATAGCCAGCAGTTCCTTTTCTGTGACCGTATAATGGGATTCGGTGGTCGTAAATTTGCGTGAATGAAACGCTACTGGATGCAAACGGTTGGTGGTGGGACAGATCTGTGATAACACTGCACCCAAAGCAAAAGATGAAGCGTCTGCTTCTAGAATATAAGGAAGGTCGGGGTCAGGGTGCTGTAATACCGGAGCGGTGGTGAACAGGGTTTTCAATAGATCAAAAGCAGATTGTTGTGCCGTGGACCATACATAAGGGACAGAAGGACTAGTGAGTGCCGTGAGTGGAGCCACAACCGAAGAAAACCCTGATATGAATCTCCGATAGAAGTTCGCAAACCCCAGGAATGATTGCAACTGCTTTAGATTGGTGGGAACCGGCCAGTCATCAATCGCCCGAACCTTGGTTTGATTCATGGAAAGTCCTTTGGGCGAGATATGAAACCCCAGGAATTCAACTTGATTGGTGTGGAACAAACATTTCTCAGACTTGGCATAAAGAGCGTTGTTTTGCAAACGCAACAGTACTTCCCTGACATGTTTTGTGTGTTCCTCAAGGGAGGCGGAGAACACCAGTATGTCGTCTAAATAAACAACTACATAAGCGTTCAGTAAATCATTGAAAATATCGTCCATGAAATGTTGAAAAGTAGCCGGAGCATTACAAAGACCAAAAGGCATGACCATATACTCAAATAGACCTTGTCGTGAGCAGAATGCAGTCTTCCATTCGTCACCGTCACGTATGCGGATGAGATTGTATGCCCCACGAAGGTCGAGTTTGGTATAAATGGTAGCATGGGTGAGTTTGTCCAGTAATGGAGTGATCAGTGGTATGGGATAACGGTTCTTCACCGTAACGGCATTCAGGCGCCTATAATCGACACAGGGACGGAGGTCCCCTTCCTTTTTCGGAACAAAGAAAATAGGACTTGCAGCGGGAGAGGTGGATGGACGAATATGACCTAACCTTAAAGCCTGCTGGATATAGTCCTGCAAGGTTTGCTCTTCTACCTGTGTCAGAGAGTAGATACGGCCCTTTGGGATAGACGCACCAGGGACCAGATCGATGGGACAATCGTAAGGTCTATGCGGTGGCAGGCCTTCTGCAGGCTTCTTATCAAATACCGCCAAGAAATCGTGATAAACAGCAGGTATCCCATCCGTGACAGCCCCTACCGTGTGTGTATCATGTTGATCGTTGTTGTCTCCTATTGCCATGGTATTTAGACTACCCAAGATTCCCGCGGGACTGGAAGACTGGGGTGTTGCCAGTAGGCAATAGCATTGACATATTTCGGACTCAAACGATACCTGACCCGTTCCCCAATTGATGAGAGGATTGTGTAGTTTTAGCCAAGGAATGCCTAATATCACACCGAACTGAGGAGTGGCAATGAGGTCAAAGGACATTATTTCTTTGTGATTTTCCTGGACAATCACCTCTAATGGTGCTGTCTGTTGCAGTATCGGACCAGATGTAAGCGAAGAACCATCTACCGCCTGGACTGGTTCGGGACAGTTCTTCGTGACCAAAGGAAGGTTCAATGAACGGGCCAATGCTATATCAATGAAGCAGCCTTTTTATTTTCCGGCCAGGAAGTCTCAGCAGACAACTGGTTGAATCTGGTGATATACTCTATTAGGCTTGATCGACCCTGCGTGAGATCCAGTAGTTCCATGTCTCTGGATTGAGCTTTGTGTCTGGTGTCAAATACTTTCGCCATCTCTTGGGTCAGTAACTCAAAATCATAAAGCGCAGGATGATTGTTTTCTAACAATGGATTGGCCCATGTGGCGGCTACCCCGGATAAATGGGAGAGAAGGAAGGCTGCCTTTGACACAGGATCGGGGAAAGCCTGAGGACGACACATGAAATGTAGTTTACAGTGATTGATGAAAGTGCGATATTTCTTTGGGTCGCCCTGGTATCTCTCGGGAGCAGCCAAAGGAAAAGGGTTTTGTATTACCACAGGAGCGGCAGGGAAGGAAGGGGGTATAGCAGGAGGAGGACTAACTTCATCAAATGCAGCTTCTGCAGGCAGGGGCTGACTTGCACTTAATACCGTGTCGAGTCGATGATGTAAAGCTGTGGTGGCTGCGGTCAAGTCCGCTCGAAGTGTTGCAGTAGCGGTTGCCATATCAGTCCTGAGTGCTGACACTGCCTGCATTAAAGCCGTCACGGGGTCCCCGGAGGAGGTATCCATTGCTGGACGACCAATAGGCTTCACAGTCTATTCTGATCTGATCCTGATGTCCACCTTGATGGTCGTGCAGCTATAGAATACCTCCGTCCCCAAGTACCGCTCGAGCAGATAAAAAACACTGCCCGAGCAATCTTTGAGGCCACAGGTGATGAGTGATGTCGTCTGTTGGATACCGGGAACACCGGAAGGACCCCTGAGTGCTGTAAGGCAAAGGTTAGGTTCAGAATTGCTATGATCAATAATGGCAGTGTAAGCAATCAAGAATAACCAAATACAGCTTACCCGGGGAATGATGGAACAGGTGGGAAACCTGAATGGACGACAAGGGAAGACCAACAGCAGGCTGGAAAATACTGTAGTTCCTCCGACTCACACCTGAAGCCAGAACGATGATGGTCAAAAGTTCGTGGTTCACAAAAGTTCGCCAAAACAGAAGGAAAAAACCAGAGCAAAATCCAAGATCAGATGGGGGGTCAAGAGTTCCAAAGTTCCAGAAGAATGTGTCGAATCAAAGGATAATCCAGTACAAATCCAAAGAACGTTCCATGGTCAAAAATCCAAAAGGTAACAAGAAATGCAAGGAGTAAGGCCAAACAGGTCTCTCTGGTTGAAACAGCTGTGAAGCACTGAATGATTCTCCTCGGTTCCTTTTTAAAAGGAGTCAAAATCACATGACTGGTCACATGACCATAAAAAGGCGTCACGTGATATCGGACGTCATTCCTGATTGGTTGACAACACATAGACGTCAGCGTTGGCTATAGCAGTTCCCATGATTAATCACGTGATCGCTCCCGTACGCGGGAGCAGAGTCGACGACCACAGTGCCGTCGGGCATGAATGAGGCGCCATGGCAGACGCCAACAAGGAAACGGGCGAAAAGAGGTGGAACTGCCCCCTCGTACATCCCGCCTGCTGTGTCTTCCCCGTTGGTGTGGGTGATGGGTATGTCGAGGGGATATGACACATACTAATGCTCTAAGGTACAATGCAAATGGTACCAAAAATAACTGTGAGCTTTCAGGCTTCAAATATGGCCACCTATCTCTTGGAAAGAAAACCTTCACAACAGTAGGTATAATATACCATGCTGGTGCTGCAATTACTTAAGCACACTACACTGCATATGTGAAGAAAAAAAAGTTGTCGGTTTGAATCTAACGATTCCTCCGTTACCCCAAAGCATAGGTTACCAGCTCATTTAACAAATGCCTACTTAATATTCCTTCAACCCAAATGTAGTCACTAAACTATTGCACTATAGCACAATTAATTAAGTTAGACTACGCCATCAGGTATCCGACTACATCCATAATACTGCAAGAACACTTCTGAAAGTTAATCAAGTTAGAATCCGCCAACAGGTATCTAACTACTTCAAAAACACTAATCAGTGCAAAGCACTTCAAATGCACTATCTCAATTCTTATATAACAAAACATCTTCTAACCTCTAATGTAGTTAAAATACGCCAACAGTTATATAACTATTTCAAGCATTCCCTTAAGGACAACATACTTCAAGCAAACATACTATCAATTTTACACTCTCTTAACTGTAATTGTTTTTTTTATGCAGTACTGATTTCTTTTCCCAATGACCCATTGCTTATATAATGGCAAATCAACAGTTGTATGTCATACACAAATGTTGTACCAAACATAGTACTTAAAATTTACTGTTTATGAGGGTCTAAAAAAGAAAATGCACATTGAAAACTGTATAACACTACAGATTCTGAACTCTCATGCTTAACCAATTGTACTGTTTTTTTCACACAGAAAATAAACCAGATATTGCAGCTTCATGACGCTACAACACTAAGTAGCCACAGCAATCTTAATCAACTACATATTCTGTGAGAACTATCCTCAATTGTACTACATCATTCCTCCATATTACAAACACTTTGTACTCCCACTACATTAATACTGTGGTTATTGTGCCCAATGCACATATTCTAGGGACATGCCCCACTGAATCTGGCCACTGACCACAACACAATATACTGCAGAACAAGTACATGTCATACACGGTAAACTCACCCCCACACAATCGAAATAGTGTCCCCTGACACCTAAATTGATGGAGAAATTTCCAAACCCTTTTTTTACACATAAAAAGCAAACAGCTCCACATTATCTTCATTCCACTTTCCTACCATTTCTATGCCCTCTTCTAGCCAAACCCGAAATGTATTTTCCAAGCCGTCCATTCACTGTGCTGTCTACAAACTTCTGCGATGTCCGTGGATGGCTACGGCACCTGCCCGGTCTTTTTCAATCTACAAGAAACACTGCCATATCATCTTTTTTCCACCCCCTCTTTCCAATACCAAATGACCCAAAATGTGCTTTACAGACTTTTTCCCCCACCTCTCCATCCACAGGCATCTCCGGCCGTCCGAGGATCCAACATGGCGGGCGTTTCCAAAAATCTGGTGCACCTCACGCTTTGTATTGACCAATCAGCAGGCACGTCCGATGTCTGTGGACATCACACTGCCCTCTTGGCCAAATGGAGGCCCCTCCATGGACTGAACAGGGTAGTGAGCCCACAGACCGAACCCAGATATCCTTAATTTTGTTTTAGCTACTTTTTGGCCGTTTTAATAAAAACATTGCACAGATTTCCACCAAATATATGAAGACACACTTTTGGGATCAAGCCGCCACTCCTGCTGCAAATTTGGTAAAAATCTGTCCAGCGGTTTGAGCTGTAGACATGAGCAATATTCTTTTTTCATTGTATCTATGGGAAAAAACACATATCTTGTGGACCCCCTTATAACTTTTCCTTCCCTTAACAAAACCTCACCAATCTTCACAGCGTCGATCTGACGGGGCCATGTACTGTGTCTGCAAAGTTTTCCGAGGATTCGTTTAAGGGGATGAAGCAATAAGCCTCCCAAAAACAGCTCTTCCTATGGGTTAAACAACATAACCATAACTACAGAGCCACCCGCAGGTCCTGTAATAAGTTGAATCGGACTCCCATCGGAACCCCTCAAAATACTATCATTAATAACTTTTGATTCGAGTAATGGTTTTGGCCGAAATTTCAAAAGTGATTAAAAACCTGTGGTCCTCCCAGACCGCAAAGTTTCATAAAGATTTGTAAGAAATTAAAAAAGCACCCAAAAGAAATGTGCGAAATGTGCGGCCACTTCCCTTTCATTTTACCATAGACAAACCAGGTCACAGCCCAAACCGCTGAACGGATTTGGACCTGGTCCGAAACAACTTGGGTATGAAGTGTTGATGCGATCCATGCGTGGTTTGGGGGTATTCTGTGAAGTTGTTTTTAAAATTTTTGTTGAAGAAGGGAATGCCCTTTTCCAAAAATATATAGAGATATCTCAAGGATTTACCCAAAACCAGGGTTGTTTAGAAATGAAGCAGCCGCCATCTTGTTTTTTTCTCTACGCGAGAGATAGCCACAGATAGCTGAAGATATGGGGAAATAAAGCGCAGGAAAAAAGCTATTTGCAGGTCAAAACCCTCCAAATGCCAAGAGCCTAGAGGTAGGGTATGGCTAGAGGGCACAACATGAAATTTTGGAGTTTGAGGGGGTCCAGGGACTGAGTTTGCAACATGAAGCTTTCTGTATCCTCGGCTTTAGCCTTGAATAGTCGACATCTCAAAGGAAACTGCATCACAGAAATAGTTTGTGTTGTGGGGGTGAAAGGGAAAGGGCAGGGGAGGTGAGGAGGCGATCTGGGGAGGGCGGTATTTGGCACAGAGGAGGGGGCACTTGGTGAGGGCCTGGAGGGGCAGGAAAGCATGTTTTATTTCTCAATTCTTTGTATATTCATGGCTATAAAGGACTATGGATAGCCAAGGGTATGTGTAGTTCAGGACCCGCGGTTACAGTTTTTAAAAAATATATATTTTTTCAGCTATAGTGATGTTGGGGGGTGACAAATCATTGGCCAGGGACATGAATGCCATCAAGGTCTCCCATCAATGCAGTAACCAGGGCAGATCCTGCTTAGCTTCAAAGTGAGGAAAGGGCTAGCATCATGAGGCCATGTTATCCGATAAAGGAGCCAAATTACAAGACCACTTAGAGAAACGTGCCAGCCCTTTCCTTGCTTTGAAGCTAAGCAGGGTCAGTCCCACTTTGAAGTGAAACAGGGTCAGTCCCGGTTACTGCATGGATGGGTGACTGAATCAGCATCAGAATTATTTTATTTTTTAAACTGTGCTGTTGTTAGTCCTTGAAAGTTTTGCTCTCAGAGACAATTTTTTACCTTTTGCTGAATTGCATTCTGGTAGCTGTAGTCTTGCAGTTAATACCTTTTTAAAAAATATATTTTTACAGCAACAGTGGGTTTCCCATCCCTGCAGTAACTGCAATGAACACTGCTTAGCTTCAAAGTGAGGAAGGGGTGCCATCCCCTATGGCCATGTTGCAAATAAATGAGCCCATCTTACAGGACCACTTAGAGAAACATGGTTTAAGAGGGCTGGATCCTTCCTCACTTTGAAACTAAGCAAGGTCTGTCAGGGTTATTGTCCTGGTCCCAGTTACTGCATGGATGGGAGACAGTCCACAATCCAGAATGCCATGTGTTTCTTAGTTCTAAATATCTCATAACGAATGGCATACACATTATTTTTTTTAAGCAGTGCTACTGTCATACTTGAAAGTTTGACACTACGAGACCATTGTTTGCCTATTGCTTAATTGCATTCCCGTAGTTGTAATCGCAAAGTGAAGATGAGGAGAATAATGCCATAATTGTACACTTTTTGCCTAACATAGTTCTATAAGGATTTATATATTTGAGTGACACCATGGTATGTTTACTATATAAGTTAGCTTTATAAAGCGGCGTATTTCTGAAAGCTAGACATGGGAGTGACAAGGGGAAATTATAAGAGGGAAAGTAAGTCATGAGTATTTGCCCACAATTTGGCAAGAGAGTTTGCAATCCTAGACACGGATGCAGTTATTTTCCCCTGATTGTGGCTGCGTTTCATGGCACCAGCAAAGGGCACATGCAGGTGGACAGCGTAACTTTTTTTCAGCTGCCGGATGCAACCCCTTGGTTTTTTTTGAAGTTTGCAAGCTTGCTCAAGTATTTGACTACCACGATTTTAATCAGGTTGTCATGTTCCTAGTGCAGACGCTTACTCACAACATCACAAGCACTTGTTTCATATTGGGATTTAGTTTTCCAGGGAATATTTCACAACATATTGCTGGGTTTAAAAGGTGAGCACCGTTCATACTTTGCCAGCATATTTATTGGAACTTTTAATGTGCTACCTCTGGGAGAGAAAAGTGTTTTTATATCATCATACCTGGTCATAATTTTTTCCGCCATATCCACCACTGGTTGTTCATTGTCCTATGGGGCTGGGTGGTTACCAGTACTTTTGACTTACACCAAGTGGGCGGTTCTGGTCTATATATGAACGTAACCATGATTAACAATAGACACAACTGTCTTTCCCTATCTGCTTGACAGGTCAAACCTACTGTTATTGTCACTGGTTTAATATGCAACTTTGGAGTCTTGTGGCAGTGGTGATAGACACATACACACAGATTGTAATAATGGTGAATGGAATGTAATAAGAAATAGAGATGAGCACTGGTTTTGGGTAGTGCTGTCTATGAAAATATTTGAATTTTGATGATTATGCAGTATTATTTACCTTTCTCTCTCTCTCCAGCCCCATGACCCCCTTGTGTTCCTGCTTTGGTAATTTCTGATATCTTTGTTGGACAATTCGCTCCATATATCATTTGAACACAAAAACATTGGTAATGTATCATTGTTTTTTTTTAACCCAAAGTCCAGCCATGCCTTCATTTGCCCTGTGAATATTATCTCATGCTCTAGCCCCATTATCCAAGTAAATAGCGCTTTACAAGGGGTTCAGCCCTTCATGGTCATGACAGATCACTTTGTTCTCTTGCATAAGCTGGACAGTACAGATGTATTGTCATGCAGTGTTCACAATGTGATTTATTATGTATGGATTTTCCTTGGAAGCTCAAAATTTAAATAGGGCCAGATTTGTATGAGAAAAAATACACTTTAGAAGTCTGAACTTCAGAATGCTAAATCTATTTCAGACAGTATTCTCTCAGCCACTTCCCAAGGTGGGGCTAGCTTGCTCCGAGGTAAGGTTCTAGTCTCTTGAAACCAACATAAAAAAGCACAGAAATCAATACAGATCTATTTCAAGCCACACAACATATGTTTTTTTTTTAAAATCATGTGCTTAAGTAATATATTCATTTGAATTAGTTCAGGGTTTCATTATGGCTTTCTAAAATAATCTGAGAGTGGTTGAATAAGTGCAGGATGTACATTGAGAAGCTATCAGGAATGTTCTCAATATGTTATAACTATGCTTCTTTTCAAAGCATGGACATGTTATTTTCTTTTTACAGAATATCTTTCTTAATCCTTTGCATATTGTCTGATAATAATATTCCTGCAAGACAGACCGGTCTTTTCCTTGCTTGGCCAAGTTACAAAGTTGGGCCTTTCACACTAATGATTCAAGGGTCATTCTTAATCTTCTTTTGAATCTCCTTTTGTTGCTATTAAAGTTGCAAGCTAAACTGTATTGCAAGCTGAAAACATTATAGAGACACTAGCAAAGGTAAAGATGTGTTGAGCATAATATTTTGCAATACAAGCAGATTTAAGCATTTTGAAGCTCAAGGAAGTTTGCTTACGTTCACATTATTATGTATGGTTAACAGTGAATATTACAATGGTCTGTCCGAGTGCGAAAGGAATTTGTTCTGCAGGGCTAGGAGTAGGCCGAACAGAGGCTCAATAATAGGTATCACTAACGTAGCTGCGCTTAATAAAATGTATCTGAGAAATAAGGTCACTAGCATTCTATCTGGAAAGGTAGCTTTAAATACATCAGCAAAATAGGAGTCATGGAAAATGCTGATAATGCGTATCTACTACCCATTCTGGAGCATTGCTATCAAGTGCATGCAAGAAAGAGTGGGCTGTTTGATAAGGCAGTGGATGATTAATAATTCTGGAGACCGTATTATAACTAAGGAGGATTTAATGCAAACGTCCCCACACTTACCAATGATGGCACAGATAATATGCTACTGGGTTTAGAACGGCACATACCAGAACCAGCCTTCTTTTAAACATGGGCAATATGAAATGCAAATTATGGACTAATCTTTTAGACGTCCTACACCTACGGATGTTAAATGGCAGAACTAATTTCACAGAGCAACACAAACAGTAGTTTCAACAATAGATTACATCTTCATGTTGGGTTGGTATTTAACCTCTCTTATAGCTCTATGTGTGAGAAAACAAGAAGCAAGTGATCACTTGCCCCCAATCCTCAATTAGCACCCAGGGGATTGTGTCTGTCCAATCAGATGCGTGGAATAGCACAGAAATTGCCTGCATACTCTCTGTCATCAGAGTACTTCCCCCAGTTGTCCACCAAGAATGCCAGTGCTGGCATGTAGGGCCACGGCCTTCCCCATGAGGCTGCAGAGTGGAACATCTGTAGCTGCCAGCTGGCCAGAGTAGCCCTGAGAAGCTGCACACATGAGGAGAAAGACCCTTGCAAGGCTGAAGCAGAGCCTGACTTAACTGTCGCCTAAGCAACTCTGCACAGACCGAACTGCAGGAACGGGTGAAAAGAGCATGTGGAAGCCAACGCGGAACCCTGCTGAAAAGTTCCATAAGTGGCTCTGCAATGAGAGAAGAGCTGACCTGATTCAATACCTCTCCCATGGAGCACCACTCAAGGATATCAGAAATGTGGAGGCTCCAGTTAAAACTGAGGAGGGTGAAAGAGAGAGAATGGAGAAGCATACACTAGACCAGGGGAGTGACAAGGGAAAGAGACCCGAAGCACAAGAGACTGGGTTCTTAGCACCAGTGGAAGAGATATTAACCATATACACCTGGTCAGCCTCTCGGATGACTGAATGATGAAAGAACATGTTTAGAGGATAATATCATTTAGTTTTGAGGCGAATAGAGCTAGTAAACAAAGTGTGACCCTCAACCATGAAGAAATAATGATTATCATTAGTATCAGCAGTATTTCCTAGGCACCCTACATAAGCTATATGAGACACGTCACTAGTTGGCTTAAGGTAAAAGCAATCCCAGGAGTGGCATTGGCATATTGGCTGACATTGGTAAGAAGAGTATTCATAGTGAAATACAGTTTCAATGGATTGGTTGTAACTAAGGTGATTTACCGGAAACGTTGAGGCATTCAAAGAACCTAAACACAAATGACTCAAACCTCAAAACTGCTTACTCATTCCCGCGTGACAACTTCCCTGGCACTTTCTGGCCAGTATCTAAAAAAGAATGCCAATGATTATCAGTCTTTCATTTTGGATTCATCATATAAATCATCTCCAGCCTAAACCATCCATTGCCATTGCCAGGTACATTAGCTGGTTTAGCTATATATATTGTTTTACACACAAGCTCCCCTTCCATCTTTCGAAACTGCAAGAGGCGTATAGTTATATTTCATGAATTCCTTGCCACGCCCTTCCTAATTTACTGATGTGTGCACACCCAAAACACATAAAACCTAACACGTTATTATTTTGCTATGAGGTCTCCTGCATATTTCTAAAAAGTGTCTTCCCCTACTCTGAACAAAGTAGTCTGTGAATATTCTGCTATGGCCACAATGCGCACCTCAATTTCACATTCCCAGTATCCATCCATTGTGTACCCAAGTAGATGTGTTCACAAATAGATGTATTCCGTTTAAGATGTTGGTCAACTGGAAGACCAAATTAATATTATGTGCTTAACGATAAAAGGACCCATGGTGAGTTGACGAGCTGTAATAAGCGTGTGCTATGCTAAATGAGTGTGTCCTGATTCCTGAAAAGTGTACTGTCTAATTTGCTAATAGGCCTAAACTGCCCAAATTCTATTGGACAACAGCATTAAAATTTGCTCATTGATAAACTTGAAGTACATTTTTATTGTGCTCTCTTTAGAAATGATGAGCACCCTGCGAGAGACTAAATCATTGGACAGTTTCAAACGTGTTAGCTCCCTATCAAATATAAACCCCATTCTCCATTCCATTATTAGGGTCCACTCACCCAAGAGGTTAGAAAATATTCTTTTTTCTGTTAGGGATCACTCGATGTTTTGGATTCTATATGGCTTAATCACCCATTGTCTGCACCAGTGAGCTACTACAGTGTCTTAAACCAAATTAGTAAAGAGGGTGTAATTGAAAAGAGCAAAAAAAAGTATTCCACGCGCCAAGAAGAACAAAGAGATATTCCATAAAAGCCAGAACAAAAGACTGAATTGAAAACAATTAGGCCCAAGATTACACCCTGATAAAGACAGTGTACCCATTGGAAATCGTCTAATAAAATACAGTCCTGGAATCAAGTAAGAGTATTAGGTGAAGTGACTCTGAAAACTACTGGCTAAGAGGTGAGATTACATGGAGGAAAGGAAGAGTTGCAAATCACATGCATCCTATTACTGGTCACTTAGATACTAAACACAGTTTACGATGGGAGAGGCCATGTGCAAATATTTGGCCAACCAAGAACAGGCAAGCACAACGTCCATCAAACTATGTCGCTAGCATGGAATTTGAACAAATGAAAATTTCGTGGACATTTTAGTGGACAGAAAACTCAAGTCCTACTTTTAATCTCTAACTTCATGTACTGTCACAAATTGCATCCTCTGCAATTCACCATGTGGAGCCAGGTTCTTATGAAACCATGCTGGTCCCACACCCACAGGCTCCCTGCTGAGACTCAAACAACGTATACACGTGACTGGGCACTGCATTGCTGGCACGCACAGAATGTATTCCGTTTTAATATCTTAATTTTCATTTCCTTGGTTTATTTCATCTTATTTCCTTGAAACAAGAGGCCTCTCTGGTGTAGAGGGTGCCTAGCCTCTTTGGATGCTGAGGCTCGTACTCGAGTTACAAGTCCTGTTTTTATTTCAAACTCCCAAGCACATCCTGCAGAAAGTCCTTCCTCTCGGCTGGGGTTCGTAGGAGGGAATTGGTCTCTGTAATACCATGTGAATATTTAGTGCTTATGGTGGCCAACAGCACAGTGAGCGAGCTCAGTGGAGTAGAGCGAGCTGTGCCGAAGTTGCGCCAAAGATAAGCCCATCTGGGCCCTTCCAGGACTCGGCAGGGCCCAGGGGATTTTCCTTCACATGCTGCCTCCACTGTTCCCGCTCCAGTCTTTTGACTATGGCACCTGTGTATATGGTGTTTCCATTGAACTTTGAAATCCTCACTCCAATCCGAGATCTGTCAGATACCAGCGCTAAACCTCCATTGAGCGTGTATTTGCTCAATGCTCGATCATTAATGGTGCACGCTGATTATGTGTATGATCTGCTCTGTGAAGATGGGCCAGATTTGCTCTGTGTTACGGAAACATGGCTGTCTGATACGTCAGCTCTAATGTTTTCCCAATGTTTTACCTGACAACTAGAATAGCGTCATCTTGGACAGAGTTGCTTTACATCTGGGGGGGCGGATTGATATCATTTTTAAAACAATGTTTAACATTACTATGGTACACATAGTTATAACCTGGCAATGGAAGCCTTTTAAGTATGGTTGGCTATATTGCCTCAGAGTGTATTCATTTTCTATTAGTGTATCGCCCTCCTGGTACCTACATGCACTTTCTCCATTCATTTCTAGAGTTTATGGCTTCACTTCACTTGAAATATGCATATTTCATTATTTTGGGTGATTTTAACATTAGGTTGAATCCTCCATCCACAGCTACACTTGATCGATTCCTTGAGAGCTTTGTCAACTTAGGTCTACATCAGCACGAGTTTGAACCTATTCACTGGCTGGGTGAGATTTTGGATTCGATTTTTTTCAGCTATCCCTGGTCTTGTGGTCTCATTTATAATTCTGATTCCATTGTCAGATCAAATCTTGGTTCCTTTCTTGGTGCCCTCATGTCTTCATTGCCTTCTCTGCGCAAGTGTACCGCTTTTAGGAGAAATTGGCACAGTATAGACAAGTCCTATTTCTCTTCTGTGGTTAAGACCAACTGCACTAGTACTAGATTAATGGACGTTTCTACTCTATCCCAGGCACGTTTGGCTACTGCTGACCAAATGGCACCTCTTAAACTTATGCAGCTATGTGATTGTCCTTCTAAACCATGGTATTCGAAGGAACTTAAATTGGCTAAATTAGGTTTACGCAAAGATGGCGTTCTTCTTACAGCTCCTGTGATAAGTTGATTGTTGTCTCTAGAAGTTACCATCTGGCCATTAAATCAGCTAAACAGCATTTTCTTACAAATAGGGTTGAAAGTGCTCTCAATCAATCTAAAGAGCTATTTGTTGTGGTCAGGTCTTTCTCCTCCAACACATGTTTTTTGCCTACTGACCCGGCTTCTCAGGCACATTGCGATGCGTTGGCAGAATTGTTTTGTTCCAAAATTGAAAGAATACGTAGTCATATTCATCTTGGCCAGTCAGGCAGCAAGTTGCCTCTAGCTGGTCTTCTTTCCAGTATTTACAGATGAGGTTGACCTGGCAGCTATTTATAAATTGAACTCTTCAGCACCATCTGATCCTGTGCCTCTTATTTGTTTTGAAGGATCTTCTGCCTAAGATTATCTGCTTGGTTTCTCAGGCTGTAAACCTCTTGTGTTGTTCAGGACTTATCGTTATGGAACTCTGGCAGGCTATTGTGGTCCCTCTTTTAAAAAAAACTGTCACTAGATGCTTCTGTTCTGTCTAACTTTCATTCTATTTCACTACTTGGGTTCTTTATGACACTTCTTGAGGCTCTTATCTCCCCATTTCTTTCTGCTTTTCTTGAGTCCTCCTCTATGCTTGACCCCTATCAGTAGGGCTCCCGCCACCGAAGGGGGACAATGAGTATCTTGGTATCAGTAATGGATGACATGGCCAGGTTGATTGATGGAGTAGGAGTGGGGGCCCTAATTTTACTCAACCTATCCGCGATTTTCAACCCTGTCGATCACTCCCTACTCCTATCTTGCCTGGCCTCCATTGGCATCTCAGGTCCTGTCCTGGAGGGGTTTGCTTCATTTTTGACTGACTGGCGCCAATACGATTCTTGCCCCCATTTCTCTTCTCTTTGTACTCGGTCTTTCGCTCACCCAGGGCTCCGCCTTGTCGCTTATGTTATTTAACATCTATCTTCAGCCCTTGGTTGTCTTCATCTGCTCCTATGACTTCAGGTGTTACTCATACACGATGACACTCAGATCCTCGTCAGATTAGATCTGGACCGGGACGAGGTGTGGTCACGTTTTCAGGACTGCATGGTGGCCGTGGGAGATTGGATGGGTGGCAGTTGGCTTAAACTTAACAGCGACAAGACAGAGGACCTGGTTGTGAGCGCCCCCTCTGACTCTGGTTCTTGGTCCGCTTCTTTCTGGCCTTTTTCACTGGGTGTTTTCCCTACTGCAGTGACAGTGCTAAAACATCTTGGGGTCTCCCTGTCAGCTTCTTTGTCCATGGTGTAAGGAAGGCATGGTATCAAACAGTGAAGACAGACACAAGTGATCACAAAGGTCTTTACTGAACATCAATGGGTTGATTAAATGCCTATGTAACCCTAACTCTAAGGATGGGAGCCGGCTACAACCATACAATAAAAATAATGTAGTCCTAGTGGAGTCTGTGCCAAAATAAAAGGGCCTATAGTAATAAAAATGTTGGCAATCCTTACCTCTAAATACAAATGGTGTGGGAGAGCAATATATGCAAAATGAAAAGTGTTCAAGAAATGATATGTCAGGATAGTTGAGCAGTTGGCTTCCCTTCCCCATGTTTTCAGCATGGGTCAAGGCTGCACGCTCGAGTTTAGCATATACTCTGGCTCCTCTGCCACAAGGATATAGTTCAGGTATCAGGGCCTCCTGCCAAAGTTTCTCTCCCAATAACAGTCTCTTATTGCAGAGGGCCTGGTGTAACAAACAAGCACAAAAGTTCCTTTCTTATCAGGATTTTCACATTCACAATTTCTCGAGTCCTCTGTTCACCATGGATCTCCCTTCTTTAGGCTCGGACCCCAATTTAACACAATATTCACAATTGGTCTCCCTTGATCATACTCAGACCACGGACCTCCCTCTTTCGAGCTTGGACCCCTTTAGCGCAATTGGTCTCCCTCGATCAGGCTTGGACCCCTTTAGCACAATGTTCACAATTGGTTTCCCTCCTTCGGGCTCAGACCCCTTTAGCACAATGTTCACTATTGGTCTCCCTCATTCCGGCTCGGACCCCTTAAGCACAATGTTCACAATTGGGCTCCCTCGTCTGGGCTTGCACCATGTAATCTCACTTTCTAAGATTTCCTCTTTGTATCAAAAATGGAACACTTTCAATTGTGTAATGGATTTTGCTTAAGCCGTCACAGGACCACTTCGATTCACTTAATTTCTCATTCTCATCTTTTACTTTCGCTTCTGCCACTTCTTGGCTGGAACCTCACAGAGACCTTCGATTGAGCACACTCACGGTGCCTGACCACTCTGTCAATGGTATTGTATCTTTCTCTGTTAAAGTTCAAACATCCATCAGCAATTAAGCTTTCCTCGTATATTTTTTCACAAGCATTAGCAATCTTCATTCTTCCGCTCTTTATACAGTGTTGCCACTTGCAACCTTGTCTTCAACTCAGACTGGTCTTGCATCGGTCTCTCCAACTCACCGGCTGTGTTGATCACTCTGGCGCTGCTTTGTACCTGGAGCCAAGGACGATACCACAGTGGCTGCTGCTCCTCCCCAACCCAGTCAGCCATGCAGGAGGGCACACAATGTAGGATTCTTCAGTCTGATTTCCTGGCCTTATACTTTTTAATCTGAAGAAGTCTGGAAAGTCGCGGTTTCTTGTCAGAAAGGTCAAGGGTATCTCCTTCTTGTGCGCCCTTCTTGGTTTGCTGTCTTTCTTCCCTCATTCAGCTGCCATCTCGAAAATGCTGTTCCTTCATGTGCTTTGCCTCGCTCAGAGTGTGCTCTCGTGCTCTGCCGTTTATCTGTGTGGGGAAGCTTAATAGAAGTCAGGTGTGATTGGGTAAGTAACTGACCTTGCCTGACCATCATAGTGGGACATGTCGGTACAATGCTCAGGTGTGAGTCTGTTTTCTCCCAAGGATGGCTGTCCATGTGCAAGTGTTCATGAAGGGAAAGGGGGAGTAAAGTTCCCAAATATCCTACAGAGCAGGATGGGGTAAATGTGTTACATGGAGGGGGATACTATGCCTCACATTCAGGTGTCCCACTCCAATTCCCCGCAGACCCCTCACTCAGGTGCTCCTCCTACACTGGTCCACCCCAAGGGTCTGGATCCAAAGGCGATGGCCGTGCCCTGGCCTCCCGAGAAAGAGACCCCTGGGGACTAGCGGGTGAGACACCTTCTGGTTTCTCACAATGGCTTTGCGGGTTAGTGTGGTTTGTCAAACTGGACATTTCCAACTGAGGGTTCTTCAGAAGGTCTTGCCTTTCCTCCCCCCATCTCTTTGTCCTCTAGTTGTTGGTTCTCTCATCTCCAGCAGGCTCAACTGCTGTAATGCATTATATTTGCCTCAACGATTGGGCTTAATTCACTGGCTTCAACTGTTACAGAATCTGGCTGCTCGGACAGCCACTGCTAAGCCATATGGCTCCCATATTAGCCTAGAGCAGCGAGCTCTGAACCGGTTTCTAGTGAAACATACAATAGCCTTTAAATCTCTAGGCCTGGTCCATTAGGCATACTATATGGTAGGGGTTGATTTCCTTCGGGATAAATACGAACCC
The DNA here is from genome assembly GCF_040938575.1 of Ambystoma mexicanum. Classification (NCBI taxonomy): domain Eukaryota; kingdom Metazoa; phylum Chordata; class Amphibia; order Caudata; family Ambystomatidae; genus Ambystoma; species Ambystoma mexicanum. The sequence continues at coordinate 845,096,305 of NC_090929.1, read as the reverse complement.
TATATACCTCGGCTGGCTCTTTGTTCCAGCCATGAGCTGCTGGTCCAGTTCCTGAATTCTGCCTTCAGAGAGTTGTGGACGAGCCTTCTCAGTGGTGGCAGTAAACTTTGGAATGGTCTTCCACTCAAATCACCTGCATTTCCGTCACCTGCTCAAAACTGTACTTTTCTGTTAATTCTCGTGATTGCTATTACTGTGAATATCCTTGCGCTAAGATTCCTTCGGGTGAACATGCGTGTTATAAATGTTGTTAAATTAACATAACAAGTATGCCCCGAGGTCGGAAGCCATTATATGTCATGATGATTCAGCTGACTAGAGGTGACACAAAGCCACTTCCACAAGCAACTTAAGTGAAGAGTTAAATCAGTCATTGACCCTTTGCTTATGAACCATATGAATCCTTATCATATATGTCCTTTGGGATTACCATCTTAATAACTGCTTGTGTTCCCTTTATGTCCAAGTATTTAGCCATGTGCAAATATATACCTTTTAGGTATGTATTTAATTTAACGTGTATTCGAGTTTTGCAAAATAAAATACACTATTTTAAATAGTCATTGAAAAAATTGTCAGAATAGAAAATGTGTACACTACATTTTAAATCAAAAGGATTTGTTATTCAAGAACAAATTTACATATGAATGCTGAGTTGATAGGCAGAGATTCCACGCAAATCCTTCAATAAAGCTTAACTTGCAAATAAATTCATAAATGTTCGTTAACGATACATAAGATCTAGTAAATATGTTTTTTTGTAAGGTTAACATACACATGATTAGATAGAATATATTTTTAAATGCATAACATGAATGCATTAAATGTCTGGACTAAGGTATACAATTCACTGGAATGAATAAAGATGTCCTTACAGGTGAGCAGGGTACACTTTGAAAACTGGATCTCAAATTAGACTGCACTGCACAGCCCTATCGATGGTGTGGATAAGAAAATGCAATGAACACAACTTGGATTAATAACACATTTCATTCCTCAAACTTTTTTTATCTCTGTATCTTATGAGAATATGGCTGGGCAGCCCAAGTCATCGGCCCATGCGAAGCAGGGTGGATAATGAGGGCTCTGGGCAGTTATCCACAGTTCCAGCCCCTGGTACGAGGGATGAAGGCTATTAGCACCCGGGTTACCAAAGCGGTAACCTGGGGTGTGTGCTAAAAAAAAGGATTTTCCTTCCTGCAACAGGACACGCGCGGCATCCTGCTGTAGGAATGAAAATCCTTTTCCAAGATGGCCACCATGGAAAGGGAAGTGGGGTTCTGTCCAGAACCCCTCTTCCCTTTCCATGGTGGCCTGCAGGGGGCAAGGAGAAGGGGCAGATGGCGCAGCAGTGCTCTTACGAAATAAGGTAAGTAGGGGAGTAGTGGGGGGCAAAGGGGACGAAGGTCGGGGGAAGATGGAGGTGGGGTAGCCAGCCGTCAGGCAGCTTGGAACGCAGGTTTGTACCGGCAGTTCAAGCCTGTGTTCCTAGCCATATGATTGGCTGGCTCCCCCCGTCCGGGTGCTGATAATCCATGATTCAAGGTTTTCTGCAAAAAAGAATGTGCCATTGTCTCTGTGTTGTTTCATGCAGAGGAAGAGACTTACAGGTAAACTGTGTCTAGTTATGGCACAATTGGTCGAGGACTTGAAAGACAAAATCTGTCAAAAGGATGCAGGTTTAAAGTGGTGTTCGTTTGGGTGAGAGCAAAATGTGATAACCAAGATACAATGCGTCTCTCTAAACACAATAATGGCAAAAGGAGCAAAGAATGCATGGCAGTTTCAATGCACACTGGGCCAAACTTTGATACAGTTATCACCATGAGAACATTCCAACAAATGTTCGTTAAAATTGAATGTCCAACACACAATGTTCTCACAGTTCTAAGCTCAGCTCTTTACACCTAAGAGGTCCTTACTGAAGATGCTTGTCATGTGGCAGGTTATTTCTCCCCTGTCAGTCTTTTGTGAATTTTCAGATATTCAACATTTTAGCTCTCGGCTGGGTCTGCAAGTAGGGTCTGCAAGTATTCTTAAGTATTGTTGGTCACAATCCTTTTATGGCTACCAGCTATTTCTTTGCTTAATTAGGGGGACTTAAGTTTAAGCCCTACCAAATATCAGCCGAGGGTTAACAAGGTCTCCAGTCAACGCTGCACAGCTAACTTGACCCTTCTCCACGGTAGGGCATGTCAGTTTCACATACAACCTCTTTTCTCCACTTTTACACTTTGGCTCTTTGACTTGACCAACTTTGGAAATCCTCATGTTTTTTAATCCCCAGCTACGTCTCCCACCTCCCTCTGTGACTTACCTATTTCCTCCTGTTCTCCTCTCACCTCAGCTATCCTTCCTGGATCAGCAAACATTCCATGCCTCTGTCCACCCTCTGCCTCCGTCTTCCTCCATCCTCCTATATCCCTCCCAATTCATCCTCATTTCCAACCTCCACCTCTGCGATGATGGCACTTAATCTTAAAATGTTGCGTTCACAGACCCATGTGTCCCCTTGTAGCTCTACAGAAGGCTCATTGTCCACACTGGAACAACAATGTTTTTAAAAGTTGGGTGAAGGGTTGTTCAAGGACCTCTTTGTGCATTTGTAACGTGTTAGTGGCAGAGGTTTGAGGGCCTGATCAGGGTTGAACATGGACATGCCCAGGAACCCACCAAACAATGGAGCATTTCTAAGACTTTTAGGGGCAATTATATATTATATATTTATATATTTAGAGGCCAGGAAGAGGGAAAGGTCACCCCATGTCCTACCTCTGGTTCATCATCATGTATTGGGTGCGCCCTCTGGCTCCCAGGGGGTCTCTAGCAATCATTCCTGGTCCCGGCCATATGAATAAAAAACAAAATTAAACACATTTTCTTTTCTTTCCAGGGACGGTTACGTGAATGCCTATAAGTGGAACCAAGTGTACACAAAATATGAGTGTACTCTACTGGGCTGCTAACAGTGTCAATGGTGAATAGGAGTGGAGCAAATAAATTAACAATATATTAACAAATATCTATTAATCTAATCATTTTTTAAATTCTTCTGAGAGATGTTCCCAAGGTTTATCCTATGAATTGACTTCCCCCTGAACCTCATTGTTCAGGGAATAAGGGGTTAGGGAATCACATATAAGGAATATGAGGGAGATTGCTAAAACACACAAGGGTAAACCCTAATGATAACAGTGTCAGAGTCGAGGATTACAAAATCAAGATGCTATACTAAGAGGACCTAGAGTCTAGGGTAATGTACCTGCTATAAATAACAGCAGCCCAGTGTGCCTCACCCTGTAGAATAACTCCAGTTAACTCACGGGCTCAGTATGTTATGCCCGAATACACATCTTACTTGAATGTGTTGCTTGCTCCAGAGGTAGCTTTAGTTGTTGGCTCATCTGCAATTGCCCTATGATGTTCTGTAGATCGAGACACAACACACATTTACAAGCCAGAATGTGTGGCTCCCCCTGGCTTTAGGTGACACCCAAAAAGATTCCTAGCAGTAATTTCTTCCCATCTGCCTTGGTGCTTTTCAGGCTAATGTTATTCTCACTTACCAGCCAGGGGTTACCTTCCTGTGCTTGGGCCCACTGCAGGCAATGCCTAGATTCTCTAGATCTCAAGCTCATGCCAGGCACTATAGGGATGGTACTTCTCCTTCACAGGTTCTGGTGGTCACTGAATCCCACATGGTTCTGGTTTGCAGACCCCATTAGGCTGGCCACTCTTCTTCACAGGTTCAGGTGCTGTATGGACCCCACCTGGATATGAGATCTAGTTCACAACAGGCTAATCACAGTCCATATTCCTAATCTCTCCTGATCCTGGCACGTGTCAGAACTACAACCCTCAACAGGCTCTGTGCACCAAATCCCAATAGCTGCCTTATCTCACTCAGGGACTGAGCTACTTGGGCCAGTTACATACACCTACTGCATCCGCTTCCTGTCTCTGCTAATACACCACTTTTCTGGAATGCCATCCTAACTCCCTTAGCATTGACCTCTGTTTATATTGTATCCATAAGTTTAAGTGCCTCGATAAGGTGGATGATAATTTGAACCATCCTTTTCCTAGAACTTGATTGTAGGATTGGTCACAGTGTTGTGATCCCACCTCCCATCCATTCAAGTGTGCCCTCTCCACTTGTGCATTTCCCATGTATTGTTCATATTTCTGTTTTTCCTGATCCCTAATGACGTTGCTCTATGGGCTCAGTGTTTAAATTGTTGGTCCGTCCTCTTAGAATCAGATACAATTGTCATTGAAGCCAGGGAGTACTGCAGGTGGCTCCATAACTCGTCTTATAACTCTCCCCACTGGAATTATCTTCTAATCATGACTTATCATTCACTATCATTCACCATGGATGGGCATTACCGGGTTCAGGTAATGACCCAGGGCTATCATTAAGGCCCTCACTTCGATCAGGCCCATCCGTAACTTAGGCCCAGGGCATTACCTGACCAGGTAATACCCCCCATGTCGCTGATTATTGCTTAATTATACCATGGCATTCGATTTTAGATTAATCAAATTATCGCGGTCAGGAATTACCCCACCCTACAAATAAGGGTTTCTTTAGAGGTAAGAGAAGGTAGCAGTGATAGGTCTCATGAATAGAAATCTGCAGGACAGAGATAGATATTATCTGGACTGAAGGAGACCTCACCTTCAGACCCTGCTACCTCAATCATTGTATGCTAGTTACGTTCCAAGGCAAGCCTCACAACCTAAACCATTTAGGAAACCATGGGGCCCTGATGTATATCCATTGTTGTTAAAACCAGAAGTAACTACAGTATCCCAATTCTGCCTTAAGTAATTAAGAATCCTTCAAATGTACCTGTTTTTCCCTTTTCTCATCAGATTATGTTAATAAAAGCTTCAATTGAATCCAATCTAATTTATTGTAATGTTCCCTATCTGGCAGTTCCAAACTACAGGGAGGAAAATGCAAATGGTCCAAATCTCTGTGTCGTATATATTGTCAATTCGCCCACAAAGTAGACTCATCTCTATAATACTTACTATATTGGTTCCCAGTGCCCAAATACCTTCACTTTGAAGTAATGTGAGTTTCCCATAAGGACTTCTATGATTTGTCTGCTCTCTGCAGATTGTAAAATCATGTGCTTCATGGAAGACCGGCACCCATGCTTCTCTGAGACAGAACGTGTATGTATTCACTCAGGGGGCAGAGCTAAATAAACAGGTGTCTATGAGAAAATGAACCTCAAAGGACATTGCAAAATGACAACCAGCATTCTCAGGAGTCATAAATGCCCAGCCCTGATCTCAAATGAACAAACAGTATATGACACCAGATGTTCTGTAACCAACCAGAAGATCTGTAGACGACCCTTGATATTGTAAACAGTAGAAATAAATGCCTTTTGAATTTTGCATGGGGAATCATATTTTAGTTCATAACTTGTGAACACAATTTAAAAAGACTTGCAAAAAACTGTTTAGCTGAATGTAAAATGATATTTTGTTCACATTTTGTTAATTATGTAAATTAAGTTAATATTAATATTTTACACAGAACTGGCACATGCCAATGAATCAAATATCCCAGTGTGTGTGCCGGGAAGCCTGTTTTTCTGAGTTCTGAAGGGCATTTTTGCATAAAAATATTGGTGCAAAAAAGAAAGAATACTACAAGACAACCCCCATATGTCGTCCTGGGATAAAAGTCACATTATTTGATTCATCTAGGTAAAATTAATCTGCTTAACTGATTAGTACCTTGATCATATGTGTGTAACATATTGTTTCAGAAAATTACTATTGTTTAATGTCAAAATCTCTTAGATCACATCACATCAAATGGGAAGGAAAATTAGTTTTGATGTCCCTCCCATTAGACAGCCCTCTTCATTAAACTATTGAAGTGCACAATGAGCAGAGGGGGATTATTTCGTGTGATGTCACATGTGGAACTATGTCCAATCACAAACATTAACCAATTAGATAACAGAAATTATACACTCCTCTAAAGGGAGTGGTTTCTTATCTTTAAAGGTCCAAACCCTGTTCCTTGCACGGACACTCACTCACATGCTTACTCACTGACTGGCTGGCTGATGGAGGGGAAGAAGGAGAGAAGGGAGAATTGATAACTAAATAAATAAGACTGGACTGGATTGCTTTCCTTTTGGACCCATTTTTATATTAATGGCAGGAAACTACAAAGAATCCCTAGCTGGAGTTAAAGTCTGAGGTCTTCTTTGGTGGGAAAGATAGCAGATTGGCCCAAATACAGAAAGAAGGGAACCAGTGAGTGGAGGGAAGGTGATACCATCTTGCTGTCGGGTGCCCACCTGTTCCAGTGAGGAACATTTGACCAGTCCTTAAGAGGGTGCCACCTATCTGTGAGACAGCCAAAAGAAACTCATATGTAAGTATAATATTAAGGGGAAATAATCTTGAGGGGAATGATGCTTTAAAGGGAAATCAATTAAATCGCAGCCCTTTTCATTTTTGAAAGGACTGAGGGAATAGGGTAGATAAATGGACTATATTTTCTGAGAAATTAATAAATAGTTTAGAAGTGTACGTGCTTCTGGAATCATACATTTGATAGAATAGTGCCTATGGTGCTTATACGGGGAGATCTCTTGCCTCCTTCTCTCTGTAATGATCAAACACAGAAGTAGTATTCTGGGAGTCAAAAGACTATCTCCCAGTGTGCACACCTAGACAAATAATGTAAATTGATGTCATTTCCTGATTACATTACCAAGCAGAGTTCTGTTACTGGCACTGAACCATTCATGACATAGGTGAAAGGGTAATTCACCACCACTCATTCTACCACCTTTACGTAGTCCATTGAAAATGAGAAAGGTACACTTTTACATGGTAATGCAAACAAAGCACCATTGAAGGGAATCTAGCGATCAAGCATGTTAAACAGATATTTCTCTCTTTGCAAGTTGTTTACATGCAGCAATGTCAATTGAGTTTTCTAGAACACTGTTTGAAATTCCGACATGCCCATTGAGTAGGGGGGATCTATTTTCAATAAACGGGAAGTAGAGAAACTTAGATAGGCAGGGTTATTCTTATGGAATATTGTTTTAGCAAATTAAATCTTTGTCCAGAGACTTCTTTCATTTTCCAATCCATAGTGGATGGGTGTTCAGAGTACACCAAATGTACAGATGGGATGTGTGTATTTACAAAGTTCAAGGTAAAGGTAGCACAGAAAAGTGTTGTGACCAGTGTATTGATCATTCTTCATTGAAGTTGGAATTGAATGGCTGCATATGTTGTTTATATTTAAATACATGTTTCTAATTGTATTACTACATAGCCCTTCTGTGCAACCCTGCATGTTTCTTATCCTGAAAGGAGAGGGATATTGTAGGGAATCAATATTGGTAAATTGACAGTCCCAGATTCATAAAAATAACTTTATTAAAGAAATGAAAATTGTACAAGCCTGACCTTGGGTGGGTGGAAAATTCCCCAAAGTTAGTTGTGTCTGATTAAAACATTATAGCAGTCAAATTACTTTTTGAGAGTTTCCCCTCATCTAAGGGCCAGATACAATCACATTTTACGAAATTAATTCTGTCTTTTCCACTCCCCTGCCTTTTTTACTAAACAAATGCATCTTTTCACACATTTGAACCTTTGAGCACCTCTGGAGTTGGCTTGGCAGTCCCAGAAATACTATTCTGGAACTTGCCTGCACTACCATAAATAGACACTGCAGATATTTAAAGCAAACATGTCTTGCAAAATTGCCAATGCATGCCCTCGAACCTCTCACACACCCAAACCTATTTGATCTCTGCCTGCAAATTCATTTGAAACAGTCTTGGAATTCAAATAGGTATATATTAAGCCAACCCATACTTGTATGTGCCCTATCTCTGGAAAAGATAATCCATATTTAGTGGACTATTAGTCATCCACAATTATGCAAAAAAAGCATTTCCACACTGCCAGACTCATTACCAGTATATGCAACCTCTGTCCCTGCTCCCCTCCCTCTAACGTCACTTTTGCTCTCCTTTCCAGCAGACTAAGCTGTAGCTTTCAAGGGAAGGCACAATATGATATAGACACGGATTGGTGATATGGCATGGTACAAAGCTTACTAACATAAGATAACCTAACTAACTAGAAATTCCTGTTTTCAGTGCTCCTGTTTTCTGTATCCATCGTATAGCTTCAATTACCACCCTTGCCTTCAGTCATATTCTGAACCTCTGTGGCTCTTCTCTCAGTGCCTGAGTTCAGCAGCTCCCTTAATCTGTATTGTTGTTTTCTTCAATAATCAGTCTCCCTCGCTCCATTCCACTCCAGTTCCTTCTCATAGCCCTCTTGCCTTCAGTCAACTTCCTCTTAAAATATTTTCAAGTCAACAACAACCAAAATGGCCACTCTTCTGCCTTGAAGTACTCCTGATTCGCTCTGGGGTTTTTCAATAGGGCCATGCACCCTCTTCCTGATCAAACTTGCCTCACATCTGCACTTTCATCCGCAGGCATAGTGTCATCAGGGAAGGGAAAGATGGTCCTTGCTAAAGAAAAACAAACAAAATGTCCAGGTAAGACCTGCATTTGACAGGTGCTTAGCATGCATTTGGTATGGCACATTTTTGAAATAACTTCGGTCCTTGCTCAAAAAACACTGCGCAGGCCGACAGGCAGCATCAATCTTTGCTTGTGCAAAGAATCTAATTATTTTTTATATTTTGCAAATTTAAAAAAATTATGCACTACGAACTCCCTTTGCATTACTGAGCAAGTAAAGGCACTCGCTCCATAATGCTAATGGTTTAAGAGTTTAGTGAAACACACAGGGATGTAATTTGGGGTCACCAGGGGTTGCACTTGCAACCCCTGAGGTCTCCCTTGTTACTCCTGTGGTCTCCCTTGCTACCCCTAAAAAAGAAAAATTAAAAAGATGTTTTTTTGTTTTTTTTTTGTTGAAGCTCCTTGGTTGGGGCCAGTGCTGTGTGGCTCTTTGTTTCTGGAGTGGCTGGCTTTCTTGTTCAGGCCTCTTAAAAACATGGAGTTCCACAAGTGTAACACTTTCAGAAGTGACCCTAAATAAGAAAGAATATGGATAACAAACAATTTATCTTTCTGGAATTCTATACAATAATTGATAGACTCATTACAAGTTTATTTCAAGCACACTTCAGGGGTTGAGTCACTGATTTAGTATGTTCTTAAACACCTCAAATTCACAAGGCAGACAAACACTTCTAAAAAGCATTTAGAGTAGACTAAGCATCCATTTCGGACTATGTATTTTGCTTTTCGCAAGTTGCAGTTATTGCATGTCTTTTTCTGCCGTAGTCTCTGTGATGATTATAAGACATTCCATCTCAGTGTCCTCGGTCAATTGGCAAACTCCTTCTGCTAAAACTTGTGTACAGTTCCGAAATGTTTGACCATAGCGCATACACAATTAATGTTTTTTTGTAATGTGTCTGTCTTTCCTATCTCCATTGCATGCTGTTCAGGATGTTTGGTTCCATGTATGAGTTATTCAGTGCCCAGAGTATGGGATGTCGTGCCCTGCTTTCTCTTTGCTGCTTTCCCTGCGCTACTCAAAATTCTTTAATACACAGTTATGAACCCTCTCAATGGTATGTATTTTGCTAACCGCTGAAGCCTGAAAAGTAAATCCACCAGGCTTCACCTGTGGCCAACTTTGCACCAGACCTGCAGATGAGCTGTTTCTCAGTTATCAGTTTAGTGGTATCCGCAATAGAGTGTAGTTCGCTTTCTGCCTTTCAGAACATTCAGACATGTAATTGCTAATTTTACTATCACCGGTCAGATAGCTTTTGCCGGTAAGATAGCTCACTGCGTTGAGCACTCGCTGCTGCAATGTGTGTGTGATCTGCAGGTTGCAGGTTCGAATCCCGGCAAGGCTCACTCTGCCATTCATCCTTCTGAGGTTGATAAATGAGTACCAACAAAGGTTGGGTGATATTGTATGTATATGTGTTCTATATTAATCACTTAAGCATAAGTGGTATATAATATATCATTATCATTTGGACTTGGACGTCTGCTTGCATTCACAGTAATTTGGTAATATGGGCCTATACACACTCATATTAACGACGAATATGTGTATTCATTCTTGTATGCAATGTATATCACATTACAGTGATATCGTAACCATATTTTTCGTATTGTACTTAGGAACAATGCTATGTGATGCGTTTCCATTCCCGTTTTGTCAAGGTTTGAAAGGTCTTGTTCCATCGCTTCCGGTTATGTCACTTCAGGGTGGGGCCAAATGACACCACGTCCTGTGATGTCATCAGAGGTCAAGGGTTATGTGATGTCACTTCCGCTACCCACAGCATTTTGGTGAAATGACGTCCCTGGGGACACAAGGGTGGAACACAATATACCATTTACAAAATATTGTTCCTGCGTCACGCTTTTTATCGGCTGTGCATCCAATGTTCAGTCAAACACTTTTTTGATCCATTTGTACTGTAGAGAAATAATGTCCATAGGCCTTGCGACATACATTGAAATATAAGCGATGTTTAAAACCTTCTGTGTTTTAGAAAATAGATTTGGAAGATTTAACTTCGATATGAATTATTTGGCAGGTTTTTTTAAAAGCACGCTATGAGAGAACGTTCCCTCGGAAAGGATAACTCACCCCCTGCACTTGCTTGCTCCGTTACTCGGTGCCTATTTACAGTCATTGGGATTCCCAGTAAATGGGTGCTGGAGGAGCTCATGATCCTTCTGGACAAGCTTTGGGGAGGTACCTGTCCTTGTCACCGACATCGGATATAGATAAGCGGAAGTACTCGGCAGATAAAGCATAAAGCACACAAATCACTCGATGTTTTGGATTGTATATGGCGTAATCCCCCTTTGTCTGCACAATACCAACAATATAGAGGATATTAAGTATAAACAGGTAAATACGTGACTGTTTTAAGATTATATTTTGTAATGTTATACTTCCTTTGGAAAGGCAAGCTTGTGTTTAATGTCATAAGACAAAAGGTTTCAAAGTTCCGGAACGGTTATCTCAGGGTCAGGTTATTAAAATATTAGAAATCTTGTAGTTCTGGTAGGGGTTGAATAGGGGGAGTAGGGGCAAGGGGGGTTGTGGGTCTTGGCATGAGAAATCTTGTATCTAAGAGCAAGAGAACTTAGTTTAATTTTTCGTTATTTTTAATTATTTCTCCACTCGGAAATGGAAATCAGATCGAACACCTGAAAAACTTTCGATTCGTCAGAATGAGAAATGCACAGGGACGTTTTTGCTGCTGGTTTAACATTTGAAATTGGCCGTTTTATTAGTTTTTCAAACAAAAGGGTTTAGGTTTCAAAATCATTTATTTCTCACTCCGTTTTTTTCGCATTTGTAATAAATTGAATTGGTGCTTCCATTGTTTTCATTTCTATTTGAAATGGGGAGATTGCTAACAAGATATGCTCAATTTGCTGTTTTAGTAATCTAATTTCACCCAGCCCCAATTAAGACAAAGCTTAAAAGCTACATTGTGCTACGTTTTAGGAAAAGCTTATAGAGCAAATGCACCAATTTCATTGCATCAAATCGGGTCTAGTTTGGGTATGGTAAACAACTGCCAACATTCTGTGGATTTCCTAGTTGCACACCTTATTAAATATCCCATGTCAATAGTCAGTTGCAACTCTGTCACCATGATGATTGTTTCAGGATAATTAAGCTTGAGATGCGAAACAGATAAAATATTGGGAGGGCCCACACAATGGGGCTCATTACAACTTTGCTGGTATCCTGGCAGTAAATCCGCCAGTGAGGTTACAGTTGCTGGTTTCGCTTCCACAGTCCCAGGCCCTCTGCACTGCAATGGCCACCCACTTCACTACTAAAACTCTGGACATCCTGAGCTCGCTCTCATCCTCACCGTACCTCCTCCCCCTGCTGCCCTTAGACCCTCCACCGCTCTCATTAACTCTTCTCTCCTTTTCTCCTATCACACGGGATGAGGTCACTAGAGGTATCCGCTCTATGTAGGTCTCTTCCAAACAGGTCTCTCCCTGTTCTTCCAGAACTATTAAGGACAATATTGGCTCCCTTTCTCCTGTACTCATGGACCTCTGCAATCTCTCTCTTGCCACTGGGCCCTTCCCGTCCACCCTCAAGCACTCTCTTGTGTGCCTCCTACTGAAAAAAGCCTTCGGCCGACCCCTCATGTGTGGCTAACTACCACTCCATCTCTCTCACTCCCTTCCTTGGGACAACTCTGGAGAAGATGGCCTTCCCACAACTGACCCAGCATACCGAGCTAATTGGTTGTCTGCATGACCATCAATCTGGATTCCGAGCATCCAGAGGCACAGAAACTGCTCTCCTGAACACCCGTGAAGAATTGCTTGCATCTATCGATTCCAACTCACCTGCTGTTCTCATTCTACTTAATCTCTCCTCTGCTTTTAACACAGTGACCACTCCAACCCCATAAAACGTCTCTATGATACAGTTGGTAATTTGGACTGGGCACTGGACTGGCTGACCTCCTTCCTCACTGACTGTCCCTCCCAGGTTAACCTGGGCTCTTTCTCCTCACCCACTTCTAACTCCACCTGTGGTGTTCCCCAGGACTGTATCCTCTTGTCTTGGCTCTTTAACATCACCCCACTACCAGTGTTATGCAGATGACACTCAACTTTTCTTCAGACTACTCTCTGCATCTCTTCTAATCTCCTCTGTCATTCCTGACTACCTGTCCGCTATCCAGTCTAGATGTACCTCCAATGACCTCTATTTGATGCCAGCAAGACTGAGATTCCTCTTATGGGGACTACTGTTCCCTTTTTTCTCCCTTCACTCTGGCCACCCTCAATTAGCTCTCCCCACTTTCCTTCCTCTGAGGCCAGAAACCTGGGAGTTATCTTTGACTCTTCTCTCTCTTTTATTCCTCATATCTTGGACCTTGCTAAGAAAGCCCATTTTCAACTCTAACTCCTCAGGGGCATCCTACCCTTCCTCACCTTCCCCAGAAGCTCAATGTCACCAGAGCTCTGATACTCTCCAGGCTGGACTACTACAACAGCCTCTTCCTTAATCTACCTTCTTCTTCTATCCGCCTCTCCAGCTAATCCAGAATAGGGCTGCAAGATTTATCCTTGGCCTTAAACCCAGGGACCGCATCTCTCCAGCCCTAAAATCTCTCCACTTTTGGCCAGTTGCTGCAAGGATCAAATTGAAAGCCCTCTGCATCATCCATAAGGCTCTCTGGGGCCAGGTACCATGCTATTTGCAACTTGTTCTCATCAAGTATTATCCTTCCAGATCCCTCCGATCCTTCGACTCCAACTCTCTGCTTGTCAAGAGCTTCTCTAAGCAGAGAGCGGGTGGCAGTTCTTTCTCCTCAACTGGCTACCTCCTCTGGAACAGCCTTCCCCTTTCTCTCTGTCTTGAGCCAGATCGCCTCAAGTTCCGCAAACACCTCAAGATTTTCCTCTTTTCCTCCTCCTCCCTCTGTCCCTCCCATGCTAAACCACACAGTAGCTGTTGATTGGTGGCTTGGGAACTTATGTGTCGTTCTGGGTCCTGGTCTTCTGTCCGATTGCCCACAGCATCCGCCTGCCCCATGAACTTGAATTTGGGCACTCCTTGGCCTGTTGCCCCACAGGTCTGCACTTAGTGTTGGGCTGGTGACCCATCCTCCATCTTAAAGTCACTGCTTGGCACTTACTTATTTCCTTCGCAACCGACTCTTGCACTTACCTGTTGCCTTGCAACTATCACCTGGCACTTCACCGCTATGTGTATCATCTAGTACGTACCCCCTTCCTGTGTCCTGTCTCTCTCTCCCTGCACTTGCACAACCCAAATATTCACAAGGTCTAGTAGGACCGCTTTCTGTATTTTTCATTTTCCATTGTCTTGCTGTTTCCCTTGTTCCCTTCCCTTGTCCTGTGGGCACTTTGAAACACAATGTTTTTGATGTATAATCACCTTACAAATGCCCAATCAAATAAAAAATAAAATAAATAAAGATACCAGCAAATGGAATTTCCATTAGCTGCACTCAGTTTGGAGGAATGCCATCCGATTACGACTGCCTGCTGAGGATGTAACTCGCCATTTCATGGAGTCAGATTGGACTCCATGGGGGAGTTTGCCAGTATTACAGGTACTGGTATTACCGGCGCCTGTAATGCTGGAGATTTTTGCCGGTGTGGTGGAGGAATGACCTCCAACTCTTAGCTGTAGGTCATCCCTACACCCCACCAGCAAACTTGTAGTTGGCTGGTGCTGTAACGTGCCATTATATGTAAATACTGGCACATTATTATAGCACGGCCAACATGTAATTAGCCCAAATGTCAGGTGTACATGACTTTTAAGACAACCAAAAGCAATAGTTTACGAAGGGGCTTCCTCCGCGCTGTCACAAATTACATTTGCAATGTTTCAGGGTGCCTTTTTGACAGGGAGGCCCCTGGAACCAAGCATTGCTTAGCAATGTTCCCCAGAAGGGTGGAGATACGTCCATCAATTGCAGCACAGAATGAAACGTTGGCTACTCACAGAACAAGTAACGTTTTATACTACACCTGGACCACACAAATTGACAAGTTCAGTGCAGTTCATAAAAGCTTTATTTGACTCAGGTCTTTACCGCACTACAAATAACAATACAATCAGTAAAAGTGCACACAAGGGATTACAATCAAGAACACTCAAAAACCATAAAATTCATTGATCACAATATGGGTATTAATAAAATTTCAGAATTAGTAACATCATAAAAAAGAATGCAACTGTCAATTGGCATCGGGTAAAAGTTCAATCAGGTGGTTCGTGTGGGCCCAGGATTAACAAATAAACTTAGGTACAAAGTAGACAGCATTTCGATCAGTGGTCATCTTGCATAACAATAATGCTTCCGTATCTCTGCGTACTCCGGCCTTCCTGAATAATGGAAACAGTAACAAGTTTTCTCTGAAAGCATGAATATTGTCAGTGGTGGTTTCGGCTTCCCACGATTAAGAGGCTTTTTGGGGTAGCTCTAGCGCAATCTGAGTCGATACATGAGCAAAGTACATAAACATCTCTCTAACAAAGGACATAGTCCTCAATGGCCTGATCTTCTTAGAATGCCTTTTCCGGATTGAAAAGGCATGGATTATGAGCAGCAGAAATTACCCTAGGACAGGGGAAGAGCAACCCGAATATCTCAGTGGTCTAATGGACAAGTAAATTGACAGATCTAATGTCTATGGAAAATATAAACTTTAGATCTCACTATAAAAGCCTTAACAAACTAATCTGGAGGCAATACTTTGTAGCTATTGTCACGGGATGACTACCAATAAACAACATTGGCAAAGCCAACAGTTTGGGCTTTTGGGTAGGCATAGGTTAGGCATTTGATTGATACTGCCATAATGGCCATAAGACTGCAATAGCGTGAACATAAAGTGATTATCTTGGCCTATGGTAGAAGTATTGGCAAATGCCTTTCTAATACCTCAAGCCAAACCTATTAGCTTTGTCGTTGCTTGTTTTGAACAGGACTTCAGTGCACGGAAGAGATGTAAAGCAAGTGGCTGAAGGAAATCTTGTTTAAGACATTTTCATTATTCCAGTAGTCATTTGCAGTTCTAATTAAACCATTAACGTCCAGAAGACTGCTGAGAAATAACAGTGATGTACTAAAGGTTGATGTTACCTCTTAATAGAGCAAGCTCAAAGAGATCCCAGGAGGATGTGTTTTGGGTGGGTAAAGACAGGTAGTTGGTGGGAATGGCCATAGGGATTAGCATTTCCAGGGGCAATCAGTGGGTGGGTAAATAACCAAACAGCGCCCACAAGGTGTGTGTCCCTTATCACATGTCATCTACCTCCTACCTGTACTCCAATACAATAGTTTCAACTTATAGCTGGCGCTTAAGCACCACCTAAGAGCCCAAACTATAGATATCAGACGACGACCAGATCACAAAGCATATGATATGAAAAGCGAAGGCATACTAGGGAATACTTTCCCATTTCCCTCTTAACCCCTCTCTCCTTGTCTCTTCTCACTGCTTGCTACCATACTGAATTTGTGTTGTTCTCAGTAAGATTTGTAGTTCAGAATGTGATTGTTTTTTGCAGTGTATATCATTATAATCAGTTATTGGATGTCAGGAACCCAGCATCCCCTTCCTCGTTACTGATTACTAGCTCAGTCTGGGGAACCAGACTTCTCCAGCTGAAACCGTCACTCTTCTAAATAAGACCATGACACAGGAATATATGTTCAGCAAGCCTTTAGTGACAGCATTTAATGCAAGGAGACATGCAGAGGCGTATGCCCGCAGGCTCAGCAATGCCCCAATTATACTGTTAGTGATGCTTTGCCCTGTATATATCATAATAAAGACATATGTGCATTTAGATAAGGAATTACTCACGATGTTCTTGTTTGATGTCAGGATGTGCAGGCCTTGGGCAGCTGCTTCATATCTCCATGGTGGTCAAGTATGGTAGGCTTCACCATTGGGTACTTCTAAGAAGGCACCAGGGCTCCAACGAAGGGCTGCATTACTCTCTGGGCTACTCCCACTCCTCGGCATGTACACACATTGGCCCTCATTACAACACCAGCGCTAAACCATGGCGCTATTAGCACCATGGTTGCTGCCGGTATTGTAACGAGTCTGCCATGGTGAAATGGGGAAGTACCACCCGATTCCAAGGTTGGCGGGGCGGTACTTCCCCATTTCACCATGGCCCTTCCCCATTCCCATTTTTGCCCCAAAGGGCATAATGGGAATGGGGAAAGGCGGTAATTACGGTACCGCAAATTGCGGTACTGTAATTATCGCCAGGGTCCCTTTTGCGGATCTCTGCAATAACGGCTGGTTCCAGCCACCGTTATGGGAATTGGGCGCTAAGGGATTACCGGTACCGGTACCCTTACCGGTACCGGTAATCCCTTAGCGCCAGGGTCATAATGACCCCAATTGTCTACAATGTAAAAAAAAAAAATGGGAGACAACTGTACACTGGATATTTGATTGTTTCTGAGGGATCCTCTTATTTGCTTATCTAAGAAAAATAATAAAGATTTTTTAAAAAAATAATTATGAAAGGTTCAATGTTAACTCCTATTATCAAGTATAGATAGGTGTGTGAAAACAAAATAGTGGACAATTGGATGATGCTGTGGATATAGAAAGAACAAAGTCCGAAGCAGGCCCCACACTGGGTGTCAATTATCCTGTGACCGTAAACAAATCTGTGAATTAGTGCACCAACAGATTCGAAATGGTAAACTACAAATAGCACAAATCTATGACAACTAATCCAAAAATGTTGGTTCCTTTGTGCTCCAATCTTTACATATTATGGTAGTTCAAAAGGAGGAGATGGACAAATGGGACCCATATTCAACCAGATTTTTTTGTAAAATAACAAAGAAAATGCCTAACTTTAGTTATCCTAGGGGTTTCCCTACCTAACTCAAATAAACTAGGGTGCTTGTTGTCAATAATGAAGTCTGTAACCAAAAGTCTGCACCAATGTTGGGATGCATGGTCAGACCACCGCCCCTCCTACAGAATTCAGATTGCAAAAAATATATGAAAATAATGGAAATGAGATGGGACGGTGTAGGGGGGAGGGTTGTGTGTCATGGGCGGGGATAATTGGCGGGAGTGGGAGATCACACAGAGAGAAGTTAATATGTAGGATGTATGATACATATGTACATGATACTCATAACCTGAACTAACACTGCGTTTATGAGTAGGCCTGAATCCTCACAGGCTGTGTTTTCACCGAAACACAGAACAATGAGGCCTTAAACCTCACCGCACAATTGCACCTCAATTGTCAGGCACGACAAAGGAACATGGGTATGCCCCCACATCAGTTAGGCTTTTGAACTAATTAGTTAGGAAGGTAGAGGTCTTAGGATGCCAAAACACGAACCAATGTTTAGGACATTAGCACCCACCAGAATGATGGTCACTCTATTTGAACTACCAGTTGTGCAGGGAAAGGGTTTCTAAACCCTTTGTGAACTGGATTGAGTAGTGGGACACCAGGCTTAATTTTGGGGAGGGGAACTGATAAAGGGGAAGCAGAGAATGACATGATCTATGTTTTGTGCCAAGAAGAGCTAAGAATGATGCCCATACAGTGGGGAGGGCATGATGGGGGCACCAATGTGTCTGGGATGAGGAAAGGTTTGCTTTGTTGGCAAGCACTTGACTGACCTCGAAGTTGCCCACTGAGTTCACATTAATAACCAGCTGCATATCACGTGGTTAGGATAGAAAGTAGGGTGGTGCTTGCTGATGTTACCCAATTGCTTTTTAGCATTGCCTGATGGATGAGGACGTTACCCGCATGTGGTGAAGAGGAATTAGAAGACCACAGAACTATTTGGAGGATGGGTTATATGTAATCATAAGCATGTATATAGGCGGCAGCCAATGAAGGTGGGGGATTAACACTGTATATCGAGTGTGTCATAAGTGACGATTTGTGTGTTTATAATCTGAATTTTGTACGAAAGATGTCAGAGAGCTCTTCAGCAGTGGATTTGTAATACCCTGCCGCTTTTTCCTTTTGTATACAAAATAAAAGCTCTTGTCTTTCTCAAATAAGGGTGCACCTAGCCTTTTTCGTTAGCAGTTGTATTTTCTCAGTCTGATCAATGGTAGTTTCCCTACATTTTTGATGACCCCAATATGATCCCAGTGACCCCCGTGAAGATGAAGGATTCCTGGCCACACATCCGGAGGGGCCGTGCCCACCTGCAACGACTAGACCCCCTTGTGCACAACCTTTGAGAGGTTCACAGGAGCCATGTCATCAGAATTCCTGTCTGTTTTCTGGAGCGGGGAGCTGCCCCGTATTGTGCAGTCTGTTGCTGGGACCCCATGATGGAGGACTTCAGGTGAACATGCAGATGTAAGTGCACCTCCTTTTTGGAGCAAAATAAGGGAGGTATGGGATGGGTGTTTGAGTGTTGGGCAGTGTACAGGAGAGTGGGTATGCATGAGTGATGAGGAGAGCTTGAGTTGATGGAGTAGAGAACCACGTCATGTTATATATATATATATTTTTGTTGCAGTTTTTATATCATGGTTTGTGGAGTAACAAGATCCTTTCCTTAGGTAACAGGGGAGAAGACAGCGCTGTATAATGGAAGTAAACAATATATACGCAGAGGCTCTGTATATTTAGTGAGTCTGGGATCCCTGCATCCAGTATATACGGGACGTGAGTATGACATAGAAGTTTTGATAGAGGCCCTTACTCGCCTGGGATCTCCTTGCCCCATATAGGGGGGGTGTTGGAATGAAAAAGTCAAATGTATTGTGATTTTACTGTTGGTGATTGTTTTGTGATGTGGTTACTAGTGTCTGATGTAGGATTGGTTGTGGTGTGACGTAGAAAGGGTGCAAAATGAGTGTGGGCAAAGAGGGGTGGGTGAGGGGTATAAGAAGGGGGTACGGCAGAGGGATATGGATTGTTGGGGCAGGGTAAGAGTATTAGTATAATGGGAAAATACTGACGGGAAAGGGTAGTTATCATTAAGCCAATAACTCTGTTGGATTACATGTGCAAGGCCCTTCAGTTGGATCAAGACAAGATTCTTAAATACCATAGGGAATGGTGTGCGGAAACAAAGGGAGTGCTGTTTAAGCCATTGTCGACTCTGGGTACAAATAATAGATATAAATTAAGTAACACGTTTTTTAAATGCTAAATATAAGGGAAGGAAACTAAAAACAGAAAGGAAGTACTGGAATTGTGGAAAATGGTGGAAGATTTAGAGGATAGCGCCACTGATTCTTCCAAGGCAGTATGTGAGGTGGTCACCGCATGAAGTACTGTTACCACTGCAGCTATCATCCCAATCGCTCCTGTACCCCCCAAGAAAACAGACAGGTGTCCTCTGTTAGGATGCTACCTTACGTGGGCTGCATCAGGATACACACATCGCATGTATGTCCCATTGCCCACTACGGTGCCCCCACCACCCACAACGGCACACTATAGGTATCTTCAAACCCCACAGCACCATTAGCTGGGAGGAGTAAAGGGCTAGTAGGAGATGATGCAAAACCATAAAAAGGAGCCAGTGGATGCATTAAGGAAAGTGGATGGTGAGTTGGCGCGGTTAAAATTAGAACAACGGGATGGGCAGTGTACACCTATAAAGGTGGAGGAATGGAGGGCAGGGGACATTTAGTTTCAGATAGATACTACGCTATTAAAGATGTGCACATAGAGAATAAACGTGAAGATAGAAGGAGGTGAGAGGGGGTGTGGATTAAGCAGCGGCAGGGTCAGATGAGGAATTGTCAGATGAGGAATATGATTATACACTTGAAGGAGAAGAAGAGTGAGATACTGTAGATGAATTGGAAGGAGCAAAACAGCCACCTGCAATATCTCCATGAGTAGAAAGTTTGTGGGGACCTAAGTTATGTAATAGGTTTGAACGAATGGCAGTGGCTAAGAGGCAGGTGGTGGGAAAGAAGAAAGTTGGGAAGTGTGTAGGAGCACAGTTCCCATTGTTACACAAACGCCCAGGGATAGCACAGTGTATTCCTTGGGCACACATGGATATAAATAATCTCATCAAAACACTCCTGTTCCTCACAGCTGGGACGGGTAAGTGGATATATGCATTTTAAAAACACACTGCTGGGACTACATTGGTGGTAGGAGATTTGAAAATCTTGTTTGTGTCCATATTGAGAGATCAGGGTGATGATATATGGGTTAAAGCTGGGTATCTGGGTGTGAAGTTGGGGGATGACAGTCATGACAGAATGCATTTTTTTCAACATGTGTTTATTGACATTTTTAAAAGGAACAATCAACATTGAAAAAAGGGAACGTCCCTCCCTTCCTCTCCCTCCCACCTTTCTCCCTGATGCTGGAGCCAGGTGCACTGTCTTTCTCTCTCTGCATGGCACCAATTGTGGCGACATGGGGCCTTGTTCCTTTCATTACATTTCACATAGGCCAAGTCTCACGTCTCCGTTCTCTCCCTTTCATGGATTCTTGTGAGTCAATGGTTCCCAACACGGTCACCGCTTTAGGGCACCATACTCTAGTCTTTCCTCCTCCGTGGAATGCCAGGAAGGTGGACCAGTCTGTTGCAAACTTCAAATGGTCTCCCTGAATTGAGTGCGTTAGCCATTCCATGGAGACCACTGACCATATTTTGGCAATACACTCATGCTCTTGGGGGGGTGCTTTTGACTTCCACCTACGATTACGTATACTTTACAGAGTGATTTTGTAGGAATTTCGGCCAGAGTGCCACGCAAGCAAAACATATCCAACCCCTTATTTTCCCCTCCCACCTCCCCCAGGACCTGCGTTATAGCTTGGCATATGTATCTCCAATATGTGGCCAGCTTTGGGCAATCCCACCAAATATGGGCCCACATACAAACCCCTCCACAGTCTCTCCAGCACAGGTGGGGAGAATTTGGGTACATTTCATGCAGCCTGACCGGGGTTAAGTGCCATTGAAACATTAACTTTAGCCAGCTCTCCGGGACCTGTAGAGATCTAGTGAGTTTAGGTATCTGGCTCCACAGCCTTTGCCACTCTTGATCCCCTATGTGCATGCCCGTATCCGCCTCCAACTTTCTCATATAGGTCCTACTTGGTATGCTTTTCCCGTCCTTGATATGTTTTTATATGGAGGTCCTCAGGCCCATGTCCCAGAAGTGGGTATCTAAGTATTTTTCAAAGGAGGTTAGGGACCGCAAACTTGCTTTTTTCAGCTCTAGGTGGGATACCCAGTGACACAATTGCATATATCCATACCTATGCCTCTCCTCCAGCCCAAAGTCTGATTTGCATTGCTCAAAATCTTTGACCTTACCACCTGCAAACATATCTCACACTATTCGACAGCCACCTTGATACCATTTCTCAAACTATGAGGTGCCGCAGCCTGGGGTGAATTGAGGGTTCTCAAATAGGGGCGTGTAGGGGGATGGGAATTTGGTAATCTGGGCCCATTTCACTGCAGTGCCTCATGCCTGCCCCACACTCGAGGTAATTTTACTGGCGTACATTTGAGGTGTTCTATCTTCCCTCGGTTTCCATAGCATTCCCTCTAAGTGACCCGCCACCACCGGCCTATCCATCCTCTGCCATGGATTATCCCGGTCACCTCTTTGCCAGTATCTAAGTATTCTAATTTGTGCTGCTATATAGTATGCCCTAAAATATGGCTCCCATAACTCCTTGAGAGGTTTGCATTCTCATGAGTTTTGCAGAGATTCTCGGGTGCTTATGATTCCAGATGAATCAATTAGTGGTCTTCTGTAGGGCTCTGAAGAAGGCAAGCGGGATGTCTACAGGTAGTGCAGCGAATAGATTTAGCAGCCGTGGCAGTATCGTCATTTCTAAGACATTCACCCGCCCCACCCACGAGATGGAGAGTGGACCCCAATCTATTAGCTTTGATTTAATCTTTTCCAGTAAAGGTAGGTAATTTGCCTGGTATATTTTTTCTATAGTTTCGGTTAAGTATGTCCCCAAATATCTTATCTTATTAATAGACCATCTGAAGACGTGCGTAGCTTTGATTAGCTGTTTAGTGGGGGTGGGCATATTGAGACTAAGTAACTTGTCCGAACTGGGTAAGCTCCTCGAAGACCCCCCGCAAGGATTGCTCGGGACATGTCAGCGTAAGAAGCAGATCATCCGCCGAAGGCGGCCACCTTATATTCCTGACCCCCAAATGGTATGCCAATCATGGAATCTGCCGCTCTCACCGCCACAATGAATGGTTCAAGGTGCAAAGCATTCAGCAGCGGGGAGAGAGGGCACCCCTGTTTAGTGCCTCGCTCTACTTTAACCGGGTTGGATACCTGACCGTTAACTGTCAATCGAAGGGGCGGGGCTTGATAGTTGGCCTTAATCCTATTTAAGTATTTGGGGCCGAAGCCCATCCTAACCATCGTGGTGAAAAGGAAGCTCCACTCCACCCGATCGAAGGCCTTTCGGCATCAATCGCCAGCAGCAGAGAAGGGACCTCCTTCCACTGCGCTTTTTCTATTAGATGGGCTATCCTCCATATATTATCTGCCTTTTGCTGGCCCTTGATGAATCCCACCTGGTTGGATTTTACTATCTTGGGCATAATCAAATCTAACCTGGATGGCAGGACCTTAGTGTGTATTTTAGCGTCAACATTAATTAACGCTATCGGGCGATAAGACCCACACAACTCCGGATCCTTCTCCTTTTTGTGTACAAGGATGAACTTTTCCTCTTCCATTTACCTAGGCAGTACTTTAGTGGGCCCTACCTAGTTAAACAATCTTGTTAGATGTGGGATTACAAATTTTTTGTGTAGTTTATAGTACTCGGCCCCGTAGCCATTGGGGCCTGGGGCTTTATTTGTCACTAGTGAGCCAATAGCCTTCCTGACCTCATCTGTTGTTATATCCTCTTCCAACCTGTCCCTGTCCTCCTTTGAAATGGCCGCAAGTGCAACTCTGTCCAAGTAAGACACTTGCACTGCAGGGTCAGGATTGCTAGAAGAGTCAAGATTGGTGTAGAATTGGCAAAACTCCCTTTGTATTTCATGATTTCTTGTATATGCCTGGCCTCCCTCCCCCTTGATTCTCAAGATGGTTCTGTCATTTTCCTCCCTTCGTAACATTTTCGCTAGGAGGCGGTTGGATCTGTTTGCCTTGACATAGTACCTTTGATGCAAGCGCAGGAGGCTTCCTTCCACTGCCCTGGTCTGAATGAGATTGAATTGACCCCTGAGTGTGCGGACCTCCCTCTCAGTGGCTCTCATATGTTTAGTGGCCATCTGCGCCATTGCCTCTTTAAGTCTAATTCCCAGGTTTTCTTCCTCTAGTCTCATCTCCCTTTCTCTCCTCGCCTTATATGCGATATTTGTGCCCCTTACCGTAGCATTAAGGGCGTCCCACCACACCTGGTGTGATGTATCCTTCCAGTTATTA
The DNA here is from genome assembly GCF_040938575.1 of Ambystoma mexicanum. Classification (NCBI taxonomy): domain Eukaryota; kingdom Metazoa; phylum Chordata; class Amphibia; order Caudata; family Ambystomatidae; genus Ambystoma; species Ambystoma mexicanum. The sequence goes on along the minus strand of NC_090929.1, from coordinate 845,072,330 downwards.
TAGGCGTCAAACTCCTCCAGCTCTTGTTCTATCTCTTTCGCTAGCATTGCATCTTTGAACAACGGGGTTGGGTACTGCCATCTCCACAGTCCCGTTGGTCTGCGTGGCCTGTCTGCTATAGGCAAGGTGAGAGGGGCATGGTCGGATGTTGACATGGGCCCTAGGTTAATATCTGTTAAGGTGCCCAATAGAGGGAAGACACCCATATATAGTCTATGCGGGAGTGGGTTTTATGCAAGTATTAATAGAATGTGTAGACTAACAAAATTGTGGGATCGCTACTGAATTGTGTGCGCTATTTACCACTCAAAAATCTTAAATGAAAAGGTTGGCAGCAAGTTATATCCTACCCTCAAGCTTCCCACAAAGCTTGTATCCAGAAATGAAAATTATAATGCAAGGTTCGGGCAGACATCTTGCGCTCAAACCATATACTTTTACTTTAGTTACAGAAATTATTATTTTTACAAGTCCATCCTTTTTATCCATAGATTACTTTCAAATCAATCCAAAATTCAGTTGGCATAATGTATCTCCAAAATGAGTAATTTTAATTCTTCAAGCAAACACACAGCCGACACATGTTTCGACCTCAGGTCGTTCTCAAGTCTGTACCAAATTACATATTCATCAGGTATATACATTTTATATAAGTTTTTTGAGAAAATGTTGAAAGAAATTGTCAAATGAAACTGTCGGGCATTGAAAACCGAAATCAAAAAGATATAGGGAGTACATTTCAATAATGCATCAATATGATATTTCAACATATTCCTAGTTTCTAATTGGCTACTCACATTATGGGTTTGCTGGAATGGGTTCACATGGTGTGTGGGCTACAAATTGAAAAAGGATAATAACGAACTATACATGAGGCTTATATAATGATGGTTATCTGACCAAGTTTTGACACTAAATTATGGTTTTTATTTGTTTTTTCTTTGAAACTGGAATTTACTACTTGAATATGACGTGACTTTCCCATCATCCTGCCCTGGTATGTGACACTGTATGGTATGGTTTTCTCAAAAAACTTATATAAAATGTATATACCTGATGAATATGTAATTTGGTACAGCCTTGAGAACGACCTGAGGACGAAACACGTGTCGGCTGTGTGTTTGCTTGAAGAATTAAAATTACTCATTTTGGAGATACATTATGCCAACTGAATTTTGGATTGATTTGGAAGAAATCTATGGATAAAAAGGATGGACTTGTAAAAATAATAATTTCTGTAACTAAAGTAAAAGTATATGATTTGAGCGAAAGATATCCACCCGAACCTTGCATTATAATAGAATGTGTATCCTGCCATGTTCCCCTTGATCTCCCTCCAAGTATCTATTAGGGCCAGTTCCCCCATTTTCCTCCTGAGGTCCACAGAGGGCCCCCCTGCTGCCCCATGTGACCCTGCTTTTGTCTATAGAGGGGTCCCGTGCCATGTTGAAATTCCCCATTAATATGATGCAGCCCCTGCCAAAATTACCCACCCGGGAGAGGGACTTCTGAATGAGGAAGTCCTGGCCATTGTTAGGTGCGTAAATTGTTGCTATTTTGTGTGTCTCCCCCCTACCCTCAAGCAGCACCTCCAGGTACCTTTCCTGGTCATCTTTTTGTGTTTACTTGATTGCCAACTCTAACCCGTCTTTCAGAGCGATTATTACTCCTCCTTTCTAACAGGGTTGTGTGGCCTGAATAAACCTTTTATATCACCAAATTTTGATTCTGTGTAAGTCTCTGGTTTGAATATGGGTCTCCTGGAGTGTGGCTATGTGTGGATTTTCCTTGTGGAGGAATCTCTCTATTTTCTTTCTCTTGAGTGGGGAGTTTAAACCGTTGATGGTTAAGGTCAGAACATTCAGCTGTTCCATATTAGCCAGTGCGGTGGGCCATGGTAGTCCTGCCCCTCCTATTGATACAGAGGCGTCTCAAAATTTTTGACAAAAAGGGCTTAGCCTCGGTCTTAGATGTCTTTTGCTGGTTTCTGACTCCTGGATCTTCACCCCTCCCTCCTCTCCCCTCCCCCTCCCTGCATCCCTCCTCCACTCCCCCCCCACCAGGTGGGTCCGGCTGGCGCCCAGCCCCTCTCGACTGCCCAGCTCGTCTCCACGTGGGAACTCCCTCTCCCATTCCAAGAATCCAGGTCTCCTCTTCCTCCCCTTTGCATCCCACTCTTGTGTCGGCACTAGCCGCTTCTGATCTTTTAAGCATGTCATTTTCTTTAAGTATGCACCCTCCCCAGGGGTGTCTTAAAGTTAGGGGTCATGCTCCTTGACCTGCTTATTTGTCCTTTATCCCAGGTTGCCCCATCTAATCTGGTAGCTGGTCCTGGTGCTGAGATCCACGGAGAGACTGTTTCCACTCTTTCCTTGATTTCTTTGGACCTGCTTCTGTCCATCCCCACGGTTTCTGGGGAACCGCTCGACCAGCCGGCAAAGCACATGGCAGTGGTATATCGTCCTCTAGTCCGAGTAGAGCTGCTCCTTGCTCGCATGCCGTAACTTTATGGTTTTTCCCCTGCCACATGAAGCTGAGGGCAAATGGATGGAGCCATCTGTATCGCACCTGATTTTCTCTTAGATGGGTCAGAATCGGAGCCATGTGCTTTCTCCGATTCAAGGTGGTTTGAGATAGATCCTGATACATCTGGATTTCTAACCCATTGTGGGAAATCTGGCCCGTCTTTCTAACTGCTTGCAGGATCCTCTCTTTCAGAGTATAACTATGGAACGCCACCAAGACCTCACGTGGTCTCGCTCCCGGTTCTTGGCGCTTTGACCCTACCCTGTGAATCTTGTTGAAAATGATGTCACCGTTCTGGTCCTCTTCTAATAGGTCTCCGAATATTGCTCTCATTGTTTCACCCAGATATTGATCCTGCACAGCCTCCGGCAGGGATGTAATACGAATATTGGATCTTCTGGACCTGTTCTCCAAGTCCTTGTCCCTCAACTCAAGGTTATGAGTGGCTATAGCTAGGGTTTCCAGAAGGGTGTCCGCCTTTCGTGCATCTTCAGTCAGCTCCTGTATGGCACACTCATTCGTGTCTAGCCTCTCTTCAATTTTGTTGAAGTCTCTTTTTATCTCTTGTAGGCCTTTAGCAAAGTCTTCCCTTAACACGTCCATTTGCTTCTGGTCTGCATCAGTGATTTACTCCACAATTTTCCCCAGAAGAGCCTTGAGCATTGAATGGGTGATAGGCATTTCCTGTGGATCCTGCCTGGTATCCGGCGCTGATTCTGTGGTCCCATCCTTAGGGTCTTGAGGCCTCTGATCCCCCGATTCCCTGGCCTAGATTTGCGCAAGAGTCCCCTCCTGAGTCTTTTTCGCTATCTTGGAAGGGCCTGGGGTATCTTTGGACTTGTCTCTAGACATCCCGGTGGGGCGTGAGGGTTCTCGGGATGATTCAGATATAGACTACTCGGTGCTGTGATGCCATTGGCGTTGTTGTGACCGCCGGTTTTGTGTGTTCGGGTTCCCCCTCTGCTGTGTCGGAGCAGATGTGGATGCTGTCGTGACTGCCAGTGAGTGAGCAGCCCAGGGCCCCCTCCACCCTGTTATTGACCGTGGAAGGCCAGCAGATCAGTCGCCGAGGGCCTGCGCTCTCTGTGGTCCAGATGGTGGACACGTTGGTACGCTTGCTTTAGACCTTCCAGTTCGCTAGCCTTAACTGTTACTGTTCCTCACCAGGGATCCTGTGCTGGCCTGCAGCCTGTGATCCCTCCAGCCAGAACCGAGGCCGTCTGGTGTTGGGGTGGGGTGATAGATATTAGGCTCCCCACCCGGGTCTCACCTCCCGGGGGAGTCCCCTCTTCGCCCGATGCCCGGGCCCCTGGGTGTCACAGCAATGGGGAGGGGCATGCAGAGGGGCCCAACCTTCACTCCTGTTGCCTCGGTGGCCCCCCCGCAAATCCCCACACTTACTTGATATACCGCCGTAGACCTTTGACCTGGGCCAAGTCCTCCTCAAGGTATTTGCCGTGAGCTGGAGGCAATTCGTAGCACCCGTCCTCCGTGCAGGCTTCGATTCGGGTCCAATGGGCCAGTGGTCCCTTGTAGAGATCTCCAGGTGGTGGGGGATAACAAGGCCCCCGGCTTTGAAAGCACCTCTGCTCCGCTCCTCCACCCTGAGTGTCAAATAGCAAGACAGACTAGTCACCTTTTTTAATTATACCCTAAAACCCTCTCCCTTGACTTCCAGGGGATATTTCCAATCTCATTCTATCTCCGCCTCCCAATTTCCAACAAACACTGGAAATAAGAAGAGGTGACTGAGAGCAGTGAGGATTGCATCTGGACTACACCTTAAGAAACAGAGGGAAGACTGTTTTGAGCCACCACTAGGTTTTCCCATTAATGGGGTGAGGCAGAGTTAGGCAGGGCTAGGCAACTACTCCCACCTGACTCCAATTGACTTTCCCACCAAGCATAATAGGTGGAGCCAGAAGCCACACTTTGAGCGAGTTGGGGATTCTGGACAGAGCATGGAAGCCAGGAGGAAGAAGCAGCAGCTGGGGGAAGTCTGGAGGAGGGCGGAGTGCTAGGACACTGACCCTGAGTGCAAGGCGGGGAGGCTGCAGTGTGTTGAGGGAGCTGTGTCTACAAGGAGCCAGAGCAGGGACAGCTACAGTTTTCTGGAAATGCCCAAGCCAGTACTCATTCCCTCGGTGAGCTTCTAAAACCCTGGCAGCTATGGGCGCGTGGTGAGACCCTGATCTCAGTTTGATCCCATTTGAAAGATTAAAGCTCAAAAGATCGCCAAAATGCTGCTGTGGGGAGCTAGCGAAGTTGGAGCAAAACGAACAAAATATAATATGGGACTTGTAGTTTGAAGACTGTAACTAAGACACTTCCTTGCAACAGCGCCTTCGATGCCCTTGGGTTATAGTGTGCTTTACAAATCCAAGAAATTAAATAAATAAAAATAAAGACTGGGAAATTAAAACATTTTAGAAATGTTTGGGGGCGAGGCTGGGCACAAGAAGGAGCAGCTCTTCCTGGGCTGATGCAAACCAGGCTATCGAAATTGGACAGCCATGGGGCTGATCAACAGTTGAGGAAAATGAATTGAGAGAAAGCCAGGCAAGAGTTCCATACTTTCGGACAACAGTAAGCGTTCAAAGGGTGAAGCCGAATTAGAAGAAAGGATATTCTTTTGAAATGCTTCAAGGCAGCCTGCTCCCCTCCCGGATGAATGACCGAGTTGGGGAGGAGCAGAGGAGGTATTGGTAAAGGCCTTGACTCTTATATGAAATGCGTTGAAGAACGAAAGCCAATTAGCCCGACTGGTGAGTTATCAAATAAAACAAAAGCTTTGCTTGTGTTAAAAGTGAGTGAAACTATGTCAAGAGTTGAAGGTTGCGCGTGTGCCGATAAATGCGGAATGAAAAAGGCAATTGTTGAACTGTAACATGAACATACAAAGTGGTCGTGTGAGGCTGAATCGCACAATCAAAAGTCTCTGTGAAATGTTTTACATTGTGATAAAACGGGAGAAGAAGGCAAGAAGTAACCGGGATCCCGAAAGAAAGTTGATTGAGTGAAAAGCGAAGTATATGAACTTTCAGCATGCCAAGAGGGAAAAGTAATGGAAGTGTAATACAAAGAACCTGCAATTACTAAGAAGCATTGGTGGAGAGAGAGTTCATGAAGATTGTTAAATTGTTTGGAAAAAGGAAGGTCAGAATAATCAAGCAGAGGTTTATGTAAAATTCTTGCAGTTTTTAATGTCTTCAACAGTTAAAGTAAAATAAGATAAAAGTTCTGTGAAATGAAGGTTGGGGAAGGCAACCCTGCAAAGTGATATTACGGGTTTGAACCTGATGGAGGAAAACCCATAGTGAAATAATTTGAACTGTGAAATTATGGGTTCAAACCTGATGGAGGGAAACTCAAATTGAAATGATTTGAACTGTGAATGTTAAAAAGGTGAACAATAGAAGAGGGTTGGAGCCCGGCGGAGGGAAAAACCACATGAGAAGTTGAATTTCAGAAGTTTGTGAAATTAAAGACAGGCTCGTGCCCTATGGGAGAAGCCTGTGTTGAATAGTAATACGTTAAGATGTGAACTGTGCATTTGTTGAAAGATGGAGGAATTCCAAAGAACTTGTTGAATTGTGAAAAGCTTGATGCCCGAGCCTGAACTGTTGAATCGTGCCAGTAAGCCAAAGTGTGCCATATTCGCAGAACTGTGCCACCCGTCCACCATTTCCAGAACTCTTGAAACCCTGTGCTTTTCATATCCCCTTTTCACATTAGTCATTTGAGAATGAGGGCAAGGTTAGTTTTTTAGTATAGACATTTTTATTTTGACTAGACTGACTTTGACTTATTTTTCTTTGTTTAATGATCGAGACTACTCCTGTTATAGCATTAGGGCCAGTCAGACATTCTCCCAACCCTTTGCAATACCAAAATAAAGTTTTTTGAAACTTGCCTTACTTGTGTCTGTGTCTACTGTTGATACCATGCCTTTCTCACACCAGATAAACATGTTCTCCAGTCGATTATGCAACAAACAATAAGCGATGATAAGGATCCTGCCCCATACATATTACACATACAGGAGATGTGGCGGGTGGAAACAGGGGATTCACTGGATCAAGAAATTCCATTTTTCTATTTTGTGGTCAAAAGCGGTCTCCCAAAATAGTTGCAGAAGGCTTGCAAAAAGATAGTGGGGATTGAGGCAAAAGGCTGGGCGGAAATTTATAATCAGTAAGCCAGTTCCTGTAACTGGTGTGAAGAGTAGCTATCCAAGACCTTTTCTCCCTCTCCAATATAAACTGCACCCTTCTGTTACTATGGACCAATGCATGCAATTCCATGCCTTGAGGTTTCAATGTTAAATTTACATAACAGGCACAGTCGCTCCTCCAGCGGTGTACCCCTCCATGCATTCACATATTCAAGTACTGGTAAGATACTCATACGCAAATAGAATGTATTAAGGCGGGGCTGGAAAGTTTCATCATATAACTACGAAGAATTTCTGTGAACTGTCCCTGATGTGTATAAAGCGCATATCGCTTCATATTTGCTAGCCTAGATATGGACTGAGCACTATCCCATGCAACTGTTTTTACTCTTCTTATCCGGGAAAGGAAGGTCAATTTCTTTTAAATAGGCGTTAACTTTGTGTAGCAATTCCTTGTAGGTTCCACTACTGGATCTCAGCCTTGCATGCTCTATTGTCAAGTACAGAAGAGTTATTTTAACAGCACCCATATTATTAATTTTGAGCTAATTTTCCAAAGGGACATTAAGGACTGCAGGCCTAATTCCAGCCTTATTACTTCAACCAGTACTGATCCCGGGAGACCCAGTAATGAGTGCAGAATTTTAGCTTCTAATTTATGGAGCCACTGAACCGTTTTCTCAGGCAGAACTTCCATCACGTACATTATTGCTGGAATAATAGCTTGAAGCTTGGCTTCAATAGAGTGACCCCCATTCCTATCTAAGACACCCCTGATCACCAGCTATGTCGTCATGCCTTAGGGGGAGAGTCTCAGAATAATATGCAAGGCTGCGTGTCATCTTTATAGGTAGTCCTAAATATTTATATTCTTTCACCTGCTCCAGATATGTCCCACCCATGGCCCACGAGTATGAGGTCCCTCCATATATCCTGTTCCCAATTATCATGGTTTTTGTCTTCCTCAGATTCATTCAGAGGGCATTTCGCTTAACTTATAAATACAAGCCTTCTAACAAATGCTGGAGGCCTACTGCCGCCTGATAAAGGACGACAGTATCAACTGCATAGGATACCCAGAATATGCTCTCCCCTCCAGAATTCGGTGGAAAATATGAGCACCCCTTAATGCTAAGTGTAAGTCAGCGACATAAAGATTGAACAGGAGATGGGCAGGAACACAGCATTATTTAAGGCCCCTATTTGGAGGGAAGCTTTTGCCGTGCCCCCCTCACCCTGACTGTTGCCTTGCTGTAAAGTGCCTTAATATAATAAAAAAGTTGTGGGTCAATGCCCCTTGCTGCCAATTTCTGCTAGAGTTTTACACGACAGACACTATCAAAGGCCGTACTGTAATCAATATAACATAAGCATAGACAGGTCTCAGGGTTTTGATATGTATCTGATATTAGAGAGTGGAGAACCCAGATTGAAGGCATTGTTCTACCACCCTTTCTGAAACCATTCTGATGCGGTTTTAACAAATTATTTGCATCAGACCATGCTGTCAACATTTCCAAAAGAAGGGTCACGAAAATCTTTGCACTAGTATCGAGCATTGCCAGTGTCCTATAGTTCTTAGGATCTAAACGTAATCCCCCTTTATGTTCTGGCATCAAGATGGAGTCACACTATGTATGAGGAAATTCGGCCCACTCAATAATATGCAAGAAAACCTAATATAAGATAGCTGCCAATAACTGTGGGGCTTTCTTAATGGCTGCATTCTAGAGGCCGTCCAGGCCGTGGAGCCTTGATGCCTTCGCATTTGTAATGTACCCTTCGACATCTGCTTCTTTAAAATAATTGAACACAGGATTCTCTGAGGGGCAACCTTTGTTCCCAGTACATCCCTTCTATGTGTAACCCCCAGGCCTCCTCTGTGATACCACAAAGTTGCATTGCTTTGTCTCCCGACCTGCATATACGAAGCAGCTGTCCAAATTGTTTTGTGTCATGGGTTCTTATAAGGGACTGAATAAACCTGAATTTGAGGTTCCTTTCTCAAATGTATAATCAGTAAGCCAGTTCCTGTAACTGGTGCGAAGAGTAGTTATCTGAGACCTTTTCTCCCTCTCCAGTCTATACCGCACCCTCCTGATCCTATGGACCAATGCATACAATTCCTGCTTCTTTGCAATTTCCCTGATCAAAAGGGGCCCCCTGTTTTCCTAAGATTTGTGTGAGACCAATTTTTCCAAACTGTTTAGGACAATGAGTGTCTATCATTTCCTTAAATTCCTGTTACTACTGGTTAAAATATCTCTGAGGGTGGTACCACAACTGGCCAATGGAGAATTGAGTCTATTTATATTAATTGCTGACCACAATATTCGGTTGTCCTTTAAATTCACTGTGACATTTGGACAATGCTTTTCCCTCTTTCTTTTGGTTTTTAATGTGCTCCTACTGCTTAACATGTCATGGTCACTCGCAGTCATAGGAAGGATTTCATTTTCATGGAAAAAATCAATAACAAGGAGATTAACAAAAATAAAATCAATACAACTGTCGTGGGAGCCATTCCTCCAAGTCACATGCCAGTTTGAAGCCCTGTGCCTTAGAGGATGCAGATCAAGCTCGAGCAATAGATCCAGTCATAGTTCTCCTCTTTTTTGTGATTTGGAGATGTCATCATCAGAAACCTTGAAGTGACTTTCAATGTTCATTTTGCACAACCAAGCCAGAGAACAGTCTGCATTGAAGTCTCCAGTTAATATTATTCCACCTCCAGGAGATTGCATTGCCCATGACCTCAAGGTGTCCAAGACCACCTTCATTGGATCTTTTGCATATCCTCCCTATGGGTCGCATAACATTGAATCCAGTGTTTGAGTGCCATTTGTTGGAAAATTCGGGAGCTTTGCACTGAAGAAAAGCATGCCACAGAGTAAGGACTTAATGAGAGGGCTGATTTTCCCCCGATACAGAGACCAACCTTTGGACGACCTCTCAGGGGCAGTGTGTCACTCGCCGTCCTGTTTGGCGTTTATATCTGCGTTGGCGGTTACGTGCTGGAGGGGCGAGCGGAGGTTCCGCTACGTGATTCCTCCTTTACGCACCCTACGGTCTAGTGGTTTTCCAACATGGCGCCGCTGGGAAGTATTTCTCTCCTCCTCTCCCAGCGATCGCCGCGTTGCAACCCCCTTCACTGCGCTAGCTCGCTTCTTTGGGTTTACACGCTAGTTTTTCCATCCTCGACCGCCACGGTCACTTCTCTGTTCCTTCGGTCCGCCTCCCTCGGACTACCTTTCCTTCTCTCTCCCTTTCCTTGCCTTGCCTCTTCTTCCCGCTTTCTCCTTCCCTTCCGGCTTGTTTCCTCTTACGGTGCGCGGTCCTCCGCGTCCGCCTTCTCTGCCTTACCTTCGGCTGCGCTGTCATTCAGCCGCCTTGGTTTCTGTTGCTCCGGAGTAGTTTTCTCCGCTGGTACTCTTACCGGTGGCTCTCTTTCTCTCCGGTTCCTTCTCTACTTTGGATGTCCGGCTTCGCCTGCTCCCATAAGCTACCTGCCTCAAGAACGCCACTACAACTGCTTGCTCCGGATCCTCTCAAGCCGCTTCACTCCTCTGAGGGTTTTTTCTGCCTGAACAGGCTTTTTCCCTTCGCACTGTCTGGTCTCGGGAAGGGGGCCCCAGGTTTGCTATACTTTAGCGCTCACTGTGGCTTCCTCTCGAGACAGATACGTTCTACACAAAAAGGAGAAGGACCACCTCTCTCACAGGCAACTGCAACCAGAGGATTTTGAATCAGGTGAGGAGAGTGGGGAGGAACGGGAGTTAGCAGAATCTTCCAGCCAGGACACAGTGCTGCCAATGCAAATATCAAAGGGTAGCCATCTAAATCAAACAGTGATGTTGGCCATATTTCTTGTAAAAATACATCTGCTTTCTGTATTGCAAGTCTGCCCCCTGGATTTTGCAGAAATGAATTATGACCCCGGAAGTTCCAGGAGAGAATACTAAATGGCAACTCAAGAGTGGTTATCTCAAATCAGGGCAGAGCCTCCATTGATAGCCAATTACCGCTCAATCTCATTGACAGCTGGCCAATAGTCTGAGCTTGATTGCTACCAATAGAATAAGCCCCCTCTGACTGTGACAGCATTTTCCAGTACCTCTCCTCCTCTCATCTCCCTACCTTTAAATGTGTGTGGGCAAGAGATTCAGCAGATTGTGTGTTGGTCTGGAAGAAGAATACCTCGAAGAGCAGATTATTCAGGGCGTTAGTGTGAAGACATATTTGTTCAACCACTACCGAAGACACAAAGGTCACCAGTGACCAATTGGTTGTACTATAATAGGGATGCAGCACCAGAGACTCAATGTCATTCGAGATGAGGAGACTCAATTTCGGAATGTGATTGAATATATCTATCAACCTCATGCGATTTAAAAAGGCACTTGTTTCCAGAGGCTGAGTCTCAACAATTTTTAAGTATCAGGTGTATGGAAACCGGAGGGATCTGCTGCTTACTTAATACATTTAGTTGTTGTGCTGCTGATGGAACCAGACAAGAGGCTAAAGTTCATTCATTGTCCACCTTCGGTGTTACCAAGTTGTTTTGTACTTGAGGTGAGTCCTGGCCAGGCCTACAAATGCTAGCCTCAGTACATTATTTAGCCACAGTTTGTATGTGGCAAGATATATTAAACCTCCCATCCCGTCTCTCCTTTATCGCTGAATCGGTTAGGACACCCTGCACCAGTTTACTCCTGCCAGCCTCCATTTTGTTGAGTTTGGGAGTAAACAGCCATGTGTCCAGTAAACCCAGACAGCTAGTTTCCAGAAGCAGAGGCCTCACTTCTTTATGAGGCCCATTCGCATGCCATTCCCCATTTCCACTTTGTTCTCACTCAGCTGTTTCTCATCCTGTCTCTTGCCCTTCAAATTTGTTTTTTGCAGAGGCTCTAGGGCCACCCTCTTCTTCTTTCTTTTTGAGTGTAATCTATTTTTTGCTGTAATCTGACATGGCATTAAGGATGGTTTAGCCTCCACTAGGGCACTAATGTGAGGAAATTCCATATCCCCCCGCCTTCTTGTGTTCTTGGTCAGATTTGCAGATTCCTGTGGGGCCCACTGTTTTTCCATATCACTTTCCTAAGAGCTCTGTGAGGATGGATTCACATCACTTGTTTCCATTCCCAACTTTTCAGAAAATGTACAGGTATTGTTTTTAAGTATAAAGTTCACCACCAGGGCAAGTACTTGATTTTAATTTATTTTCCTTGTTCCTCAACCATTATTGAGCACAAACCAAAAAACTGTGTCAATAATCACAGCAAGTGAGTTCAATCTAGGATTAAATATCAGTTCATCATATGTTGAGGAGAAGGAAGCCGATGACATACTCAGACAGTATGAGTTCACAACCGGGCCATCTATTCTGCCCAGTGTTAACCCTGTCAAATCAGACGATGCCGATAGATTATTGCAGATGATGTTCTCTTCATTCATTATTATCCCAGCTTTGTGCCGATCACTCGACTGATCCACCACATCACGTTGTAGATTCCAAACCAAATGCAACAATGAGTGGGTATTATCCAAACCTGCTGGTATAGTGGGAGAGCTTACTGTCAGTGCAGTCCGCACTATGATGACATCCTCTGATGTTTCATTTATAGGAGCAGCAACGTGGTAGTAAACCGTGATCTTTGCCTCTATTGCTAAAGACATTTTCCATGGTTTTATTTTTTTTTTATAAGTCTTTTTCCTTGGGCACCGCAATTTTTAATTTACAGCTGCCACGTGCCAGCACGCAAAGCAGCACTGCTGCGAAGAGGAATATGCACGTGAGTGGGGTGGCTTTCCCTGAGATGCGTTCCGCACCATTCTGGACCGTGTTTCTAATGAGAGGTTTTGGAAGCTCTCCCCCCTCTTTAACTTTAAACGGACTATTCAAAAAGTGCCACCTCTCAGCACAAGCGAACAGCTCTGAACCAAGCCACTATTCGAGCCAGGCATGTATATTACTCAAAAATAGCGGGAGCACAGTAACTAAAGCACAGCACAGTACTCAATGTTTCCACAGCTTCTTATGCATCAAGGCAAAAGATTAGTCAAATGATGGTAATGCCTTAGCCGGAAGACCACCCTTTCCCATATTCAGTGTGGAGCTCCCCCAGTAGGGATATTAGGGATATTTTGGATGAGAAACCGGCTGTGATGAAACTAAAAACTCCCCTCTACCAGCACCGAACACCAAGCCCTCCAGCATGAAGCTATGTACTAACATGCTTACTGCTGTAAGTCTTTTGCTCCATCATGCTTTTGTTCTGCCTAGCGCCAGCTCCAAGGCAGCGTACCCCCGCACAGCAGCTCTGCGGCTCGGATCACAGCACAAAGGACCGGCTTGCAGCTCACAGCTCACGGCTCCCTGCTTCACGCAGCTCCCGTCTGCAAAGCCGAGCACTCCCTCCTTCCTTCAAGGTTAGTGGTTAGAGGAAAGCACCAAACAGCGAAGAATGAGACGTCGACCGCACTGTGTGTTATAGCTCGTTCAAACAGACTCAGTCTCATTCTTGCAAACACAGCAGCTTCCATTGTCAGAACTTGTTATCCTTGTTCACATCTAACTGTGCAGTGTGGCAGACCTATACTATGGAACAAACTTTGAAGACATTAAAAGGTACTCTGCCACACACAATTAGTCCATTCTGTAATTTACATATAGATTTTTGCTGATATGTGAGAGAGGTATAATTCCTTTCGTTACTTGATAGTGGCTGTCTGTCCTTTCTCCCGTTGTGTTGAGACTGGTCTATGTGCATATCCTGATGCCAAATCAGCTGCCAAGTTCTTGGTGAGAGAAGTGTTCACCGATGGGGAGTATGCTAGATCGAGTTATCATGTTGGATGTACATACCACCAAATGATAAGGAGAACAGGTCTCTGAAACATATTATAGGGGTCTTACATAAGTTGAAGACTGGAATTGAAAACGAAGCAGGTGTACACTCTGAAGATTGGTTTGACACATAGTTCTCATGGGCGCCATCCTGGCTTGGGACACTGGTGAAGATAATTTAGCAGATCATGGTGTTCCTGTTGGTGGTGTTTTGCACATGTCAGATCATACTCCGATTCTGTGTGAAGAGTATCCCGAGCAGCACACAAATCATGGTTACTATTGGGGCAAGAATACCTCTCCTGGGCACAAATGAGGGGTAGGCTCAAACCAAGGTTTTGATTAAGCCACATATGGTCAGAATTGAACAACCACCCCCCCCCCCAAGCACATTAATATCAACCCCATCAGAGCCTGAGAACTGGGTTAGGTGCGCTATTTAAGTAAATAAACTAAACTACAATGAGCATTGGGTAGATTTAGCGGGTGAGGGAGATTGCATATATCTTACATGCACTCTGGAAAGGTATGCAAGAGATGGGGGTAGTTTGCATCATTTGTGTAGGGCTTTGGTCCCTAAGGATGAAGCAATCGACAAAGAGAAAGAGATAAGTAAGTAAATGAAGGGTTAACTAAAGGGGCGAATGTTGGAATGCATGTTCAGACAACTGCCCCTCCTAGACGTTTCAGATTGTTAAAAATATATTAGAATAATGGAAATGAGCATTCAACAGTGTAGGGGGATGGGAGGTGTCATGGGCGGGAATAATGGGTGGGAGTGCAAGATCACACAGAGAGAAGTTATTATGTAGGATGTAGGATACATATATACATGATAGTCATAACCTGAACTAACATGGCATTTATGAGTAGGCCTGAAACCTTGCAGGCTGTGTTTTCAACAAAACACAATCCCTCGTCCCACCATTGCATCTTTATTCTCAGGCATGGCAAAGGAGCGCAGGTATGCCCCCACATCAGTTAGGCCTTTGAACTAATAAGGTATAAATGTGTACAGCTGAAGAAGTGAAAAGCTGCGGTCTAGCACCAAGGTTGTACTCCTGGAAGCGAAGGTACAGGTCTTAGGATGCCAAAACACGAACCAAGATTTAGTACACTAGCAACCCCTCAGAATAATGGCCTCTCTATTAGAACTACCAGATTTGCAGGGACAGGGACTATAACTCCTCCATGAGCTGGATAGTTTAGTGGGACACTAGGCTCATATTCGGGGAGGGGAACAGATAAAGAGGAAGCTGGGAACAACATGATCTATGTTTTTTGTCAAGGAGAGCTAAAGAGCTAAGAATGATGCCCATACAGTGGTGAGGGCCTGGTGGGGGCACATCATGCCTGAGATGAGAAAAGGGCTGCTTTGTTTGCAATGAATAGACTGACCTCAAAGTTGCCCACTGAGTTTACATTGATAACCAGGTGCATGTCATGTGGTTAGGATCGAAATAAGGGTGGTGCTAGCTGATGTTAACCAATAACTTTTTGGGATTCCTGGATGGATGGATGGATGGATGGATGGATGGATGGATGGATGGATGGATGGATGGATGGATGGATGAGGTGTCCCCAAATGATTTTCACTGTTCTGACAACTTTGCCATTTACTAGTACGAGGATGAGGAGTCCCTGAATGATTCTTACTCTTCTTATAAATTTGCCATTCACTGGGATAAGAATGAGGAGTCCCTGAATGATGTTTGCTCTTATCATAACAGTACCATTCACTTGGACGAGGATGAGGAGTCCCTGAATGATTCTCACTCTTCTTATAACTTTGCCTTTCATTGGGACGAGGATGAAGAGTGCCTGAATTATTCTCACTCTTCTAATAACTTTTCCATTCACTGGGACAAGTATGATTACTCCATTCTTTATATTCAGCTTTCCAGCATTCATTAATATGATTGTTCCATTTAACTTTTATGCCCTGTACCCCCAGTCTCCCGCTCTCCCCTTTGACTCAGTTGTAATGAGGCTGCATCACCGGTAGGCATTCTTTCTTGTTTCCTTTCAGTTGTTTGTCAGGATGGCTTTTCTGCCTTTTTATGATCTCTACAGTGACACTTTTTGTGTGTCTTTGTGTGATATCGGCAATGTCAAGGTTCTCCAGTGCCTCCTCTTTCTTGCAACCACCTCTTATGCTCTACTCCCTTTTGGTATTCTCTTTGGTTTGGCAGTCCTGTCATGGTCTGTTCTTGATGTTCTGCACTCTATGCACATCAAGGTTGGGGCTCTCCATCAGTCCTATTCAAATGCCCCTCCCGGGACTACCAGAGTCCAAACAATCTCTCGGTATGCTGTTCTCTGCGTAATACATTCCGGAACTGCTTCTCTCCTACGATTTGCCGACTCACAAACCTGTGCTCTCTCGAGTTACTGGCTTCCCTCTGCCAGTCGGTTTGAAACTCCTGGGTCTTTCTTCATGGTTCGCTTGGTCCTCCCACTTTTATCACACAACGGTGGGGCTTCCCCAGCTTCTCAGAATTGTCCTTCCTTTGTGTTGGGAGTTGTGTTCTTCATAACTCCATTAAGTTTCTTCATCTCAGGGCTTGACAGACAGGCATTCTTCACCACTCCTATGTTCTTACTCTTCACTGTAACAGGCTGGTACTTTTCTACTGTAATAACACCACAATAGCATACATAAGAGGAGTCCAATTGTCTGTCGATTGATAGGATTGTATTGAGTGTTTGAGGATAATTAAAAGGATGTTCTTTTTTGGAAAGGGAGGCCATATCCCCAATAGGGGAAACTCTCCCTGTGAGGTCCCACTTATCGCCACCCATATGGGGAATGTTGTGTAGCGTGCTCACTTCCCTAGCCTCTCAGGAAGGAGCTACCCGATTTGGGAAAGTGCCTGAATCCCTCGATTCGTCACAATATATAGAGCAAATAAACAATGATTTTTAAAAAGATCTATCTAGTCCATTCCATGATATTTGTTTCGTGCTAGTTATTCTTAGTTGGCGGCACATGTTTCGACCATCTGGTCATAATCAAGGCATTATTGTTAATCATCATAAAACAATACAGCTTTGAACCGCAATTTTATATGGGAAATGCATATATATATATAAAAAAGATAAGAACATAAGTTTACAAAATGTATTACAGTACATTGTTGTGCATATGTGGCAAATTAGCAAAAGAAATAATGATATAAAAACCATATTATGAACAAGAATAGAAAGAAGAAAAAGTGAAAATAAAAGCTAATTATTAGTGCAGTGCTCAATAATGTATAAATGTCTCATAGTTTTAGTGGTAAATAATAAGGTACAATATTCAGGGGATAACTGGACTGCTGATGCGCTTATGCCTAAAAGTCTTACATTCTTAATGTTAAGAAACAAATGGACAGCTGCCTATCTCCGGGAGCAGAGACTCTCCCCCTTGTCTCCACAATGTAACTATGTCAACTATTTGCTCTCAGGTCTTAGGCGCTAGTCAAAATGTGAATGTATGAACAAATCTCCATGTACATTACAAGTTGTACATATAGTATTTCTTTTTTCAATGTGCTTGGTATGCCAACACATGTTATGACCTATTGTCGTTTGCAATTCTGATTATGTTAAGGTTAATACCTCTGTTAGAGGATACTTCCTCTTAGTAGCTGATATAATCGTAGGTGTCCTATACAAAATCCCCTCTATTGTTATATTAACCTTAAACACAATCAGAATTTCAAATTCACATGGAACAAGAGAACTGCCCCCAAAAAAGACTTTAGGAAACAAGTCAGGGTGATTCTAGAAGCACAACTGTAGCCTTGGGAATGACCAGAGGTCGAAACACGTGTTGGCATAGCAAGTGCATATACTATATGTACAACTTGTAACGTACATGGAGGTTTGTTCATAAATGTATGTTTTGACTAGCTCCTAAAACCTGAGCGTCTACCATCATAAACAAATCCATCAAAATTCTCATTTATTGATCTACTTATGCTGCATATGTGTTTCAGTAGATTCTCATATTCTTCATATTCTGTTCCATATAATCTTCTAAATTATATAGTTAGAAGACAACATAAAACCTGAATGAGCATTATGAATTCAGGCAAAGCAGTGTATTTAACAAAAAGTTAAGTTGATATTCTTACCAAATACTCCTACTGTGTTGCTGATCTAGTATGTATTACATCTGCCTGTAGCATTGTCCAATATTCAATAGTCAAAGATAGACAAAAGTAGGTCCTGAGTTATTGAGTTAATCTCAAGATGTGGCAAATTGATATATAAAAAAATATTAAATCTATTCTGAATAGAGCACCCTGATAGAACTGCATTCTAGCATAGCATATGCGTAATGTCATCACCTAGTGATGTAAATGTTTGTGTTATGAACATACGAACGGGCAGCCATTATTAGTATACAATGGTACTGATAGAAATACCTGTGTGGCACCAAGTAAGAAGCCTGCCTGAGGAATAAACTTTTTTCTCTCTGCCACATAATTCATTCACGAGAATGTAGTATCTTTTACTTTTATCAAGGGAATATTGGGAGACCATTCAGACAGTGGTAGTTGAGACTATAATGTAATCTGACCATGACATGGTGGTGAATACACTGGCCATTGGGGACCACAAATGTGGTGGTCTCTGGTAACAATGACTCACTCATCTGAGATGTGGTATTTAGATGTGGTATTTAGGAAATTCATGGAGAAGGAAATTGTTTTTTTCAGATCAATAACTCAGGTGAGATCTCTCAAAGTCATGTTTGAGAGGCAGCAAAGGCCACCGTCAGGGGTCGCCTTATTGCTGAAGGTACCGGGACAAAGTGAGAATGGGGATGCGAAAAGGAGACTAAAAGAGGACATTACCCAACTCAGGGCTAATCTTAATGGAGATCAGACCGTCCAGGAGGCAATGTTGAACACTATCAAGGAAAAATGCAAGAGTTGCATTCCCTGCTTTTAGGAGAGGTTAGCAGAACTATGAACTTCATGAAAAAAAGGTATTATGATAAAGGGGAAAGCATGGGGTTCATTCTGGCCCTAGGCAACATGCTGGCAGAAATGAGAGAAGGGTAGAACTGATACAGGATAAGGATGGTAACAAAGGTAGGGACCTAGGAGGGATACTTAGGAGGTTTGTGGTATGAGGCCCAATGAAGAGACTGCCTGTGACATGGAGGTCGAGAGATATCTGAGGGAAATTCCCATTCCCTCTTTGTCGCTGGAAGACAGCAGGGTGACCTTGATAGCTGAGATCACCCTGGGTGAAGTTAAGAAGGTCATTCAGTATATGAAAATGAGGAAGGCTCCAGGGGAGTTTAGTTTTGCTTCAGATTTTTAAAACTGCTTATGGGTCCCCTGTCTCCCCTCTTGGTCAATGTATGTAAGAGTATTAAAAAGGGTGGGGATGTGCCCCAAGCTTCCTAGAGTCCTTCATAATAGTAATCCAGAAAGAGGGGGTCCAATGCTCCGCTTACAGACCAATATGCCTCCTGAATATAGGTGCCAAGATTTTCACACAAGTCCTGGCGTCGAGGTTTGAGATGATTCTTCCAAAATTGGTCCATCCGGAATAGGCTGGCTTTGTACAGAATAGGCAGGATCAGATAATATCAGAAAGACATGGATCACTTCACCTTCCTGGAGGTCAAAAGTGAAGGAGCACTTATACTCCCCCTAGATACTGAAAAGGCGTTCAACCGAGTTAGTTGGTCTTTTATGAGAGCAGTGCTTCGGAAGATGGGCATAGGGGAATTGTGGATGGGTTGGATCGAGTTGTTATATTCAGTACCCTCTGCCAAAGTGATTGTCATTGGGATGATATCTCGTTCATTTCTCCTGTAAAGAGGTACCAGACAGGGTTGCCCACGTTCTCCTTTATTTTATGCACTAGTGATGGAAAAATTGGCCTCCAGCATACGAGGGGACCAGAATATTCAGAGGATTTAAATTGAAGGGCAAACTTATAAATTGGCCCTATTTATTGATCAGACTATGGTGTACGTGGTAAGGCAGAAAGTCTATCCCATGCCTCATGGAGGACTTACATAAATATGGTATAGTTTCAAATTTAAGATGCATCTCATCAAATCAGTAGTCTTCCTGGTGGGACAGACAGATGGTGCTGAGTTGGAATATCTTCAGTCACTGCCGTTTGTGATTAACTAAAATGTTTTCAGATACTTAGGAGTGCAAATACTGAAAGACCTAAATGAATTGTTTGGGGAGAATTATCTACCACTATGGACTAGAATTAGGATAGATCTGGAAAGGTGGGGTAAGATGCAATTATCCTTCTGAGGAAGAGGTGTGGTGTGGGACTCCTTGATCTGTCATGATACTACAGGGCAGTGCAGCCTCGTGTGATGGTGGACCACCTCAATCTGCTCCAGTCCAAGCAATGGGTAGATCTGGAAAATGCTGCTTTGGACCCATTTTCATTGTGGCAGTGGTTGTGGGTCCCACAGAATAGAATGCCAAGGAGAGTCTTGGAGCATCTGGTGCTTTCGGTATTATGCAACTTGTGGAAGGAGGGGAGTCATACACAGTGGCTTATGTCATGCCTTTCTCTGCTAGGTTGCAAATGTGCCGCACCACTGCAAAATGTGATAAATGAGCTGATGGGTTTCCACATTTGATATGAGTCCATCTTAGAGAAAGCAGGGCAGTTGTGGGATGGGCAGCAGTTTGTAGCCATTGAGCTACGAGGGAGTATCTTCAAATTGGTGATCTTGCGGTATGTCGTTATATAGAATTGAAGGGAGCACTCTTAGACCCGAGATGGAGTGACAACCTACGTAGGGAACTGACGGCCTTTAAAAAAATCCTTCTGTGGAGGGGGGAAATGAAGGCCTGGTATCCAGTATTTATAGTGAGTTGCTCTTGGACGAGCCACCTGTGGAGGCAAAGGCTGGAGCACGGTGAGGAAGAGACTTAGGTGGGGACATTTCAGACTCCAACAACAACAGGGTAATGTTTTAAACCTTAAGTGGGACCAAATACTTGCCCTGACCGTTAAAGAAACAGTCTTCTTAACACAAGGTTACTTGGGAGAACAGATTGAAATATACTTGATTGTCACATGCATTAAAAAAGAGAGAAAATAAACACAATGTCCTGGCTATCCCTAATTGTAGAACACCCTGACCCTAACAGGAGTGCCTTACCTTAGGTTATGGATGGTGCGCTGCCTATCTAATAGGGATAGTGGGAGAAGAAACTGTCCCTCATCTTGGCTAATTAGATTAGATATGTGAAATATCCTAAATGTAAAAAAAAAAACACAGAACAACCCCTTGATTATTACACAGGTAGGACTGGTAATTATATCCTGTCTGAATGGCTGATTGGATGGAAAGTTTTTTTTTTGAAACCTTGTTTTTTTTGTTAATTTATTCACCCATAAGCGTCAAATGTACCAAACAAGATTGGTTATGCTCATATTTGGTTAATCAGAACCACTTAAAAGGCTACACGTGAGTTAACTAGGACTTATTTTGTCGTATTCCCCTTTGTTATCTGGGATATCGTAATGGTCATGATTTATATATGGCAATTCCAAATCCAGCCTGCATCTGTGTATTTATAGATCAGGCGAGTCCAACTGTCACCTGTAGGGAGACAAAAAGTGCAAAAGGCTGGTTGTAAGTACCCCAATGGCTTAGTTTGGTCTTCATTTAACAGCATAACAAACACATTGTGAAAAAAGTTCCAACTTTCTTCTGTGTCTTATCTTTTGAATGACTTTGTATTGCCTAATTATTTTTGGCTGGTCACATACTCTGCTGCTAGGTGGAAAGGGGGATGGGGGGAATGCTTTACAAGAAAGGGAAAGGGAACAGTAATGGGGAGAGGAAAGAGGGTGGTGATATTCCATATGCTGTTCAGTGTTCTTTGCCTAGTTTCAGCTTATTGAAGCCCTTAGGTACAAGAAATTCATATTCTCACTGATTTTTTAATGTATGTTCAAGTATCTGTACTCCTATATTTACCTACCTTGAAACAGCAGATTGCTGATCTAGGAAGATGAACAGCGTGACTGAAAACGTTCCGCTTTGATTTCTTCCAAAGAAAGCCTCATTATTCTAAGAGAAGAAAAAGGAGGGGGGCAGAGAATGGGCTGCCAACACAAGTGCCTGCACCCATTTTCTGGGAGAGTTATTATATACCCATGTTGGTTCGAGCAGCCGCTTACCTTGCCGTGATCGGCCATTCTGTATCAATGGACACTGCTCAGTTACTCGCTCTCGCTGGACGAACACAGCCCTCGGGTGAACGCAGACTGGGAAAACAGTTCTATGTTTTCATGGGGGAGTGGTCAATGCGTATCACTGCACGCCGTCCATGCATGCGGGCGGCCATGTTGGAGCATTGTGCTTCTTGTTGTGTGTAATGGCATGCGACTGTTACATTTGCAGGAGATGTTGGAGTCACGTGCACTGAAGCAATGTTTGCACCAACATATCTCATTGCCTATTAGATGGATATTAAATACTCATAGATCCGTTATTTTGTAATGTTTTTTTTCGGGGTCTGGACCATAGGTCCATTTCTCATTACAATGGCTCACTTACATGTAGTTGACACTTCGTGACATATAAAGTGGCATCTCACACATCTGATCTTATGTGTATTGATGCTCAGTGGCCCTTCCTGAGGACCATGTGTTAGAGCATGTAACTATTGAAAAAATTGAAAAAAAGGCGCTATTGATGTTGGTCCAAAGCACTGGGATCTCCAAGTGATGGAGGTTATTGGTCGTGCCTGAGAAGACCCTATTTAGGAGAGGTCTATCAAGGGTCTATGATGGAGGTTATTGGTCATTGATACTTGTATTGATCCTAGTCAGAGGTGATCTTACAAGGGCTTATGAGAACCAACTATCCTGGACAAGATGTCTGATTTTGTCCTCTGGTTCTAAAGGAGAATCGAAATGTTACGGAACTGAGACAACCAGTTTGTCATCTATTTATAATTAACGTGGCATGACGACTAGTTCTTGCCACTGAATTGCTTCATTCAGTCCCTGGTTACAGGTATCCAAACGAAAAATCCAGGACTGTTTTCTTCTGAGTAGAACATTGTGGTAATTGACACCTTGTTTGGGACATTTAATTTTTTCAATGATGGTTCACTGAAAATCTTCAGGAGTGTGCCCCACAGCCATAAAAAATGGGAGACAAGGGGTGCCGACAATTTACCTATCCTAAGACACAACTTATGTTCAATCATGCATTCTCGCACTTCACGTGTGGTCATCCCTATGTATTTAAGGTGGCACTGGCAAGTTATCATATAGATGACACCTTTAGTGTTGCAGTTTGTAAAGCTCTTTTATAACCACTGGGTTTTCCATCGAATATCTATTTGCTTGCTTCTCATAGTTTGGGCACACATAGGACATAGGCCACATGGAGAATGGCCCGTTGGAGGACTCCTGTTCCATATTGTAGGCAATGTCAGTTCTTTTTCTTGATCAAAGTGTGGACGTTTTTTTACCAATTTGTCCCTGATGTTTTGCCTTCTTGTAAGAGCGAAACGTCATATGGGTAAAGTGCATTTACCTGTGTTGAGAATTGGCCAGAGCTTTTTTATTTCCTTCTTGATTTTATTCAACAATGGTGAATAGCTAAAAACCTCTGTTATCCCATTGTTCTCAGTTGGTCTTTTATTCTGCTGTTCTAGTGTCACTGATATCGGAATGTTTATGGCTCTCTTGTATGTGTTGTTAATTATTCTTGTTGGATATCCCCAGTGTTCTATTTGCTTATTGAGTGTTTTCGCCTTGGTCGTGTAATCTGAAGTTTCTGTGCACAATCTCTGGTGTCTCAAAAATTTCCTGAAGGGCAGATTGTCTTTCAGGGCTTGGGGATGGTAGCTTGAGTGGCACAAGAGAATTACAGTCCGTGGTCTTCTTGTAAACTCTTGAGTTCAGGCCTCCATTATGTGGTGTAATAGTGAGGTCAAGAAAGTCTCCTTTTCATCAAAATCCAAGGTGAACTTTAGATTTGGATTTTGCTCATTGAGCCACTGGTGGACAGTGGTCACATCTTCTTTAGTCCCCTTGAATATTAGGAAAATATCATCGATTTATCACCGCCATATTGTCAGTTTGTCCCGAAACAGATTGGTAGCAGGAGAGATGTGACTCTGTTCGAAGTGGTCAACATATAGATTGGTCAGGCTAGGAGCGAAAGTGGCTCCCATGGCCTTACCCGATACCCGTTGGTAGTAAGTGTTGTTAAACTTTATAAAGTTCCTGGTGAGGGCAATCTCAGCCAGTTCGCGGATGAATCCATAGGGTTCTCCATGGAGGTCAATCCCTGATTCCAGGAGTCTCCGTACCATGGATAAAGTCTCCTGTTGTGGGATTTTTGTGTATAAGGACTCTATGTCCATTGTCACGAGCCAGTCCTCATCTGGATTGAATTCTAGAATGTTGAGAAGCAGTAGCATAGTGGTAGAGTCCTTTATAAATGATTGCATCTTCTAGATCTCGTCCAGTAATGTCTGATAGCTCATCTGGTCTTTTAAGAGACAGTTGACCATGTTGTTGTCTGTAGTGTTTAGAACTACTGTGGTGCCTCCCTTGTCTGCTGGTTTGATGGTTATTGTCGCATTTTTTGCCAAATCTGTAAGGGCTGCCAGTTGTGATTTTGTACAATAGTTATGGATGAATGGGATATCTTTCTCAAGATCCGCAATCTTTTTTTGCAATGCCTGTTCGAATGTAATGGATTCAACAGAATTTGTGCAGAGGGGTGGGAAGAATTGTGAAACTGGGTGCAGGTCTGTCACATCTTGCTGTTCCTGAATCTTTTCAGAGAAGTATTGTTTTAATCTGATCTTACGAATGAGTACATTCAACTCTCATTTGGAATGGGTCATAGTGAGCTGTGGGAAAATTATAGTCCTTTTTGTAAATCTCTTGCTCAGCTGTAGTCAATTTGTGTTTGGATTGGTTCACTATTAAAGAGGGAGGGGTGGTGGTATCATCCCTAGTCCCCTGCCCCAAGTGACCACTGGTGATTGTGGTTGATTTTGCCAGCGAGGTTTTCTCTTCCGACTGCCTCGTTGTCCTAAAAAAGGAACTGTGGAACTGTGGACGTATTGCCCTGATTAGAGCCATTTAAATGTACTTGTCTGCCTAATCGGGCGTCATCGTCCAGGCTGTTGTTTGAATTTGTCGTTGGCCCTGACCTTTATCTATTCATGCCTCTCTGTGCATTCCAGAATCCCAATTGAGTGGCATCCCATCTGGCCTGTCTGGCTTTATCCGTAAAATTTTCTTCTGCTACGTACAGGTATACCTTTATATTTGTAAATGCCAAAAAATCTTTCTTTAACTTAAAGATCTTCCTGTTTAGGTTGGTCTCTTTAAATTCCTTTATGGATACCTCCAATATGGCTAACTTGGCTGTATATACCTCAAGAGATAACCTTTTTCTTTAGTGCTTCACTCTTTTCAGTCAATTCTCGTAAGAGGTGTTCTGAGACTCTCTTTCCAGTGTTTATGATTAATACTAACCAGTCTCTCATACACTTGTTTGCGATAAATGACCAATCTTTCCAGAACTTTCGATTGTCCAGGAAGATTCGAAGTTCGATGTGTATGATTAGGCCGTTGCATGTTCCCTAGGGTACTCTGTCATGAGAGCCCTATATAGCTCAGACCTGATAATCTTTTCCTGAGAATCTCAATGTCATTTCACTCATCTGTGTTGATGTTAGCATTGTTGGTAAGGTCCACTCCTAGGAGAGATGAATTGGCCAGAATGCTGTCAATTCCTCTACGAATGTGAGATCATGTTGTTCTGCCATCTTCTCTGGGGAAGCTGGTTGTTTAGAAGAATGTGTGTTTACCCCTCTCCTCCCACTCCCTGCTTGGAATCCTCCACCTTCCCAATTTGTATTGGTAGTGTATTGCATTCAAGCACAGAGAGAATGTAGCTATTGATTGTTTGAGCTTGTTCTCGAAAAGAAAGTCCTTCCTTTCGTATATTTGAGTAAATCAAACCCAGCCGCTCAACTGAGTGGCGCGAAAACAGATTCTACAACAACAGGGTAAGGTTTTAAACCTTAAGTGGGACCAAATACTTTGAGTAACCATTAAAGAAACAGTCTTTTAAACACAACATAAACAGTTCCTTGGAAGGACAGATTGAAATAGACTTGATTGTCACATGCATTAAAAAAGAGAGCAAATGAACACAATGGGCCTCATCACGAGTTGGGCGTTAGCCCTACCTCCAAACCCCCGGCACTATTAGAGTCGGATCACAGGTTTGGCGGAACGGTAAGTCCCCATTCCCCATTGGGCCCATTCGGGAATTTCCAATTCCCCATTGGGCCCAATCGGGAATAGTCATCAAAATTGCTGCAGATTTGCCCCCAGCTCAGAGCTGGGGTAAATCCGCAAAGCCTGTGATGTCCCTTAAATGCGGCGGTAATAGCGTTACCACCGCATTTAAGGTTTACCACCAAACTCATGATGAGGCAGAATGTCCTGGCTATCCCTAATAGAAGAACACCCTGACCCTAGAAGAAGTGCCTTACCCTAGGTTATGGATGGTGTGCCGCCTATCTAATAGGGATAGTGGGAGAAGAAATTGTCCCTCATCTTTGCTAATTAGATTAGATATATCAAATCTGTGGCTACTATTGTACTGTATTCTGTGTCCCACCAGGCTCCCCCCTTTTTTCTCTCTAGGTCCTGAACTGTGGTTAATTGTTCATTGAACTGTGTCCCATTAGGCCCTCTCCCACTATCTAGGACCCCACCCCATTGGGGGTATCATTGTACTTTTGAGTGTACCTGTCTGTCCCTTCTGTGTGTTCCCTACTGTGTAGCCCCCCTTTGTGCATCCTGCGTTGCGTGGCGATGGGCTGTGCATCTCTCCTCGCTCTTTTGCTCCCTCCTCCTCCTACTCCTCCTCGCACTCTTTATGGTGCTTTCTGTCTTCCCTCTCTTCTCTAACTGCTACTCTATCTCCTATCTCTCTCACTAAGTCAGGTAGGAAGAGGTTCAAGAGGGACCATTTGTGACTAGATATTTGCTGAAATTTAAAGTATACATTGGTTATCATTTAGATTATCAAGAACAGAAGCAAGATGCACAAAGGGCATATAACAAAATATAAACAAGCATGTTTGTGTGAAGCAGAGTTGGATAATTCTCCAATATGGAATTGAATACAAACAGGCCTAAGATTAGAAGCATTGTTTAATACAGGTACATTTTGGAGCAAACTAAGTACAATGTAAAATGTTGTATTGGATTAAATGAAAATGTATGCTGTTATTAACATATTAGATAACATGATCTTTATTTTTTATTCTTTATCTTTTGATCACTAATAGTCCCTGATGAAGGTCTAGAACAGACCAAAATGCATTGGACAATATAATGCTTGCTAAAGGCCTCAGACAAATGCAGATTTCTAAATAAAAGATTTTTTGGTTACAACTAATTGAATTTATTATTATTTTTGAAGAATTCTTGGAAAAGTTTGAACATTTACTTAAAGCAAATTAGTGAGATATCCACAAAGGTCCTTCCAGCAGACTGGTGCAATTTAACCAGTCGACAGCATAATATTATTTCATACCTCCCTTTGCAACGGGGAGGAATCTGGCGACAGGACCAAATACTTTACTAAGTTTAAATTACTGAATTAACTTACAACGTAGTGCCCACTCTATTCTTTCTTTGGACATCCTGGTCTCCAACCAGACCTCCCTATTGCTGACACCAACATCAGTGCATCCTCCAGACAGACTCTTGTTGACATCCTCGTTGTCATTCCCTCTCCAGACCCATGGACCGTTAATATGGTCTCTTTTCCCTCTCTTTATCTCCTCTCCCATTAATGGTGGCACTCGGTGGGAGGTCATCTTGGCCTCCTTCCACTCCTCCAAGACCCTCAATAATGTTTACCTGAATGGCCTGTCCTAGTCCAGGGCCATCCGCCCAAACTCCTCCTTTTCGTTAGGTATCTTTTTCCTGCTACTCCTACCAGCGCCTCCTTCTTCTGCTGCCTCTCTGACACCCTCGTCCTCCTCTCTGGCACCTCTACCATTTCTGCAGGGCGTATCACAAGCCAGTACCCCACCACAGAAGTTTTTGAAATGAGGCAACCTGCTGCACATCGCTACTCTCAACTCTGGCTCTGCTGTCAAATACTCCTCTGACATCTGCCACCTCCTCGAAGAACTTGACCTGGATGTCCTTGCTCTCACCCAGACATGGTTCACGGCCAGCTGTGTAACAAGTACTGACACTCTGCTCCCTGATGGCAACAAGATCCTCTCCAAACTCAGAATCAACTGTTACGGAGGTGGAGTAGCTCTGATCTTTCCAGAGTGGGTCCTTGCTTATGTCATTCCTACACAGGCCTACTCCTTCTTTGAATACCTGGTTTTCAGGCTCTCTGCTGACTTCTCGGCAGATTTCTGCAATCACTCTTTTGCCACTGGAACTTTCCCCTTTCTCCTTAAGCACTCCCTTATGCACCTCCTCCTTTAAAAGCCTTCTCTCTGTCCGGCAAACAATAGCCCATTCTCTATCACTCCTTTCAGTAGCAAACTCCTGGAAATGCTGGCCATCTCCCAGCATACTCTCTGCACTGAATTTGCTGGTTGTCTTCAGAGCAGCCAGAGGCATGGAAACTGCTCCCCTGAACAACCATGAAGATCTGCTCACTAATCTCGACTAAAGCCTTCCTTCTGTCCTCACCCTCCTTTGCATTTCATCTGCTTTTGACACAGTCAATAATACCACCCAGATCAATTGACTCTGTGAGAACCTGGGCATCATGGGTGAGGCCATGGACTGGTTGACCTCCTTCTTCCTGGACCGACCCTCCTAGGTCCAACTTGGGTCCTTTCTCTCCACAACCTTTCTGTCCACAGGTAGTGATCAGGGTTCTAAACTCACACCATGTCTCTTCAATGTCTACTTGGCACCATTGGCCCACCTCATCTCTACCTTCTCCTCCAACTTCAAGTGTTATGCGGATGACACTCGGCTCTCTTTCAGGCTCCCCTCAGCCTCCTCCCCTCTCTCTGTAATCCATGACTGTGTATCTGTGATTCAGGATTGGTGTACCTCCAACCATCTCTGCATTAATGCCAGTAAGTCTGAGATCCTTCTCATTGGGGCCCCTGGTCCCGCTTTCCCTCTCTCACTCTGGCAGCCCTCCATGGGGCTTCTTGTTTTGCCTTCCTGTGAGGCAAAAAACCTTGGTGTCATCTTTGACTCCACTCTCTCCTTATCTCCTCACATCACAGACCTTGCCAAGAAGGACCACTACCACTTGCATATCCTCAGAGCTATTTTCCTTTCCTCACTTTCCACCAGAAGCTCTGTCTCTAGAGCCCTGGTTCTCTCTAGGATGGACTATTGCAACAGCCTATTTCTCAATCTGCCTTCCTCTACTCTCTGCCCTCTGTAACTAACCCAGAACAGTACTGCGAAACTTTTCCTTGTCTGCAAGGATCAAGTTGAAGACCCTTTGCAGCGTCAACAAGGGTTTGTGGGGTGAGGGCCCGCACTACAGCCAACTCTCTCTTCCAAAACACCTTCCTTCTAGACCTCTCGATCAGCCAACTCTAGGCAGAGATACTTCTCCAGGCAGAGAGTGGAGAGTAGATCTCTCTCCTCTGCAGGTGCCCCCCTTTGGAATGGCCTCCCTGCCCCTCTCAAACTTCAGCAAGAACACCTGAAGTTCCGGAAGCAGCTCAAGATCTTTCTTTTTGCCTCTGATTTCTCTCCCCCTGCCGACCTACCTGTCTGCTGCGCTGACTGGTTGCCGGGCTACCCTCAGAGTCTCACTGGATAACAGGCTCCTCCATGACCAGTCGCCCCTGCACTGCCTCTGGGCCTGCCACGCGCTTAGGGGCTGCAACTGCAAACCTATATTTCCCTGCCTCCTTGCACTTACCCACAGCTATGCTGGCCTGACTGCTCTTACTGAGAGCAATGCTGCCCTGATTGCACTTCCCCCTGCTACCCTCTCCCTGGCACTTCCCCTCCATGCCCCCCCTGCACTTTGTGTTATCACACATGCACGATCTGAATGACACAAGGCCAAGTAAGTTTGATTGTTGTGTCCTCCATTGTCTTGTCACGCCTAGAAACACTTGTGTACAGGTGTGTTATAAATGACATATCATACCATCATATCAGCTTCCGCACACCGTTGCACTGACTTTCATTATGGAGATAACTCCCACATTTGAGGTAGACGGGTCCAGTAATTGCCACCAGCCATTATTTCATGTTTCTTTGAGTCATTGGGGAAGAAAGGAGTGCTCCAAGTTTAAGATGAGTTCTTGTCAAGAGATATATGTAAAAATGCACACAACTCTTTAAGACACTAACCACGGGACATACAATTGTTGGTTAGACCAGATTTCAGAACAAATATTTACTTCTGGAACTATAAGCAAAAATTGCTTTGCTATTCAAATGTGGTTATTCTCCAAATTTGGTTTTGGCTTTTGCATTCCCAATTAAGAGGCATTGGCTGACCCGAAAAGTATATTACTACCTAGAATAGGATTTTGCAAAAATGAACATCGAATATTTTACGACAATAATATGTTCTTGCTCTGCACGCACACCGGGTATCAAGAAGACGGTTCATTTTTCGCAGCTCTGGTAATCACTAATATTGGTCAGCTAAAACAGGCAGCAGCTCTCTGCTTATGAACAGCAGTACTTCTTAGAATCTGGCTCCTTTCGAAACATGAACGTCCACCAGGAAAAAAAAAGGAAAAAGCCACTCAATTATGCCTCATTACGGGAGCTGGGTGTTTTGCAGTAGTTGTCAAGGAAACTTAATTTTTTGATGTGTTTTTCTCCACTGAGTATTTTTAGTGTGTTGAGTGTTCTATTATTTCGGTCTTTATCAAGAGACTTACTGACCTTTCGAAGGGTTTTGGCAGGCTTTTCAATAAGCTTCTTCTGTGGCTTTTCCTTTTCTGTGTTTTATAATACTTGCGCTACAGTGGGTGCTGCAGCCATCTGTTGATTCCATGTTCCCCATATTGTATACACTTTGCTTAGCAATATGTGAACTGCAATACTTTTTGTGGATATTTTGTAACAAAGAAAACAGCATTCTTGTTTACTAATGTACCAAAACCAAAAGCATTTAAAGCCACAATTGTATTTACATGTGTCAAAATATCACTCATTGATTGACTGAAGTTTTTTTTTTTTTAAATCAAAAACCTTCTCACAAGAGAGCCAATGCACTCTTTTCCACAAAGAGATGCCATTTAATTTCCGAAAGTGCTAACTTCTACGTGAACCAAAAGCAATTGGGTTCATCTGTTTGGTTTGTCCATATTCGTCCTTTATCAAAAACACAACTGTAAAAAAAATATCACAGAGACGCTGGGGCCATCCAATGAAGTGACAACCAGGGAGAATTGAGACAACAGCTGAAGTGAAGGACAGCTTTTTCTATTTTAAACTAAAATGCAACAAACGTATAGCCGATGTAATTTGCCATCGCTTACAAAAATCAAAACGGTGTATTTGTTCTGCTAAATTTCATTAGTATAGCATGCAAGGAATAAATAAGTTGTTTTTGGCAGCACGGGTCGAGGATTTGTAGAGGGAGATAGTACTGGGGCAGATGAGACAATGAATGTAATTACTGAGAAGTCATTTTACCCTCAGTACAGAAAAAGGGCTGGATTCACCTACAGCCACAATAGGGGCAACATTGAATACCTGGATCCCAGTTCTAGGAACACCAAAAGCGTGCGCACCCAAACAGCACTGCACCTGCAGTGATACAATGAGATGGGAGGCTGTCCTAGATGCATACTCAGCAGTTCCCAGCACTCAGTATCTTCTGAGCCCAGAAGAGCCCTGCTCTGGTTTGTCCTTTTAATTTGCAGTTGAGTGCATAAAAGAAGGCCAATACATATCATTGCTTGCAATGGGGTATGTCAGATTACCTTCTGCAACTGCCCTTTGTTTCATCAGAGGATTTAAAGTGGGACTGATTGTTACATCACTGCAGACATAGCAGTGAGTGGGTAATTTTGAGGGGCTATGTTCTGTGGGATGTCCCATAAGAGATGATAATGTTGGATGATTAGGAATGAGAAAGATGCATACAGCTGCATCCTGTGTGAAAACATGACAACTAGCAGAGGATGGTGTCATGCATTTCGTTTCACTGTTTCTTGAAGCCTTTGTGTTACCAGAAGATTAATCTACAATCCTACTCTTTTTGTTCAACATGTTACTATAATGAGTTGTATAATATCAAACTGGTTTATTGTGTGATTTCTGCATAATTCTAGCAACCTCTTTAAACCAGAGAGCTATTTTGGCCCTGTATTTTTCAGACTTTTTATAAATCTGTGCCAAGCCTGCCTTGTTTGCACCCTTATCCCCACCTGTTAAATGTTATGTTATGTTATGTTATGTTATTATGTACATTGTGTTTTAAAGCATGGCCTATGCTGAGACAGAGGCACCATTGCACTGAGATGCATAAAACACTATCTTGAAGAGGTGCAAAGGTCTCTGTAATAGGCATGTCAGAAAGAGGAATCTTTGAAGATGACATCTGAAGGTGAAGTGATGTTGTAAAAAGATTGCAGAATGGAATGCCAGTGCGTTACAGCTTAGATTACAAAGATTCTGCCTTTCATTTAATTTAGGATGAGTGACAAATCCAAGGAATTTGTCCCACCCCTTTGGGACAAGAGAAGTGAGCTTGCTACACTTAACACCGCCTATGGTACATGGCAAGTGGAATCCCAATGGCGTGATTCCCCTTCGAGGAGAAGGAATCCCAAGAAAGGTTTTTTATTCCACCTCCCTCAACTACAGACTCCCATTTGCTTGTTGGCTACATAGATATTGAGGGAATCAATTGTGTTCAAGACCCTTTTGAAGTGGCTGGTTTGGTTTCTGACCCTTTGGTGTTCCCAATGGTGCATGAAACACAAAATCAAGGCTGCCCAATCTCAGCATAGCCTGAACAATGAAGAGGCCAGACAAGCAACATATGGGAGAGAGGGACTCCCCTGAAATGAGTTGCCCAGGGAGGAAGCCTTGTGCAACCTCCGCAATTGAAGGAAGTCTTGCAGAGCCAGCTGTAGGCGAGTGCAGTCTTGAACGGCCAGTCACAAGAGGAGGCGTCTTCCGGGAAAGCAGGGACTAGAGGCTCCCAGATGTGGGCTGCAGCTGACACTGTCCAGAAAAGTAACCATCCAGAGGTAAGAAAGGAGAAGCCCTGATCATGTCAGGCATCGGAAAATTGCATGTTCTGCAAGCAGCGGCAACAAACCGATGAAGACTGGCTGATAGATGCCGGCCCAACAACCCGATGCAGAAACCCAAGCTAGAGCCCCAATGGCAGTGCCACACCAGCCGAGGAGACCGCCCTTTCCGAAGAACACTGCTAGAGTAAATAAGTTGCACTGTTGTCCCAAGGAACAGGGAGGAGGACAAGGAGATCTGGCCATAGCCAAAGCGAGCCGAGAGACAGGAATCAGAGACCCCTGGGTGGGGTGAAAGATACAGTACACCATGGCAGGGTGAAATGAGCCAAATCCCAAAGCGGGCTAAAACAGAGAAACACAAGTCCCCTACTGGAGGTGAGAAATACAATACCCCAGGGCGGGATGAAATGAGCAGAAACACAAGACAGGGTGAGATCTCAGAGACCCCTAGCTGGGGTAACATATACAGTACCCCAGGGTGGGTTAAGAGTAAGAAGACCCCAAGGTATGGCATGAGAAACAAGGTCCCATGCAGGAAAGGGAGAAGACATTTCCCAAGAGGCGGAGAAAGAAAGAATATCCCGATATGGTGGACCAATACCCAAAAAGGTGGATCAAGACACTTTGAACTGTACAAACAGGCATGTGGCCTGACAGAGAGATATTTGTGGGGGACTGGAACCAACCACCATCAGGAGAAGAGGCAGAATAAAGGCACAATTTGTACTATATCAACAGGCATTGGCTCTGGGAACAGCCAGAGGGACACTTGAGTGGGGATCAGAAACCAGACAACCCTTTCAGGGATGAGAGAGAAATCCCTTGAGAGACCTTTTCTGGTTGTGTGTATGCTACATTTTTGTATTAGTGGAAGGGACGGCACATAGGTTACACTAAATTTGGACGTAGGACTGGGTTCCATTGTAAGACATCCTGACAAGCACCCTTTGTTATTTTCTTTATAGATTGGGAAGTGAACATCCTAGAAGTGGTATCTATGCAGGCCTTATTTTGGTTTAATATAGGGGTGTACCGAATAGTAGATTTAGTATTTGGCCGAATACCAAATAGATGGCAAAAGCATTTTGCCAAAGCCAAATACAGAGCTGAATAGTGCCTTTTTAATACATAAAGTTGCAGACACAAAACATGCAGTCTGTAAATCAAAAATACACTTTTAGAACACGTATTTCTATACTTTGTTTTATTTCTCTTTTTGTCATCTGAAGCATTGTTTGTGTGAAGCATGAAAAGAACACATTGTCAGAAAAAAAAACTGTTGAATAGCAGGGGAGGTTTGTCGTTTTGTGCATTTGTAGGATTCACAGGTTGGGCACAGCTGAAGTAACTAAGATGAGCCCGAAGGTAGAGACTGCATGTGACTGGGCTGTGCACACTCATATTTTAAAATATTCCCTTTGGTTTTGCCTATCTGTTGCCTTCTGGCTCCAGCAGGGCACTGACACAAAAAAGGAGTGATTATCTCTGCTGACTATTCAATTTATACTGAATACATCATTTTGTGATACTATAGCTAAGATTTGAATGTGTGGTGCTGAGAGGATAAGATGTATTTATTGTGTTCATTTTTTATTAACAGCTAGTATTTTGCGTTGCATTTTGTGCAGAACATCACTTGTAGTATTTTATGCTAAAGAAAAAGATAACAGAAAGAATAAAGTAGTGAATATATAGCCCTATTTGTTCCATGACTTGCCCTATTTGCAAGCAGCAGTGCTGATTTTTAAATCTACACTAGGTATGTGAATGTATAGTTTACTCATCTGTTTCAATTGTACATTCATATGGCACAATGGGCCTCATTGCAGTTATGGTGGTTCATGAAACAAAATGGCAGTATAATGGAAGTATGGAATTACTGCCACATTACAACCACTTTCCAACAGCACTACACTGCAAGTTTGGAGGTGAAGTGAAAAATGTACCTCCTGCATAAAGCTGGAAATAAATCCTTCACTTCCAAAAATCAGAGGATTTACCGCAGCTGTATCATTGCTTCTGGTAAATCCCAAACAAATCCACCTGGAGAGCTATAGGCTTCAAAGTGGGATGAACATCACCATACAACCACTCATAATCCTTTGGTAAAGCCATTGGACTAAGTGGCAGTAACATTAAAGGAGTGTGGCAGTAATTCCATGGAGTAAACACCAAACTCGTAATGAGGCCCTATGTATTTAAATTGCAAAATGGTATTATCTTTTAAACACAATTCCCTTTTCTGTCTAATGTTTTTTTTTTAATTCTTATATTAATTTATTTAATTCATTAATAAAACATAGTATAAAGAATCTCATCAAACTGTAGAGAAGGAGTCAAGTACCCCCACCCCAACTTCCCCGCCTGCATTACCTGAAACATATGAACCAAAATATGTGACGTATACTGAACAGTTAAACCAACAAAGAGAAGAGAGAGGGCTCTGTGCAGTCCCCATAAGAATACCTATACCTAAGAGAATATGGAAAGTAAAGTACACATTGAGGAAACCATACTTGCATCCAAGAAAATATGATGGCCATTTGAATGAGATCCTGATGAAACAAAGAAACTGAATGATCAGGATGAATGGTGACATCATACAAAGTTGAATCGACACCCAGATAGAAATATAACCAGACCAGTGAGGCAGACGATTATAAAGAACAAAGAAGTACCAAGGATAAGTGACATCTTGGGATCAAGATGAAGAAACTTATGCCACAAATGGGATGAAGATATTTAGTAAGTTTAAACGTTTACAAATGCAATGAAACGCAAGCAGCAGAGCAATAATGAAGCTAGCCTCATGCTTAAATAGATTAGAACGCAGCAAGCGCCAACATATCCCGATATACCTCATAGATACATATGGATGTATCTGTAAAGAATTTATGTATCCACTATGTATAAAGCAGTACTGAACAATGCGAGAAGGCCTCATTTCAGTGTCGCAGTTACAAAAATGTATTAAATTAAACAGAATCCATTTCAGCTAAGGAGTTCACTGAGCCAAAAAAGCCAAGGTCTTATCAAACTAGGAGTTGGCTGACATTGGATACAATTAACGTGAAAGAACAGAAGCTCCTGTTCAAGAAGGTCAAGCAAAAACAAAAGACGTCAGAGGACTATTGAAGAATAAAATCAAATACACGAAAAGGCTCAATTCATGGTATCTAGTCACGTGATGGAAGAAAGTTGGCTGGACGAGAATACATACACACGGAAGCCGGATAGTAGCCATACTCCTTAAAAATTCTCAGAGAACAGTACAGACTCACAGCCAACTTCAAAAGTATTAATTGACACTGGACCATTGAGGTGATGATGGATCCCATTTTAATTGGAGGGAAGCTGGTATCAAGACAAGCTTATCCACACCTGGTTGTTCTGTGTGCTGCTCACGCAGGTGGAAAATTACTGACAGGGGTTAGAAGCCAACCAATTGTAGGGGGCTACGCAGTTAGGGGTCCTATAGTTTGTGTAGCCAATGGGACGTTGTACATTTAGTGACTTTCATAGTGGCCATTTAGGAGGGAGGGCTTAGTTGCCCCACCTGATGTTAGCTATCCTATTACCTATCTCTGTTACTCCATACAGATATAGTACCTATGCTTAGTTATTCACTTAGACCCAATCCCGCTTCCGGGTAAGTTTCTGTAATTTGACAAGTAGGATGACATTGGTAATGACGCAGGTCAACACGTCAGCTATGACCAATTATGGGTATAACCCCCAACTTCTTTATGAAGTAGTTAGAGTCAGAATATCGAGCGATTGCTGATGTTCATTGTACTCCCTGTTTAAACAGACAAACTTTGCCAAACTATTTGTGTCGTCTTGATTATTGATGTATGAGTAGAATCTGCATCCCCACCCATCTCCAGGGTATTGCTACTCATCTTAAAGGACTGCAAGCCGCCAGTTCAAAACAGTGGAGCAATCACAAAGCATTATAGGATGTAACTTTAAAATCAAACGTCCTGTAATGTTGAAAGTGGTGTGTCCTCCTGTTTCAGACCAGGTCTTTTGGCTAAACAAAACCATAAGATATGTTTGTAAAGCTTCTGAACTATGTGGTAGGCAAGTACTTTAATAACAGCTGATATTGTTACCTAAGTCAAAAGGAATAATTTTCCCAAACATGAAAAGGGTAACAATGGCCCACCAGGAAGTATAATCTTGCAGCAGGAACACTTCCCACTGAGTTGCTTTACTTGCTTTGACCCTTTGGCCTACACAATGCGTACAGTTCTTTGCTGCAGGTACATTAATTCCTGAAGTTGTTTCCTAGGATTGGAACTTGCAGGAAATCTTATATGTATATCTCACAATTCAATTCTATTGCTAATAACCTTTGACTCAATCGACCGGTTTGGATGATTTTTTTGCAAATAAAATGCATGGTAAAGGCCACTCCTAATGGCAAACATTGGGGAACCTTCATTAAATAGTTGGAATGTTATTCAGAAAGCAAAAAAGCTGTTTACAGCCTACCCCCATTAATTTTACCATAGAGAAAAAGATTATTCTTATGAACGCCTGCAACGCAAAAAGCTCTGGGCAAATTTGCAACAAATAAGAAACAAGTTAGGCACAAATCACGGCAAATATTCCTTTTCTTGGTGTGGTGTAAATCCATCCACTAGTTTTTAAACAATTCACTGTAGAAGAATCTGTGGAATGAGGCACAGTATTTTTCCTCTGGTAGGAAGAATCTTCCCATGGTACCTAAAGATGTAATGGTTTATTGTAATTTTAATGTCCCTAGGCCTCATATCAGATCTAGAGTTATGTACCCTAAGATTGTCAAATTTGAGCAAACTTTACTAAAAGAAAAATATATTTGGGTATCCCAAACTAAACACCTTCCTCAATACCAAGGGTACAATGTAAATGAATATGGAAATGTTATCGTCAATAAACTACCTTCCTCTATAACAGATAATTCTCATAGCCCATCTCTTAATAGCTTTAAAGGAATTAAATCTACCATTAAAAGTAACTTAAATGTTGAAAAAACAAACTTTGTTGTAGTGGACTACAAGTCCCAGAATTTCAGAAGGACTGAGACAAGTAAGAGTGCTGAAGAGACAGACAGCTTTAACAGTCAGGCAATTAATCCTAATTGCCATTGTAGTAGACAAGCAGTTGGGTCTAACAGCCCACACCTGAGCAAACCTAGGATGCATAAAGGCCCCCTCAGGTGCAGGCAGGAGGAAGGAGTGGAAGGAGCTGGAACATTAGCTGGTGATGTCATCTTTGATGTACTGGGTGTTAGCCTTAGCAGTGCACGGTGGTGGTGCAAGTTATAGTTGCTTAGCTAACCATAACTGGCGAATTTCAGGGGTTTTTCGGTTTTACTTGTAACCATAACCTCCCTTTAACAACATTTTTTCACTGAACTTCATAGGTATTTAGTAGCGCAACTTAACCATAACGTCCCATTAACAAAGATTTTTCACTGAATTTCATAGGTTTTTTGGAGCGCAACTTAACCATAAAAACCTCTTTAAAAAGATGTTTCCACTGAATGACATGGCCTGCGGTAGCAGCCATGTAGTTATGGTTAAGTTGCTAAACCCATAGGAAGAGCTCTTTTTGGGTGGCTTAGAACTTTGCTCCCCATGGACGAATCCTCACCAACGTATATGGCCCACTCTGAATTTTCTTGCAAAGTTTGGTGAGGTTTGGTCAAAGGGGGGCAAAGTTATAGGGGGGTCCCAAAATGTATTTTCTTTCATTAGACTGAATGGAGAAAAATCTTTGCTCACGTCTACAGCTCAAACCGATGGATGAATTTACACTAAATTTGCGGCAGGAGCGGTGGCTTGGTCCCAAAAGCCTGCTTTTGTAAATTTGGTGGAAATCCGTCCAGTAGTTCTTTTTAAAACATCCATAAAGTAGGTCTAAAAAAATTAGTGATATCTGTGTCCACTCCATGGACACAATTCCCTGTGAGCTCCGCAGACATGACACCGGTTAGCTAATCGGCTTACATCATGTCTGCGGACATGCAAGGTGTTCTGTGAGTGGTTGGGATGAGGCATGAGGTGCGTCACATTGTTTCGATGAACCCGCCATATTGGAGCCGCGGACATCCATGGACAGCGCAGCGTCAAACTGAACAAACATTTAATTTTGTGGAGTGTGTTGGTGTGTAGGAGTACTTGGGGAGGATGGGGGAATAAGAGATGGGTCAAATGCTGTATTTCTTTAGGTGGCAGGAGCTCTTGATGTGTTCACAGTGTTCGCGGTCTCCGCAGCTGTCCGCGGACATACTAAATACTGGGCACACTACTAGTTATTTTACTTTAGTATGATGTTGGTTTTGGGTTGTTAGTAGAGCCTTGATTGTAATTAATATCCCGTATAAGCAGTCCACGTACCACAGTCAAAGACACCCAAGACTCTAGGCCCTGGCCACAAACACCGCAGCATAACACACCCAGAGAATCAAACACCCATCAAATATCCACAACCCAAAAGTTTGTCTACTGTTTCATTTGTAGAGTCTGTATGTAAAGTTTTGGCTAGGCTATGCAGTTA
Organism: Ambystoma mexicanum; assembly: GCF_040938575.1. NCBI lineage: Eukaryota > Metazoa > Chordata > Amphibia > Caudata > Ambystomatidae > Ambystoma > Ambystoma mexicanum. The sequence goes on along the minus strand of NC_090929.1, from coordinate 845,032,999 downwards.
ACATTGTAGAGTTTGGTAACAAGCACTGCAGCATAAGATACTCATGGAAGTAAACATTTTGGAATGTGGTCTTTGGTTAGATGTTTGCTTGAATGGGTGTGTTATGCAGCGGTGTTTGTGAGTCCGTTTATTATATACTTACTGTTTGACTTTTTTTGGTTGTATGCAGTTTTTTCATGACATGGGTAGTTGGAGCAGACATTCTTTTTCAATCGCAGTGATAAAAGAAAAGATCATATGTTAGTGTAGGTAGTTCATAATGGGTTATTGCATTGCATAATAGATATTTATGTATTTTTTTGACCTTCATATTTAGCACTATAGTTCAAACGAGTGTACTGTGCAGTTTGCTCAGTTTCTGTGTTTGTTTATTTAATCATTGGGTTTGTGGGAAAAAAATCCATGCTGGATTACAAAAAAACTTTATTTGTTGTGGTACAATATATTTCTTTCATTAGTTTCAGTGTTTATTTCTTGTTTGTTGCTAATCTTGTATCTGTTGGCTTGTTGCAGTTTTTGGGGCAGTTAGATACCTGTTGGCGTATTATAATTGTTTCTTTCTAGTTTCATGCTATTCATCTATCTGTTGGGTTGTTGTAGATTTTTGGGGCAATTAGGTACCTGTTGGTGTATTCTAACTGTTTATTTCTTGTTACATTTTAGTGGTATTTATTTATCTGTTTGCATGTTGCAGAATCTTGGGGCAGTTAGATACCTGTTGGCGTATTCTAACTGTTTATAGTTTTGAAATTGAAGTTTTGTTAATGTTTATTCACAGATTAGCTATAAAATTGGAGACAGAGTTTTCTAAGGTATTTAGTCTTGCTGTGGCGTGTTGGCACATGGGTAGTGTCATACCATGTACGTCCAGTTTGTCTGTGAAGCAAATTTCAATTATTGGTTGCATTTCTTTTTTCAACATTGTTTCATTGAATTCTGAACAGCTTGCAAGAGTTGGCATCAAGGACATACAATTGGCATTTGTGTGTGCTAATTGTTCCATGACAACAGTAGCATATGAGTTATGGCGATAGAGTGCATGGTTGTGCATGGTTTTTAATATCGATTATGCTTCACTAGATAGTACACCAGCTGTAATGCTTTTTAAAATGTTGGAGTATGTGAGGTCTGCAGACTGGTGCATGTTTTCAGTTAATTCTCTGTATTGGAAATGTTGCCAAAGGTTCACATTTCCTATGCTCCCAAGAGTTTTACGGCACAGTTTGTGCCCTAAGGTTTTAAAAATAAGTTCAGCTTTCACTGGTGTTCATTGAAGAAGATCTCCGAAAACAATAATGTGTTTCCCTCCAAAGATATCTTTGTAGTCTGTTTTGAGGACCTCTTGTAATGTGAGGTGAATCAAAGCCAACGTTAGGTTGGACACCATGCTCACCTCATCTATTAGTAGCATTTTCATTTGTTTAATACTCTGGATAGTTTCATTGCATCTTCTGTAGAAAGTCTGGAATAGTCTAATTTGTTTTGGTGTTCTACTGGAAGGAGTAGTGGTCAGTGTAAAGTGACACCGCCTATGTTGTAGGCAGCTAAACCTGTTGGGGCAGTTACAACAGTGACAGTTTGTTGTTTGTAAATTGTTGGATGAACTTGCTGATGATTTTGATTAAGAACGTTTTGCCTGAACCAGCTTGACGACTGACATATAACAGTATAGGTTTGTAGTCTTTGCAGGTACAGTTTTTATTTTCAAGTTGCACACCATGGTCAATTTGTTTTGTTATTGCTTGGAAAATGTTATGTTGCCCAAAGTTCAGTTGTGATTTCAATACAGCGAAGTATTCTGTAGATTGTTCATACTAAAACATGGTGTTTTCTACTTCGGTCATAGCTAATTCTGCCTCATTTGCTATTAGTGGCTGTCCAAGTGCTTCTTGGCTTCCTGTTACAGAAGGTTGACTACTGTTGGGAGTGTCCACATCTAGTTGGGCCTGGAGTTCTTCTTTGTGTTGCTGTTCATTGTGCAACATTGTTTTGTACTGTGTAAAGTTTACATCTGTTATAGTACTTTCATTTTCTTGAAAGCGTCTTCATAGGAGTCATAGACATCTAGTAACTCTTCTTCTTTTCTCCATGGTTTAACAAATTGTAGCAGAGACATGTAATACAGTTCTTTATGTTGAGTTTTTAATGACAATATGGTATGATTTATTAAGCTTTGTTTGGCAAGTTTCACTAAGCTGCCTTCACAATTTGCCACTCTGTATCTACCATTCTTTTCATCTAGTTTTATATTATTTTTGTATGTGATGTTTTGGGCTATGTGGTATAGGCGCATGGTTTCCAAAGTGTATTCCTGTTTGGGTTCTATGTGTCCAGTAAATTGTTTTTCAACAAATGGCTGTTGGGATCAATTTTGGCTATTGTTTCTATGTCCTCATATGATTTGAGAACTCTTTTTCTACATTTAGCAGGACCAAGACTTAGCCATACTATATTTTCAGATTTTCCATACAAGGCAGTACCCATTAAACAGTCTGCAGCTTCATAGCAGCCACATTCTCTATGAGAGAGCATTTTTATGCCTAAGCTGTACAATGTTTGTGACAGTGTTTTGTCAGATGATATGTCATCAAAGGGGTCTTGAAGCTCTGTTTTCCTGCTTTGGTTAAGTAGGCTGTGGCATATCGTGCAACTGCAGTGGAATTGTCTGCAATGTACTGCACATCTATGTTTGCATTCCATAGGAGGGCAATGATAGGCTTGTAATCATTGATATATTTTGATTCTTCTGTTCTTTTTATGTAATATGTGTTCTTAAGTGCTTTATCTTTGACACTATGTCTAACTGAAGACATGAAGTTATTTACTTGACCTGTTGTTATAACTGGTCTAGGGAAACCAAAGCAGCATTTGGTGTAGTATTTTCCTTTGTTTTTATATTTGCGATGACAATATTTCCCACATTTTTGTCTTTGAAATTGTAAACTTTGTGCATGAAGGTCACTATGTGTTGTTTGTGAAGACATTGCACAAGTGACATATTTTTGGATAAACTGCAAAACAGTGGCATCACTGTCCTGACCAGATTTAGGAGCATATTTAATCCATAAAACCATGTGGATGTGTGGTGCTCCTCTGGCTTGGTATTCTTTTCTCCAAAAGAAGTGGTATACTTCTCCGAGGGGAGGAACAGTTTAATTACAAATAAAGTGTAGCATAGCAAATATCTTGATACATTTACAGGATCTAGAGAGCAGAGTGCTCCTGGTGTTTTTATATCTATGTTGGTTTTGTTTGCTATGCGTAGGAAATCGTGTAAATCTTCCCATGCATATTCTGCACAACTTAATGTAACAAACCAAGTGGGTGGGCCAAAATTTCTTATCATACACCGTAATTTTTTGTAGAAATTGCATAGCTGACATATTTAGAAAATGCGTACCTGATGTTAATGTGTGTGCAACTCCGTAGCATAGAGTTGCTAGTTCACTTTCAAAGAGAAGGTGGAATATGTATTCTACAGTTTGTCTGAATCTGAGGTCATCAGAATACATTAGTAAAGAGTTATATTCTGATGCTGTTATTTGTGTGGGTCTATCATTGTACCTTCCCCCTTTTCCAGTAGGAAAGAGCAGAGGAAAGGCACTTGCTTCTATACTTTTTTCCCATATGCTGATTGGAGATCCTTTGGCTTGTCGCATTTGGTATGATTCCAGTGCATCATCTATGGTGTCTTTAGAGTGTAATGGATAAACCGTATAATGGTCTAAAATATTGGATTCTGTAGCAGGATCTAGAAGTTGAAATTGACCAGTATCTGGTGACTCTTGAATGAATTCAATGGTTTCTCTCAGGTTTTCTTCAATATTAATTTCTTTGTAGTATTCATTGTTGTCTTTTAGATATTACAGGGCGTGTCTAACTTTATGTAAGTCCACGAGTTGTTGCCAAATTCTTTGTCTTTTGTAGGTACGCCATTTACTAAGACAATGAAATATTGATCTATTGGACCTTGCACTACCAGAGTGTGTACATTTTTTTTGAGATCTAATGGTAAATAAACTACTTTGCCATGAATGCCTTTCACTAATTAAGAGGGAGGCAATTTTGCTGTTTTTGGTTGAAGGTGTATTATTGCTTGAAATGGGTGCACTGTTTGAATTATGATGCTCTCATACAAATTTTGTTGTTGCAAGGGTTTTGGTAGTGGGAATAATTCCAAGTTATTTGTGATAGCACGTGAAGGTGTTTGGTTGTTGTCAAGTTTTAGAGTGCAGTAAATGCAAAGTATTAAGGGGTCAGTAATTTTGTATTCTTTTCTGCTATAAGGTAGAGAGCTAATTGGAACCATCTGGAATCTTCATTGTCTTCTATTTTGTATGTTATGTCTACAGTTTGTCTGCTACTTTTATAAAAAATAAGTCCTGCAGCAACACACACACATATGGTTTGGTACTTCAGCGGATGTTCTTTTAAACTTTAGTATTTCTTTTATGTATGTGTGTAATAGACGGTTGCTATTTGTACAGTAGTTGCTAGTTTGTTTTAAAGCTATTGCATTTTGTAAGTGGCTTTCACTTCCAAAATATTTTCTCTGGATATGCTCTATTTCTTCGAGTAGTTGTTTGGCTGTAACATTTAGAAGATTGTTAGTAAAATTGGCTAGTGCTAAAGCAGGACTTTTAGCATAGTAGAGTTCATGGACCAGATTTCTTACAGTTGAATGATGTGTTGATATCATTTCGATATGATGGAAGGTGTTTTTGCAAATAGGTCCTGAAATACAGGCTAATGAATGTCCTTGTGGTCATGTGTATTTGCGCACTGGACAGGCATACATATTTTGTAGTAGTTTCATTTAGAATTTGTCTTTGCTTTTACATACTGATTGAGGAACTGGCGTAAAGATTTGAAAGATTCTTTGGCAATGCTCCACATTGATGTGCACGGCCATTTGTAGACTGGACATTTTGGTTCAGTGGAATTGAGAGGTAATACTGAGTTTTCTGGGGATAATTTTGTGAGCAGCGTTTCTTGTTCCATAATGGTATTATTAGGTTTTTCATACCCTTGTCCACTGTAATGTATGGCAATTGGGTTTGTTTGTTTTTGTTTGTATGCTTCTTCATTAAAATATGGTTCTGTGCTTGTAGTGTGACTCCATTCACCTCCACACATGTTTAAGAAGCTATTTTTGTTGATATTCCATTTATTGAGAAGTCTTTTCTGTACTTTAATAGTTAGTTTTGTAAGTGGTTTCATTCTGTTTAAAACTCAAATACATAACTTCCTTTTGAGTAGGATTGCACTGTCTATGAGAGCTTCTAGGATTCATTTTCTACGGTAGATTTTAAGGGTTGTGCATGATTTCTCTCCTGTTTTATAAGGTTCTGAAGGACTCTGTGGCAGAACATCTTTTGTAAATTAATTTGTTTAGTATGGTAACTTGCCACTACATCAAGATTTATAGGTGCAGTGTTAGCAGTAGTGGTAGCAGAAGTCTTGTTAATCACGTTCTGTTTCGTTTTACATTTTGAAAGAGGAGGCAAAGTTTCTTTATTGGAAGCTTGTTTTGTTTCGCTTAATGACTGTTTTAGCTGTTCTGTTTGAACTTTTTGTTCAAATTCTGCTAGAGATGGATGCTTATTTTGGACACTTTTATTTTGATTTGCTCTACTTCTGTGTTGCTTTCTATTGAGTTGCTTTATGGAAGGCATTCTTTGGTGTCTGTTGGAGAAAAAAAGAAAGTGTGGGTTGGGCTGTTATGCAGTGTATGTGTGCTTTTTGCATGAGTGTCTGAGTATGATGGTAAGGATGTATGTGGAGATGTGTGATTGTGCAATGGGCAGCTACATCAATTTAGGAAGGCTATTCTTGTATTTGTGTGTTACTATACTGGGGTTCAGATGACAATACAAAGTTTGCAGCTGGTGAGGGGAAGCACTAATACTAAATCTAATGATACAGGGTTAATACACCTGTTTGTTCTGTAAGTGATTTCAACCCAGCACTTCACCTAAGTCAATGCTTAGCGTGGGATGCACAATTGAAACCCTTAATTATATATTTTTGTCTATACGTTATTTTATTTCTGAATTATGTACCCTTATATCATGCCCCTCTCTTTGAATTCCTCCCGGTCTCACTGAACCAGGAAGCAGGCTGTTTTGCAAAGTTAAAAGATTTATTTTATGGATTTGCACAATATATATCACACTATTTAATATTTATACAATGATCACCAATGGGGTGATGTTACAATCAACAATCTCTTTAATCAGAAGGAGTATGGATAGGTAAAATAATGCAGCATACAATAATACTTTGTGTGGGTTCAATCAAATGCAATGTCACTCTTTCCCCCTGCATACTACTCAATGCCCCCAATATGCAATATAGAGATGGAAGGAGAGAAAAAAGGTTTCAGGAATACAAACTCACCAAATACAGTATTAATCCCAATCTCCCCCAGCAAACTCAGAGAGAAACAGCAATGATTGCAAACGGGTCAAATGCTTTTGAATGTGGCTTTGAATGAATGGTTAAAAACACTGAAAACTTGATTTAATTCACTAAATTGGATTCAAAAATAGTGAGAGCCGCGTTGTATGGTTTCAGATAAACACTAGCAATGATTATTGAGTCACTAGCAGATTCAACAATTAATTCTGAGGTTGAATGCAAAGAACATGTGTTTTACATGTGATGAAATTGAGCCAAATGAAAAATTTGCAGCAAACTTTTCCGCGCACGGGAAGTGGAATTGTGGAAAGACTAGAAGGATGGGGATGTTATCTTATATTTGACACTTAAATTTTGTTTCTAGCATACACGGTACGAAAGTTATGAAGGTTTTAGTAGAGGTCCGTTTTTTATAGAAAGAGTCAACATTTTCAAATGAAAGATGTGCTTTTGAACATTACCAACAATATTTCTTTACACTAGGGAGTCTATGAAGCTACAAGCTACATGACAGCACAGCCACCAATCCAGCGACGCCTCTGGATGGTTTCTACCTGCCGAGACGCTTGTCTTTCTTCAGCAAATATATTAGCGCAAAGATGATTTTAACACTACTATTATCAAAGGACTATAGGGATGAGAGAAGGATTCAGGTAAGACAAAAGGTTTTCTACAATGCAGTTCTGGACGCAGCCATACTCGGTCTGGGTAAATCCTGCCAGAACAAACACATACTCCTGATCCTTCAACCACCACACCTACTGCTAAGATTCAGCTATTACACGAATACCGCACCAGCTGCACACATAGCCGGTGCTCACTCGCACCTTTGACTCTCTCTACTCTCTCTACTGACCTGAACTTCGGTTCCCAAGGGCGTTCAACCTACCAGCACCTTCAGACCATACCAATGGTATATAAGGCGCTATATAAATGCAAAATAACATAACATAACATATAAGAGAGTGGGTTTGGATTGGATTACTTATTGATAGGATATTTGCTAGTGACAATTCTATGCTATAGGTACTCACTACCACTGTTTGGAATGGACCCGTCAGGGATCTGGTCAAAGATTTCTGTACTGGAATTCTGCTAGCCCACCGGACGGAATTCAGGGTGTTCGGGTTCTGCAATCAGCACGGCACTCTGGACACTGCACGGCACTCTGGACTGGATCTGACGGGTTGGTTCTGGGTTACAGCTATCTGTTTACAGCTCTGCTCTACTGGTTTGGATCTCTGGATTCTAGCAAGAATTCCTAGCAAGAAAGCAGAAACAGCACAACCAGGCTGTTCTTTTTGATGTTCCCCTTGGAGGTCTAGGGTAAAATCTGGTTTCAGGATTTTCAAAGGCCAGGCTGAGAAGGGTTCAGCTTTGGAAATGGGCCCTTCTGCTTTCAAAGTTCTGGAGTCTTGGATATGGATTCCACTTGCAAAGTTCTCCGCCAGCAATCAGTTGATTGTTGAATGTGTGTCCCTCTCTAGGTCCTAAACTGTCTCTATTTATGTATTTCCCTAAGGGGTGGGTAGGCTGAATTATACTAGGCACACCCTCTAGGAATCCTAATGGTTAGGGTCTGTCCTCTCTCCTGATTTGAGAAGGAAATCTGGTGTCATGATGATGCTGTATTTTACATTCCAGGGAGAACCTCCCCTTTGTTTCTGCACAGTAAATCTATTTTTCATATAAAGCATTTTTACAATTTTACCAACTTTCTAGCGATAACGTATTTACATCACAGATTTAGTGGAGCAATTATTCCTCCGAGTCCCATCTCGGTGAGAGCTTTAGTTCAGATTTGACAGTTTTTCGCACTTTTGGTTGGGTACCCAATGTCAGATTTGTCCACATTTTTATACATATATGCGCATGACATCTGGGCATAATCCTGTCAAGTTTCATATTTCTAGCATCATCACAATTGCTACAAAACCACAATTTCTATAGTCATGTCCCTGAACATAACACAGAGTTCTGAGTAGTTTCAAAATGTGACCAGAATGTTCATGTTAACAACACTATATTTTACAGATTTTTACAATTTTGCACAGTTCTCTGTCAGTCTTTTTCAAAAAGACACTTTCTTGTGGTTTAAGGATACACATATCTGTCTGGCCCGCCCCCAAAGTTTTGGTGTGCCAAGAGCAATCGAGGCCTCTGTTCCTGCTGGCATGAGTTTCTGTTGACACTTGAATTTGCATACCCTTTCAATCCAGGAAGCCTTTTGTCTCTCCCCAGAACAGCAGAGCAAAATCTCCTCCCCCCTCCATTAACATCCAACTGAGAGTTCCTGCCCTTTTGGTCGGAAGGAAAAGGGTGTGGTGTTTCCCAGTGGGGGAAGCTTCTTTGAAGTTTTGCTGAATCAGGTTACTTTAAGTAAATTGTTACATTGTTCTTTGTTGAAATTAAAGTTACAATTTTAAAAACAGGCAAACATATCTCCAATTCCAGTCTTTTTCAACATAGAAATTAAATAGTGGCAACCTATATTGCTTTTGATGGCAAGTCACTTCTTTTCAACAATTAGATTTTAATGCACAAGTTTAAACTCCTAATGCACTTAACTGACAGCTGTCATGCAGGCAGACGGCCGTACAGCGCCCATGTCTGACTGATTTTACCAGGCAAGCACCTTTTTTTTATGTGGATATTCTTGTGATGAAATCTGCTTCTCCTGACATTGTGTGCTTATGGGGATTCCTTAGATAAGGTGATAGTTAACACCCAGCAAGGATGTTGGATCTTTTCTGATGTTTGGGAACCATTATTTTGCAATTTCAACAGCCAAGGAAAAAAGGATTTCAGAGCAACTTTGGTTTTCCTGGCAATGAAGCATTTCCTTTTCAGGTAGTTCCATTTGCCTCTGTGGGCAGCCCAATGACAGGTTTTGGCAGTGTGGTCTCCTGTTCTACCACTGACACAAGCAAAGTAGATTGGCAGCCAACTTTTCCAGTTTCCCTTCACACTTCTCAGAGGTTTTAGTGCGCATAGGGCCTTTTGCGGCCATTTTGTTGGTTCTGGTGCAAGCAGCACACAGTGATGTCGCAGGTCAGAGCCTAGTGGGTCAATACATCCCACAGTTCTACAATACTAGAATTCTAATTTGTTTGAGTAACAGTTAGAACATTATGGTAGTATTGCATTTACTTTTTTGTATGGAAAGAGTAGGTTTCTTCTAAATTATTGTTCATACTTCTAATACTGCTACTTTTCTGGAGAGTGCTATTCACTGTAATTGTAAAAGAAAGAAGTTAGTAAATATGTGTGTTTATAGCACTGTTGGTAATGTAGACATTGATTTTTTGTTTTTGCACTAGTAGTGTTTTCTGATAACTGAGCATAGTATGTACATGCACTTTCCTCTCCCTATGTGCATCCTGTATATTTTATTTAGAATTTGTTAGTTGAACATGCTTTACAAATGAGTATAATAGTAAGTGTACAGAGCACACTTGGCTTCTTAAGGCTCTGTTATTGGATGTTAGGAGATAGAACAAATAATCATATGCTTTTTTTGCTATTTTTACAGGGTAAATGGCAGGAACTGTACAGAAAAGCATGCAATGTATGCATTTGTGAAGGTATGGCAAATAAAGAAGGAGCATTTGATGTAGAGACAGTGGTGTTGTTTCAGCTGTGGGCCTTTGTAATGATATTGTCTATCTGTGTGTATGAATAAAGATGCATGTATTCATCCTGGTTGTGTGTCATTTTATAAAACACTATAGAGCCTTTTTCTGCAATTATACTGTTATTTCTCTCATCTTTTAATAAGAAATGACACTTTTTTAGATAGCTGTTTGTGTAAACAAAGATTTGGAGAGCAGAGAGGTTTGTAAGTGACACTTGATCATAGCAGATGGGAGAAATGACAGTAAGTTTATTTTACAGGTTATGCAGGGTAAGTTAATGTCAATGTTAAAGGACATTTGTACCGCGCACTATCACCACCGGAGTGGTCCCCTGGCACTCTGGCAGCTCTGAAAGAGGAGGGGAGGTTGAGTTAGTGGGAGGAGGCAGGAAAAGTGCAAGAGAGCAGTGATGTGCTGTTGGTGGCCTTAGCCCGGTGGGTCTGTTGGCTGGGCCTGGGGTGTTTGCGACCGGTAGTCGTCATGTACTGTTGTGCAAGACTATGCGTGTTTTTGTTTTGTTGTTGCAATGTAGTGAAGTTTGTGCGGTTTGTTGTGCTGTAGATTTTGGTTGTGTTTAGTTTGGAGTTTGAGAGGTGTATGCAGAAAGGGAAATTGTTAGTAGGTTTGGTTAGTTTGCGTCTCTATGCTGAATTCAGGCGCTCGGCTTGCGCAGTCTCCCCTGGTGCGGTTCTGTCCTGATCTGGGTCCGACTGGCATACAAGGTTCCTTGCTCCTCTGGCCCCCACCTCTAACATACTCTCTCATAGCTCCCCTTATCCACCCTTCATACTCCTGTGGCCAGTGCACCTGCCAATGTCAACCTCTCAGGTAGAGTGGTGATTTCCAATATCTCGACAATTCCACACCACTGTGGTACCTGGCGGTAACTAAGGGACGGGCGAAAGTGTTGGTGGGATTGTCTGTGGGAGTTGGCTCAGTCTTCGTGCGTGCCGCCTGTGTTCCAGTCTATCCAGTGTCACCCGTCCAGGTGCCGTGGGAGCTACCCTCTCGGGTCGGGGATGTCTGTGTCCTTTCCGGATTAGTCATCTTTTTTACAGTTTCGGTTTCCAGATTTAGTCTGTGGTGTTGAAGAGCCAGGTTTTTAGTGATTTCCTGAATTTTAGGTTATCTTCAGTGTTACTCTGTTTATATGCATTCATACAAGATCTGTACATGTCCTGTGCAGAAAATATTCATACCTGTAGTTTGTGTTGATGCATGTGGATGTGCATGAATCTGCAAGTAGAAATATTTGGGAGTTTTATAGTAGTTGTTGCTGTAGGTCCTTTGCAGTCACAGCTCAATTGTACTGAGAGTGATCAATAGTACATCTAAAGTGCTGATCTGTCATGATGGAGTTAGATGTAGAGTACTTGTATGTGATTGGTTGGTTTTTGTGTGACTGCTTAACAGTAGCCAATGAGGGAATGGTGCAGAGAGTGAAGTGGAACGGGTAGAAGGGCTGCCCCATTGTTAAGCGCTCCGAGGACACCGCGGCTGTCCGCAGACACGGCATGTCATATAAGGGACTTCTTACCATATCTGGCATGGAAATAGGGCTGTAGGGATCAGCCAATCAGGTCTTGAGGTTGTGGTTTGTATTGAAAGAGGCTGGGTGTAGTGAAGATGGCAGGGGTGGAGAAAGTCAGGGTGTTGGTGCTCGGAGATATGGTTGTTGATAGTTTGGAGCAGTATGCTAAATGTAGGAATGTAGCAAATAATTTTGATGTAAAAGGAGTGGAGGAGGTGTGGAGCACTGTGCCTGGTTTTAATTTGCAGGGAATTCTGGAAGAGTGTCAGGCTATGGCTAGGTTCAATAGTCCAGATGTAGTTGTCCTGCACTGTGGTGCTGTGCATTTTGGCTATGTCAGTGCCCCTACTTTGTTGCAAGATCTGCAAAACTTGGTTCAGGGAGTCATGAAAGTCCTTCCAATGCCAAGGTTATTTTTTCTGCTTTGTTACCTAGGGCAGTATGGGACAAAAGTTATGTTTTTTGTCCTCAGCAAAATGTTGCTAGGTGTTTAATTAACCAAGGCATGTTTGTTTTTAGGATTAGAGCTGGGATGTTCTTTTGCAATAGTGACAACATTGAATCTGATAATGTTGTTTATTCAAAGCATATGGTATTTCTTTATCTTTCATGGGAAATGCCATGCTGTTTTGGAATCTAAAGATTGCTTTGGAGAAGCTAATGTGAAAATATTTTGAGTAAAATAGAAAAAAAACAAAAGAAATACTAAATAAAAGGTGTTTCTGAAGCATCTTCAAAAAAAACAAAAACAATCTCTTTTCAAAGCTAACCTCAAAGGGGAAATGGGGTACACTATTTAAGTTTTCATTCGCCACTCTCAGATTTTTCAACTTGTTCATGGACACCGCGGTTGTCTAAGGACAGCGCGTATTACCACTGGGGAGTTTGAGGTTGAGAGGTATGCAAATGAGACTTAGCAGAGCAAGGGAATGGTCAATAAAGCATCCTGAATTAACTTGGCTTGCTGCTCACTAAATGCATGCCTGCTGCAAACCTGCCATCCAGCTAATCTGTTGTATCCAGTGACCAGTCCAGTGTCAGTCCAGTGCCCCCCGGTGACCAGAACTGCCCAGCTGTCTTGCCAGGCACCTTATTGTGCAGTGACCAGAACCCTTGACTGTCCAAAATCCAAAAACTAAAAAGTGGACTGTGAGTATCAATAGGAACCATAGAAAACGATAGTATACCGTGCCTTGCTTTTTTCTATCACAGACTCTAAGCTATCATGTTATGACCCCGATATCTTGTTAAAATTGTCAACATTATCTGTGAAACCCTGCCTTTGATTCCTAGTGTCAATGCCGATTTACATCTTCATTTTTGTTTCGCATAGAGCACAAGCCATTAGTGATTTTGATTAAATAAATTAATTTTCCATAAAGGAAATGGGGTACACCACGTGAAGGGTTACAACGGCCGCATAACTGTGGAGATCCACTGGTGGCAGTCTCTTTTCCTTAGTTATTAAATCCAGTTTAAGTCAAGTTTGCTATCCATTTTAAAGCTGCTTTTCTGTTTTTCTCTGCTCTATTTCCCTAAAAATGTACCTCACTATATCTAGCATAACTCATTCAATTTACCAGCTAGAGACCTAATTTCATGTCCATATTGTACCTAAGTTCTATACCTACACCCCAACTAAAAAGACCGCACTCCAAATCAGTGAATTTCATCCGTTTCTATCAAAAACGGTTTAGTTAATTCCAGGCAGGAGTAAAAATATCTGCAAAAGTTCCCACGTGTCATTTTGATTATAAACTGTTTTAAATCTTTCATTCAATTTAGAATTGTATGCTTTTGCTCAATCCATTACTTGTGATTGCTAGTATCTTTCCAGTGTTGTTCCAGTAAAGAATTGTTTTTGTTTCAATATTTATATACACATTCATTGTTTTATTATGCCATTCCCGAGTGTCATTTTAACTTTGAAAGGGGTTTCAAATCCGTTTTTCACTCTCATTTTAGGGGGAAGTTAGATTTGAATTCCGTTTCCAGATTCATATTCCTAACTGCGTGTTGCTTCCTTACATCCATTCAGAAGTGATTATTTGTGGCTTGAGGGACCATTGCAGGGGGAAATCCTAACTTGAGTGCTATCTTTCCGAAAATCCAAAAGCGTTTCTATTCCCTGGTGTTTTCTATCTGTGTTACTAAAGGGTTGAATTAAGTGCATTGTCTACATTCCTATTCTTATTATCATCACATTGGTGATTGCTGCCCCATTTATTAAAACATGTATGATTTCTTTTGAATTTTTAAATAAACACATAAATATTACCTTTACCCACCAGCCTGGTTCCTGGTCCATCATGATCCTGGGTATTTGAAAAGGGGGTGTGATATGAGTGGTGTATATGAGTTGTGTATCTCTCAAATATTCAAATATTAAATCTATATATAAATAAATAAGCATTTCAGTTGTGCGCTGCATACTAGGCTGGGACAAGGGTGTGTGTTAGGACATCTACCTGGGTTATGAGACACGGGGGTCTTCTGGGGTGGGGGCATGCCTGGCAGCTGTACCTCCCATTCCAGATTTGGAAGAGGGGTGTCATTCCGGGTTCTCCCATTCATGGGGTGCACACTTGCATTGGGCGAGCCGGTGAGCAGGTGTTAGTACATGGGTGCATCAAGGAACGAGCCTGTGGTTCAAGCCTCGTTTCTACGGCAGCTCCGCTTCACGCATGCGCCGATCCAGATTACGGGTCAAGCGTCGCTTTCATGCTGAGTCTCGGCATAGGCTTCCTGGTCTGAGCATTTGCCGCGTCTCAACGCGGTTCGGTCCTGACCTTCCGCTCACTCCTTGCTTTGTCTAATTCCTTGCTCCTCCTGTACCTGTGCTTGTATTCTTGGTCCTGAGTCCCTAGTCCCACTCCCCTTGGTTGGTTCCGGTCCTGGTTGGGGTTAGTTCCCCTCCTTCCTTCCTCCTTCCTTGCCTGGTTCCCTCTCCTTCCCTGCTCTCTCTCTTTGGTCCGCCTTCTCGTCAGTTCTTTTGCTTGGGTACCAATGCCTTGAAGGTGTAGACTCCGGCTGCCTCTGGAACACCTTCTCTGTTTCACCATCAAGCAGCACAGCAGCAACTCTACCCTTCACTACCAGTATCTTCAGCTACTTTGAAGAATGTCACACTCAAGCCTTCAGATCAAGACCTACAGACTTTTCCTGCCAGTGCTTGCACTGTTCTGGCATCACGTAAAAAACAGGGAAGAGTCCATCCGTGACGTCAGGAACTGGTCCTTTTTCGATCCTGTGTAATCAGGACGGAACTGGGGCTGGGTCTTTGCGTCGACTTTTCATCTTCCAGTCTGCTAATCAAACGACCTGGCGACTCCGGCATGCAAGTCTTCTGGAAACACATGTACGCAACGTCCACGGGATGCACCTCTTAACAGATTGAGACGCCTAACCTTCAGATACAGAGATGGAGGAATCCCCAGATCTCAGAGAAGAGATCAGAGCTTTAAGGTCTGAGATGTCTGCTTTACGCCAGGAAAATGAAACATTACGCCAGATGGTTGTACATGGAACTAGCACCACTTCTCAAGCTGATACTGCCATGGCACAGATGACACCTATGAAGTTCGATGAGGATCCTAGAAGAGTGGCTGAATTTTGTAATCATTGTAGGATCCATTTTTTGTTTCGGGCTTCCCATTTCAGTCAAGAAAAAGCTAAGATCGGATACATATTGGGGAATCTGACTGGGAATTCTCTGGCATGGGCAGCTCCTTTGGTGTCGGCTAATAGTCTGATCCTCAGTGACTTTGTGGCCTTCGGGAAGGCGTTCTTGGAAGTGTTCCAGTCCCCCAACTTGGCCACCTCAGCACAGAACCAATTGATGGACCTTAAACAGGGATCAAGTGATATAATGACATACATCATCCGGTTCCGTCAACTGGCGGCAGATTCTCAATTGCCAGAAGTAACTCAAAAGACTCTTTTTCCGGCGAGGACTGACATAGGAGTACAAGGATGAACTACTCCATATACCTGCACCAAGCACCCTACAGTCCCTTCAGGAACAGGTTCTTCGGATAGATCATCGTTTGGCTGAACAAAGGGGTAAGAGACGCCGGATGGACAAGGCATATTCAAGGTCCTTTCTGTTACCAGCTGGTGCTTCAAGTACTCCGGAGACCGGTCCAGAACCTATGTAATTGGGTGCACTCAGAGGTCCTTTGGCCGAGACTGAAAAGAAACGCAGAAGAGACCTCCATTTATGTTTGTATTGTGGTGCAGCTAGGCATTATCTAGGTACTTGTCCCTTGCAACCACTCAGGAAGTCAGAAAACTAAAAGGCCTGTCATATATGGGGAAGGCAATGACAGGCTCTTCGTCTCTTCTCGTCCTTGGGTAACCTGTACTCTGACATTTGCTTCAGATCTTTGCCTACAGGTGTGTTGTCCTTCCAGTTTAACCTCTAATGTATCTGTGACAGCAACGCAGAGGAGAATGGAAATTCTTGTGTATGTTCAGTGTCTACTGTACCATCTGAATATGCAGACTACTATCCAGTTTTTTCTGAATCAGGGGACATACCCTTGCCACCCCATAGGGTCATTGACTGTGCTATTGAACTGTTGCCTGATACAGGGATTCCACATGGCAAGGTGTATTCCTTATCTCCACATGAAAAAGAAGCATTGCAATTATACCTAGACAAATTTCTCCAGAAAGGGTATATCACGCCCTCCAAGTCTCCGGTGGGATTCCCACTGTTTTTTGTTAAGAAAAAAGAAGGCACCCTGCGTCCTTGTGTGGACTACCAGCAGTTGAATGACCTTACACGGAAGGACAGATATCTAATAGCTCCTCTAACCAATTTGACCAGCAGTAAAACACCTTTTGTGTGGAATGGCGAGGCAACCAAAGCATTTGAATGACTCAAGGAAGCCTTCAGTACTTCTACAATTTTGCATCATCCTGATGAGAATAGGCCTTTTATTGTAGAAGCAGATGCATCGGATTTCGCCTTTGGATCAGTCCTGCTACAGAAAGATCCCCAGTTAGATACAGAATTCCCTGTAGCATATTTTTCCCGAAAGCTAACATCTATTGAACAGAATTATGCTGTAATCGAAAAAGCGCTCCTAGCTATTAAGTTTGCATTTGAAGAATGGCGTCACCACCTTCTGGGAGGCCAATTTCCCATAGAGGTTCGCACTGACCACCAAAATTTACAGTACTAAAGATCCCTCCAATGTTGTACCACTCGCCAGGCTCGGTGGGCATTTTTCTTTTCTCACTATGATTTTTCGATCACTTATATACCCAACGCTTGGAATCTGAAAGCTGGTGCGTTGTCTCACTCCTTGGAAGACAACATCAAACAGGACTGCCAGAACCAACCATTGATTGCTCCGAAAACTTTCCTGCTAACGTTCTCTCACTGCTTCCATTCTATTGTACAGGATACGTCAGCAGACCCCTGCAGAACAGAACTGTTGAAAAATCCTAAGATTAGAGAAGACAAGGGTTTGCTCTTCGTTCGTAATAAATTGTACATACCCACCCGGTCTCTTCGGACTGCAGGTTTGCAGGGACTCTATGGCTCTAAGATTGGGCAACATCGGGGCATACGTTCAACCCAAGAACTGGTTGCCAGACAATTTTGGTGGTCAGGATGGGCTAAACAGATCAGACAGTATGTGGAATGTTGTCCCGTGTGTGCCCAAATCAAGATACCCAGAAGGAAGCCTCTTGGTTTACTACAACCTACCAAAACACCTCCTTATCCATGGCACATCATAGCTACCAATGTTATAGTGGAACTTCCACCCTCTGACGGTTACACTTGCATCATGGTAGTGGTTTATTGTTTCTCCAAGCTGCCTCATTTCATTCCCTTTTCTAAAATTCCCTCCGCTGTTTGTATGGCACATGCATTTCTACACAACATCTATAGTCTGCATGGAATACCAGAAAAGATCATCTCCGACCGCAGATCACACTTCATCTCTTCCTTTTGGAAACAACTTTGTTGTCACCTGGGTATACATCGAGCCCTTAGTTCTGGCTATCATCCACAATCCAATGGGCAGACAGAGAGAAACAACCAGACGTTCGAGCAGTATTTGCGCCGCTTCACCAACGCTTCGATTTTGATGAAGTGGCTTACAATAACTCTGTACATTCCACCACTGGATTGAGCCCTTTCCTCTGCTCCTCTGGACTTCATCCAAAACTATTGCCGTTTAATCCTGTTCAACCTCACACCTTCCTTCAGCTGACCAGATGATCAACAAAATCCGGAAACTGCATGTTCGGGTAACTGGTACCCTTGCTAAGGCACGTGAGAGCATGAAGGCACAGGCAGACAGGAAACAAACCCCAGAACCAACATTCCGGGTTGGAGAGAAGGTATGGCTTTCTTCTAAGAATTTACCTGTTCGCAATCTGCCCGTGAAACTTGCTCCTCGTTTCTTTGGGCCCTTCCAGATTGTGAAACGTTTTGCTTCAGTGGCATTCAAATTAGGTTTGCCCCCATCCTGGCGAGTTCATCCTGTTTTTCATGTCTCCCTGTTGAAGCCCTATCTGGACGACCCCTATGGGCGCTCTGGGTCCCGCCCTACTGCTATTAACGTAGGAGGTGTCCCAGAATATGAAGTTCAAGAGATATGTGATTCTCGTTACCAACAGGGGAGGCTGCAGTTCTTGGTGGACTCGAAATGATATTCTGCTTGTGACCGCATTTGGGAGCCAGTTGGGAATGTGCATGCTCCTTGTTTGGTACGTGAGTTCTTTCCTCGCCACCCATGGAAACCGGGGGCCCCTAGTCTTTCTGGGAAGGAGCATAGTGTTAGGACACCTACCTAGGTTCCGAGACACAGGGGGCTTCTGGGGCAGAGGTATTGCCTGGTGCTGTATACCCGGTTCCGGATTTGGAGGAGGGTGTAATTCTGGGTTCTCCCATTCATGGGGTGCACACTTGCATTGGGCGAGCCGGTGCGCAGGCGTTAGTACGCGGGTGCGTCGGGGAATGAACTTGTGGTTCAATCCTCGTTTCCACGGCAGCTCCGCTTTCATGCATGTGCTGATCTGGATTGCAGGTCAAACCTCGCTTTCATGCCAAGTCCAGACATAGGCTTCCTGGTCTGAGCATTCACTGCGTCTCAACGCAGTTCGGTCCTGACCTTCCGCTCGCTCCTTGCTTTGTCTAATTCCTTGCTCCTCTTGGCCCTGTGCTGGTATTCTTGGTCGTGAGACCTGGTCCCTTGGTCCCGCTCCCCTTGGTTGGTTCCTGTCCGGTCCTGGTTGGGATTAGTTCCCCTCCTTCCTTCCTCCTTCCTTGCCTGGTTCGCTCTCCACTACCAGTATCTTCAGCTACTTTGAAGAACGTTGCACTCAAGCTTTCAGATCAAGACCTACAGATCTTCCCTGCCAGTGCTTGCACTGTTCTGGCGTCACGTAAAAAACAGGGAAAAGTCCATCCGTGGCGTCAGGAACTGGTCTCCTTTTTGATCCTGTGTAATCAGGACAGAACTGGGGCTGGGTCTTTGCGTCGCCTTTTCATCTTCCAGTCTGTTAATCAAACGACCTGGTGACTCCGGCGCGCAAGTCGTCTGAAAACACAGGTACGCAGCGTCCACGGGACGCAAATCTTGACAGTGTGTCACCTGATCGAAATCTTAAACAATTCCCACCAATTTCTTGAGCTCTCTCAGTACCTATTCTGGTAATCCCTGACACAGAATGTGGTAAAATATCTTCATCTTCTTTCATCTTACGAGCTGAAATTGCACTGAAACTGACATATCAGGATACTGTACCCTGAGTGCCCTCCAGATGTCTGCTCTGAAATTATTAAATGGTGCTACATCATGAGCTGTGTTATGTGCCGTGACACTTGAATAGCCTGCTCATGTCCAAATGTTATAAGCCCTTTCCCCAAGAATGGCTGCTAAGAGACCCTTAATGTCCCCTATAGCCAGAGTATCTCCTCCTGTCATCTTTTCCAGCTCATAAATCGATTTTCCTGCACCTGCCGTTTAACTAGGAAGTTTAGATCTTAAATTATCCTTTCCATCTGTGGCCAGGGGATATACTGCAGTCTGACCCCTCCTTTCTCCAATAAAGGGAACTGCATGAAGCAAAATCTGCAATCGGCTCCCATCATCTGCCTATCCATAGTGGGGAAAATGGTTCCAGATTGCCTTCTACCTGTCAATGACCTCAGCCTGTTCACATTGGTGACGACTCTCCCTTCTCACTATGCGATCATCCTTTAGGTCTCTCTGGGAACGCCATGGGATTTGGCGTCCTGTCCTTAGGTTGCTCTAGATCAGACCATCTTACTTCCTTGTCTGTCTGGAGACATCCCTCGGAACCACAAGCACTTTCTCCCTTCACCCCACAGAAGGGTTCTCTCTTCATCTGACATAGCTGGTCCCAAACTAGTATGACTCTCGTCTCTTTCATCCCTATTTAAGGTCGGCCTGTCTAAGGACAAGGCTCTATACCCAAGACTAAAAGGACTTCCTTCTTCACCTTGTCATTGGGTGACTAAAGGTCAATCTCCTTTGCCTCTGCTTCCCGATTCACCTCTTACTCTTATATCTTGATAGGCTCTATCAATCCTATCCCTGATACTTCCTGCCTCGAAATTCTCATCCAATGTAACTTCAGATGGCCCTGACATTGCTCCCAGTGATGGGAGGAACTCCTCTAGGGTTATACTAGGTGGTCCCACCGTTACTCCCTGCGCCCGAAGGAACTTCTCTATTTGACTCCACGATATTACTGGACTCAGCTCCATTAACTAATTCCGAGTGCGATCAAAATCGCATTCCCTTTGTCTCCTTTTTCACTCTATTTCTTTGTCTGATTCCCTTTGCTTTCTCGCTTCCCGTCTAACCCTTTCCTGTACTTGTCTTTTCTCTTCCCTTCTCTCATTTGCTCTATGCACTTGTTCTTCCCTTCATCTTTGTATTCTTTTATCCTGCAATTTCTGAGCTTCCTCCTCTTCTCTCTTATTTTCTTGCCTATCTCATTCTTTGATTGCTCTCTGCCTGTGTAAGAGGATTCAATTCAAGACTACAGCTAAGTCAATGCCTAGTCTGGGATACTGAATGGAAACCCTTATTGATAAATCTTTATGTCCAGTTCATGAGTTCTGGATGACTACCCCTATATAACACCCCTTTCTTAGAATCCCCCTGACCCCACTGAGCCAAGAAGTAGTTCTGTTTTGCAAGTTTAAAAGGTTTATTTGAGAATGTAAACAATATATATATATATATCACACTTTATAATAAATTAATAATTGAATATCACACTTAATCCGAGCAGTAATCAATAATGGATAGTCTGGCACTAGCACACTTCTTTATAATCAATGATGAGTGGGTATAGGATGGATAAGATAGCAACAATAATTTTATGGTTTCAAATAGATGCAATGTGGAATGAAAATGCAGTACAGAAAATAACTTGATAGGATTTCAGCAAAAGACAATGTAATCACTTTCTTGGACAATTCACCCCCCCCTTTATGCAATGTAAGGAGATGAAGAGGAGAGCACACAGTTCTCAGACATGTAATCAAATGTAATTCAGTTCAATTCCCCCCCAGCAGCTTATACAACAGATGGGAGTTTTGAAACACAGGCAAAATGCTTTGAATATGGTGACAATGCAGTGAGAAATATGCTGAAAATGGTTTTAATTCCCTTTAGGAGGTTCAGGGTGAGTGAGAGATACCAGGGATGAGTGCAGGCTCACTCTAGCAATGATTCAGGGATGGTGATTAAGAGGCAAACGAAATTTTTGCAGTTCAGGCAAAAGCAGCTATCTTTTTACAAGTAAAGAAATCGGGCCAGATCGCAAATCGCAGCAAAATTCGCGAATGCGTGAATCGTGATTGCGGAGAAAGTATAAGGAGTAGGAAGTCGGTTCTAGGCTTGTTGGAGAGCTTAGATTCTAAGCTTTCAGAGGAAAGTTAAACCAAACGGTTCCAGAGATACGGACGATTAAATAAAGGTAGTTTTTCGGATTTTAAGTAAACTCAAAATGACAGGTGACAGCTTGCAGCTTCAGAATTGACAAGTGACAGTGGTGCAGCTTTACAAAATAACAAGTGACAACTTCTAGGAGGCAGATCTGGTTAGATTAAATAGATTGAATTATATCACTGGAAACTAAGAGATTTGGTCTAACACCGTCCTAGCTGCACTCACAATGTATTTGGAAGGTCGAAGTCTCACGGATCGGGTCAAGATGGCTTCGGTTCTGGTTTCGCCCCGGACGGTCTCTGCGCACAGCGTCTGGTCTCTGCTCTGCTGGTCTGGTCTGACACTGCTCCTGGCCCGGCTCCTGGATCTCTGGGTACAGCGTCTGTGCACAGCTCCTGGATCTTTCTGCACAGCTTTCTCTGGACACAGCGCTGATCTGCACGGCTCCTGGATGCTGCTACCGCTGTTAGGTTTGCTGGATGCTGAGGCCTGCTGAGAAGAGTTCTCAGTTTGTGGGTTTAGGCCCTTGCTTTGAGTTCTGAATCAAGTTCTTAGGAGTTTTAAAGTCAGTGTTGGATCTGGTATCGTCTGGATGTTGTGTGGTCCGGCAGAGCGCATTACAGCAACTGGATTTGAATGTCCTTTCTAGCTTCCAGTGGCTCTTTTTATGTCTTTTGAAAGTGGGTGTGTGTGCGGCATCACTAGCCAGCCCCTCTCTCAACTGCCCATTGGTCAAGCTTTCCGCACTGCTTGGATTGGGGGAAGGAAATGTGTGTCATGGTGATGCTGTTTTATGGTCTGCAGAAAGGATACTCCCCTGTCAAATTGCACACAAATCTATATTTGACCCAAATACATATTTGCACAGGTACACATTTGTTTAAAATTACATGGACCCATCACATATTACATGAGGTATACTCTGTTCAAACTCTGCTCTTCCTGGGGGCTTGCATTCAGAAATGTCAACATTTTGTGCTTTTTAGTGTGTTTTGCAACCTCGGATTTTTCTCCAGATTTATACACATGTACACCCCCCTCCCACACATATCTCAGTAACTTTCCAGGTCGCTAGCTTAAACACAGAGTATGTGGTGTCAATAAATAGCGGGGTTTTGCCCCCGAACATCACACAAATTCCCAACGCGTCTTAAAACGTGCACAGAAAAATCACAAGAATTATGGTATCATTTAAATAATTTTGACAAGTCCGCACTGTGAGTTATACATCTTTCTTAGAATCATATTCTGGCCAACAGGGGTGTGTCTTTTCAGGTCACATGGTGTAGAAACCAGTTTATCCAGTTTCTGCCAAGCTCAGAGACCCTGCCCCTCCCAGCTTCTGCCAAGAGGAAGATATTTTACGGTCCCCCCAATAAACCATCTACCTGAGTCAAGGCAGGGCTTTGTCCAAAAGGAAGCCATATACGACCACCCCAATAAACCATCTGCCTGGGCCCTTTCTTTAGTTTCTTGCAATCCCCTGGTAATTCAATCAGAGAGTGTGTGACCTCCTTTTGGCAGGAGCAACAGAATGCAGCCAGGCCTGGGAATGCATTTGTTGGGCAAGCCCCCACTCCTGTCGGGGGTAGCTGTCTGGCAAAATTCCAGTTTCCTTAAGCCAGTTTTCAGATAAAATGTCACTTTTTGTTCCCCAGTTTAAGTCAAGACAATTTTTACAAATGCAGCTAGAATGCTGGTTCTAAGTTCAAGACTATGACATTTTAACAGTTACAAACTATGTGACACTCAAAAGTAGGTCACTCAGTTAATTTAAACATTTTCGATTTTTGGTAGTTTTAAATCCAGTTTCAGTTAGGCTGCTGCAGACCTGCAGAGCTCAGCCAGTCTTGTTATGAACATTGTTTTGGGGCTCTTCAACTTCCCAGATTTTGTATGCACTCATACTTCATTCTGCCAGATGTCTGCTGGTGTTCAGTGAGATTTTTGGATATGTTGCAATGTTTGAAATAGGCATTTTGAGCTGGCATTCAGGGAAACAAAAGGTGATTTTAAAGTGCGGTTTTTCCTTTGGCACACATTCCACTCCTGGCACCCTGGCCCATCATGCTCGCACTGGTGGGTGGCAAGTTAGGCAGCCATTTTGGTGTGCGCACAAACTGCGTGGTTCTCCTGGATTTTGGCGCACATGTGGGCTTTTTGGCCATCTTGGATTTTCTAAGCCCACAGCACCAAATGTTGCAGCATGATAGCTCAAACGTGGGTCAGGACCCCCAACACCTGTTATCATGTGTTCTTTGCTCTTCTGCCCTTTCTTCTTTCTTTTACTGTTCCTCGTGATATGTCTGTTGCAGCCCGTGCCTGCTCTTTCTCTTGTGCTCATTTTCTTTCAATTGTTTCTCTTGTTCCCTGTCTTTTTTTATCCTGTTTGTCCTGATCTTCCCTTTGCCTAACTTCCTCAATACTTTTGCCATCGAACTTGAGCAATATCTCTCCACCCATTCATTTGTTCTATACTAGCATTACCTCGACAGCTTTATCCTTTTCTCCTTTCCATCTCTTAATCTCTCATTCTATATCTAGGGTCACATTTTGTTGTTCGCTTTTCTCCTCCCTGTCTTGTAAGACCTTAAAGATCTCCTCTATTCTCTTACTTTCCTCTGGGCTAGCGTCACTGCTGTAAGCAGGCAGTTCATGTATTGGATTACTATATCCTGTTTGCCGCCTTCTGTTCCCTTAATGGATACAATTCTACATCTTCTGTACTATAACCATTTAGTTCGGGCAAGGTGAGGGGAGCAGAAGGCTCAGAACCTTTCTCCCTACACTGATTAAGCATTCAATCCTCAGGAGCTGGTTCTCTCTGTTCCTCCTGGTACATCTTCCAAAGCTCCGTAGCGTGCAAGTATGTGGTCATGTGTTGCAAAACCGCCATTTGATAGTGATCCCCCTTGTGGCCATGGCATGATCATTTTATCTGATGTGCCCTTTACCCACTCCGCACTATACTGCCTGAGCTTGGGTGCATGTTTTGCCAGTGTCTTGCAGAGGTGCGTCGGTAGGGTAACATCCCCCATTGTGAATAGTCTCAATTGACTGTCAATACTTAGTGTTAGTCACACAAATACGTTTCAGTAAAAACAATAAATATGAGCACGCTCCAACAGTCGCTGCTCACAGCCTCTCCTTCTCAATTATCTCAGCCTATCTTTTCAGTCGACGCTGACAATGACAAAAAAATACATGAAGAACAAGAGGGGGCGAGGCGCTCACTCCAGTTCCCAGCCAATATACTACCTGAAACAAAAAATACTGGGTTAAAACCCAAAAGTGTCCAATACATTCACAGGGTTGAATCCCAACTGCTACCAAAATATTCATAGGGTTGAATCCCGTCAGCTGCATTTGTAATGCTGTTCTCCATGTTCACAGTGTTGAATCCTTTCAGCTATATTTGCACTGCTGTTCTCCTTGTAGTGCTTTTGTGTCTCCAACACTCATTAGGGAGGCTGTGTTGCCTATCTTTCCAGGTGATTCCAATATAATTGCTATTGCAGTCTCTAAGGATTATGGTAGCTGTAGTGAAACTATTTTAACAATTCAGGTTACCAGGAAATGACTCCCCTTCAGAAGCACACATCTTACCCTTAATAAGGGGAGGGGGAAAAATCATAATTATGGCTCTCCAATGTGGGTGGTAATTGGGATTTAACCCTGTGAATATTTTTGACACTTTGGGATTTAACCCTGTGATTGTTTTTGGACACTTGTTCAGGTAATATATTGGCCAGGAATTGGAGTGCGAGCCTCGGCCCTGCGTTTATGAACATTTACCTTGTGGAGATCCGTACTCCAGAGGCTGCAGCACCAGGGTTATTTTGCCCTACACTGGGGAGCCATTATCATGGTCCCCCCCTACTAAGGGTATGATGTGTGTGTTGGAGGGGAGACTTTCACTGGTCACCTGAATTGTTTAAATGGGTTCACTACATTGACCATAATTCCTAGAGACTGCAACTGCATTTATTTTGGTTTCACCTGAATTGAATGGCAACTCAGCCTCCCTGATCAGTATTGCAGATACGAAAGTGCTTGGATCAGTACAACAGTGCAAGAAGGGAATCAACCCTGTGAACTATTGGGCAGCAAATTGGGATTTAACCTGTGAATATTTTGGACACTTTGGGATTTAACCCTGTGAATTTTTTGGCCACTTGGAGGAGCACAACAGTGCACAATGGGAATCAACCATGTGAACTATTGGGCAGTAATTGGGATTCAACCCTGTAAATTTTTTGGACACTTTGGGATTTAACCCTGTGACTGTTTTTGGACACTTGTTAAGGTAATATATTAGCCCGGAATTGGAGTGCGTGCCTCGCCCCTGCTTTTTTTAACATTTAACTTGTGGCGATCCGGACTCCAGAGGCTGCAGCACCAGGGTTATTTTGCTCTACACTGAAGAGCCAAAATCATGGTTTTCGCCCCTCCCCCTACTAAGGGTATGATGTGTGTGTTGGAGGGGAGACTTTCACTGGTACCTGAATTGTTTAAATGGGTTCACTACATTGACCATAATTCCTAGAGACTGCAACAGCATTTATATTGGTTTCACCTGAATTGAATGGCAACTCAGCCTCCCTGATGAGTATTGCATATAAGAAAGTGCTTGGAGGAGTACAACAGTGCAAGAAGGGAATCAACCCTGTGAACTATTGGGCAGTAATTGGGATTTAACCCTGTGAATATTTTGGACACTTTGGCATTTAACCCTGTGATTGTTTTTGGACACTTGCTCAGGTAATATATTGGCCAGGAATTGGAGTGCGTGCCTCGCCCCGGCATTACTGACAAAAAAATAGGTAACAACCTTTTTCTCTTCCTTAACTTCACAATTTACTCTTCTCACTTCTTGACACTTCTTTTCAATTTCAGAATACACAAAGAGACAGATTAGTCAACTTTACATATATCTCATCATGATACTCCTTTTCTCTTAGCCCCTAAAATACTCTGATGGAGTTTGAGTCATTCCCTATCATAAACTTATTTATGTTCTGCCTAAGTACTCAGTTGGGTTTTGAAATGAATCCTTCTAAAGCTCCTTGAGCAAGGACACTGGGCTTTACAGAATGCTCCTCATTCAAACACTTCTCATCATATACTAAACAAACCCCTGTTACTTTTCTATATTACCACAATCCCCATTCCCTTATTTTACCAGTCCCCTCAATCTACTCACCATTGGTTTTTTGGCTCAAGATCCTCGGTATCGACCCCTCCTCCAATCGGCCACCATCCCATTCAGTCTACTCAGCGCCTGAGGAAACCAGGGGGGTTTTCATGAAAGGGGGACCCGTCCCACCTGTATCAATTTTCTTGCAAGAATGCTATATCGGCTGCTCTCCACAGGAAAACTCGCGATCCTCCAACTGGATCGCGGAGGGTGTCTGACTCTCTGAAAAACTCTAAAGTCCTAATAACCGACGAATCTTAACAATCCTCTGCTACCAAGTGAACCCGTAGGCCCTTTAAGATGAGGTAACAGTAGCTGAGATGGATGGGGATGCAGATCTTACTCTAACATCAATAATCAGACCAACTCAACTGTTTTAATTGCAATGTATAAAACAGGCAGTACAACGGACACCACACAAGTATTCTCTCTCAAGAGTTCTCAAAACATTTCATAAAAAATTACATTTATATAGTACAGATTTGTCATCACTAACGTCATACTATGTGGCAAAATAAGCAAAACCTACAGGGTTTGTGATAGGCTTAAAGAGAACATCTATGTATGCTTTCTATGAAGCACTGAACTGTGATTGGGTCTCTAAGGTCAGGTGGACAACTATGCCTACCCCTAGTGCAAGTCATCTTATGTTTCATACTAATACACAATGTTTCATTGGCTTTCAAACTATAGAGCTATCTGCTACCTGGCCCACTACAATTGGTTGGCACGCTTGTACCCTTCTGAAATATTCAACTCACTAGTAGCACAAAAGCGTGTACCCCAGGTGCTGGAGGGTTGGCTTGGTCATGCCTCCCCACCCAATTAGCCCAACATCCATCATCACTCCTACTGTCTGTCATTCAATTAGTTCTTTGAACTGAGCCTTGCAAAGGATCACTGTGCCTGAGAATAAAAGGGAGTGTGAGCATGGCCTTATCTTGTGGTCTCGGTTTAGCTCACCCAAAGTCTATTTTCATCTGACCATGTGTCAGGAGACCAGGTTTTGAAGTCCTTCGTTGTACTTAATACTATTAAATTAATAAAAACCTGGTGCTTCTAGTGTTTTTCCATTACACCTCAACAGGAGCCCGTCTTGCTTCCCACGTTCATTGTATCAGCTCGAATAGATAACTAGTTTCTTGGCTGCCCCAACCCTTGACACTGGGCCCGACAAGCCTTGTCGAATGTTCCTTCGCTGTCAGCTGTTTTATTCTAGTGCACCACACTTTCAGCCCTTCTATTCATGGGGTCAGAGTTTTCTAAAATGCGTCGTGGAATATCCAGATTCTATACAAACTCATGTATATATTGGTGGCACCGCCTGCAGTCTATTCACTACGCATAGCAGCCTTATGATTACTTTGTCTACTTGCGTTACTGCATCTGTACATTTGTAAAATGGCTTTGCATTTCCTTCAGTGCTTCTCTGCACGTGCAATTTTCATTTTGCTCATGAAATGTTGCTCAAATCTTTACTTCACAATCATATTCTATAAGGTCTATGTACTTAGAATCATACTCCTCATACTATTATATGCTCTACCAATGTAGAGTTGTTCAGATGTATATATACCAATGCTTGATAATAGTGACTACCCTAAAGCAACTACAACAGATACAGATAGTCACATCCCCCCTACTACAACTCCTAACAATTGGCTCTCTACCCGCCTCCCCCTCACCTTCAATTACCTACACTCCCCACACTGGCTGTCTAATAATGTACAGCTAGATACCACTATAAGTAGGAGCTCTATTCATAGCCTTCACCCCACACCCCTGACCCATCACCTCACCCATCCAACTAATGGCCCATGCCCACCCCCATTAGAAACTCGAGACTCCATCTAAACTCCACGAACTACCAATCAAGTCTACCTAAACCAACCATACCCAAACCAACAGTAACATTACTATGAAAACTCCCACTCATTTATTTATTTATTTATTCATTTGTATAGCGCTAAAGCCCACAGGCATCAGAGCGCATTCCAAAGAGACAGGACATAAAAATGCAGAAAACGGGACAACATTGTGGACGGAAAAGGGTCATTTCACGGTATTAAGGGTTGTCGTAATTCAAAGATTTATTTGAATAACAATGTTTTAAGTTTCTTTCTAAATTGGATAGAGTTGGTTTCTTGCTTCAGAGACATGGGTAGTTTGTTCCATTTTTGGGTGCATCTGGTCGGAAAAGCCTTGCCTAGGCCATTCTGCTTTTTCGTTGAGATAGTGTGAAGCAGGCCTTTGTTGGATGATCTTAGACATCTGGTTGGTACGTGCCACTTAAACTGTTTATTTAGGTATGCTGGGGCTTTACCAAATAGGCATCGATGGACCATGGTGAGAGACTTGAAGATAATTCTCTCTTTCATGGCCAGCCAGTGTAGATCTTTTCTGTCGCCTGTGATGTGTTCCCTTCTTGACCTGCCTGTGATTGTCCTGATGGCATTGTTTTGGATCACCTGGCATTGTTTCAGACATTTACTGTTAGCTCCCAGGAGCAAGGAGTTGCCGTAATCAAGTCTGGATAGTATTGTTGCTCTGGCTATGGTGGTATTATTCTTCTGATCGAGCAAAGGCCTGATTTTTTTCAAGAGTTTTTGATGGTACTGGCAATTTCTTTTTAACTAAGCTGTCTGTGCCTCTGCTCCTAGGGAGGCTTCAAGGTAGACTCCTAGAGTCTTCACTTTCTCAGATATTGGAATTTGGGTGTTTTTGATATTGAATGAAGAGTATGATGAGTTCCGTTTTTTCTGGCATGTGGGGACCAAAAATCATTAGCTCAGTCTTGGTGCTGTTTCGGCACATCCAGTTGTCTTTCATTCAACTTTCGACGATGTTATATATGGTTGCTACTTTGTCGCTGTCTTGTTTATAGTCTCCACTAAGCTCGAAGACCAGCTGGGTGTCGTCGGCGAAGTTAGTGAAAAATATTCCCATTTGGGACAGCATGGTACATAGGCAACGCATATACAAGTTGAATAGTAGTGGGGAGAAGTTAGCTCCCTGAGGGACTCCACAGTCCACTGGTTTGGTGTTGGAGGCCTTATTTCCCCAGACAATCATGGATTGCCTGTCATGTAGAAAAGAGGCTATCCACTCAGTTGCCTCTACTGAGCAATTTCCTGAGATTTCTAGGGCTTCTCAGAGTCTTGTATGATCAAGCAGATCAAAGGCTGCTGAGAGGTCTAATAAAATCAGTAAGCCTGATTTGCCCTTATCTAAAATGGTTAGCATCTCGGTCTGAAGATCTAAGAAAGCCGATTCGGTGCGATGACTGGTCCTGAAGCCGGACTTTTGGGGGTGTAGTAGGTTATTCTCGTCCACGTAGCTTTGGAGCTGTTCGGTGGCTACTTTATCTAGTATTTTCAACAGAAAGTTACAGTTTGTTATAGGTCTTAAATTAGCAGGATCCTGTTGGTCTAGTTCTGGGTTCTTAGGTATAGGAGTGACCGTGACTGTTTTGATTATGGTGGGTACAGTTTGGTCCCTAAAGGATGCATTAACCATTCTTCTAAAGAATGGAGCAAAGATGTCAGGGTTTTCTAGGATAGGTTTTGGTGATAATACGTTTTCCGCGCATGAAGTGCATCTCATGTTAGAGAGCGTTTTCTTCATTTCTTCAAGCGTTATAGGCCTGAATTGAAATTTAGGATATTCTAAATCAATCTTCTTTCCGATTGGTTTATTCGTAGTCGGTGTGCTGTTGGTCTGACAATTAAGAATGGTCTCTCTGGCTTTAATGATTTTGTTATGGAAGGCGATTTGGACTTTCTCACAGTCTGTTTCTGTGGGCTGGAAAGGTGGGGTAAGTGCCTTAGGTTTGTCTATAGATTTAAGAATCTGAAAAAGCTTTCCTGTGGTGTTAGCCGCTGTGCTAATAAGCTTGTTGTAATGATTTTTCTTAAGGTCGATGCGTTTGGTTTTATACCTACGGTCGACATTCTTCCAATTCATTTTATTTATTTCTGTGGGTTCTTTTAACCATTTCCTTTCTAGATTCCGTTTTTCTTTTTTCGGGTCAATAGCTTCAGCATTGAACCATTTCTGGTGATTTGTGTTTGGCCTAACCTTTTTATTTTTTATGGGGGCTTGGAGATCGAGTAGTTTTTTCATTCCTTGGTTGCCTCATAACAAAAAACCACACCCTTCCACCCCTCCTATCCTCTCAAACACAATGTGCCTCGCTCTCTCGCCTACTATACTTACTGCCACCACCCTCCCCCACACAAAAAAATCCTCGAAAAACCCAAAGGTTGTCACCAAACGCCCTGACATTAAAGGTACCCTAATTAATGCCAGATCCCTAGTAGCACACCCCACAGAAATATCAGACCTGAACATTGGTGAGGATTATGACTTCCTTGCTTTCACTGAATCCTGGCTCCATTCTGCCACTGTTCCTGCCCTCCTCTTAGCTATACCGGACAACTATGAAATCATTAGAGCATACAGAACCAACACCATAGGTGGAGGTATCGCTCTCATTGCCAAATCCAAGCTAGCCATGAGAATTGCACCTTCCCCTGCTATGAGCTCATGTGAACTACTTTCACTTAAACTCCCCTTCTCTGACAACGACCCTTCCAATTTGTCTTATTTACAGACCACCTGTTCCCATTCGGTCATTTGAAGAGGACCTTCCCGCCCTCCTCTCTGAGAACACCAAATTGACTTCCCAAATAATCCTGTTTGGAGATTTTAAATTAGGATCTAATGACCCCAATGATCACCAAGACTTGGCCATTGCCAACATATTAACTGAACACAGGTCCATACAAAGAGTGACCCAAGCTACTCACGTCAAAGGGAGAACCCTTGACTGGGCTGCAGACAATGACTGCATCACTTCTATCATATCAATAACTCTCCTAATCTGGACCGATCATTATCGGATATCATTCACTATGCCAGCCTCCACCCCTAAACCGAAGGTTATCCCTATTGCAGCATCCCTCCCCACAAGGAATAAAAATAACATAACTGCAGATAAGATTATTCCATTTATCTTGCTGACTCTTGACCTACTCCCTAACTCAACTAGTCCAGACAATCTTACTCATGCTTATAATGATGCCATGGCAAAAGCCCTTGATACAATTGAGCCACTTAAGTTACAGAAAAGTAAACCAAAAACCCATTTAAACTCTTGGTGTATGCCCTATCTAAAAACTTTGAGAAAGGAAAAAAGGAATGTTGAAGCCCTATGGAAAGTCAGCCCTACTGATGAAAATAAAACCAACTTGACAAACTTAACATCCCTTTACAAAAAATTAATTATACAAGCCAAACAAGAGGTTTATAATGAGACGATCAATAAAGCTAGCTCAAACACTAGAGAATTATTTACCATCCTTAGAGAACTAGAAGCTTCCATTCCACAGACAGATGACTGTCTCAAGGACAAGCCTTGGTGCACTAGTGTACAGAATGTTCTTTACAAAATAAAATGTCCCTACTCCAAAGTAAAATTGCTGACAAAAATGCCACTCTAACTAGCATAGACAAACCTAGCATTACTATAGCTGACACCAATAAACCCAGCAACCAATTTACATTCTCCCAAGTCTCAATTTACGAGGTTGAAAAAGTCATTCCCTCACTCAAACCATCCACTTGCAAAGGAGATAGCTGTCCGGCACAGATCATCAAAGACGCAGCCAGAGACCTCTCGCCTTTCATAACCAAACTCATCATTTCCTCATTCACTTCTGGTACCGTCCCCTGCAGCTTAAAAGAATTGTGGGTCTTACCCCTCCTGAAAAAACAGACCCTAGATCCCTCTATCCCGACAAATGATAGGCCCATCACCACTGTGCCTTTTCTACTAAAGAGTTTCGATAAAGTGGCCTGGACCCAAATTCAGTATTACTTAGAATCTAACCACCTCCTCGGAGTCCAAAAATCAGGCTTCAGACCCCAGCACGGCACTGAGACAGCACTAACAGACCTAAAAACACAGATCGACTAACTAAAAGACAGGGGAAAAACAGCCCTGCTGCTACTCCTTGACCTCTCGGCTGTGTTTGACTTGTTGGACCACCAAGTTCTTTGCAACCATCTGTCCTCAGCAACGCACTTCTCACTCAGCGCCATTACCTGGATTAAATCCTTCCTCAATAATAGGACCATGCGAGTCTTCTCACCACTTGCAGCAGCTGACCCAAAACCTATAACCTGCGGGGTTCCACAAAGTCTGTGTTTCCCCCCTACACTGCATAATATATTCACAAAGCCACGGTTTGATGACCTAGATCATCTGGGTGTCACCTACACTAACTATGAAGATGACACCCAGATCCTCATACCCCTTTTGGGCGAGTATGAAAGGGACCTGGCTTTGGTGAATAAAATATACCTCATCATTCACGCATGGATGGCCACACACGGCCTATGCCTGAATGATGACAAGACCGAGCTGCTATTACTTGGCTCCACATCCAGCCTCAATAAACTAGGCCAGAACTATACCATCTTCAACATTGATGGCAACTCTATCAATGTGGCAAAAGTAGTAAAAACCTTATGCTTTTACCTAGACTCCAGCCTCACACTCAATAAACATGTCAGCTTCTTGGTGTTCGCTACAGCCTACACATGTAAGCTGATCAGAGCATGTAGGCCATTCTTATCAAATTAAAGTTGCACCACCCTAGCGAGAACACTTATCTTATCCAAGCTGGATTATTGTAACACTCTCTATTTAGGGGCCAAAAAATACCTCATCAATAAGATCGAAACCCTACAAAACAATGTCATAAGAGCCGCTCTTGGTATACCCAAGAGAGAACACATTTCACATCTGAGAAGACAGACCAAATGACTCAACACTAAAGATAAAATCATGCTTAAAACCCTATCCCTTATGCATAAATGCCTCAACCATGCAGCCGCCTCTTACCTTTCTGAGAGAATGAACAAACACTTGTCGACCCGCCCTATCAGGACCATCAATTCAGAACACCTAGTGGTTCCCAGATTCGAGCTAAAGAAGTCAGGTGGAACTAGCTTCCCGCTCATGGCAGACCAGGCTTGGAACGACCTTCCCCAACCTTTGAGAGCTGACCAACTCTTCTACACATTCAGACGTAACATTATAAACTGGCTTATCACTAACGATACCCATGGCCAGCCCTAGCCATATATACAACACATTGGAATCTAGAGTGCTCTGCTCTGACCCTTAGGCTACCTATGAAGCTTCTCCTTCATTTTGTATATTTGTATATATATATATATATATACATATTCCTGCATAAGTGATTATTGTATATCATCTGCAGTTTTTACTTTTTCGTGCCATCAATCCCATTCTATGTAATGCTATAGGTAAGTTGAAACTATTCTTTACTGTTTGCTTTTATTACAATAACCTCCTTTCCTAGTAATGTTGTAACTAAGCTGAAAATATTCCAGTAACTTACCATGTAAAGGCGTCCAGTTACCTCCGGGTCGGGTGCGCCATATAAATAATAATCAAACAAACAAACAAACTCTCTTCATTGGCATCTCTTCTGGGTGCATCATTTCTGTTTCATGTGATGTCACCAGTCTTCTCTTTCACCCATCTTCACACTTCTTCTGGAATTTCCTTCAGAAGACTGCCATTTCCTTGTGGATACATCATATAGGGTTTTATCAATGGATACCTTGTTTCAAGGACTCTTCGCGGTATAGGTACCATCATTGGCTTTGCACATGTCACAATTTCCGGTTGCAAACATATAGGTAAAATAGGGGCAGGGCTTCTGGTAGAGGGACTTGGATCCTGCTCTAGAGCTTTCTCACTACTTCCCGCCCCCTTACCACCGTCATAGTCAGAGAAGAGCAGTACATGGGACCCACTGTGTTGTTCCCATACCACATTGAATGTATGAGAGAAGTTATGGACTCAGACAGTCATTCAGAATGTACAACGTTTAATGGTTGAGTGGGCACTGCTTCTCAATTCATTTACTTAATCTCAAACTCTCCTTGTCGTTCAACAAAAAACATTTCTAGTCATGCATGGGGTGCAGCTCACCAATATGTGCCACTGTGTCAGGCACAGTAAATATATGTAGGAAAGAAAGACCAAGGCTAGTTAACCATCGGTATGGCCCACACACCCTCTTACCCAATCAGGGTTGATATTATTCATACAATCATTTTAATGATTCATTAACACACTTATTCTTCAACTTGCTCAAAATATTTTTTTTTTTGAATTTTTCAGAAATCAGAAGATTCTTGTTTAGCAAATGTGAATATATGGCCAATGCATTTCAGACATTGTGTCCTTTATCAGGGCCTTGGCTGATTATAGTAGTTTTCAGCACAATAATATCCATTAAGGATCAAGTTATGAATATGTATACATTTCCACAAAATTTCATTCATAACAGTTATATGCATATATATTCCAAAACACAACAGCAGAACCAGAATTTTGAGGGCACAGACAAGAAAAACATGTAACAAAGAAAGAAGAGACATATGGAATGTAATTCAAGTGAGTCCATCATTCTAAATGTGTGCCTTATTTATCTTTAATGAGATGCATGGACCATTGTGACTCTGCTAAGCACCACACTTAAACAGACTGTTATTTTTGGTGCTGATACATTATTCCAGGGACCATAACCCATGTACCTCTATCTGTGCTCAAATGAAATATGTTTTTTGGCTGCCGTTATTTGGTTGATAAGCCAAGTCTAACATCTTCATTTTGATCCCGAAATGTTGCTCAACTTCGACACCTCCTCTTCAAGTCTTATAGAATGTTTATGTTTCTTCTTCATATGACGTCACCAGTCTTCTTTCACCTTCATGTTCATACTTATTCCGGGACTCTCTCCAGAAGACCATTACTTCTTTGTGAATCTGTTGGCAGCCTTCATGACCATCAGTCTGGCTTCAGAGCTGCCAGAAGCACGGAAAATGCTCTCCTGAACATCCGTGAGGACCTGCTCTCGAACCCTGACTCTAACATTCCATGTGTTCTCATTTTGCTTGATCTCTCTTCTGCCTTTGATACTGTCAACCATACCATCCTGCTCAACCGTCTCCGTGATA
This sequence comes from Ambystoma mexicanum, assembly GCF_040938575.1. Taxonomy (NCBI): domain Eukaryota; kingdom Metazoa; phylum Chordata; class Amphibia; order Caudata; family Ambystomatidae; genus Ambystoma; species Ambystoma mexicanum. Next base: position 844,997,206 of record NC_090929.1, on the reverse strand, counting down.
ACCTGGGTATCACTGGTCAGGCTCTGGCTTGACTGACCTCTTTCCTCTCAAATCGACCCTCCGAGGTCCAACTGGGGTCTTTCCTGTCTGACATCTTTTTCTCTACCTGTGGTGTCCCCCAGGGTTCTAACCTCTCTCCCTGGCTGTTCAACCAGTATCTGGCACTTCTCGCCCACCGCTTTGCTGCTCTCTGCCCCAACTTTCAGTGCTATGTGGATGATACCCAGCTCATTTTCAGGCTACCCTCGGCCTCGTCTTCTCCTTCCCTCATCTCTGACTGTCTTTCTGCTATCCAGAAATGGTGTGCCGCCAACGATCTCTGCCTTAATGCCAGTAAGACCGAGATTTTACTCATCGGCACACCCACTCCCTCCTTCCCTGCAGCTCTCTGGCAGGCGTCTCTTGGCCCTCTTCCTGCTCCTACCTGCAAGGCAAAAAACCTCGGGGTCATCTTCGACTCTCCTTCACTCCTCACATTTCTGACGTTTCTAAGAAGTCACACTACCAGCTGCACCTCCTCAGAGGTATCCTTCATTTCCTCTCCTTCCCCCAGAAGCTCACTGTCTCCAAAGCCCTGGTTCTCTCAAACCTGGACTACTGTAACAGCCTCTATCTAAATCTTCCTGCCTCTACTCTCGGCCCTCTGCAACTCATCCAGAACAGGACTGCGAGACTTGTCCTTGGCCTCAAGCACAGGGACCGTATCTCTCCAGGACTGAAATTGCTACACTGGCTCCCTGTGGCTGCGAGGATTAAGTTCAAAACCCTCTGCATTGTCCACAAGGCCTTCTGGGGCCTGGGGGCAAAATACCTTCAACTCTCCCTTCCTAAATATCTTCCTTCTCGAGCACTTCGCTCATCGCCTCCAACTCCCTCAGGGTTAGCCGCTTCTCCAAGGAACAAGTTGGGGGGAGATCTCTCTCAGCAGCAGGGGCCTCCTTCTGGAACAGCCTTCCTGCCTCCCTGAAACTTGAGGAGAACAATCTCCGGTTCCGGAAGCACCTCAAAACCTTCCTCTTTGCTTCTGCTTTCTCTCCCGCTCGCCCCTGCTAAATCACTGAAACTGTACTGAATCAGCAACTGGGCCACTCACCAATCTCGGTCCTTGGCCCAGCCACTCTCCCCTGCACTGCCTTCCTGGCAACCCCTGCACTGCGGGACTGTCTCTGTATCCCTACAGCCCCCCTTCCCAGCACTTGTCTGCACTTATCTTGCACTTGCCACCAGCTGGCCCTTATTATTTATCTTGTTTGTTACTAACCCTGTACTGAACTTTCCCCTCTCCCTTTCCCCCTCACACTTTTCCCGTCCCCCCTACCCATGCACTTGCGCGATCTGAATGACACCTGGCCTAGTAGGATCATTGTCTGTCTCCCCTTGTTCCCCCCTCCCTGCCTCGTCGCGCCTTGAAACACTTGTGTATATGTGCGTTACAAATGCCATATCATATCATATCATATCAGCATAAGGTTTTCTCAGTGGATACCTTGTCTCAAGAATTATTTGTGGTATAGGCATCCTCACTGGTACAGCAAGTGTAGCAACTTATGGTTTCCACCATATAAGCAACATGGGGATGGAGCATTTAGTAGGGGTATTTGGCTCTTCCTCTACACTCCCCCCACTGGGCGCACTGGGCGATTCATCAACCACTCTCTCATCAGTCTTGACATCTAGACATCCTCGTCTGAAGAAGTGCTTCTTTGGATATCCATATCTTTATGACTCCTTTCAGGCATCCTGATATTTCCACATGCTCCAGGTCATCAGACTGCATTGTCCATTGGGACTGCAGTAGATCCATCTTCCCACATACTTCTTGTGTTTCCTCAGGTGCGTGAATACTGGCCTTTAGGTAGTCTCTTATTTCTTCGTCTGTCAGCACTTTAGGTTTGAATCCTGATTCAACCTCAATCACGATCCTCATTCCTTCTACTTTCTTCGCAGTCTTCTTGCATTGTGTGATTATTATCCTGATCACACAGAATCCAAACATGATCATCACCAACAGGGCTCCGAGGCACTTGAAAATGTTTACCATCCATTGTGGAAACCAGGAGAAAATTGATTCAAACAAGCTGTCATTAGCAAATGTATTCCACTTCGTCTTCCATCTTCACGTGTAGGTTTGTCAGCATCGTTATGGCCTCTGTCAAGGTATCATTCTCGTTGTCGTGAGAAGGTATAATTGTGCAACATGATTCTCCATTTTTGGCACAAACACCACCATGCATATCTGTAATCATATCCAACACATATCTGTTCTGAAGAGTCATCAGACGTATAGCTCTTAGCTCCAGCCTTGATAGCATTAAATCCCTTTATGGTGGTGTTGATCATCTGTAGAAGCACCCATCTGGTTATCTGTAACCATTTGGTACTTGCCATTGTCTGGATCCCCGGCATAAAGATAACATTAACAATGGAAGCAGTCTTGCTGAACAATCTGTGTTCATATGGAATGGCATCAAAGGCCTCTATTGACTTGGCTGAGAAATAATGTGCTCTCTTCAATCGATCAAGGAGTTCAGCAGATCCCTTCTTCCTCTGGTGGGAATCTGCTTTAGGAAACTTGTCAATGTTAAGATCACTCTTTGGGATCACCATTGTTGCAACGTGAACAATCACTATGAAACTTAGTCCTCCCTAGTGTCTGGGCAGCTTCATGTATACTCTGGATCCACAGGACCAGTAGTGATCCAATATCACCACTGTCCCATCTTTCATTCCTGGCACATCAAAGATGTGTCCCCATTGTTGATTCTCTCCAACTTTTCTCATGCCATTGTTTCTGAATAGCTCTGCAATAGCCAAAGGCACTATCTGCTATAGGCGTACTTTGCCTCGGCCAGAGAGGTTTACATCCATTTTCCACTTGTTCGATAACTTGCTTATGATGACCAGTAACTGCCACAACTCTGCACACGACTATGCCTTCTTTCCAGCCATCTGGAGCAAATACTGTTCCCCAGATTCCCATCTGGCCTCTTTCCTTCCAGCTTCAAACTTCTTCATCAGTTTTCTTTGGCAATTGAGCTTCCTGTTTATTTCCCATCCAATTCCAGCTCCCTTCATTCCAGGTTGTTCATATCTTATCACATGATTTCTGGTGTGTGCTCTTTCTCTTGTCTTCGAATCTTGGACATAATCATCTTCATCTGGGGCTAGCCATTGTGTCACCCATACCAAGGATGCCGTTCGACCCTGGAACTGACCTCTTGTATGACAGAGTGCAAGGTGAGGTAGGCAATGAGTTCTTTAGACATCTATATCAATAGCTATGAATGTTTTAGACCTTCCCATAGCATAAGGCAGGAGTGCACATTCATAGCAATCCTCTTTAGACTTACTTGTTCACACTTCTTTCATGTGATGGTACCACATGTTATTCCCCATATGTGCTGTACTGTCTAAATAATCATTTAATTCATAATCATCCTCTTTTTCACTTATCTTAAATCTCTTATTTGGTAAATCATTTTGTACATAATGATCATGAAGTAAATCAAACACAGACCTCCCTCCAAAGGGAAGCCTAGGGTCACTTGTCATAGCCATGGTACCGCCACATGTGCTGCTGGAGTAGGAACAATCATATATGGCATTGGCCCCAATACAGTGTCTAGTTCTGCAAAGGTAACTGGAATGGGGAGGATTAACGGGACTCCTTCCCTTTTGGAACCATGAAAGTAAACAGTGTGGATTAGTGTAAACAGAAAAATGATAATGGATGCTGAAAAGGCATAAATTATGCACCAATGCATTAGGCTCCACCATCAGTGTCTCTCCACATGTCGTTGACTCTGTTCAATGTCTGGACCTGCAATATGTTCAATATACCACATTTTTGCCTGTAATCACTTTTAAGGAAGGAGAAACTCTTTTTACCCAGGCAAAGTTATCAGGTGTTCAAGAAGCTGCCTGATTTGCTCTATAATCTCCACAAGTAACCGACTGATTGCAGGACGATTTATAGGATTTTGTATAAACATATAAGTGTTATTGTTGCGCCAAACAAGATAAGGGTGAACTTAAAGTAAATAGTAAATGATCATTTCAAGTAGTTTGAGGGCATCGTTGTTATACAGGACCATTTGTGTGTCCGAAGTGATGCTCAAGTAACTGTCTGATTTGTTCTATTTTTGCTTCCAATAATCGTCTGATCGCTGGGCTATTTTTAGGATATTGGATAAAAGTATGCACATCAGTGCTGCGCGCAACAAAAGCAGGGTAAGCTCGGAGTATATATATGAAGACAGCAAGAAGTAGTCTCTGTATTTCAACATCTGACAGCACCATGGGCACCTCCAATGAGAAACTCAGTGAGTAAAGAAGCAGGGAACTGCTCCCTCTTCCAGTCGTCAAAAATGAAGTGTAAATCGGGCATTTTTCATTCACTTCATCACTCCAAAGTCAAATGTCAACAAACTCCTGTGGCTCATGAACAGTAGCTTTCTCACTTCCCAGTGTACTATCTGTAAGGAGTGTTTCAGAGGAGCCAGAGTACAAATGAGCATGTTTGTCTATCTACTGGATAGTCTTTGCATCCTTCTTCCTCATCATTGATCGAGTCTGCACAAGCTGAACTTCTTCTTCCTGACTTGCTTCTGAATGGGTTGGGGGTGTGACAGTCTTTCCAATGTAGATTTTCACATCTCATAAATGTATCCAAGCTTGTCTCCCTTGTACTTTAATTGCTGCGGGGGTAACATCTTCCACAACGAGAGGGCCATTAAATCTGGGTCTGTGCCACTTCCTTGTGAAATTTCTTATTAGAACTGTGTCTCGGGCAAGTCATTTAGGAACACATACCAGTTGCTGTATCTGTGTTCTGAGACCGACACCCCCTTCGTTTGAGTTGATCTGAAATGACAGAGATACTAGCGATCATACATGTTAAGTACTCACGTAACTAATTTCTGAACAATTCTGCTGTTGTCTGGTCATCCCTCCTGGTCCTCGATGGAGGAGTCAGAGGCGTTCTCATCCGCCTCCCTGTAACTAGTTTGTGGGGTGTGAAGTGGTGTCCAGAGGCGGGCTGATTTCTCAATGCATATAATGCAAGGGCAAGCAATGCAGCCACCCCTTCTTCAGTGTCAATTTCAATTTTGCTATCCCCTTCTTGAGAAGACGGTTGAGTCTGTCACATATCCTGTTCACTTGTGCGTGATAAGCAGAAGAAACCTATTATTTATAATAAGCAATAAGCTAATCTGTTTGAATACCTCATTAACAAAATGAGGTCCATTGTCTGATCTCAGCACCTCACATACTCGCCATCTAAGAAATACTTCTCAAACTAAAATCTTCGCAGTGCAAGTGTCATCAAGATGTGTGCATGGACCGGCTTTAATCCATCTTGAGAACTGGCACACTAACGCCACCCTTAATAAGGTTACAGGCATCACCGGTTTACCAGTGCTGTCTTGTCGTCACAGTGGTTTGGTAGGGATAAAGAACATCCCCTCCGTGCCTATAGTTCTTTCTCTTTCTGTGGAGCTTTACCCTGAATTTCCATCAATAGCCTTCTTGACAAATGATTAAATCCTTCGTTTACAACCATTATTACAACCATTTTCTCTTTCAAATCAGGAGTATCAAAACTAGAAATATCAGACGAATATGCAACCCTTTTGGCTTCTTCATCTGCAGCTTGGTTTCTGCATGAAATTAAGTCAGTTCTCTTAGTATGTGGTGCGCATTTAACTATTGTGATGGCTACTGGGAGTTGTAGTACTTTAATGAGTCTGTCCAATAATGCAGCGTGTTGCACTGGAGTGCCGTCCGCTCAGAAGTAGCCCCTCCTTTTTCAACATGCTAACCCTGCGTTCACAGTTGATGTCACATAGGCAGAGTCACTATACACCTTCCCTTCCTACCCTGTGTGATTCTCGAGCATGACAATAAGCGCCACCAATCCTGTAGCATGTGCAGAAAAATGAGACAGTAGTCTCGTACTAGCTACTACCTCAAATTCCCCATTAGCTCTGTGCCTTACCGCAGCTGATCCTGAATGCCTTTCTCCATCAGTTTGATTGATCTTTGAAGACCCATCAATAAAGAGAACCTCCCCTGCATTTTCCTTTACACTTGGGATCTCGTCATAGAACTGCTCATAATTTGAGCAATCATGCACTTGCTCATCCGCTAACAGTGTTTCGGCTACAAACATGCAGGATTCCCCATTTTTCACCTGACTATCTTGATCGCTGGATTTGATATAACCACTTCATAAGCAGAAGATCTTTGAGACATGCGTGTACCCTGAGGTTTCTCCAAGACAGCAAACAAATCATGCTCAACAAAGTCATGGAACACCCCATCACTATGCTTGCAGACTTCTCAATAGCGAAAGCGGCTGCTGCCAGCGATTGTTCGCAAGAGAAGTGACCCCTCATAGCTGGGTCTAAAATCCCACTGTGTTAGCACTACTGTCATAACTTTTCCATTTGTGTGCGTAAATAAAAAGAACTCCTCAGAATAATTGGGGATTCCTAAAACTGTAGCTGTACACATTGCCTTTTCTAATTCGTCAAACCCTTTCTCCATCTCCTCAGTCCATTCAATTTTTTTCCTTATTCACCTGTGCATTCTTCAGGGCCTGCAAAAGGGGCCTTGTGTATGAACTACAATCAAATATCCATGCTCTGACATAATTACACAGTCACAGAAACTGCTGCATTTGCTATATCGTGTGCGGTTTTCACGTTTTCATGATTGCCTCAGCTCTTTTGGGTATAACTTTCTTTCCTTCATGTGAAATTAACTGACCTATCTATAACACCTCTTCCTGACAATAATGCAATTTCTCCTTATCCACTTTATATCCTTTGTCTGCTAAAATAATCATTAGCTGAATCGAGTCTCGTCTGCACTCTTCGTCTGTTGTGCTACAGACTAAAATATCATCTACTTATTGCAGCAAAACATTTGGAAAATCAATATTGCTTAGGTCCATAGGACCCTATTAAATATTGGTGGAGATTCACAATTCCCATGAGACAAATGTGTGCTTTTCAGCTTAGTCTGATGGAAGGTAAATTACATAAGATCTTGGGAGTCTTTATGCAAGGGGATTGAGAAAAATTAATTTTTCAAGTCAATCACCGTAAAATATAGTGCATCTGGGGAAATACTGCATAAAATCATTGCAGGATTCAGAACTAGAGGAAACTCTGCTTCTAAAATCTGGTTTATCGGTCTCATGTCCAGAATTAAATGCCATGACCCACCCTATTATTTTTAATCATATACAACGCAGTATTACAGGGTGATTCTGATGTCACCAAGATGCCTTGATCCATCATGGCTAATATAGTCTTAAAAATACCCTGGTCTGCCTCTTGAGACACGGGATACTGCCTCGCTCGAGGCAAAATTGTTCCTGGTTTCAACTTAATCTTGAACTCTCACACCCCCTTTACCAGGCCCACGTCAGAGGGGCCTGTTGTCCATAAAGATGTTTCCACCTTCTCCATGTCCTCATCAAAAAATGTTGGACGCTGCTGCACTATCACCATTTGCTGTGAGATCTCCCTTCTTTTTATCTTGATCCAATTAGTAATTTTCATTTCGAACACTACTTCATCGTCTGACGGGTCTTCTTTAAACAAATCCTCGTCAATGATGTCAGTCAACCTGTATCCTTCCCCAATAGCAATCACTGTTCTCCATGGTCTGCCCTCATCATCAAATCCTTCGACCATGGATAATTCCCCTTGCACTATGGCTGCCTGCCATACTAGGGGAAAAACCTGTCCCCCCTCTTCGTCCATAGGTATCTGTAACCTGAATAGAAATTCATCAGGGATTCTCATAATCTTGCCCGCTAAACCAAAATGCGTACCCCATAGTGAAAGACTTCTGGCTCTAACGGGCCGTCCTCACAACGCTATTTGTCCTGTAATGCCATGATAAATTTGCCCACATTTAAATAATGTATTCCTGGCGTGGAACACACTATGCCTTCGTCAGTGAAGGAAATCATCATATTCAACTTTGTAATTAAATCTCAGCCCAGAATATTAACTGGTGTCTGTCTTGAATAAAACAATGGGACAGACATATTGCACTCTCCTATAGAGACTGGTTATTTCTCAGTAAAAGGAACTCTACTTGTAGCTCCAGAGAACCCTTGAGCATTCATGGCATTTCTTGATAACAAAAATGTTCTCTCGCGTATACGAGCGAGTTGCCCCAGTGTCTACTAAAAAAGAAAAAGATTTGCCTCCTATGGTAACATCAACCCTTGGTTCCTCTTGAGGATTTGGCGTTACCGATAGTACTGAACACATCAAGTCACCCTGTCAGCTGTCCTATTGTGGTACATGCTTATTCCTGTGCCTGTAAAAGGATTCCCTGTCGCGATAGTGACCCCCCTACTCTAGGAGTTAATACCTGTCCTGTGTTTGCACTCTACTGTATCTGCATGGGTGCATGCTGTGACTGCTCTTGTGGCAGATTCAATGGTGCTTGCTGTGGTTGCAAAGCCTGTTGTGCTTGTGGTACTTGTGCTTGATACACTGTCTGATCTTGGGCGAACCCATCCCTACTTTGTGGGCAATATGCTGGAGGATAAGCTGTCCCACCTCTTGAGAATTGCCCATTTTATACGTTCCCCTGGCTCCAACATGTGTGTGCAATGTGCCCGATCATTCCACATGTACAACACACAGGAGGGATTCTTCTAAGTTGCCCTGCCTGCATACCTTGATGATCCTTCTGCATATTCTGGAAACCACCTTAGCTATTCTGAAAGCCTCCTTGATTATTCTGAAAGCCTCCCCTTCCTCAGAAGCCTCCACTAATTCTCGGCATTAATCTGTTCGCTCCTGGATCCGACGGTTGCTGATTATTCACCTGCGGCAACCCCGCTATTTGCAGTGTCCCCAATCCCTCTCTGCTGGTTAACATCGCCCCTTGTATGGCATATTTCAACAGCTTCCTCAAGCTTCCTAGAGTCTTCCCCTTTTCAATTTTTCTCCTGCAACCATCAGCAATGGTGCGCAATGGTCAGCTGTATTTCTGGCCATGGCTTTACCTCCATACCCACCAGCTTCTTGAGCTGTCTCTGTACCTGTTCTGGAAATCCCTGACACAAAATATAATAAAATACATGTATTGATTTCCCCCAAGGCTCTCGAGTTTCCAATGACCACTGTTCCTGAAAATGATGAATGTAAGCTAGCGGATCTTCACCATCTTATGTGCCATAATTGCACCCATACCTGATGTATCAGGATATTGTACTCTAAGTGCTTTCCAGACTGCCGCTCTGCAATTATTAAACAGTGCTCCATTATGCGCTGTGACACTTGAGCATCCTGCTCTCGTCGAAATGTCATCAGCCCTTTGCCAATAGACCCATTTCCCCACCCCAGCCATTAAACTGGGCAATTTGCATATTAACTTGACCTCTGGCCATGGGATATACTGCAGTCTGGCCACTCCTTTTCTAACAAGGGGAATTGTGAAATCCCTAAATCACAATCGACTCCCATCGTCTGTCTATCCATAGTAAGAACAATGGACAATGGTTCCTGATCACCTCCTTCCTGGTAATGACCTCGGTCTGCTTACATATGGTGGCAATTCCCCCCTCTCATTATGAGATCACCTTTTAGGTCGCTCTGGGTATGCGATACGCTCCGGCGTCCTTTCTTTAGGCTGGTCTAAATCCAACCACCTTACTTCCTTGTCTGTCTGAAAACATCCCTCAGGACTGAATGCACTAACGCCTTCCTCCTAACGGAAGGTTTCCGTGTCTTCATCTGACATATCTTGCCCCCAACTTGTATAGCTGTCTTCTTTCTCGTCTCTGTTTAGAGTCAGCATGTCCAAAGACAGGGCTCTATGCTCAAGACTAAACAGGCCTCCCTCCTTGCCTCGTGACTGGGCAATTTCAGATTGATCATCTTTCCCTTTATTTCTTGATTCACTTTTTGTCCTAATCTCCTGATAAGCCTTCTCGATTCTATCTCCGATACTTCCTATCTCAAAATTCTAATCTACGTTTACCCTAGAGGGCCCTGGCATCGCCTCTTGTGACAGGAGAACTCCTCTATGTCTTCCCATAATGCTTCTGGACTCGGTTCCATGAATTCCTTTTAGCTGCGATCAATGTTGCATGCCCTCTTTCTTCTCTTTCGTCCTGTTTCCTCATCAAATGCCTTTTTTTCTTTGCTTTCTCCCTCATCCTGTCTTCTTCTTGTCTTTTCACTTCTCTCCTCTCATTTGCCCTAGCAACTCTTCATCTCTGCGTCTTTGCATTCTTTTATCTTTTAATTTCTGTTCTTCCTCCTCTTCTCTGTTCTACTCTAGCCTATCTTGTTCTTCGATGATTGCTCTTTGCCTGTTATCATATTTTCTTTGCTCTTCCACTCTTTCTTCATTTCTCAACAGTTCTTCTTTATACATATGTTCTCATCTTTGTCTACTCTTTCTTTTACACTCATCTTCTTTCAATCATTTCTCTCATTCCCTGTCTTTTTTTATCTTGCTCCTCTCCTTGCCTTACTTCCTCGATGCTCTTTCCAACAAGTTTGAGAAACGTCTGACCACCCATCCATTTGTTCTGTATGAGCGCTACCTCTTCAGCTTTGTCTTTTTCTCCTATCCATTTCTTAATTTCCCATTCTATATCTAGAGTCACATTCGGCCGTTAATTTTTCTCTTTGTCCCGTAAGACTTTAGAGATCATGTCCTTTTCTGACGTTCTTTCTGGGCTCTCATCACTGCTATAAGCAGGCGGTCCATGTATTGGATTACTATATCCTGTCACTGCTTTAAGCTCCCTTAATGGATACGGTGCTTCATCTTTTGTACTATCGCCATTTACTTCAGGTGTGGTAGGGGGAGCAGAAGGCTCAACTCCCCCTCTTTACACTGGTTAAGCATCCAGTGTACAGGAGGCTTTTTTCCATTCCTCCTGATACATTTTCCAAAGCTCTAGGGTAGATAACCTTTTCTCCAACTTATTTTCCATGTACGCAGCGTGCAGGTATGTGGTCATATGTTGCAAAACTGCTTTTGACAGCGATCCCCCTTGTGGCCATGGCATGAACATTTTATATGCTGTGCCCTTAACCCATTCTCAACTACATTGCTTAACTTTGGGTGCTTGTTTTGGCAGCTTTTTTTGCATAGGTGCATACGCAGAGTAACATCCTCCATTGTGAAAAGTCTCAATCGGCTGTCAAAACTTAATGTTATTTTACACAAAAATACTTCTCAGGAAAACAATAAATATGAGCGTGCACCAGTCATCGCCACTCCAAACTTCTATATCTCACTTTACATCTACCTATTCAGTCAATACCATTGATGACTAAATAAATAAATATTTTACTCTCAATCCTCTTAACACAATCTATCACTAGCCGCTCTTCGACATCTCATCGTTTCCTTTACACATAAAATACATGCAATACACAAACAAATAAACTGGCCGGCCCCAACATATATCTCTTCTGAGCTCTCCTCGGTGCTATTCTTGCCTGTAAAAATACCATAATGGGGGTGTGAGTTATTCCCTTTAGGAAACCTTGTTCGCTTGTCGCCTATGTATCCACTTGGATTTTGAAATAATCCCTTCTAACATTCCTTGAACGTAGGATTATGGGCTTAATCTGTGACGCTCCTTGTCATATATACCTCTATTTGGCGCTTTTCGTCATTAACTAATTACCCCACCAACCCTCTGTTACTTTCTTCCCATTATCACTTCCCCACTCAATGCTCATGTATTGTTTGCCACCTTTCTCAATCTACTCACCATTTGCTTTTCAGCTCCTGGGCCTCTGTATTGTCTCCTCCTCAACTAGCCACCACTCCTTCGGTCTGCTCAGCTCCCTGTAGAAACCAGGAGGGCATTTTGTGAAAGAGGGACACGTCCCACATATCTCTTTATGTCTTGCAAGTACTTTTTTGGCCGCTATCCAGATAAATAGCAGAGGACATTCGATAGTCCATGACCCTTAAAAGCCTATTGGGTCGATGGGTCTTTAACCATTCTACCTCTGCTACCACGGGAACCCCGGGACCTGGGGCCCTTTAAGACAAGGTAGAAATACGTAGAGATGGATGCGGATGCAGAATTTACTCATTCATCAATAATGAAACCGACTTGGGACTGCTTTATTAGCAATGATCTAAAACAGGGAGTTACAACTGACTACAAAGGATATCGCGCAGTATGATCTCTCAGTAAAAATGAATCATCATTGACGTAACACTACGTGGCAAACTACAAAAACCAACATGGTGATGTGAGGCTTAAAGGGAGAATCTAGTTATACATTCCATACTGACGGGATTGTGATTGGCTCTCTAAGATCAGGTAGACAACTAAACCCTCATCTAGTGCAAGTCATCTTCATCGTCACAAAATACACAATGATCTATTGGCTACACAAACTATAGGGCTCTTTGGTATGTGGCCCTCTATAATTGGTTGGCATGCATGTACCCTTCAGAAATATTCCACTTGCTAGCAGCACGCAAGCTAGTTACCCCAGGTGCTGGGAGGGTCAAATTGGTCATGACTTCCCACCCAATTAGCCCAACATCTATCATCACTCCTGTGGTCTGCCATTCAATTAGGCTTTGAACTTGGCCTTGTAGAAGTTTTCTGTGCCTGAGAATAAAAGGGAGTGTGGCATGGTCTTATCTTCTGGTTTCGGTGTAGCTCGACCCACAGTCTATTTCAATCAGAGCATGTGACCGGACCACATTTCCGAGCTCTTTCTTGCATATAATAGCATGAAATGATGAACTTTTGATGCTGTCAGTGTTTTTTCATACCACCTCAAACAGAAGTTTGTTTATTTCTCACGTTCATGTAACTTCTTGACAGACAACCAGGCTCACGGTGGCCTTGACTCTTGGTGCTGGGCCAGCCAGCCTTTCTTGAATTCTCCTTCGCCATCAGCTATTTTCCAACTGCGCCACACCCAAGTCCTTTCCATTCATGGGGTTCAAGTTCGCTAAAGTGGAACATGCAGATTCTATGTATTCCTATGTATATACATTGGTGCATCACCGCAATCTATTCACTACATAGCCAGCCTCAGGAATACTTTGTCTACTTGTGTTACAGCATCCGTACAAGTGTAAAATGACTTTGCATTTTCTTCAGTGTTTCTTCGCACGAGCATATTCATTTCGATCCCGAAATGTTGCTTAACTTTGACACCTCCTCTTCAGAACTTATAGAATGTTTATGTTCCTTCTTCATTTGTGTCTTTTCTGGGTGTTTTAGTTCTGCTTCATATGATGTCACCAGTCTCCTTTCATGTTCATGTTCATACTTTTTCTGGGACTCTGTCCGGAAGACCATTACTTCTTTGTGAATGCATGTTAGGTTTTCCAGTAGATACCTTGTCCCAAGAATTCTTTGCGGTATAGGCATCCACACTGGTACTGTACATGTCGCAATTTCCAGTTCCCAACATGTAGGCAACATCAGCGCAGAGCTTTTAGTAGGGGAATTTAGCTCTTCCTCTTCAGCATGACGTCAAAGACGACACACATTGGGGTATAAGACCTTTGTATAATCAAGGTTAGTTTTCAGTGTGCATGCATCAGTCTGATGTTTGTCAGGTCCCCCTACTTTATGAACTGAATATAAAGTAGTTTTTGCCATATTCTTTGAGCCTGTCCAGTTATTTGGTTTTTGATCTTTATTTGTGATACCATTTTCACAAGAGCACATTTTGAAGAGGTGAGGATGGTTGCAGTCTAATAGACCTAGGCCCAGATCCAGACTTCCGGACAATCGACTGCTCCCACCATTAGCTAGACAATCAATGAGCTTCCCTTGGAGAAGAGACGGTCGACAGGTGCCCCTTTGACAAGATTTGTTCCCGCTCTCCACAGATGCCTCTGGACGAAAGGCAACTGGTCGATTGGGGGAGAGTCGATGCCGGGGTACTTCAGCTGAGCCACTGACATAAGTAGAAAATCGATATTGGCAAAAATAGGGGGAGAGATTGTATATTAAATAATAAGTATAAAAAGTTATGGAATTTCATTTCTCACAGGGATTATAAAGAGAAGAAGTAGATACCTCGATTCCTGGTTCAAAGGGGACAGAAGGGTACGCACTAAGGTAAAGAATGTAATAAGGGGTGTTAAGGATTCCTGAGGCAAGGCCCTCAGAAGAGGCATATCAAACTCCAAAATTGAGTGAAACAGAGAAGTGATGCATTTACTAAACTATGACATATCCACAAGCCATTATCTTATTATAGAGGGGTATTAGATCCAGTTATAAAAGGGCACTACCCTTGTGAGCAATCTTTAGCAGATGCTGCGTTCGCAATAGAAAAGGCTTCAAGTATAACAATCTAATATTTGGGAATGTAAGGCATCCATATTAGATATTATCATCATCATTGAGAGTCTAAATAATTCACGGGAGGCTGGCCCCAATCGTGTGTGTAATAATCTCCTCAAACTATTGCCAGAAATCTGGGCTTTCGCTTTGTATAATTTATGTGTACTAATTGGACGTAATGGTAAACTTCCAGAAACCTGGTGTATGAGTCACATCCTACCGGTATGTAAGAAAGGTGTCTGGAACTTGCCAGAAAATTATCGAATGCTAGCAATGCTCGACATCCCGGCAAACATTTTTGCATGGGTGTTGTTGGCTGTACTAAACACATGGATTCTAGCAAATAACTTCTTGACCCCAAATCAGACAGGCTTCTGGCCAAAATCAAACACGTCCCACAACTAGCTCATATTGGTATAAGCAGTTAAATATGCATGGCAAAGGAGATAATCAAATGTCTATTGTGCTTATATAGATTTTAGCGCTGCTTTTGATTCTGTTATTCAGAAAAGTTTTGGGAAATACTGTTAAAATGGAATATACCATTAGGTCTTTTAAAAATGCTGATGCTGCTCCATACCGAGCCCTCGGTATGGGTCCATCTAGATGGTAAGGGAAAGTTAGCAGCAATTATGGCAACTAATTGTGAGGTGAAACAAGGGTGCATTGTAGCAACAATGCTTTTTAATCTTTATTTGGCTAATATGAGTACAGCTTTTGAGAATTTGCATACATGTCCGGTAAAAGTGGGGTATGAAACTGTAAGTTGTCTTGCATATACAGACAATTTACTTCTATTAGACCATACACCAAAGGGCCTTCAAGTCATGATAGATGCATTATCTGTATATGCTAATAAAAATGGTCTGAAAGTGATTATAGAGAAAAGCAAAATCATGGTATTTTCTGGTAAATATAATGTGCAAAATAGGATAAAGTAGACTTTCGAGGCAACCCAATTTGAATGTGGAAAAATCTACAAATACCTAGGAGTATATGTGGACGACAATTTGATCCGGCAAAAGCATTGGACTGAAACGAAAGAAAAATGTATGAAAGTGGCAAATGCCATAAGTGTGTTTATTGGAAAAAATTGGAGGTTTTCTGCTCAGACAATTTTGTTGCTATATACGGCTAAAATCACTCTGGTATTGCACTATGGCATTGAAGTATGCGGCCATAGCGATCTTACAGATCTCAGAAAGTTTGAAGTCAAGATCTTACGCAAACTGTTTAGGATACCACATAATCTAGCAGTTGAATACCTATATTTGGAATTTACCTGTAATGGATAGTAGCAAATGTTATTAAAGGAATAGTTATGTGTTACGAAAAATTGCAGTTGCTAGACAATTCTACTATTATAGTAAGTCACTTACATGCTTGTTTGCGTATTGATTGTTGTTACAATATGAGAACTCTAAGTAAAATATTAACTACATACAACAAATGGTCGACTGGATATGAGAATAGACCAAGCCTAAGGTATGCCTACGGTTTCAAAGGATGGGTAAGTCTGAACATCACAAATTTTAACTATGAGCAAAATGTAGTATCCTTGTCTACTAACAGTCACAGTGGTCCATTCCTCCATTATAGAATAGAACGCATAACTAGGCTACCATATATTATGGTGTATGCAAGCTCTCAGATTTTTAGGCAAAATTGCTTAATCAAGTTTAATGTGTGTGATGCTTTGGAGATTAAAGGAGCAAGGATGGGTATGGCACGTGTAGATCGTATGGGCCACCTGTGTGGTGAAAACCAACTGGAATCTTTAGAACATCTTTTTGTGCAATGTGTTAGTCTATCGTCTATTAGGATACGTTTTTTAAAATCTTATAACAATCAATATGACATGTATAAGTATAATCGATATGGTACAATTTTATGGAAGGTGACAACCTTTCTTTTATGTTTCATATGGTAACATTTTATTGGAAATGTAAATTGATTTTAGATAATTTATATATATATATTTTTTTAAGGTAAGGACAATGTGCCCTGTTACCTTGAATTGCTACAGCCCACAGTAGTATGATATCTAATAATGGCTCTCTGCCTAGAATGTGATCAACGGTGTCATTGTTGTTTTTAATGTTGTGTTTTTACTCTTAATATGTTGTTGTCTATAAACAAAGCCGTAAGGCTCTGAGTATATTAATGAAAATAAATAAATAAAAAAGATGCACATATCACAGAATAGACATAGAACGCATATGAGCAACATCAGAGAATATGAAAGTGCTCACGCATGGATACAGCACGAACAGGAAGCAATGAGAAAGGTATACATACCATAGAATAGCAGATGATTACAAGCTACCAGGAAGGTGCCTGTTTCAGGACACAGACTGACATAAGAAGAGGGCTATGATTTTCAAGTGGTGTTGCCATTATAGAACAAAGAAACACATGGCTGTGTTGTGCAATATATGACTGGTCACTATTACTTCATCTGCAGCAACAACATAACCATTTAATCCATGAGTGACGCTTTTTTGAATAGCATATATTGAGAATGATAACACTCTTAAGGGCTAACAATTTTAAAATGTTTAGGGGCTGGCAATTTTGACATGCTAGGCAAATGAGATTAAATGTTTTGCCCATGATCACACATTGGTTGAGAGGTGAAGCTGGAATTTGAACTCAGTATGCAATTTCTGTACATTACCACTTTGTTTCACATTTCTAATCATAGAGCAATGTGCAATTATTTGTGAATATTTTACTTTTATGAACTGAAACAATTACATTTTTAGAACAGACTCGGAAGTTACTCCAATCACATAATCCAACATGACACATTTTTCAAACAAAAGTTATAGCAGCGTGCAATGCAATGTACTAGCTTCATTGTCTCTATCATCAAGAAAAGTATAGAAGTAGCAGAATACTAATTAATATGAACACTGAATCCCAACCCCGATGCGCCTCGCTATTATGAATACACACAATTGGAACATTTTTCAAATGAGTTTATCAATGCATTCACATTTGAAAGTAAGTTGATCTCTCTTCTACATGACATAGAGACACACACTAAAGACGTATTTGTTTTTCTAATTGCTTTTTGCAAATACGTCTCTAGTATTTGTCTCTATGTGATGTAGAAGAGAGATTCATCAACTTATTTTAAACTATGAATGCATTGATAAACTCATTTTGAAAATGTTCCAATTGTGTCTGTGTTCATAATAGCACGGCACAACTTGGTTGGGATTCAGGGTACATGTGTGCGAGATTCCGTTCTGGAAAGGACTTGCCCAAATCAGTGCAGCCTGCACAGATTGTCATTGAAAGACACAATCTAATATATATGCTCTAAATAAAAGAGGGCACAGCGGATTAGTCCTAAGGAACCTGTGTCTATCTTAACTAATTATATGAGTTTAAAATATTTCATCTGGGTTTTTATTTTGTATTATCAAACCGTAAATAACTCAATACACAGACTTGTGAATTGTTATGTTCAGAAGAGCCTTTCAAACTGTAGACAAAGAAACCATTATTTATGTCAAAACCAGGACCTAAATATATTCCCGCCAGCAGACTGTGACATTTGGTCTGCTCTCTTCTGTCTATGATGATTTCTACTCAAATGGCCTACATAAAACGAAAGGTCAGGCAATGGGTTAAATAATGGACCCTGCATGTGAGAAGGCAAGAATCTCATGGAAGACTGTAAAGTACTAAATAGTGATATTGGATCATTCGTCCAGGATCACTGTGCTACATAATCACTTTTCTCAACTAACACTTTACGGTCATCATTGGGGGTGGTTTCCCAGGATTTACAACCATCCTGAGGAGTAATCGAGTTTTAGAACTTCCCCATTTTGTGGCTATGTTCCTTTCTTTTTAGCTACCACTATCAGGTGCAAGGAAGGTGTTTTGTAGCGTAAAAGGTGTTACCATCACCAAAATATACATAGGCTTATCGACTTTAGACCTAGGGGAGGCTAAGTTGGCCTTGCTGGTATGTGGTACTGTGGTCTTGCCTATGAGCACAAATCTATTTAATGGGTGATAAACACACGGAGCAATATTCTGAAACATTAAGGCCCGCAGATGTATGTTTTAGACTACATATTGCTCATAATCAATATATTCCCCATAGAATGATGAGAATGCTACATGGGCTGTGTCTTAGTGAACGCACAAACTATTTATACCAGAGTGAACACAGAAAGCCTTACAGGATTAATTGATCAGAGCAGAATGTGCTTGTCAACAGTCAGTCGGTTGTTTTGAGCTTGTTTATGAACAATGGGTAGTGATCTCTTTGGATCAGGCAGCCATCAGCCATCTGGAGGTCCCTCTCTTTAAGGTGGGGGCCCGGGGCATGTGTCCCCTTTGGCATCCCATAATGACATTTCTGTATTCCTACTCCTACAGACAACAGGCTGTAACCCAAACATTCCAACAGCCAGGGACTGCCTTTAATCGTGGGAAACCCTGATCCAAATGATATGCAATGGTGTACCCCCAAGGCCAGTAGTAAGATTACAAAATATATATAACCCCTACCTGGTGTGATATAGTGGTGTGTTCAAAAACAAAAGGAAAAATGCCAAAATCCTTCACTGTCATTTATTGTTTGCTTTGTTCTAGTGACTCATTCGGCTGACAGGGCTTTCTGTGTATCACCTCAAATCATTTGTGTCCAGCCCTAGAAACGTCCCTCTGTTCTTTCTGGAAAGGCTTATTACCTTCTCAAAAGGAAAGGGAATATTCTCAAGAGGTTAGCTAGGAGCCAGTGCTTCAAATGTGAGCCTTGTTAGGTCAATAGAGAGGTCACACCACAGTGATAATTACTAGACACCCTTTAATACAAGGAAGCTAGGGGAAGCGGGAGGAGTCACAATAGCCTTGAGAGTAGTTGCAGGCAAATGAGGGGTTTCACCATCTTGCTATGTCTTAGGCCACTCACATTTCTTTTGGCCCCTTCCCAATTCCTGCAGACAAACCACTCTTGAGCTGATTATTGTCATATCAGCCGGAATTGGACCCTTGCAGAAGGCTTGACATGGTCCAATCTGTTTTGGCAACTTTACTATGTATGGGGGTGAAGCCCTTCTCCATTTAGTAGAATCACCTTTGGACTTAAGAAGAGGATTTCGCCTGGAAATGTATTGGGGCACAGTCAGCCCCCAGTCCTCTTCCACAGCAGTGAAAAGAAAGATTTCAAGAAAGGAACGCTTCCCTCTCATCGCCCATTCCAGAGAGCCACTGCTGTTTGGACACGTCCTGCTGCTGCCTGAACACTGGAACCAGGATCCTGCTCACTGGAGCTAACAGTCCCTACGAGTGCTCTTTGACAAGCTTTCTGGCTTATAATGGCTGAAACATTACTCACTGTTCCCTTGATCACCCTTGACGGGGACCCCAGGAACTAAGAAGCCAAGGAACAGCGTGTGGCTCTGTTTCCTGCCACAAACCATGTCTAAGCCGGTTTGACCCCTTTCAAATTGTTTTCTAGCCACCATCGGACCAGGGTCAGACTGGGCCATAAAATTGTCTTGGGCACCAAAGAAAAAGTATCCCACAGTTTCAAATGGCTATTCATTTTTTTGTGACACTGTTTGAACAGTACACACAGGGGAGTTCTTGGATCAAATGTGATGCAAATTGTGAATTTTAAAGAATATTTATCAGCAACACTGGTCAAAACTAGTAGCCACATAGTGAAGTAACTCATTAAACTGGCCCACATTGGGCAAAAACAGTGGACCACTTTGACCAAAAAAAACTGGCCCACACCAGCATTTTATGTTTTTGGTTCAGCCATGGGCCTATTGACCTGTAGGCCAGTCCAAGCCTGCATCAGACCGCTGGAGCTGTCATTATCATAACACTGCTTCTTTGATCCACTTTGAGCCATTGAGCTGCTGTCTTGACCATTGGTTGCCGGCCCTCTGGTGATCTTTGAGCTGATTGCCACTTGTTAGGAAAGATTTCTTAATGGTGGGTAATTTTCCTTCCATGTGGCAACCCCTAAACTTTTTGCTGTTGTTTTCACCATGATCTAGACTTTGCCAGAGAAGTGCAGCCTTCTGCCGCACTCCTCTGGGCTTTCGCTCCATTCTTACGGGGAAACTGACATGCCCTTAAGACAGTCAGTAACAGGAAACGTTGTTTTCCGTAGTTCTTGTATCATGTTGCAGCTTTCGCGCAACATGGCACAAGAGGGCACTGTAAGCTACGTTACTGCTCTCTTGGGTCTCTAGTCTTGTACAGGCCTTAGGTACTCTCTTTGGATTGTTAATGAACGGTGCAAGTGAATCACGGACGGGACTGGTGGCAGCGATCGTTTCTTTGTGTTTTTGAGCTCCTTTTGGCATTTAAGCGCGTTTCTTTAGTGAGTCGTGAATGCCTGGGACCACCGTGGTCCGTGATAGGTCCACGTATGATGTGAGTGTTTTGTGAGCAGATCTCCCATTGGGTCCCCTCCGTTTTGGCGTGAAGGGAACCGTGGATAAGAGGGGGCTGGAAACACCACTACCATGTCGATATCCTGAGTTATCACGAACAAAGTAATACAGGAGCCAAGTATCCGGCAAATACGAAGCTGAACCGAGGAATAGTTGGTGACCCGCTGAAGGACTGCTCCTCTGCACTACTGTCGCTTTGTGAAACCCTTTCTACCTCTGATCGAACGAGAAGGCCTGTACTGGTACTTCGACCCCTTGGAATAGTGGGAACAAATATTCTCGGCATCTTCACCATCTCCTGCACGTAAGCCTTCGGAAGTGTCTCTGGGCCATCCAGCAGACTGACCAGCCTACTCAGGAGTCTTGCTCTGTAACCGCCGTCAGGTTGTGTTGTATTACGAGTCCTTGTCACTCTCACACGATTCGTACACTTGGCATTCCCAGGTCTGAAGTGAGTAGTGTACATTGGGCTGAAATACACACGACCACTCCATTGCCCTGCTGTGGTAACAAACTGTGCGGGTTCACTGCGTTTGGGACATCCTCAAACTCTAACTTCTGCTGCTGCGGAATCTACACGACGCTGAGACTTCCCCTGCTCGTATCTGAACCTGCCAGCACCGAAACTGACGCAGAGAAACCTGGGTCTGCCTGCATCGGGGACCGGTGAGTAGCATTGCTAGGAACTGGTCGCCCTACTGCAGTAGCCCATATCTTTTCCTCGCTGTGTCAAACAGCACGCCTTTCCGTACTCGCGCTCTGCTTCTGCCCACAGTGGAGGCTGCGCTTGAGTCGCGGAGCTCTGTTCATCTTCATTTGTTCACTGAACTGAACTGCCTGATTCCCTCGAGGAGACTCCCCTTTTGCCCGTTGGCACACGCGTGTGCAGGTACTTTTGAGCACAAGGCTCCACTCTTCGTAGGGCTCGGACTTCCTTTTAGTTAGGTGCCTCTGAAGGCGGACTGGGTCTAATTATTTTTCGCACTGCCTGTTTTCTTCCCCATCTAGGTGGTCTACACATTTCGTGCGTCTAACTTGTTAGACTCGTTTGTATTTGTATATATATATATTGGATTTGATTAGTATGTGTTGGTTTACTTGAGTTTTATTGTGATTTCTCGCTACGGTCAATGTTACAGAGGCCTTGTAATGAATGTGTCTATATTTTTAATATAACACCTGTTTGAAGTAATTTGGAAGTGTCCTTGCTTTGTATGTTCATTGCGGGCTTTCA
Source organism: Ambystoma mexicanum (assembly GCF_040938575.1). Taxonomy (NCBI): domain Eukaryota; kingdom Metazoa; phylum Chordata; class Amphibia; order Caudata; family Ambystomatidae; genus Ambystoma; species Ambystoma mexicanum. The sequence goes on along the minus strand of NC_090929.1, from coordinate 844,975,200 downwards.
GTCACCTTCACCCCTCTTGAGACCTAGTCTTGACCTCTGCGATCGCTACCCTGATTGGTCTGGCTTGTCCAGAGGTTACCCTGTTCCAAGAAACTAGGCTGGCCTTCTGAACCTCTGTCCCTCCAGGACAGAGTTCAGAAATCCATCTTAACACCACTGCAGATCCATATCGCTGCACATTGTTAACCACACTCAACCTTTTCAAGATGCTGACTCGACCATTGCATGCCTGATGTTCAGCCAGTTTGAACTGACCACTAATGCAGGACAACATTACGTTGCTGGACCTCGTTGAACCGACTTGAATGTCTCAAAGCCAACTCAATCTATTGGTAGCACACAACTCGACTGTCTCAATGCCATTTTAACCCATTGGAAAGTGACTAGAATCCCAGTTTGAAGCTGGTTTGCCACTCAAGAAGAATATGAAGGTACTTATAGTTTGTGTTTCTATCCCCCTGCTATCGTGTTAAGGTCCTGATGATAATGTAAGACTCCACTCCTTAGCTTTAGAGCATATCCATTTTTGCTCGAACATTGCTGCAGAAACGATGGCAAGTCTACCCCTGTCTTCAGATCCTGAGTGCCTCTATATGCTTCTATCTTCTCTAACACTGCTGCGTTGCTAGTAATTTTATTAGTGTGTTTTGTACTTTTAGTTTAATAGAAAACCCATATTTTGTATAGAACCTTGGTTGAACATGCTTTCATTTTAGTACCTAGGTATTATTGTTGTTTGGATGCTTCTTTGCTAGCTCACACCCATCGTGAAGGGTATAGCCGGCCCTCCGCCCACGTATCCACAAGAAGCGAGCGCGGTATACCTGACGGAGTGTGCCTGTTTCACATTTATGATTGGAATCCATGTTGATTTAGTAGTAGTGTGGGGCTCAGTAGGAGTTTATCCACTGCTCATCCTTGTTCTCTTACAGAGCAGTAGTCATTTTGCCCGTCAATGCTCCTTTGTGATGGTTTTGATGTTTGTCGCTTTTAGCTGCGGCAGCCACACTTCCTAGAGGCTTGGGGATAGCAAGGGCAACAAGAGGGGAGCGGGCTGAGTGAGAAAAGTCTAGAAAAGTGGTAGAGCAATGATACAGGAAGAAACCCAGTGGGGTGCGGGCCGGTCGTCATCTGGAGAGGTTGGCACGAAGAGTTGTAGTGTCTCGGGCAGCGGGTTTTCCACCCTTTCCTGAGTGAGCTCCTAACCGTGCATGCATTTCGGCACTGGTGTCCCTGCCCTCCACAGAGACCTTTGTTCTGCGTTGTTATCCCTGGTCTGAACCAGACCGACTGCTTCTGTGGCACTGTTATGACTGTCATCAGCTCTTGAACATTGGGAAGGGCTGCTGCCTTCTGGTTTTTACCCATTGGCTACAGCTGCTGGTCCATCTTTGTATTAGGTATGGGTAGTTTTTCCACACAGAGTATATGCAGGACCCAACCTTCCTCGCTTGAGACCCCTTTTCATCAGGCAGGAAGTGGCCGTCAAAGGTAAGTTTGGGTTTGGGGTTTGAACTGAAAGGTTTTCTGCTTTTATAATTCTGACATTAATGTTTTTTTTCAAGGTGATGGATGTGGTTGGTGAAAGGCAAAGTGCAATCATAGTTGTATGCCAGAATAGGGTGTAGGCTAACCCCGACCCACCTTCCATTATGTATGGTTGTTCTGCTAAGCATGGCTGTTTAGTGGTTTTGAACATGGCTTGTTGACCTAGGCAGCAAAAACTGGGATTTTGCTGCGTTTCCCTTGGGGCCCGTCCTTCCAATCATGTGGAGTTTTATATTATGTCCTTGGGTACAGTTAGGAGGGCTGCTCAGCGTAGAGCCCTGGTGCTGTTTTGCCTAATGGAGAGCGTTGTGTTTCATTGCATTATGTAGAAGGAATGCTGGTGGGGGTCATGAGGCAACTTGGGGTTAACATGGTAAGGGGGGGCAGCTCAGAATTGAAGAGTCAGAAGAGAGGCATGGTGTGGGTTATGGCTACTATCTTACAGGAATTTCAGAGAAAAGCTAGAACAGCATGGAAAGAATGAGAGCACAACTTCCAATATGCCAAATGAGTCTAAAAAAAAGGGACTGTACTGCCATCTCCAGAATGGATTGGGGCGTGTTGGCAACATATGGAAGAGGAGGAAGGAGTTCTAAAAAATCAGACTCATCAGGGCCATTTCTATGGGCAGACAAACCAGGCAACAGCCCAGGGCACAGATCGCAGAAGGGACAGCCGTTTAAGTCTCCTACCTGGGAGAGAAGTTTGAGCCTTTGAATTTGAACATTACACTGTAATTTAACCAGCAGCAGCACTATGGCTACCCTTCCCATATCCATCTATTCCACTTGATCCAGCCAATGGCTTATTACTCTCCTCAGATGTTTTTTTTTAAGAAAGCTCTCACCTCGCAAATTAGCATCTCTTTGTGAAACTAAACATTCTTAAAAGGCCCCACAGTCTTAGGCATTGTGATCATTTCTGCAATGCACTGGCATACCAGAATGGAAGGTTGGGCCTTTATGGTGGAATAAAAGGACTGTTTGTATTACTTAATGAAAAGTGCCAGAGATTGCCTGCAGAAGTGCTGTTCGCCAACTGAAGAGTGCTGTTGGCTCTTGTTACACTTTCAATGGAGAGCAAAATAATCGGAAATATAGATAACACAGCAGTAATGAATGAACATAAACATGGGATAATGAAAATGAATGGCTGTTTCTTATATTGTTGTATCCATTGTTCTATATATTGCCTACTTATTAGCTGTATGTGCAAGTCAAGCAAACAGTATTTAAATTGCAATTTCTTCATGATTTTTGAGAGGTAGTGCAGTGCAGGCTGTAAGTAAGTGGGGGTATTCTGCTATTTCCATAAACCACAAATAAATAGGGAAACTATGGTCCTCATTTCGATTTGGGCGGTATCCCAGCGGTAAATCTGCTGGAATACCGCCCAACTGAATTACCGTTACTGCCACTTGGTCCAACGGAAATACCGCCGGATCACAAGTGGCGGTGTAATTCCCCATTATTTTTGGGTCCATTGGACTCGGGCTTTTTGACGGTAATTACACCGATTCTGCCGATTTGTGGGTGGTGAGTGGCAGAATTTACCTCCAGGTTCTTCCTGGAGGTAAATCCTCCACTCCAGGCCTGACCTTATAATTTGAAATAGTGGTAACATTAGCGGTAACTCTACTGCCAACGCCATACTCGTAACGAGGCCCTATGCCCGGATAAATATAACCAACAACCTGAAGGCACATGTTACACAAATAACGTTTTCAAAAAGTAAACAATGCTCTACTGTGTTCGAGTCGTTTTTGTTCGATGCTCTTCTTGCTTTCCTTGAAATGTGCGTTGCCACACAGCGATTATATCAGCATGCAAAAAATCCCCCGGGGCTGTCTGCGGCGCCAGGGCAGTAGACTTAAAAAATAATTAAACTTAATGTGTTCCTTAGTACAGAAAGTTGAACAGGAATCAAGGATCCTCGATTGTTTTGGGTGAAGGGTTGGCATGACAAGCGTCCCTTCTGAGGTTACAAAACTGGGCGAGGCGAGGGCTGCGCGCCTCTTCTGTCTGGCAGGTCCGCTGCCCATAATGTGATACCTGCGTTGTCATCTTCGCGGTTTGCTACATAAAAGGTACCTGAAGACGACAACAAAGAGCGTGACTGTCTCAAGCAGGAGATAAAGGATGAAAGGCAAATTGCATACTTGAGGGACAATAGTAGCAAGAGACAAGTAGGGCTTAGAAGCGACAGCACTCACTTGGCCATTAGCTCTCGGGTTCTGACACGGTGCTTGACTGGTGTTGTTTGGGGTAACGCGCGCCCTCTTGCGGCCACAGTAAATGCCTGCAAATTGATGTGTGGTAACTCGGGTGTGAAGTGATGGGAAAAGGGACCTTTGTTATGTTATGTTATGTTTGGCAGGAAAGAAAATGAAGGACAGAATGTTGCAAAGGGAAAACAAATTTAAACAAGTTAAGTCAGAGAGAGAAGAGGAAAGAAGGACATTAAATAAAATAGGTAAGGGACAAGGCATTTGTAACCAAGCTTCGAATATTCTTGTAAATGCTGCGCCTTGATACCCCGGGGTACATCTGCGCATTATAAATAATAAAACAAACAAACAAGGCTGTATATCAGTGTAAAGGTTAACACATTTGTCGAAACTGGCCATACAATATTCTTGTTAACAAATTGCCTACGCAAAGGGTGTGTGTGTGTCTGTTTTGTTTTGTGGGGGCAGTCCACTCCAAACATGTTATCAGGATCGCATGCCCCAGTTCATAAGGAACGTTATAATATACTCAAATATGAATCATATAAACAGTGACGGGCACCAGGGCACAAGTATGTGAGTGGAGTCAGACTAACCGGCTGTGCTGACCACAAGGGCGACTTCCCACGACGTCAAGTGTTCTGCGGGCCTGGTCACGCAGGGGCAGCAGTGACTCGTGCCTTGGCTATTTCACCCGCGTACTCTTGACTGCTGTCTCTCCCCCTCCCTGCGCGGCGCCAGCACAATCACAACCATTAGGCACTAAAACAATAAAAAAAAAGGCCAGACTCCAGATCCGAGATACGGAGCACCTCCCATACAGCGCTCAGCCTCAGCAGCAGCACTCAGGCAGCGTGGGTGCAGGGAGGGGAGGGCCAGTGCGTGTACACAGATCACAGGGCTGATAGGTGGCACACACCCAGCCCCCTGGGGACAGTGTGGCAACGTCTGCGGCTCTCTGAGCACTGTGCAAAGGAGCCAGGGCCAGCTCTCTGTGATGCAATGCCTGAGAGGCGTCTCCAAACTGGAATTCTTAAAAACAACTCGTGCTGTCTCGGGGCACGCTTTGCCAGCCAGAGGAAAAGGCCTCCCTTAAAGTTCTTCAGCAAATAGTTGGGGACTATTCAATGCAATGCGGTTAACTTGCTTTTAATGTAAATAAGCTTGAGGGAGTGTGAGCAATATTAAACAACCTTAATGATATTGCATGTAAAGAAAATTCAAATTAGTAATCATTCCAGGATTTTACATAGCACTTTTTGCCAGACTCCCCTGGCTTCTAAGCGCTGTATGCTCAATAACAACGTATCGATAAAGGGCAGAATTCCAATCTGCCAATTACTGGCTTACCCCGTGTCCGTGGCGATTGCTTATCCCACAAGATTCCTACCCTACGGATAATGTTTTTCTTGTCCTTATTTTGGGACAGTATGGTTGGAAATGGACTTTGTTTACTGGGGGATCACAGTTGTTTCGGGCGGGGTGTGGAGGTTTAAGGGGTGTAGGACAGCTCTATTGGTCACCCCCATAGATATTTGCCTCTCAGTCCCTCAGAAAATGAATCATGAACACCTGGAAAATAGCCACATGTCTTATAATGCCGGCAAAGTATGAAATGTGGACAACTTTCAAACCCCCAAACATTGCACATCAATGTTCCCTTTACAGAGCAATGTTGACAAAGGATTTCACAGGGCTCCTGCTCAGACCCGCAAGTGTTCTTGTGGGGAAGTGTCTCATCTCTGAACCAAGCGACCACAGTTAAAATTCAGCAGCCTCTCCCCAACCCCCCACATAGTTTAAAATAAATGTAGCGTGCACATGAATTTCCCAGGGTTGGGAGCTGGATCTCAGATCCGGGGAGACCATTTTTGCAAATCGGGAAGATCCAGACTGACAGCACATCAGTACCCCAACAAAGTCGGGATTAAGTCGAGGGAATATGTAAGTGGATGTTGCACGTTCACTTTTTTCAGAGCTTGGTCTCTGCCCCCCTGGGTGTTTGAGGAATTAACATAAAAGCTTGCTCTGTTTAAGTTAGAGTAGAGGGTTGGGTCTGTTTCAAACTGTGCTACAGCAGGGATTTGAAAGATCATCAGGAATAGGGGGCAGACACATACCCACACAACCACATGAAGGTCTGTTCACAAAGATTTTGAAATATCTCATTAGAGTTTCACCAGCCATTTTGGTTTAAAAGGTGTGTGCCTTTTATAGTTTGGTGGCAACATTATAGGGAAAACTTCTCTGAGGTTATTTTCCGGTGTTCACCATTTATGTAGTGAAAGGCAATCAAGTGGCAGAATGTGGGGCGGTTACAGGCAGGGGTATTGCTAGGTCTGGAAAAGATCCGGGTCTACGCTCATTTTGGGACTGTCAGGACTGGGGGTTAGCTCGCATTTTTGGTTGTAACGCCGGAACTTCTATCCGGGGCTACAGCCAAAAGACTGTATATAGCCCCCTCATACTACCTAGCAACGCTTCTGGTTACAGGCTTGCTGTGTCTTTCCCCATTCACACATCCATAGAACAAGAGTGCCACTCTCAAACAACTCCCCAGAACTTCACAGTTCCCAGCGGCTGGATGCATCTGGCTATTTTTGGTGGAATGATGACATGTGATCGGCACTTTCTGAGCTATTCCTCAAAATTACAGATCCACTGAGCTTGTATGAATTGTGATAGTTTGCTCTGTGGGTCCAGATCCATGGTTCATGGACATGAAAACCAAGGTGCAGTATTTCATTGGCTAAGCATCTTAATATTTAAACAAATAAATACAAACAGTATCATGTGTTCATGAACCAAGATTCCCAACCCCCTAAAAACAACTCCACACACTATGTTTGGCATAGAGCTATCATGTTTTTAGAAGTCGTTTCCATCAGAACATTTAAACTAAGTGGCAGCCATAGTATTTATTTGTATGCCATTCAGGTAAATTACTTTTGCTCTGTTTGGTTTATGAATCTTATACTTGGATTCACAAATGATGTCACTCTAAACCACTAGATGCTTCGATTAAAATGTTCTTCTTATGTGACCTTAATATTACAAAACCTGAAAGGTCCCCTAGTCACCCATTACGTACTGTGATGAATCTGATTACGCCATCACTCCTTTGCCGGAGGTAGCCTCTCCTCATGCGGCCATGTGATGGCAGCCGCTACTTGATCCTGACCCTGGGAGTGGCTAGGGGAAGGAGGGTCACATGAGGGGAGGTGACCCTCAGAGGGATGGACAGTAATCATCAGGGATACATTGTATCCTCCATTTCCTTTTATGGATATCCCCTCCATTCCCCATGCCTTGATGGCATATTATGAGATCCTTCAACATTCTGCAAAGGTTGCTGACAGGTTGCTGTTTAATGTGGACCCATTTCTCTTCTGACAGCTCTCCTTTGGGGATGTGGATTCTGTAGGCGACAGGTGAAATTTTGTCTACAACTTCAAAGGGACAGCACCAGGGGGGAGACATTTCCGCTTCTTAGTCTGGTTCCTCTGAAAATTGTACAAGTAGATCCTGTCTCCTACTTGGTATTCCTTTTTGGTTGTTTTTAAATCATACTGAGTTTTCATCCGCTCTGCAGATTTCTCCAGATTCTGCTGAGCGTACGCAAAAGCATACTGAAGGTGTTTTCTTAGATTGTCAACATATTCATGTGTTGTGGAGGTGTTTATCAGTGTCTGCTCTTGTATTCTATAGATCAGATGCTGAGGTAGTGCCATCCTTTTTCCAGGCATTAGGTCAAATGGAGACATTATGGTCACAGAAGATGGTGTAGATGTGATGGCCATGAGGACAAGCGGTAATCAGATGTCCGAACTTGGCCCAGAATCTGCCACAAACTTTTTCAGAATGCTCACAATGGTTTTAAAGTACCTCTGAACTCCCCCACTAGAGGATGGGTGGTATGCAATATGAAGTTTCCTTTTTACCCCAAGTATCTCCCACATCTTTGTCATAACTTCGCTGGTGAAGTGGCTTCCTCAGTCTAACTCAATCCTTTGGGGAAGGCCAAAATGTGAGAAGATGTGGTTGATCATCAGGACAGCTGCTGTTTCTGCTTTGTAATTTGGGGCCAAGAGACATTCCACCCATTTGGTAAACAAGCATGTTATTGTTAATATGTACTTGTTTTCCCTAGAGGAGCGAATGTTTCTGCTTTGCAATTTGGGGTCAAGAGACATTCCACCCATTTGGTAAACAAGCATGCTACTGTTAATATGTACTTGTTTTCCCTAGAGGAGTGAATCACGGGCCCAATGAAATCTACTTGTAAATCTGACCATGGCAGTGTCATCCTCCTCTTCTGGAGGGGAGCTCGGTGTGTGAGTGAACTTGACTGAAATTGTGCACACACAAGACACCCTTTCAAATATTGTTTGAGGTCCTGTCCCATGTGTGGCCAGTATGCAACCTCCCGCAAGATTTCTAGAGCAGTATGAAACCCAAGATGACCGGCTGTGGCTGCGTCATGGGCGTGACTTAGCATTAGGCTTCGGAATGAGGTAGGAACCAACCAATGGTCAAATCCAGAGATGGATCTCCTTACCAACAAACCATCTTGAATTCAGAACATTTTGGGACACTTTATCGACACATTGAGGCCCTCTTTCCCAATTTAATCGGTTTCAGTTCACAGGGTCCTCAATGTGTTGGTAAAATTTCCCAATAATCGGATCCCCTTTTTGTGCCGTGATCAAATCAGCAGATGGGGTCTCTTCACCCCACTGGGCAGTTGAGAGTTCATTGTGAGCATTTGTCTGGGACCTGGTGACAGCAGTGGCCTGGATTTCCCCAACAGGGAATCCATCTCAAGGAGATCTCCCTCGATGGCTCCGGTTTTGACCACTGATCAGCCAGGTCGTTTCCAGTTTTGTCTGTCCCCTCTATTCTGGAATGACCCTTAATCTTTTCCAATAGATGGTCATGCCATTAGAGGTGACCAGATCATCAATATTGTGTATGAGCTTGCCATGTTTAAGTGGTTTGTTATTTGCACACAGCATGCCTCTGGTTCTCCAATTGATCAGATGCTTCACAAACCCGTTCCGCATATAATCTGAATCAGTGATTATGACCAGTTTGTGGAGTTGCTGTTGCACGGCAGTGTGGATGGTCTAGTGAACTGCATCAACTCTGCCACTTCCTCCTGCGGGACCTATTTTGTACCGAGCAGAGAGTTCCGGGGCATCATTCACCTAGTCATTGCCAACGCTGGCCACCGGTTCCTTATCCTTGTTGTTGTCAACATGGTAGGAGCACCCATCCACATAAACTGTGGGCATCCCCTTGCACTTGTCTTCTTCATAGAGTTTGTGCAAGGAATTCAGTTACGACTCCATGTTGTCTTGAGTTTTGAGACTTTTCATCTCGAGACAGTTTTTTCTGGCACAATCATGTAAGTCAGCCAGACCTTGCGCAAGGGGACTCTTCTTGTTTTGGCCATATCTGACCTCCACAGGAAAACCTTGTATGGACAGAATCCAGGAGGTAATTCTAGAATTACTTACATTTCCTGCCCAGATTCGGTCACTTTGGAGGTATTGGAAAGGCTGGTGTGTAGTCTCCACTATGAATTCCTCCCTGTGGATGAACGGGCTGTCATTTTTCAATGCCACCACCGTTGCCAGGAGTGCCTTCTCACAATCGTTGAATTTTTCCTCCACAGATGATAAAGTCTTACTTGCATAGGAGATTACTTCATTGACCATGTCATGCTTTTGGTATAATACTGCTGTCAAGCATGTGTTCGAGAACCCTGTCCCAAGAAGAACTCCTTGTTTCTGTTGTCATGTAAATCCCTTACCAGTTGTGTCATTTTATATTTTGAGAGCATGTGAACATAGGTGGTTATAAATTCTCTACTATTCGTGCGCACCCACCTGGTAGTTTGTGCAAAGGTGCGTTTTGGCTCCTGCACAAATTCTCTTGGGGCCTGATCCTCTCTGCATTGCAGATTGTAGGCTGCTTTGCGAGCCTCCTGGGGGTTTCTATGGGCATAAAAGTGCTTCAAGATGGCCGCCTTATAGGTGGACCACCTTTGATGGTTCTGTTCTTCCAGCCCTGCAAAGAAGCTGGAGTATTCCAGAGAGAACGTCCATTTGGCATAGTCTATGCAGTTCTGGCTATTTTTGATGTGAAAAGAGTCCATCATTTGTTCATATTGCTGCAGATGCTCCCAGATTGAGTGGAGGTTTTTAGAATGCTCTTTGGGGCCTCAATTCATGTTCTTTCTGTTCTACAAAGTGAACCAAATTGTCCCTTTGCAGGTGATGCTTCTGGAGGTCTAGCTCCCTGAGTTTCTCCTCATAGGAGTCTTCCTGATCAGATATATCAGTCATAATATTTTGGAATCTGTACAGGGATGCCCGTCCATCAATCTCTGATGGGCTGTGGCCTGCCTGTTCAATCATGCTGGGCATGATAGAGTCAGGCTGCATCATGATTCCCAATTCTTGTTACCTGGTGGGCATGAAGTTAACAGTAATTGGTACTTACAAGGCAGTAAATGGTTTTGAGGCCCTTGGTACAGAGGGCATCACACTGTGATCAGGGGTGGCCCTGTCCCTCTCTACTTGTTCAGGGTCCCTCAAGTTTTCGCCTAGGATACTCTTTTTCTAATAGCTCCAGTTTCTCCCTCTCAGCCCATATGTCCTGACGGTAGGCTAAGGCCTGAGCCTTTTGCTCTGCTATCAGGGCTTGACTTACCTCTATTACCTGTTTTTGATCTGCCACCTGGTTCTGGAGTCCACTGTTCTCATCAGAGAGGGCCTCATTGTCTGTTTGTGCTGCCTTTATGCCCTGGGAATACTGAGACAGTTTTTGTTGCAGGAGATTCATCTCCTGATTTTGTGCATTTTTAGCTTGGGTGTTCTCTTCTAGAGCACATTCTTCTTGTCTTGTGTGCCCCAATAATGTATCATGTTCTACTCTCTTTTCTATAGGTCTGTTTTTAGGTTGCTCAATTCCTGACAGAGGGTATCTTTTTCCTGGTGCAGGGCACCCCTCTGTTCAGCCAGTTCATCCCACTGTTGTTTGATTTCACTTAATGTCTGGCGTTCTTGGTTAAATTTAGTCTGGAGGTAGAGTTTTTTACTGATTAATTTATTATTCTCCTCTTCCAACTCTTTGATCTGATTTTGTAACATGATTATTTGTTCTGAGCAAGCTCTGTTATATGTTATCTGTTGATTCAATTTCTGTTGGCTCTCTTCCAGAGAGTCAACCTTTTCCTGACACTCCACTTTTAATGCATCTAATGGGGCCGTTTGCTCTGAATTATTTTGTTGTTGTAGAGCCAAGTCTTATTTTAGCTGTTTGATGTAGTTTTTCCAATTCTACCACAGTATCTTGGCTCTTTTGCAATTTCTCTTCTACTAGTTTTAATTCAGTCTGGATTTAGGTTACGAGCTCATACTGGTTTTGCGCAAGGGTTCTATTTTCTTCATATGTTTCCTCCCTAAACCCCATGTGGAGATATATGTACGCTGTGAGTTGGAGCATTCTAATCTGCACCTCTTTAATATTCGGAGTCATATATAACTCGCTCAAAGCTTGATGTAAAAGGCCACCGTCCCGTCACACATCCATGTTCCATGAGGTAACCTGTAGCATCATTATACTAGCCCGGCCTCCTGATCTTTCTCTACCCATTCCCTTCTGACAAATAATTGGTGCAGAAGGTGCTGCCTAGCCATGTTCATCTCCACTGTGGTCATTATGAATAGTGTTCTTCCTTTATTAAATTATTTATATAAGGGTAAACCTGTATTCAGCTGCTTTTTGTCTAGGTCAGGGTTGACTTTACTTTATTTTTACACACAGTCCTGATACTTAGGGTCTATGTTTTGGGAAGTTTTTTTTTTTTTTACATTGTAAAACAGTTTTTTTTCTAACCACAAAAAGTATCGCTACCTTTTCTGGGTTAGCCTGCTGTGTTAAACTGTCACAGGTGGAAACACTATCTCAATCCCGGCAACGAGCCCCCACTGTATTAAGGATTTTAAAGATGCAGCACACTCCAGACCAGGACACTTTCTATGGCCAGGGATTTGGCACACAATAAAACACTTTTAAGTTTATTACATTCAGATTCCATTTTTGAGAAGGCAGCCAACCAGTCTCACACCCCCTTGAACGTACACCCCGCGTCGCAATGGACCATGTACCAGGCCGGTATGTAATCAATGAAATATCTTTTTATTTTTTATTTTGAATATGAATCAAACACATTCAATATAGGGCAACAATCACCAGTGTGGTGATAATTACACAGTAAAATGATAGGATACACCTAGTTTAACCTTCTAACACCAGATACACAATGCACAAATGAATGAAAGCCAGATTACTTTTCGGGTAGTATTTTCAAATAGCATCACAGTTAGGCATTCCCCCTGCAACGCTCCCTCAAACCCCCATTAACCAGGTTTTGTTTTAGTGGAGAGGAGTAGCAAGGAGTCAGGTATACTAGGCAAAAATCAAAAAAATAATCCGACCTACCACCCCCGAATGGGAGGCCAACATCGGATTGGGCTCCCTTGAAAAATGAGCCAAATAGCACTCGGAATTACTGAATGGTGATTTTACATGTGCGGCACCAATGTGTGTGGCTGTATCAAAGAAGAAAGAAAACTCACAAGCTACAAGGCAAGGTACTAAACAACAGGCATACAGTGTAGAAAATCGACTTTGGGATGAAAAACAGTGCAGCAGGAATCACAAGGAGCAAAATTGCTATAGCTTAGTTTTCACAGTTTTAAAAATAGCAAACAACTAAAATCGGAAGTCAGTTTTAATGCTAAGGTACAAAGGCACATAACAGGTATAATACTAAAGTGGAAGGATGACTCTGGATGGGTGACAGTATGGGATTCTTTAAGGAAAGGAAAAAACAGATTTTACACAGGAAACACTTTCACAAGCAACTCGGTTTTGTTAAAATGGATTTATTCTACTTCTGCTATATTTTAGTGGCTAGGTATTTAAAGAAAGACAGTACGCGAGAAGGTTACTTGCAAAGGTAACCTATCCATGCCAAGTTCATCTCTATGGGAAATTAATTAACTTATTCAAAATAGTACTAAGGACTTATACAAGGAATGGAAAAATTGGGAAACAATTGCACTAACACATGGAGACTAACTGATTTTTCTAAGGACGAGATACACCGAGGATTCTAAAAATTAAAAAGTTACTCGGATACTTATGGGTTTTTTATTTGACAAATGGCAAGGTAACAGAGCAAAGGATGCAGCTTTTTGATATTGGGGAGGTGTGATACTTACAAGAAGCACTCAAAAAGGGAAGTTTGGACAGCTAACCGGATCTCTGGACAGCAGAAAAGGTGTCTGGTCACTGCCCAGTGGTGGCTCTCCTCTAGGGACACAGTGAGGCAACTGGGGTCTGGTCTCAATGGGCAGTGGGGGCATCAACTGGGCAAGGACAAGTCTGGTCACTATATTTTCCCTCTGGGTCAGCAGCCTTTCCCCCGTTCTCCCTGAATTATTGTCACTTTTGTAGGGTTTTATTCTAGATCAGTGTTTCTGCCTGGATAGAAGGTTCTGGATCTGGATCAGCTACTACTGGCGTGGCACTGAAATCTTGCAGGTTGAATGTGGAATGTCAGGATCTCTGGATGTAGATTTGTGAATAAATGATTCTTGAATGTCTGATTCTTGAATTCCTGACTCTCCCTAAGCTTCCTCCTTTCATCAACCGGATGACATCAGAGGATTTTTACTATGTGGGCAGAACTAAGCTGGACATACCTCTAAGATCAGGTAAGTCAGGCTGAGGATGTCGCCACCTCCCTGTAAGCAGATTGGACTCAGGGAAGTGACATCAGTTTTAGTGTGGGTGTTTTTATGAGTTGCTTTGTTTAACCATAGTTACTTTTGCCAAACTCAGTTATGAAACAAAACCCTTATATTTACAATTGTTAGCCTCCTGCAAATCAGATGGGCATACCCCATATTTTACAAGGAATATGTTGTTCCAACTCCCAAGTTGCTGTTTTGTCCTTCTGGCAATCTTTCGCCATTTCTATGGACAACATTTTGCCTAAAATTCTACAAATCGACACACATGAACCTAACAATGTCGGGCATATTCACATCAAGTTTGATAACTGTACAATGTACGCTTTCTTCGGAAATGACTTGCTCATGCCATTCGTGCCCACCACATGTCAGGAAGACCCGCATCATCTTATCTTGCTGCTACGAAAATCACATTTAACCCATCATAATTTCATATTACTCCTTGTTCAAATACCTGAAATAAATCTTTTTATGCAAAAAGTCATTTGATTCACATGGGCTGGCTTTGTTCCCAAAAGTGGCCAGTCTTTCCAACCCCCGAGTCAAATGTCTTGCTCTGGTCAGCTTTGCCCATAGGTTACTATGGAGGTCATTACAACCTTGGTGCTAAGTGCACCAACTTTACCACCATGGTGTAAACTTTGTTTACACCATGGTGGATGGTGGATTTACCGCCCCATTCCAAGGTGAGTGGGGCGGTAAATCACCATTTCCCATTTTCCCTTCCCCATTCCCATTTTTGGCCCATAGGGCATAATGGGAGTGGGGAAGGCGCTAATTACGCCGCCGTAAATTACGGCGGCGTAATTAGCACCATGGCGGGTTAGCGCCATGGATTTTAACACCTGCTAAAAGCAGGCGTTAAAATCAGAATCAGGCGTTAAGGGTTAACGGTGGCATTAACCCTTAACGCCTGAGTTGTAATGAGGGCCTATGACTCCCCTTTGATCCTAGCTAGTTGAAGCTGAGTAGAGGTGTCAAAGGAATTCACACTTCAGTGACAGGGCTGTCCATTGTCCCATGCTGCAGCAATGCCAGTCAGTCTGAGGAAGTTGCCACTTCCCACACCTCTGGGCCTTTCATTTTGTAAATGGACTTCCTTCCCCAAAGGGCTGGATACCTTTGGAGCGCCTGCCCATGCATCTGCCCATGCAACTTTCAAACAGCTTTCATACATTTTTTTCTTTCTTTCACAAAAGCCAGTCTTTTTGTAAATAAATACGTTATACATTTAAACCAAACCCCAGCCCCACACAAATAATGCTGTTTCTGTGTGAATACTGGGATGATTTCACATTTTAGCTTTTAAAAAGAATAGTTTTCTTGCTTTTGCAAAAGCAGATTTTTACACGTGTGTTTATTTCAGTTCATTTTGGGATTCCCAATGTGGTTTATATAGCACACATTTTCTTTGGCACCAATGGTTCTGAAAGCTTTTTATAGCTCCCAGTCCTTTCTGTGCACATGTAAATGCTTGGCAAATGGGTTCTTTAAAATGGACACAAAGTGAGTGAGAGAAAGAGCTTCTTTTGAAGCATTTCACATGAGTTCATTTGTTGCCAAAAGTAAATTCCAGCCGCGTTTCAGTAGAAATCTGAATTCTTGACCTTTCAAGTGGTTTCCCAGCAAATCAGCTGCTCTGGGAATGCTTTTGCCTCATTCCTTGCTACTCATAAGAAATTAAACATGCCAGGAGGGGTTCCCTTGAAGGGCACAATCTTTGTGGAAAATTAATCAAGAGCACATTTCAAAGCTATCTTGGGAATCATGTGCACAGTTTTAGCAGTTCAACAGGACAGAACAGAAAAAGGTGATGCCATTCTGAGTAGAGGTAATTTTAAGCTTGGTTTCAGATAAAAGAAGCCATTCTTTGTATTGGAAGTGTTGAAAGCTTGCCACTCCTGCTCCAGGAAAAGAAAGCGCAGCCGCTTTTGGGTAAAATGGGAATGTAGTTTTTGCTGTAGGGGGTTTCTGTGGGGGCTGGCAAATGTACCCCACAAAAATATCATCATCTCTAATATTCAAGAGTCTCAATTTCTGTTCAAACAATTATTCACTGTGGACCACCCTCGATTGGGTACACTCTTGTCGACACAATGTTCACGGGTGTATTAAGGCTCACCCCGATTCGCAGGCATCCCTCAGCCGGGTTCACATTTGCCAAATACACAGTTCACTTTGATTTATCACAATACAGGATTCACTTCCCTTATCTTTCCTCTTGACAAAGTGTCAAAGACTTTTGATTGTAGCAGGGGTTTGGCTTGACCCCTCGATGACCACTTTGACACCTCACGCCGGCTTCTCCTAGGGCCTCGTGGTATTTGTAGTTTCAACAAAGGGGACCAGCCAGAGTCCTTCGAATGAGTGCCCATGTGGCACGGGACCACTCCGCAGATGGTCCTTCATTGGGTTTTCTTTAAAACTTCAATCACACACAAGTTCTTTGTTCATATAATGTTGCCATTTGCAACCTTCGGCTCAACACAGTCCGGTTTACTATCAGCTCTCTCTGACTCACCAGCTGTGCTGAATTCGTTGGTGTTTCTTTCCTCTGGAGTCAAGGACGGTACCACGGCAGCAAGTGCTTCGCACTGCCTTGGCGATCAGTGCGGGAGGGCCTTGTGCAGTGTTGCCTTCTGTCACACCACATGCCAGCTGTACTTCCTGGTCTTATGATTCCTTTCATGGAGACTTTGCGGGTCTGGGTTGAGACGGACAAGGGCACTTCCCTCCTTGTCGTCCTTTCGACTCTTGCTGATTTTCTCCTCCATTTGAACTGCCGTCCTGGAATAGCTGATTCCTTGTGCATTTGTCCTTGCTCAAAGTGTGCTCTTTTGCTCTGCCTTTTATCCCTGTGGGGTAGAGAAAGAGCTATCAGGTGTGTATAGTTATCGGCAATATCCTAAGGGGTAGAATTGGGAAAAGGTGTTATAAGGAAAGTGGTACCGCCTCTCACCCTTCAGTGTCCCACCTCCACCACCGAAGACCCCCCATCCAGGTGATCCTCCCCCACCTATCCACCCCCAGGAACTGGATCCAATAGCGATGGCCGTGTCCTGGCCACTTGGATGACAGATCTCCGGGGACTAGCGGGTGAGACACCTTCAGGTTTCTCACAGTCCCAAAACCCCAACACAAACTGATTTTAATTTTGAGTATTTTAGAAAGTTCAAAATCTATGGGGTGCAGTTTTGTTTTCTCAGCGCTCTTTATTCCGGCTCAACAAACATCCTCCCAGGCACAGGTTCTGCTCCCTTCCTGGCTCTTCAGAGCTTCAAAGAAGTTGACCAAATGGAAAGGTGAAGGAGTGTTTCACCTTTGAATCTGATGGGGGAGGTTTTGTTGGGTATCCCAGCACAGCCCTAAGCCAGTTCATATAAAGAGAAATGGTGCTTTTTAATTTGTTGGGGTGCATTTTCTTTACGCATGAGGCCTGTACCAATATCTTTCATTATAGAATATACATTTTGCTCCATCTTCATTCTCGCTGCTGATTTTAATGCATTTCTGACAAGCTGACAGAGTAGTAAGTTTCATTAGTGTGTGCCTTTGAATTTACTTCTGACAATGGAGTTTCCTCTTTTATGTGTTCATTGTTCCATCCAAGCTCCAGAATGCACACACGTGTCTATGGCAGCTCTCCTTTGGCAAAATGTGCCTCAGTAATGTGGTGTGAAGGCGGACGGTTGCCTTTCGACCTTGCCATTCGAACACATGGCACAATTCGTATTTTTATTTCGTGAAGACAATATTTAGATGTTTGTCAGTTGAGCATTAAATGCTGGCCTTTTGACTGACAGACAGCAATGCACTTTCCATATTCAGGCACCGTTGGGCCTAGCCTAGCCAGATGCAGTCAATTTTCATCCTGCGGCTGACAATACCCCACATCTACCAGAAGGGATCCGAAAAAGATTGGACTAACAAGCAAATTGTAAACCTCCTTGTCCAATTTTGGTAGCATGGATGGAATGACAGGCTTAACTCTGAAAAGTCAGGTATCATTGGTTAGTTGCAACACAGAGAAAATACCATTAATTCCCATTGATAAAAGGGACTGTTCAGTCAAGGTTGTATACAAATATCTACTTCACTATTACACACCAGACAATCTTACAACACTACGAATTACAACACACCCTGTAAAGGAATGCAGAGGACAGACAGTTTCAAAGGAAAAGGAATGCACTCTGCATACTGACAGGACGGTAGTCGGTATGGTTAATAATCACAACAAATTAACGTTACTTGGCTTCAGCATCAATGGAGCAATTGTTCTTAAAATGTCTCCAGGGGTCTTCTGGGAAGGACCAGACGGACAGAACCACAATTTACATTGTTCTGTAGATGTTCTTGGTGCTCGACAGGGTCGAGTCAGCTCAGTGCACTTTGCAGGCTTCTGTGATAGATTCCAAGACAGGAGTCAGCTGTGTGTATCAGGCGGCCAGACGGTTTGGCGAATTAAGCTGGAAGAATGGCTGCAGGCTGGCTTACATGGCGGCTCTTGGTCAGGAATCATTGTCTCAGTGCTGTTTGGAGGTTCTGAAGCACTGGTCAAGATGTCCCGGATGTCTTAAGCAACTGCAGCTTGACAACAGTCAGCATTGCAGTCAGTTGCAGCTTGAGGAACTCGGCTGGCTCAAATATGCCCTTTAAGGCAGACGGTAGTAGAAGCTTGTTGAGGCAATTCTCACAGCTTCTACAATGGGCTTCTGTTGTCCTTTAAGGTGAACAGCCCAAGGCTGAGGAGTGTGTTGCAGGTAGCTGCCTTGTTTTTGGTAGTAGGTTCAGAGACATTCTAGAGCGTCATACCTTGGAAGCTTGCTACGGAGCATAGCAGGTCACACTGTATGCTGGCTGGGTACCAGTTCTGGAACAGCCGGAGTATACTCTGAGGTATTTCTCTCTCTCTGTTCCCTGGGAGATGTTTAGGGCAGGGATCCTGTTTCCCTCTTTGCAAAACCTGGCCTTCCTTCACTGGTGGAATATGTAAGGCAGATTGTACCTTCAACTAGGGTCCAAGTATGAGTTCTTCTTTCTGCTTCTGATGACACCTTCTGATGATCTGCCAAAGGAGGGGCTCAGCCCTCTTTTAAAGCTAGATGGGCCACAGTGATTGGTGTAGACCAAGCCTACCTTAATGAACCAGTCCTAGGGTTGCTGGCAACAATATCCAGTATGCACGAGGTCATAACCAGAGGGATTTGCAACAGAAAGGTAAAGGGGTGAAAGCGTGTGATACTAAGTCCCACCCTTCCTCCTGTTTGTTGTTAATCAAAGAGTCTTTCTGGTTTATGGATCTCTCTGTGGTTCCGGATTGAAGTGGTAGGTCTCGCTTGAAGCTGCGGCAAGATCAGACTCTCTGGCTTCTAACAATATATTGGGAGACTCTGCTCAATTTATGAGTTTCCCCCCCAAATTAAGAGAGCCCACAAATAGATAACTTGTTTTGGTTTTGATAAGTACTATCTATGACTCATATAGAGCCACGTAGATCCAATGATGTGCCAACAATTAGCCAAGGACCAGGCCGGGTCATAGAGAGAATATATATTAAGTATATGTTAAATAGATCTTTTAATGGTTACACATGTCACCTTCTCTGTGACACAAAACAAAGCTTCAACACACAGTGAACTTCCCTTTTTGTGATAAACAGGCAACTATGACTTGATAAAATGTATAGTGAAAACAAAGTACAGGATTGATTTTAAAATAAGCTAGACATTTTACATTGAGTCCTTTGTTTAAGTTCCTGCACACTTTAAAATGCTTGCCATTTTGAAATCACAGATTTGTAAAAATGCATGTGCCAAATAGCCTTCGCACATTGCTTCCTTTTCACTGAAAAGCAATGTAAAATCATTCTGCTATCAGGGTCACTCACTCACGCTGAGGAGAGAGTGTATATTGTTCAATAGAAATTACAGTAGTTTCACTTTGCAAAGCACCTCTCCCCCCAGCACCAAAAACCCAGGCATCAGTCATATGCAGAACCCCTCTGTTTAAAGGCCAGGTCTGGAGAGTGGTGACAATTGGGAATTTTGTTTTGTGGCAAAAAATCTTTTTGATTTAAAGGCATGGTTTGGAAATGGAATAAAGACATTATTGTTTTAAAGTCAAGGTTTGGAAATGGTAACAATTATACATTTCATTTTGTGGCAAGGGCACCCCTATAACTTTATGTGACTATAACTTAAATTGCGCTAGGAAAGCGGTTGGGGGTTTCAAACTCCTCCAAACTCCCCATGCATCAATCTGTTTGGAGGTTAATTAAATTAATTTACAGTCAAATCTGCCAAGGGTCTCCACAATGTATCCCTACCCACTATGAAAGGAAGCTATTAAAGCTGGCAGATTCCCCAGACACTTGGTTTCAAATGGATCAATTCTACTTACATTGGACCTCTATTTTGGGGCATTCAAGGTAGACAGTCATGTTCCCCTGGGGGATCAGCTTGTGGTCTGGTCACTTCAGTCAGAGATCGTTACCAGCTTTCATCGCTCATCTGGCTCTCCTTATGAATCGAAGGCCTAGTCAGCTGTTGGCTCCCCCAGTTTCTCTTTCCCAGGCAACGTTTAAGGCCTCTCAATGTTAAGGTTTCTCCACCTAAGATGGTTTTAGGCAGGTGTTCCTATGTCTCCTTCTGCTTGTCTCTCTTTGTTACTTGTCTTTCCCTTGTACATAGATCAAGTGCTTTTTAATGTACAAGCCACACCTCAAATTATTACAATTAGAAGGTGCCCGTTTTGTTGGTGCTAACTTTTTCATTGGAGGATTATCCTCTCTTCCTCCTCCAAGCAGCCAACCCCTATCTGCCTTGATGGGCCCTTGGAGTGCCCTAATTGAAGTGAAGAGGAGAGGAGCACACATTCTACAATTTACCTTTTTTTTTCATTACAACTTTTTCCCCTAAAAAAGTCTCTACATGGCAAATTTAAGTAACTTCCCGATAAATGCCATAAAATATAGATATTAATGTTCTCCTACTCATGACACATCTGTGGCGGTTGCTTTCATTTCGGCACATTATACCACGGGCGCGCTACGGTCTTTTGCCCTTTATTCGAAAACTAACATATTTCATAATCAAATATCTAATTTACCAGTGTGTCGGAAGCAGCCTTTATGGGTAGGTGTGGTTTGACACGTTTTTAACACGTTGTTAGGGACACTAGGAGGTCCTTTCCTTCGAAGGTGATGCCTGCAGCAGTGGTGCTCACTCATGAGTAGGAGGAAAGGAGATGCTTGGGGGACCGGATGCGATACAGTGACCTGAGAGCCAACATGAGGACTATAGGCTGGGCTGCCTGAGTCTTGATACACTCCAGCTGGGGTTAGCAGTGAGAATGTTCATTGGGTCAGGGGGGTGTTGTCACCCAAGGTTCATTTTGCCTGAACGGGTATATGGGCATACGGCGGGAGTAAGGGGCGATGGGCTGGGGTAGCTTGTGGCTACCAAAACAACAACAGTGTGCACCACTCCAGTGGTTGAGGAGCAGCTGAGGAGCTCAACATCATTTTTGTTGGCCTGGTTTTGGGGTGCATTAACTGGTAAGGGTTTTGGGGTCACGTGGCGATAAGGAGGCAAAGAACTGATGCCTGGCTACTTTGTGGATGTCCAATTATCAAGTTGGGCTCCCAGACTACATTTTAATTTCATTTTGGCAGATCTGTATGGTCTTGAGAGACTTGAGAGTGCAGTCCCGATACATCGTTGCCTGAAATTCTTCCTTTCTAACTTCTGGGCATTCACCTTCCTGCCAACACGCCAAAAAGACTTGAAAATAGGGTTGTGATAGTGAGGGCCTCCAAAAGACTTGTGTTGGCAAGAAAAGGTGGGATGGAAGTTATCTTACATGCCTCTACTCTGCTAGGGGCTTCCATTTCCAGCACAAAGGGCACTGACACCAATGATAAGCAATCCTCTGAGTGCAGAAAGCTGAGGTAGTTCAGGAAGTGGCAGCCAATTCCCTAGTCACCGGTGCTCCCCTTGCTGCCTCTGTGCTTAGCACACAGTGCCTATATAGAAATTTCCCACTGAAAAAATGTCATCTTGATGAAAACACTGCAGGATGCTCTACAGTTAATAACATCACTGACAATTTGTCTCTTTTGTTCTCAAAAGAGTCAAGATTTCAAAATGAAAGATACGCTGTTGAAGATTTGGAACAAAGATTTCTTAACACTAAGAGGCTATGAACATGCAAGATACCCGAATGGTCAGCCACCAAAAGAGGGCGCCTCCGCTCTGACTTTTGCACGCCGACACACTTGTCTTTCTTCAGTAAATATATTTAGCACAAAGATGATTATCATTATAATTATCACAGAAGTTTTTGAGAAGTTCTGCTCAATATTGGGACTTCCTGTTTGGAGCAGTGTCTTACAGAACGGTATACCAAGGAAGAAAAACTAGTATGGTCAAGTGAATGATAGATTACTAAGGGCATTTTTTGCTGTTGCTCGTAGTGATACACATATCCCACATGTATATTAATTGGGTATATCCTTTTTGAAATTCCCTATTCCTATTTTCCTTGAGATACCCAGCACTGTCTCTGAAAGGTGCCCGTTGGTTGTCACCTTAGTTTGGATTTAAAAGGAACAATGGATAAACATAGGTGTTGTCAAAGCACTGTGTTTCGGCCTATTGAAAAAGATAGTCCACGTCCATGCAGTGGTCTTCTCTATTGGTGAAGCAAGGCCTTTGTCAGGACATAAAGAAGGTATTTGTTGTAGAAAATTAATCTCTTGCCGGACACGGACATGTTGTCAACTTTGAACGCATTACACATATGCGTTGTGTGTTATATCCTCAAAAGAGGTGAGTCAAAGGCATCTTTATAGGCCAGAGATTGATGGAGATTAAATCCGTGTGACTCCAATCTGTTGAGGCACACCCATTGTGTCAATTCTTGGGGACTCGAGACTGAACTGCTACATCTGTATCTTTTATTGGAGAACCGCTACTTTTCTCAGCCAGCATTGTTCAGATCCCAAGTGGATTAGCCTAAATAGTCGATGACTCTATTGGTGTCATATATGTATGGATTGATAAGTATTAGTCAAAAAACAACAGGAGCAAGAGGAATTTTGTGGTTAATTTTGCTTTTCTCAATACAAGTACCTATTATACCAATTACCCCTTGTAAATCAAAAAGTCATAAGGTACAACCTATTTGCACACACCAGATGGTATTTGACATCATGATGCCATGCTGGAATCTGCAATGTTTTCTTGTTATCTTGTGTTGACCACAATTCAGATCTAAAAGGGGATTTTTTAAAAACATTTTCACCCACCCAGCTTGGCCCGGTGTTCAATCAGCCCATTGTAAATACCTGTTATACTTGAGCCTCAAAGAGATATCCCTTCCCGATAAGGAGTCAAAAGGCCTACAGTGGGGGAAGGCACTTAGGAATTCTGCCGAACAACTAGAAGCATTGGTCTGTCTTATGCTTATAAGAGATCTACATGTGGCTGTGAGTAATTCGACCATCTGCATGGGGAGTGTGTGCTCACCTGGGCTATTTTGAAGTTTTGTAAATATAAATTGATGATGGGACATCAACCTCAGAAAATGTGTGGGTCTAATCACCACACATTCTCCTATGATCGCCGCAAAACAAACACATGATCAAGTGTACTGCAGGGGACACAGCATACAGGTGCAGTTCTCCCTGTCATGTTCAGCTGGAATGTCAAAGCCATGGCTTCATCAAAGCATCTCAAGAAGCGGACGGCAACACCTTCCTATGGCCTTGGCCAGCCTACTTAAATGATCAAAGGCTACATGGGTCCTCTCTGTTCTATTGTATTCTGTGTGGTGCAGCTCATACTGATGAGAGTTAATTGAAGAAGGCCTGCGAAGGGGCCTGTTCACAGAACACAAGGGACAGGAAACACCAACACCTCTTTGATATGCAATGTGTCAACTTGAAGCTAGCTCACACCACTCTCTATGAAGGGCAGTAAATGGCATGTCTGGGACAACTGTTTACAGTAGGCAACCCCTGCAGGGAGAACACCTTTCAGTGGGAAGAAGTATGTGAATTGATGGAGACTGAAAGTCTTTTCTCACCACAAACGTCAAGAGAGACCTGCACTTTGATCAGAAGTCACAGGAGACCTCAATTAACCAGAGAGGCAATTTGATCCACAAAAGACAGGAAGATGGGTGGGACGTAGTAGTACATGTTGTCACCCCTTACCTTTCCTGTTGCAAAGCACTCTAACTATGGCTTAAAACATAACAGGAGATTGTTATGGAGACCCAGGATTGGTTCAATAAAGTAGGCTTACTTTGCACCAATTACTGGGGCCCAATTGTCTTTAAAAGAGGGTTGCGCCTGCCTTTAAGCAGATCATCCGATGACTTCAAACGGAGTAAGAAGAAAGACTCCTTTGGACCCTGGCTGAAGGTACAGTCTACCTTACAACTTCCGCCAGTGAAGGAAGGCCAGGATTTCCAAGAGGGATGCAAGATCCCTCCCCTAAACACTCTCCTAGGGAACAGAGGGAGATCCCAACCTCAAATGACCCGTACAGCAGCTCCAGGACCAGTACCCAGCCAGCAAACAGCATGCCCTGCTAGGTTCTACCAGCAAACTTCCTGAGGGGGAAGTGCAGAGAGTCTCTGAACAAAGGACAGGGCCTGCAAACACTCTCCTCAGCATTGGGCCATCCACCTTAAAGGACGACATGAATCCTGCGAAGAAGCTAGGAGGAGTGTCACAGCAAGCATCATCCAACGTCCATCTTTTAAGGACATTTTGGAGACAGTCAAGCCCTCAGACTGCGACTGGCTGCACCACTGCTGTCATGCTGCAGTCACTAAAGCCATTCGAGATTCCTCGACCAGCATTCCAGATCTGCCAACCAGCACAGAGACAACAATTCTTGACCCTGAGTCACTGTGTAGGCCAGCCTGCAGCCATCTTTCCAGCCGCCCTTCCTGAACTGCCTGCCGCTTGACACCCGCATCTGTCTCCATCTTGAACTCTGTTGCAGGAGTTAGAAAGCATCCTGGAACTGACTCGATGCTGTCAAGCATCAAGATCATTTCAAGGGCCAGGTACATTGTGGTTCTGTCCCCCTGATCCTTCTCTGAAGGCCCCTAGTGACATTTACGACCCCTTGCTCCCATGGTGCTGAAACCAAATAATCTTGAACAGTTAAGACTGATTGCTTTAACGGCTACCCTCCTCCACAACCTTGCAGAGATAAGCCTGCCGTTCCGTCCACGTTACCAAAATTGGACAAGTAGGTTTATAATTTAGTTGTGTTTCCAAACTGTTTGGATCCCTTCTGGTGTACTAGAGGTGTGGGGCTGATTGATGGTTAAGAAATCGATATTCATCCCTGGACTACTGGTGCCCCAGATGTTGATTCATCACAATGGCCTCTGCAAACAAAATAGCATTTTCAATGATTGCATTTGTTTCCCTGTGCAGCATTTCATTAATTTAGATGGCAAACTCAAAGTGAAAGACTGATGTTCATTTTGGCCATTCACACGGGCATTTTTATTTAAAAAATTGTGTCACTTTCAGCAAGGCACAGATTTTCACTCACCCTGCCCTTTCATTGTGTAAAGTGTGCTTTGCCATAGGAACAATGTATTTCAAATCAGAGGCCTAAGTTGGCCTTTCCTTTCGTATTCTGGGGCTATCAATAAACCCCTGAGGCACCTGCGAACCACATTCTCATATTTTATGCATGGGGTCCCTTTGCGGGGTGGCCTACTGTAAACACACAGTCCCAGACCTTATAGCTCACTGTCATAGATACTGTGGGCGGGAGCTGGCTTCAGGTTGACACAGTTACATAGTTACATACACAGTTACATATGAAAGGTTGTTGAGGTTTCCTGTCTCCTTTGTTAACCTGTGCAGCTAGGCCCCATGTAGGCCTGTTTGAAGTACACTCTATGAGTATGATATTTCCTACCAACAGCTGCAGGGCCCAACAAAAGAGAAGTGTGAGACAATGGACCCTATGCTAGTTAATGAGGCTGGCCATGGCAGGGGGGCGGTTGGAGGGTGGCCATGGCAGGTGGGTGATTGGTCCTCCCCCTTTATGGAGATGACATGGTGTACTTCTGGCTGTCGTATCCCCACTCAATATGACAGGGCAGACTGTGCCTGTAGGCTGTGTGCACCCAGAGTGCACGGGTCTATGTGTTTGTCATGGTATGAGCATAGGAAATAGTGTGTGGATTAGCCCCACACATTTTCCTGAGGTTGGTCTACCATTATTCCATTTAATTCAAAATTTCAAAAATGCCCAGGCCAGTGTCACAATTTATGGGGCAGTCACTCTCAACTCAGGGTGTTCCTTTCCCTTCAAGCAAGGTGACGTACAACAAAGTGCTTTGCATATTCAACTTTAGTGAGGCCTACAACCTATATCATACCACCCAGCATATACCCTATTTAAAACCAATGAGAACCGGGCTGGTGTATTTAAGGCTTGACAAAGAATTATTGGACCATCACCAAGACATCAGTCACCAATGCTGTGGCACTACACAATATCACAATTTAAAATTACTTGCATCAATTGACTGTCATATATTTGTAATGGACCTTCAGATACTACAACACAAAGGTAACATTTAGAGATTGTCAGTCATCAATTTACATCAGATTTCTTGCAATTGAACCCACAAAGCAATATAACTCACATAGTGATTGCTTGGTCTATTATCAAGTCTTTTCTCCCAGCAACCCCTGCACGCAAAGGCAGCCGTTATATATGACCCCTTAATAAGAAGGCAAGGTACAGGGAGTAGGAATAGAACAGGAAAATCGTTTTGTCTTTTTATTAGAAAGGTCGGGTTTAGGCAAATAAACACGATGGAAAAATCGGTTTGGGCATTTTATTTGAAAGGCAGAGTTTGGAAAAGGAACTCCAATGGGAAAATCAGTTTGGGCTTTTTATTTGTAAGGCAATGTTTGGGAATGAAACTCAATGCAAAAATCATTTTTTATCTATTTATTTGGATAAAATGCAGGGCATTGGGGTTCTGTTTTGGGATGCAAGTGAATAAATGGGAAATGTAGCTATGCACACCCTACATTTGCTTGAATGGCAGAGTTTTAAGGTTACTTATTTTGGGAGTTTAGATACCACCCTTCGATAAGGAAGATAGGGGTTTCAGAAAGGTAGAGTAACCCAAGTACTTTTGTTGTTTATACTGGCTCTAACACACTGGGCATGGACTCTATTAGTTTCAAATTCTAACAACACTTATCCTATTATTTTTCTATGTGGGAATTAATTGATTTAACTTTAATTCAATACGTTAAGGGTGTACACAGTTTCACCCCATCCTCCACAATGTAATGAAAAGGATTAAGGCAGGCAGTTCCCCCACACAATTCAATTTAAATGGATAGGGTGGTTTTCTATGGGGAATTTAATAAAATGTACCTAGGGTCTCCCCAGTTCCATCCCCATACCTGCTATGTGAGATGGAGATAAAGACTGGTGGATTTTCCCCCCCAGACTTTTGTTGGCATTTGGAATAATCTACTTACATGGGTGTCCTTGGTTATGGGACATCCAGGTGACACCAGGGCTCCTCTGAGGACAGCACAGATCTGGTCAAAGGCTTCGGTCTAGGATCGTTTGTAGCAACCCAGTCCTCCTCTGGCTCCTCAAATGGCAGGCCCAGCTAGCTTCTAGGTTTCCCAGTCTCTGTCTCCCATGAAAGGTTTAAGGCCTCTCCAGGTAACCAGCTTTTCTCCTGGCAAGGTTTACCATGATGGCCTCGGTAGCTCTCCTTGCCTCTCTGCTAGTTATTCCTCGCAAGAGTCCAGAAGTAGATCACCTCCGGGAATAGAGTGGAAAAGTCAAGCCAAAGTCCCTCTCAGTTTGAAAACTGATCTCCTATAGGTCTGGTGACACTCCATTATTATCATAATTCCCACAATACGGATTGGATAGTGTAAGAGGATTCAATTCAACACTACAGCTAAGTCAACGCCTAGTCTATAATACTGAATGAAAACCCTTATTGATATATCTTTATGTCCAGTTCATGCGTTCTGGATGACTACCCCTATATAACACCCCTCTCTTGGAATCCCCCTGACCCCACTGAGCCAAGAAGTAGTTCTGTTTTGCAAGTTTAAAAGGTTTATTTGATAATTTAAACAATAGATATATATCACCCTTTATAGTAAATTAATAATTGAATATCACACTTAATCTGATATGATAAATATTAACAACGGAGAATCTGGCACTAGCACGCTTCTTTATAATCACTAATGAGTTGAGATGAAATGGATAAGATAGCACACAGGTGAATAGGAACAAAAGAAGAAGGTGGTACAGAATGCTTTATGTAAGCTCAGGTGGATGCAATATTCAATGAATGCAGTACAGAAAATACTCAATATGATTTCAACCAAACAATGTAATCACTTTTCTCTGGCAATCCCCTCCCCCCCTTGATGCAAGGCAAGGAAATGGAAGGAAAACACACAGTTCTCAGAAATGCAATCAAATGTGATTCAGTTCACCCCAGCAAGCTTAGACAACAGAAGTTTAAAAACACAGGCCCAAATTGCTTTGATATGTGCTGGCAATGAATTAAAAAATATGCTAAAATGCTTTTAATTCCCTTTCAGAGGTTCAGGGTGAGTGATAGCTACTCTCTATGAATTCAGGATCACCTTAACAATGCTTTAGTAGTAACTAGCAGGTAAACAAAGTTTTTGGCAAGGAAAAGCAAAACTGCTGTCTTTTTACACGTGAAGAAATTTGCAAATCGCGGTAAAATTCTATAAGGGGTAGGAATGCGGTTCTAGGTTCGTAGGAAAGCCACGATTCTAACCTTTCGGATGAAAGTTATTGCAAGTCTCTAGCACAAACGGTTGCGGAGATATGAGCGATTTTGTGAAGGTCGTTTTTCAGATTTGAAATTTTAAAGTTCAAAAAGACAAGTGCAGCTTGCAACTAGGAAATGACACGTGACAGCTTTACAAATGACAGGTGACAGTTAGGAGGCAGTTCTACTTAGATTAAATAGATTGAATTATATTATTTTAACTAGGAGATTGGTTCTGCACAGTTTTCTAGGTACTCACACTATATTCTTGAGTGAAATGGGCCTCGCCATGGATCTGGTCAGGTTTTAAATTCGCCTCTGGTCTCTGCACTTCACAGTGATCTGGGTCAGCTCTCTCTGGTTCTCTGGTCTGGGTCTCTAGTTCTGGATAGATTGAAGTCTCTAGTTTGGCTCTCTGGAGGTTTGATGGAGGTAAAGTATGGATTTTTCCGGCAGAGCTTCCAGCGGCAGATGGATTTGAAGGTCCCTATCTGTCCTGTCTGTCTGCTTTTATGTGTTTAGAATGTGGGTGTGTTCTAGCATCACTGACCCTACCTCTCTCTCAGCTTCTAATTGGTCAAACTTCCATTTATCATTTGATTGGGGAATGAACTGTGAGTCAGAGGGATGTCATTTTATGGCTTGCAGATAGGACACTCCTCTGTCAGATTGCACACATTCTATATTTGATAATAAAAGACATATTTCACAGTTACACAGTTGCTTGAAATTACATATACATGGTGTGGCTGAATTTAGCCATGTCTCTGTCCAAATCTGCTGTTTCTAAGAGCTTGCATTCAGAAATGGCACATAATTGACTTTTTAACTGATTTTTCACTTTCTGACATTGACCCAACTTTACATACATGTGCGCAGGGAGTATGGACATTAACTGATGAAGTTTCAGATTTTTAACATGCATACATTTAGAGTAATATCCACTTTTCCGCTGACACCCCCCTGAACACGCCACCGGGTCGAAAAACCTCTTAAACTGTGGGCAGAAAAATCACAAGAATTATGGTATCATTTATAAAATTTTCACATGTCCGCACCATGAGTTATTCATCTTTTTCTAAACAATATTCTGGCTACAAAGGGGTGTGGTTTCCTCTCAGCACAAGGTAGAAATACTGGTTTATCCAGTTCTGCCAAGCCAGCTTGCTCTCACAGGCAGTGCCCCTCCCCTTTCCTCAGGAGGAAGCCACTTTTTACGACCATTTACGACTCCTGCCAATAAAACCTTTGCCTGAACCAGGACAGGGCTTTGTTCAGAGCTCCTGTAGAGCACAGGTAATTCAATTATCAGATAGATGGCATATCCTTAGTGTGAGCAGCAAAAGGGCAGCTAGGCCTGGGAACACAGCTGTGACTCAAGTTTCACTCCTGATGGGGGTAGTTGCCAGGCAAATTGGAATCTCTTTAAGCTGTCATTTCTGTTCCCCAGTTTCTGCATTCAAATAAAACTAAACATTTTCACATATGCAGCTAGAAGGCTGATTCTAAGTTTAAAACTATGACATTTAAACAATTGCAACCTATGTGACACTCAAAAGTAGGTCACTCAGTCAATTTAAACATTTAGATTTTTTTTAGTGTCTTTCAGTCCAAATTTACTTAAACTGCTGAAATCCACAGCGCAGCCAGTCTTGTTATAAACCTTCAAGTCACTTCAGAATATAACTTTACATTGGATCCACCTCTCAGTAAGTCTTTCTTTAGCCTGCTTTGGGTTCATTCAGTTTTACACAAAAAGTAAAATCTGGTGTGGTTTTAAAATGCCGGCTTTTGGATAGTGGTGAGTACTGGTACTGCACCCATTTTTGAGATTTAAGAAATGAATTCCCCACCATTCTAGGTTGCATTTGGCAATCAGCATTTCCATTCCCAATGGTTTCAGACTACTGTGTGGGTAGTCCAATGGTGGTTTTAAAGCGCTTTGAAGCTAACCGGCGCTACTGTTTTTCCTTTGGCAACCCATTTCCCTCATGGCAACCCGGCCTTTCATTCTCGCACTGGTGGGTGGCAAGTGAGGCAACCATTTCGGTGTGCGCACAAACTGCGCAGCTTTCCTGGATTTCGGCGCACATGTGGGTTTTCCGCCATCTTGAATTTTCTAAGCCCACAGCACCAAATGTTGTGGCATGATAGCTTAAACGTGGGTCAGGACACCCAACAAGCCCCCCCACGCGACTGCACTTTGAATTTGAGTTGATGGGGAGTCGCGTGCCCAAGGGTTTTGACCCACGCACCGGTCTGTCCGCATAATCTTCTTCCGGTAGATGGCACAGTTCAGCATCTTTTCCTCCATCCGGTCGGATCGATCGGTTCTCCTCGCCAGTCCTGATGGGAGTATTGGGCGGTCCACTGGGCCCATTGGATCTTCGTTCCCGGTCTCCGGATCGTCCTCCTTGGCCAGTCTCAAGGTCTTCTTTCTCCTAGGACGACAAAGGAAGAGCGGCAATACCTACTCATAGACGTTTTTCCACCACTGTTGAGATGGTGGGACAGCATATGCATTTCATCATGACGAAACATTACATTCTTATTTTGATAAAAAACAGTATAACTAAGAGACAGTTTCATGCAAATCACAATATTTTAGAGACTAGATGTGGTATGTTTTATGATTGGAACAGAATTAGTCTGAGACAGTACCCGCTAGGATTCCAGAGGATTCCTCCAGTTGTTGCAGAGTGTGCCTGGGATGGCAACATTTCAACTGGTTTATGTGGACCCACTTGTCTTCCCCCGCTGCCAAAGGACCTTTGGGGATGTGAATTTTGTAGGCCACAGGGGAGATCTTGTCGATGATCTCAAAGGGTCCTTTCCATGTAGGCAAAAATTTGCGCTGCTTGGCCTGGTTTCTTTGGAAGTTGAATAGATAGACCCGGTCTCCCACCTGATATTCCTTCCTGGAAGTTTTCAGGTCATAGTGGGTCTTCATGCTATCAGCCGATCTTTCTAGATTCCGCTGAGCGTAAGCAAAAGCATGTTGGAGGTGTTTCCTTAAATTCTCTACATACTCATGAGTAGTGGAGGCATTTATCAGTGTCTGCTCTTGGGTCCTGTAGAGCAAATGCTGAGGAAGCACCATCTTGCGCCCAGTCATCAACTCAAATGGTGACATTTTGGTTGCAGATGAAGGGGTAGATCTGATAGCCATTAGGACCAGAGGTAATTGGATATCCCAACTTGGCCCAGAATCTGCCACAAACTTCTTTAATATGCTCACAATTGTCCGGTTATATCTCTCTACTGCCCCAGAAGAAGCTGGTC
Source organism: Ambystoma mexicanum (assembly GCF_040938575.1). Lineage (NCBI taxonomy): Eukaryota > Metazoa > Chordata > Amphibia > Caudata > Ambystomatidae > Ambystoma > Ambystoma mexicanum. The sequence continues at coordinate 844,943,466 of NC_090929.1, read as the reverse complement.
TATAAGCAATATGCAGCTTTCTCTTGACCCCCAGTATCTCCCACATCTTTGTCATTACTTCACTGGTGAAGTGGCTACCTCTGTCTGACTCAATCCTTTGAGGTAGACCAAAACGGGAAAAGATGTGGTTAATCATCAAGGCAGCTGCCGTTTCTGCCTTGCAGTTTGGGGCTGGGAGACATTCCACCCACTTGGTAAACAAGCATGTCACAGTCAACATGTACTTATTCCCCCTAGCCGAGCGAATCACAGGGCCTACAAAGTCGATTTGTAAATCTGACCATGGCAGTGTCATTCCCCTCTTTTGTAAAGGCGCCCGGTGCGTAAGGGATGATGGCTGAAATTGTGCACACACAAGACACCCCTTCAAGTATTGGTCGAGGTCTTGCCCCATGTGTGGCCAGTATGCAACCTCTCTTAAGATTTCCAATGTTGTGTGAAACCCCCTATGACCGGCGGTGGCCGCATCATGGGCGTGACTTAACATCAGACTTCGGAATGAGGTAGGAACCACCCACTGATCGTGGCCAGCTTTGGATTTCCTTACCAGCAAACCGTCTTGGATCCGGAACATTTTTGGACATTTCATCAACACTCTTAGGTCCTCTTTCCCAATGTAATCGGTATCCGTCAGGGGAAAGTTCTCAGGGTCCTCAAGGTGCTGGTAAAATTTACCAATAATTGGATCCCCCTTCTGAGCGGTAATCAAATCAGCATCAGGGGTCTCCTTACTCCATTGTGCAATTGAAAGGTCGTTGTGAGCATTTGTCTGGGACCTAGTGATGGCAGTGACCTGGATTTCCCCCAACAGGGACTCAATCTCAATTAGATCCCCTTGGATGGCTCCGGTTTTGGCCAGCTGATCAGCTAAGTCATTTCCAGTTTTGTCTGGTCCCTCTACTTTGGAATGACCCTTGATCTTTTTCCAATAGATGGTCATCTCATTCAATATGACCAGATCATCAATGTTTTGGATCAACTCCCAGGTTTCAAGGGTTTGTTGTTAGCACATAACATGCCTCTGGTTTTCCAATTAACCAGGTGCTCCACGAACCCGTTCCGTACATAATCCGAATCTGTGATTATGACCAGTTCGTGGAGTTGATGCTGGACAGCAGTGAGGATGGCCTGATGCACAGCCATCAATTCTGCCACCTGACTACTTCGGGGACCAATTTTGTATCCAGCGGAGGGTTCTGGGGACTCATTCACCCATGCATTCCCTACGCCAGCCACCAGTTCTTTCTCCCCGTCGTTGTCAACATGGTAAGAGCATCCATCCACATAGACAGTGGGCATTCCCTCACACTTGTCTTCTTCAAAGACTTTGTGTGGGGAATTAAGGTATGCCTCCATGTTGTCCTTGATTTTTAGACTTTCGTCCTCGAGACAGTTTTCTCTGGCACAATCATGCAAGTCAGCCAGACCTTGCGCGAGTGGACTCTTCTTGTTTTGGCCATATCTGACCTCCACAGGAAAGCCTTGCATTGACAGAATCCAGGAAGTAATTCGGGAATTACTCACATTTCCGGCCCGGATTCTGTCACTTTGGAGATATTGCAGAGGCTGGTGTGGAGTCTCCACTATGATGTGTTCCCCCTGGATAAACGGGAGGTAATTCTTCAATGCCCACACCGTTGCCAGGAGTGCCTTCTCACAATCGTTGAAGTTTTCCTCCACAGAGGATAAAGTTTTGCTCGCATAGGAGATAACTTTATTGACCTTGTCATGCTTTTGGTATAATACGGCCGTCAAGCACGTATTAGAGAACCCTGTCTCCAGGAAGAACTCATTGTTTCTGACAGGGTAAGCTAGGCAAGGCGCTTGTGAGAGGCTTCTCTTGAGTTGTCTTACTGCCTCGGATTGTTCTGGACCCCATTCCCACTTGACCCCCCCCTTTAGGAGATGAATCAGGGGTCTGGTGAACTCTGCGTAGCCCTCAATGAACTTTCTGCTGTAATTAGTCAGTCCAAGGAGGCTCCTTAGTTCCCGCAGAGTTGTGGGGTCTTTCAGTTTCTGAAGTGCTTCCACTTTCTTTTCCTGGGGACAGAGGCCCTGAGGAGTAATCTCATGCCCCAAGAAATTAACACGGGTTCTACACCACTGTGCTTTCTGAAAGGAAAGTTTTGCTCCGGCGGCCCTCAACTGTGTCAGAACATAACGGATCTCCGCTATGTGTTCCTCCACAGATGAACTTTTGATGAGGACATCATCTACATAAGCCAGGTTACCCCTCGCACCCAGGTCGGGCATGGCCTTATGTAGGAAAATGTTGAATTCATTGCCGGAGTTGAGGTATCCGAAGGGAGTCCGGGTCCATGTGTACTGCTGGCCCCCAAAGGTAAAAGCCAGTTTGTATTGGTCCTCCCTGCTGACAGGCACGGTCCAGTATCCATTGGTCAGGTCTATTGCAGTGAATACTTGTGACCCCTGGATCTGGGCCAGCCCTTGGTCAATGTAGGGCAGAGGCCATCGGGAAGTATGGACCCGTTTGTTGAGCTCCCTAAGGTCGGCGCAGAGTCTCCACTGGCCGTTTGGCTTCAATATCCCCAGCACCGGATTATTGAAGGTGCTGTGGACGGGACGGATTATTCCCCGGGACTCAAGGTTCTTAATTATTTCAGTAAGGGACTCCATTGATGCGAGAGGCAAGCGATATTGCTTCACAAACACAGGAGTCATGCCAGGGTCCGTGGGGATTGTTGTTGTGTGGATGTCAGTGCGACCACAGTCATATGAGTCTACCGCAAAGAGATCTTGGAAATCCAAGAAAACTTGTTTCAACTTTTGCTTTTGTTCCAGAGTCACACAGGCATCAGCTAGGTTGACTCTCTCTTCCACCATCTGCCTGAAGCCTGGAAAGACTTCTGGTTTGGCTATCTCCGCGGCCTCCTCCAGCTGGGTGGAGAAGTCCCTGGTCAGAGTGCTGATTTGGACCGGAGGCTTCAGGTGGGAAAGGCAGCCCTCATGCACCTGGAAAATCACCTCATCCCTCCTGAAGTCAGAAGTCACATCTTCCTTACCATAAGGGCAGGAAGTGTACACCAGGAAGTTCCCCCCATGCCGGGTAAAATTCCTGTCTGGTGTTGCATTGTCATCACTGTCACTGTCAAAACAGTCCTTGGGGATTGGTCCTACCAGTTCATTTCCAAGATCAATGGAGAAATGTCGGTCATCAACCGCCATTCCAATAATGGTGCCTGCGGCTAGAGTAATACTCTTTAAATCGCTGTTATCCACCTCTATTGGAATGGTGTCATGTTCTATGTTGACTAATGGTGTTGGGTTTACCCCCAACCCTTGCTGTTGGAGAGAAGCATTTAGATGTATGTAAGCATCAGGGTTTTTCAACTCTTGTCCCCTTTTAACTTTCACTTCCAGGGAGAATTGTCGGGTCCTTTCTGGGATGGTGACTTCCTCTTTAACCTGAATTTCAACTGCATAAGGTAGCAATTGAGCTGACCTAAATGCTTTTTCTGGATCATCAAAGCCCATGGGATTATCCGCTAATCGGGACCAAGCTTTGAAGTTTATTAGGTCCAAACTAATGGCAAAGCGATTGAGAATGTCACTGCCTAAGTAAAAGGCGGCAGGGACGTCTCGCACGACCCAACAATTGTGGACTATGCTCTTGTTGCCAATGGAGATTTTGAGCATACACCTGCTTGGCAGGAGATGTTTGGAATTAGGTGCTTCCAGGTCCATTTCCCGTTTGTCTATCAGTTTGAAGGTGGGAATGGCTGGATCTTTTGGGAGTTGGCGAAACATGGCTTCGCTGATGAAGCTCTTACCGTTGTTCACACACACTCGAGCGAGAACAGAGTCCTTCCCATCATTTAACTGAACAGGGATGAACAACTGCTCTCCAATTTGCTGAATCTCAGCCAGGCTCTGAGCTGATTTCACATCTTTCTGGACTATAGGAGTGGGAGTTTCAGATTGTGGATTGGTATAGAATTTCAGAGTGTTTCCTTCCAGCGTGGAATACCACTTTAGACTGGAAGGAAGGTTGATTTTCAGAAATAGAGAGGACCCCCCATCACCAGTCTGTTGTCCTACTGCTATTACTGTCACGTCTGGAATCTGGTTATTCTGGAAGTGAAATTCTACTTGGTCAGATTTTTGTTCAACCATGTGGCAGGTGCCGTTTAAACTAACATGGTTGACACTCTGTTTTAATTTTATTGGTCGGCTAGTCTGGGTCCAGAGGACCTTGTTTATGCAATCTATTAGGGGTGACAACCTTCTCAGGAGGTCATTCCCTAGTAAACAAGGGGTGCCCTCTGGGGTCACAACTATGACCGGGTGTTTCAACTTATGTCGCCCAATTTTAATGTCCAAGTCTGCAGTCCCCTCAACGGGAATTTCCTTCCCGTCAAAGTTCTGTAGTTGTCCCGGAAGAGAGGTGAGAGGAATTTGGTAATTCTCTCCCCTTCCTGCATTCAGTTCGTCAAAGGCCCTTCTGGACAGAAGGGTAGCTTGAGATCCAGTGTCCACCAGTGCCGAGATTGTACCCTGCCCCTGTACTTGTACCGGGGCATAATATCTTCCCTCATTCTCCTAAAGGGGGCACAGATAATGTACATTTTTGGACAACTGGTGGGCTAATTTTCTGGTTTTGGACATCGCTAGCGAAGAGATTTGGGCAGAATTCTGTGGAGAGCCTTGGGAATCTGAAAGAAAAATTTGGCAACTGGAGATCAGAGCCATTGTGGGTTCCCCTGGCTCCGGTTCTGGGCCGCCCCCCCCTTTTTGGAGGCAGTCCCCAGTATGGGTTTGAACCCGGGGATTTTCTTGCTGTTGGTTCTGGGATGAGATGGTGGGCGGCGGTAGCTCAGTCTCCACATCTCCCCAGTCTGGATTTGCATCCCTAGGGACCCATTTTTCTTTGGGAGGAGTTCCCCCCTCTCTGAAGGAGAAGATCCTTTTCCCAGGATCCTCTGAGGATCCCTCTCCCTCAAATTGGAAGATCTGTACCTCCTCCTCAAACTGAGTCTGTTTGGGTCTTTTGTTTCTCCTACCACCCCTCTGCTCCTTAGGAGGCAGACTCTCAGGGGCCAGAGATTTTGTTTCCGGTTCCTGGGTTTCCAGGGGCTGTTTACAAGTGAGGAAGGAAGCTTCCTCCAAGGCTTTACACCCCCCTTCCCTTTGTGCCTCCTCCCTGGGAACCGGTGAGTTATCGGGGTGCTGCCCCCGTCATTGTTCTGGAGCACCAGGTCCAGAGTTGGGTGCGTTCTGCGCCGGCACGCCCATCTGAGGGTTCTGCTGAGCCCTCAGTATGTGACCCAGATCCCGCGCCATGTTTTGAACCTGGCGCTCTAACTGGGAAACCCGCTCAGGCTGATACGGGGCCCTGTTTTCTCCCCTGGGCTGATCCCGGGAAGGGTAGCTGTCCCTCCTCTGGTAATACCCCAGGTTGGGAAGATTTGGGTACCCCTCCACCCTTGGCCTCCCCTCTCCCGGATTCAGTGGTCTGGGCTCAGGGAATTGGGGAAAGAAGGATGGATGGTTTTGGGGCTGAAAGTCGGGTGGATATCTGGGGAAAAAGTTCTGCCCAGGGTTTGGTAAATGTCTGCCCTCCTGTGGGAAGTTTGGAGGGAAGTTCCCTGGGTTAGGTGCTTGGCTGGATCCCCCCCCTTGGGCTGGAGGAGTCCACACATAACCCAGGATGGGTCGATTTCCCTTGTAACGGGGACTTACATAATCAGGAGAGCGAGGGACCCCATTTGTGGGGCTGCCTCCCTGGCTCCCTGTCTGTGACTGGCCCGAGGACCTTCTGGGCCTAGCATTATTAGGTGCAGGTAGGTTTTTAGGCCCCCCCATCTCCAAATCCAAAACGGGGGTGACCTTTACCTCTGCCACCTTGGCAGCAGCAGGGGTGCTGTTGGCTTTGGGGTTTTTCTGGGCATTACTTTTGCTATCTACCGGTTTCTGCACCTCATAGATCCGGGTAGCCTGTTCAATGACCCAGTCTAAAGATCTTTTCTCGTGAAAATCCCTCACGAGCTGGGTCATGATATATTTGGGCAAGGCATGGAAAAACGTATTAATAAATTCCCTGCTATCCGTGCGCACCCTTCTTGTGGTCTGTGCAAAAGCACGCTTTAACTCCTGCACAAATTCTTGTGGGGCCTGATCCTCCCCACATTGCAAATTGTAGGCTGCCTTGCGAGCCTCTTGAGGATTTCTGTGAACAGAAAAATGTTTCAAGATGGCCGCCTTATAGGTGGACCATCTTAAATGATTTTGGTCCTCCAGCCCCGCAAAGAAACTGGAGTATTCCGGGGAGAAGGTCCACTTTACATATTGAATACAGCTTTGGCTGTCCTTCAAATGGAAAGTCTCCATCATTTGTTCAAACAACTCTAAGTGCTCCCAAACAGAATACTTAGCGTTCTTATGGTAAGGCGTGATGACGCTCCTGATCGCCTTAATCTGCTTTAAGGGGTCCTTAAGCAAGGCCCTTTTTGCCTTATTGGCCTTTTTGGTTCGGGTAACCCTTGTCCATTCGTCCTCGGACTCAGAGGCACTGCTCCCAGAGGTTCCCGTCTGTTCTTCCAGGTTTTCCCGGATTCTGCGAGCCTGGGAATGGCTGGCAGAATGTGGGGACCTGGTCTCCTGTGTCCTGCGCAGTTCAGAGGAGTCTTCAGATTCCTCCTTGCTGCCAGGATTTGATGGGTACCCCCTCCACTGACCTAACTGGGCAGAGGTTTTCAGGATGCCCTTAATGGGCCTACTCTCCTGGGGTTCCCCATTGAACTGTACTGTACTTGGGTGCCCATACCCGGATGCCCACCCCTCCATTCCTGAGTGGTACTGGCCTATGAGCCCCATACTCTTAGCTGGATAGTAATCTGCCATCCCTGTGGCCCTGTGCTCATGTGCGCCAGGGGACATGGGGGTGGTAGAGTCCAGGGACTGGGGGAGATGAAGGCCCCTGGTGGTAGGGCTCCTGCGGTTATGGTCAGGAATCTCTCTTTCCCAGCGGACCTCATCTCTATCCGCCCCTGCTCCCTGTTGCAATGCAAGAGCCTGCATTTGTGCTTTCAGTTCCTCTGTTAAGGCCTTACTCGACTCTATCAGTTTCTCCTGCATCGCTACCTGTTGCTGGAGCCTCTCATTGTGCTGGCAGAGAGCCTCATTTTCCCTCTGTGCTTCCTGATTGGTCCTGGAGCACTGGGCCAGTCTTTGCTGCAGGAGGGTTACCTCCTGAGCTGTGTCCCTATTGGCCTGCTCCTTTCTTGCTAGAGCATCCTCCACCCTCCTGGTGTGCTCTAGCAAGTTCTGGTGTTCTTTTTGGAGGTCACCCAGTCCCTGGTGGGCCAGGTGATTTTCTTCCATTTTTCTTTTTAAATGGCAGACTTCCTGGCCTAAGGTATCCCTTTCCTGACTAAGAGCCTGCATCTGTGCCGCCAGGTCGTCCCTTTGCCTTTGGAAGGCACCAGCATTCTGGCGCTCCTGATCAAACTCTGCCTGGGTATCCAGGTCTTTCAGAATTAGTTTGTTGCTCTCTGCCTTCACTCTATCTAGGTGGCCTTGCAGGGTGACTACCTGCTCAGCACATACCCTGTTGAAGTCCAGTTGTTGCTCCAGCTTTTTCTGGTTTTGCAGTAGGGAGTCCAAACCTTCTTGGTATTCCTTCTGCAAGGCCAGAAATCTGGTATCCTGTTCTACCTTTTCCTGTTGCAGCACATCCATATCCTTCTTTATTTTAATGATGTGCTGCCTACTATCATCTTCTGACTCCTGGCTCCTCTGCAGCCTCTGCTCAGAAGAGACCAGGTCAGATTGGACCTTCTCTAACGCCATCTGTTGCCTATTTGCCAGATTTTGGCTTTCAGCACATCTATCCTGCATGTCTCCCATATATAGGTACAGGTATGCCGCTATCCTAACAATCTTGTCGTGTTCATCTTTGGCCTTAGGAGCCATATATAGTTCACTCAGGGCCACATGTAATGGACCCTGATCTCTCCATAAGTCTGACCCTGTTTCAGTGACCTGTCACGTGATGGCCTGCAACCAGGCATCCTGGCCCTGCTCAACCCATTCACCTCTCACAAATAGTTTATGTAAGAAGTGCTCTCTGGCTATTTTCATATCTACCAAGGTCGTCATTCTAGAGATTGGTCTCTGTCCTGACTTACAGAAGTTAGTATTTTATTTTTGCAGAACAGAACTTTTCTTGGAGTGTCCCTTTTGAGGAATGCTTCACAGCGTAATGCAGCGTGGTGATCCGACTGGATGTATGTATCCCGTCAGTTAGCACACTGTATTAAGCTGCACAAGTGGTATTCTAACCAAGACGTCCGGCCCGAGCCCCCAATTTGTAAGAGGATTCAATTCAACACTACAGCTAAGTCAACGCCTAGTCTATAATACTGAATGAAAACCCTTATTGATATATCTTTATGTCCAGTTCATGCGTTCTGGATGACTACCCCTATATAACACCCCTCTCTTGGAATCCCCCTGACCCCACTGAGCCAAGAAGTAGTTCTGTTTTGCAAGTTTAAAAGGTTTATTTGATAATTTAAACAATAGATATATATCACCCTTTATAGTAAATTAATAATTGAATATCACACTTAATCTGATATGATAAATATTAACAACGGAGAATCTGGCACTAGCACGCTTCTTTATAATCACTAATGAGTTGAGATGAAATGGATAAGATAGCACACAGGTGAATAGGAACAAAAGAAGAAGGTGGTACAGAATGCTTTATGTAAGCTCAGGTGGATGCAATATTCAATGAATGCAGTACAGAAAATACTCAATATGATTTCAACCAAACAATGTAATCACTTTTCTCTGGCAATCCCCTCCCCCCCTTGATGCAAGGCAAGGAAATGGAAGGAAAACACACAGTTCTCAGAAATGCAATCAAATGTGATTCAGTTCACCCCAGCAAGCTTAGACAACAGAAGTTTAAAAACACAGGCCCACATTGCTTTGATATGTGCTGGCAATGAATTAAAAAATATGCTAAAATGCTTTTAATTCCCTTTCAGAGGTTCAGGGTGAGTGATAGCTACTCTCTATGAATTCAGGATCACCTTAACAATGCTTTAGTAGTAACTAGCAGGTAAACGAAGTTTTTGGCAAGGAAAAGCAAAACTGCTGTCTTTTTACACGTGAAGAAATTTGCAAATCGCGGTAAAATTCGCGAATGCGTGTTCCGCGATTGCGGTAAAACTATAAGGGGTAGGAATGTGGTTCTAGGTAGGAAAGCCACGATTCTAACCTTCCAGATGAAAGTTATTGCAAGTCTCTAGCACAAACGGTTGCGGAGATATGAGCGATTTTGTGAAGGTCGTTTTTCAGATTTGAAATTTTAAAGTTCAAAAAGACAAGTGCAGCTTGCAACTAGGAAATGACACGTGACAGCTTTACAAATGACAGGTGACAGTTAGGAGGCAGTTCTACTTAGATTAAATAGATTGAATTATATTATTTTAACTAGGAGATTGGTTCTGCACAGTTTTCTAGGTACTCACACTATATTCTTGAGTGAAATGGGCCTCGACATGGATCTGGTCAGGTTTTAAATTCGCCTCTGGTCTCTGCACTTCACAGTGATCTGGGTCAGCTCTCTCTGGTTCTCTGGTCTGGGTCTCTAGTTCTGGATAGATTGAAGTCTCTAGTTTGGCTCTCTGGAGGTTTGATGGAGGTAAAGTATGGATTTTTCCGGCAGAGCTTCCAGCGGCAGATGGATTTGAAGGTCCCTATCTGTCCTGTCTGTCTGCTTTTATGTGTTTAGAATGTGGGTGTGTTCTAGCATCACTGACCCTACCTCTCTCTCAGCTTCTAATTGGTCAAACTTCCATTTATCATTTGATTGGGGAATGAACTGTGAGTCAGAGGGATGTCATTTTATGGCTTGCAGATAGGACACTCCTCTGTCAGATTGCACACATTCTATATTTGATAATAAAAGACATATTTCACAGTTACACAGTTGCTTGAAATTACATATACATGGTGTGGCTGAATTTAGCCATGTCTCTGTCCAAATCTGCTGTTTCTAAGAGCTTGCATTCAGAAATGGCACATAATTGACTTTTTAACTGATTTTTCACTTTCTGACATTGACCCAACTTTACATACATGTGCGCAGGGAGTATGGACATTAACTGATGAAGTTTCAGATTTTTAACATGCATACATTTAGAGTAATATCCACTTTTCCGCTGACACCCCCCTGAACACGCCACCGGGTCGAAAAACCTCTTAAACTGTGGGCAGAAAAATCACAAGAATTATGGTATCATTTATAAAATTTTCACATGTCCGCACCATGAGTTATTCATCTTTTTCTAAACAATATTCTGGCTACAAAAGGGGTGTGGTTTCCTCTCAGCACAAGGTAGAAATACTGGTTTATCCAGTTCTGCCAAGCCAGCTTGCTCTCACAGGCAGTGCCCCTCCCCTTTCCTCAGGAGGAAGCCACTTTTTACGACCATTTACGACTCCTGCCAATAAAACCTTTGCCTGAGCCAGGACAGGGCTTTGTTCAGAGCTCCTGTAGAGCACAGGTAATTCAATTATCAGATAGATGGCATATCCTTAGTGTGAGCAGCAAAAGGGCAGCTAGGCCTGGGAACACAGCTGTGACTCAAGTTTCACTCCTGATGGGGGTAGTTGCCAGGCAAATTGGAATCTCTTTAAGCTGTCATTTCTGTTCCCCAGTTTCTGCATTCAAATAAAACTAAACATTTTCACATATGCAGCTAGAAGGTTCTAAGTTTAAAACTATGACATTTAAACAATTGCAACCTATGTGACACTCAAAAGTAGGTCACTCAGTCAATTTAAACATTTAGATTTTTTTTAGTGTCTTTCAGTCCAAATTTACTTAAACTGCTGAAATCCACAGCGCAGCCAGTCTTGTTATAAACCTTCAAGTCACTTCAGAATATAACTTTACATTGGATCCACCTCTCAGTAAGTCTTTCTTTAGCCTGCTTTGGGTTCATTCAGTTTTACACAAAAAGTAAAATCTGGTGTGGTTTTAAAATGCCGGCTTTTGGATAGTGGTGAGTACTGGTACTGCACCCATTTTTGAGATTTAAGAAATGAATTCCCCACCATTCTAGGTTGCATTTGGCAATCAGCATTTCCATTCCCAATGGTTTCAGACTACTGTGCTTTGAAGCTAACCGGCGCTACTGTTTTTCCTTTGGCAACCCATTTCCCTCATGGCAACCCGGCCTTTCATTCTTGCACTGGTGGGTGGCAAGTGAGGCAACCATTTCGGTGTGCGCACAAACTGCGCAGCTTTCCTGGATTTCGGCGCACATGTGGGTTTTCCGCCATCTTGAATTTTTAAGCCCACAGCACCAAATGTTGTGGCATGATAGCTTAAACGTGGGTCAGGACACCCAACAAGTGCTCTCTCCTTCCCCACAGTACGTCCACTGCCTGCTGATACGACAAGGAGTTGGGAGGTGTGGATGATGGAAGCTGAGGGAGGAGAAAGATTCATCATCCCAAAATGACAAGTGGGTTTTAAGGAACAGTGCGCTCAAAAATGTTATGGGCTTAAAAGATGGGCAACAATACAAAATATATAATAAACATCTTTTTAATAAGAGTTCCTTTAAAATGTTAGACAAATAATGTTTAAACCCCTTTAAAATCAAGAACCAGGAGGCGTCCATTTTGTGAAATGGACGAGCCTCCTGTCCTTGAGTTAATCTTTGCCCTCGCGGCACTAATGAAACAAAAGCCATCTGCTGATAGCTTTTATTACAACTCTCTGGATATGCTCTATTTCTTCGAGTAGTTGTTTGACTGTACCATGTAGAAGATTGTTATTTAAACTGACTAGTGCTAAAGCAGGACTTTTAGCATAGTAGAGTTTATGGACCAGATTTATATAGTTGAATGATCTGTTGATATCATTTTGATATGATGGAAGGTGCTTTTGCAAATAGATCCTGAAATGCAGGCTAATGAATGTCCTTATAGTCCTGTGCATTTGTGCACTGGATAGGCATCCATATTTTGTAGTAGTTTTATTTTGAATTTGTCTTTGCATTTTACATAAGGATTGAGGAAGTGGCGTAAAGATTTGAAAGATTTTTTGGCAATGTTACACATTGGTGTGCACTCCATTTGTAGACTGGACGTTTTGGTTTAGTAGAATGGAGAGGTGATATTGAGTTTTCTAGGGGTATTTTTGTGAGAAGAGTTTCTTGTTCCATAATGGTGCTATTAAGTTTTTCATACCCTTGTCCACTGCTATGTATGTCAATTGGGTTTGTTTGCTTTTGTTTATATATTTCTTCATTAAAATATTGTTCTCTGCTCGTGGTGTGACTAAGTTCACCTCCACAGATGTTTAAGAAGCTATTTTTGTTGATATTCCATTTGAGAAGTCTTTTTGTAATTTAGTAGTTAGTTTTGTTAGTGGTTTCATTGTGTTTAAACATAAAATAAATAACTTCCTTTTGAGAAGATTGCACTGTCTATGAGAGCTTTTAGGATAACTTTTCTATGGTAGGTTTTAAGGGTTGTCCATGATTTTTCTCCCGTTTTTATAAGTTTCTAAAAGACTCTGTAGCGGAACATTTTTTGTAAAATATTTTTGGTACGGTTATTTGCTACTATATCAAGATTTATAGGTGCAGCGTTAGCAGTAGTGGTAGCTGAAGTCTTGTTAATCACTTTTTGTTCCGTTTTACATTTTGATAGAGGAGGCAAAGTTTCTGTACTGGAAGCTTGTTTTGTTTCGCTTAATAACTGTATTAGCTGTCTCGCTTGAACTTTTTGTACAAAATCTGCTAGAGATGGATGCTTATTTTGGACATTTTATTTTTAGTTGCTATACTTCTGCGTTGCTTTCTACAGAGTTGCTTTTTGGTAGGCATTTGTTGGGTTTTGTTGGAGGAAAAAAGAAAGTGTGGGTTGGGCTGTTGTGCAGTGTATGCATGCTTTGTGCATGAGTGTCTGAGTATGATGGTAAGGATGATTGTGGAGGTGTGTGATTGTGCAATGGGCAGCTACATCAAGTTGGGGAGGTTATTCTTGTATTTGTGTGTTACTATACTGGGCTTGTGATGATAATATTCAACTAGTAAGGGGAAGCACGAATACTACATCTAATGGGAAAGGGTTAATACACTTCTTTGATCTACAATACTAAAATGCTAGTGTGTTTGAGTAACAGTTAGAACATTATGTCAGTATTGTACTTACTTTTCTGTTTGGAAAAAGTAGTTTCTTCTAAATCGTTGTTCGTACTTCAGACACTGCTGCTTTTCAGGAGAATGGTCTTCACTGCAATTGTAAAAGAACGAAGTTAGTGAATATATGTGTTTCTAGCACTTTTGTTAATGCAGGCATGGTTTTTTTGTAGTAGTGTTGTTTTTTTACAACTGAGCATAGTATGCATATGCACTTTCCTTTGCCTATGTGCATCCTGTATATTTTATTTAGAATCTGTTAGTTGAATATGTTTTACAAATGAGTATAATAGTAAACGTATAGAGCACACTTGTTTTTTTAATGTTATGATTTTGGATGTTAAGAGATAGAAGAAATAATCATGCATTTTTTGCTATTTTTACAGGGTAAATGGCAGAGATTGTACAGAAAAGCATGCAATGTATAAATTTGTGAACGTGTTGGAAATAAAGCAGTAGGATTTCATATAGAGGCAGTGGTGTTGTTTGAGCTGGGAGCCTTTGTAATGGTATTGTCTGTGTGTGCCTGAATGAAGATGCATATACTCATCCTGGCTGCGTGCAATTTTATAACACACTGGAGAGTCTTTTTCATAATTATACTGGTATTTCTCCCATATTTTAATATGAAATCACATTTTTTAGATGGCTGTGTGAGTAAACAAAAATTGGGAGAGCAGACAGGTTTGCAATTGGCACTTCATCATAGCAGATGGGAGAAATGACAGTAAGTTCATTTTACAGTTTATACAGGGTAAGTGGTAGTTACTCTGTTTATATGTATTCCTAGAAGAGCTGTACATGTACTGTGTAAAGAATATACATACCTGTAGTCTGTGTTCATACATGTGGATGTGCATGAATCTGCAAGTAGAAATCTTGGGGAGTTTTATAGTAGTTGTTACTGTAGGTCTGTTGCAGTGACAGCCACATTTTACTGAGAGTGATCAATAGTACAACTAAAGTGCTGATCTGTGATGATGGAGTTAGATGTAGAGTTCTTGGATGTGATTGGTGGATGATTTTGTGACTGTTTAACAGTAACCAATGAAGAAATGGTGCAGAGAGTGAAGTGGAAAGGGTAGCAGGGCTGCATCATTGTTACTGCTGACATCGCGGGTGTCCGCGTGCCGGGCGTGCCACATCGGGGGTTTACCAGCAAATGCAGCATGGAAAGGGGACTGTAGGGGTCAGCCAATCAGATGTTGAGGTTGTGGTTTGTGTGGAAAAAGGCGGTGTGTAGTGAAGATGGTAGAGGTGGAGAAAATCAGGGTGTTGGTGGTTGGAGATAGGTTTGTGCATGGTTTGGAGTAGTATGATAAATGTAGGAATGTGGCAAACAATTTTGATGTTAAAGGAGTGGAGGTGGTGTGGAGCACTGTGCCTGGTTTTAATGTGCAGGGAATTGTACAAGTTTGTGGAGATATGGACAGGGTAAACATTCCACACGCAGTTGTTTTGCACTATGGTGCTTTGTATTTGAGGTATGCCAGTTCCCTTACTTTGTTGGCAGATTTGGAACATTTGGTTCAGGCAGTAATGAAAATACTTCCAAATGCCAAGGTTATTTTTTCTGGTTTAGTACCTAGGGCAATATGGGACAATAGTTTTGTTTTTTGTCCTCAGCAGGTGGAAAGAGGAAGATGTAGGGTGCGTTTTACTGAGGTATGTCGCAGACCTTCTCATTCTCTGTTTTACAGTAATGTTGGTATCATTATATTTGACCCATATCCACTTCTTTTCTACATATGCAGTGTAGTGACCTGCATTGGTTGTGGCTCCTGCATGGTAGATTATACCTACTGTTATGAAGGTTTTCTTACCAAGTGATAGTTTACCATGTGTAAATCCATTTAGCTTGCAGTTGTTTTTGGTAACATCTGCATTCTAATGTGAAAGCATTACTATTACGTATTTACTATGTGTATGTATTTGTAAGGTGGCAAGACGCCCACACCGTTCATCTCGCTAGTGACCGAAAGTGGGATAGTACAAGCACATGTGTGCAAATTATAGGCCTCTAATATATAACTGCGGTCATTGGGGTCAGGGTCCGCGGCATTGCCAATGGTGGTTGGAGCGGGGTTTGGTCGGACATTCTCATACGAGCACATTTTGTCAGGGCTCGAGACTTGCTGCTTTGAAAAATGTTTATGTGATTTGCCATGTGCAGAGGAGATGGGATGAGATGACAGGTGGTGCGGCCTGACTGTGGGAGTCGCTGGGAGAGTGCAAAGTTCTGCAGAGGAACAAAATACATCTGTAGAAATGTTACCCACATTGGTGAATGGTAGCAAACACTTCATATGTTTTTCAAAAATATTTTTAATGCCACTGTGGTCTGAAGAGCTATCGGCTCCCATTCTGAGTGAAGGTCAGCGCTGTTTAATTTTTGTTTCCTAGTTGAGCAAATCCACGCATCGTACAGAGTATAAGGTTCAATTGTTTTTCGACCTTGAAACAAAGGGAGGATCCCAAAAGGAATGCATGAAGGGAGGGATACAACACTTTCAAATATGATAATGTTCACCATTCAAAAATTGGACAAAGTAACATTTAATTTCATTTTATGAAAATTCGTTGACATGAACAGAGTGTGTGCGTTACGCTGATAGAATGCAAATGCCGAATATTATGTAAGTTGTACTTTTGACGATTTTATAGACGAACTAGTCAAATTATCATTCGCTGACCATTATTGGTGGGTTACATTTTATTTGTTGTGTGTGGCATTTTTCAACGACACGCAATTACAACTTGTGTGTGTACTTGGTTTTGGCCTGGTTACATGGGCAGTCCAGCATCGAGATGCGTGTAGTCCACTAGTGGGATCCCCCAGGTTCCACAAACTCGTATTTCAACACTAATATTTAATAAAAAAAATTCTGTGTATGTGTTCTTCTTGGCCTTATCTTGCTCCCTGATTGCAGCGTCTGCCCCCGCATCCCATTTTGAGCTGACCATACTCCATAGCAGTAACTTCTGAAGCAAATTGAGGAGTACTTTGCACGTTGTTTTGTCTGAGTTCCCATTGTTTCACGTCCATGTTTATCAATACTTGTAACAGGGGGCCAAATTAATCGTTAAAATGATAAACTGTAATAAAGATCGACTACTGAGACACATTTCTGTTATCTTTTTTTAAACAGCTACATCTTGGCTTTCTGCGGTTGTCATGGATTCCAGACACCAACTGACATTTTTTTGAACCGTCAGCTACAAATACACGTAAATGGGTGGATCACAGTGATGCTTTTTGGGACGATTGCCACAGGCCGACATGCCATTACGCTGTATCAGCGATAAGGAGCAACTTGATTTCCTTTACAGTGGCCTAGTGCCAAGTTCATGCCAAAGCCTTGCGATTCACAGTGCGTCCAATGCGCTTCTTATACCCAAACGGAACACTGTGTGACTCATGATAAACATTTGTGGATCGAGAAGGAAGAAAATAATTACATATTTGCTTGAATATGGCAATCGCTGGATGTTTTCGGAGGGTTTATTGTGAAATAAAAGTACTTTACAAATTGTACAGTTTTGCTATTTCCTTTAAAAGTATGGTTTTATATCCAAAATTGGGACGCGTTGCGTTGTGAGATGATGTGTGTTGATATTTCGGGTTCTTGGCTCTCTGCGATTGTCATGGATTCCAGATACCAACTGACATTTTTTTGAACCGTCAGCTACAAATACACGTGAATGGGTGGATCACAGTGATGCTTTTTGGGACGATTGCCACAGGCCGACATGCCATTACGCGGTACCAGCGATAAGGAGCAACTTGACTTCCTTTACGGTGGCCTAGTGTCAAGTTCATGCCAAAGCCTTGCGATTCACAGTGCGTCCAATGCGCTTCTTATACCCAAAAGGAACACTTTGTGACTCATGATAAACATTTGTGGATCGAGAACGAAGAAAATAATTACCTATTTGCTTGAATATGGCAATCGCTGGATGTTTTCGGAGCGTTTATTGTGAAATAAAAGTACTTTACCAATTGTACAGTTTTGCTATTTCCTTTAAAAGTATGGTTTTATATCCGAAATTGGGACGCGTTGCGTTGTGAGATGATGTGTGTTGATATTCCGGGTTCTGCGTCAAGTAACGTTATCACGTAGGTGATGATTGGGTGTGTTTTACTACGCTGTATAGTAACGACCTGGAGATAGGTGGAGAATATCACTAGGTTTGGTGATGTCAGCCTCAGGGGCGGGGCATATGAATTAGTGCCTCCAGGGCAGTCCACCTATGGCACACATCTACGCGATACAACTCAAACCATTCAAACGTTTGAGGTAACAGAATTTGATGACAAGATTCACCTTTTGGTAACCTTAGACATCTGCTCACTCTATACAAGCATACCACAAGAACTAGCAATATAATGTGTATGCAGATACCTAATACAATTCAATTTACAGAACAGAGTACCAGAGAATTTTATAATGGAAATACTATCACTGGCCCTATCAAAAAATTACTTTGAATTCAATGGGCAGCTCTATTTCCAATCAAACGGTACCGAGATGGGTGCAACATTTGCGCCCAGTTTGGCCATATTATTTATGGCAGAGTTTGAGGAAACGAACATCCTATCAGAAAAGAATCCCATTAATAAACGGATAATAAATGGAAAAGATATATCGATGACATTCTCTGTGTATGGGAAGGCTCGAGACCAGATTTAGATGACTTCTTACAATGGCTTAATAATGTAGACAAAAATATTCAGTTTACTCTGGAATACAGCGACCAGAGGTCTGTTTCTTAGACCTCAAAATCCAAAACAACAATGGTTTCTTGAAATGTAATCTATTTTTTATTTATTTTATTTGGTTGGTTGAAATTAATCAACCTTTCAAATATAAAACATTAACAACAAATTTGAAATGAGTAAAAACAGAAGGTAACAGAACACAAATCACAACAAATGCAAATATAAAATAAACAAATGAGCAAGTAAACAGAGGGCTTAGCAATGCACTGAGTCTAACAATAAACAATTCAAACAATTAACAGTAGCTATTTATATTGCTGTGCACGAAGAGTTTAAAATTGCAGCCCAACAATCTTGCGGGTCTAGAAGATCTAGGCGAAGGCAGTATTTTTAAAAGTGTGTCTCTCTTTCACCACAGAGAGTCACACATTCAGTAATCAAGTGAATAAGAGTTTCATGGGTATCCGGTGTCATACAAAATCGGCAAATATTATTTGATATAGGCAGAGGTTTGCGTCTGACTTGTGTGTCTCTTGTGAGCTATAGATTAAATCTCAGGCGTAGAATGCCTGAACGGTATTTGGGGGAAGGTGATAACAACAAATATGGTGCCACTGTACGAATTCTTTTATAAGGGAATCTTAGGCCATCTCCATCTTTATACTGAAGGCAGAGGTCTCTAGTCAGAAGCCAATCAGATTGATAAATTTTGAGTTTGGCTCTGTCAGGATTTGTTAATAAAGTTTCAATTGAAACCTCTGCAATTATTAGAATATGGTAAGCTTTTGTTAACCATTTGTTAACCATTTGTGTATGAAAACATGTTCATGTTCTGTATCAGAGAACATATAATCAGACAACAATTTCAGTATATGGAGGTGTGAGGAGTAGAGAGCAAGCATTTTCTGAATAGTGTGCAGATACGCCAATCTATTTCGCAAATTAAGCGGCATAAATACTCTCCTGCATTTTAAGAGTGACCACCCCAGACACCTGAGGGAAAACCTGCCATTTGGACAATACCTCAGAATCAGAAGAAATTGTACAGACATCCGGGACTTCTATAAACATGTCACTGACCTGGACCACAGGCTGCCAGAAAGAGGTTACCCCCATTGTGTGATTTCAAAAAAGAGCCAGGTTCTTCAACAGAGACGCTCTCCTCACTGAAAAAGAAGACACTAACAAAGAACAACCAAGAACCACTTGTGTGATTACACATGGGACGCACACGTCCCTGATTCAAAAATCAATAACCAAACCCTGGGCCCTTAC
Source organism: Ambystoma mexicanum (assembly GCF_040938575.1). Classification (NCBI taxonomy): domain Eukaryota; kingdom Metazoa; phylum Chordata; class Amphibia; order Caudata; family Ambystomatidae; genus Ambystoma; species Ambystoma mexicanum. Next base: position 844,924,278 of record NC_090929.1, on the reverse strand, counting down.
AGATTGAGCTTACCCAATGAACCCTTACCTCAGTTCGCATACAAACAAGCAAAAAATCTCAGAGACCAACTGGTATACTCAAGATTCTCCAGTCCAGCCCCAAGACTGGGTTTATGGAATCTGAGGTCAACAGTGGGACATTTTCCATGTGGCAACTGCACCTCATGCAAATTCACAAAAAAGACTAAAGAATTCATGATCAACGATAGACAATGGAGCCTCAGGAGTCTCACGCATTGCAAAACCAAAAACGCAATATACGTGATTGAATGCCCATGTGGCTTAAGATATGTGGGTCAGACTGTAAGACCCATTCACATAAGAATCTGTAAACATCGCTCAAGAATTAGATGTAAGAAAACAAGTGCACCACTCGTAAATCACTTTATGGAAGCAAAACATACAGCTGATGACATCTTATGGTGGGTAGTGGATACAGTTGTATCTTTTACCAACCTTATAATGAGCTTGTTACAAAAAGAAGCACGATGGATCTATAGGCTAGATTTGTTCCATCATGGCCTCAATGAAGGATTTATTTGCCCTACATAAGGCGTCTTTTTTAGAGAGAAAAACTCTCATCCAAATTTAGGTGCTCTCTGAAACCGCCTTTAAGCATGACATTCTCCGACTCCAGTTTCACCTTTACATGAAGGTCAGCACACAGGCCTCCACGCCATCCCCATGGTGAGACCGGTTCCCCGCCTCACCATCTGCCTTCGTCTTGCTCTCCTCTAAGTAATAGGACCACCTACTTAAAAGCAAGGCTTCCATCTTATGTTCTTCTTTTCCATATAAACCTGTTTTCCATCTGTCCGACCTCTCCTTTAGCATGGACATCCTACACAACTGGTGTCCTTACTGCCTTGAGTTTCTGATCTGTGGAGACCTATTTTAGGCCCCCCACGATGCACCAATCGGCAGATGCACTATGAGCCCCGTTTTCACCAGTGTTATTTATACACATGCATATGCCCATGTTGCATACTGGCTTTGACTTACACTTTGTCTATTTCTGCCTGTGTATATATTTTTACACGCGCAAACACCTCATCTCCCCTTCTTTTCTGTACCACGATTCACCTGTGCCTTTCAGAACGTTTGTGCACTTTGCCTTTTGCTTCATTTTCAGTTCTTTTATCCGGGTCACCCTGGTAGCATAGTATCTCTGTGCCGCTGGCCACATCGCAATGGCTGCCTGCCTTTTGGAACACACCACTCGCTCAGTGAGCTTCTTCATCTCCATTTTTCATTCGTTCTTTCTTTGTCATTTTACGAAAATAACATGGACATTTAGATATGCACTACTTTTCAAAACCCTTTTTTCGCCAACATCGACAGGCTCCAAGCAGGCAGGTAGAGATATCTCCTGGGTTTACCAGTTTTTAGTTTCTGGTTTCCACCCCTGGTCCCTTCTTTGGTTTGCCCTGCCCCATGGCATCATGTGACCTGCAAGGGAAGGTCTCCATGACTACAAGACGCTTCTAGCCACACACAGACACCCCATTGAGCAGCTCCTCCGCGATCAACGTCCGAAAGGTTTTTCTGCATCACGCTTCCCGTTTAACAGTAAGTTTTACTTTGTGCACTACAACCAGTTCACACAGTCTGAAGTAATGTTTTTCGACTTAGTCTTCACATCTATCATTCGTTTCCTATTTCTGCTAATAGGCTCGCCCTCACAACATGCCTCACTCTGTGCAGGCGCGTCCTGCTCACTGTGCAATCGTGACGACCTGTCACGCCCATGCTTCCGGCATGAAACCAACGCTTAATGCTTCCATCAGTTTCCACCTATGAGGAAAGCCCATTTTTGAATGTCAGGTATATATACATTTCTATACACCTTATCTATTTATTTATTTTTTACAATCCTTTTCTTTTCTTTCCTGCTCCTCTCTCAATCCCTGCTTTACCCCTTTCTGGGTTTTTCTTCCCTCTTCCCCTTTTTTCTTTCTTTTCTTCCTGAGTCTTCTCATTTTCCCTCCATCCTAGCTCCCTTCCCTCTCTCTCTCGTCCTTTCTCCCCTTGCCGTTCTTTCCTTTTATTCTTCTTTTTCTTTTCTTTCCTTTCTGCACCCCTATGCTTCGCAATTCAGCTGGCGGGATAATTCATGACCAAAAACCCTTTTGGTAACCCCCCTCTCTTTTTTCCGAATAATTCCCTCATCCATGACCTGTATCTCTCCCTTCTCTTCTCTGTCTCCTTTCATGCACAGTGTCACACATTGCTTTCAAGACAAGATTTCCTCCACTTGCAACGCACACTACCTCCTGACCGGAACTCCGGCTCAGCCTGGTGTATTCTAAGGAAAGAACACCGTCCATAGAAAAAACAAGCCATTTTCTCACTCATGTAACCAGAAAACACTTTTGATAAGAGGTCCTCTACAGCATTTCAATTTCATTCCTATACCATGAGGTTGCTGCACTGCCCTAGTATTTAAGAATAATCAATGACACAAGCAGATGTTGCCTATACCTTGATACCCCTTTTATCTTTTCTTTTCCTGATCTCTCTTTTCTGTTTTGGACCCTTTAGCCCCCTTTCTTTGGAATCTTCAGCGATCCAAGTTGATAACTGTGAGATCCAGGATCGCAGCTCCAAGAGGAAAAGTCTGTCGCCAGCAACCACAAGGCTCACTAGTCTACATACCCCTGATTAACATACAGGGTGAGGATTATGTAGACCCCCCTTTTTAACCCATATAAGTAGTATCATCCGTACTCCAAAAAATGTTTCGCGTTTGGCAGGAGATACCTTATATATGCTGGAAAAACACTATATTGACAGAAAATATATATATCTGCCTCCTTTTGTCTCCTGGACTCTTTTTAGGTCTGCTTTTCCCTGAGGAAGGCTCCGAAATACATGCCATCCAAAATGGCGATAGCCGAAACGTGACTTCAGTACTTGCCTATTTGAATGTCCTAGATCAGCAACATTGAAACAATTACTTCTTGCTTAAAAACTGGCACGTTGGCAGTTTACAAAACGTGATCATATAATGATCATGATACACACAAGAAATAGAGAACTCTCTGTAAATAGACAGTTTTAGTAAATACTGTGAACAAAAATATTAAGTCTATTGCAGAGTAACTCTTATATTCATTCTTGTTTGTGTTTGTTGTTGTAATGTCTCTGATATTTTACTGTTGAATATGATATTTTCTTTGAGGCAGATTACAAAACGTGATCATATAATGATCATGACACACACATAAAATAGAGAACTCTCTGTGAATAGACAGTTTTAGTAAATACTGTGAACAAAAATATTAAGTCTATTGCAGAGTAACTCTTATATTCATTCTTGTTTGCGTTTGTTGTTGTAATGTCTCTGAAATTTTACTGTTGAATATGATATTTTCTTTGAGGCAGATTACAAAACGTGATCATATAATGATCATGGTACACACAAAAATAGAGAACTCTCTTTGAATAGACAGTTTTAGTAAATACTGTGAACAGAAATATGAAGTCTATTGCAGAGTAACTCTTATATTCATTCTTGTTTGCGTTTGTTGTTGTAATGTCTCTGATATTTTACTGTTGAATATGATATTTTCTTTGATTCTGTTTCTCATGTTTAAAGAAATGTATTTGACTCTGTGTTTGAACAATTTATTTTCAAGCTTTGTCTAACTTATTTTATCTCTCTTGAAATATTTCTATTTTTTCATTAATAAATGGTCAATATTTTTCCAGACGTATCTTTGGTTTTTTCCTACTTGTGACTCTATACATGAGGACAAAACATTTTTTGGTAAAAACAAGTAAAACCAGGACAGTAATCTTTATGTCTGAACACAGTGTGTATTGCTCTATTTTGTTTGTCCCACCTTGGGCGATGTGGCAACAGATAAGATTATCACAAGATGGCCGCTCCCTGATGCCTGAATTCGCATGTGTAAAAAAGAGGAAAATGACAGTAAGGTGCATAGGAAATGTTTGTACGATCAATCAACGTATGCTTAGAAGCACATGCCCAAACACTTGGGACAATAATATTTCTGAGTGCACTATTCTTTTAATAGATCCATTTTTTGCTGCATTCGGTGCAGATGATTTTCTAAGGTTTGTTTCTGTATTATTTTTATTGTCTGTATGGTGTGTTTAAAAATAAAATGGTAAGTATATATAAAGTAATGGGTAATAATTGGTTTATATAGAGAAGTGTAGTGTCTACCATTAGTATCAATGTTTTCACTTATTTCATCACAAGGAAACTTTTCTTCCAGCCATTGCAAATTACTAGACATTTCTGTGTAAAAAGAAATATATATATTATTTTTACTGTACGTAATACAGAAAGTGTATAAATATATAAAATACATGTAGTCTACTCACTAGTTTCTTGCTAAGTTTTAGTGTTACTGCTGCGTAGGTGTGCTGCTGATGTTTGCTGTGCAGTTTGTGTGAGATAATTCTGCTGGAGGCATAATTATTTTGTTTTGGTATATTGCATTATGTTGCATATGTTTTGTAATTGGAAGGTTGATGTGTTACATATACAGTTTCCAGTTCTTATATTTTATTGAATGTAATGTATTTATGTGCTGCTTTTTGAACATGTTCAGTGTTTTTATTGCATGATACAACAATGTAAGATAGTCCCTGAGTTTTTGGATAGTGTTGATGTTGACTGAGTCTGTTTGCGAACATACGCATGGTCAGCAAACATCAGACCCACTAGTGCAGGTAGGGGGTTCAGTATGTTCTATGTTATATGTTCTATGGTATATGTTATATGCATATTAAGTAAGGGAATCCTAGGAAACATGTATCCAATGTATATTGTCTATATCTATATTCAGTGAAAAAAACTTTGTTAAAGGGACGTTATGGTTAAGTTGCTCTACTAAAAACCTATGAAAACCTATGAAATTCAGTAAAAATACTTTGTTAAAGGGACGTTATGGTTCCAAGTAAAACCGAAAAACCCTTGAAATTCGCCAGTTATGGTAAGCTAATCAACAATAACTCGCGCCACCACCGTGCACTGCTAAGACTAACGCCCAGGATATCAAAGATGACATCACAAATATATATTTGAGTTCTATATTTTATGAGGAGTCAAAAAAATACTAATCTTATTTTGGCGCGCCCTTCCTGGGAGGACCTACATTTTTTTTTTGCTCCTGAGCCAAAATAGTTAAAAATCCAACACTTCAAGATTCAAATATCAATTTCCCGCTCTAGCACCACACCAACTTTCCATTTCCTCTGAATTATGATAAGTCCGAAATCATAATTCTCTTCATAACTTACATTGTATACATCACACAGAAATCATATTTGCATGATACCGGCAGGCTTTGTGTCCCCTTTTAAATGAGGATGAGCTCACTGGGGCACACAGTGCTCTATTTATTCAGGAAAGAGGAGTCCAATGTTAATCAATGGCAATGGTTCACATTTGCCCCTCAGATTCACATAGCCACCACCTATTCCTAAGTTTCATTTCTCCATCATCACCCGACCAGGACCAACTGCCTGGCTCATGTTATCCCCCCATCCCCTCCTTGGCTTCCAAACACCCTGTTCGAGCGTAATTGGGAGGTTTGAACTTAAGGTTATTTCTGCTGGCTGTGTTATCTGCAACTACCACAATTCTGATCTAACAATCTGTATTTCTAAGCATTTAAACTGAACACCAGACCTTTTTCTCCTAGAGGGCCTCAGCCAAAGGTCTGGAGGTCACAGTTTCAGATACAAAGCAGTTCAGTGGGTGAAGCAGCAGCAGCCGTTACATGAAAAAATCTGAGAAAATTGGCATTTTAAATTGAAAAGATGTGTTTACATGTAACATTTTACATTGCCTATGGGGCTTCTGTCCATATGTTAATATGTTTCTTTCATCTGCTGGTTGAAAAGGCATGAGTGTTCCTCTTAACTTGTCCTCGTATATGCTATTATTTAACATGTCAAACCAGTGTCCCTTTTTTAAAACAAAGCAGGCCTTTTCATTTAAATGTCAGTTCATGTGTGGAAGGTAAGAGTCTTTCTCTGTGTCAAATGAAATATGTCACTTGACTTTACTTTTTTAATGTAAGGGACAAGACCTCCTTTTTTATTTTTCAAAGGCACAGCATTTCAATGTATCTTTTCCCATGTGTACTGCTCCAGTTTTGAATCCATCAAAAGGTGCCTTTTCCCAGCTTACACGAAGTCAGCATCTGCAGCTCCAAATGTTTTTTTCCCATTCATTGGGTATATCCAGCAGTTTTAAGCTCTCAGGTAGATTCCCTTTCACTTCAGCACCTCTCCTTTTTAGTCTAGTTGCAAATGGGCCAATTTCCTTTTATTTTACAAGCCCCTCTGTCGGAAATCACTGTTTTGTACTGGCTTTTATATATCAATGGGACACTACATTAGCCAGCTTTACTCTCACAATAGGGGTCTAGCATGGTCTCTCTTGCCACTATGGGGCTGTATTTTCACCACACAGTACACACAAGGTGCAGAATGTCAAATTCCTCACATTGACATTTTGTCTAGGGGGGCATAGCTACTATTGTTTCAACGCAAAAGGAGCATATGGAAGAGCAGACACTCTTACTGTGCAATGTCTTGGAGTGGATGAATCATGAAGTTGGAGAGGAGGTGCTGGGAGCTCAGAACGGAGAGGTGCAGCAGATGAGGGCAGAGTGGGGCACCCAGGAAAGAATGAGGAAGGGGTGTAGCGGGAGGTGCTGTCAGAGACAGAAAATAGGTAGACAAAGATGGTCCCCAAGCAGGTGGCTCAAGAGGAGGAAAAGACACATGTGCCTGCCCCTGGAGAGGGGGTAAGAAAGTCACAGTCACCCCTTGACTAGTTTCATGTGGGAGATGAATATCCCCACCTATGACAGTGCCACCTCACTTTAGGGTGCTTGTGGGGAAGACTGTTAAAATGTCAGAATGCATTATGAAATGCAACCTATGCAAGGAGCTAGTCATGGCACTAGAAAGGGGTTTACACTGGGAAACAAGGCAATACATAACCAAGTTTGTGGGTGGCATGCTCCTGACTACAAAGTGCATATGTCTGGCTCTACTGGTCCTCTTCCACAGCACCCTACAGTGATGATGGGTGAATGAGGGAGTGTCTGCAAATGTGTCCCAGGAGAACACATCTGATTGCCTTTGAACCCACTGGCAGAAGCAGCCTCTAATCACACACCCTCTAAGTCCACCCAAGCTCCTCTGTCCAACTTGCATAAACAAGCATATCAAAGCTGGCATGTGCCAGTGCCGGAAACTCAGCAGCAGAACTGCATGGCTACTGCCACTCCCACAGCAGCTAGTTGTTGGTGGTGATGGCATTGTGACTATGGCGCTATTTAGGAAGTCAAGGAGGGGCTGACTGATGAGGCAGGCAGTCACGTACTGCCTGGATTGACAGATGATTATCACTCAAGGGTGCTGAACCCTTTGGAAGTGGAGAATATCACAGAGAAGTACAACAAGCCAAGCCCCTCTGTCGTCCGAGCTTATGAGCTTACAAAAGCAAAGCATGTGATGATCCACCAACAAGGCCATGATGCTGCCATGACTGCATCTTCTTCCCTGAAAAAGAATTTCCCCTCCCCCACATATTTCTAGGATGTATGACAGTGTGATTCCATGTAGAATTTAAACATGTGTCTTTTGCTAGTTTGTTTTTATGAATGGTAGTACATCATTAATAGGAGGTGGACCTGTCATTCCTCCACCCATTGGGCCTTTGGGCACCCTCAAGCAACTTTGCTGCTTTATGATATGATATGATAGGTTATTTATAGCACGCTTAATACCCAGAGGTTTCTAAACGCGGACCAGCGGATCAAACCTGTGTTGCTCCGTATCTTCTTGCTTCCAAGGTGAGCTTGTTGCCCCTGAGCTATCCTCCCGAGACAAAATTAGAGTTATAAAGCTATAACATTAGCAATTAAGTAAATATTTACCTGCAACCCATCCCTCTCCATCAGTCTTAAAAGCCCCTCTAAGCCAATGTGTTTATTGCTGCATACTATATTCTTTGAGTTTTTATTGCCATCCACTGAATTGTTTGCACTTGGGCCTAATTCACAGAAGCTTTTCAAATTTTGACAAAGCCCCATTGGAAAAAGCTCTGTGAATCAGATCCTTTCTTTTTGGCTGCCTTCATTTTCTCACAGGTCTTTTGACCTGTCAGAATATTGGAGGATTATGTTAATGATCCGGATAAATGTGCTTCCCCTAGTAGCCTGATTGGCCTGGTTGGACAATAACAAGAAATGCATATGCGCATCAGAGAGTGACGAAAAGGTTTAACATTCCTTACTGATATGCAAGAACTTTTTAGACTTAGGATAAGAATGGATTTGACCTCATTTAATATTAGGGGACGCAGTGGGGTAAAATATAGCCCCTGAATGTCAGAAATAAAATGACCAGGCCAGTATTTAAGAGTGAAGCTGACTGGTGCTACTCATTGGAAAATGCAGGACAGTCCCAAATAAGTTCCCTTTCTGACTTAAGGCCTAGGACATGAACAGAAAGGGGCCTATTTCAACTTTACCAAAATGAACTTGCACTCATGTGAAGGAAAATGTGCCTGAAAACTTAAAATTGCTAGATGTGCCCAATGCATGTCAAAAAACATAAGTCAGTGAAAATGCTGTTTTCATAAAATATGAAAAGTTACAATTTTACATAAAGTGACAGACAGCAGCATGTTACACTGACTTCAATGCAGCACGATACTGTGATCCAGAAATCTAAAGTGAAGCCAAGCACTTTGCATTAGTCACGAATAAAAACACTTACTTGTCAACATTTAAATAACATCATTTCAAAGGAGAAGCCTACTTGGAACATTGCGATACTCATGTTATTTCAACTGTTATATTAAAGAAAGACCTTACACATGGACAGATTAAAAACTGCAGCAGAACACGTTGGAGAAAAAGAAAGGGTTGAGCAATTGGAATCTAAAAAGGAGAAACAATGTATTTGCAAATCCAGAAATAAAATGAAGGACAGAGTGCATTCATCAGCATGGAAGAGACTTGGTTTCATAATATAAAATACCAGCATGGAAAAAGAAAGGCCTATTTGTTGGTGTAGATTTGAATAACGATCCCTGATGTAACAGTGGCCAGTCAATGGGGATAAAGTTAACTCATTTCTGTTAATATTATATAAAGAAAAGACTATGTATGAACATCAGGCCTAAATGTAATCTGAAATGCAACCTGTGAAACATACAGTGCCAATGGGAAACGTTATTCCTTTAGGACCATGCAGGTAACTGGCCGCTGTTGTTTTCCTCCACTGAGGTGCTGGGTATCTGGAATTGTGACCCCGACCTTTGGGGGCTGGGTTCACCAAGGTCACCAGCCTCTTAATTCAGTAAAATAGAAAGAAATACAAAGCTAGAGATTGAATTTGTGGGGAATTGTTTGATAACACAGCCAACAGACACGACCTTTAAGGGCAGATTCCCCATAAAAAGTGCAATCAGTTCTGAACAAAGACCCTTAGAAATCTGAAATCCAGACCTTTTGGAGCTGGGCCTGCCTAGATTAGTGTCTGATTGTCAATTAGTTGCTGATAACATGTCCTGCAGAAGTAACCTTGGAGTCAAGCTTCACATAAAACTTTACATTAAGCACAGAGCAAGGCTTTGAAGCCAACAAGGACATGTTAAGAGAAACCAGATGGCTGGCCACATGTGTTCAGAGAAATGGAAACCTAATTACTCAGGCCATGCTGTGCTCTGCCATGGATTAAACATTGAATACAATATCTTCTTAATAAGAGGTGCTGTGTGTGTCTGATAGAGCCCACCGCGGCTTCAAACTAAACAGGTGAAAAAGCCCACTGTGACCCTGTAAAAATGAGATTTTTGTGAGGTACCGAATTTAAGGTATCTGGAAAAGTATGATTTTTGCCATTTACATACACCTGAGCAATGGTAGAGTTGGCACAGTGGTAGATCATGAAAGTCCGGTTTAAATGGGGAACTGTCCCAATTTTAGCTATTTCGGGTGCAGCAGAAAACTGCAAAAAAGGCTAGCTCCGCTCAGTAAGGGTATGCTGAAGTAACATTAGTATGATCTGATTCGCCGTAAAATATAGAACTCATAGATATATAGCATCATGGGGTTATTTGGAAGACCTAGGAGTTATTAGCATATGAGACTTTTCAGAACAAAAGACGCACTAATCTTTGTCAATTTGAAATGAGGTATCTTTTCTCTTTCCTCAGCCTACATCATACATATCTCTCAACTCCTGGTCCTATCAGCAGGCAGGGGGTGTGGTGGGGGAGGTGAATGGAGCCAACGAGCCAATCCCGACCACCGGAATTATGACCATATTGCAGTGTCATCCATGCTATAAAAGGACCAATTTGCATCAGAACTGGGCTTTTTGTGAATTATTCCGGGAGGGAGCTGCTGCTGGACTCTTGTGAGGAACAAATAGCAGAGAGGCCTCAATCCTTGCATTGGAGACAGTGACTGAGCTAGAGAAGCTAGCGGGGACCCAAACCAGAGGAGCAGAAGGAGTCTGGGTGCAGGAGGTAATCCTTGATGGAAAGCCCTTGACCATATCTGTGCTGTCCACAGAGGAGCCCTGCTGATTTCCCTGACCGAAGCCTCCCATGTAAGTAGATATCCCAAAGCCATCTATTGTGTGGAGGGCCACCTGCCTTTATCCCTTTCCATTAGTGGGTCGGGGGGAGGGAAGCCGGATAGGCTCTTCGGACAAATTGTTACATTTCACTCAAACTGATTTCCCCATAGAAAACCACCCCTCTGTTGAAACTGCATTGTGTTGGGAGCAGCTAGCTTTAATCATTTCCATTAAAGTGTCAGGAGGCGGTGGGGGGGCAGTGTAGATCCTTAGCACATTTGATTAAAGTAAATCAATAAATTCCCGTATAGAAAATCACAGGATGAGTGTTAGAATTTGAAACTAACAAAAGTTCATGGCCAGTGGGTTAGAGCCGGTATAGCCCGTAAAGACTTGGTCGACTGTTTTTAAAATCCCTGACTTCCACATAGAAGGAGGGGGGGGGTTCCAAAATCCAAAAAATAAGTAATCCATAAAACAGCACCTTTCAAGTCAGTTTGGAGGGTGTAAAACAAAATTCCCCATTCCTTTTCAACCAGAATTATGAAGTATTGTATCCCATATGCATGTGTGTATTTCTAAACAACATGCTTCTTTTGTTTCATTTTTCTCTGACCTCAAACTATCAAGTCCTACCTGTGTGTTGAAAAACAATTTGAGTTCCTTTTACCCAACCTTGCCTTTTAAATCAGCAGTAAAACGATTGTTCCATTGGGTCCTCACTCCTTGCACCTTGCCTTTCAATCAAAGGGGTCCTATTAAATTGAGGCCTGGAGGGTGGGGTTTGCTGGGAGAAAAGTATTGTTTCAAATTAAGTTGTTTGAAAATGTTTTTATTGGTTAAAGTGAAATCAAATCTGGTGTAAACTGTCATTGCATGTTTCAAAATGTCACCTGTGTTGTTTTGCATAACCGAGTCATAGTGGTGCTATTGGCTGTTGCCACAGCACTGGTGGCTGATGTTAGTATGTTTGTCAAATCTTGATTGAATATATAAATATATATTCTTATTATACACCGGCCTGGTTCCTAGTCCATTGGTGACACAGGGTATTTGTTGAGGTTGAGTAAGAGATGGGGGCACGGGGGTGAGGCCTCACCAAAGTGAACTTGAATAAAAGTGCTTTATTGTGCACCACCTTGCTTGGGGGGGGGACTCCCTGAGTTGAGTGTGACCTCATAATAAACCGCGACAACGCTATGTTTATTATGAATTTCAATTATTCTGTTTTCATGCAAGATGTTGCAGAACTTGTGAAAGAGGCTTTTAGAAGATGTGAAAGAGGGTTTTTTTTGACATTTTTATGCAATGTTTTTTTTTTATTGAACGGAACGAGTTAATGGAATATTATTCTGAATAAACAATGTCTCTGACTTGTCACCAGACAAACATTGATAACTAAAAAGCAGTGAATCCGGGTTTTGGTTTGCCTGGGCTTCTTAACGGGGCAGTCCTGGGCTCTGGATCCTGCAGCCCTGGATACAACAGCACCCCTTCTCAACCGCGCGTGCAGTGGGACCTTCCCGCCCTGGAGCCAGAATCCTTCCTGCAGGAAGAGATGAGGAGAAAAATGACCACACCTCGCCCCTGCGCGCTGCCTGCCTGTAGCTGCTCCCTCCACTAGCTGCGGGGCTTTGGGTAGACTTCATTCCCTGTAATAATGTTAATCTGCCTGCCTTTAATCTCCTGCACACACAGAAACATTATGGAGAAGAAAAAAAATGGCTCCTTTATGCTCTAAGTGCCTGTTTTTACATAAAGGCTCGGCATTTCGCTGGTTGGCTGGGGGCAGAGACAGGCGAAGGGCTCGCCTGTCTGAGAATGTCCCCCCTTTTGATCCTACTGGGCACCAACAAATATATTTTAATGAGGACGTTAAAAGGGAACCTGTAAATTGGCAGCTTGCTCTGGGGGCATTACTTGTGTCTGCTTTGATAAAGTTAAACGAGGGTTTGTTTTAGGAACCCCTGGCACATCTGCACTTCATTTATGACGAGACATGTACTCCTCCAACCCTCTCCCCACCCCTGACACGGACGGGATCGCGCATACACGGGAACAGGGACGCAGCGACACGTAGATACATAGCTGTCAAGCATGCAGGCGTTAATGCGCACAGCGGGTGATGCATACGCCGACATAGGCATCACTACATACATGCTTGAGCCCCCGACCCCAACACATAGGCGTGCGCAGACACGCGCAAGAAGCACACACTCGCGCATTGCAAACACACATCCGCACACACGCATATCTGCACGCATTGCCACACAGAACACAGCACCGACCTAAATATGCACAAGCAGATGTGCACAAGCAGACATAAACACACTCAGCTGGACCTTCAGAAGACACTACGAAGACTTGCAGAAACCTACTCAAAAGTATTAATAAACCTATGATATTTGCACATGTGTACGCCTAAAATGGACGCACGTGGGCGAACAGACGCATATGTGCACGTATTTATGTAAGAATGCGTTCATATAGTCGTGTCACGAACACACAATACCTATACGCCTGCATGGCATATAACAACATAGACCAGCGTGTTCACGAAGGCAGGCACGGGCTCAGATTGGCACACACTTCAGCTTGCACACCATGCCTGCGGTCCTCCACTTTTCGGACTGAAACTATGACTTGGTACACCGAAGCAAAGTACACATTTGGCACGGCACAACACAGCACACAGAGGTGAGGCGTGCACTTCATAGAAGAATATCACACTGGAATGCAAAAGTCACGGTCCCGACTCCCTGGACATTCCAGGGCACAAGGGCCTGTATGGACTGACGGCCACGGGGTGGGGGGTGCGACGCCCCGAGAGGGTGGCTGGCTGCACGTGTGTCGCTCCCAACGGACAGCACTGCCGCGAGCAGCAGATCGGACAGGGAAGAAATGTGAGAACAGGGGCTCAAGCGAAGAAGAGTAGGAGGAGGATAGGGAAGCGCTGGGACATTAAGAGAAAGGGGAAGGAACGAAAGAGGGGCAGAACAATCAACAAAGAGAAAGCGGGGAAATATTGAAAAGGTATTGGAGGCTGAACAAGAGAAAGAGCACGTCGGACAAATGTATTTATTTATTTATTTATATTTATATAGCGCGCAAGCAGCCCAGGGGCATTGAGGCGCTGTTACTTGCAATAAACTTAGTTACATGGTACAGGCATGGTACTGGTTGTTGACACATTGTGAATGAAGCAGGAAAACATAATGTTGTTACAGATATTGCTTTTGGTCATATAATAGGTGTGCCTGGCCTTATGAGAAGAGGGTGGTCTTCAACGTTTTGCGGAAGGTGGTGAGGGAGGCCTTGCCACGGATAGTGGGTGGTAGGAAATTCCAGTGAGAGGGCGCGAGATAGGGGAAGCTGGATCCGCCCGCTTTTGCTTTTTTTACTCGTGGCACCGAGAGCATGTTGGCATACGGTGATCAAAGACAGTGAAAGAAAGGCATAAGCGCTGGGCATTAAACCAGCCAATAGAAAGGGAGACAGATTAATAGAAATAAATAAATAAATAAATAAATAAATAAGAGGTGAATGGGTGGGCGACAATGTGATTGATGCAAAGGGGCGAAAGACAGAAAGATACGAGGGAAGCCTCGAATGAACAGTGGCAGGGAGTGGGTTGCAGAGAAGCACCGAACAGGGAATAAAGAGAGTGCAAAAAAGAAGACATGAAGTGGCAAAGGAACTTGTGAAAAGGAAGAGAGATAGAAGAAGAGAGAGAGTAGCATAGACCAACCCGTTGTGAAAAAAAAGATGCGAACACTGAAAGAAGGGGAGACGAGTAACTCCAGAGAGACGTTAGGACAAGGAGGAGGCACTGGGGAAGCGAACATTCGACAACGCAAGGCAGAGAGCTAGGGAAGAAGCCAGTCGGGGTAAGAGGACGAGGAGAAGAGATAGGGGCCAGGGGCAGAAAGAAAGGATTGCCTGAGAACTCCACTATAGGCTGTCTCTGGCAAGGCTAAAGCGTGAGCTATCGCTCTCGGGTTCCGCGGCGCATGCTGAGTGCAGCAGACAGTCGTCTGTCGTGCTCGACCCTGCCTCCCCCCTTTCCTAGTCTCAGCCTCCGCCCCTCGCTCTCCCCCCTTCCGCCCCCTAATAGCCGGCTCCTCTTGGGCTGGAAACCTTCACTGGCAGTGTGCAAGAGGCAGGGCAGGGGAAAGATGCGAAAGCCCTGCTAGCGGCTTACGAGTACAGAGGAAAGCGTGCCAGCAGCATCCTCAACAGTGCAGGGTGCACTGCCGGCTGGCACAGCAGCGAGACTGCGCCCGGAGAACCGAGGCCCTGCACCTTGGAGCATCCCTGTCAGACCCAGGACCCACAGAAGAGCGACCGTGTTGGGTACAAGTCAAGCAGCTCGGCGCAGGACCTTGGCACCGCTGGGCAGGAGAGAGGTCCTGGACATTTACTGAAGTAGGGGGTCTCGTACTTTTTTCCTCTGGAGCTCGTTGTGGCAATAGTGCTGAAAGGTTCTGGGGAGCGCGGTGGCATTAATCTTCCCCGGGGCATTGACCCAGAAGCAACCAGGACCAGGTGGAGCCTGGACACACGGAGTGCAGGAGGAGCGGTCTCTTCGGTCGCTGGTGGGACCATTGCCGGACTGATTGCCGGCGTTACCGGTCGGATCTGGACGGGTCGGGACCCGAGGAACAGTGGGGAGAGAGACTGGGGCTCCGCCGGGGGAGCGATGCCTCCCTCAGCCCGGACCCCGCCGCCGCCGCTGCTGCTGCTTCTGCTGATCTGCGCCTTGGGACTCTGCGAAGCAGGTAAGCAAAGCCCCGGAGCGGTGCGTCAGCGGCGCGTGCGGGCACCGCCAGGGCGCTAATCAGGGCAGTGAAAA
This sequence comes from Ambystoma mexicanum, assembly GCF_040938575.1. Lineage (NCBI taxonomy): Eukaryota > Metazoa > Chordata > Amphibia > Caudata > Ambystomatidae > Ambystoma > Ambystoma mexicanum. The sequence goes on along the minus strand of NC_090929.1, from coordinate 844,908,839 downwards.
GAAACATCAACACACGTCCCACCCACACTGTCAATATTTACGCCTTCATCGGCGGGGCTATGCCTGTAGCTGCGTTCAAGGAGGTGTACGGCACGCACAAAGAAAGGGACGTGATACGACAATATGCATTCTTAAGTACCCCCCAAGCTGAGCCATCACAGTATCCCAATCAGTGATAATCAGCACAGCAAACAAACTATTCACATGTGCATTTGATAAGCTCTCGTGGTGCTGGTTTAACGCACGGTGTGCAAAAATGTAAAAGAATTGGTTAGTCAGAAGGCTGTACTTTGCCACTACTTGCAGGTGTAATGTGTGCGTGTGCCAGCCAACCGCTCCATGTATAAACAATATGATTAATGCTAAAACAGGGGGGCACCTTCACTGCTCCCGCCATTCATGTACCCACCGACTGCAAAGTGCAAAGTGTGCCCCGTGTGTGATTCCTATCCCGTTATAATTTGGGATCCAGGCTACTCTGTTGCGTGTTTATAATGCCCCCCTCCCACACCCCATTAAACTACACATGCCAAGAGCAGGGGCGTCATGGCTGGCACCAGGGGCGTTGCTAGGGGGGGGCTAAGGGGGCTATAGCCCCTGATCTTTTGGTTGTAGCCCCGGATAGAATTTTAGGAGCTACAGCCAAAAGACTAGCTAGCCCCCAGTCCCAACAGTGCTGACATCAGCATAGCCCCGGGTCTTTTCCAGACCTAGCAACTCCCCTGGCTGGCACCGTGCGGTTCCCGAGCTCAGTGCGCATTGTCACGGTGGTGGTCAGGCACGGATAAGGCGTGGTACTAGTTGATAATGACCGGTTCCCTGTTATTCCTGGGACGGATATGCATTTTTGAAGTAATTAAAAGAATACACAGCGAGACCATCTTTTCGACCCTGCTCGCGGACTATGTGAAACCCAGGCAAGAAACCAGCATTGGACGAAAGGAATGACCAGTGAGACAACTACACACTTGTTTCCAGGAGAGCTGGTGGGGCGGAGGGAGCTCGTGTTTACTACCTGCTATGGTTGGGTGTTTGTCGTCATGTAGATGTGCTGCGCAGGTAAATGCATGAGTTGCGGAGAAGCAACGAACCCGAAACACGCTCGCGGCGAGTGGGGTTTACGGCCTGTGGGGAAGATGGTGGTTTGCTCAGAACCCGTGTGCGGTTTTGGCTGCTTATGGGGTACATGCCGTAAGCCCGGGGGGTGTCTCCTGGCGTTTAACTATTGGCAGTGGATGAGAAACACGTGCGCTCATGAAGGGTTAAGGGGCGCGCGAGCTGCTCTTGTCGCTGTGTGGCGGGGGCGGGGTGCGGGGAAGGCTCTGGGATGGCGTACTTTCCACGAAGACCCCAGCTCTGGGGCAGAAGCTTGACCCCAGTGGCACTGCCGGCCTTTCCTCCCCAGTCCATGCGCCTCAGAGACCCCTCACACACACCACTTAATTGCAGGTCGTTTTCTGTAGTCTAGGTGGATACTGAAACAGACAGTAATTGAACTAATTGCCCCATTTGCCCCCACTCATATTCTCCATCGCTTGGAGTGTTTAACCATGTGTGTGGGGGCGGGGGAGGCGTCCAGCTACGAACGCCCCTGTTTTGTGTCTGTGAGTGTAATGGACTAGATTGTGCATGTCTTTCTGTCAGTCCAGGTTTTGTATTCAAAGTGTGTCTATGTTTCCTGTCACTGCACAAACTTGGTGTGTAACTGTTTTCTATCGCTGTGCGCAGTACGAGTTCTCTGTGATTGTGGGTTGAGTTCTGTGTGATTGTGGGTTACGTTGTGTGCACACTTTTCTTGGGCGTGTGGTAAGTGCGTATATATCTGTGCATGTAAGAGGGAGAGTTTGTGTTTCTGCTTTAGAGTGCGTGATATTACCCACGTCATGTTGTGTCTATGTGGCTTTCCTTGCTGTGTGTCTTGGAACGTGTCTGAATATCCATGTTGCATTTGTGGGTCTCTCTGGTGTACGTGTTTTGGTGTGTGTCCAACACGCATGATTTGAATTTGGCAGGAGCTGGGAGCTATTTAGTGCCTGCTTAAAGGGTAGAAGCGCTTGGTTAGTATAACACTAAGAGACGTCAGGCGCTAGTTTGGACTTGCCATACAAACATGCCTACTGGACATTAAATCTGTGTGTTTGGGAAATGTGCATAAAAGCACTGTGGGGCATATATAATGGGCAAAAGGTTGTAAGCCTGGAAGTGTCACAATGCGGAGTTATATAAAAAAAACACCCAAACCTACTCATATTAGCAGTCCAAAGAGCACTGTGAGCCCTACTGCAGAAGCGGCCCACCAGGCCCCACAGATGCTAACCAGCACCTTATTCAAGGAGACCAGACAGCTCCTTCTCTTCTGCCTTGAATAAAGACCCCTTGTCGAAACACGCGTTGGCTTTGCGCTCAATTACCTAACACCCAGGCCCACTTTTGCTGATTAAGAAAACCATTAAAAACCATGTTGGCAAAAGTCGTTATTTGACCGAGGCACTAGCCTGATCCAACGCCAATTCACCCGGGGATCCAACCACATCTCTAACTCTATATAAACCGTCTCATATCAGCAGTCATAGAAAGAAAAAAAACACCACTGTAACATATTTGTTTGCAATATCCGTACAGGCAGTGTGTGGGGACACGTAAGGCCGTAGGCTTTATTGTACAACAACAAAGCACCCAAATTGGCAAAACTCGGGATATGCTTTTGGGCATCATGGGGCCAGGTGAGAAGGGACACAAGCTGATGCTAACTCCAGTTTAGAGCCAACTTGATGCTGATCCATGCCGTCAGCCTACGTGCGACTGCTGGGAAGCGCTGTGCTCCCTTTCTCCTCTTGCCTGATCGCACCGCGTGCTTTTCGCGCTTTGTTTTCATTTACCCATGTCTGCTCTTTAAAGGGAGGGAAGGGCGGCTGTTTCAGCTTTCTCTCGAACTTTTCTCTATTCCTTCTCTGTGCAGCGAGGGCAAGCAAGCATGCCTGGCCCTGTCTCTCTTCTTCTTGCTGATCTATGGTATCCATCAGCTGTGATTATTGATACCAAGGCTTGAGCCTCACTACTCCATCTTCTCAAGTGGGGGGTGTGTGTAATCCCGGGTTAGGATTCTTCGTGGTCTGTGTGGACTTGTCACAGTAGGGCTCGTTTCACAGGGTCTTTGCCGTGATGTGCCGGGGCTGTTCTTGCCCATCTACGTATAGCCCAAAACGTGCCGGGGGCAAAAAGACACCTGGGGGGGGGGTGATTATTTTGTACCTGAGTGTTTCTGACAGGTATGGCCCCCAGCTGGTGCCCTGCCGCCTTCTTCTCTCGGGTGCCCAGGCGGCTGCTGTCCCTATTGCCCCCCCAACCAGCCATGTAGGTGTCAGTGACAGGGAAAATGGCAACCTGTTGGCCACTTCCCTTGTTATGCAGGTGATCCCTCACTGCTTGAACACACAGGCTTAGTTCCCTGGCACCTCTACCCCCAGGACTGTGGCTCTTGCGGGTCCCAGGGCATAGTGTGGGGGTGATGTGCTGGTCCTGCATCCATCCCTCACTGGCTGCCCCTGCTTGCTGAGCTATGCGGGATACCCAGAAGCCCATCCCATCCTCAGTATATGTCTATTCTCGTCAGCATTTCGTGTTTCTGAACCTTACAAAAGAATCCCTGTAGTGCATTGTGTCTGTGCATGTTAGAAAGTTCAGGTATGTTCACCGCGTGCATAAGGTGTGTGCCGGTCAGTGTTGGCCGTCTTTGTAGCCACACATGTGTCCGTGGTGTGGGTGTGTGTTGGGCTTGTAGGAGGTCAGCGCGAGCGTGTGTGTGTTTGTGTTCACTTATTCGGTTCTCTTGTTTGTGCTTTGGGCGTCTAAAGGCCCCAGAGCTTCCCGTTGGATTATCATTTGAAGGTGCTGTCGTTACGTCAAATCTAGGCCTGGACAAGTCAGCGATCCTTCCACCATGGCACGGGTGCGACTGGGGTGAAAGGCCTACGGTTGATGTTGGGATGTTGAGCTTGGATTGCCGAAGAGTTTGAGGTTGTGCGATCGTCCAGCGTTCCCCAGATTGGCAGAAAGACTGCAGCGTGTGTGGGACTGGGGCTGTGTGCAGGGCTTCAGCGATTGGCTGTGCCGGGGGAGGCACTGAGACTGGCACAACGATTCCTGATCGCTAGAGGAGTGAAACAACGGTAATTGAACAAGGACAATACTTAGAAAATTATCCACAGCTCTCATCAGTGCCTTGGAAAACAAGAGGTTTGGGCTCGCTGAGGGTGTTTTCACCAGCTCCCGGCCAGCTCTAACGGTCGGGCGGCAAGTCCCAGATACGAGCTGGGGCAGAGGGTGCCTGAGAGTGTCTACGGAAGTGACGGAGACCTGCCAGTCAAGAAAAACGCCCGCCCTAGTTGAGACCCGTTTGGTAGCTGTGACTGGTATCGGTCAGCTGTAGTAAGACAGCTCAGGGGGTCAATGTGCATGCACGGGTTGTGTGAAATAAGCAGACCGGATACTTTGATTCAACTGCATGCTGGAAAACACTGCCCTTTATATCAGGGAGGCGGCGTGAGCCGTGCCAAGGTTACACTGGCAGTCTCCACCCCTGGTCACACTACACTAAGGTCACTGTTGGCTGCTAGTCTCCAACCCCGGTCACACTGCACTAAGGTCACTGTTGGCTGCCAGTCTCCACCCCCGGTCACACTGCTCTAAGGTCACTGTTGGTTGCCAGTATCCACCCCCGGTCACACTGCACTAAGGTCACTCTTGGCTGCCAGTCTCCACCCCAGGTCACACTGCTCTAAGGTCACTGTTGGTTGCCAGTCTCCAGTCTTGGTCACACTGCACTAAGGTCACTGTTGGCTACCAGTCTCCACCGCTGGTCACACTGCACTAAGGTCACTGTTGGCTGCCAGTCTCCACCCCTGGTCACACTGCACTAAGGTCACTGTTGGCTGCCAGTCTCCACCCTGGTCACACTGCACTAAGGTCACTGTTGGCTGCCAGTCTCCACCCCTGGTCACACTGCAATAAGGTCACTGTTGGCTGCCAGTCTCCACCCCTGGCCACAGTGCATTAAGGTCACTGTTGGTTGTCAGTCTCCACCCCCGGTCACACTGCTCTAAGGTCACTGTTGGCTGCCAGTCTCCAGTCTTGGTCACACTGCTCTAAGGTCACTGCTGGCTGCCAGTCTCCACCCTGGTCACACTGCACTAAGGTCACTGTTGGCTGCCAGTCTCCACCCCTGGTCATACTGAACTAAGGTCACTGTTGGCTGCCAGTCTCCACCCTGGTCACACTGCACTAAGGTCACTGTTGGCTGCCAGTCTCCACCCCTGGTCACACTGAACTAAGGTCACTGTTGGCTGCCAGTCTCCACCCCTGGCCACAGTGCATTAAGGTCACTGTTGGTTGCCAGTCTCCACCCCCGGTCACACTGCTCTAAGGTCACTGTTGGCTGCCAGTCTCCAGTCTTGGTCACACTGCTCTAAGGTCACTGGTTGGTGGAGAAATCGAAGATCTTCTCTTCGGAGTATGTGCACTTTCTTCAGTTGAATCAAAGCCTCGCGGCTCGGCTTCTCGTGCAAGTGGTGATCCCGCCGCCAGCGTGCAGACCGAGTGGAGCCGCTAAAGCGTGACCGCAAAGACAGAGCGGGTGACCAACACATTGTTCCAGAAGGCGGCGTGAGGGGTTATTTTCGTCGCCCGTGCTTTTCTAGCTGTAAGAAACTGTTTAAAAAAATAGCATCCATGGGATTGTAACCCAAGGCAATGAAGGCTTGGCTGAGGGGCTAATGCTCTGCGAATCGGTCAGTGCGGCAAGAACATTATGTGACCGAACACAAGGATGTGGATTTTGGACTATGGATTACAATCCGCTCCACCTTTCAACCTCTCCGGTCCTTTAAACGGGTACTAGATAACCCACTGTTCGGAATATCCCCGGGTTGGTGTGCCATAGATTAATGGTCATTACTGGACTAGTTGTCACTGGAGCTGCTCCGCGAAGGGCATTGCTGTACTCGGGCAGAAAGCGGACTGCGAACTCCGTGGGAAGCGTGAATCTTTGGTGCTTGAACACAGCGCGGGTGCCTGCTTCTGGCGGCCGACCCCCCTCCCTCCCGGGAACAGATTCCGAGGTCTGTACTTGCAGCGGATCCCCGGAGGCGAGAGATGCTCGGAAATGCCTGGTCTTTCCCCCAGGGCACCGGCCTGCTGGACGTCAAATCCCCTAATGTGGTTAGACACGCAAGACCCCTACGCCGTGACCTCACTTAATTGTAAAACGCTCAGAGACTCGGATATAATGATGGGGCTGTGTGGGAGTGGTCGGAGGGCTCCTCGCAACCGCAGGCGAGGGAGGGGCACGCGGGGGGCGCCGCCGGGCTCCTTGTTGTCACCGAGTCTTAATTCAGGCAAAGGCTACATGCCTTTTGGCATTATCGCTGCAATACCAGTGGCCAATGCTTGCATCGGCCTGCTGTGAATTACTGGCACTCCCTCGTGAAATCTATACTGCCCCCTCCCGTCGGTGTAGATAGAGGCCCATTCAAATCTGAGAAGTGCCAGCTCCATTGCACGGGGCAGAAAACCCAAAAAGTACAGCAGCGCTGACAATCGGTACCGCAGCGCTGACAATAGATTCCGGTAAAACCTATCCAACCCAGGGCCATTTTAAGCACTTTTGGGGAGCCCCTCCAACAAACTAAAAGAATTAAGGGATCTACACTATCTGGTCGCACCCCCTCCTCGCCATCACAGCCCTTAAAGCGTGATGTGATGCCTTGCAGCAATCTGAATAAGCAGGGATACTCCGTTTTGGTCCTTGACCTCTCCATTCTTGCTGCAATCAGAATGACAAGCAAGTAGCCTTTCAAGTGCAGCCTCAGCAGTCCATGGCGAGGATACTGCTGTTCTAGCTCAGGCGCAGGAAGCTTTTCATCAATAGCAGCCCCAAGGAAGGTTTACTGGCTATAGTATAAATGCAGGAAACAGATTGCATGAAAAAGGTGCACATAATCCAGAATAGACACAACTCACAGAATGCAAAAATGCTGGAACTTAAATACAGAAAACCAATTGGGAGGAAAGTGAAAGCTACATATAACATAGCATAAATAGTGGATTAGGATTAGAATCTAGCAGGAAGGAGTCCGTATCCAGACATTACACGGGGGACATGGTGTTCAAGTACTGTTGCCATTAGTGAGCACATAAATAAGTAGCTGCACAGTATTTCAATGCTCACTAGTAGTCTAGAGAAAGCAACACTATAGCCAGTGAAACCACGAATAAGGCTTTTCTGAAGATCAAAGCTGGAGACCGAAATCACTCTGAAGGGCTGACAATTTTGAAAGGTTCAGACAAGCATTTTTGACAGGTTAGGCAATACCAGATTAACTGAGGTGCCCAGGATAACACATTGGTTACGAGGTGAAGCTGGGATTCGCACCCACTCTGAAATGTCTTCACCACTTTCTTTTATAGTTTTTACCATTAACTAAAAGGATCTCATTTTATAGAACTGACATGGAAAGTACACAAATAACACAATCCAACATGACAATGTTTAAATAACAAAACGTTATAGAGGCATATTATGCAAAATGGGAATTATTTTAGCTGCATTGTCTTAATCATCAAGGCAAGTATATTACTACCACTTCTGTAATTGAAGTGATATTTAAAATACAAAAGAGAAACCCAGATGACATCTGGTAAACTTTACATACACCCAAAACACAGGCTTGTCATATTGCTGTTTAAAAGCATGCACAACTGTACAAAAAAAAAACACGTTTTTGTGTCATATAAGCAGACCATCAAATATGATTGCTAGAAGTAGGCAATATCTGGACCACTGATTTCTCTCTACAACCCCTTGCACTCAAATGGCCTACATAAAAAAAGAAAGAACAGGTAACGGGCTACACAATTCCACCAGCATGTCAGAAGACAAACCTGTTCACAGTGCACAGAACAGTACTGTCAGTAATGTAAGATGATTTGTGCAGGATCACTGTATCATCTGCTGGCAAAGCCAGGATACAAGCATGAAAGCTTTGTTTCCACAGTCTGCAATTTGGGAAACTAATCACCTCTTGGAAAAACACTTTATGCTCATCACTAGAAGTTGCTATCTAGGTTTCCAACTCCCCATCTGAACAAAACCATGTCTAGACCTTTGCCGATCTGATGCTATGTTAGTTTCTATAGCAACCACTATCTGGCACAGGTACATTGGTGATACTAACACCTGTTGTGCTACATAACAAAAAACAGATGCATGCAGGTTTATCAACTTCAGACACGGGAAAGGCTGAGTCGGCTTTGCTGGAATTTGGTATTGTAATCTTGCATATGAACACAGATATCTGAAATGAGTGCCTAGCACTCTGAGCTAACTCCTGAACCATTTATCAATATGTATTTCAACTTTGGTTGTTGCACATGATCAATATAATCCCCCAGAAAGGTGAGAATGTTACAGGAGCTGCGCCGTAGTGAAACCACATACTATGTTTGTTAGAGGGAACACTAAACCTATTGCCTGTCTGTTGTTGACAGACACATTCTGCTCTGATCAATTCATCCTGTAATGCTTTTTGAGTCTCACAGCCCACTGCAGAGGCATTGCTAGGGGTGGGGCTGAGGGGGCTATAGCTCCGGGTCTTTTGGTTGTAGCCCCGGATAGAAACTCAACCAAAAGTCTAGCTAGCCCCCAGTCCCGACAGTCTGGACAGTAGCATAGCCCCAGATCTTTTCCAGACCTAGCAACACCCCTGGCCAACTCTAAACATATCCTGAAGTGTGCTATTTAAGTTTGGGGACCAATGGGAACTGACATCTTTAGCTCAGGCAGCCTTGTGGGTCCCCCCTCCAAGGTGGGGGCATAGGGGAAATGCACCTTTTTGCCTCACATAAAGAGGCCTCTGATCAAACCCTTGTAGAAATGATGGTGGTACTGTTGCAAACACAGATTAAACCTCATAGAACTGCTGATATTGTGCAGGAAAAATACAACACCATTGCTGAGAACAGCAGTGCTGCTATAAAGTGGTATAGTCCCGCTGAGTACTGGCCCACTGCATTTCCAATAGCACGGGTAAGAAGTATTGCAATAATTCTGTAAAATGCATATGTGCCTTGCTATGAATTTGCTGGTCTTATAAATAGGCAAGACGGGCATTTCTAAGAAGTGCTACTTAACAGGATAAGGATAGCAGCAGAATTGGGAAATACCGTCATTCTTGTGTAAGATGTTTGGGACCTCCATTGAGTAATATACGACGCCTCAGTTAAACATAAATGGGCCATTCTGGGAAATGCTATTCAAAGTATATCCACCCTTCTAAAAAGTGCTGCTCCTGAACTGCTTAAACTATTTTCACTAGGCAGAAAGTGCAAGTACTGTTGCCACAACAGTGTAACAGCCTTGCTGAGATGTGTTTTAACGGTACCTTAAGAGCCCCGTAGTCACAATTATACGAGCGAGGCATCTCTATTGAAGGAATATCAACTCTGTGTGCCCTACTTGAAGTATAGCCATTTTGAAAAGACGTGCCAATACTGTCCCATTCAAATGTATGGCATTCCTGATGAAAAAGTGCTGGTACTGTCCTATTAAATGTGCAGAAGTACTGCTGAGATGCACTGGTATTGTGCTGTTTGGAATACAGAAGCTGCACCGATTAGTGCAGGTCCTGTTAAAGTTGTTCTTACCCTGGAAAAAAGAGCTGTCATGGCCCAAACAAAAGATGTCAGCCCAGTAGTATAGAACCAATAAAGGTCTACTGAAATGTTATCAGTGTTACAGTGAAGTACTGATGCATCCTATTATTAAACGCACAGCAATTACGATGAGAGGTTCCAGTACTGTCCTATTAAATGTATACTGTGCTTCTGCTAAGAAGTAGGAGTAGTCGTCATTTATACAGCGTCTTTTCCCATTAATATGGTCTCAATGCGTTTGTGGTGGGAACGCCTTCTGGGACCAAAGTCCAGAGTATGGGAACATTCTCACAAAAGGCTTAGAATGTGTGTGTGCATTTGTTGAGAATAAGGAATTGGATGGGCTGGTCGTACTCCAGTAGGCAACTCAGGAGGTCAGGCATGTGGAAGGGTGCTGAGGGGGGTCAGGAGAGTGTACAAGTACAAGTGATGGACAGCAAAGGAATGCCTCTTTTTAAATGGCAGTGTCATGGGTTGTTTGTACAGTTCGCAGCTGTCATTGGTATGAAACAGCAGCGCTGCATTCTGTCTCCCGAGAGCCTCACAAAGTCTGTCCATGTGCCCTCAATCTACTCACATTGGCTGTGAATGTATCCTAAGCTCCTTATACTACCCTGTTTTCTCAAGCTTAATATGCCATTTCTTTTCAGGCAACCAAGATTCTTGCATTGTCTTTCCTTGTGCCCTAGGCGCCTCACCATTCCCCAATCAATGCCCATCAAACTGCTTGCATGGTCTATCCACGTGCCCCAAGATCCTCACACTTCTTGTCATGTGCTCTAAGTGCATCATACAGTATTTCCTTCTGTCCTAAAGCCCTATCAAAGTTTGCTCATGTGCTCCAAGCCCCTAAACTAGCTCAGTGGCTCAAATCCCTAACACTCTGTCCATGCGAATCAAGCTCCTTACAATTCTATGTGCTCCCGTGGCTCAAATCCCTCACATTCTGTTCATGTGAATCAAGCTCCTTACAATTCTATGTGCTCCCGTGGCTCAAATCCCTCACACTCTGTTCAAGTGAATCAAGCTCCTTACAATTCTATGTACTCCCGTGGCTCAAATCCCTCACGCTTTGTCTGCATGAATCAAGTTCCTTACAATTCTATGTGCTCCCGTGGCTCAAATCCCTCACACTCTGTCCACGTGAATCAAGCTCCTTACAATTCTATGTGCTCCTGTGGCTCAAATCCCTCACACTCTGTTCATGTGAATCAAGCTCCTTACAATTCTATGTGCTCCCTGGCTCAAATCCCTCACACTCTATCCATGTGAATCAAGCTCCTTAAAATTCTATGTGCTCCTGTGGCTCAAATCCCTCACACTCTGTCCACGTGAATCAAGTTCCTTACAATTCTATGTACTCCTGTGGCTCAAATCCCTCACTCTCTGTCCGCATGCATCAAGTTCCTTACAATTCTATGTGCTCCCGTGGCTCAAATCCCTCACACTCTGTCCACGTGAATCAAGCTCCTTACAATTCTATGTGCTCCAAGCTCCTTACCTTTAACCATGTGCTTCAGATTCCTCACCTTATTTCTCATTGTTCTCCAAGTCCTAAACACTGACTCTCCATCTGTATTAAGCTCCTCACACTGCGTACACACATGCCACAAGCTCCTAATACTGTCCATACATTATTTAAACTGTCCATGTGCCCCAACTCTCTAACACTGTCTATCTTCACCCATCAAGCTTCACACACACACACACACACTATCTCTGTGCGCTTCAAACTCTCCTCAAACCATCTTCCTTTAGGTCTCAAGACCCTAACACTGTGCATTTAAGTCTTGCGCCTCACAAATCTATGTGCTACAAGCTCCTCAAAGTGTCTATCCACCTGCTTTAAAATCTGCACCCTGTCCATTCATTTGCTTCAACCTCTTACTGTCTGGACCTGGGCTTCACGCTTCTATCACGGTCTATCCATGTCCCTTAATTTCCTAGCACTGCCTGTCCATCTGGATCAAGCTTCTCACAAGTCCACGTTTACCTGGCTCATCAATGCCTATCCATGTGCTTCTAGCTCCTTACGCTGTCTAGCCATGTGCTCCGGGTTTGTTCTTCACGCAGTCTGTCCATGTGCCCTACGACCCTAACACTGGCCATCTGCACCCATCAAGCTGCTCACACACCCTTTCCATGTACTCCAAGCTGCTTGCACAGTTACTCGATATGCCCAAGTCCCTAACACTTCAGATCTGAACTAAGCTCCTCACAAGCCGATGTGCATCTGTCTCCTGACAGTCTCTATACAAGAACTTTGAGCTGCTGCTCACACTGACTACTGGTGTGCTCCCGGCCCCTTGCACTGTGTTTGTGTGCACAGTGCTACCCACGCTGGCTTTGTTCACAACTTCTAGTTAGGAGTTTGGCAAGGAGCATTGCGGCACTCTTCACACTTCGGGAATAGTTCCCATTGCCTCTGTACTTTGCAATGTCTTTCCTGCCTTTTCTCATAGCCAGGAACACACTAACCAATGAAAGGCCTCACTGATATTGCATTGGACTATACAAAACGTGTTTGTTTCCATATAGCACTTACACCTGGGCTATCCCAGCACCTTAGTTTGCTGCTACCCGATTTATGGCACTCATTGTGTGGTCCTTAGTTGGATGCCAGAGGCTGCCCTGCTAGGATTTAAGCAGGTTAGACTCTGGTTTTCATCCATCAGAGGAAGTTGCTAGAACACATAGACTCGCACAACAGCACACGAAGACTACCGACCGGAAAACACCCCAAGCCCAGCCAACAGAATTCCGGGTTGAGGCCGCCTACAGCACATCACTGCTCTCTTGCACTTTTCCAGCTTACTCCCACTAACTCACCCCCCCTCCCTTTTTCAGACCCGCCAGAGCGCCAGTGGGCCACTCCGTTGGTGATAGGGTGCGGTACAAATATCCTTTAACATTAACCTATATTGCCCCAAGTCTGTCCCTTTCAATTGCGTTGCAAGGAGAGATTGTTACATCTAATTAGCCTTTCAGCCATCTTGCTAGCGTTAACATTGGGCTATCTTTTTGAGGACCTTGCTAGAACCGTTGTGCACCTGAAAGCATGAGCAGTACAAAATAAACTGATTTTTGCTTACATAATTGTAGGCCTTTACAGGCCGCCCTCCAGCAAATTGACTGATTGTTGAAGCCAGGTAACAATTTCCGATTATTTCCATACTAGTTTCCTAAAGTGGGTTAATTTGTTCTACACTGGTGTAAACAGGGCGGTAACGGTTTCAGTAGCCCTTGCAGGGTCGGTCTAGTGGTAAACAAACAATTCCTGTAACAGCGCCTCGATGCTCGCGGGCTGTGTGAGCGCTTTAAAAATGCAAAACATAAAATAAAATAAATAAATAGCAGTTCTAACAAGTAAGACTCCCTGCAACCTTCCTCACGTAATGTGCCGCTAGTGACCCAGAATGGAGCGTGTGTCACGCTTCCATGATAACGACGTCATACAACCCGCGTGCACTGTGACGCCATCACGGAACGCGTTCGCGGTTGGCTCCAGTGGCGCGTTTCAGAAACGTGTCAATAAGCGCGTGACTACAGTTAGGAGGATCAAGTGGCTGACAAGCCGACCAAGGAAACGTGTTCCGAATCCCCTCGGGAAGGTGCCAGCGGAGGCGCGTTTAACTCCATTTGTCTTGGCAGCTACACCATAAAATGTAAATAGAGGGAAGTGGAGCAGGAGGAGAGCGGCCGCGGCTCTCTCGGTTGAGACGCAGGACCAAGGCTGCGGGCCATGGCTCTTGTGCAGAAGAAGAGCTTGCTGACAAAAGAAACACTCATGGATAATTAAGGGGGCTGCAACAAAGGGAGGCGACACAAAGGGACGACCCGACGTTTCCCAGCTGCTCTAATTGCCGGTAAGGCATCAGTGCGGCCCAAAACTGGGCATAACATTTTTGTTGTTGTACTGGTCCAACTTTTGTAGTTGGCTCAGCCTTGTTCATGCTAGCTAGCCTGTTCAGAATAAAAGGTGGGCCACCTCCATTCTAACTTGAATGACTTGCCGCGTACCATTTATATTGAGGATAAGAAACCATTTTTGTTACAAGGCTTAAAGTAGAGACCGTCCGCATGGAGCGCTACATAGAAACATGAACATTATGTCTTGGTGATTTATAAAGTGCTTCTATCAGCCATGACGCTTCAAAGTTATAAGGGGGAAATGCATATGTGTGGGCCCTTCTTGGACAGAACTTAAGCCGCATACCAGCGGCTGCTGGGCAGAGATTTTCCATCAGTTATGAATCCACTTTTCTTCATTTTGTGCAGGCAATGGCTTCTTGGTCAAAATGGTCTTTCGCACCTGTATGCATTTGAGCGTTTTTTTTTGTTTTTTTTTTCTTCCGTGGTAGCTTATTCCATAACTTTTCACCAAGTGTGGCCAATAGTCCTTTATCATGATAAACTCCAGCCTATCATGTAAGGTTCAGTTTGTTGGCCTTGGTTGACCAGAGGTGTCTGGTTGGGATACAGCACGTTGACAGCTTGGATACATTTTTCTCCTTGTATCCCCAGTGAGTCATGCAGAGCAGCTTGAACAAAATGTGTTGTTTGATGAGAGACGTCATTTGAACAAAATGCCAGGGGTAGCAGAAGTGACATCACACGACCATTGACCTCTGATGACATCAGAGTACGTGATGTCATTTGACCCAACCCCGAAGTGACATCATGAGAAACAAAGGAACACGACCTTTTGTCGCTGGACCAAATGGGAAGGGACACCACATAGCATTGTTCCTAAGTACACAGCGAATAATATGGTTACAATATCAGTATGATGCAATATACATTTCATACAAGAATGGATCACCATGTGTATAGTTAATATCAGTGTGTATAGGCCCATATTACAAAAATACTGTGAATGCAAGCAGACATCCAAGGACAAATTATAATGTGTTATTATAAAGCATTTACCCTTAAGAGCTTTATATAGCACAAATATACATACAATATCACCCAGTCTGTGTTGGTACTCATTTATCAACCTCAGAAGGATGAAAAGCTGAGTGGAGGTGTTTCAGAACAGACTAAATCAGGGACTCACCCCCAGAAAGACAAATCATATGTTATTCCTATTCATTCTTATTTAGACTCACTGCTCAAAGTTTTACACTAGTGCAACCTCCTGTTTTTTTTTTAAGAGGCCAGAACAAGAAAGCCAACCACTCTCCAGAAACAAAGAGCCACATGACACTGGCCACAGCCAGCCATGAGCTGAGGGGTAGCAAGATAGACCACAGGGGTAGCAAGGGAGACCTCAGGGGTCGCAGTTGCTTCCCCTGTCGACCCCCAAATGGTGTCCTCGTGTTTGATTGTCTTCTGACTCCATCTCTACGGCAGAAGAATTTGAAATGAACTGCACCCTTTTTGATGGTCCAGGAGTGAATCAAAAAATGTGGGCTACCCCTCTCTTTTTATGGACAAATGCCACAAGGGATTGGTTCAAAACAAGCTTGCTGCAAGGGGTCCAACCTCGTTTATAACTAGTGCCCTTTGCTTTATGATATTTCAACAAGAGTATCTTGCTTGCAGTAAATTGAGGGAACAGGAAAGGGAAGAGTACCCTAAGATAAAGAAGGATGGCCAGACTCTTCTACAGGCCTACCTTCCTTCTCTGGCTACTCTAACACCACCCCTTTCTAATACCTGCTGGCTTCAAAGGCATCCCAGTGATCAGTGCCCTGTTCTGAGGCTGGCTTTGGTGTGTGCTGCCTCCGAAATACCATTCCCAGGAGTCCTCTCGGGGGATGTTTCTATGCCCTGGGGAAGGTGTGTCCTTCCATACTGGGGCATCAAAGGAGACCACATCCTGGCTATTGTCCCACAAGGAATCTGTGTGAACGTTCAGCCTAGACACCAATACACACCAAATGAATCCATGCTCACAGAGTTGAGAGTGGTGTGATTTTAAATTGATATGGCATAATTGTGAGCTCTTATCAGTCACAATGCCACAACCAGTCATGTTTGTATTTAAAACTTAACCTGACACAAAACTGATTAGGAATACTATTATTTTTTGGGGCGCAGATGTTAAACTGCTAACTCTGCCTGCAGTGGATTTGTGTCCCTCCAGTTGTCAGGGATGCACAGACGACCTTTGAACCTGCTATGTGCCACAGCAGAGCTGACACTGTCATCTCACTGAACCGGTTACAGCAAGTCACATGTGTGCATTATAATTTTGACATGGAGCATTTTGGAAAGGGAGTCTGGTTAACAGCCCTCCCTTACAGAAACAGAATTACATGCATCATTTTATATTTTTTAAAAAAACAGTGCTTTCACACCCTTGTAGATGAAAACCAATCAAACCACCATTAGCCGGGGCCATGGCCATAGGTTCTCCTTCTGCTACAGAGTTTGAGTGAGGTAGGGGAGGAGAAGAAACTCATTTTAGGCATGGTGGCTGCTTGCCTCATTCTGTGGCTTGCCACAATTACCACATTGCTTTAGTTGTTTTCCCATTTCTCACACAATTCAGCACACGTGGGGCTGCTTGCTGCTCCAACATTTGCTTGCTTGGGGACTCTGGAAATCGTCTCTGGGATTTAAACTGACTAGCAGCTTCCTGCTTGCCCATCCCTTTCCACACAGGAGGGCATGAACCATCTCAATGTTAATAAGTTTATCAACCTCAGATGAATTTCATGATTTGCTGGCACATCCAGGATACAAACCTGTGACCCACAGCTTGCACACCGATGGCTGCAGCAGGTGCATAAAAACACAGAGGTACCTTAAATAGTATATGCAAAATATCTATTCTATTCTGTTGGTTTACCTGCTTGACAATAGGTGAACAATGTGAGTTGATATGGGAAATGTAATTCTGCAAGGAACAGTGGAGTCACATCAAAAAGTAAGGCCATGCAATCTAATGTAATTGGGTTTTGTATAGCATTACTTCTCCAATTCTCCCAAAGTGTGAGGGGCTGGTGCATGTGAACAAAGTTGGAACAGCTTGGTACCTGTGGGCACGGCGCGAGGACGCTCACGCTGCCATTGCCATCTTTAGCATTCCACTTCCTCCGAAGCGAAGGCCCCAGGGGATTGAGCAGTGTGTGCTTTATGAACACCACATTCTGTCCCTGCCGGACCCTTTCGTGCCCTGAGGTGTGGGTGCACAACTAGTTGGCAGGAACATGAGTCAAAAATAATATAACGCGAAAACACCATCTCATCGATTAACGACTAAATATCGTCCACGCTCAACAGTAATTCTTTTTAAAATGTTTATCAGTAGTATACCTACAATGTAGCACAATTTAACATTTATTTTGGGGTGCCACTTTACACCGAAATGTACACAAACGCGAGCACTTTATTAATTAATGCTGTCAAAGAACCAAGCTGATGAAGTTACCCAAGGTCTTGAGGTCAAGGTGGAACTGGTTACTTGAAACCTAGTCAAAGCCGCCCATTGTATTCATGTATCAATAATGTAACCCAAAGGGTTTAGCTAGAGGTGCTCCCATTTCACTTGATGTCTTAAAAATAGGGTTGGACCGTGAGGTCACTGATGTGGAGAATAGTTAACGTCTCCAGCGTTTTCCACGAATCAGGAATTAGCACTATGAACACATGAAATACACGTCTCCATCGTCTGTCTGTCAAAAGCATGGCGTGGCGAGAAAACACTGCATTTTGAAAAGTTACGCAGACCTAATTTTCTGTACATGTTACTGTGCAGCATTTCTTCAGATGTGTTAATCTTGCTTGTGCATCAATGCTGAGTTGCAACTACCCTGGCCCATAGTGCATAAAGTATATGGCCCGTGCAAGCGATATTGCGAGCATCACAAACGTGCAGTAAACAACAATCAAGTCTTTGCCAGGCTTACCGGTCTGGTACCTAAGCTGAGTATCTACCCAGATGGCTTAAATTCAGATATGGTGCTGTGGAATTCAAGGACAGGCCAGTCAATGGTACGGTGGTGCACCTGCTTCTGTGCCCTAGCGAGGACATTTCTTTGAATATCAATGACTGCAAGCTCCAAAAGGCCACCAGCTCAGAGGAACATTGTGGCGTGGGAGGGTGGCATGGGTATACACAAGACTCCCCAGCCCTTGCTCCATCCTCATTTCCGTTCAGCGTTGCGCGGGCAAGGCCCACCCAAAATCTGTAAATGCCCACTCAGAAGCGCTCTGTGGGCATTGACAGGTGTTAACGTCACTGTGGTGGGCACAATTACATTAGCTTCAGGGCCCACTAGATAGACAATCCTGGCTACGCCTCTGGCATCGACTGTGAGGAGAGAGCAGGAAGTGTTTGTCCACATACATATTATGTGTGGGGTTTGGCCAAGGGTGACACTTTGTGGAGAAGGCAGGAGTGGAGCCTGGGATTTCCAGATCTGAGTCGACAGCTTAGTCACTAGAATCAAAGCCCTATCTACCTTGTAGCACACTCCCAAACAAGTGACAGGAAAAGGGATTGGCCCAGCATCGCACACTACACTGAAGTGGGAAAGCCAGGACTGGAGCTCGGGACGCCAGAATCCTGGATGTGGAGCTTGGATATTAGACGGCCACTCCTCTCTGTGCATAAGCATTCCTGCACCCCAAGCAGCCAACACCATACCACATGAGAACGTTCCCCTATAAACATCGTCTACCAAGCAAGTTACTGTAACAACACACTACAATCTAAGCATTATTCAATGTAACTGAACATATGCTGCTGTAGGCGAAGGTCACAAGTTCCAACCCCATGGGTTCAGGAAGCCCAAAACTGCTGAGTACACTCCCAACTATTTACACTGCAATGATTAAAGAAGACGTTTACAAGACTCAGACTTTCCCTGTGTGGTCTCCCACTGTGGAGAGAGCCCCACCTCTATCAGACAGCAGAGGCTTTTGCCAGCTCCACAGGGTCATGTTAATGGCAGATGTTGTGCTTTATAAAGGTTGCACAACATAAAATGGTAGTCATTGTCAATTAGCGGCAACTCTTCGCAAACCTGAACTATGAATCAGCTATGGAATATGTACTATTCCCCAACCTCCCCGAACGTACGCCCGTTTTGGCCCTACCAACCTCCTTGCACTCCTGAGCCTACAACCTTCTCTAGGTATCTTTGGCCTAATGACACTTCTCTAGCCTATACTCCCGATAGATTGCCACCAGAAGCCTGTGCAGGGTGCTGGTGCCGTAATCTTAAGAGCTTTGCAACACTGCCCCGTCAGCACACAATAAAAATGGCTCTAAGCCAGAGGGTCTGATCAGGGGTGGATTGGCCTAGTGGGAACTCTGGAGATCTACGTGTGGGCCTCTGGATCCGGGTCCTCTTTTGAGAGGTTAGCTATTTTATTTCCAAAGATCCTTATCTGAAAGGAATTGGGCTTTCTCAAAATGTGGGATATTGGACCACTTAGCAAATTATTTCCAGGGACTCCCTGGACTCCCTGTCCACCCTAATAAGAGCTCAACAGAACGGCACTACTTGTTGTACATTTACCTGTATCCCCACGGTTTGAAGAGATAGGCACATATTAGGAATGTCTGTGGAGAATGCCCCCCGCCTTTCAGAGGGTGGGAAATACCAATCGTGTTAACCCTGCAGGATTCGATGCTGCTGGCCCACGAAGCGTCTCCCCGATACAGTGTAATTAAAAGACAAACCGCACCTGGTGCACAAAACACAAGAAGCATTTATTTCCCACGTGCATTTCTCCCAGTTAATGTTACATTTACAGCCTGCACTTTCAACAAACTCGCGTCAGTGTTCCTGACTGGCCCATCACACCTGGGACACATTTAAAATGTTGACATGTCGAATCTGAATTTGCTACACCCCATTCCTACTTGTTGAAGTAATCCCATCAACGCAGGCAGGGAGGTTTATCTGCTCTCGATGCCTGCAAGCAGTAAAATGCGTCCGCGGCTCCATTAAAGGTCCACCTTGTGCTCTTATCACTAGCCTAGCCACCATTCAGCGCCCCCTGGATGCCCGCCAGGCGCAAGCAGTAAAGTGTTGACAGCAATTCCATCAAAGATCTACCTTCTGATCATCCCACTATCCGGGAAGACAGTCAGCTCCTCCCTTTTACTGAACATCTATAAGACAGCAAAACTTCGACAAAGATCCCTGAATGAGGGGTTAAGGGGGCATTGCTTAGGGGCCATGCTACCCTCTCACCTCTAATGTTGTTGCATGCAAGGCCGTCATGCATGGCTCAACCGTCCTAGAGGGTGTATGTGGGGATATGCGCCACCCACCCTTTCATAGAACCCCCAAAGGATTTACCTTTAGCCAGTCCCAGGAATTGTAGAGAAAGCTGTCCTGTGCTGTGATAGCTACGCCTTTTCAGTGTAATAGTCATGGCACCCGAAATGTATCATTGTTACATAGGTACAGACTTTTCGGGGAAGCCTTCCTTAAAAGCAAAGGCTGACATGACCCATTCCATTTGGGCATGATAATCCAGTTCTGCCATTGCTTTGCATTTCTCCGTTGTAAAGCCAGGATTACAAGTACCAGAATGAAAAGAAAGAAACAGAGCTACACTCCTAAATATACTGCAGAGGATAAAATGCAGAATTGCTCTCATCATGTTTTGGCTGTTACCATAGGCTCCTGCCAAAAAGGGCAAAGTTCTTGAATTTGTCCTTCGAGTCCATAATACCCTAATGTAATCAACCAATGATATTAAGCACAGCACACTATTAATATTGTTTTGGTGCCGAACGCAGGTGTTTTTGTTCCACAATTCACCTCATTCAAGATCGTTACCATGGGCCTAGTACTCTCAATACAGAAGTTATTCCTGGAGACGTGCACTTCACTGTCCTAGCTTTATAGCCCCATGGCAAAACCTATGCTCCACATCCTGCAGTCAGAGATAGAGTGGATACATTGAGACATTTGAAGTCCAGATCAAGCAAGGATCAATCATGTCTAGTAGTACAGCTCACACGTTAAGCACTTTCCTCAAACATGAGGCCAGCTTGCACTTCAAACGTTTGCTCGGACTCAGGCATTTATCCTTGCAGTCAGTACATTGTGTACCATTAAATTGTGTTATAAGATTTGTTACTGCAGTGCTTAGAAGTGGTAAGAATCTGGCATGAAGAGCTACAAAAGAATGCAAATAATTATTAGCCTCACTCCACACTTTTGAGCTCAAGATGTCCCCACTTGAAATTCTCAAACCCACCAGCGTCCGTAATGTATTTGGCTTCTCTGGATTTGCGACGTTTCACCTTTGTTCTCAAACTCTAGATTCATATGGATTTAAATGGTGTTTAGCACACAGGTTTACATACCATTCTTTGCTCCCTGTACTATGGCTTGCTCCATTGATGTATTACAATGAAACAAACCACACAAAGCCTCGCACAACAGCGCATTATGGCTACCAATGGAAAATCAGGCCTATTCTCAGTGAACAGTGTATACCAAACTGACGCTGCCAGCAGCACATCACAGCTCACCTGCTCTATTCTCCCGCTCAGTCCTACCAATTTACACCCCACTTAACCTCTTGCTTTACAAGTCCGCCAGAGCACCAAGGCATCATGCAGGTGACAACAGTGCGCGGTATAAGAACCAATAACATAACATTTCTGACCTGCCGTAAAACAGGCAGCGTGATGCAACAGCGTGCAGTACTACAGAAACTGATGACATGCCTGCCTCTGTGGAGATGCCAACTATTCAGCCCACACTGTTCTCAACCTAGAAGCATAAATAGGTATTGATCAGGAGGATAGTCCCCACATTAAACCACTCGGGCAACCTGCACATCCAAGTTCAAAGCCTAGCATTCCCAACTCAGGCCTTCAGACAAGCAAAATGTATAAATGGACTACCATTTGATTGGTTAATTCCCCAGTGTTTAAAGTGGAAGAAAACCGGCATGAAGCACTATATAAAAAACCAGGTTCTGTGCATACTAAAGGCACATGTTACATCTCCCAAGCTTACACAGCTATGTTATCATGCTGCGATTTATACCACACCACCACCATTTGAAAGGCCTGCAGACAATCCGGAAGATCTCAAAGAGAGGAGGGTTGACTAGGCGAGGGTGCGATAGGTTAGTGCAGAGAGGAGGAATTAGGTTAGTGCAGTCCTGGACTGGGAACCAAAAGAGGCCCTGAACATAATATTCAGAGTGACCCCATATTACACATGTTCAGCAGGTCCAACCCTTTTTCTATGGGAACATTTGGAACTACCACACACAAGAGGCCCAGTGTGCAGAGACCTACCGGGAAATATCCAGAGTTGCCTATAGGTCAGTCCGCCCTGGGTTAGTGGAGAGAGGAGGAAAATGCAAGATAGCTTTGCTGCTGTTTTGATGCGTGCATTTCGGAAGTTCTTGTGTACTGTGTGTGTGGGTCTGTTTCTAGGTGGTCTGTGTCGGGAGCACAGAGGTATTTGTGTCCACTTCAGCACCCTGTGCTATTGCTGTGCTATTGCGCATTGGGCTGGGCTGAGCTACGTAAGTTGGTTGTAGAGTTCCATGTTTGGATGCATGTAGGGAAGATCTTTAAATTGTGTGTGCAACTGGCCTAATTGGTCTATGCACAGTGCGTTTGGGCAAGAAGAAGCGCATATTACACTTTATCTTTACTGTTGCGTCCTTGGCCTCGCTTGACTTAGACATGTTTAATCAGCCAGCAGCAGCTATCGGCACATTTAATAATAGTCACATGATGACTAGGTCTCTGACTTGCCTGTTCTGCGAGCTTGGCCTGTTCTTTATGGGGCCCACACAAACGTTTGTGTGGAAACGTAAAATGAACCATACTGGCACAAATCATAATTTCATCAAATCGCTTTTGCTTGATCTTACCTAACTCTATTCTGATTCTGAATAAACTCATCCATGCTCCTACCTCGGTTCCGTTCATGTCCAGTAGCGTAATGTACCTATGCCATTAGTTTATGATTGTAATATATTCTAGGCATTCCCTTATATTCATGCGTCTCGGGAGGATAGCTCAGGGGCAACGTGATCGCCTTGGAAGCAAGACGACACAGAGCACCACAGGTCCGATCCTCGAGTCTGCGCTTAGAAACCTCTCGGTATTAAGTGCGTTATAAATAACCTAACATATCATATCATGCAATTACATTTTTCTGAAATTTAATAATTTGGCAATTCAGTTTATTATGTTAAATCCAAGCAGGGATGGCATCAGGGCTTTTAACTCTTTTCAAATGAAAGGGGCCTTTAGCCTCAAGGGCCCCCCTAGCAACTGCCCCCATACTGCCAGTCAGCAGCCTAATAACACAGAAATATATTTCTTTATAAATGACTTAATTTCTGGGGCTTACACTCTGTGCTTTGCAGCGGTCGCATCATAAACTGTGTTTGCTGGTGCCCGTCCAGCTGTCACTGCCATTGGGGAAAACAAGTGTTATCACATCGTTGCCTTTCAATACTGGTTCCTCCATGTTAGCCACTTGCTTACAAAGATTCATAGCTATTCAGCGGCATTCAGTATTTCAACCCCATGCTGGATTTGCTGGATTGCAGTCTTGTGATCATTGGCGGCTATTGACCATGTCTTTATCTCCATTATAATAGATTAGCCCTCCCACACACCCCCTCACCATGGGTGCCTCAGACTGCTTTCTACTCTAAGCAAGGGGCTGGGTCCAACCATCATGTTGAAATGGACCCGCACAGGTCCTCACTCGAGCCTGCATCCAAGATCCCCACTTACATGCAATCAAGAGTAGGGCCTCCTCACCCATATTTCTGAAAAATGTCAGCATTCAGATATCAGACACGCCCTGACAGCAAGCAGCCCTCATTAGCAATGCAGGAGATTGTGCTCACAGTGTGAAGTCTCTACAAAAAGACACGCCCATTGACGGTGAGTACCTGTGGGATTGTTGCGCGTGGTTGTTGTTGCGCTCATCAGAATCGTGCATGCTCAAAGGTCCAGATGTTTTTCCTGCAGACCGCGCTGAACTGCAACAGGTCAAACTCTGCAGCGTACATCTCTGAAGCTAGAGGTTAGGACGAGGACATGCTCTGAAATCATGTTGGAAAAATATTCCTTTTTATATCACATGACTTGCCACTTTTCAGAGGTACTATCCTGGAGGAGACTATAGCTTTTCCCAGTATAAACACTGCAGCCTCTTCTGCCCATTTGTCTCATTAGTTCGCGTATTACCTAATTAAAGAAACTCCAACTGTTCTTCAGCCACAAAGCCAGCCATTCTTGAAAGGCCACTGTCCACCATTCACCTTTCTTCAGGAACCTCCAACAGTTAACAAGAACATCAGAAAAATGTGACCTATTTTCAAAGCCCTCTGACATGGACATGAAAAGAGGACAGCACTGAAGTGATGTTTCTATATTTCCCCACCCTGGGACATGCAGCTAAGCTGGAAGAATGGACGGGTGGTTTCAAAACAAAAAGGAAAGGACAGACAAAAAGGGATCACTTCTTATTTAACGAAATTCAATTAATGGCCACGTAAGAAAAGCTGATCCTACAGTGGAGTGGAAGGATGCACAGTCCGACTGAACGAAGTAGAAAGTCACCCGCACAGCCTGTTTCAAGTAGCCCTCGAACCTAGTCTTTCCAGTATCTAAAGTATCTGCCTGGAATAGCAATGTATGTAATATACACATCTGTCTGGTCCTTCCTTGTAGCACTCCTTTATTTCGCCTCTAGTTTGATTTGCAGGTATACATATAAGGACATATTCACATAACTATTTGATGCACTTGGGTATGCACAGGGCACAAGCGAATGGACCAAAAAGTGGACCTTCTGCGGGCACACTGAGTCACCAAATTGAATGATCATTTGCATATTGCTGTGTGCATTAAGTTTTACTGTGGTGAAGAAGTGAGCCCACAGAATGCGGGCACGGTTTGTGCTAGGGTGGGCCTGACAAAGGCATCCTTGGTTCATAAAGGGCAGTGCTTGCAACTGTGCCAGTCTCTTCTCTCATTACCCACGTCTAGCCTCCCCTTTCGTAGTCCAGGTACAGGACAATGCGCAACGTATACCTGTTCACACTTCCCTTCTGTGATTTGCGTTACGGTTTCTGTATTTCCACAGCACAAATGGAAATTGAAATGTAAACCACATATTTGCAGTGATGGGTCCTTTGAGGTCTAGTACTGGAACCGTGTTCACTGACCCTACATGACAAGCAGCTAATCTCAACCCACCACCCACATAGGGTCAAGTGTTGGGAACATGCCTAAAACCGGACATTTCATTGAAGGGCTGGCCGCATTTCATTTGTGCCCACAGCCAAACTTTTCTTTCACTGCACAAGTAAGTCTCCATCGTGTAAAGTAGACTGTGGTGGTGAAAGGTGCAGGTGCAAAGGTGTGAATCACTCTTTGCCTGCAAATATACATGAATTAACCCCATAGATTCTAGCTTACCTACTTTCCAACTTAACCGCTGTGTGCATAGTATCAACATAGTTTCTAACCTGTATTCTGATCAGGGTAGCCTCCATCAACGAAGTCTCCACGCTAGCGAGTCACTATGATATCCAGCTAGTAATAATCTGTTTACGTTTGTTTATTTCTAGGCAACCTAGCCTCCACACTCTACGTTTAATTTCTATCTATATAGTCTCTAATCTATATCAAGTTTATCTCTATCTAGTTGGCATTGCCTGTACTCAAATCTATCTACTCGCCACCTACATCCAGTAGGCTCTCTTCTAACTGGTCTCTAGCTTATTTGATACAGTACTGATTTGTCTAGTCCCCACACTATGTCAGTTGCTCTAACCAATTTAGCTTCTATGCATTTTCTATCCTGTTTTCGGTGAAGATTTGATTTGATTTGGGGTATGTATGTGGTGCCCACGAACAAAAGGGTATCTGAGTGCACCCAAAATTGAAGATACAGGGAATAAGATAGGTGAGAAGAAGAAAATTAGACTAGCAGCTTAAAAGGAACTACAAAACAATAGCATTTTTAGTTTTCATCTAAAAGAAAGGATTTTGTCAATAGAACAAAGTCCCAGTGGAAGTGAGTTCCAAAGATTTCCTGCCTGAGTTGAAAAGGAGCGCCAGCGGTGAAAATGGGACATATTAGTCAGGAGGTTATAATACAGCTTGTAAGGCAATATATTTGAAGACAATGCTTGCCATAGATGGCTTCCTGTACAAGCGCTAACACTTTACATTTCACTCTGAAGTGGAACAGGAGCCAGTGTAAATTGTGTAAAACCACTGAAATGTGGTGACTACGGGGTGTGTTGCTGACAATTCTAGCAGATGAATTGATTATTAACATAATTTGATTTGTAATATGTTTGAGGGTCCAAGGAATACATAATTGCAATAGTTAATTCTTGAGCTCATAATGGCACGTGCAATGATTCCTAAGGAATTGGTAGTCAAAACCTTTAATCTGACAAACAAGCATAAGGTGGAATGCATCATTACTAACAATCTGGTAAGCATTGTCCAGAATGGAACATTTGGAGTCCAGTGTGATGGCCAATGCATTTATGCAGTCCTGCAGCTCTATGTAGTTGCCTAATAAATCAAGTTTTCTAAATGGGACAGTTGTCACTGAAAGAGTTTTTTTTTCAAGGAAAACCAAAGGATTTCAGTCTTGGAAGGGTTTAGATAAAGGCAGTTGTCTTTCATTCAAGAATGAATCAGGCCAAAAATAGAATCAATTCCGTCCAAAATGTGAGTGGTGTCACCTTTGAGATTAAAAACGAATTGTGTCCCGTCCCTGTAGTTTTGAAAAGAAATGCCATTAAGTAGTTTGACATAAAGATCAACAAGGAGGGAAGAGAGGCAAGCACCCTTGGGCACTCCAAACTCCGTCTTGCAGCCGTACAATTATCAGAACCTAAGCAAAATCAGGTAGTATGATTGTTAAGAAAGGTTTTAATACATTTCAATGCATTGTTTGGTAGTCCTGCCACTTCAATAAATCTAGAATATACAACAGAGTGCTCCCGGGGATTAGAAGTGTCCGACGGTTCCAAATCATCGGTAGTCCATCATGGCCATTGTCAAGGATCTGAAGAAATTCCTATTTCATGTCCAGTAGGGCAAGTGCAGTCCTGTGATTAGGTCTAAACTCGATTTGAAACCCCAGACAATATTGTTTTCTTGTATGTATCCGTTGAGTTGACTGGTGGCAATCTTGTCTTAAATATTAGATAAAAAAGGAACATTGGCAATCACTCAATAGTTAGAGCTTAAGGACTGGTTCAACTATTCTATTTCAGAAGGAGGGTCATCGAAATATGTTTGGGGTCCTGTGGGATAAGATTCACTGCAAATGAACATTTTATAAAAACTGAAATAAAAGAGTCACAATTTCAATATATTGCTTTACTAAAAAAGACGGACACGGGTCACCAGGGCAATAAAAGAAATTCATATTATGGAACGCAGTGATCAATTGTTAGGGGGGAAATCCCAGCAAATCAGAATGACAAAAATAAATTGGTATTAACAGGATCTTTACTTCAATCTCTGCATGTATTTTTGATACTTTTGGGATCTACTAACAGATTGGAGAAACTTGGAATGTGCTTTTGGATTGTGAGAAGATGCAACATTTTGATTAACAATTTTGTTTCTGGTGTCCACAATGTTTGTAATAAAAAAGTCTTGACATGCATTACACCATGTATCCAATGGAAGAGAGGGGGAAAGGGTTAGAAAGTTAAGTCAAAACATGAAACTGATATTCCAGAACCTTATTTGCAGAATGAATTTGATCAGAAGAATTCTACATTTTAGCATCCAGTATCAATGTTTTACAGACTTTGCATAAAGATTTAAGAGCTATGTTATTGTAAGGTGAAGGGGTTTTACAACAGTTTTGCTCTAGCTGTCTGATTGGGCTTCTAATGTTTTTTAGATGAGAGGAATACCAAGCGAGTTGTTCATGAGATTTCTTAGTTAATTTGGATTTTAGTGGTGCTGCAAAATTAGCTAAATTAGTAATAAAGTATTTACAATAAGATATCAATTGATGAAAGTCACTGCTAAATATTTTTTGTTATGTAATGTTCTATATCAATGCTCCAGATTTGATTTTGAAGTTCGAGAACTGTATTCTCTACTTTTGGAAGAGGGATTATGAAGGAGTAATATAGTAATTTTCATAGTCAACTGTAAGAAAATGTTAATTATTACCAATTAAGTATTTCTATTTATATTTATTGTAGCACACACTTAAATGGTAAGGTTTCTTTTAATCCTTTTGCTCCCTTTCAGATAAGATAACATGTTACCTTCTCTCTGTGATAAGTGTTTCTGATGATCAGTGCAGGCAACAAGGGGTAGACACTTACTTGTTCCTATTGTTTTGTTGTGGGATGTGTCAAATTTCCGGGATTAAATCCGATATGTGTACTTTTAATATGTAATACATCTAGTCTATCTAGTTTCCTCGCTGAAATCCTAACCTCCTCCCTGGCCCCACTGAAAGCCATCAAGCAAAGAGCAACCTTTCTCATCATAGAACTTAAAAATAAATCTACATCACCCGACACCTCTGACAGCTACACTAGTTAAGCCTGTAAGCTCACAACACCTTCCAAAAGTATGTATTGAATACAAGACAAAATTCAATTCTACTTGTCTACAAACCTCACCATCTCTGGAGGTCTCCACAGCACCAGATCACAATGGAGGCAGAATAGAAATGAAGACATGCAAGGAGAAAGGAAACAGAAAACGCGCTTTCCCCTGCTAGGCACACCTGAGTTTGGAATAGCATAGCAACACCTTTCAGGTGGACCTCATCTCTCAGCACTTCAGGAAAGAACTGAAACCTTGGTGTCAAGGAAAATAGTACGACCCATTGACTCCCCTCTTAGCACTTCTGTCTGCAGACTCCCTCTGTTTTCTCTGTCCTTCTCGCTCTTTAGTTTACCGTATCTTTTGTACAGCGCTCCATTGCTTTCAAACTCTTTATGCTATGTATGCACTCTATAGATCCTTTGCAAGTCTGCCTGGATGCATACATACAATCAGGGGTAAACATGTAATGTTTCAGGCTACTACCAAGCCATAAAAAAACACGTGTCACCTCAATTCTAACAAGCACACAGTACAGCATTTCTTACTTGCCAAGAGTGAATTATCAATAGCTAATGGGCACTAGCAGGTGCAAACACGGTGCTGTGAAATCTATAGGTAACTGTGTCTTTCTCAATAGTTCTTTCAAATTTATAGCAAATCTGAACTAATTATAAAACATGTCTGCTACCAAGTCTCTAGTTTGAAACTAGATGGCTAGAAAAGAATAGTATACTGGCGTGTGGTCAGACAATCTCCCAAGTCACTTTTGAAGGAACCAATTGGGTATCTATATATATTCTCTGTTTTACGGTCTATCCTATCTAGTAACACGTCTCCCAAAACATTTCCTCTATCTGTTTAGCCTCTAACCTATTTTATCAAGTTATTCATTGTATTGATATTCTGTTAGGACTGAAAGACTCGTTCCCAAGAGTCAAATACACTCGATGTTTTCAGGATATCCACCCAAAAAGTGTTTCAAGGCAGTGAATGTATATATGAATTATTTGCTTAGTGGTTATCTCGAAACCCTGGTGTGGTTGGGACCCCACGGAATGGACTTGGAGAGAGTCCTGCTGTGCCTAGCCTATCTAGATATAGTCCAATAGCGCAAGGGAAATGTGTGCCAACCAATCAAAATACACAGAATGGGAGCTTTTTATACCAACCAAAGCCCAGTTCCAACCTGATGGGCAGCATCCATCTTCTGTGCTGCCCCACGCCGCCTCCAGAGCCAGGCCACAGTGCCCTTTAATCCCACCTGTATCCTGCCCAAGCCCAACCTCACCTACTTCCACTCCTCTGCTTGCACTACACCCTCCCTGTTTCCTCCAAATCTGTTAGCTATTCACGATGGAACGGGCACTGGCTGAAGCTCTGTCGGCCATTATCATCATGGCAACTTATATTTTGTGTGAATGAATACACGTGTCACACGCATGTCGTGTTTTGTTTTTTTCACACACTAAAGTAGCTCTTAGCCCTCCCAAACATTCGGCCGGACTGCTGACTTCCGCAGGCTATTAGGAACTGGTCCCGCCCACAAACATGTGATTATTGCTTGAATTGTGTTAAGTACAGAATTGAGAAGATAGCCTGTTTATGGTCCTATTACCTCTCACTAGTCCATCGATCATGTAAATGTCGAGATTGAATCCATTCTGTATTGATTGTGGTTGACCATTTGATCACTCGTTCACACATCCACAAGTAGATGCGTTTGTGTCAGGTTAGCGAGCAGTGCAACATGCACACTTACTGTGGTGTTTTTTGGTTGTGCATGCATAATTCAAAATAATTATATAGTCGCAACACAGGCTTTTAGATTGATAGGCATGGAGTTGGGTGTCTATAAAGCAATAACACTACATCGTGTATGCACACATACCTTTTATTAGTACCCAGCGAGGGTCAATTAGAATGTTACAAACAATCTGATTGGCCCTCGCCCCTGCACCATACCCCACACAGAATCCCTCAAAGCTTTTGCTTCTTTCACTTCCCCGGCAGTGAGGTGTGGTAGCCCCTCATCCAATGAGGAGGCCCGGAACAGGGTAATCCCTGTTCTGAGCCTTTGCAGGGCTGGAGGCTGCCATCCTCCCCCAGCGGGGAATCAGGTAAGTGTTTTGCACACCCCCGCCCCATTCCCCGAAACAGTCCCCTCCCCATCCCCCCAACCCCACTTACCTTCTTTTTCTTCCGTTTTTGAGAGTGCACACGCTGGGAACATTTCTGTCCCCAGCGAGTCCGCTCCCAATGGCCGCCATGGAAAGGGAAAGGGAAACAAACTCTGTTTTCCCTTCCCTGGTGGCCATTTTTAATTTTTTTTTCTTTTTCAGTTCCTAA
Source organism: Ambystoma mexicanum (assembly GCF_040938575.1). NCBI lineage: Eukaryota > Metazoa > Chordata > Amphibia > Caudata > Ambystomatidae > Ambystoma > Ambystoma mexicanum. The sequence continues at coordinate 844,878,262 of NC_090929.1, read as the reverse complement.
AAAACGCCACAGCGTTTCGGAAACAAAAAACGATTGCTATTGGTACCCCAGGATTGTGGGTTGGGGTACTAATAGCAATAAGACCTTTACTGCTGGGCCTTTACCAAGTCAGGTGATGCCCCGGGGCCTTCGTTAAGGCCCTCACTTTGCTCAGGCCTGTAGCTATGGGCCCCGGGACATTAGCTGACTTGGTAATGCCCCGCGGCTCGGGGCTTATTGCTTAAATATCACATTTAATTTCACAACATGGCCCTCGCTGTGGACTTGCTTGCTTCTAGATGCTGTTCTTCCAAATGTTGCACTCTAAATGTAGTTTGCATTCATGTCCCGGACACTGTAGCGCCTAATTCTCCCAATGCTGCCCCATAAACTGGCCTGCGATTTGAGCCTGACCCCAAAAGTACATACATCAATAATAGAAATAGAGTGGAAATATTTGTTGTTATTATTACGTCGGGCTGTCTTTTCATCCAGCTGTGCTGCACTTCTCCTCTACAGCTTTCACCTGCACTGAAGTATATTTTTAAACACGATTAACTGCAGAAGAAACCCCCACATTGACCACTCTATGTAACTGAGCCACATAATCCAGGCTACTCTGCCTAACATTCAGTGCTTAATTTGTGGGGGTGGTTGCCGGGGCCCAGGCCTGGCACTTATTTTTGAGCCCCAGAGTCTCAGACTCACTTTAATTATGAAGTGGTGCTAGTCTGTACATCCATCAACCACAATGAGCAGGCGTGAGCTGTAGCGCAACCCCAAATATGTCGATACTGTGGGGAGCAGCTATGGGTGGTGGCAGCAGTTGCAGGAACTGCCCATCCGCAGTGTCAATGGGGTGCCTGAAACAACTTGACCACATCTCTTCACAGGGACTGTGCCTCCTTCACTAGGTGGCAAACACAGTCTCCCTGAAAGAGTGTTTATTATCATGTTCGTCTCCAGGTCTAGTGTCCTCTCATTTTGTTAAGCCGCAAAGGAGGTTGCAGGCTTATTTGTTAATGCAAATATTTGGAAAATGTATATCCCCCAAAATGCAACTGTGCAGTATACAATGCACCATACATAATTTGTACTATAATTATTCAAAATGTGGATCCATTACATGGGGGATTTTGGCTGTGGTGGCTGGTGAAAATACTATTAAATCCAGCAGCAGCCGGATATTTTCTCTGCATGCAGCCTACGTTGCTGTTACACAGGTGCTGGGTCGGCACAAGCAAAGCTAGGACTACCCACGTCTCTACACCTGCCCGGATGTGTGCAAGCAGAGGCGCAGGTGGGCCAACATCACACAGAGTGAGTCCCGTGCCTGCTAAAAATAGGCGTCTCAGAGTAGTCGTATGGGAAGGCGTTCTGGTCCCCCTTGCCCGTACGGCTCTAATGATTCCCTATTTTTAGACGAAATTGTGAGCCCAGAGGCTTTCCCGAATTAAGATGTAGGGCCTGATTAACAGACGCGTTTTATAATGGCAGATTCCCATAGAAAAACGTTCTGTGAATCAGTCCCTTAGTATTAGATCATGTGATGGCAGTGCTACATTTTAAAAAATATGTATCTTGCGTATGTTGGGAGATGACCCAAACATTAAGTGCTCAGGCATTTAGGCAGATACAGGAAGTGTGTGCCCCTTGGCCAGAAAGGGCTTTTCACATTAACAATCACTTTGAAGAAGCAGAGATTAGAATTTGGGTTTTCAAATGTCACTTCTAGCAAATCACCCATTAACCCACACGAGTAAAACTTCTCACACCTGCCACAAATACTCATAGACCAGTGGTATTCAAATCTTTTATATGCTGCCGCCCCCATTGAATAAAATATTGTTGTTGAAGGCCCCCTTAGGTAAAAATACTGTTGCTCCCCCCATGCCATATCTGCTTATATTTTGTATTGAAACCAGTCACCGTACTTCCTTTTTTTAAGTGCCTTGCAACCGTCCCCTTCCCGCCCCCCACAACCCCCCACACCCCCACCGGGCCATCCTCTGGGCAGGCACTGACCTGAGATGAGGGTAAAGCCAGAGCCCAAGTTTTGACGCTGGCCGTTCCGACCCCATCCGGCCTCGCCCAGCTCTACTCCTTACAATGAAACCAGATGTTACGTTTTAGGACCAACATGGAGTCCTCTTCTTGTGGCACCTTGGGCAGCTGTCTAGATTTTCCTTATTGCAACACCATCTCTCGGCATAAGTCGCGCTCCAGAAATACATCTGCAATGTAACCACATAAAGTGAGCCCTACCCACCCTCTCACACACACGACCCCTTCCGACCTCATGATTATTCCACCTTTTTGTCACCAGTGCAGAGGAAGCTACTTCTTATTGATCTGTCGCCACGCTGGCCCTGTCTACACGCTGAGACACATTGCCACAACTTAAATCAAAACGGCGGCTTTTTCATGAGCCATAAGGACTGCATTGCAGGTACTTTAAGATAGCATCTGTGTGGCCATACTGAGCAAGAGTGCAGAGGCTGTGCAGCTCAGTGATTTAATATGCTACAATGATTCATCGTGTAAGGCTAGAATCTCAAATGGTTAGTTTAGAGTGTGTGAACTCAAGGAGACAAATGAGTTTACAGTGTGTGCTTTATCCCAATGTAGGCACATAACATAGCTCACTGGGTTTATGCACGTGATGTGGGGATCTGCTTGTAATGTGAAATTCACAGGTTTGAAAATCAACTACCGCTTCAGATTTTTTTCTTCTATGGTTCATGAAATATGTACTATTGAGTTAGCTAGCTTTGAACACCACTTTATAACGCTACAAAGCTGCCTGACTGTCAGAGCAAGCACAATATAAAAATAAGGACTGTATTCAAGGCCAGCTGAAGATTTGTTAGAGCTCATGGGGGTCCATTTCCATATGATGTTTGAGGGGCTCCTTGTCTACACTTCGGGAAAACAGTACGAGGCACCTGTGGGGTGCTTAGATAATAATAGATACAAGTGAATGCAGCAAGGATGTCAATCATTTCTGATTATCGCGTGGCAGGCAGCCAGCAGCTGAAATGTTAATTGTCCACTGAAAAGCTAGTAACTGATCTTTGTCAGCAAGGTGCTAATGCAGAAAAAACCGCAGTAAAAGGCAATAAGGTGAAAACACTGCTGGATGCTGGGCACCAGCAAAGTCGTCCTGTAATGTGTGTGCTGCAAAGCGTACATTCAATGTCTTGAATTAAGTTGACAGAAGCCAGCAAAGGCAGCCTGTTATGTGAGTGCTCAAAGCACAATGTTATGTCATGAATTGGATAAATATGTTGCTGTGTAGGAAGACTGCCAACATGAGGGCAGATGCTCGGTGGCCACCTGGGACTCTGGGGCCATTTCAGCTAAAAATAATGAAATGCCCTGATGCCGCTCCTGACTGCATTCTAACCCCTGTCCTTGCTATGTTTGAACGCCCGCAATCAGGGTCAGGCTGTACTAATAGCTAGGAGCTAAGGCATCAAGAGAAAAGGGTCTCACAATCATACAGTGCAGCCCGTTATTTTTCAGAAAAACCTTTTAAGTGGTGCATGATTACACATGTTTTTGTAAAATGTGTGGCAAATAGTGTTTTTTAAAGCACATTTGGTTAGTAACTTTGCTGAAAACTGCCCGTTGTACATTGCACCAACCAATTAAATTGGGCCTCACAGGCACACAAAACGAATTCAATCTAGCTCCTGAGACCTTCCCTTTGGCTGGCATTTCCTCTTAGCATTTCCAAACGTGCCCATACTCTGAGGCATAGAATCTGTCCAAGGATAATAAGTTAAAGTGTTGCCGAAACATAAGAGTGCGTGCCTGGCGTGAGGCCTCGTCGGCCTCTGCCCTCCCTCGCCCCCACCCCATCTCAGAGCTGTGGAGGGTCCCAGATTTCAGGAAGCAGGACGCAAAGGACAGTTATTTCAGCAGATGTCAGTGCTTTGGTGTCAGAGGTCCATGCTGGGTCCATTCACGTCCATCCTGCAGGCTGCTAATGCGAGCCTAAACATTTGTTGAAGTGTTGCCATAAATCAGGAGTCATTTCCCCTTTAACCCGACAGGTTGCCTTTCTCTCTCCTTTCCCCCCTGGCCCTCTTCAACTGCTGTCTTTTGTTATTGGTCCTCCCGGGGACAGCAGTGCAGTCTGTGGAGGGGCCTCATCCCCTGCAACAAAGGGTGTCACATTAGCATCTCCATAGGACTGTGGATTTAATGCACTTCTGCTCTCCAAATACCACATTGTTACCTCTTTCTTGTGGCTTTATACAGTCCACGCCAGAACACTTGTCCCCTCCCGCCTCCTGTCCTAAATGATGCAACCAGGAAGCAGTGATGCTTGTGATGATGATGTAGCCGCTGGTAATCCTGCAGATGCCTTGGTAACTTACTCGCCCCACAGCCTTGCAACAGCGCCCTTTATATTATAAGCAAACACAAAAGACTATTCATTAGTAGTGGATGGGACAGATGCGAAACCCATGGTGTGGATGAGTGCAGGTCAGAACTAACCGGCTCCTGTGTGTCAAACTGCTTTTAATGGGCTTGGCAGTGATACTTGGGAGTATGTTATCCACAGGGAAGAGCCCCAAAACGCATAGAGTGCAGAGCTTTGGGCACAGTTAGTCACTGATGTGGGAGAGTGTGATGGGGCTAAAGCGGAGAGCCCTCTCGTGCTGTCACATTCTCATCCTCGCTCTCTGTGTCTCAGCTATGTCCACTGTATCCCATTTACAGCAATGCAAGCATCTGCGAGTTGGCAGATGAGAGAAAGCAGCAGTGTGGAAACTCCACTCAATTACCATAAGCTATGAGGTGGCTTGTGTCACTCTATAGAAGTGGTTTAAACACGTTGGCCCTCCAAGTGTTTTGAACTGCAACTCCCATCAGCCCTCGACAACATAGTCAATAGTGAGAGTTCATGGGAGTTGGAGTCCAACACATCTGCAGAGCTGCAGGTTTCCGATCCCTGCTCTATAGTTAAGTCACTATGGGGAGACTTGAGCTGCCGTTTGCCAGTGTGGACTTGTAGCACTAAGTTTTCTGTCAGTGTGTTAGCGTGTGTCTCTGAATTCTCGCATACCGTATTCGGGGTGAAGGAGTGAGGTGTAATCAGAGAAAACAAGCAAATGCCATTTGTGATTGGCTTCAGCGAGCGCATAATGGCCCATTGTGCTACGTCATCTGTAGTTGAATCTAATGAGCCCACACATGGAGTCCGGGCAGGATAAGCGCATAGAGGAGAGAGGTTATCTTACCAGTTATCCTGGTTACCCTCCTTAAATGGCTTGTCCTTTCTGGAACATTTGGTGTGACGTGGATCAGAGATGTTCGGCATCAAATAATTTTCCCCTATAAGGGCAAGAGGGCGAGGAAGAGACCGTTTGTTAGGCTTTCCAGAAAGCAAGATGTCCCAATACACAGAATGAAGTTTTCTCGGGATAATAGCTCAGGGGCAGCGTGCTCGCCTTGGAAGCATCACCACAGAGCAACACAGGTTCGATCCCGGGTCCGTGCTTAGAAACCCTCGGGTGTTAAGCGCTTTATAAATAACCTATCATATCATATCAGTGAGTTCCAGCGATAGTTCCAGTGAGTCTCCAGAGAGAGGCTACATTGAGCATGGATCTCAAATGACACAATGCACCTGAAATATGCAGTGTACATATCATCTATGAAACCCCAGTTCCTCGCTTGTATGCCGTGCAATATATGTTCGGAGTGCAAGCAGTGAGACGCCACACTTTTAGACTACATGCACAGATGGAGTTCCATATCTCGTTTCACAGCTAGCGCCCACCCCTGTAGCCACAAGGACGGTTGTTGCAATCACTGACTTATTATCTGTAATGATTCATTTGTACACTGTGCTTCACTTTGTAACTAAGCTTTTAAGTATCCATGTATTCTGCTCTCTGTTGTGCCAAGTTACCTTTGGGTTTGGTGCGCCATACAAATTAATAAACAAACAAACTGCCTGTTGGCTTACATTTAGAAATTCAGTCACAAAACGAAGTGCTTTCTTACTATGAAACCATTGGTCTGTAGGTCCATTGATTATACACACTACTACAGCTTCCCAGATATTCTCACTGATGTTGCATTTGCTTCAGCAGCAAAGTAGCTCCGGTTTGCCTTGCTAGCAGACACTTTAGATGTTATACTGACAAGCTGTCAAAACACAGCGCTGAAGCTCCTGAGTGAAGATGAAGTCTTGTTGATGTTGTGTAGAGGAACACCAGGAAACAGAGAGCGAAGTGCTGGATAGTTCACGTGCAAGATTGAAGTCTGCAGCCCTTCTTCCTTCTGAAGTTGATAAATTGAGTACCGTCACCTAGGGAAATTATAAATGCTGTTATCACAGCGCTTTGAAGCAGGAAGAATAAGACATGAGGCGCTACATAATAGCTGTATTCTGACTCTCCTTATCATCTGCACATCGCAATATGCTCTGCCAGTGCTCGCTTGCCTTAACAAATAGATGGTCTCCACACGGATCAAGCTTGATGTCTTTTGTGCCCGGAAGAGAGGACAATGACAGGCCACTTCCTCTGTGTGATAGGGGAACACGAGGTCTGCCAGCTGTACCTCTGCATCACCAGGCCAGAATGGCCCCACTGCCCTAAGCAGACTGCTCTGCATTGTAGAACTTCAAGGTTGAGAACACCATAACCTTCACGAGTGGACAAGATGGACGTTATCTCGTATGTATTTCAGATTAAGCAGTTTTATTTACCATGTTCCCATTGGCTGAAAATTAGTTTTTTGGGGTATTACATAATGTGCACGAATTAAGAGATTAAATCTGTTAAAAATTACATAGACAACTCTGTCTTCAAGCCCTTTGTGGACATGTGAATTTGTTTTTTGAACTGTCTCAAAATTCCCTAAAAATCATGATTAGATTTTTTTTCTTTGAAGTCTTTGCTAAGGATTTGGTAAATCTTCTCAACCAAGGAATTGCTATCACCCCCACATGTTTACCATCTCACTTATAATTCGACTACAGCCAATGTTCAAGTTATTACCAGATTTATGCTGATTTCCGCATGATTGTGGCCTTTAACGTTCAAAGATAACATTCATCCGGAGGCGTCATAAAAATGCATTACGCAGGGTCCTGATGCAGTATATGTCTTATGAGTACACTGACCTCAGTACCGCCTAATCAGATCTGATGAAGGGGTCATCACTCCGGAACGATCACATGGGAGATATTTCCTTACTATGGTGGGGTTCAGTAAAACGAAAATGTGGGTGCCTTTAATACGAAAAACAGTCTTGTGTTCTGTAGTGGGCAGACAACTCGTAGCGACTCCACCAGAAACATTTCTTTTGGGATTCCTATTAGGAAGGAGAGCGCAGAGAGTGGCTTTTAACTCATAATGCAAACCACACTTATATAGAAAAAAACGTATTTTCAAAGGCATAGGGTGGAAATCCCGCAAGACTGCATTTCCCCCTGATCAACAGCTAACACCAAGTTGCATTACAAAAGCCCATATGACTGACTTCAGTGTGTGCCAGATTCTGCAATAAAGTCTCACCTGCCTGCCTACAGCTTTGTAAGTTCAGGTACAGTCTCACATGGCGATGCCTTTCCATCTTATGCCAGGTGAGTCATCATATGCCTTCGTGAAAATGCATGCATGGTTATATCCACCATAAGCCCAGATTCAGCCATCATAGGGTCAGGTCCAGGATCATATGCCCAGCGGCAACTTAAACCCACAAGCAGCCTTGTGTGGTGAGGTACAGACTCATGTGAACAAGCACTACGTGTATATCCCAAGTACAGCCTAATATGGTCAGCTATGTCCATCGAATGCTAGATACAGCCATGCGTGCCCGAGACATCATACCAAATTCCAGATGCTGAGGCAAAGCTATATGCCCAGCTACTGCCATCACATGCCAGGTAGCGGCTTCACAATGAAAAGATGAGGTTGCTTCTCTGGAGGCACTTGCTCTCCTGCCGACTGCTCTGAGTGGAGGCTCATGTCCAGCTTTCTACAGCACGTTGGTCACGGGATAGGTAGTGATTGATGTACAACCAGGTAGCAAAGCCTACCTGCATTCGGGGGAAAAGGAAGTGAATAGTGGGTGATCAAACGTGGACCATGTCGATAGGGCAGGCCGGGTGTATATAGGAACATGTAGGATCTGAGCTGGCACCAAGTTAGGAAAGAGGAAAAAAGTAAAACATCCCTACCCTCATATGCACCAACCTGTGCTCGTTAATTAAATCTTGGTGGAAGAAGAGGCCTCCAAGGACGAGGACGACTTTATAGTTGCCGGGTTTTCAGTATTCGGACATGTGGCTTCAGAGCAGCCGATGCGTGACTTTCTGTGGAGCACACGAGTTATCAAGCTCTCCTGCACGTTATGTTACTCGGATGTATATCGTGCATCGCTGCCATTTGCGTGATCTCCATGTGCTTATTGATCTGAAAGAGTGGGGGATTGGTTACTTTAGTGGGGCAAGGAAGAGAGAGGGAAAATACAATGCGGCTTTTGTGATGTGTTTATGCGTGCACTAAAGCCAAACCTGACCAAATTAAGTAGTGTGGATAGTGCATATATAGAGGGGAACAGCTACACAGAAATAGTTGCCCATCAGTGCTGTGGCTGTGTGTGAGCAGCAGGCAGGGAATGGGCACGCCCAATGCGTATGGTTATCACATGTGCCAAGATCCTGCGTTATGCACTAAACGCACCAGGAGCCTAACATGTTAGCCATGAAGTCGGGAAATCGGTGCGCATGGTCGTTAAGTATTTCGGAGCCCTCAAGAATGTTTATAAATATTTGGAAGCTGGCCTCCCAGACCAGCCCCGTGGGACTGAGGGGAGAATGCGCCTTAATCTGCATCGGCCCCGCACACACATTCCACGGACGACAGAGAGACTGACCAGACTTCAGTAATTCAATCAAGGGGTTGGGCTTTCTGTCTTTTCTCAACCCAAGCAATTAGGGCACCTCTTGCCCCCAAGGCCCGTTGAATGTATCTGGATCTGAAAACAATGTTTGACCAGGCATCTGGCCAAAAATCTCTTATCACAAAAAGTGTAGTTTCCACTCGTTTAAAAGGTACACAGCTCGCCAGCTGAAATGTTTAATTTCGTACCAGTTGGCACCTGAGAAGGTTTTAGAGTGTGACATGGCGTAATAAGGCAGTAAGGCCCATCGGGCTGACACTTAAAAACACGATTTAAACACTATGAATCCAATGTCAGACCCTCCAGAAGTACAGAAACCACTCAGTCAACCTCAGAGAGAAAATTCTCAAAGTCCTGGGACAAAACTAGCCACTTGAGCTAATTTTATAAGACTGTTATGCTGTGTTTGACACTTTCAACCATACCACCCTTCTGCACGAACTAGAATATTCCTTGGGCACCCACCCTAGGGCATCCCGGATCTGGCTATCCTTCTTTCCAAAGCATAGGTGGGCCATCGTGCCCATAGACCATCTGCAGTCCAAAGTCTTCTTCCAACCCTGCAGAGTTCCTCAAGGATCCCCACTGTGCTCCTGGCTGTTCAATGCCCACACAGTGCCTTTGGCGACCATTCAGGAAACTACCAAAACTTCCTTCCAAATGTATACTTAGAACAAACAAATCGTGTTTAATCTTGGCAAGGAAAAGCCGCCATATGAAAATAGGATTTCAGTTTTACTACTGCTGAGGCAAAGCCGAGTCAATGTCATCAGTCACACACTTGTTGACAAAGTCCATATGTTTTGCTCTCTAATTATCACCTCCCTCCCTTTCCACAGCTGGATGTGAACCCCCTCTCCCCCCACCATCAACCAACTTCCTGCTGTACCATTGGGCTTTGTAGAGAATTTTGAGAGAAATGATCCTCTCCCCACATCCAGCACACCATGAGCAATGCCCACAGGCAACCACACACGCTGTGCAAAATCCCTGATTGTGGAAGTCAACTAAGTAGTGGTACTGATCAGGAAGGACTACAACAATGTCTGAAATGCAGGGTTGCAAATAAATCATTGAAACCACTCCAGTTCATTCAAAACACAGATAAGCATTGCTATCCGATGATCTGAAGCAGATAGAATATATTTTTCCTGACCTTAAATACCTCTTCTGGCCCCACATAGATGGTAAAAGGAACTTCAGACTGACAACTGCAGGTTCTGTAACAAGGGACTGAAGTGCATGAACTTGTAAATCCAATGGTAGCTATCTACCAAGAATCTAAAATAAAAGAACATCTAGCATATACACACAGTGGTCCCTAACAAAGCTCGAGAGATGGAAGATGTCTGGGGGGGACTCACACTTCCTTTGAGACACTGCACTGCCGCAGGAAGCATCACGGCATCGCCGCGCTCCCGAAATAGGTACAACCGCGCTTCTTGCAAAAGATGAGGACTCCATCCTGTGGAAGTGGATTCTCCCACTTTGAAATCTGAGCCACTGTGCTCTTCGGATTCGACTACATAGGATTTTCCTCTCTTCCAAGACACTCCTGTCCTGATGAAGGCCTACACCACTAGAGCTCACCTAGCTCCACGCAAAATGGCTGAAACACTGTCGTGTTGACATGTTATATGCTGTTGTTCATCTCTGTATAGTGCCCACACCGAATGGGCTACCTACATGTTGATGATTCCACTAAATTCTCTAGCCTCCTTCCCAACGAGCCCATAGAGAATGAACAAACATAAGAATCAGATTCTCTCAAACTTTGACTTCTTGATTGTTCTAACACAGATATTACACTCTGTATGTCCTAAATGTTTAATGTCCTATGTTTTTTTTAAAAACAACAGTATATTACCAGACTAACTGCACGTAAAAATAAAAATTGATTGCAGTAAAACAGATTTTGTAACAATTCTGTGTCCACCCACACATGGGGTGACTCACCCAGGGTTTTAGCAGTGGTCAATTCATAGCAGAGAGACCCACCTGACCTTGCTCTTTCGTTGTTGTGATATGGGGGGGGATTGAGCCAAAACTCTGAAATTATATCCCACAAACATGACTTAGAAAAACACATCCACTTTAGAAAGACCACACCTTTCCCAATCTGACCCCTGCTCTTATTCTTTGCTTAGAGACCCCTTTCTCGCCATTTTAGGATGAGCCACAATCAGTTGAAGGTTCTGCTCTAGATCTTCTGGGCGCAGGACTTGGCAGACTCTCCAAAAGGCTTGCACACTTAACATCAAGCAATAGATCATCAGGAATGCGGCCATTTGCCTGCTCTGAATGATGTTTTCCCCCCTGCAGCCATCCTGTCTTCCCTAGTCCACCTTCCCCACATCTCCGCAGCCAGCAATCTGAAGTGGCGTGTCTGCATACTACACTTTACAAAACGCCAAAAATAAATACATAAAATATAGTGGTAATGCTAAAAAAACATGCAAACATATCATTCCTAATAACGAGTTGGCATCACATTGGATATTTACAACAAGGTGCACATAACAAGGTTTTACATGGGATAAATAACTCATATTTACCCCATGCTGTAACTGACCCATGCAATCCCAACTCCAAATGTTCCATTTACAAAAATTAAATGCATTTAAAATGACTAGATTTTGCTAATAGCAACCATACTTTATTGGAGTATTTTCTGATGTGGGCTCTTACAGACCTTTCCTACTCCTTTTATGCTATTGCACGTTTTTAACTAAAACATTTGCAATCCATAGTTCAACCAAGTGCCCACTTGCACCTTCCTCTTCAGTTTTGCAAAAAGGCAGGCAGAGGCTGCAATGAATTCTGGGGTACATAGTTCAGCTCTGGGGAAAAGAGAGTGGACATTGCCCCTCAGACCACACCCGTTCTACGCCACCGAGACTCTGTTACAATAGCCGAATAATGGGCGGTTAGATATGCCCTGGTTGTCTGAGATCCAAAGTACACTTTTATAACAAAGCTCCTATATCAGTCTGTTAGACACTAATTTGTTCATTTGTTGTAACAACATTTAGTACCAGGGCTGTGTGCACCTCCCGTAGCACCCAAAATATATCAATTATCTCTTAAAACTTTAGTCAAATAGTTTTTTTGAATTAGAGGTGTGTGGAGTACAACAATAGATCCACACAGACTATGATCAGACCTTGCTTGTGGGCACTCAGGTCTAAAGGCCCCAATATACGTCAGCAGGCATTGCACCGATTTGGCTCTGCATCATGCAGCTAGGTCAGCAGACCAATCCAGACCCGGAAAAACAGGTCTTTAGTCCCAGTGTTGGGTGCAGACAGTGGCCCCACAATGTGCATACCCCCGCCCAGAGGGACTGCGGGTTTGTCTGTCAAAATGAGTCCCTTTTTTTGCTTTTTGATGTCAAATTATATTACATCCCGCTGAAGCAACTCTTACCGCGCAAGGGCCGGGTGATGTCCTATATGGATCAAATATTCCCCTTTTAAAAATATAATCTTCTAAGGTTATGCAGAGCTTTTGTGGTCTCAGTGGACCACAAAGGAGGCCACAATAAAAATGTTCATCCTGGCCCGAACGAATGAGAAGAGCTCATGTCAAGTGATATTCAGATAGCTTTTTACTTAGATCCAATCAGAGTCTTTAATTTTGCCATGTAAAGTCTGTCAATGGGTCTGCAATTCCAGATATCATTGTCAATATTGGTGATTTTTAGGAAACAGTAAAAGAATACTATTGCATGGTAAATACAATTTTCAGGATCTTCCCATAACTCTGCGCCTCCCTGCCCATGACGATGCTCACAAAGTTTTCCTTAAAACATTTAGAGTTGGGTCTGTACTGTTTTCAGAAGGTTTTTGTTCGTACGGTTTTGTCAAATGTTATAAGCATTTTAAAAAGTGCCTTTGCTGTGAGGAGTACAGCTTTATCATAACTATATGGGGGCCGATCCATGGAATTATTTGCACAGTGCAAACTGACTTTGCACTGCTAAAAAGTGACTTTGCAATGCTGACACAGGGCTCGATTCGTGGAATGTTTTGCATGGTTCAAACTGACTTTGCACTGCTGAAAAGTGACTTTGCACTGCTGACACAAACCCTGATTCATGGAAATGTGCAAAGTGTATTTTTGCAGGGCAGTCATTTTGTACTGAAAAAATGACTATGCACTGAATTTGCACTAACTTTGCACTGCCAAAAATACACTTTGCACAGCTCCATGAATTAGGTTTTGTGTCTGCAGTGCAAAGTCACTTTGCAAAGTCAGTTTGAACCAGTGAACACGTTTGAGCACAATACTGATTTCCTCTTTTTTTAGAGGGCAAGGGTATGTGTTTCTCATTGTGCATTTTACAAGTATGTTTTGAAAACGTCTCATTTCAAAAAAGATCTTTCCTTTCTATTCCAGCAACTGTGATGTTAGTATCAAAGTAATTTGAAAACAACATGACATCCTATAGGAGCTAAAATGCACAAAGATGATGCTTTGATCCAAACTGTGAAGCTCTCTGAGAAAATATCGACTTGTCTGTACATTTGTGATTTGTTTTTTAGTCACACCATCGTTATATTGGCTTTTAAGATGGTTGTTTTAACAATTGGATTATGAATTAAAAGTTGTTATATTTTTGCTAATAGTCATGTTCATGTGATCTTTGCAGCTAAGTGAAATAAGTATCACTTATAGGAACTACCACCCCGTTGACAGTGTAGAGGAAGCTGGGTAGCAAGTGGTGTTTGTTGCTTTTGAATATGTCAGTTTGAACCATGCAAAAAATTCCACGAATCGGGCCCAAACCTTAATTAATGGAACTATGCAAAGTGTCTTTTTGCCGTTCAAAGTCACTTTGCACAATAAAAATACACTTTGCAGTGTTTCACCCTGATTCATGGAGCAGTGCAAAGTGTATTTTTGCTGTGCAAAGCGACTTTGCACGGCAAAAAGACGCTTTGCACTGTTCCATGAATCGGGGTGTTTGTTGGCAGTGCAAAGTCACTTTGCACTGTTAAAAAAATCCACGACTGAGGCCCATGATCTCTATTGCTGACTTTGTAATTAAGCAATAAGCCGTGAGCCGCGGGGGCATTACCAAGTCAGGTAATGCCCCAGGGACCATAGATACAGGCCCCCGAGCATTTGTGTCTCTTCGAGAAGCTTCATCACCTGCCAATTGCTACAAGAATCAAGTTTAAGACCCTGACTCTGGTTTTTAAGTTTTATGGCTTTACAGAAAAGCGACCCAAAATATCTCCAAAGAAAATGTCAGTACTACACCCTCCCACACACCCCGCCCTCCCTGTGAGCAATGGGAAGGTCTTTCCAGGTGCTGCCCATCAAACTCTGGAATTCACTGCTTTTGGTCTTCAAAGTTCAAATAATCTATCTTTAGGAAAAGATTGAAAACCCTGCTGTTTGTGTAATCATCTGAATAATCTTTCTCCCAATCACTGTTGCTCCAGTGCTTAGGTGCCTCAGCCTTCGGCGCTATATAAACACAGAACGGAAAGTAAAAAGAATACTTTTTTATACAGCATTTCCTGCCGGATTACTCCTGACTCTAAGCAATAGTAGTTGTTATAACCATTGTACTCAATCCTTCAATCATAGAGGGCTGAAGGCCGCATTTAAACTTGCTGCGTGGCTGAGGGTAATGCTTAACTTGCGGAATTATCCACCCAGATCGTAAATCAACATCTGAACAGAGTCATCAGGAGAAAGGATTATTAAAACATGCCTAGAATAACAGCAAGGAATCTGTTATTACTGTAAAAATAAGCATTTCTGTCTCTGAAAACGAATCCGCGATGAAAGAGGAACATCCTGATATGTACATATCAGGGCTTCAATCACAAAAGCGTTTTCCAATGATGCAATCCCATTGGCAAATACTTTGAAAATAAGGCCCATGGTCTTTTCATTAGCACCTGAATGATGGCGCGAATGAAAGGCACGTTTAAGACTTGTGGTATACCCAGATTAACCTGGTCACCTTTTATTATACAAACAAAAAGGAGTGTATTTCTAACAATTTGCCATCGAAAGAAAGGACCCGATGAAAATCCCGACACATAAAGCAGAGAAAATGGTAGTTGCATTTCGGAACACTTTCAGAAATATTGCAGCTTAAAAAATTCTGTGCGCAGCTGCGCAGGCCAATTTGCAGAGTGCTGCAGTTTCTAAGCCAAATGATAGTTTTATGTCTGAAAGGAAATAAAACAATTACCAAATCACTGAAAGAATCCCCAGCCAGCATTAAAACACATTTCCCTCTTCGGGGAGATGGTTCTGTATGGCACTTCATTGCCCGCTGTGCTTCATCATGTGAAACCCTTCTGCGCGGCAGCCTTTCCCCGCGCCGAAGGCCTCGAGGCGCATCCGAAGAGCATGAGACAAGACGTGAATAAGTAAAGCAGAGTCATCCGTTCCAACATAGTTTCTCATTTTACTAATTTGCGTTTTAAGCGGGTGAGGGCGGGGGACGGGGGGCTGGTGGGGGTTGAGAAATGTTACCACTGATTCTTTTGGAGCAGAGAGTTGACTTATTACAGCAGAGAAGAGTTTTGCTGCATGCTCCTGTTAGTGTTTCTTGGGCCTGCTGCCTCCGACGCTACCAGTACAGTGAAGTGTAGTCGTAGACCCTAAACAACAGATACCAGGAAACAAAAAGTGTGTGTGTGTGTATAAAAACAAAGAGTTTAAAAAACATATACTTTTAACTGTCCTTTAAAGCTATGGGATCTGTTGAGTCCTCTGCCTGTTTCTATGTTACCTCAAAGCATCGAATCAAAACAGCTAGCCCCCCACTTCTGAGCGTGTGCACAAGAATATGGGAGTGAAGTGTCAGACTAGTCCCGGGCAGCTATGATTAGACTGGAACAAAACATCCTGGGCAGCAAAAAAGTAGCCGCCATTTACAAATTTCAATCAGTGGCTCTTCTGAAAAACTCAGTAGTGCCGGAGGGAGCATCTGTTGAGAGAATTTGTGGAAAATGGTGCTTTTTAAAAATTGCTTTGGGCCTTTGACATAGGTTAAAACTACCAGCTGCATATTGTGTTACACCATCAATGTGGTCCAGAAAACTGTTCCACACTGACCTATAAACCCGGCCTTAGACACTACCATATTGCCTTATGGGAAGTCCTAGCTCACTGCTAGCTAACACATTCGTGCAGCCAGTCTAATAAAACATTCTACTGTGTTATAAACTGAGTCCACTCCCTCTATGACATAAATATATAGAAATTCGAAATTACAATGAATAACGCAATTTGCCTGATTACACCGGGCAGGGAAAATAACAGGATTTTGGAAAGAATATTTCACAAGGTGTTGCTTTAAAAACAGTGTTCAGCCCAATCTACGTCGTAGGCTTCCTCTGCTGTCTGCACAAGGCCGTACTTGGTCACCTTGTTGGGCGGACCCATCAATTATACATAATAACTAACGGATTGTTGCAGTTCATAGCACTGTCCATAGTAGCACTGTCGAATTTGGTCTACTGCAGGAAAATGGGAATTTGTCAAAGACCATTTTCAGCATGACTGCTTTAAAGGAACAAACTCCTGCAACACGGACACGTGTTCGATGGAAGGTTTTCAATCAATCATAACCACTAGCAATTTCTGGGCAACACTCCAGCCCGTTCTTTTTACTCCTGACATGCCATTACAACATGGACAAATGATATGAAAATCAGGCTTGGTTTCAGCCCAAAAGGGCAAGTAACACTCCATGAGGCAATAAGCAGCCCTAAATGTGTGTCTGACTCATTGGCCATCATCAGTAAGGTGTAGCCTAAGACTCTAGGCAAATCATTGTCAGTGCCTATGTCTACGTGTACCGTCTCTACCTATAGAGACTTATGCATCCTGGAAAGTGATGGGTAGACATTTTAATCACTCATAAGCACTCGCATGTGACCTAGCAGTTCGCTTTTCACTTTTCCTACTTTTTTTCTAGGGAGGGCATTCTTGCTCTTGACTAAGCTCTAGTCACAGAGCTTCTGCGTATCACGCTGGCAGGATTTACTATACAGCCATTTCAGAGCACGCATGCTCTGAGTAAGTAGGCATCATCCATCACACCCTGCCAAAAACCAACCTACTTCAGTGATTTGAACTCCATAAGTAAACCTGTCCACAAAGCAAGGTGAAATATCTTGCCTTCAGTCACTGTGAGAATGTGTTCCCTTTTGGCCCATAATAGAAAGTGTGATCTGTATGACAGTAAAAATGGACTTAAACAAACCTTGCACTAGATCCAGGTGAGCACATTGCCCTTTCAAGCCTCCCATTCATCTGACGGATCTAGAAAAGAGCCATTACCTTGCGCTGCAGGACCACAGAGAGCATCACAAATCGCATCAGAACTACCAATCTGGAATCTGACCCAGCAGCAGCAGAAGACACTGCAACACTCTAGATGCCTGACAGTGTACACACTAGATCACACACCCCCACCCATGATTTCGCATTCACCTGTCATGGGTGATTGCTACAGTAGGTCATCATGTTCCCCTTTCCAAATTTTGGCTTGCATTCGATCCTAAAATCTATGCATTGCCAGACGTGTTTATTCTGTACATGGTTCCATTGTAGTCCGCCTCATGAACAGCCGTGTCCACATCTTGATGTCCACATTCTATCAAAAACTAAACCCAGCATAATCAGGATTTGTCCTTATGAACAGCCACATGTTTCACTCCCCAATCCAGTCAACCTCCTTAGATATTCTCGCGGATGGCTGGATGCCACAGCTCTACATCTGTGCCAATGGAGAACAAACCCTGCTAAAATGTCTCTCTGAGTCCACCACTGTACACCTAAAGACTGTCCTGCATGCAGCTGCCCACCTAATCATAGGTCGAGGAAAAATGACAAGTTCACTGCAACAGTAAGAGATTTTCACTGGCTCCCCATCAGCCTATGCCAAATTTGAAATACACTGCATCATCGCAAGTCCATTATCTTCATGAAGCTTGCAAAAAGGTTTCTATTGCTCTCTACCTCTGCACTACTCAGAACCTCACCCTCACACACATTACAATTAGAAGACACAAGGAGAACAAGGAAGGAGACCCCAACCATCTACACCATTAGTGTCAGGAACAACCCCCCTGCCCCACCATATCTGAGACATGCCCATTCGTCAATCAATTCAGTAAAGAGTACAATAAATTGCTTTTTGTGCAGGACCTCGCTAACCTTCAAACCTTTAACACATGCCATGCACCAAATCATTTTTGATCTCTCCTCTCTGTGACCCCCATTCCTTTGAGGTATCTGTCTTTCCTAACACACAACAACTGAATATCATGAATCCATAAAACATTAGTAACAGATACACAGTTGTCTGCACATTCCAGCCCCCTTCCCTACCCTGCTGCTATATTGATGTTTACCTGATCTCAAGAGGGGATACAACACACAGAAGTCTGCATGTTTGCCGAGGCTTCCTCTGGAATCCCCTTAAAAGATGGAGGTATTCAAAAATGTTTTCCATCTATGAACTAAAAAGAGCTTCTTTGTTCAAAATGAAATGAAATGATATTTTATTTATATCGCTTTCGTACACAAGTCTTTCAGAGTGCAACCAGGCAAAGGGAGGGGAACAGGGGAGAACAAAAACAACGTTCTTACTAGGCCCAGTGAAATTGAGAACATGCAAGTGCATGGGAAAGGGAAAAGGGGGAAAGTGCATGGAAGGAGGGAGAAGTGGAAATTGCGGAACAGAGTAAATAATAATGAGTAAAATAAATAAATAAATAAAGGTGATAAACAGTGGTAGTGCAGCCAGAAAGTGCTAGGATAGTCAGATAGGGTATATCTGATAAGTACAGAAGAAAAGTTGGTGGGGGGCTGTATGGATACAGACCCCAGTGCAAGGGGTGGTCCCGAGGAAGCGCAGAAGGGTGGCAGGTCGAGCAGGTGCCTGGGCCTGAAGGACAGAGGGTGGCCAGGTGCACGGTGCCGAGAGAGAAAACAGGTAAGCAGGAGAGAAGAGGGGCAAAGGCAGAAGTGAAGAGGAATTAGAGGTGCTTCCCGAACCAGAGATGGTTCTCCTCCAGTTTCAAGGTGGCAGGGAGGCTGTTCCAAAGGGAGGCCCCAGCCGAAGACATAGATCAACCCCAAGCTCATTTCTTTGAAAAACCACTGACCCTGAGGGACTTAGAAGTAGAGGAGCGAAGGACTCAAGAGGGGAGGTATTTACGGAGGGATAGTTGGAGGTATTTTGGACCCAGGCCCCATAAAGCCTTGTGGACAATGCAGAGGGTTTTAAATTTAATCATTGCATCCACTGGGAGCCAATGAAGGGATTTCAGAGCTGGGGAGATATGATCCCAAGGCTTGAGGCCAAGGGCAATTCTTGCAGTGCTGTTCTGGATTAGTTGTAAAGGGCGGAGTGTGGAGGGAGGTAGATTTAGAAAGAGGCTGTTACACTAGTCCAACCTAGAGAGAACTAGAGCTTGGGAGACAGTGAGCTTCTGAGGGAAGGTGCCGAAAGGCAGAGTACCTCTGAGAAGATGCATTAAGACGTTTGACTTTTTAGAGACGTCAGAGATGTGAGCAGAGAAGGAAAGTATGGAGTCAAAGATGACCCTGAGGTTCTTAGCCTCACAGGTAGGGGTAGGAAAAGGGCCAAGGGAGGCTGACCAGAGAGTGAAGGGAAAGGATGGTGAAGGTGTATCAATAAGGAGGATCTCAGTCTTGTTGGCATATAGACAAAGATCGTTGGCAGCATACCAATTTAGAATGGCAATTAGGCAATCAGAGATGAGGGAAGGAGAGGAGGTGGCTGAAGGAAGCCTGAAAATGAGTTGGGTGTCATCAGCATAGCACTGGAAATTTCAGCAGAAAATGGAAATGCAATAGGCGAGAGTTACCAGGTATTGGTTGAAAAGCCAGGGTGAGAGGTTAGACCTTTGGGGAACACCACAGGTAGAGAAGGAGATAGAATATAGGAAGGACCCAAGTACCGGGGAGGGTCGATCAGAGAGGAAAGAGGTCAGCCAGGCCAGAGCCTGATCAGTATTACCCAAATTGTCACAGAGACGATTGAGCAGGGTGGTATGGTTGACCGTGTCGAAAGCAGAGGAGAGATCAAGTAGGATGAGGACAGAGGGAATGATAGAGTCAAGGTTGGAGAGTAGGTCTTCACGGATGTTCAGGAGAGCAGTTTCGGTGCTTCTGGCAGCTCTGAAGCCAGAGTCGTGGTCATGGGGAGAGCCAACAGAATCGGAATTAAGGTTAAGCTGAGAAATTGCCAGCTTTTCCAGGCGTTTACTCAAAATGGAAATTGGGCGATAGTTAGCCGGACAAGAAGGATCAGCAGTGGGTTTCTTGGGGAGAGGATGCACAAGATAGTGCTTCAGCTGGGAGGGGAAAGATCCAGAGGCAAAGGAGAGGTTGCAGAAATCGGCAAGGACCAGAGCAAGGGTATCGATGTGGTCCTTAATGGTTTTAGAGGAACAGCGAAGGACCTGTTTGGATGAGGCTTTTATAGATCGGACTTGTCTAGTGACCTCATCAGGGGAGAAAAGAGGAAATGAGAAAGAGGGAGGGGGTAGCTGACGGAGGGTGTGTGTTTCATTTAACTTTTTAAGTAAAATTTAGATGTGCTTTTCATTTAACTTTGAAAGTCAAATTTCGGTGTGTTTAATGAAAAACACAGCCGCATTTGACTTTCAAAGTTAAATGAATAACACACCCAAATTTGATTTAAAAAAAAACACACCCAAATTTGACTTTCAAAAACACACCAAAATTTGACTTTCAAAGTTAAATGAAAAACACACCCATAAGATTTGAATGTTATGATAGATCGTGTCCTGTCATGCCATACTATGTTATGTTTTGTTACCTCATATTTGCAATGTCATGTCGCTTTATATAAAGGCATAAAACCTTTGTGTCATGTTTCGTATATCCTTTGCAAATGGGCCTTATCATGGACTGTTGCCCGCCTAGAATGTTATCCTTATTAGCCTACTGCATATTACTTGCAACTCAACTCTAATGTAATCCTCTCATATGGCATTCCAGTAGCCTATTAAACTGTGATATCATTTTATATTGTTTCATAATTTTCTTTGCATAAATGTCTATTGTTTAAGCGGCTTGAAGAATTGGACTCTACACCTCTGTACTGACATAAGTTACACACAATGGCATTTATTAACAGGACAAGGTAACTGCAGCCCAGGTCAAGAGGGTTATACAAAAGGCCACATTATGCAGATTAGATCCCATCAGAGCACAGCCTCTGCCTAAGAGGAGACATGCCTCACTCACCACTATAACCATCCCCTACATTTCTTAGCAAGCTTCCAGAACGTTTGGGAAACCTGGTCTGGGGCTTTGCTTCCAGAAGAGCCATGGTTTAAAACCCACCCTCATTCTAAAGTGCCCATATTTCCTCCGAGCTTTCCTGTGGCTAGAACATGGGCATTTATGGTTGTTTAGGACTTGGGGGGTGTAAGTAGATGGATGGATGTTGCTCAACTGCATATATCGAACATGCTTAGCCTCCAAATGGAACCCTGGCACTGTGTAAGGCGTAAATTGTCTGACCACTGCAGAGACAAAAACAGTGCACACTGTCCTTAAACATTTTGCACAAACAGGCAATCCTGGGTGCTTTGAGACTACTACTGTGATGGTAGTCCAGTGCAGTTTAAAATTGTGGTACCATAAAGGAGAAAGAACAGGGAAAGGTGTGTTCATTTTTCAGGGAGTTGCAAACGTGACATATTTGCATTGCTGACAAACAGTTCCTTCAAATGTTGTCAATAACTGGGTTCCCAGATTTATAAGCTGTGCAGATCACCATTGCTCTAGTCTGGCAGTCTTTTTCGGAGCACATTCACTTCTGTTCACACCCAATCGCTTAATGTTGGCGGGTTAGCTGACTGGCTGGTTGGGAGCCCATCAGTGCCCTTCTCTGGGCACACTGGTGTTCACATTGACCGCATGCAACCTGGATGATTCGCTCCTAAATCCTTTGAAGTGGCCTTGTTGTTGCAGAAGGCGCTGTACACAGTGCAAAGTGTTTCATAGCCACATGGCAGCAGTCAAAGCAGTCAAAACAAAGTTGTCAGACTGTCACTTCACACAAAAAGACAATATCTGGGTCGCCTCGGCGTACCTACGCCATTAGTCCCTCATCCACCTGTGCCTTTCACACTGTCTAATGAACTCAGCCTGCAGGGGCAGCTCAGGCCATGTTTTCTGAATATAAGTAGCTATGTATTACTACTGATATTAAAGATGGCTCTTTTTAACTAAAGTCAACAGTGCAACACTATATTTGTATCCAATATAAAACATTTCTGTTGCATTAACCCGATGTTACAGACAAGTGTACATGCATCGAATGCAACTTTGGTGTATCTGTGCTTGTGACTGCATGTTATTCTGAGAACATCTCTTCTGCATGTAAAGTATGGCAGAAGCTTCAATTATAGAAAGTTGCCCTACGGGTTGATAGACACATTCCATAGGTTACAGCACTAAAGGAGGGATGGGCTATAATAAATGAACCTGAGTTGCACGAAAGAAATGGTCCAGCTGTCACATGGCCACTGCCATAGCAATCCTCTTTGGCCCGGAACACTCTACATTGCATGGCTTGTACAATGTCTTTAACAGTACTCATATCTGCTAGTAATGAAACGGTTGTTGACATTCTAGTTACTATTTGTATGAAATGTAATACTCTTTTACTTACGTGTTTGTTCAGATTATGGTCTGCCAAAGGGCCACTCACCCCACACCGCTTCAAGGCCCTAACAATAACAGCGGGTGCTTTACAAATAGAAAGTAACACAATATAACACATAGGTTAAACAATAACCTTTTCATGCATGGTCATTAATGAGCATAAAGTGTATGTGATACAACAGTACCTATGCTTTTTCAATTAAAATGTATTTTTTACTCCAGTTTTCATTTGTGCACATCATGCAGCCATAACCAGTACTACAACATTTCCCAACACACCTAAGTTATGGCTAACCTCCTAAGATGAGTCTGTCATTAAGGTTTCATCTCTCTCCTGGCGGGTCCTTCCTTTTCCTAACAAACGGCTAGCCATATGTCTATGACATACATCTCTGCTCACACGCCTATTATACCCTGTTTTGTCCGGCACTGATGTTTTGGTACACTACCTTGTTTACACTGTGTTCCACCTATTCTCCACCCCTCCAATCACCCCTCCTCTACTCTTCCAAGAGACTAAGTTCTGGCTATCAACGCCCCGGGCCGGGTCACAATTCACTCACCCACCCACGGACAGAAACTCTGCACTTTAAGACCACTATGGTGGTGACTGGCACAGTAAAACGGCCAAATCACATCACATAACTTGCCTACAGATACCCCAGGCATGAATGGGCACTACTTACTTATTGCTCCCTGGAAAATCCTTTTACTCAACGTTCGCAAAGTAAGGAGTAAAATACTACCATCTGATAAGCTTTTCTGGACCCAGGCTTATATATGTTGCCTGTGTGCTACGCAAATAATCTTTTGTGCCACTATACCCATGTGCTGCTGGTCACGTGTACACCCATGTTATGTAAAGCGTGTGCTTAATCTCAAAGCTAGGCTTGAAATTTAAAATAGCATAATGTAATACCTTTTTAAAAAAAGTTTATTCTTTCAACCGTGTTTGGGGAATCACGTTACTGTGCTTATATGACACAGCCGTGCTTCCAAGAGCTGCTGGGAAGTCTGCGTCTGCCAAATGTGTAGGTTACTGGAACAACACAACTGCGGTCCTTCTGCAGCAAATTACCCAAAGCATCAGCGCCTTTCAAATTGAAATCTTGAGTTTGAAAAAAAAGTTACCCCACTGTGGATTTGCATTCCCTGATTTCCATTTGTGCCATTGGTGTTTTCCTGCGCGCGCGGAGAGAGGGAGTCCGGGGCCCACTGCTTGAAAAACACAGGCAAACATTGACAACTAACAACTCCCAGAGTTTTCCAAAAGGCAGTTTCTACAGAAACTCTGGCAGTCTCTGAATGCTTCTTTGCTCCCGTTCCCTGGGGCTCCTTCTTTAGGGGTTTATAATCCCATAGCACGGCCTTCCCCCCAGTCTACACAGCCCCGCCCCCCCAATAAAGCCCAAGGACTGTTACTTTTCAAAGACCGTGGAAAATCACATCTTCGCATGTTTAATGCTTATTAGATCCATCTGCCTCCAGGGCAAGCTTCCTTTCTTGCAGGCTCGGCCCACCAATAGCGAAGCCTTCATTCTCTTTTGCATAATGTGCAGACGAATGCAAAGCAGGAAGAAGGAAGAAGCCGGCCAGCATCAGACCTGGATACCAATAAGCGCGTGCGTGTGCGTGCGTGCGTGTGTGTGTGTGTGTTTTTTTTTTTTTTAAATCGGTAAATTAAAGAATTTCCCCTTAAAGCAAATGACATGCCACCCATTCACTTAAGGGACATTGACGTGTTCCTGAAAGCAACTAAATGAAGTACTTGTAAACACAAAGTGAGAGAAAATACGTTCCTGGAAGGCAACTTAACTAGGACCCCTCAGCCTCTGCGTTGTATGGCTTTCAGCCAATCATAAATGTGCATTCGTCTTCCATCCGGCACAGCTGCTTTGCATCATATTAGGTCACTTTACTTTGCTCGCTTTTATGTAGTCTGGCTGCTTACATTTTGATGGCTTCGTCAGACTTGGGGACCTGCAAGGGATGAATTGGATTTGGCTGGGAACTTTGTAAGCATAAACGTAGAAATGTAAAGTTGTTGATACAAACAGACCGAAAGAGACTGGGCTCTGTGCGCATGAACGTTTCTATGTGTTTTTGGGGTGCACTGTTTAGGTGTGCTTGGTGTTGAATGTTTCAGCTTTCTGGTGGTGGGGGTATGCCTTATGAATTAAGGCCGGAGTTTGGAACCTGAGCTGGTAGGTTTGGGTGAGGCTATGCCACATTGTGCTTTCTATCTCTGGGTTCCGCTCACTGATTCTAAGTGTGGCTTTTTATTAAGAGAAGTCTGCTAGTGGGTCACTGGGCGACCTCATGAAGCACGAGGACACATTCTCTGATCTGTATGCTCAAACTCACCTCTTCTCTCCCCCAGGCCTAGACGCCAAATGCTTTCCACCTGCACGCACCTGAGCCATTTGGATGGGGGAGGGACAGGACAGCCTTGGGAGCCAGATCTCACAGGTATCGATTCTGTCCCAATTTCCCTCATCATCCACCGCCCCTGCCAGTCTTGGCGAGCCTCCTCCTCGCCATCTGCCAAGTCAGTCGCTGCGATAAAAATAGACCAATTTCTATGCACTGGAGTGATTTGGGAGGCAAGGTTCTGGGAAGAGTTACACGCCGAATCTGATAGAGTTTGCACATCTTCCTGCTATCTCACATTTTTTCAAGCCTCTGACATATTCACTGGAAGCAATGCTTAAGGTGGTGTCATGTAATGCGGCACGATGAACTGCGACGGTTATGTGTGTGTGCGCTGCAGAGGCGCCCGGGCCTCCTTCAATTTACATACGACTGAAACCAAGTCATCGGTAGGGAAGGGACTAATGATCTGAAACTCGAGAAGATGAGGTGAGACATCACAAAACATCTGCTGCTTGCTTTTCTTCACAGTAGGTTCGCTTGACGTGTAGAACGCTCCATATAACCATAGTTTGAATCCCTTTTGTGCCGAACTTAAACTGCCATCATTTCGAGACCCGGAAGATGAGCACCGTTGGGTTGGGTCTAGATAACAATTGTTATTTGCATGCCTATTAAACCTTCGTATTGGGGCAGTAAATGCTAGATAAGAAACACGTTATTATTCGTTATTATTCTAGGTGTCACCTTTTAGGAAATCGATGAGCAGGAAACATATATTCTCTGTTCCTCGCGTTTTTCTTAAACGAATTAGTGACATTGGGGAAATGAGTGTGTATTTGGGACAATTTCAGAAAATGTACGCGTCCCTCTATCCATTGAAGCTTCTTAGTGTTTTCAGGGACATTATTTATTTTACTTGTAGGGAGAGGGTGTAGGGTGCTCCTTACTGAAGTGAGTCGGCCATGGGGCCTGCTTCACGGCCCAGCTGGATTATTAGAAGGTGCTATTCTCAGTAGTATGCATATATAGTGTGTGGCTCTGATGACTTTCTATACTTCAATATGACAGCGGTTGTCCTGAATCTAAATGTGCACTCCCGGGCTGTTTTTCCGACCGCACATTGCCTCTGTAGTATCCACTTCCTACGCTGTTGCACTTAAAGGGTTCCCAATAGAAAGCCACAATGCCTTCTTGTTGTTCTGCTCATATTACTGCAGCACTTAGGGCTGCAACTAGCAAAAAGGTATCACCAGATGTCGCGTTATCTGTAGCCAATGGTGGTTCATGCAAAATGGATGACAAGGCACCAACCTACCACCTTCATGGAGGAGCCAGTCAAAGCAAGTCCGCCCATTGAAAACACATAGCACTGCCTCGGCTGCAGCAAGCAGCTGAGATCACACTCCTGTGCTTGCTCTCTACTTTAGGGAAATGTGGTTTCTCTTATACAGTAAAGCACCTTAGCTGTGCATGTTCAACGAGCCATGCAAGGCCGGGAGTGTTTTGCTTCCATAGCCTGGCTTGTCCCACTGCAGATGCAGACTGGGGTACTCCAGAAACAATTGGTTGCAGGGGGGTGCCCCCCCCGCTTCCTTGCATATTAGGGTCTATTGGGCCAGCAATTTGGAGGAGCTCTGGCTCTACCATGCATATCCGAAACCAGGAAGAGATTCTCCTGCTTGGAGCAGGTACGAAAAAACCCTCTGTGTTTTTTGTATGTACGTATTTATGTATGCATGCATGCATGTGTGCTCATTTGAATGGATTTCAATGTGTATGTTGCATGGCTGCACTTGTGAATGAGAAGCTATGTTGAATGGGTGTGCATATGAAAATGTATGAATGTGGGTACTTGTGGGCCAGGGAGCAAGCCTCTGTGGGGGGTTCGGGTGGCTAGACTGGGGCAGACAGCATGGACATGCTTTCTTACAATGGGCATACAGGAATCGAAATAAGGATTTATTGAACACAATCTAAAAGTAAGTCCTGGGTACCTGGCATCAACTAGTAAGCAGAAGCTACCCTTTGGGAAGGAGGGTTAGTATATAGTGAGTTGCAAATATAACTTCCACATGAGAGGCAAACTATATCCTTTAGTCCATTATATATGACCTTTATGGTTTAAATGTTTTATAGATTTGTCCTAATGCTCCCAAACATCAATAATTATTGAAATATAGGTGAGTTTATTTGGCATCAGTTTGCATGGGGATACAAAAGTCTACTTTTGATCTATCATGGTAGCTGTTTGTGTCAAGCGAAACAGGCTCTCCTTGGCTATAAGCAGAAGCTTAATAGCTCCTACCTTTTGCCAACTGCAACCCAGTGCATAGTATTTTTACTGGCATTATGGGCAAAGCCAGCATGAGTGTTTTTGTGTGGACATCCTGGCCTACATTGGTGCAAGAATCACACTCGCCCCACCGTTGGTTACTTGGAGCTCCATCACTACGGTCTGTCAGATTCATGGACATTTTTTATGCCCCTTCAATTCAAAGATTCTCCAACTGCCACTGCCTGTATTAGAGCTTACGTGACTGTATGCCTGACATGACCTGTCAATCAATGAGAATCTTCTTCTGAGACTTGCACCCAGAAATGCAGCATAGATGTGATGATACCCTGCCAGCATGTTATATGTTCATTGATTTCAGCTGCATCTGGATACAAACAGGTGTATTTGGTGTAATGTCTCTAAGGATACTGTGCGGTGTAATCAAAGGTCCCAAACCAACGAAATTGAAGGGCCACGTGAAAAAGGCCTACCTGTCATCACCAAAGGAAAAGCAGCATTTTAATTCACAATGGGCGAAGAAATTCAAAGGTCCCTTTCACATGAAAAACAGGATTTTTAAACACTGACACCAAAACGGCTTTGCATGCGTGTTTGCAAGTTAAAGCAAGACATGAGAAAAATGTCCCCCTACCAACATAAACATGTTATGTAAAAGACATGGGGCCTCATTACGACCCGGACGGTATGGGGTTAATGGCGTGGGTAGAGCTGCCGGTGTCGTTAACCCCCTACCGCCTCAATACGAGGTCTGCTCGCAGGACCCGCTAAGGATGCCTGGTAAAACCAGGCATCCTTAGCGGGTCCCGCGAGCAGACCAGGATCCTAACAACAGGTCTGTCATTAACAGGCCTGTTGTTAACATCCTCCCCATTCCCATTGAGCCCTATGGGGGCTCAAATGGGAATGGGGATGTACCGGGTCTGGGTTCCTTGAATGGGGAAATACCGGGCCCTCCAAGGTCAGAATGGCCCGGTAATTCCCCATTCAAGGAACCCAGACCTGGTACCCAGTATCGGGGTAGCCATGCCGCTAAAAGCGGCATGGCTACCTCCATACTTGTAATGAGGCCCACGGTATGTGTGTTGACAAAATGTAAAGTAGATTATGCTTCACATGCAAAATACCGGCAAAACATTTGAAAAGAAAAGCCTGCATTGCTGCCATGAAAGTTTCCTGTATTTATGTACTTATTTAAATTTTTTTGCATTTTTAAAGCGCTAACACAGTCCGGGGGCATCGAGGCGCTGTTACAGGAATATGTCTCAGTTGCATATTTATAACGCATATTTGGAAACCCAGAGGTTTCTAACTGCGGACCCGGGGATCAAACCTGTTTTGCTTTGTGTCGTCTTGTTTCCAAGGTGAGCACATTGCCGCTGAGCTATCCTTAGTAGGCATAGTTAGGCAGACTATGTGGGTGTCTGTCTTCAAGGGAAATCCAGAGAAGGCAAAAACAAAAATTTAATCCAAGTGCAGATTGGAAAAGCACATCACATTACTGGCTGAGAAATAAAATGCAGCATTTTCACTGAAACTGCCCCCCATCAAAAGGTGGTGCACTGTGACCATTCAGACTCACTTTTCAGAAGGAAAATGAACAGCAGATAATTTAAAAGTGTATTTTATTAATGACTGAAAAAAAGAGCCCTGTACCTTCTGTGAACAAGCAAAGTGGACCCAGAAAACACACCATATGTCAATGTATCAAGGCTGATGTTAGAACATGCAATATGTGAGTCCATTTCAGCCTAGGACAAATGGTGGGGCTCTGGGAAAAATTCACAAAGAACCCCCGCACTGAAAGTCTGGCTGGCCTCCCAACTGTTTATAAGGGCAATAAAATGTATACTGCTAAGAGGTGTTGGTAAAAGACTTTTCCTAGACCTACTATCTCTAAGGGCAGTTGTGAGCAGGCCAAAGGCTCAGGCTGGTACATGACCAAAGTAGGCAGGAATTGTGAACACAGGTGCTATAATTAAGGCTGAACATTGGAGAAAAAAAT
This sequence comes from Ambystoma mexicanum, assembly GCF_040938575.1. Classification (NCBI taxonomy): domain Eukaryota; kingdom Metazoa; phylum Chordata; class Amphibia; order Caudata; family Ambystomatidae; genus Ambystoma; species Ambystoma mexicanum. Next base: position 844,848,971 of record NC_090929.1, on the reverse strand, counting down.
ACAGGAAAATAGAAGCTTTTCAGATAAGAGGACATGATGCCAGATGCCTGCAGTGGAGGATCTATGTGTAGTAAACGCAGCCCACATTTATGATCTGCACCCTATGCCTCTAACAACAAAGAGACTAATCAAGAAGGCTGGCCCAGAGGGACAAATGTCCTGGAGGCACAGAACCTCTTATTTGCCGATATGAAGATTCTCTTTGTTTAAATGGACTGTTACAATTGTGGGTTTTCCTCAGAAACTACAAACCACACTGTATACATGTATGTTTTATTTTTTAGATGATTTAAAGACAGTGTTGGTGATATAAAATTCCTCCATCTGTGACTTAGGGAAATTGCAATGGCAAGCTAACATGTGTTCCTGGCTGTGTTTAACATGTCCTGAATGTGAGAGTTGGTGTGCTGATGGAGAGTACAATTAGGAACATGGGTAATAAATTACATATTCCTGACTGTTATGCTTTTTGAAAAAATGTTGCGAAATTGGCAAACAGCTGTGCAACAAGGTGCAGACCCGGCTGTTTTCTTAAACCCCCCTCCCGATTAGCTGAATCAGAAAATATATATATTATGGCATTTGCTAGTAAAATTATGAGGTTTTGCCACATAACTAGTTTTTGCCAAAAAATTGACATGAGAACAAAGGGGATTGCACATGGGAATTGACATATGTCTGCTCCAGACTCCTAAACCAATCCTTAGAGAGGTGCTGGAGTTGGAGGAGAAAGAAGGGTACTCCCCAAGATTGTAAACTTGATGGTGTCATCGTTGTTATATTAAGTGGAGGCACTATGAGGAAGGGACAGAGCTGCTGAAATTTACCTTCAGAGAGAACTGCTGAAACTTACCATCTGACAGCCACAAGGACTCACCAAAAGTGATTACATCTGGGTTGAGATGTCTATTGCTATGGAGGCCTAAGAAAAGCTGACTGGACTCTATGGTGGAGAGCTGTGGACCATCCTTGAGAGTGGATTGACCAGACCCTGCCCTGTCCTTCCAGATGGTCCTGACTTTCCTGAACTTTAAACAGAGGTTTTCTATGTAAGTAGAATTGAACCCTTTGCAACCAAAAGGTGGGGGGGATCTGCTGGCCTTAAATCTCTTGTCTTTATAGAAGGTGTGGTGGGTGAGGACGGGACCTGTGTAGCTCCTTAGTCTATTTAACAAAACACATGTAATTAATTCCCCTTGGCAGAACACCACAGGGGATTATTGTTAAAATTTGAAATTAACAAAGCTCATTCCCAGTGGGCACTGAAAACTATAGACTGTAATTTAATTGGGTAATCTGTTATGTTCAGCTTCCTCAACACAAACCTTTAAGTCGAGGAGTCTCTGAAACACTAAATTCTCAAATCATCACAATTTTTGACATCCAGCTTCACCAACACAGGCCTTTAAGTAGGGTGGGGGTATCAGAAAGCCGAAATTCCTAATTCCTCCCATTTGTTCAATCCACCTTCCCCAACACAAGCCTTTACGTGGAGGGGGGTCTGAAATCCAAAATTCTCCAATCATTCCAATTGTTGCTATGCAGCTTCCCCAACACAGTCCTTTAAGTGGAGCAGCTCTGAAATCTAACATTCCCAAATCATACCAATATTTATGTCCAACTTTGTCAACACAGACCTTTCAGTAAGGGGTGGTCTCAAAACAAACCACTACATTGTGGGATGTTTTTATCCATGCATCCAAGCCCTACCCCAAAACTGTGCAGTACTGACATGGAAAACATCATGATGGCCAGAGCTTCCCAGAAAATGCACAGGGAAATGCATGAAGAATAGGCTGCCACTCATTTTTGCCGATGCTATGGGCACAGAAGGACACTGCCTAAAACCACCATTGGACTACCCACACAGTAGTCTGAAACCATTGGGAATGGCAATGCTGATTGCCAAAAGCAAACCCATAACTGTTGGGAATTCATTTTCTTAAATCCCAAAAAGGGGTGCAGTACCAGTACTCACCACTATCCAAAAGCCGGCTTTTTAAAACAACACCAGATTTTACTTTTTTGTGTAAAACTGAATAAATGAACCCAAGGCAAGCCAAAGAAAGACTTACTGAGAGGTGGATCCAATGTAAAGTTATATTCTGAAGTGACTTGAAGGTTTATAACAAGACTGGCTGAGCTGTGGATTTCAGCAGTTTAAGTAAATTTGGACTGAAAGACACTAAAAATCTAAATGTTTAAAAGAAATGAGTGACCTATTTCTGAGTGTCACATAGGTTGCAATTGTTTAAATGTCATAGTTTTTAACTTAGAATCAGCATTCTAGCTGCATATGTAAACATTGTCTTGACTTAAACTGGGTAACAAAAAGTGACATTTTATCTGAAACCTGGCTTAAGGAACTGAATTCTGCCTGGCAACTACCCCCATCAGGAGTGAAACTTGAGTCACAGCTGTGTTCCCAGGCCTATCTGCCTTTTGCTGGCCACACTAAGGATATGCCATCTCTCTGATAATTGAATTAAGGGGAGCCCCCACAGAATACAGGAGCTCTGAACAAAGCCCTGTCCTGACTCAGGCAAATGTTTTATTGCAGATGTCGTAAAACAGCTTCCTCTTGGCAGAAGCTGGGAGGGGCAGGGTCTCTGAGCTTGGCAGAAACTGGAAAGACTGGTTTCTGTACCATGTGACCTGAAAAGACACACCTCTATAGCCAGAATATGGTTTTAGAAAAAGATGAATAACTCATAGTACGGACTTGTGAAAATTATTTAAATGACACCATAATTCTTGTGATTTTTCTGCCCACATTTTAAGAGGTTTTTAGAACCGGTGGCATGTTCAGGGGGGTTTTAGCGGAAAAGAGGATATTACTCAAAATGTGTGCATGTGAAAAATCTGACACTTCATCAACTAATGTCCATACTCCTTGCGCACATGTGTGTAAATTTGGGGTAATGTCCGGTATTGCAAACCAGTTAAAAAGTGCAAAATATTGCCATTTCTGAATGCAAGCCCCCAGGAAGAGCAGATTTGGACAGGGTATACCTCCTGTAATGCATGATGGGTGCATATGATTTTAAAACAATATGTACCTCTGCAAATATGTATTTGGTTCAAATCTAGATTTGTGTGCAAGTTGACAGGAGGAGTGGACTTTCTGCAGGCTGTAAAATGACATCACTCTGACACAACTTAGCTTCCCCAATCACGGGAGAAATGAAAGCTTGGCCAATGATAAGTGGAGAGGGGCTGGCTAGTGATGCTGCTCACACACACCCATTAAAAAAACACATAAAAGCAGACAGACAGGACAGATAGGGACCTTCAAATCCATTTGCAGCTGGAAGCTCTGCCGGGAAAATCCATACTTTACCTCCATCAATCTCTAGAGAAAACTGTGCAGAAAGATCCAGACTTCAAATCTAGCAATATCTACCTTCAGAGACCAGACCAAAACCAGAGAGAGCTGACCCAGATCACTGTGAAGTGCAGAGACCAGAGTCCAGTCCTAAACCTGACCAGATCCGTGGCAAGGCATATTTCTAAATATATTGTGAGTACCTAGAAAACTGTGCAGAACCAATCTCTTAGTTAAAATAATATAATTCAATCTATTTAATCTAAGTAGAACTGCCTCCTAACTGTCACCTGTCATTTGTAAAGCTGTCACCTGTCATTTTCTAGTTGCAAGCTGCACTTGTCTTTTTTGAACTTTAAAATTTCAAATCTGAAAAACGACCTTTGTTTAATCGCTCATATCTCCGTGACCGTTTGTGCTAGAGACTTGCAGTAACTTTCATCTGGAAGCTGAGATCCTAGGCTGTCCTAGGACCCCAGAACGATAGTGACAGTCCTTGTAGTTCCTCTGTAATCGCGCCCGGCGCACCCGCGAATTTTGCCGCGATTTGCAAATTTCTTCACGTGTAAAAATCTGCTGCTGCTTGCCTTCCATTTGCCAGAAATTCGTTTAACCTGCTAATCATCCCTGAATCATTGCAAGAGTGAGCCTGGACTAATATTAACTTGATTTCACTCACCCTGAACCTCCTAGAGGGAATTAAAAGCATTTTAACATATTTTCACTCCATTGCCAGCACATATCAAAGCACTTTTGCCTGTGTTTCAACTTCTGTAGTCTAAGTTGCTGGGTGAACTGAATTACATTTGAATTGCATTTCTGAGAACTGTGTGTGCTTCCCTTCCATTTCCCTGCATTGCATAAAGGGGGAAGGGGATTGCCAGAGAAAAGTGATTACATTGTTTTGTTGAAATCATATTGAGTATTTTCTGTATTGCATTTTTCATTCAACATTACATCCATCTGAACTTATATAAAGTATTCTCTACCACCTTATTCTTCTGTTCCTATTCACAAGTGTGCTAGTGCCAGATTCTCCGTTGTTAATCTTTATCATATCAGATTAAGTGTGATATTCAATTATTAATTTATTATAAAGTGTGATATATATATCTATTGTTTAAATTATCAATTAAACCTTTTAACTTGCAAAACAGAACTACTTCTTGGCTCAGTGGGGTCAGGGGGATTCCAAGAGAGGGGTGTTATATAGGGGTAGTCATCCAGAACGCATGAACTTGACATAAAGATATATCAATAAGGGTTTTCACTCAGTATTCTAGACTAGGCGTTGACTTGGCTGTAGTGCTGAATTGAATCCTCTTACAACATCATCCTGTGTTTATGTTAAACCAAAAGTGTGGGTGAAATAATAATTGCCACATGCATTTGTACCAATCCAGAAACCCAACTGTTCACCTTTAAATTGCGCAGGAAAATCAATATTGCACAGCATTGCATACTTAATTGATTTTTTGTTTATTGATCAGTTTAATTATTTCTTGAAGTGAAATTTGTAAAAAAGTAAAGAATTGTGACTTGTGTTATTTTCAACCCACTTGTGTGATTTATTTATGTTGAGAGAAGTTTGACATTTTACTACGAATTTGTATTAACATCTAATTTAAATGATTATAAATATATTTACTGTACACTGGTCTGGTTCTTGGCTCATTGGTAGCTCAAGGGGAGAGATCCAAGAGGTTTTAGATTAATTTTAGATAGGGCTGAATAAAATAACTAACATTAAACAGTTTATGTGTTACACCTAGATTGGATAGTGGAGGAATGTCCTCTGTTGAGGGTAGCCTCTCAATAAACTGTTACAATACCTGTTTTGATATTGATATTTTATTTGTATCGCGCTCATACACAAGCGTCTTTGTCCAGTTTTAAGAACTGCTGCTTTCAGCAGCTCAAGTGATGCCACCTGGAGTAAACCAACATTAAGTAGAGTAATACAAACACTTTTAGCCATGTGATCCATACTTTACAGAATACTTTTTCATCCACGAAATGCGATGGGAATTGTGAAATAAAATAATAAAGATCGCTGATTTTTAGATATAGTCTATGTCGTACTAGTGGTATTACAGCAAAACAAGAGAGGTGATGGCTTGAAGGTTTACTATTAATATTAACCTCTGGCATTGCTGTGGGCAAATCTCCAGACCACCAATCTTCGTCTGCCAAACCATTACAAAAGAGAAAAGACCATATGCAAGTCAGGCTTGGCCCAATCCAAAAAGGGCAGTAAAGCCTGAACGCTTAGTCACATCCATTCTGCACAAGACCACAAGGATTCCCAAACATGTTTGTCTTGCTGGGTCTCATCAGTGAGGAGTATACTTGGCTCTCTACGCCCAAAAGGCATGGGACCCACGTCTGTGCATACCCATCCCACTCGGGGTGACCACAGCAAAACAAAAGAGGTGGTGACTGGAAGGTTTAGAATTAATCTTTACCTCTGTCATTGCTCTTGGCAACCCTCCAGAACATTGTTTTTCGTCTGCCGCGCCATTACAAAAGGGGAAAAACCATATGCAAATCAGGCTTTGTCCCACCCCAAAAGGGGCAGTCAAGCCTAAACTGCTTAGTCACATTCCTTCTGCACAAGACCACGAGCATCCTCAAACATGTTTCGGCTTTGTTGGGCCTCATCAGTGAGGAGTAGCTTGGGTCTCTAAGGCCAGCAGGCATGGGACCCACATCGGGGCATACCTGTCTCAGTCGGGGTGACTACAGCAAAAATAAAGAGTTGATGGATTGAAGGTCAACCTCTGGCACTAGTGGTATTGTCATAATTACATGGATTCCAAAAATTATCCATGTGGTAATGGTAATTACTGTATGGACTAATTTTTGAAAATGTCTGCCAACATTCTAATGAAGTTCTGTGCCTTATGTTGCTTAATTTAAGAGTGCCCCAATTGACAAGCAAAATATATCACCTTTTTCTAAAAGGCATGTGCTTGGTGCCAAAGACTTTAGCCTTCAACGTGTTTTAAGTATGAGGTGTCCTATTTACGAAGCCAATGGTACTAATTTTATTGACCTGTACAGCATGAACTGCAGAGTCAGGCCCAACAGGGTTCAACTCAGTCATTTACTGTTTACCTATATAGAATTAGTGAAAGAGCTTGTAAAGAGCAAGCTCATTGGCCCTCGCCCGGGCCTTACCCACCTGACAAGCCGCGGTGCAATGCTGTGTCCCGGAGTACTTTCCGTGAGTGGCCGCCATGGAAGGGAAGATGGCACTACATTTAGTTCCTTCTCCCCTTCCGTGGCGGCCATTTAATTTGTTAACTTTTTTTTTACATTGGCTATAATGGCCACCATGGAAAGGGAGAAGGGACTACGTTTAGTCTCTTCTCCCTGATTCCTGGCAGCCATTTTTTTGGTTTTTTTCTGGAGCCGGTACAACGTGATTCTCACAGGCATCTAACTATGGGCCGGGGGGCATTACCTGCCCGGAAATGGCCCTCCTCCTCGGGTCATATTGCCTTATTATAGATGGGCAGCTATCAACTATTCTAATTAAGTTCAAAGTGACATCTGATAGATGATGACAGCCAGAAATGTAAAATGGAATACACTCGGTAAGTGAAAGCTACCCATCTATAATTTCATGAAATGAATGGCAACCATGCGTCACTTTTCCAACCTCTGCCCTATTCTCAGGGACCATCATTGCAGAGAGTGGAGAGGCAAACCCGGTTCCCTCAAATACCTGGCAGAGAAAAAGGGAAGCAAATGGCTTCCTATGGAACACAGATATCTGCAGGCAGATAGATGCATTGTAACACTGACTGATTTTACAGCTATAAAAGGCTCCCTCATAATTAAAAATCTGCAGCGTATGTAGTATTGCTGGTCAAATCATGTTTTAAAAATGGCTTTGAGACTGAAATGTCTGATATCCGAACACTTTAACTTGTAGAATGAACCCGAATTCCCGATTTCTAAAAAAAATGGTGTATTTGAAGGGAAACAAATGGACGCCTTTTAATCCCTGGCAAAGAAATCAAGCATTCAGAAAATAGCGCTGGATCGAAAATAGCACTGGATCTGTATGAAGTAAATAGAGCGGCGGCCAAATCAAGATGACATTTGAGGTACATGGGCAGGAAATCAGTCATTGCATTGTCTGGACTTTTTTTGGTCTCCGCTGCGGTGGCAGTGCCGAATAGGAACTGGCATATCACGCAGTCACTTGTTTGCAATACCTGGATTGCAAATCTTGAAGCGAGTTAGTGCTATAAAGTGATACGCATTTGTAAACATTGGCCTGAATGGGCGTGTGTAACCCTTGAATATTGCACCCAGTTTTGACGCTCCGTGTCTAAAAAGATAAACACAGCCTGCATGTGGCAACCAGTGCAGGTTAGTGCCGACTGGCAGCAATGGAATAAGAGCACCACATGTTTGGTAATGCCCTGGCAGTAAACAACTGTCAAAACGCTTCTGTGTCCACTGGTCCAGCTATGAGATTTACTCCCAGAGCAGAGCAAAATGCTATCTGTCTACACGGATTGAGTGGGAAGATGCCTGAGTTCCAGTCCACTCGTTGTTCTCACGGAAACAAGCAAAGGTCACAGACTGATTGACATGACACGGTTCCCTGGAGTGGACATGTTCAGAGGGCGGGATTGTCAGCTGCTGTTTTCTCGTCTTTGTTAATATAATGAGAAGGGCATTTTGTGATGTCTCTACCCCCTTCCTCATTACTGATCGAAGCTGCCTTCCAAATACCTCCTGCTACATTACCATTCAAAATGAAATATGCAAGGTTAATTCAAGCACTGCTTTACCTGTTTAATAAACATATTAACAACTTGCCCCTTACAGGGGTCGGCCACCTTTGGCTCTCCAGAAGTTTTGGACTACAACTCCCACCGCCTTCGTTAGCGTAGTCAATGGTGAGGGATACTGGGAGTTGTAGTTCAAAACATCTGTAGAGCCGAAGGTTGCAGACCCCTCCAGCCGCTATTGCAGCATTATACATTGCAGTGGACCTGAAAATTAATTATTATTATAAACTAGAAGAGTGGCTGGAAGCAATCATGTAAAGCATCCGCCGACACACATCTCTCAACCATTTGAATCAAAAAGGAGGTTGAAGTCAGATATTTTTGATGGGGCACCAAATGGAAGTCAATGCTGATTAACAATCCTTTGGAAGTGTGAGGTGTGTTTGTTGGGGTGGTGTTCTCATTGATGTCAATGGGGCAGATCCTAGGATGGTGTAAAAGGGTCCAGGTCAGGTGACACCCTTCTTACATCAAGAAGTAACAACGAGTTCCCTCGCCAGGAATGGCTTTAGTAGTGCTGAATAAAGTAGGCTTCACAGTAAAAGAAAGTAAGTGGTAGATACTGTTCATTTTGAATATTTCCGGGGAATGCCCTTTAGTTTTCAAGGTGTTGGCTCTGCTCTCCTCTGCCTTTGCTTCCTACCAGTGAGATCATTGGAGGATTCTTTTAAGGCTTAAAAAGCACCCATCTAGTGTATACAGGAAGTCAGCTTGATTCTAAGCGCTTCTTCTTTGGCCATTAAGGGACTGGTGTGAATGAAGTAAAGTGATTTTCAAAATGTTCTTGTCATCTGTTAGTGGAGAACTACTCTACAGTCCAGTCTAATCTATTGTCAGTCATGTCCCTGGTCTACGTACTAACTGTCCCCCTCAATTACAGGTTGATCACTGTTACACTTCTCGCTTTGTAAGATAATATAAGATAGTTTATCCATTTTATAAAATGATCCTTATCCACCCTGTCAGGAGTCCAACTTTTGGAAACTTCCGGCCTTAAAATGCACCAGGTGCATGCATTTTTTAAAGACTGTACACAAGGGGCCGTGGTGCCACCCCACGATCCAATACCCATTATCATGGGTCGAGACTTGAATTGCCCATGTTTGTCTGACTGCCATCTTCTCATCTGATTCTCAGTGGTGGGAACAACGATGAGATGTGTATGTCCTCTTCATGTGGCAATTCCACGGTAGCAAGTTATGCCTGTGAGACAGGGATGCTACACTAAGCTCGTAGTTTTGCAGGCACCCCTTATGATTGTATATGAGCACCAAGTACAGTACCTGAGCACAGCATGTTCCTGGTAAGCAAGATGACTAAATAATGCCATTGCACGGGGATACACTTCTCAGTCCCATTTGCTTAATTGAATGAACTGATGCTACACCCCCCAGAATGCATTTCTTTGGTAAACGAAAGCCTGGGACTGTAAAGGAGGTATTCCAGTGTCGTAAGATTTACAGACGACATTTCTGCTATAGTGTTGACGGGCGATATAAGAATTTCTCCATCGTCACTGGCCGAACTTGCCTCCTGTGCAAAGGAAGTTTCATGCCACGTGCAGTCTTCCCTCTTTTTGGCCACCATCCACCCAGGCTGTGGTCGCTGGCTGTCTTGTGTGCTCTCCCTCACATTATGGTGGCAGCCTTTATTTGCACTCCACCCTATATCTAAAAGTGAGTGATCCTGCAAAATAAGACATTTGGCGTGCCCAAGGGATTGTAAGATTGTGAGGGACTGGCCCTCTCCAATGACGTGCCTCACACGGAGTCCTAGAGGCACGCGGACCCTACAGAAACCAGCTATGAATTTGAAAGGACATGTTTATCTGGCATACGTCTGGCAGTATTCTGTGCTCTTCTGAGCCCTCGCTTTATTATGGAATGCACTCTGATTTGTTGGGCGGAGAGGCTTGGCTACCGTTGGTCCGTGCTCCCATAGTGGCAAGCATTTGCGTCACACATATAATGTTAGCACCTCTCCGTAGCACACTACACTTCTCTGCTCATCATTGGGGAAAGCTTGTGTTGTGTATCAGTTGGGTAATGCGTGGCCCAGTGAAAATGAAATCATGAGTCTAGCATTATGGGTCGAAACACAGCCAACTGCTGATCCCTGCGCAGTGCATTATGGGTCGAAACACAACAGCCAACTGCTGATCCCTGCGCAGCCCATTATGGGTCGAAACACAGCTATCTGCTAATCCATGCGCAGCGCAATATGGGTCGAAACACAGCCATCTGCTGCTCCCTGCGCAGGTCGTACAATAAAACCATTCAACGCAAACACCAAATGATATGTCCTGTTAGGAGTCTCACCGCCACACTGTCAAGCACGGACATCTCCTAAAGGACTAGTATACCCAACCGAGAATATGTGCCATCCTAGGTGGGATTATTTGCTAGGGCAGCTGCTGTTGACAATGTTGCATATCTTTAGAGGGCCTTCACTTCTTTTACTGTCTTCTTTCAGTAGAAATGACGGGGGTCGGGGAGATATTGCTAGGCAGCCGCAATTCCTCCTGTTGCGATGGCCTCAGAAGAAGCGCGATTTCCTCTGGCATAAAGGTAGCTTCTCAGTGGGGATCCCCCTTGAAGGATCCTTGGGATAGCCACACTGGGAGGGAACACAATAGCTTCTGATTGGACGATTGTTGAGTGGGAGTGAAAACCGGGGATAGAAGAGGCAAGCCTTTTAGAATGTGGACTTCTGCTGTACCGCCTCTCAGGGAGGATAATACGCAACATAATCTGCCAGTGCAAAAAGCAATGAACAGAAAAGCAATCTTCATAAAGCATACAACAATATTGCAACAAGCATGTGATGCCCTGTTTCATTCACTGGAGTAACATGCGATTTCCATGTGGGGGAAATGTAGGGAATGCATGTTTCCATAGCCCAGTATCCGTGGCTGTGAGGAATAAGGAGATGCTTTGGCTGCTGTGCTTATATAATGCAGTCACCAATTGGAGTTTATGGGGAGAAGCTTTGGTTCTGGTGCACTATGAGCTCCAGACAATGGCAGTGCCTCTCTTTGGTGCAAAGGGGAATCAAAGAAGCTGAGCGATTTCCTTTAAAGAAGCAAAAGACAGATCCCCAAGCTGCAAGAGGAAATCAGTTTGCTGCAAAATGTTCTTTGATGGAGAAGGGGAGAGATACTGTCTTGGAAAAGTACAAATATCAACTACAGAAGTGGATTGCTGAAAAGTAGACGACTTGTTCTTTAAGGAAAAATGAATGCCTTTTGGGTGGAACAATGCATTGTTGTGAAATAGGGTTTGTTACTTAGCGTCCGAGAGTGGGGATTAGAGATTCTGACTGACGGTCAGTGTGAGGTTGGGGGTGATCATTGAAGAGTGTTATTAGAAATAGGCCACGGATTGTCGGTCAGAGCATGGCTTTAGATAAAGGGGCCGGGGAGTCGATGTTAGGCACTAGGATTGGCCTTTAGGGATGAATGGTCAAAGGGAAGTGTTGATAACTGTAAGGGGTTGGCAATTGTTCATGAGCAGAGTAGGGTTAAATATATTGGAGACAGTTTGGGCAGTTATGCTGTGTTATTGGCTACTTCTGGGATTGTATGTTGATGTCTGGGATTGGCTTTATTGAGCAGAATTATGGGCGTGTGCTGTAGATAAGTGGGTGGGGTTACATTATTTGTGATTAAATAGGTAATAATTGAAGGGAGTTAGTCATTCTCAAATTTGATTTTCCATGGTGGTGGAGGTATTTCCCACTGGGAATTGGATTCACTAAAAAAAATGGGGAGATTAGGCATTGTTAGGTAAGAATTTCATAGAAATGGTAAATCTTCCTGACCTGGGTCAACCCCCTCAGAACATTTTGCTTTACTGGTGGGATATTTTTCCTTAATACCTCTCTGAGTGGGAACCTTTTTCCACTATCACAGAATTTTTCACTCTTTTTATGGGTGTCATTTTGTAGACTCTCCATAGTGTCTTCTTATCTTAAAGTTATCCTCTTTAACAACTTTTTGACAATAAGTGCCTGTTGTTGCTAGGTTGCCCTAGGGGCTCCCCTTTTAAACTTTCTCTGGCTAACTTTGAGAGAACTACAGTTCCCAAGGGTAGAAAGGATCGTTGGATCCATTTTACATGTTATTTAGTGAAACCAGCACACCCAACCTTATCTGGAGTGCTGGGAAGATACAATGTATCCCCTTTCACACTAAAACTGTAACAATTACGTTACAGGCACAAGCTTACTTACAATGGGCCTCATCACGACTTGGGTGGTAACGGTAACGCTATTAGCGCGGGCGGTATTAGCCCTACCGCCGAACTCCCCGGCGCTAATAGCGCTGGATCACGAGTTCGGCGGTAATGTCAATCCCCATTCCCCATTGAGCCCATCTGGGAATGCCCCATTCCCCATTGGGCTCAATGGGGAAATTTTGCGCTAATACCGCCGGCGGATATACCGCCGGCGGATTTCCCGCCGGCGGTAATAGCGCAAATTTTTGGCGGATTTCCCCCCAGCTCAGAGCTGGGGAGAAATCCGCCAAAGTCCTGCTTTGGCGGACCCTTAAATCCGGCGGTAATAGCACTACCGCCGGATTTAAGGGTTACCGCCAAAATCGTGATGAGGCCCAATGGCTGGTGGCAGTGTTACCTTGTATTAATTTGGTGCACCTTTACCGCAGTAAAGGCACCTAAGGGTGCTCATTTTATCAAAATGACCCCTGTCATCTTTTCTTGCCATTTTAGTGTTTTTTTCTCCTTTCTTGTTCCTTCCCCTGACATCAAGGGTGGGAAATTCCTTTGTGTGATTTTTATCTTCGGTGGGAGTCCCCTAGACACCCCGCTCAGACTCCAGTCTGTCTGTGAAGGCATCAAGCGAGGGAGGAGTCCAAAACTCCACAGACTTTTGTCTTCCTCCTTGTCTAAATGGGGACACATCCCAGTGGGGGGCTGGGTGTCCTGATTGGATAACCAGGCATCCCCTTATTGTAAAATGCAGGGAGAGAATGCAGAGAGGTTTTGTTGCAATTCCTGTTAAATACTGTGAACCTGGAATCTGCAGACAAGTCGACCAGAGGATCTGAAACCAAAGAGGACGGTGAAGTAAAAGCAGCTGAAATGACCAGAGAGCCTGCTGTGTAACCGGAGCCTGCTGTAGCCCTTCCTTCCAATCGACCTGTGGACTCCGAAAGTGATGACCCTGACCCAGAGCCTGGTGAGGCCCACTACACTCAAGAAGACCTGCATTTTGAGCCATCCCACATATTGCTGAAACCTTGTGGGGCTGCAATACCCCAATAACCTGGGGCCTCGAGCCATTGTGTGGTGCCCGGTCTTCCGAATTTGGAATCTCGCTGAAACTTTGTGGGCATCCTAGTGTATCTCCAGAGACACAAATCGAGTCTGAAAAGCCCCCTCACCAGAGTGCTGGACCTTTGTAACGATAAGAATTCAACAGCGATTTTCTGTCTTCTCCTGTGCTCCTTGAAAAGGCGCCAAATCCACAGAACCACATTCAGCCATGAGGAAAATCTTGCCGAGAGCCTTCTACATTGATCCCTGCTGCTAAGTTCCTTCCAAGGTCCTGTTTTCAGTCACCACGACAAGGAATCCACTGACTGGATTTTTGGCTGCAGATCTTGACGTACTCCTGCTGCAAACTCTTCTTCAATGCTGAGGTACTGTGTTGACCTGGGTATATACTTACCTTAAGTTTCTTAGGATTTCTGTGTAGCTGTGGGGTGTTTTTGGTGATGGGGAGGCCTCTCATCCAGTGCACCCAGTCCCACTGCTAGAATCCTGCTACAGTATCTTCAGTGAAGCCCCTGGACCCTCTTCTAACTCTAGAAGTAAAGTACTCACCGGTTTGCCCAGTCTTCCTAAGGAACTCTGACTTTTGTTACTTAAGGGCCTATTCTGACACTGTCTGGCTGTTGGTCACTAGATCCTAGTGATCCCCCTTCTGCCACTGAGAAGCCTCATGCTACAAGAATAAGGGAAATACTTATAAGGGATTGGGCCTTTGGTTGGTAACTGTAACTCTAAGAGTGAACAGTCACAAAAGTTATTTCTTACCTTGGATGTGTGATGCACTATTTTCAAAAGTGTGGTTAATATCTTTTCTTTCCTTAAAAACTGTTCTGCCATTCTAATAAAAAGTAGATGTGAAGGTGTATTACTCACCTGTGATTAGGTTGTGCCTCTTCCCAAAGGTAATGTGTTGGTTTCACCAGGTTCATCCTGTTAGGATAATTGTTTGAGGGTACCACAACTGTTGGTATCACCAGATAATTCCTGTTAGGATAATTGGATGTGTGTCCCCCAACTGGGTTTTGCTTCCCCTGACTTACTGTTAGCCTGTCCAGAATAGGTCTGCCTTAGGTTTTACCTACCTAGAATAACTTTTAGTCATTCAGTAAAGTGTAACTTAGAGTTTTGCTTTCCCTGTGCTGTTGTAGACAGACACAAGAAGAGTCTTTGGTTCTTACTGTCCCTCATAAGTCATACATAGTGACTTGTATTGGTGGGAAATATCCAACCTGGACTTCACTGGGAGATTTAAAAAGTATATGGGTTTACTTACCTTGAGTTAGCTGTGTGCCATCCAAAAATAAGTTACAAGTGTTACTGCTTATCTCAATCTGTGTTTCATTGATGTCAAAAGCACCTGTAATTGAATATTACATCCATGGGTTTTACTCACCTAGTATAACTTTGTGTTATCACAAAAGTAGTTATATGTTTTTTACTGTATCTAGAATAAGTGTCCACTATTCACAAAATGTATACTGTCCAGTTGACTAATTATGTGATTTATACTGAGTGTCACGGTACTACTGGTAGTGTCTGCTATCCTTGCATTACTGAATGTAATCTGAAAGTAACCATTGGTTTTTTCTCCCCAAGAATAAGTGTGTCCTATACTGAATGTGTATGAAATGGTTTTAACTTCCCTAGAACTACTGTTAGGTGTTCCAAATAAGGTTTATGCTTTGGTCTATGCACCTTCAAGCATAGTGTTGTGTTTTGATAATTGTGGTTACGTATAATGTGCGATAATACTTATTTACCTCTAGATTTATCTGGGCCTACTTGTATTTATATAAATCCTTTATTTTTACAATACATAGGGCCTGATTCATGGAGCTTTTTCCAATGGGATTACACCATTGTAGAACACTTCTGTGAATCGGGTCCCTAGTGTTTCACTGTTTCTGGAAAATCTGGCCATCTCCCAGCTTAATCTTCACACTGAATCTGTTGGTTGTCTCCATGGCCATCAGTCTGGATTCAGAGCTGCCAGAAGCACATACACTGCTCTCCTGAAAATCCATCAAGACATGCTCTCCAACCTTGATTCCAACACCCCCTGTGTCCTCATCTTTCTTGATCTCTCTTCTGCCTTTGACATGGTCAACCATCCCATCCTATTCAACTATCTCAGTGATAACCTGGGTATCACTGATCAAGCCCTGGCCTGGCTGACTTCTTTTCTCTCTGATCGACCCTCTGAGGTCGAACTTGGATCCTTCCTCTCCTCTATCTATATCTCTACCTGTAGTGTTCCCCAGGGGTCTAACCTCTCTCCCCAGCTGTTCAACCAATACCTGGCACTTCTTGCCCACTCATTGCTCTCTGCCACAACTTTCAGTGCCATGTAGATAACACTAAATGCATTTTCAGGCTCCCTTTTGCCACCCCTTCTCCTTCTCTCATCTCTGACTGTCTGTCTGCTATCCAGGAGTGGTGTGCCGCCAATTATCTTTGCCTTAATGCCGGTAAGACCGAGATTCTCCTCATCGGCACACCTGCTCCTTCCTTTCCTTTCATTCTCTGGCCGGTCTCTCTTGGCCCACCACCTGCTCCCACCTGTGAGGCTATAAACCTCAGGGTCATCTTCGATTCCACACTCTCCTTCTCTCTTCACATCTCTGACGTCTCTAAGAAGTCACACTACCAGCTGCACCTCCTCAGAGGTATTCTCCCTTTCCTCTCCGTCTCCCAAAAGATTACTGTCTCCAGAGCTCTGGTTCACTCTAGGCTGAACTACTGCAACAGCCTCTTTCTAAATCTGCCTGCCTCTACTCTCAGCCCTCTGCAACTCATCCAAAACAGGACTGCGAGACTTGTCCTTGGCCTCAATCCCATGGATTGTATCACTCCAGGACTTAAATCTCTGCACTGGCTCCCAGTGTCGGCGAGGATTAAGTTAAAAACTGTCTGCATTGTCTACAAGGCCTTCTGGGGCCTGGGGCCTCAATACCTTCAACTCTCTCTTCCTAAATATATTCCTTCTCAAGCTCTTTGCTCATCCGCCTCCAACTCCCTCAGGGACAGTTGCTTCTCCAAGCAACAAGTTGGTGGTATATCTTTTTCCTATGCTATGGCTTCCCTCTGGAACAGCCTCCCTGCCTCACTGAAACTTGAGGAGAACCATCTCCGGTTCCGGAAACACCTCAAGACATTCCTCTTTGCTTCTGCTTTCTTTCCTCCTCTCCCCTGCTGATCTCCTGGCTGAAACTGCACTGATTACCTGGCTACCCTCTGATCTCGGGCCCAGGTCCCCTCCCCGCCAGTTACACACCTGCACTGCCCTGCTGGCAACCCTTGCACCCGGGAATGGTTCTGTATCCGTACAGCCCCCTACCTGCACTTGACACTTGATGTCTGCACTTACTTTTGCACTTGCCACCAGCTGGCCACATTTTTATGTTTTATTTATCTTACTGTTTATCCTATGCACTGCACTGCCCCCTCCCTCTTCCCCCACACGTTTCCCCTTCACCCCCCCCCTGCACTTGCACGATCTCAATATCATCTGGCCTAGTAAGATCGTTGTCTCTGTCTTCCCTCTGTTCCCTCTCCATTGCATTGAGAACTGATGAGTTACTAAGGAGTGAAGAGTAAGAACCACCCCATTGTCTTAAATAAGACCAGATGCAGGCCTTGACTCTCTTGGAATCACATGCCTTATCCACATCACTTGGATAGCAACTGGCACTTGATTGTTTTGTGAGAAGGGCAAGAGCCAGCCCAATGGTAGAGACTGTAATAGCAGACTACAAGAAGCCTCTGGTACTGAAGAAGATGACATAGCAGCCTTAAAGTAATTGAAACCGGTCAGCCTGTATTTTCTCTTGATATCCTTTATTGGTATTGAATACAACCTTTCAAGTTTGCACGTGCCTCTTTGGTTTTTGCACTAAGCGATGTAGGGAACCCATACTGCTCTTTTCTTTTAAAATCTACTCTACTCTGTAGACAAATCTATACCACAACCTTTTTTTGCACATACTGCTTTGCGGGTGAATAAAGCAATTTAAATTACAGAAATTCCCCTTTGGAATGTTCGGATTTAGGAACCGAGAGGTCTTTATTTGCCAAACTGCGGGCTAGCCAGTGCTTTTAACCGTGGACATAATGTATTTCTTAGTGGACGTAGAGTTTTGTTCACTTTTCTTTTAGATAGATGGCACATCACTGTTGATCTAGGGACAGTATCCCCTTACAGGAATAAGTTGTGCTTCTGTTTAGGGTCAGCATCAGCTTTTTTTTAGCATACATTGGGTTTACACAAGTCGGTTGGTCAAAGGATTTAATACAACTCACTTGCCGCTTCCCCATACATTTGTGTGTGTTACCGTTAAGAGACTGGTTGCTGGCATCCGAAGACAAGGGAAGTAAAGTTGAAAGTTTCTCAACCTCAAGCTTGCCACTACTTAACGAACGTGATTCTTATACCTCGACTTCACTGAGTACACGTCTGATATTCCTCATCACGCAGTTGTTAGTAAAATGTTTCAGTGCCCACCCATTAGGAAACCAAAAAGGCCAGAGAGGCCTACAATGATGTGGAATGGCATGACATGACATTATAGAGAAGCATTTGGGCACACACTATCCCTGAGCAATGCCACTTTCCATGTCCCCAACTTGACAGTTCTGTCACTGGTAAGTGGTAATGGTTAAATGTAGAGAATTTCTTAAAATCCAACAGAGTAGCAGTGGCAGCTGAACACCATGCCATTAGCATTCCCAGTCTGTAGATTTCTTTTTCTATCAACTGAGAATAATATGTGCAAGTGGTGCACTAACTTCAACCCACTTCCAAGAAATTGCCAATAATCTGGTGGCAGCATCAGTGCCCTCTTGCCATTGTCTCAGCTCCCTGTTCCCACACTCCTAGCTGGGTAGAAAGTTGTTCTGTGATGTTGCTGTGATCATCTTTCCATTCCGGCCTTTTCCATGACGATACCTACCAGCCTAGACGAGACTTATTGCATTTCCATTACTCCCTTTCTTGGCAAACTCCTGGAAAAGTTGGCCATCTCTCAGCTTAACCTTCATTCCAATACTGTTGGCTGTCTCCATGACCACCAGTCTGGCTTCAGAGCTGCCAGAAGCATGGAAACTGCTCTCCTAAACAACTGTGAAGATCTGCTCACCAACCTTGACTCTAACATTCATGCTGTCCTCATCCTCCTCGATCTCTCTTCTGCATTCAACACGGTCAACCATACCATCCTGCTCAACCATCTCTGTAAAAACTTGGATATCACTGATCAGGCTCTGGCCTGGCTGACCTCTTTCCTCTCAGATCGACCCTCCCAGGTCCAACTTGTGCCCTTCCTTTCATCTATCTTCCTCTCTACCTGTGGTGTTCCCCAGGGGTCTAACCTCTTGCCCTGACTTTTCAACCAATACCTGGCAACTGTCGCCCACTGCATTGCCATTTTCTGCTCAAATTTCCAGTTCTACGCTGACGACACTCAACTCATTTTCATGATGCCCTCTGCCACCTCCTCTCCCTCTCTTATCTCTGATTGCCTAACTGCCATTCAAGATTGGTGTGCCGCCAATGGTCTTTGTCTGAATGCCAGCAAGACGGAGATCCTCCGCATCGGCACACCGTCACCATCCTTTCCCCTCACTCTCTGGCCGGCCTCCCTTGGCCCTCCTCCTACCCCACCTGCGAGTCTAAGAACCTCGGGGTCATCTTTGACTCCACCCTTTCCTTCTCGGCCCACATCTGTGAGGTCTCTAAAAAGTCAGATTTCCGGCTGCACCTCCTCAGAGGTACTCTGCCTTTTCTCGCCTTCCCCCAGAAGCTCATGGTATCTCAAGCTCTGGTTCTCTCTAGCTTGGACTATTGTAACAGCCTCTTTCTAAATCTACCTGCCTCTACTCTCCGCCCTCTGCAACTAATCCAGAACAGGACTGCGAGACTTGTCCTTGGCCTCAAGCCCTGGGATCGTATCTCTCCAGCTCTGAAATCTCTTCACTGGCTCCCAGTGGATGCAAGGATTAAATTCAAAACCCTCTGCATTGTCCACAAGGCTTTCTGGGGCCTGGGTCCAAAATACCTTCAGCTATCCCTCTGCAAATACCTCCCCTCTCGAGCTCTTCGCTCCTCTACCACCAACTCACTCAGGGTCAGTCGTTTTTCTAAGAAACGAGCTGGGGTAGATCTCTGTCTTCGGCTGGGGCCTCCCTCTGGAACAGCCTCCCTGCCACTCTAAAACTTGAGGAGAACCATCTCCGGTTCCGGAAGCACCTCAAGACCTTCCTCTTTTCTTCTGCCTTCGCTCCCCCTCTCCTCTGCTGATCTGTTCTCTCTTGACGCCGTGCACCTGGCCAACCTCTGTCTTTTGGGCCCTGCTCTTCCTGTCACCCTCTCGCACTGCCTCCGGGCCACCCCTTGTATCTGTACCCATACAGCCCCCCCCTTTTCTTCCCGCACTTATCGGACCCACCCTGTCTGCTGCCTTAAACCTAGCACTTGCAAATTGCTGGCTGCATTACCACTGTTTGTTGCCTTTATTATTTATTTATTGTTATTTATCTGTTTCTCCTCTGCTTCACACTTTCCACCTCTCCCCCCTTACATGCACTTTTCCCCTCCCCCCTCTCCCATGCACTTGCGCGTTCTCAATGTCACTGGGCCTAGTGAGATTGCGGTTTTGTTCACCCCTGTTCCCATCCCTTGCCTTGTCGCGCTCTGAAACACTTGTGTACGAGCGCGATAGAAATGAAATATCAATCAATCAATCAAAAAAAAAAAAAAGCTCTTAAAATGATGATAGCTCTTTCACGGATGTGAATCCACAGGCATAGGATTCCTCATTAGAGGGATATGATATGCAGATGTATCTCTAGATGGAACTTTGCCCCCTTCCCACTTAAGTGAAGATTCTTGTCAAAGACCCCTCCCTGACTTAGAATTATTTCTTTTTAGAAATAGATGACTAGTCCATGGAAAACAGAAACAACTTCTCTTTCTGTGTGCTGGACATGCTGTGCTCCCATGAGGAGATGAATCATCATGAAGGCATAAAAGTGAGATGGCTTCTGGTAACACCTGTTGTGAGGAATTCGACCATCTGCAAGGTGTGTGTGTTCTTGACTGGGCTTTTTTGAAATTTTAAATTAAATTGAATGATGGTAGATCTACCTCTGGGAAATGTGTGGGGCTAATCCGCACACATTTTCCTATGCTCACTGCACGACATAGCCTACAGGTGCCATACCCCCTGTCGTATTTAGTTGGAATATGACTGCCAAGAATACATGAAGGAATCTCAGAAGTTGGAAGACAAAACCTTCCTCCTGCCATGGCCAGCCTAATAAACTAACAAAAGCTCCATGGATCCAACCTGTCCTTTGGTAGCTCATTTTGGTAGCTTTGCATACTAAACAGAGTTAATTCAAGCAGGCCCACAGGACGTCTGGTCACAGGACTAACAAAAAACTGGAAAACCCCAACAACCTTTGATATGTACTGTGTCAACATAACGCCAGCTCCTGCCTCTCAGTATCAAGGGCAGTGAGATGTCATATCTGGGACTATGTATTTACAGTAGTCATCCCAGCAGGGGGATCCCATTCAGAAGGTACAAGTATGTAGTTTGGCGAAGACCAAAAGCCTGGACCCACCACAGCTTCAAGGGAGGCCTGCCGCTTTAATTAGGAACCACATAGAGCTCAATTGACCAGAGAGACCCTTTGATACACAACAGACAGGAAGGTGGGTGGGACTTAGTATTACATGTTTAACCCCTCTCCCTTTTCTGTTGCAAAGCCCTCTGGTTATGACCTCACGCCTTTAGGAGATTGTTGGTGGGGACCCAGGATTGCTTCATTAAGGTAGGCTTACTACACCAATCACTGGGGCCCATTTGTCTTTAAAAGAGGGTTGAGCCCCTCTTTTGGCAAATCTGAAGACTTCACAAGGAGTAAAAAGAAGAACTAATTTGGACCCTGGCTGAAGGTACAGTCTGACTTACAGCTTCTGCCAGGGAAGGAAGGCCAGGATTCCCAGAGAGGAAAGCAAGATCTCTCACCTAAACATCTCCCAGGGAATATAGTGAGATGCCGAATCCAGAGGACCCTCCAGCAACTTCTGAACCGGTACCCAGCCAGCAGGCCCTGCTAGGCTCTGCAAGCAAGCGTTCTAGGTGGGAAGTGCCAGAGAGTCTCTGAACTAAACAAAGGACAAGGCTGTTGCGTGCAAAACTCTCCTCAGCTTTGGGACGTTCGCCTTAAAGGACAACACAAGCCCAATGAAGAAGCTATGAGTACATCGACAAGCATCACCCAGCGTCTGCCTCAAAAGACAGTATTGAGCCAATCGAGCCCCTCATGCTGCAACCGGCTGCACCGCTGACGGTTGTCATGCCGCAGTCACTAAGTCATCTGAGATTCCTCGGCCAGTGCTTCAGACCCACCAACCAGCACTAAGACAATTCCTGACCCCGAACCGCAATGTAGGCCAGATTGCAGCCATCCATCCTGCCTCGCTCACCAAACTGCATGCCGCCTGATACCCGCAGCTGTCTCCCGTCGTGAACTCTGTTGCAGGAGCTTCAAATCACCCTGAAAACGACCCTGTTGAGCACCAAGAACCTCTACAAGCACAATGTACATTGTTGTTCTGTCCCCCTGGTCCTTCTCTGGAGGCCCATAGTGACATTTTATGCCCCATTCCTCCCTTTGTGCTGAAACCAAGTATCCTTGAACTATTGCGATACATTTGTTTACGACTATCCTCCTGTCAGTATCCACAGTGCATCCCTTTTCCTTCTTGAAACTGTCTGTCCTCTGCATTCAGGATACGTTGTATTTTGTACTGTGCTAGAACTGTCTGTTGAATAATAATAAAGTAGATATTTTTATATAACCTTGACATCATTGAGTAATAATTGTATTTTCACTGTGTTACAACTAACCAACGATCCACAACCTTGCAGAGATAAGCCTGCCTTTCCGTCCACGTTACCAAAATTGGACAAGGAGGTTTATAATTTGCTTGTGTTTATAATCTGTTCGGATCCCTTCTCGTGTACTAGAGGATCGGGGCTGATTGACGGTTTAGAAACCGATATTCTTCCCTGGACCACTGGTGCCCCGGAAGTTGATTCATCACACCTGTACCCCGTCATCTGTACCTTCATAGGTCATCATGAAGTAGTGACGACAGGACAACTTCCTCTCAACCTTTAACCCGAAGTTCCATGACTGTGCTCAACATGATGAGCCATGGCACTACACCTTCTTTGTTCTTTATCAACTCCCTGGACACATTTTCTCTGAATGCAATCATTATAATAAGAGACTGGAAATGTTAAATCCCAATAAATCCTGTAGCCAGACTAACCGACGACGACAACTTTTGCGAGGGCTATGACGAAGGAACTTGAATGCGGAACCATTTCTTAGCATCGCCTCCTCAATCACAACAGCCCCATTGTCTACCCTCCAGTTTATCTAAAATCCCATTCTGTAGGTTTTTATTATTATTATGTATGTACTAGCGGCGAGTGAATGCGGAAACGTATAACTGCTCACTGTAGGCATAAATGACCAAGATCACTTTGTGGTCACACACGAGGAGGTTTATTGTCTCGCGAGCTCTCCATCTCTGCATGACGCCGGGTGGCTTTATGTCTTCATCCATTTATAGGAATGCATGCGGCTGTGATTGCAGTGGAGTCGGAGACAGGCAGCTCCCATGCTTTAGGAAGGCGTGCATGGTGTTTACTTGTGGGAACGCTGTGACAGTCTCGTAAACATCCTTCATTACGCGTGACTGTTTCGGATGCATGTTGACGTGTTTTCCTCTATTTTGCAGTGTTTGGCTCTGGGTGCCGTTGTTCCCAGTATTTCGAAAGTTAAGCGGAATATGACTAATTCGGACTAGTGCTAGTTTTGTGTTTAAAGAGAAAGCAGGTGGTTCTTTATCAATGCCACACTTGGGTGTCCTGTTACCAGGTGTGATGACGCACAATTGTGTTGGTCTGATTCATAGGCAATAACCAACGTACCCTGAGGACCTTTCCTCCGACTCTGGGTCTAATTATGTGCATGGTGTAATGCTAAACACGTGGTACTTTCAATACGTCTTATTTTTATTTTAAAATGCAAGTCTCGATTACCTGTGATATTTACTGCATAGGGTGCATAGCAAATACTCCATATGGTAAACAATTCATATTTACCCTATACATTATTCTCTATGTACCCAATGCAGTAATGATACATGTAATCCCAACCTATAATTACTTGTGCATTGTTTTAATAATAACAGCTACTTAAAATATCACATATTTTTTATACCACCATACTGAGTCATTTTATGGAGGCATAGCTTTCAAATGCCTAGAGAGCGACCATAGCATCCGTATATCTGCATGAAATAGAGTCTCTGTGCAAGTCTTGTGACTTTAGGTCTACAGAAAAGTTACTTTGTACATACCTATATACCAAATCCTTAACCTTAATCCTTCAGTACCAATGGTCATAAATTACGGTGGTGCCATGGTGTGGCCAGCAAAGAGAGGCCTGCCCTTTGCGAGAAATTAAACAACTCCACGTTCCATACCCAAACTCTAACCCATCTGTCGGGCTGGGCCCAGTCACCATACCAATTACATAGGAAGACAGCAAGAGGCTTGAAGGCAGGGTCATAACTCTATAAAATGAACGGCTGACTGATTGCACATCATACCGCTGCCCAGTGGAGAGTAACTGCTAAAGTATTCGGCAGCCAGATGAGGTTTTGGAATGTATAAGAATCTATTCTACTTCAGCATACATATCAGCCATGCCAGCCAAACCCCATTGCTCCAACTCCAGCAAGTCCTCACTGAAACTTTACAGGCTGTGATAAGGGCTTCCCTACTTAGGGCCTAATTGACAGAAGCTTTTTATAATGGCAAAACATCATTGGAAAATGCTCAGTGAAATAAGTTTCCATTACATATTCACCAGTGAGCGTGCAACAATCTGATGGCCCCCAATCAAACTCTGATGATCACAAGTTCCTACCTAGGGTAGAAAACGGTCCACTAAAATCCCACAACTCATCTAGTTGCTGGGATATTTCAGACGTTACCCTACTCTGGGCGACGGTATGATGGGGAGATCAGTCAGCTTCCACAGGCAAAGATCAAAAGATCCAAAACAAGCCTTTTAACATCCACTACCACTTTGCTGGTGTTTGCTACACATGCTCAAATGCTACAAGGCTGTCAGACTATACTGCACTGGTGAGCCCTAATAAAGGTGACACTGGTATGTAGTTGTCTGCAGTCTTCAGAACTGTCTGTCTTGGGACGAAGAAGCTATGTTGATGCAAGACACAGACACAGGCACTTTACTGGATATAAAGGCTTACATGTGTGCTAATTTGCATGCGCAAAATGCTTTGCCCAGCTGATTCAAAATGGAGATGCACTCCCAGTGATGGCTGCTAGGTGACGCTGGGTGGCCCATGTGTGACTCGATTCATATGACTTATTCTACTTGTTTAAGGATATAAAGAGATGCATTGTCTTCGGCAATAATCAAAAAGTACTGTGGCATTAGCAGTGGTGTTGCAGCAGCCCATTCCAATTATATCCTCTGCTGCTACCAGCAACTATTGCTTCACAATGGGGTATGATGTGGAGCCAGCCATGCAGCAGTGTCCACCTAATTGCACATTAGATTTACATTATCACCATACTACTGCCATAGGTGCTTCCTGAAGAGCACCACCTTGAGATCCTTTCTGAACTGCAAGAGCATTGAAGCCATCGTAAATGCGACTGAGGGTGTGTTGCAGAAGACTGATAAGAAGCAAGAAAATTGATGTTTCCTCTTTTATTTCCTTTGTGGGCCAGTTTTGCCTCAAGCCTTGCAATGGTCTGACTCCTGGAGTGGTGTGTGCCACCAGTGCCATTGCGGTTTGTGACGAAGTAGGTGGCAACTGGGCTACCGCTGTCTTGCAAGTGATTCAGGCTATCTTGAAGAGCACCCTGGCAAGGACAGATGAGCTATGCAGTTCTCATAGAACAGAGGAGAAGTGGTTACATTTCTTTGATCCTTTGAAGAGGACATATAACAGACCATGTTATATGACCATTAAGGAGCTTAGTTGCGTCGCTAAGTTGCTAGTGAGGAGGTTGTTTTCTACATCAAGGAGTTTGATTAAAAGTGATTGGACCGTTGTTGTGAAGTTCTCTGGTAGGAGCAAGGCCTTTATCTTCTGGAAGACTACTAGTTCATGTCTGGGTGTGTATAGTAATTTGTTTCCGGAAGGAGTTATTGCTGTTGATAGTGAATCTGAGTGACTTGGCCTTCAGAGCCAGCTGAGACGTGAATCCATCAAGGTGCATGTCATTTAGCTACCCTTGAATGGTCTCCAAATCATCTAGATAGCCTAGAAGGATAACGTCTAGTGCTTAAAGTTTCACAGTTTTGCCAAGTACAGGGATCCAAGTCTCAGGAATATAAGTGATTTGCCCAAGATCACACCCTTTGGTTAAGAAACATATCTGCATCTTATTAATTAAAACGCTGGGAGCTTAAACAATAGACTACTGTCTCCTCGGTTTGGACATGCACAGGCCCTTTTCAAAAGGAGAGAAAAAATATTTTTAAAGGCTGCACCTGTGCAAACAATACGCACCCCTTTTTAACTCAAACTTATTACCAACATCTTGCATTGACTACATTGCTGTACGACCTTTCCAGAATGGCATTGCCCATCTGAAGGAGCAGTGCATCAGAGCAATGCCCATACCTGAGAAATCTTTCATGTTCACACGGAGATTTGCTGGCAAGTGAGTGAGCACATAGACAAGAATGTGCACAGTCTGGAATGCTCAAGGCCAGGTGTTCTATCACCTTCAATAAATGGTCATCTACAACCTAAAATATTCAATGTGGACAGTCCCTTCACTTACCGATCAAACTCCAAACCATTGGGGAAGACGCGTATCATCCTTTTCTTAGAACAAATGGACTCACTGCCAGTTTAATCATCGGTATTGTATATACGTCTGTAAAATGTTCGGCGCGGACGATTGTTATAATTTCTGGCGTAAAATGTGCAATTCAAAACGTTTAGCGGTATGCCAAAAAAAAAGAATGCATTATGCAAATGAGGGTACCACTTCTATATCACGTCGTTTCTGGGGCCCCATTTTCGACACCCAGGCTGATAGCGGGAGGGCTCCGATGGAAGGGTCACTGGAAACTACTAGAAAAAAAACAAAAACAAAACAAGACAGAACACATATTTGGTCTGTCCCCGGCCAGTGGTGTGCTTGAAGAGACAGGCGCATACCTACCAGCGTGTTCAGCCACCAAGGAGCCTGTCGCTGCCGCCCTCTACGCCCCCTCTCTTTGTTTATGGTGTGTACACTGTCTCTGAAAATGTTGTGCTCGCTCGCTGTGATCTGACATTCCTCCTGACAGGCAGATAAGGATCCTGTCTGGCGCCACGGCTCCTAAGCTGTTACCTGATGGTAAGCAGAGGGCCTGTGATCAGTGCCCCAGGCAGCAGATGGCGCGGGGAAGGTACACTGAAGGCAGCAGCTAACCTCCCCCAGGGCTCCGGGCCTGTGCTCCCTCGTCAGAACACAATTTGTGGATGGAAGGCCATGAATGTTGACCATGTTGAGTTTGCGAACTTTTATTTCATGCCAAATTACTGCCATAGTGGTATCAAAGCTCAGAGGATTATCTGAAAGTGTGCGTATTGTGCCCCCTCCTGGGGTACACCGACTTTAGTCTTCAGAGGGAAAGGGAATGGGTGTTTTGGTGGTGGGAAAAGGATACAAATAAAAATCAGGGGGTTCAAACCAATGTGGGGCAGATTTGTGTAAGGGATGAACAGCAGACTGATAAATACATACATACATGTTATGCAATATTTTGCAACAGCGCAATATAATAGGGCCTCCATTCTCCTAGGTGACTTCAATAGATGGCTAGGTAACCCCGAAGATAAAAGACGCCACAGAATTAGTAATGACATGATATGATTGGTTATTTAGAACGCGCTTAATACCCAGAGGTTTCTAAGCGCGGACCCGAGTATTGAACCTGTATCGCTCAGTGTCGTCTTTCTTCCAAGGCAAGCACATTGCAGCTGAGCTATCCTCCAGAGACTGCACTTAAAGAACTTAAACTTTGAAATTTCCAATACAGAACCCACCCATGTTGGCGGCCATATGTTAGACTGGGTCTCGGTTAGGAACATCTCTACTTCTCCAGCATGGGGTCTGGCATGGATTCACATGCTCATGAATATTCCCCAGTCAGGATGGGAATCCTCGGTAAAAGAAAAAACAGTTTCACTTTCACTTACAAACTGTATTTCTCCTTTAAACCAATCACTGGCCTCTGGGTCATACTGCACCCATCCAATGACAGTCCTCTCCCTAAGCCCCATTTCTGACAGCCGTCTTCCGATTTTTACCGCACGCTTCAGTGTTGGGAATCCTTGAGTTTGCTCTGCGAGCTACTTATACGTTTTTTCGTGTTTTTGACGGAAAAAGGTTTTATTTTTGTTCCAAAAGAGCCTGTGTGCTTTTTTCTCTCCATCTGCAGACAGCAGGGATCCATTGTCGGTGAACTTCAGCACCCCGCAAGGATGAAGATAGTTTCCAGAAGGCCATCAGGCCTACTTCGCGCCTCCAGAAGAAGGAAGGAAGATCCCTCTTCAAGTCCTGGAAGTGGAATCCAGACTATACATCAACCTTTTTAGAGCTCAGGGCAATCAGAATGCCACTGATGGCCTTTCTGCCCTCTGTGTGGGGGGAGGAATGTACTGATAATGACAGACAACACAGTGGTCATGAATTACCACAAGAAGACAGGAGGTGTAGGGTCACTACCACTGTCCAGAGAGGCAACGCAGCTCTGGGTTTGGGCTCTTCAAAAAGGAATCTCTCTATCGGCTGTTCAGCTAGCCGGAGAGGCTAACATAGCTGTGGGTGATTTAAGCAGGGAGAGCACAGTCTCTCACAAGCGGGAGTTGGTTAAGAAATTCCTTCTAGAGATCTTTGCCCTTTGGGGAACCCCTTAAGTGAATCTGTTCATGTTCAGTGTCAACGGGAAATGCGACCTGTTCTGCTTCAGGGAATTTCCTCAGAGAGAAGCTCTGGGGGACTCATTCGTAGTGGAATGGGTGTTTCCTCTCCTGTACGCATTCCCTCTAGTCCCGCCATTCCTCATGTCATCACGAGGTTGAGGAAGTTTGGGAAACCCATGATCCTGATTGCTCCATTTTGGGCCGGGAGGACGCGGTACCCAGACCTTCTGGATATGTCCATCTGCCCTCCAATTCATCTTCCCCAAAGAGAGGACTTGCTCTCGCAGAAGGGAGGCCACCTCCCTGACCCAGAAATCAGAACCCTGAACCATCACTCTTGGTTTCTGAAAGGTTAAGATACAAAGATTGGGACTTTCCGGAAGACATAATGGAGAGGTTACATTCGGGCAGAAGTTCAGCAACGAAATCTCTGTACCGCTGATGTTGGTACACATTTTTCAGCTGGTGCATAACTAAGAACATAGACCCTTTTTTATTGTGACACTCCACTGGTGTTGTCCTTCTTCCTAGATCTGAGCCGTTATGGGTTGCAGGTTTCCACTACAAAGGGATACCTAGCAGCGCTTTCCATTTCTAAGCACTCGCCTGCACAGTGTTCCTTTTTCAAAATCCGTATTGAGGTACTGTTCCTGATAAGTCTTTTATCTCGTCCCACTTATAGTACCAGTCTGGGATTTGAACTTGGTGTTGAAGTTCCTGATGGGAGCTCTATTTGAATGTTTGCATTCATGCCAATTGAGAATGCAGACTTTTAAGACCATCTTTCAAATGGCAATTACATCAGCTTACAGAGTGAGTGAGCTTCAAGCTCTTTCTTCCAAACCAGGATAAGGTGGCATTGAGGGTTTGTCCCTCTTTCTTGCCAAAAGTAGTATTGGAATTCCATTTGGCACAAAACATTGTGTTATCTGCTTTTTATCCTCCACCTCATCCTTCTAAAGAGGAGGAGAGAGTGCACCATGTAAACCCTAAGAGGGAATTAAGCTTCTATATCAGCAGGATGTATAAAATCAGACAAGATGACCAGCTCTTTGTGGGCTTTTCGGGTCACAAATTGAGACAGGTTGTAAGCAAGCAAACCATTTCCCGATGGATTATTGTATGCATTTCTAAATGCTATGGTTTGCTGGGCAAAGAACTGCCCCATGGTTTGAGAGCACATCGCACCCGAGGAGTGGCTTCTTCTTCAGCTCTTCAGAGAGGGGTGCCTGTACAAGACATATGCAATGCAGCAACTTAGTCTTCTTTGCACACATTTAGCCTGGATTCTGTGTCGGGCCGGAAGGCTACATTTGGCAAGGCTGTGCTTCATAGCATAAACCACCAATAAATTGTCGTATCCCACCACCTTTAACATACTGCTTTGGGAGTCTATCAAATATGAGGAATCTGTGGGAGGACACAATCCAGAATAAATGACTAACCCCTGGTAATGCTCTTTCTACTGGATGTCCCTCCATGACTTCCTCATCGCATTCCCAGCCCCCCCAGACCCCCTAATTATCAAGTAGTTCCATTGTTACATCTTCCTCTCTTTCAACATCTGGTTAATAACCTTCGAGACGACTGAGCATAGTGGGGAAAAAACATGAACGGAGGCAACATGCACAAGCTACTTATACCAGTGTCAACGTCACAGTCGTGAGCAGGATTGTGTGAGGGGTTGAAAATATGAGGCAGAAAACCTGGTAAATGTTTTTCACAGGTGGCCATTTTATTAACTCATAGGGGTTTCACAAAGCCTCACTATCCCTAATCTGAAGAGGATTTCCCTGCCTATAAAAATAAACTAAAGGAAAACACTCTACTAGAAAGGAATCTGTCCCTCGCACTTATACATATATCAAACTCATAAAGGTAAAATATGGCAAGTCACATGTAACAGAAATAACAGTTATGTTCACCATAAACCTAATAACTGTATATCCTTGTAACCGGGTCGGATGCCCTGCCCCAAGAATGTTAGGTTTTGTAGCAAAGTTCTGATCATAAAGTTCTTCTTCTGGATTCAGAAGGCAATCCCGGCCCTGTTATATGGGCTAGAAACACTACCAAGTATCACAGTCTTTGAATTCGACAAATGGGAAGCCAAATTTTGGAAACAAATTTTGCATCTACCAGGTTGTGTTCCAAATGCCTGGATTAGGTACGAGCTAGGCCTGGTTTCCCTTCGGGCCACTTACAACTGGAGATTATGTGCATTATTTAGGAAATGCCTTCTCTCAACCTTAGTAGAATCCACCTTGCAATCTCTCACTACTTATATGTTTTCAACCAGGGATAAATTTGTCACAGATTGGATGAGTAAAATCAACTACATTTTATGTAATGCCGATTGTACACTTGAACTTTTAGTCACCTCTCCGACCAAAGTCAAAATAAAGTTGTACCAGGCAGACTGGATAAATACACTTGACAAATGCTTACAATACAAGGGAGGTGACTATGATAGATTTCCACCCCAAAAACTAAAAACCTTGCCTCCGTATCTCCTAAGATCCCCGACTCCGACATATAGACACGCAATTATGCGTCTACGCTTTAATCTATGGCTGACTCGAGAGGTCTTAATGAAACAGTGACTAATATCTGTAGGCGATAATAATTGTCGGTTTTGTGCTATAAAAGGTGTCCCTGAGACTCTACAGCACCTCATAACTCAGTGTCCTTGCCTGATCTCTCAGAGACAGACACATTTTGGGAAACATTACCAATATTTTTCAAATCTTAACGAAGATACATGTTGGACTATTATCCTCAGCTGCAATAAGCCAACGATACAATATGCTACAGTACATTTTCTATTGAGTCTCAATTTATCACCAGAGTCAACTGCATAGCGCCTTTCTCAAGACGGATATACATTATGTCTTGACTGACCTACTGTAAATAAGTGTATCATTATTGTCTGTAAATGCATGTGAAAAAATAATTACCAACAAGCCATGAACTATGAATGTACCAGGAATGAATTACGAGTATATATATGTAAAGATCATGAATTGCAAATATGTTGATATTAGTTTCTTGTCTTTCTTTTTTTCTCTTTTTTATGACTGGTTTATTCTTTTCTCTTGTCTTCCTTTAACTGATCTTTCAAATGTATGAACAGAATTATGCAGTTGATTGACTGTTATGTTATTGATATCTTATTGTGAAATTATTTATGACGTATACATTTTTATTATTGTAAGGTTGATTAAATTCAACTAATTCAATAAAAAAAAAAATTTCAAAAAAAATGTTCTTCTTGCTCCAAAAGTCTTGCACTCGGACTTTAAGCAAAAGTTCAACCTGATGAAAAGTCTTTTTCTCTCCACTTATAGAAAAGAGTTCAACACAACTTCTTCTTCTTAATAAAACAAACATACTTTCACAATTCTTCTTTATCAACAACAATGATTTGTCAGGATGATTCCACCACAATTTATGAAACACTTTAGTGGTCTTGCCACTTATTCTTCTCCACAACCTTCAACCACAATGCAGCACTTCAATGAGTTCTTCCTAGTCCACTAACCGGCCAGGACTACCACTAAAAGGTCCCTATCCTGGCATACTAGCCTGCTAGGACAAATGCTTCTAACACTACTACAAGTATTCTTTGGTGAGTTTTACTTCAAACCTTTTAGAAAAGTCTTTCACTTTCAACAACATCGTAATTCACAACTTCTTTTGATAAGACAAGTTACACATTGGTGCTGTTTGTTCCACTGTTGTGTTTGCCACCTGCAATACATGTTATGCTCCTCTTCCCCTTGATACTTTTTATCAGGAGGGCTTCTCTCCTGCCACACTTGTTTTCCCACTTTCACATCAAATAACTGCTGACAATGTTTCTTTATTACACTTGCCACTCTTTGGCTTTGGCAATGCTTGTTAATGTCTTGTTCAACTGTTGCCTCTTCCTCACTCTGGCAATAATGGTTACAATATTTCTGCAGCAATGTTCTTTTGTAATTTAGCCAATGTGGATTGTGTGCTCTTTGAAGTCTTGCCTCCTCTTCACTTTGGTAATGGTGGTTATAGTTAGCTTGCTTCAGTATTGCTCCCTCTTTGTCTGGGCAATAATATTGTCTTTCATAGCAATGATTATAATTGTTCATTTTCTTGTCTTTTTTTCTAAAGTTCTTATTATACCAATGTGATTTCTTCAGATTAGTTTCATATTCAAAGTTATTAGTGGCCAGCGGTCGAATACAGAGTGTACCGGGATTACCCAACAATGGTAAACTCACCGTTGTCTGCACACACGTCTGCTCGATCTGCTGCCACTGTTCGCTCTGTCTCTCCTGCTGCCTCCTGCATGGTAGACTGCTTCAGATTTCCCGTGGCCCACGACCATCGGGAAAGGAGCTTCTCTAGCTCCCAGTGCCCCCCAGTGCTCACCGGGTACCGGGACACAGCATGCCACAATGATAGCCTCTCCCTCCAGGTGGAATGCCAGTTAGAACACTGGTCTCTGCTGCACAACCTCTGCATTTAAGGCCATAAACCTTGGAGAACCTCTCAGCATCGACATCTGCTTCAAAGATAACAGTGGCTCTGGCAGCTCCATTTAATTTCTTCTTCCACTGCATCTGCAGCTGGTAACCTCTACAACTACTCCACCTCCTTTTTCTAATGGCCTGCTCCTGAGGGGGCCTTATATATTCAAACGCCACGCTCTGGTGTGGGTCATTAGAACCACTAGAGTGCACCTTGCACTTTAGTGCCTCTGAGTCCCTCTTTCATGTCCCAGTACTTAGGGTATTGTGGCACTTGAACAAACTTCAACTTTATTGGATTTATTCTGGGTATTGAATAGATCTCCAAAGAAGGGTTTTAGAACGGTTGGTCCAGATTTAAGGGAGAATGATATTCATCAGATGTCAGGGTATTAAGGTTCTGACTTCCACATATATCATTCCCCCTGTCGATCACAAGAGTTTTCACTACCATCAATGTGGCTATGTTTGAAAGGGGATGTCTCACTCTGACAATAAGCCATTAAATATTCTGGCATCATAGAGATCTCCCTCTCTGAAGAGGATACATACTGCTTCTGTCCCAACTGAGTCCTCTGTTCCTTTGGGGGTTTCTCCTCCTAGGTGATTCACCCTGCAAATACCACCCCCAGGGTTAGGATGACTTCCCCTGGCCAACTGGGAAGATATTTTAGGCAGGGATTCGGTGAGGATTCTGCAGGATTCATTACAGTTGGTACAAAAATCTATAGCGCATAACTTGGTTCCTTCAGGTATTCTTCATCGCTCTGGCCCTCTTCCTTGTCCCAGTACTTTTAGTCAGAGTCAAAGGAGGGTATTTAGGAACTTTCCTATTTATCATACAAGGATGATCTTTTCCAACATGACAATAGGATATGGGGAATTGGGTTTTGGGTGTCAACCTCAGATCAGTAAGGGGGAAACCATGTTCTCTCTGATATATCGTCCCCAATTCCAGAGGGGAACCCCCACCCCATGTGATCCTCCTTATATTGCCACCCGAAGGGGGGCTTCTGGGCTGTGGCCGCAGCACCCTAGCCACATGAGAAGGGGTTTCTGCTTGGGAAATAGGGACGGCATCCTGAGATTCATCACACAGGGTAATTTACATAGCTAGCTGTGCTACACAAGTAGTAATTTAGTAAGCAAATCTACAGAATTGTTCTCCTCTTTGATGTCATCACTGTTTTGGACTAGAACACACTGATGATAAAAAGATTATATCATTGCATTTAATCTCAACATCCACTTCATGACCACACTAAGCTTATGTGATCATTCCCTTTGAATCAAAACATCCTGCCTCTCAGATGTTGACAGCATTGTTATATATCAGAATGTCTTTTCACTTGGCTGATGGCATCATTACTGCTGATCATAACAGGCTGATGCCAAGATCATTACTATGCCTTCTTTCGTTACATTCCTTCCCTTAGTTGATGTCAGTATTTCTATCAATCACAACTCACAACATCCTTTCCCCCATTCAAACATATCATTTCTTTCAATCCCACCACATTTTCCCTTGGAATGATGTCTTTACTGCTTTCGACCAGCAATGTAACATGCCATGGTAGGAGGACAATTAATTGGTTTCAATCAATCTATCCTATCCCCTCTGCTGGTATATGTCTTTGTTTTCAGCCAGCATCTTCTTTCGCACAGCTGATGACAGTGTTGCTTTTCATCAGAACACTGTGATGTAATCATTGCTTTGATTTAGGATTCATGTCCCTTAGTGTCTACCAATAATTGCTTTCAGAAAGAACCTCATTCTGCAAAGCTCTCGACATCAACCCTTTGGGTCGGAGCATCCTGACCCTAAGACGTTGACTGCATTGCTCTATATCAGAGTTCTCATCTCCTCAGCTGATGACATCACTGATTGAGATCAGAACACTGATGTTATCATTGCTGCCGATCAAGATCTCCTGTCCTCTCAGCTGTAATCCTCACTGTTTCAAATGAGAGCAAACTGCCCTTCAGCCAATGACATTGTGGTCTAACACTCAGCTGGAAGATTGCTATGTAACGAGCTGCTCAGATGTTGCTTTGCTGTAGAACTGGAGTATGAAGTCAATAGTTTTCTGTAACTATCAATACTTATATCAGAAAATGCCATTTCCTTGGCCGCTGAAAGGAAAGGAAGCAGAGGTGCTCCTCTCTTGAAGAAAAGTATGAGAACGTGAACAGATAAAATGTTTCACTCTCCTGCAATAAGGCACTTCACGGGTGGATTACTTTAGATGGAAAAAATCCCATTTTCTTCAAGTAAGAAACATGAGGCTAAGCCCCTTAGGGTCGGATTATCTCCAGTAACCCAATCACCGGAGTCCTGATTGAATAACGCTGGCATCCCACCTACTCACAGCAAAACTGACGTCGTTATTCTTCCTTACTCCAGCCAGCCCTGGTGATCAATCAGATGGCTAATTTCTTTTCCATTTGAGGAATTGAATTTGGATCCCTGAGGTGCTTAAACAAAAACGTACGCTCAATTGAAAGGAGGAGATTCCCCAGCAGTGCATTTCATAGTGACAATGGTTGATAAGAGTATCTGAATTTACTGAGTGTATTCACCTCCGAATGCATCTATACATCTAAATGGGCAATGTAGTACTTCTACCACCGGAAACCCTGTTTCTGGATTCTCACGATTTCGACACGTAAGGGAACTGAAGCACACCAAGATATAGTATCCTTTTCCAAAACCACTCAATTTGATGAAGTGTGGAAGTCAGGATTTGAAGTACTTGGCCACCTGACTCAAAGTTGACTGGCTGTTTGACCACAGCACCTCCCTTTACAGCACCCATCAACACCTAGCAAATAGATCATAGCTATATGCGCAAGCATGTGGTTGGCAGCTGCTGTTGTAGATCAGTATTTGCGGGGTAGGCTCTGACTTTGCAGGAAACATAAGCTGATAGCCAGACAATGCAATGTATATTCTCTAATACTCAGCATAGTTCTTACCATGTCAATGAAAAAGTGAAATGAATTCCATTTCTGCAAGAGCAGCGATTAATCATGTGATTAGGGGATTGTTGCCCTCTCAGGTAGACTCCTACATGTTAGGGAGTTAAGAGGGAAGTTTTCTAACAATGCTGTTTTCCCCACCTGAAATCTACTGTTTTGTGACAGTTTCTAATAGTTTTATAAGCAGTATTTGCATTCTTTTTTATTCTGTATGTTTTTTTCTGGTGGGCACTAGTTAGGCAACTCAACATTCAAAATCGTTCCTAGGTGACATACACAGGGCAAATGTATTTGAGGGAGAGAGAGAGTGGGGCTACAAAACAAAGATGGATAAGAGTTCCTGAAATAGAAGTGGTCATTGCACCATGCTCTCAACATTACCCCAGAAATCGCAAATGTGAATAACCAGTGGTTGTTTCCTAAAATAAATCAGACATCTTTGAACAAGTGGAAATGGGCAAAAAAGGGAAATTCCTTCTGAGGTTTTTCTTGTCATCATTTTGGCAGAATTCTTTGCAAGGAAGCTTCTACCTGACATTTCGAACGGAGTGATTGTTCTGGTCACAAGTTTCTATCATTGGGTAAGAGGATCTACTAGGTGCAGGCAGACTCATCAGTCATTGAGGTAGGATTCACATGCCAACTGCCACACTCCATCTAGACCGGGATAAGATTGAATGCGACTATTGATAACGGAACAAGCTCTCCTGTTGGCCATTGAATTTCTCCTCCATCCCAATTGGTAATTTAGTTCACAAAAACGTAATACCCCTTTCAACATCTCCTCGGCACTCCTGATCTCCAAGTTAAGAGTGATGTAGTGGATTGCTGAAAATCATGGCTGTAGATGAGAAACCAAAATAGGACCTGTTCTAAGTGAAATCCATTGCCTTTAATAGCGCCTTGCATCCACCACTTCTTACTCCTCAAAAGCCACCCATCAATTACACAGAAGACAGCCACCTCATTCACATTGCATGTTCCCTTTGAAATGGCTCTTAAACATTAGGCTCAGGACACCACTGGTCGATCACCTTAAGTTTTGAAATCTCCCTTTGACAAGATTCACTGCTGAATATCAACAAATCCTTCATGGGAGGGTCCATAATGTAGCAGTTCTTCTTAAATTAGGAGGGAAGCGGAATCTAGCACTGCCAGGGCCTTGGCTGCTCAAGTAAAGAGGAGAGGACGTCATGATATTGCTATACAAAGAGAGTCATGATTGTTTCGACAGCCCAATGCCAACCGATATTTACTCTCTAGATCAGGGTTATATGTCCAACTGTCGCCCATTAGATGCCGCCCACATTGTACCCCACCTCTCTAATGCAGCTCCACCTACCCTCCTCCTTATTTTCCTATGGTGGTGTTTTCATATAGAGTGGTGCTCTGTGCATGGTTCTCTTTTGCCTTCATAGGGATCATCTACCACAAATCAATGCACCAAAACGATAAGCAGTGATATGTGTTCCTACATTTCCTAAACCATGGTAATAGAGCTGCCTACCAAAACCCTAGGAGCCACCAGGGAAATAAAACTTTGGCAGATAATCAGGGTACCAAATGCATTTAATGCAACCAGTGTTTCTCCATTATAGAGACCACCTGTGTCCTACAAGGATGGGCAGCAGCCTGTGCTCCAACAGTGCGGAAAGTAACACATATACCAGTACCACCTGTACAACAGGAGCTTGCCAGGGCACATAAAACCAATAACTGAAACCAATGTACAAAAACCATTGGAGACGGCCAGTGTACCAAAGCCAGAGGTGGAAAACAATGTACAGAACTATGAGAACGAGCTAAAAAAGTGCCTCAAGGCATCGTGGGTAAGCAGGATGACAAAACTGAACGTGTAAGCACTACGGACAAATCATGAGATAACGGGTGCCTTAACTTCCTACAAGGCAACCAAGATACCATCATCTCCAGCAGTAAGCTCTTATGCCAACATTATTGGTGGTTTTGAGGTAGGTTCTGTTCGCTCTTGTAATGTCTTGACTGCAGCAAAATAATATGGCACATTCCATTGCAGCACGGAAGATGTGTTACCCTGAGACAAACAGTTTTTATGTACACTTATTTTACAATTGTCAGTCACCTGACCGACGTATTACACAGCCTGTTACTTCTGGACCGTACTCATCCAGTTAACCGAAAATCTCTATTTTTCGCTTTTTGGGATTCTCTGTATGGTGCCCCATTCGGATCTGATTTTTGCATTAAAATTGCTCATGGTATGAATTTTTTATGGGTATTATAATGAAGCAAAAAAAAAATGGAGATCGTTTTTTATGTCTTCCTGGAGCCCTGGAATCCAAGTGCACAAGAAAAGACCAGGCCTGAGCCTATGGCTGTCTGCTTCCATATCCTTTCAGGTCGTAAATATCCAGCCACTCATTGCAGAAAGCCAAAGCATAAATCCCTCGGAAGGCTTCCAGGGTCTGTTGTAAAATGGCCCTTTTAGCTTATGTTTCTGGCTTTCACCTCACCTCGGAGGCCTTTGGGTCCAGGGCTCCCTCTACGGTGACGGCGTTTCTCGGCAGCACAGTGCCCCACCGGTGCTGGTACGGGAAGCCGCAATGGCTCACCCGGTAAATGGAAGGTGGTCTGGTTTAGTGCAATTGGCATAGCATCTGCTGTAAATTCAAGTACACGTTCGTCCATTATCCCATATGACATATTTTCGGAGATTACAAATATTGCTCTGGTGTTGGGCAATTTTGCACTGGTGTCTGGCAAAATGGCATTGACAGTTACAGAGAACGGCTGTTGCAAAATGATGTTTTTAAACTGGGGGGTTGATGTACGTGGGATTTTGAACTGGTGGTCGGCCTAAATGTCTTTGCAAAACTTAGTTGTCAATTGAAATTCCCCACCACCTGTGCACAATTCGTCGGCACTACTACAATAGGAAGTATACAAATCTGCCCTTTAGGGCCACTTCAAATGCCTACATGTACGCCTTTCCTTGAAGCAGGCTACCTGTCTTGTGGCCGCCGCTCCACCCAGCACAGCTGGCCCACATCACATTGTGTCATAACCCCGTAATCACTTGCTCGATCACCCGATCCAAAGGCTTACATTAACATGGCCGCTGCACGGCAGTGTGTACCCTGTTTATCCCTGGTTGCCTAGCAACACATCAAAGCCCTCATAGGCTCGTAGGGCTGCTAGAAGGCGGAAGCCGGCCCCCACATCTTAGCCCCCCTGCACAAGGCCACCCCTGTCTGTGCCTCTCCGGACCACCGGAGCTGAGGTGCCAGTCACGTTGCCTCTGCCTGCTTTGCCCTAACCAACGCCATTGCTAACGTTACCTTCGGAAAGCCTTTGTCAGCCTCATTCCAGTGACGCTTCTTATCTATTATCATATACAACTCTGTCTACACTCTTATCCACTGAACTGAATTGGACTAATTGAATATTAAACTTATTGCGCACGACATATCTGCATCCAAACTATTCACGGAATACACTGAACAATGGCCCACCTCCTACTATCATATCCTGTGTCTTGCTGTGATTGGTAGACTCAATATCCGATCTGTGTTTATTATCCACACTGCACCTATTATCTATGCTGCCTCTGAATGGTGAATCACTCATCTGGCAACTCTTTCAGCTCTACAGAGAAACCTTGCAGCTACTATCCCTACTCTTGCCTACCCCTATCGGGCATTGTTCCGCCGCCCGCCTTGTGTTCATGCTCCTCCACTAGCCATTGTCTATATGTTGCCTACCTGTTTGATGTATACTATTCACTTTAACAAAAATGTAACTGATCTCCTAGGCCATCCGTGACTCCCACACCATCATTTTTCTACCCTGGCCGCAACCTTGGTCAAGGATTAGATCATGCTATAATGTTTTACATTACCTGCAACTCTGCATCCTGCATAAACGTACTAGACTCTCCCATCTTAATAATACTGCTGCGCCATCTGCAGTATACTAGCTGTTGTCCTATACCCGATTGTTGTATTGCAAACAGATAACCATACTTTGTAACACATTTGTCAAATTTTCCTTATGACCGTATAAAGTATATTAGCTATTGCCCCTCACCTGATTGCTGTATTGTAGACTGTTAACCTTGTTTTGAAACATGCTAGACAATACTCCTTGTTAGGTGACCGCACAACTACCTATTTGAGATTGATCTCCATGCAGCTACCCTCACTACTTGCCTAAGAAATATTGGTCCAGTGTATACCATGACAGGGATCGCTCTCTCCTAGAGTGCCTCATCACAACCTTACATCTGTGCTTGCTGTAGCACATCTATTAACCCCCCTAGCTGTTTGTTGCATTTTAGACTTAAAACTATGCCTTCTGTAACCTGCTAGTCAATGCTCCTCGATAGGACTGCCTTATCACTACTGCATGACTGCCTTGTTTTTGACACACATTTATGTAACTACCTCTGTATCACCCTGCCAATATCTGTCTAGCACCTAAATCTAAACTAGCTCATAACCTGCTAGTCATTTCTATGCACAACTCTATGACTACATTTAACTGACTGGCTTTAACAACTACCATTTCGGCCACGTTGACCATAATACACCTGCTCGCTACAGCCACCACTGATAGTAATGTGAAACTTGTAACCCTGACATCTTCCTACAATCATGCCACAATACCCAGTAAGAGAAGTACCTGCATCGCAATGTCTACTTTTCTACCCCACCACGACTCCATAGCACCTACCAATGTCTAGTCTTCCTGGCCATCACAGCCTCCTAAATGCTACACCACCACCACAACATCAGTAAACAACACCAACTCTCTCACACCAATCCAATCGATCCAACACTATGCCTCCCAACCAGTCCCTAACCAACATTTTGCCACAATAATCTGGAACTATAGACTGTTCAAGACTTAAACAGACTTACGTACCAGCCTCCAACCGTAATCCTTAATCAACACCAAGACCACGACCACTAGGAAGAAGAGCTTGAAGTCTTACAGTAAAACTGATGATAATGACACTATCAACTCAACCAACACCCCAGTGCCTCCTAGCAAACCTAGCAACACTAGTGTGCCCATCAAAGAAGCACTTATCAATGCTCGATCATTGATAGCACATGCCCTAGACGTTGCTGACCTTATTACTTCCAACCAGCTAGACTTCCTAGCCATAACAGAGACCTGCCTACATACTGCAGCAGATCCAACATTAGCTCTAGCCATTCCAGATAGACTTGATAGAGAATCCTCTGAAGGTGGTGGAGTAGCTGTTATTTCTGGTCTTAAAACCTTGCCTCACCTCTCATTCCCTTCAGTTGAACAACTTTCTGTGAAGCTCCCACTCTCAGCCTCACGCACTCTAATCATTAATCTCGTGTACAGACCACCGAGACCAATTTCATCCTTCAAGGATGATAGTCTACAACTCCTCTCTACCAATACTAACCAGGCTCACAAATCCTGCTGCTCAGTGATTTTAACCTGGGCTTCCTAGACACTAACAATGACTCAGCTACCACTATAGCCAACTCAATTACAGAATTGTGATTCACCCATCTTATCACTAAACCCACGCTTAATAAAGGAAGAATCCTCGACTGGATTGCTGACCTTAATTGCGAAATAAACATTCTCTCTAAAGTACCTTGCACATGACTGACCACCACTTTGTCTCGTTCTCCTTACAGTCTAGTACTCCACCAAACCCTCACGCTGCCTTGGCACCACCAGCTTTAACTAGAAATAACAATAATATTACAACTGAAAACCTACTGCCTCTCCTACAACCGATCCTTCAATACCCTTCTACTAATACCGACCCCTCTACATGTGTAGAGTTCTACAACCTAACACTCTGCCAAGCCATTGACACAATAGCTTCCTTGAAACTGCGCAAAGCTATACCTCAAGCTCACCTCAACTCTTGGTTCACACCTAGCCTCAAAACAATCCGTAACAACAAAAGAAGTGCCGAAACTGCTTGGAAAAACCACTGTCAGCCTCCAATAAAGACATATTCTTAAAATCCGCCAGCTGCTATAAGTCGGCCATCCTCCAAACAAAAGGCAAAACGTACAATAACAGAATCACTAATGCTGAATCGGGCTGCAGAGAGCTATTCACTATCTTTAGAGAGCTCAAATTGCCGTCGCCCTGACCGAAACCTGCTCCAAATATAAGACTTGGTGTATTAAGATACAAGCAGCTCTACTAGATAAAATATCAATGCTCCAAACTAAAATTGAAAAGAAAAAATCCAGCATCGCCCCCGATCCAGTCTTACATAAATCCCAGTCTCCTATTGTGAAACCATGTAGCCTATTCAGATTCAATCCTCTTTCCATCATGGAAGTTGAAAACATAATATCTAGCCTCAAACCATCCAGATGTCATGGCGACATATGCCCCGCTAACATCATCAAAGAGGCAGCGAGAGAGTTTGCAGCATCTATCACCACATTCATAAATACTTCATCTGAAACTAGCTCGGTCCCAACTAATCTGAAGGACGCCATGGTCCTTCCTCTGTTAAAAAAAACCTAACCTTGAACCAGGCATTCCCACCAATTACAATCCCATCACCACAGTGCCATTTTTGCTGAAGATTCTTGACATGGCTGCCTATCTTCAAATACAGGCACACATAGAAACTAAAAATCTTTTGGTCCAGCGACAAACCGGGTTCAGACCTAGACACGGCACTGAAACTGCCTTAATAGACTTGAAAACTCAAATAGATGACCAAAAAGACAAATGCAACATAACCGTCCTGCTGCTGCTAGATTTATCACTCGCATTTGACCTTGTCAATCATGAAGTCTTGTGTACTCACCACACTTATTCAGCTAATTCTTCTGATGAAGCTACATCCTGGATACAATCCTTCCTCAACAATAGAGCGATGAGAGTCTTCTCATCCACCGTGTTGGCTGACCCAGCACCGGTGACGTGCAGAGTACCACAACGGTCCTGCGTCTCACTGACGCTGTACGATATTTTTACCAAGCCTCTGTTTGATGATCTTGACCTCCTGGGTGTCACCTACATTAACTATGCAGATGACACCCAGGACCTCATACCCATCTCTGGGAACTATGACCTTGATACAACACTACTGAACAAAATCTACCACATCATTCAGGCATGTATGACCACACATGGCCTCTGCCTCAATGATGGGAAGACTGAATTACTTCTCACTGGCTCCCAAGCCAAATTAAACAAACTGGACACTAGATATAAGTCCTTCAACATAGACGGCATCAACATCCTGGTCTCCAAGGTAATCAAGACACTGGGATTCTATCTCGACTCATCCTTAACCTTGACCAAACAAGTGAATGCCACAGCCTCTGCCACAGCAAATACTTGCAAGCTAATAAACGCCTACAGACCTCTCCTTTCAGCAGCATGTTGCTCCAAATTAGCTAGGGCACCCATTTTATCCAAACGATTATTGCAACACGCTCTACTTAGGTACCAGCTAAAGAAATCTAAATAAACTTAAAGTTCTGCAAAATAATGCACTTCGATCTGCCCTCCACATACCAAGATCCCACCACATATCTGAAACTAGACGTAATCTCTGCTGGCTTTCAGTGTAGAATAGAAT
The DNA here is from genome assembly GCF_040938575.1 of Ambystoma mexicanum. Classification (NCBI taxonomy): domain Eukaryota; kingdom Metazoa; phylum Chordata; class Amphibia; order Caudata; family Ambystomatidae; genus Ambystoma; species Ambystoma mexicanum. The sequence goes on along the minus strand of NC_090929.1, from coordinate 844,805,420 downwards.
TTCATTCAAAACTCTGGCTCTCTCTCACATATGCCTGTCCAACTCAGCACCTAAATACCTAATATATAAATTCTCCTCAAATCAATCGGACCGTCCTACCAGATCTGCCCAACCACACTGTCTCAGAGTCCCTAGATTTAATTCACAGAAATCAGGAGGCAATAGCTTCCCTGTCCTAGCTTCAAAACTGTGTAACTCCCTACCATTAGCTCTAAGAGCAGAACCGTCATTTTCCCCGATTAAGGTTAAATGCAAAACATTGGATGTCCAAACAGTGGACTCGATAATTGCCCGCTTCCTCACGTTTTTTCTTACCTGTTAATCTCTTACCTATTTGACTGTACTTACAATATATATATATACTCCAATAATCCCCATGCCTGTATATAACCCCATATTACCTTCTCTTTATAATTGCTACTTTAACCTTGTACTAATGTAACCTAAGTAATGTGCCCAGATACCTGAGGGTTATGTGCTCTATATAAATAAACAATTCATTTCAATACAAATGTCTTACGTTCTTGAATTTGGACTCAACATCATTGAGCCTGGCTTTTCAGCATCAAACCAGGTGTCTGGGCGCTTTGGCACCAAGCTGGTGTCAAGTTGAGGAGTACATACAGCACGATGGAATACGTTTTGGCAGTAGTGATGGCTTGTGAGCCGAAGATGCTGGGCGTATAAGGAAATGTCAGGGCAGCGCAGCTGGAAGATTCTGCAGCCTCAGGGTTGGAGAAGCAGAGACTGGCATTCGGTGGCAAGCAGGCTCGGCTGGCTTAATGCCGTGTCCGGGTACTGCAGCAGTGATGGCTTGGAACTAATTGAAACTGGCAACCAGGCAAATGGTGCCAAACTAAGAATGCTAGACTCAGTATGTCACAGATGCAGAAATGGCAGAGCTTCAGCATCAGCATCGAGCAAAACTCTGAGATTCTGAGGTGGTCGAATGTTGATGACAAAGATTACTTCAGCGGCTCCCTTACAGCAGCTTGGAATGCATTGAAAGGGCCCAAACCAGCATCCAGGTGGTTCAAAGATACAGGGGGAGCACTTCCTGGGTTCTGTGGTTGCTAATAGGCCCCACCCAGGGTATTATGGGCAAGGTAGTCCTTTCTTCTGCCCTTCTCAGTCAAGAAGGTTTCTAGAGGGTATATGCAGGAGTTCTGTCACCCTGCAGTGGCAGGGACCTGGAGTCCAGTGTCTCAGTTGCAGGAGGCCTTATCCACACAACAGTTGTACCCCAAATGTGCTCTTGGAGGGGAGAATAACTTTCTCCTTTCTCAGAACCTCTGTCTTCACCTCTCTGGCAGGGGATTTTGAAGTGGACTGCACTCCCAATCAGGTCCCATTGACCCCTTCCTCAGTGTTCCAAAGATGAAGCAACTAAGGGACAGGCTGCCCCATCTATATATAGGCAACATTGTATAGTGGATTGCTCCAGAGCAAGCCTATTGTTTGGGTCAAATCCAGGCTGCTGTAGCAAGTATCATTTGTATGCCAATATCATACCTACAGTGCCATGTCTGCAGGAAGCAGAAAGGAAGTTCAGTAAGGTTGGGGAGACCAAGCAAATGCAACATAGCTTGATCTGAATCACTACTGTGTGCTACTCCAACTCTGCCCCTTCCTCCAGCTGCCTATTTCAAAAGGACTCCAGTATTCAATACCCTGGTGTGAGAAGTTATGGTCATGTCAGGACTGTCTTTGAAGCACCCGTTCCGAGCCGAACTCTCTTGGAGAGTTCATGTTTCCTAGAGGAAGCTGTTGACTCTCCCTGGGAATGAAAGCAGGCTGCCTGGGCTGGGCTCCACATGGTTGTTGTGGGTACACAGAGGCTACATAGATAATGCACACCCAACCAATATCATGAATGAGTCACTGCTCACCCAGCTGACAATAATATGAAATCCAAAGCCTTGTGGTTGTATAATTATGTCATTTCAGAAGCCACCATGTAAAAACCAGACATGCCTTATACGTAGATATTAACTGCCACCAAGTTATCTCAGCTACATAATTATTATATTGTAAAATAGTGGTACAGATGGTTAAGAAGCCATCTCTCTGTCCATTAGAACCTGGTGCAGCTGTGTTTAGGAAGGCTTATGTGATCTTTGAGCTTGTCCTTCTGCCACTGAGAGGCAGCTGCTGGGGATGCAAGGGAGATAGTCCCAGCAAGGTGCATGTGTGCATTATGCTTTTTTTTTAGCATCTAGCATTATGAATGTGGGATCTGATTTCCAGATCTCACTTTCAGAAGTACAATTCTTTGCGTAATTTTATTAATACAAATAAAAGAAGCTGAGGTTATCCCGCTCTCACCAGATGTCATATTGTTACACTCTTGACAGTGTTTTTATTTTCCTGAATGTGTGTTTCTGTGCATGTGGGTGTTTGTGTATGCCTGCATGTGTTTCATTCTATATATGCTTCTGCGTACAGTGAGTCTTTATGTAATACGTGCCCGTTTGCCATTATTCATCTATTCATCTCTTATTTGCCTACATGTGTATGTGTCGCCACACCTCTCTGTGCAGGCCGAGTAAGGCTTTGTTGGCACACATTGTTGCTCCATCTGGCACGGAGCGACAGTAAGCAGTTTAATTTAAATGTGCAGTTTTATAGGTGCTGTTCCAAGGTGCATTAAGTGCCCCGACTCACTGATTTGAAGCACAATCTTCGCGGCTTTTAAGTGCCCCATTAAAATAAAAACTGGAAAGCCCTCTGCCGAGCGAATGGGCCCAATATAAAGGCTACTTCTTTTGCCTGAGTTCCCCAAAATATATTCCTTGGACACTCACTTTATTATGTGCAACTAAACGTAAATGCAAACGAAGACATTATGTTTTTGCTCTGCTTATGAGGTCATGCAGGGGTCATCTGGGCACAGTCTATTTCTAGTGCTCCACCTGGTGGCTACCCCACAAGAGGTTGTTATCCCCAAAACACAATTCAAAAGCAGGACAGAGAAAGGGCAACCAACCAAGTCCCACCATCTATGAAAATGTCTGTTTGACTTTTCATGGATTGCTTGGGGTGTCCTCAATTGGGGATGCCACATTTTGAATGCCATATAATGCCACTGCTTCAGTGGCACAGTGGTCATATTGTATGTGTTTCTCTTGATTTTGCTGGCTCTATGTAGAGCATAGCATGTTAGGCTTCACATTGACAATTCAAGCAGGAAAAGATCACATGTGACAAAAAGAAGATTCAGGTGGTGGCCCACGCTCACACACAGTGTCAGTGAGGAACCTGCCCCATTACTTATCTCCAGGACCTGAGCCGCTACCCTGTACCCTGCACAGAAATGATTTTGATTTCGCGTGTCCTCGTTTTCTTACCTGGGCCCTATAGTGTGCTTCAGTCCCCTTTTCTTTCTAAACGACCAAGCCTATTGCCCCTCCCCACTCATGCCGTACCACATTTTTTAAATAAACAATCCTTCCATGTTCATGTTTCATTGCGTCTTTGGATAACAGGCCCCTGAAGATGCCCACATCTAGTCGTTGTTCGCTACTGTGACATCTTTCATCATATAACAGATTCCTCTTTCTCTCCTTCGATGACTGTTGGTAGCAGAGTCAGAATGGGACATAACGTAATGCTTATAAAAGAGTGCGCCCCATTCGCCTCGGGGACAAAACTCCTCCCCCTGCAACTCTCGTAAATATAAGCAAACAACCGATCCTTTTCCAAGGTGGAACAGCTCATTTCAGAGCACATTTTATAGAAGGAATTTTTAAAAAACGTAAAGAATGTCTAGGTTCAACGCAACATATAAATTCTCAGCAACAGTCACCGAACGCACTGTACTAGCTTGCAGCTGTTTGTTTTAGGGACTGTTGCTCGACTTTAAAGAATTCTACTTTGCACGTCAATCCCTGATATTGCTCAAAGTCACTGCATTTTCAACAATGCAGTAAATAAATGTGCATGACTTTAAAAGCCACCGGCCCTGATGCACAGAGCATTTTTCAATAGGGTTTTGCCATTATAAAACGCTTCTGTCAATCAGGCCCACTGTGTTTTAGCTCCTGCAGTACTGGTAAATCCTGTAGTCTCAGAAATATGGAGGACCTAATAACTAACAATGGGAAGTTCAATAGAAAATGACTTTTTTTTTTTTTTTTTACGCTAATTACCTTGTACTGCACTTTCCCCCCACCTCCTCCCTTTGCACTTTCTCCTTTTTCCCCTTACCTCTGCACTTGCGCGATCTGAATGACACCTGGCCTAGTAGGATCGTTTGTCTGTCTTCCCCTTGTTTCCCCCCCTCCCTGCCTCGTCGCGCCTTGAAACACTTGTGTATAGGCGCGTTACAAATACCATATCATATCATATCATATCACAGGATGGGAAAATATCTTCAATTTGAATGTGTAAAGTTTCTTCATTGGCCACTAGCGGTAGAAAGGGCACAGGAGAAAAAGAATGATCAACACTCCAAAAATAACATGGCAGGTGAGCTTTTTCTTTAACTTTGCCCGCAAAATATAAAAGACACACACCTTTATACCGCAATGACCCGCGTTGCAGTAGCCCCTTCACAGCACCATTTTTATAAGTGCTGTTGAGATTATGTTCGCTAACGGATTTTAGGGGTCCAGTTCCTCGCCTGCGAGCTCAATGATCTGGGTTTGAAAACCAGCACTGTATTTATCAGACATTCTCAATGGGAATGCTCCCCCTTTTTTCTTTGCACCAGGTTTGAAACACCCAAAGGGGGGCGGTCTGGAAAAAAAGTAGGTGGATCGCACTGGACTTGTGGCCTATGAACTGGGAAGTCCAGTCGGTAGCTAACATTTGTAAAGATTGCTATTGGGGCAAAGTGTGCTTCCTGCCCCGGTAGCTGCAGAAGTAAGGGAGCAATTGCCCCCCTCTACTGGCACCTATCACTCTTCTTGACATTTCCCGATTTGTGCTACTTAGGGAGGATTGTTGGGAACAACTGTTGCACGTGGTGCATTAAAGCACGTTGCCTTGTAACATTGCTCAAAGCTGACAGCTGCATTGTGAAGTAAGCTGCCAAACTGCCCCACGAAACGGGCCCTTTGAGCCACCCACGGTATCATCCTATTGACCCTGAGGCTAGTGCCAGCATGATTAGAAGCCCGCTTTTTACTTCTCTTCGTTCTGCTTAAGTAAGTACTCTTTACATGCATTACTGAAAAGAATGCTGGACAGTGTGTCCACAAAGCGGAAGTGTTTATAAAAATGTATGAACTCTACATTCAAAAAAGAATTTTTCATACATCTGATGAAATTAAATATAGTTTTGGACAGTGGTTTGCATATTTTTGTAAACACAAGTCTGAATTGGAGGACTTCGGTGAGAATTTCTCTGCAGTTTTGTGAAGCTATGTGGACATCTGTAAAACAATCTGCAAATCGTTTCTTAGACAAAATCTCCCAAATTCTTTGGCGAAATGTTTATTATTTGGTAGGACGCAGACCTGTTTCAATGTCGATGCATGGTATTCTATTTTAGAGCACATATTCTAGAGAGAGATGCAATAAACTCTCCATATGCTGGTAAAGCTAGTTGAGTTGATAAGATAGCTTGAATGAATGAAGTGCTCGCTTCAGATATCCATGAGCAGGTTGCGGTTACACATTCAAAACCTGTTGAGGCCAACTTAGCCCTTCATCCTTCCATGGTTAAAGAATTGAGTACACGCCAGTTGGTTAACAATAACGCCTCTTACTACAGTGCATAGAAGCTAGATGCATTCAATATGAAGTGCTTCTTAAAAACGTGAAATCATTATTAATGCTTTTAAGAATTCATGGGATGCTATGTTTATCTATACATCATGTGCATTCTATGTCATTTACAAGGACACTGCTGTCTCATTCATGCCTGCGCCCATACTCTACAGCACACACACTGACTGCCCTCTCACTGACACACTGCACACATTCACACACTCCCTTACAGAGGCAACCACTCACATGCACGCATACTGACATACACATAGAGAACATTTGTATAGACACACCACCTCACATGAAGCCATGATGGCACTCTTGTTACCATGCATCAATCATGCAAATAGAACCAGAAAGTAGTGAGTGCTTTCTTGCCCCTGACGTGCACAGTGGAGATGGCGTGCCACCATCCTACAATGCATGCCCGCTGAATATGAGGAGAGGCACAGCAGCATCCCCCTAGGCACATTTGGCCCTGTGTTACTCCAGCCTGCACTCACAATGGGCCATGCAAAACTACGGGAGCAAAACACTGCCATCCTTGCATGGCCCATTGGGCTTGCGCTGCTGGTGTAATACACTGTCAAGGGGATACCAAGTTTCCCTACACAGCTGAAATCTCTTCCAGGAGTGTATTCTCAGCAGCTTACATAAGCTGAGGATGCACTTAGTGTTTTCATTGGGCCGGGCTTGCTCCTCCATAGTGGGTGCTGGGCCGGCACTCCAGCTCCTATTATGGACGAGGTGTCCCTGCAGCTAAGATGAAAGGTAGACAAGAGCAAGGTAATAATGGGAGTGGAAGGTGAAAGAAAGCCAAGACCCAAGGATCAAGCAGGTACATGTTGGTGGTTTGGTCATGGTAAGAACGAGTTACAGAAATACAAAGTGGTCGGTAGTAAAACAAAACGGTCAACAAACATTTTCAGAAATGCTTTTATACGCCCATCTGAATAATGTAAATGTGCACCTCTACTGTTACTTTAAAATATATAACAATGCAAATCGGGTGGTTCATTTTGGGTGCGAACATTAAGGAACATAACATTCTTTCCAATGCCACAGATATGTCTTGGGAAAGGAGCAGATTGGGTGCAACCTGGAGAGTGCAGAAATACTAAATTCAAGTTCAAGATGTCCAAAGAACACATAGGGGTGAGAGATAGGTTGAGTACTCCAAAAAGAGATCTCGTGCTCTAGTTTTATAATAGCACAGTGATGACGTTGGTCTCGTTTTATGGGACTCAGCATTCCCACAGTGATAACGTCCTTTAATAGGCCTGCAAGAAAGCATGAACTAAGCGAGAACGGAAAAGACATAGCATGGCCCACTTTTCTATTACACTTTTTAATTCAGGATGTCAATACAGCGGTCTGCAACCTGTGGCCCTCTCCAGGTGTTTTGGACTATGACTCCCATGATCACTTACAATTGACTATGCTGGCTATTAGTGATGGGAGTTGTAGTCCAAAACACCCGCAGAGCCATAGGTTGCAGATCTATGTGATAGAAGTAACTTAAGCATCAATGCATTCGCCATGTCTTAGCTCCAGAGTTTCAGACTTACACAAGGGGCACACGCGAGTGTCTAATGCTGGAGAGCCCCCGCCCCGATATATTGAAAATGAATGACGTGGTGCATTCATTGCTTTTGGAATACTTCTTTCACAGCCTTGTGTTTCAGTGGATATTCCTATCGGGACTCCTTATTCTTGTTAATATATTTTTTTTTTAAATTAGTAAAGCACTCAAATCAATGAGAATCCAAAAATGTGTAGCCCATTTACAAGGGACGTTTATTAATGTGGTTTCAAACTAAAAGGCTTACAGTGTTTTCTTAATGAACGTTACCAATATACCAAACTCATTGTTTTCAATTAGGTGTTTGCTATGGTTCAGAAAAGATGTGTTAAAAAATTAATGTTTTATTTGAATAGTTGATATTTTAGTTGACATCCGTGCATGAGTCATACAGGGAATCAGTCAGACTTTCTTAAAATCATTGGTCTGAAAAAATGGGTAGATAGAAATCGGGAGTGGGTAGAGTAACAGAGGTAGAAATAGAGGGAGGGGGCAGATTGATAGAGTGGGGGCACCTACACAAGAGGAAATAGGATACTCTATTCTATAAAAAGAAAAAAAGGATGAAACAAATCGACCAGCATGTATATATAATAAAAGACATAGCTGCGCTTTTCGTGATCCCCCTCGAATTTTGCATCCACAGTTTATTGGAATCTACTTTTGTCCATGTATTCATCATCCCTCCCCATCCGCTTTGGGGTCATCATAACTGACATTTAGGCACCCTCTATTACACACCACATTATCATCCATCTGACTTTTAAAACACCCATATAACTACCCATGCCTTGAATCATTTGCCTCAATGTAGAGTATATGGCATCTGTCCGTTTAATTTTTGACGTTTCTCTTCACGCTCCTTGTACTTGAAGCAATTACATTTATATGCAGTATTTTTGACTTTGGAGAGTGTCTGATGTTACATTGACACACTGGAGGTATCTCAATGCGTGCTGTGCATTTTTTCTTTTGATTCCTGTGCAACACATGGTGCTCACTGTGGTTCAAAGCAGCAGGGACTTTTTGGGAACTGTTAAGGGGTTGTCTAGCGATAGCTTAATTTAATGTATTTGCTTTTATCCTGAAAGATTCTGTGGAAATGGCAGTCTCCGCGGATGGATGCCTATGTTGTTTCTGATTTGCATTTTAATGCATTGCATACATGTGTTTCTTATATATGTCACTTGTTGCGTTTTAATCTATTGCATGTCACTTGGTGTATTTTAATGTATGGCATTATTTTTCAATTCTACAAATGTATTTCACTGATAGTGACTGCAGTGGCCCAGACACACGGTATTGTTGCATTTCAATTTATTACATGAAACTTTTTGCCACCCCTAGGCACAGCTACCAACTGCCAGTTTTACGGCCAGCGAATCACCTCTTCCTGAGGAACTCTCCCCCCCACCTCTCTGGAGTCCTCCCCAGTCCCTTCATGTGCACCCAACTGTCCCCATCCTGTGACCTCCTCCTCCCCTTTCTGTCACTTGGACAGCTGTATTCATAATGACATCTATTGCAGCACTCCTGGTAACAGTTACCTTGCCTCACAAGGGGGCCTTCCTATGTTTGCTCACCTGCTCCCACCTCCTGTCACCAGCTCCTCTGGACCCTGGTACTGCTGCATGGGAACCATTGTGTCCACCTAAAGATGATTGCCCACCTGTCATGTCCCTGTCCCCTACCTCCTTGGTCCCTCCATCCCCTACCTGGGACAGCTGTGGAGGGGGGAGGAGGGGTGACACTGTGTGAATCTGCACCCCCTTTTCTTGTCACTTGGACCCTGGCAACTATTGTGTCCATCCCTATCTCTGATCCGCCCACCACCCACTCTCCTAGAATGACCACTCTATCCTCTCCTCCCGCCTGAGGCCCCTTGCACCCCTATCTGAGCCGCTCCCACACGGCCAGCCTTTTACGCCACCATTCGACGAATGCAGCTAGTGTCAGTCATTGCTTTTGCTTCCACCTTCATCCCCCCTCCCACACCTACCCGACTCTCCCCCTGACTCTGTCTATGCTAACCTGCACCTCTCTATCTCTAACACCCTTGACATTTTTGCCCATGTCATGAGGATCTTCCTAAAACCTGCCTCCAAGAACAATGGCTGGAACAACTCTGATCTAGCTTCTCTGAAACCTAAGTGCAGAATTGCTGAACGGAAGTGGCAGACCTTGGGTTTACTTGCTGACAAACTTGCCTGCCGCCTGCCCCAAAGGCAAAATTGTTTCTCTATCCGGTCTGAGAAGTGGGCCCACATCTCTCGAGCCACTAACAATACGGCCAAGCTTTTCAAAAACAAGGAAAACGCCAATCCAGCTGCAGTCTCTCCTTCCTTCCAAAGGTTCTCTGCACTGCTTGGGCCTCCCATTTCACATCAGAAACTCAGGACATCCTGTCCTTACTCTCCTCCACTCCATCTCCACTCCTGTGTCTGCTCCCTTGTGCAATCTTCTCCCTTCTGCCCACAGCATCAGACAAGATCTCTAAAGTTGTCCGCTCTATGAAGGTCTCCTCCAAAAACATCTCCTCTGTTGCTCCGGCTCTCGCGGACTTCTGCAACCACTCCTTCACCACTGGATCTTTCCCTTAAGCACTCCCTTTTACACACTCTCTTAAATAATCCATCTGCTGACTCCTCCTGACCAGCCAACAACCACCTTATCTCCACTACCCCCTTCCTTGATAAACTCCTGGAGAAGCTGGTCCTCCCCCAACTGACCCTCCACACTGAACCTGTTGGTTGCCTCCATGACCATCAATCAAAATTAAGAGCACCCAGAGGCACAGAAACTGCTCTCCTGAACACCTGTGAAGTCATGCTCCTAAACCTCGATTCTAACTCTCCTTCTGTTCTCATTCTCCTTGACCTCTACTCTGCCTTTGATATGGTCAACCATTATATCCTCATAAAATGACTCCTTGATACCCTCAGCATCACTGACGAGCTACTGGATTGGTTGACTTCTTCCCTCACTAATCGCCCTCCCAACGTGGCCCTTTCTCCTACAACACCACTCTTTCTACTTGTGGCGTCCACCATGGCTCTATCCTATCACCATGGCTCTTCAATATCTAGCTCACCCCTTTGGCTCACTTGATTGCCTTCTACTCACCCCATTTCCAATGCTATGGTGATGATACACAGCTTTCCTTCCCTCTACCGCCTACTCTTCCTCCTCCCTCATCCCCGATTGTCTGTCCACCATTCAGGCATGATGTACAGCTAATGATCATGGTCTGAATGCCAGTAAGACAGAGATCCTTCTCATTTGGACACATGCATCCTCCCTTTGCCCCACCCTCTGGCCACCCTCTCTGGGCCCTCTACCCCCAGTATCCTTTGAGGCCAAAAACCTCTGGGTCATCTTCAAATCTGCTCTCTACTTCACCCCTCACATCATGAACCTTACCAAGAAGGCTCATTTCCTTCCTGCTCTTCCTCATCAGAGGCATTCTCCCTTTCCTCATCTTCCCCTAGAAGCTAAATGTCTCCAGATATCTGGTCCTCTCTAGGCTGGACTACTGCAACAGCCTCTTTCTCAATATCCCTCTTTCCTCCCTACACCCCACCCCCTACAGTTAATCCAGAATAGGGCTGTAAGACCTATCCTTGGCCTCATACCCAGGGACTGTATCTCTCCAGCCCTAAAATCTATTCACTGGCTCTCAGTGGCTGCAAGGATCAAATTGAAGACCATCTGCATCATCCAAAAGGCTTTTTGGTGCCTGGGACCACTATCGTCAACCTTCCCTCCCTGAATACTTCCCTGCTAGAGCCCTCCGCTCCTCTAACTCTAATTGTTTGACTGTCAAACGTTTTTCCAAGCAGAGAGTTGGGGACAGGTCTCTCTCCTCGGATGGTGCTTCCCTTAGGAACAGCCTCCCTGCCCCTCTCAGACTTGAGCCGGACCTTCTTAAGTTCCGGAAACTGCTCAAAACTCTTCCCCTTCCCTGGTAATCACCCCACTTGCTGCTAAAACCGGTGGCCTGGCCCTCATGAATCTCACAGGATACCAGCCCTTTCTACCCAGTCCATACCAGCGCCCCCCCCCCCCTCACTGCACTGTCCCTGCGGGCCCCTGCTCGTCGACTCTACATCCCACCCCTGGGAGTTGCCGACACTAGCACTGAGCTGAGGCCTCCTCCTTGGCTCCCCTTGGCACTTCCACACCCGGACCCCCACCAGCACTTGTCCATTCCTTGCCCCATCTTCACCCATCCCTACCTCGGGCACTTCTCTTCACTACACTTGCAAGTCCTAATACCACAAGGTCTAGTAGGACCACAACTGTATATTTACTGTTTTTTGCAATATTTTTTCTCTCCCAGTTCGCTTCCCATTTAGCCTTGTGGTGCTTTGAAACACAATTCTGTTGTATACGCGCCTAACAAACGCTCAATAAAAATTATAAATGCAAATAAAAGATCAGCGGGAGGGGTCAGGCTCTGTAGGGGCAGAGCAACAGCCTTATAAGTGGATAGAGGAAAAGAGCTCAGTCTCTTTTTAGCAGGTACACTTCTCCCAGTCTGGCCTTTTTTCCATGTTCCCTCCCTTGTACCCCTTCCTCCCCCAAGCTGCTTGCTTCTGCCTCTGTCCCTACCACCCCCTTTATTGCTCACTTTCTCTTTCTCCCTCTCTTTCCCTTTCCCTCTCTCTTCTTCTATCTGTTTCCCCCTCTTTTTTTCCTCTCTCTCTCTCTCTCTCTCTCTCTCTCTCTCCCCTTTCTTTGGTCCGCTATTCTTCTTTCTCTCCCTCTCTTTGTCTTTCTCGCTTTCTCTCCCCCTCCAAGGCCCTCCCACGTCCAAGGGTACTCCACAAGCCCCCGGAGCCCATGCAAGTGCGCCTGCCTAGCTAGTAAGGCTGCAAGCAATTACCTGCCTTGTGCCTGCAGCCCAGTGCAGACAATCATCCATGTCCAGTGTGCCTAACTTACTCTGCTGGCAATGAGCTGAATGCCTTGTCTAATAAATCAGTTTCCTGATTTCTGCAAAGACTTTTGGTGATATATGATTTGATATGTTATTTGTATCGTGCTCATACGCAAATGTTTCAGAGTGCAATGAGGCAAGGGAGGGGAACAAAGGAACACAAAAACAACGATTTTACGAGGCCCAGTGACATTGAGAATGCGTAAGTGCAGGGGAGAAGGAAGGGAAGAAAGTGCAAGGGATAGGGGAGAAATGTTATGTTGTGCTATTTGGCATTTATATAGCGCTCTATATATTATTGGTATGACCTCAAAGCGCTGGTAGGTTGAACGCCCTCTGGGACCGTAGTCCAGGTCAGTTGAAAGAATAAAGTGTCGAAGGGTGCTTGGGTGCGCCAGTTAAGTGTGCAGCTGATAGAAAGTGCTGAGCAAGGATACAATAATACAAAAAGATATGCAGCCAGCAAGGTGGCAAGAGCAGGCTTTGAGCACAGACAGGGGGTATCTGGTAAGTGCAGGTAAGGCGACTGTAGGGTAACAGATACAGACCCAAGTGCAGTGGTTGCCAAGGGCAGTGCTAGTGAGTGGCTGACTGGGTAGGTGGGCATGGAGCTGGGCCTGAAATCAGAGGGTAAACCAGGTGCACTGTGCCGAAGCAGACAGATCAGCAGGGGAGAGGGAGAGTGAAGGCAGAAGCAAAGAGGAAGGTCTTGAGGTGCTTCCAGAAAAAGAGATGGTTCTCCTCATGTTTCAGAGTGGCAGGGAGGCTGTTCCAGAGTGAGGCCCCTGCAGAGGAAAGAGATCTACCACCAACTAGTTGCTTGGAGAAGCGACTGACCCTGAGGGAGTAGGAGGTGGAGGAGCGAAGAGCTGGAGTAGGAAGGTATTTACGGAAGGAAAGTTGAAGGTATTTTGAACAAAGACCCCAGAAAGCCCAGTGGACAATGCAAAGAGTCTTGAATTTAATCCTTGCAGCCACTGCAAGCCAATTAAGAGATTTCAGGGCTGGAGAGATACGATCCCAGGGCTTTAGGCCAAGGACAACTGTTGCAGTCCTGTTCTGAATGAGTTGCAGAGGGTGGATAGTAGAAGCAGGCAGATTAAGAAAGAGGCTGTTGCAGTAGTCCAGCCTGGAGAGAACCAAAGATCTAGAAACAGTAAGCTTCTGGGGGAAGGAGGGCAAAGGAAGAATAACTTTGAGGAAATGCAGTTGGCAATTTGACTTCTTTGAGACATTGTAAGGAGAAAGGGAGAGTGTGGAGGTGAAGATGGCCTGAGGGTCTCGGCTTCACAGGTGGGCACAGGAGGAGGGCCAAGAAAGGGTGACCAGAGAGTGACAGGAAAGGAGGGTGCAGGTGTGCCGATGAGGAGAATTTATCTCCGTTTTACTGGTATTAAGACAGAGATAATTGGAGGCACACCACTCCTGGATAGCAGAAAGACAGTCAGAGATGAGAGAAGGAGAAGAGGTGGCAAAGGGAAGAGTGAAAACGAGCTGAGTGTCATCCACATAGCACTGAAATTTGGAGCAGAGAGCAGCAATGTGGTGGGAGATAGCCAGGGAGATAGGTTAGACCCCTGGGGAACACCACAGGTAGAAAGTGAAATAGAGGAAACGAAGGACCCAAGTTGGACCCGGGAGGGTTGATCAGAGAGGATAGTGGTCAGTCAAGCCAGGGCCTGACCAGTGATACCCAGATTATCACAGAGATGGTAGAGCAGGGTGGCATGGTTGACCGTGTCAAAGGCAAAAGAGAGATCGAGTAGGATGAGGACAGGGGATGTTAGAGTCAAGGTGCCTTCATTTGTGTTCTCACTTTTCTGTGCAGCCTGCCTGTTATTGCCAGAGGGGGTACCCAGTTTGCATACACAACGCACACCTGACCGAGCTCTGTTAATTCCCTGACCCAAAACCGTGGCTCTAAGTGGGGTCTCCCACATGGTCTTGACCGTTTGGTCTGCCTTCCACTACCACAGTTCTATTTCATTCATGCAGTCTGATGGAAAGGTGTGACCTTCCAAGAAATCCCTGTATTGTGCTATGGTCTGAAATACAGAGATTAATAATTGGTACTTCTAAAGCAGGTGGAGCTGTGATATGCCTTTTACAAATCCCAACATATTTGGACTGGAGCAGATTGTTTCATTAGGAAACAAGGGAAAAGGGAAGATTCACAGTAAAAGAGAACACAACAGAGTGGTATCAATACTCCTCCGTGAATTAAATGACATACAAATGGTTTACTCACTGATATAATGGTATGTTACATGCCGAGTCGGGTGATAACAGAGGAAGAAAGTTATGGTTATTAATTGGAACCCACAGTGGTTGGATATGAATTTACCATATGGCAATTCTAAGCTATTAGCAGCAGTGGATAACCAGGAGCTGTCAGATTGGTTCTACAAGCATCAAATCTTTCCTAATTGTAAGTGGGATTAGGTGGGGTGGAATGCCAAAATTGCACTTCACTTCCAATAAAATAAATCCTTGCACTGAGCTTTGAAAGGGACATAGGGGGCACAACAAAGTTGAGATGAGCAGGCGACACAGGGAGAAAGTTTAAAACATAAAAGGAAATGGGCATGAGTATGGTGAAGAAGGGGGTCAAATGGAGACCTGCTTGCCTGACGTTGTGCTCATGGTCACTCTATCAAGCAAATGTTGCAACTTCTCCCGCGTCCTATGATCATTGTTGCAGATCATAAGGGATAGATGCAGGTGTGAATGTTTGTGAAAAGATGCCTGTTGATTGATAAAGGTGATGTGTGTTTATGTGTCTGTAAAAGGGTGGTGTGCCGTTTGATTGATAATGACAGTACGAGCCAAACCGAAGTGCCTATCAATGGATGATGGCAAGTTGTTGGTGTCTCTTTGTGTGGTTAGACAGTTCAAAGATGATGCAATGGTGCCTGTGTGAAAGAATCGCAATGAGGAACACAATGGAAGAAGGATACGGATAAGGAGGGGATTGCTAATGCATACCCAGGGCCTGTGCATTTAAGGTCAAATTGCATGCAACTCACAGGAATGTAGCTTAAGCGAAAGCATAGCTGGTGGTCCACCAACAAAATAACCAGGAATTGGTCTTTTTCCTTTTCTCGCAGAGGTGTTTTTGAGTGTTTTCCATCAAAATTGACGATGTGCACCCCCTATCGTTTGGTCCTTCAAATACAGTTTTATTTGTCAGCAGTAATGACACATTTCAATAGTATATTGTCCTTTCTTTCCTGCTGACCTTTCTTACATTCCAATTTCAATATATCAATTGCAAGAATTGGTCTGTCTTTCTATCCCCAACCTCTATGTCCTGCCTGTATTCCTCTGCATCCCATCTCTCCATGAAATTCCAAGTGTGCCTATCCTTCGAATTGTGTCCATGTTATTGTACCTTAACTCAAAGTAGCCCCTTATTGTACTCTGCTACCCAGCACATACACATAAAAGGTGTCTGCACATACACATGCAAGGTGTGTGTTTGTGTATGGAGCTGTGGATCAACACATAAATAATTGTAGCTCTAGAACCTCTACTGCCCAAAGACACAACAGAATGCTGTGGAAGTGTTCCATTCTAGGAATAACTCACAAACATCAAAACTCCTTCACAGTCAGTGATCCACTGTAGAGGGGCGACAATATCACAATGTCAATGTGCTTTCCACGACTGCCTTCTCTACTGGCACTATGAATAATGATGACATTCAAAATAAAGGTCAACGACTCTGCATTTATATCCTTAACTAATGAGCCAGTTTGTCCTTGCAGCTAAATAATATATTTGCCAAGCTATTTGTTTATGATATGGTCTAAGTGCTAGATCTCCACTTAGTCTGATGAAAATATGTGTTCTCTTTGGAGAAAAGTGTAGCAGAGCTTTGATTTATTCTGGAAACCAAAGCATTCTTCTTTAGCTTTAGTTGTGCTCAGGGAGACCCTGCTTTCATTTTAAGGCCCTCTAATCGTCTTAAAATGAAAGCAGGGTCTCCCTGAGCATATAGGGGCTGTTGTTGATTCGACCTGCGTCCCCTCCTTTATTCAATTATTGAGGTTCTGGCTGCATGTCTTGAGCTGGAATTCCAGCTTTCTGATTAAGTGTGAATAGAAAAAAAAAACATTATTGGGGCATTCTATATTAACAATTCATATATATATAGGTGTCAGTACAATTTGCAGTCACGAGGGATGCATTCAGGAATCCATCCTCAAACAAGAGACCATTCATTTTGTCATTTGTTATAGCGCCTTTCACCATAATTATGGCCCCAACGCACTTTTGGTTGAATGCCCTTGGAGGGACCGCAGTCCGATAATTTAGGAGGTGCTTATTATGTGTGTGTGTGTGCATTTCAGCCATTAATGTTTTGCGAGAGTGGTCAAGCCCTGCTAGTCACCCATGTTTAATGGAGTGTGAGGATGGGTGCAGCGGAGGTATACTATGGACTGAATGGGGGTGGGGGCTTCTGTGTAAGGAGATAGAGAGTTGTGTGGGAAGCCACAGTTCGAATTTTTGTAGTTAATAGTACCTTCATTATTTATGGCAGATGGGATGTGCAATAGTGTTTGTGTTTTATGTGAGTGCAGGGTGTGTGGAGTGAGCCTGTGCTTTCCGCTAAATTGTGAACGTATGGTGTGCAAGAGGCAAGGTAAGGGTACCTTACACAATTAGGCTAAATGCAAGAAATGGCTGACTAACACAAATGGGCTTGTGTGGAGTGAGCCTGTGCATACTGCTAAGTTGTGAAGGTGCGGTGTGCAAGAGGCAAGGTAACCCTAGCTTACACAATTAGGTTAAAAGCAAGAAATGGCTGACCAACACTAGTGGGTTAAAAGCAAAGTAAGGTTACCTTACACAATTGGGCTACATGCAAGGCGTGGCTGACTAACACAAATGGGCTAAGAGCAAGGTAAGGCTACCTTCCACAATTAGGCTTAATGCAAGAAATGGTTGACTAGCACTAGTGGGCTCAAAGCTAGGTAAAGCTACCTTACACAATTAGGCAAATTTCAAGATATGGGTGACTAACACAAATGGGCTAAACGCAGGGTACGATGAGCTTCCACAATTAGGCTAAATGCAATATTTGGCTGACTAACACCAATGGGCTAAAAGCAAATTAAGGCTATTTTACACAATTAGGCTAAATACAACTATGTCTGACTAACACAAATGGGCGAAACACAAGGTATTGCTACTTTACACAATTAGGCTAAATGCAAAATATGTCTGACTAACACAAATGGGCTAAAAGCCAGGTATGGCTACCTTATACAATTAGGCTAAAAACAAGAAATGGCTGACTGACACAAAAGGGCTAAACGCAAAGTTAGACAACCTTACACAATTAGGTTAAATGCAAGATGTGACTAACTAACACAAATGGGCTAAACACAAGGTATTGCTACTTTACACAATTAGGCTAAATGCAAAATATGTCTGACTAACACAAATGGGCTAAAAGCCAGGTATGGCTACCTTATACAATTAGGCTAAAACACGAAATGGCTGACTAACACAAAAGGGCTAAACGCAAGGTTAGACAACCTTACACAATTAGGTTAAATGCAAGATGTGACTAACTAACACAAATAGGCTAAACACAAGGTATTGCTACTTTACACAATTAGGCTAAATGCAAAATGTGTCTGACTAACACAAATGGGCTAAAAGCCAGGTATGGCTACCTTATATAATTAGGCTAAAAACAAGAAATGGCTGACTAACACAAAAGGGCTAAACGCAAGGTTAGACAACCTTACACAATTAGGTTAAATGCATGAAGGTATATGATATTATATATGATATGAGACAAAATATATTTTCTTTGGTGTGGGCCACCCTTCCAATTCAAGCCCGTCCTCCATATTGCACGTTAATAGTGGCTGATGGTCCTAAAGGGAAACCAAATGATTGGCCAACACAATGATGTACCTGAAAGACTGAAAAGGATGTGGCTGGAGATGCAGGTCAGACTTCTTTAACGTTCAACTGCACATCCGCCAGCCCCTTCGACCTTTCAAAGAAACTGGGTTTTGTGATTTGTAGACCCTTCCACCTTCCACCTCTGCCTCTCAATGTTGGTTGGGGACTGTACACTTTCTGTTGTCTCTCTTTATATAAAATATGCAATGGCATTGTTCGAATGAAAATGGGTAATAAAGTCAGGAATTAGATTAGCATCTCCTAATTATGAGTCTGCAGCAGCTTCAGGGAAGAGGGAATTGAAAGAGATAGGCTGGCCAAGCCGCTAATCGGCGCTTGATTTCAGCACCGGTCCGTTTACAGGCCTTGTAGGTAATAATCATGGTGCTCAGCTACCTTCTTATATGAAGAGGGCGGAGGCAGGAGGGGGGAAGGCAGGGGCAGGGGCAGCCCAAGGACAGTGAAGCCATCTCCGAATCAGCTCATTAAGTTTATTACAAATGACTTGACGCTCTGGCTTGGTAACTCTCTGAGGCAGAAATTAGGGACAGGGCTGGAAATAAAAGGAAATAAGGCTGGGGATCTGAGGCGTGCTGTCTGAAGTGTGCTGGAGTTACAGCGGGGACCAACGGGATAGCGGTCAGGGGTTAGATAGATGCCTCGGTCAAAGCTGGGTCATGCCTGAGTTCTCCGAGTGCCATTAAGTTGGACAATAAGACTTATTTTTTAAGCGCCAAGATCACTGTTTTACATGTTTTGCTTTGCAAATAATTATTAATATATTCGATAACACCCCTCTGTGTGAATAGAGAGAGGGGAAAGCAGAGGGGTAGGCTGTGAAACACATGTATTCGTTGGAAGTGCTAAAAAGTTACTCATCTATCCAAACTGAAGAGAATATCCTCACCTTTAGTTACATACAATGGGAAATAGATTACTAGCTAGTATGGATGGATGGATACCGGGGATAAGAAAAGGAATTACAAGGTGTACAGGGTGAGATGCATGCCACTTACAGAAAGGAAGCATTGATACCACTGCAAACATTATTTACAAAATGTCACCTTGGGAGTTATGTCTTGTTAAAGAGGTCACATCTGGATCATTGAGTCTAGTTTCTTATCCTACCTCCAGAGCATTATAGCTAGTTTTGGAGGCCATTGAGTATATTGTGTCCAATTCTGCTGGCTACAACTGAAATACGTCATTACGTCTTTCAAGTCTCATCCCCTGGAGGATAACCATAGATTACAGAGCTGTCTACAGCCATGAATATCACCAAGGCAACCACTCTGATTTCTGATCGTCATCCTGTGACAGCACAACACTGTCCTGGCAAGGTATAAGCTCACAGTACATGGGAAGACATCTACTAATGTGGTTGAAGATACTTTATTAAACCCTATGGTCAAACCTTCCTTGGCCTCTCTGCTGAGGCTGCCAGCAACACATGTGGCAGGGATACACCTGTATAATCAGAATTGGCCGTGTGTAATTGAGATGTTGACCAAAATCCTAAGGAGAAGGATGTCTTTACTGTTATCCAGCAGTAGCTTTGAGTTCACGTGACTTCCTTAATGGGTCCCTGTCTTTTCATCTGCTAATTTGGGAATCGATGTTCCACAATATGACTGCTATGACCTGTGAGTAATAGTTCATGGTTGCACGATCTTGCAGTGGGCCCACTCACACAGCTACTGTAGGATCCCTAGGCACATCCCACAAACGTTGTTTCTGCCCAAACCATACACAAAATGCAGGTGTTGAAACCTTTGATTGGACTAACTGAAACTATTATGCAGAGATGGAGCAATGGATTAGCTTTCAAAGTCTCATAGACTTCTTCATCAGATGGTGCAGAGTAAAATGATTGGTAAGGTAAAACAAAAGGACAGTTCATTTTCAACATCGAAAAAAGAGAATTTTAAATGTCATTGGTTTAAGATACATTATGTATGGAATACAAGCCTTTAATTGCTGTATTATATGAAAAAAACATACACCTGCTGATTTCAAAACCGTCCACATTTCTAGCTAAGAGATGCATTTTAAGAAAACAAATCGTGTTCATATGTAACTGTTGAATGTAATACATTTTCAAATGTAGGGCTAAGCAGTGTCAAAGTAGGCCCCAGTAATTTCCTAAAATTACTGATTGTATTTTAAAAACACATACTTGGACTGCAGGGTCATTATGTATTTTCCTCACAAAGTATACAAGAATATTTGGCAGTCTTTGTAATGTGTCAGGACGTTGCAGTGATTGCAATACATCTGCTCAGGTTTTCTGGCTGTTTATACCTTGCACAGTCTCCAGTGTTACCTCAGTATGTCTCAAGCTTCACAATGATTTCCTGGCTTGCATACAGTGGAGCAAATACAAGATGTGTTGCTTGTTTTTTAATGGCACAATAGCCACTGTTCTCCCAATGTATCTCATGCTCAGTGATATATTATTGACCATAACTGGCAAATGCCAGTGCTTTTTAAGTTTTCCACTATAAGCACAAAGGCCGTTCACTGAATTTGTTTTCTGGCAATTTATATGATTTGTTTGTACATAGTTGTGTGTATTAATGTAGTATAGACCTAGAACTATATTGCTTGCCATGTTTAGAAACATATGCAATACATATTCTTCCACCTAGTGGTTGGGCTGGAGTATTACAAGTAATTTACGTCCAAAGTAAAAGTAGGCATTAACAGGGGCATTCCTGTCAAAATATTCCTACCTAGTACCTATAGTACCCATAATGCACCTCTGTGCCTGGAACCTCAGATTGTTTTTTCCTACATTGGTCTGGCCACAAGAGTTGGAGTGGAGAAAGGATGTGTGTGTATGTGTTTTACGTGTGGCCAGATAGGAGTCATGGTTGTTAGGGTGACCACTGTGGCTTTCATGGAGATCGTGTGTTTTGGTACACGGAGGAGCACACTGATGATATCCATACAACAAAGATTGAACAGGGTTTCAATGAGAGATATTTAGATATTTGATGTGCTAATGTGTCCACAAAAGTGAATATGGGGACACCCAGAAGAAGCAGTAGCCAAAGAGTTGTACGTAGTGCTACCAATACGTTTTCTACCTGCAAGGAGAGATGAATACAGCTTGCACAGTTTGCAGTTGCTACTCACTGCTCTTGGTATCCCATCAGCCACCTCTGACTTGCACTCCATACACTCGTAGTGGAAATGATATCACCAGTATGCCCTTCTGTGCCACACGCCCCTCTTTCTTTCAAAAATGGTGTTCTGTTATTTTTACATTTCTGTTTACATCTTAACTATGGAAGGGATCTCCTACAGGGCTCCAAATTAGGATTGGGTAAACAGGAGCTACAAGCAGGATAAGGAAAGAAGTATTTTACCTACCTGTTGCGCCATCAGACAGTTTTGTTTATGGTATGTCAAATCACAAGAAAGATCCGAGATCCATTTGTTGTTTTGAAGTTTGTCAATTTATTGAATAAAAATTGGAAAAGAAAATGTAGAAAAGTACTTAGAGTTACAAATCGGAAAGGTCAGTTCGCTGGTGTGTCTTCTTGTCCTATTTAGTTAGATTTGATAGAGTAGCTTGTGTTATGTTCACACAAGTTTAGCTTGCTCTTTGTTGCGTAGATACTTTATGTGAGTCAATACTAATGTTACTGCACATTAGTTACTTGAGTTGCTATAGTGATACATGGAGATTATTCCTCTTGTTTGATTCAGCAGCTCCTTGTTATCCAGCAGTAACTTCTGACCAGGTGATACCACTGGGGAATGAAGAGCTAGTACATAGTGTTATCCAAATCTAACTTCCACATAAAATGCAAACCTATATCTGTATCCATTATTAATGACACCTTATGCGTTAAATGACATATACATGTATCCTAGTGTTTATTCATAGATTTTCCCCAAATTCACATACTTGTGTTTGTTCGGCATCAGTTGGGCCGGGAGTCAAAAGTAGCTCCTGGTAGCTGTTGGTCTTAAGCTAACCAGCTTCTCTAGGCTATAGGCAGGTGCTAAGTAGCTCCCAGCTCACCTCAATTTCGAACCCTATCCTGTGAAAGATATCACCATAACTCCCTAACATACCTGTGAAGACAAATCTGCAGATCGAATACACAAACCTTAACTTAGGAGTTCAACTTGTACAACATATATTTTCGGGGCACTTAACATTACTACCAATTCCCGACAGGCTATACTCATCTGCTGCCCCTTCTCAATGCACGGCCTCTCTTAAAGAGTCTGATCCAGGTGTTGCCGTGTGCCTTTGTTGGCTACTAACAGCAATCAACATTCTTCAAAAGAGAGCAGTTTGTTGATGTCAGCGTTAAATGGTTTCTAACTCTGGGGTGGTCTTTCTTCTTCTAAAATGGGTGTTGGGGGTTTCTCCGTGCTCCTGCTGCTTTTCAGTCTCCCTCGATAAGCATTTCTAATAAAGGCGGAGGTGAATCGCTTCTGTCATGGTTGACGGTATAATTATCCTGAAATGAGTTTTTGGATGTGATGGGCGGTTGGATAATTCCCCCCTAGGCTCAGCTGCCCCCCATGCTGTGGTCGAGGAAAGGGAAGGGGGACACTGAATTATGAGAACTAGTCCCTGCTGTTCCTTTATGTGTCCTACAAAAGAATGTTCAGTTGAGTTTTCTTCCGTGTGCTGGGAGGGAAAGCTGAAGTTAGAAGGCGCTAAAGCTTGAATGACCCAGTGGGAGGCATTGCTCGGAGATTAATCTGCAGTCTTTACAATTCCAACAGCCGGCCCAAATCGCTGTCATGGCTAGCGCTTGTTTCCATGCAGAACTGGCTTCCACGGGGAGAGGACTTGGAGATCCCAGTGACGTAGGAATATATTAAGAAACTGGATTGCAACAAACAAGATGCGACCCTTGTGCAGGCCTGGGAACATCCCTGACGGGTGCACGGGCTCTGCTTGTGCATAGTTGGTCATTATGGGTAGTTGGCAGCAGGGCTACTAAGACAACGTTTCGTATACGATCGGAAATAAAGTACATTGGTCGAGCTGTTAGTGAGTCACAGGTGGTGCTGGGATGAAAGGCTGATCAATGGTGGTGCATGATGTCTCTGTATGCCCGCAACACAGAATGCATTCAATTCTAAAATGGCAGAGGTATAAAGAACAAGGAACTCATATCTATGTCACATCACTGAGACAGTCCATTCCGTTCAGATGTTTCCATTCTGAGACACTAGCGATGCAGTTTGTTTGGAGCCCAATGGAATGTAGACACTTGGCCGTGTTACTAGTGCAGTGATGTGGTAACAAAGTGGTGGGAGTGGAATAACCTCCTTTTTTACTGCGCCACCATGTTCTGCGTTTCAAGATAAAGTGAATCAAAAACCTCCAGCACGTGGATGGACGCTTTTCGTCCACTTTACCTTCCAAAACTGCAGCAACTTCTACATGACAGAGAAAGGAGATGAAGAAAACCACTACCTCATATCATGCAGGATTTTCTTCCATGTGTGAGGCAGTTTTATCGCTGACACAGTAATTGAGTTTTGGCGATTTACCACAGGTAAATCCGGCAAATGTGTAGTGAGACCCACTGTCCGGAGCTCAATGTTATGGGCCCAGTGATACAGTGCATTGCCTAGAGCACAATGTGCTGTGCCATTTAATACATCACTTTGTTTGGTGCCGGGTGTTGACATGCCACCCAGATGTGGCTGAAACACTGTCAACCAGTGTCATAGGATCTGGTGTGTACATTATAAGCATTTGGTGAGTGGCACACTCTATAGAATCTCCAAAAGATGTAATGCATACACTATGCTTTTACATTTGCAACAGAAATGGGTCAAGATATTTTGAAGATGCAATCTGTCTAGTGCACAATCCAGTGTGTCCAAGAGTGACACTGGAGTGCTGTGCTTACTATGAATAAAAAATTTAACAAAAATGCATATTGTGTATATTGCTCAACAAGAAGCATACAGTGCACATATTTGCTTGTGATGTGTCAATGCCAATAAATGAAGAACAAACAGAGCTGGATGAATGTGTATCGGGCCTTTATAAAGATTCACAATATAAATGTGTGGGTTGTGTTAACGCTTATAGGCATTAGAGAAGTAATCCAGAAATGGAATTAAAGAATTGATAACAATGGTATTCTCCAGATGCTCTACGTACCTATGGGCTGTATCACGAGGTTGGCGGTATCCCAGCGCCAATTGCGCCAGAGTGCCGCAAACACAAATAACATTACCGCTACTCGGTTCCAGCGCTATTAGCACCGGATCACAAGTACCGGTAAATCCCCATTCCCCTTTGGGTCCATGACTTTTTACGCACTCAGTTCCCAGCAGCACCAAAGTAAGTGTAGAAAGACTTCAGCAGCTGGATCTGCTCAGTCAAACAATGAACACTCCTTGCAACACTCTTGCATATTTTTAGAATCTGACCATTCTTGTGCTGGATACCACTCCCCAGTCCTGGGATACAGGCATCCGGCCTAAAATGGCCACTTCCCCTTAAACACAGAAATCGGTACAAGGGAAAGTTATGAGACCCCCTCATGCTTTCGTGTCAAATTAAGACATCCTCCATTTTGGTGAATGGAAGAGTATGGTCAAAAAGGACCCAGCTAAATAGAATGGATTCCATTCAGCAGAACCATATTACAGAGATAAAAAAAAAGCCATTGTACCTTCTCTGGGACACTGTGGGGTACCCCTGCCTTAGGAGTCATACTGACTCATAAGGCAGAGACCATAGAAGTAGAGCCATACTCTGTTAGGCTTTTGATTAAGCCTGGGTGGGAGGAAAAAAGGAATGAAAAACAGTGAAATCCAGCAAAAAGAAAAAAAGGAGTTGCTCAAAGGTAGGCAACATATCCCCAAAAATTGATTATGCCCTAACAGTGCCAAAATGCAAACCAAAATGATCCCTGACTTTAAACTCTGGAACTGGGTGCGTTATCTTGCGTCATTTGCCTTCTAGATCTTTCGCTGATGCCGATGTTGCCTGGCTACATCATTTCCATCAACATCTTCCTCCTGTTGAAAGCAATGGCTCAGCAAGGACCTATGCGGGAAGGAAACAAGCAGCAGGTTGCCTGTTAGGACTGAGTTTAGGTAATATAGCCGACGCCCCTTGATGTCAAGATGCATCGCTGCCTACCATTGTATGACCCGCGGGCTGTCTTGCAGTCACTGATGTCCATTGAGTAGGGGCACCACATTTTGTTGACTCGTCCCGGGCACTGCCAACGTTAAGGCCAGCCCTGTAGCACTGCCTTTCAATATGTCCATCAATTATGGTGACCAGATGAAAAAAAACAAAACGGGACAGTTCATGGAAATATAAGTAGGTCTAACGTAAATACAAATACAACGTTAGTCCTACTTCTATGTCGCTGGTCTGTTGCGGGGCGGAGAAGGGGTGTGCTCACAGGCACACTCCTCTCATTGGAGGAGAGCGCCTGGGGGGGAAATGGGGGTATGAAAAGCATTTCACGCCCCCATTCGTGCAGGAAGAGTTGAGCCGGGACCCGAATTCAGCATTTCGAAATCAGGTCCTGGCAAAAACCGGGGCCCTAGCCACCCACCCTTGGAAACCCGCAACAGGGTTTATAAAATCAAAAAACTCCCGGGACCCCGGGACGGAGTGTGATTTCCCCGGACTCTCCCGGGAAATCCGGGATGTCTGGTCGCCCTACCAGTACTACCTCTTAAAAAGAATACAAGCCCTTCACAAAAGTTTCCAGACTTTCTTGTTAAAATACAAGTACAGCAGCCTTTCCATCTGAGAGGTCTTGCTACTGCCCCCTCAAACTTTAGCAGCTCTGCTGTGAATGTCTTGCACTGTATCTTTAAAACGACTATTAAGCGCATCTGACAAGTGAGGATGCCATCCCATTAACAGTATAGAAGCCTGCTGGGGCATATGGTACGTTTACATTCAAAATAGCAACCGTGGTGAGAAATGCGGTTTCGGACCAGTTAAAATTATGGAAGCACAGCTGTAAAGTGCTGGCCCTTCAGTCACCTTAAATGTACAGCAGACGACCTGAGAAGTACTAATATATCGAACCTAACTGTACCCGACTGGGACATGCACAGGGAGCTTACAGCGCACGTTTATACTCCTCGCTCAATATTTGTTCAGAAGATGTATTCTCATCTGCAGTGTCGACCTACCCTGTGCAGTCTGAGGCAGTCTCTGCATATGCTGCATATGGGGCCAACAGCTCCCTATCAATTGGGCATTTTAGTTCCAGGTGGAGTGGCAGCAGTGGCCAATGTGTGCATTGTAACTGAACACCTTTTGACTGACTGGTTTCAAATGTATGCCTCCCCACAGTCAATTCAGTAGATGAGTAATGCATGCCATTATTGGCAAATGGCCGAACCAGGAAACACCCTGCTCAGGGGTGACTGACCCAGAACCATAAATGCCTTTAGCTCTGACGCAAAATCAAACATGTCTTCTGGGAACTGTAAAATATCTGTTTCTCACAAGAAGTGCATCCGAAGATTGCTAAAGATTGACTCGTGAATGACGTAGCTGGCTCACAGTATGCAGCACTCGCTGCTCAAGCAGAGACATATCCATGCTCTACTCTTAGTGCAACCTCACTAAGGATTTAGCCTAGCCACAATTACTTGTTTGTGTTTTCCTTTGTGTTGTCCTTTTTACTGATCTTGTAGCAACCCTTTTCACACCAATTGCATATCTTTATCCCTCTTCAGAGTAGTGTGCAGGGAGGAGATGTGCAGTGGTTAGGTGACCACCACGCCACCTCCATAACTGCTGAAGAGCCATGAATATGTAAATATTTGGAGAATGTCGGGAATTGTTCCTGTTACGCCACCTGTAGGTTAAAGATACAATGTGAGTTCCGGTATTCGATTTAAATGAAACTGTGCATTTCAAGCCAACAAAAGTATTGAAGTTTCGTCGAGCGCACATACTATTATAGCTGCCTGTTTTCTGTGACTTGTCCACTGTTTGGGATGTCATACTTTTCTCCACGTCTCCGGGGAAGAGTGTGAAAATTATTCAATAGACCGTTCTATCACACTACAAAATACAACCCACCCTCTAAAGGAATGCAGAGGACAGAAAGTTTCAAAAAGGAAAAGGGATGGACTCTGGATACTGACAGGAGTGTAGTTGGTAAAGTAATAAATCACAATAGTTCAAGGATACTTGGTTTCAACAAAAAGGGAGAAATGGGTCGTAAAATGTCACTAGAGACCTTTGGAGAAGGGTCAGGGGGACAGAACCACAATGTATCTTGTGCTTGTAGAGGTTCTTGGTGCTCAACAGGGGCAAGTCAGTTTCAGGGTGCTTTGCAGTTCCTGCAACATAGTTCAAGATGGGAGACAGCTGCGGGTATCAGGCGGCAGGCAGTTTGGTGAGCGACGCTGGACAGACAGCTGCAGGCTGGCCTACACTGCGCATCAGGGTCAGGAATCGCTGTCTCATTGCTGTTAGGCAGGTCTGAAGCACTGATCGATGCATCTCAGATTACGTTAGTGTCTGCGGTGTGACAACAGCCAGCGGTGCAGTCGGTTGCAGCATGAGGGGCTCGACTGGTTCGATAATGTCCTTTAAGGCGAAAGCGGGTTGATGTTTGTCGATGCACTCCTCCTAGCTTCTTAGCTGGGCTCGTGTCATCCTTTAAGGTGGACAGCCCAAAGCTGAGGAGAGTGTTGCAGGCACCTGCCTTGTCCTAGGTTTGGTTCAGAGTCTCTCTGGCACCTCCCACCGAGGAAGCTTGCTTGTAGAGCCTAGCAGGGCATGCTGCGTGCTAGCTGGGTACCAGTTCTGGAGTTGCTGGAGGGTCCTCTGGATTCAGTATCTACTTCTGTTTTCTGGGAGATGTTTAGGGGAGGGATCTTGCTTCCATCTTGAAGGTCCTGACTTTCCTTCAATGGTGTAAGATGTAAGGCAGACTGTACATTCAGCCAGGGTCCAAATTAGTTCTTCTTGTTACTCCTTGCAAAGTCTTCAACTGATCTGCCAAAAGAGGGGCTCAACCCTCTTTTAAAGTTTAATGGGCCCCAGCGATTGGTGTAGGCTAATCCTACCTTAACTAACCAATCTTGGGTTCCCACCAACAATCTTCTGTATGCATGAGGTCATAACAAAAGTGCTTTACAACAGAAAAGGTAAACATGTGAAACCATGTAATACTAAATCCCACCCATCTTCCTGTCTGTTGTGGATCAAAGGGTCTCTCTGGTAAATTGAGCTCTCTGTGGTTCCTGATTAAAGTGGCAGGTCTTCATTGAAGCTGCGTCGGGACCAGACTTTTGGTCTCGCCAAACCACATATTCGTACCTTAATGGGCCCCCCCTGCAGGGATGACTACTGTAAATACATAGTTCCAGACATGACAGGTCACTGACCTTGATACTGAGTGGCAGGAGCTGGCTTCAGGTTGACACAGTGCATATCAAAGCTTATTGGGGGTTTCCTGTCCTTTGTTAGTCTTGCGACCAGGCCCCCTGTGGGCCTGTTTGAATTAACTCAGATTAGTATGCAAGGCTTCACCAGCAGCTAACAAAGGAAAGGGCGGATCCATGGAGACTTAATTAGGCTGGCTGTAGCAGGAGGATGGTTTTGCCCTCCCCTTCTGAGATGCCTTTATGTACTCTTGACTTTAATATCCCAACTAAATATGACAAGGAGGATGGCGCCTGGAGACTGTGTCCACCACAGGTCTATGTGTATGTCATGCAGTGAGCATAGGAAAATGTGGGCAGATTAGCCCCACACATTTTCCGGAGGTTCATCTACCATCATTCCATTTCTTTTAAAATATAAAAAATCCCAGGTGAATGCACACCCACCTTGTGGATGACCGAGTTCCTCACATGCCCCCAGCCTCAACATGTGAACCACCACCCTAATGGGGGCTGGTCATCTTCAAGGCGAAAGTGCCAGCAGAGGCCATCTGCATTTTGATGCTGGGAGCCTGCCTTGTGCTGGATGTCCATATCTAATCCCTGGTGGGATATGGCCCAATGCGAAATCTTAGGGTTCTCCCCTTGCATGGCCATTAACCATAGAAGAGGCCGGTGGTCTGTCTGGATCATAAAGTGTGACGCAAAGATGTAGAGTGTCAGCATCTTTATGGCCCACACAACAGCGTAAGCCTCTTTTTCAACGAAAGCCTAGTTCCTTTCCATTTTTGTCAATTGCCTGCTAATGTAGGCAACAGGTTGTTCTAACCCTGGAGAGTTCAGCTGCGCTAACACTGCTCCAATCCCAAAATCGCAGGTGTCTGTCTGGATAATGAACTCCTAACCATAGTCTGGCACTTTCAGAACTGGGGCCCTGCACAATCCATCCTTTAAATCCTGAAAGGAGGTTTGACAGGCAGCAGTCCAATTTACCTTCTTCAGCATTCTCTTGGAAGTTACATGATTCAGGAGCATGGCAATGGTCCCATACTAATTGATGAATGACTGGTAGTACCCTGTGAGACCTAAAAAGGCTCTCATCTGCATCTGTGTGGTGGGGATGTTCCAATCCTTCACAGCCTGTACCTTTGCTTCAAGAGATTGTTTCTTACCTCCACCAACCAGATGGCCTAGGTAAGTCACTGCACCCTGTGTTATCTGGCACTTTGTGGCCTTGATAGTCAGACCTGCATTCTGCATATAGCACCCTGCATATAGCAGCAATGACACCACCAATTTTACAATCGTGGGGAAGTACCCTGCAATAATTCCTGCCACTAGGATTGCACAGTTACTTGTCTCTCTCCTCCCAACCCAGCCTCCAAGTCAGGATTGCTTTAGAGGTCTTCGGCAACTGCCATAATAAACATATTTTCTGATTCAGCTCATCATGGAGAATTAGATAAGCCAACCACCAAATCCATACCATGTAGCATGGCCATGTGGGACATTTATGCTGTTTCCATAAAAAGCACAACAGTTATGAATATGTAAGTTATTAAGCATATCCCCAATTTCATCTTACACCCGCTCAAGAGCTTTCACATTTGGAACATGTTCAGATCAGCCAGAAACCTAGTTTAACTGGCCATTACAGTTCCCAAAGTCACAGATAGATGGATTTTATATCCTCAAAATTACCTGGAAATTACATAATAAATTGCACAAAAATTAAATCAATCCACCATATGATGGCTGAGAAAGGCCTAAATGATAATAGTCTGTTAAATTAATTGTGAATCTTCGTGTGGGATAAATGGCTCTGACTCCTGCCTTACGGTCATTTGTTTTCACTGGGTCAGCCTGTACCTTTATCAGTCTCCTTTGTGTTGGAAGCTTGCTCTTTGAAGTGGGTGCGCCCATTTTCACACATATTAGTCATGCTCAAGCCAAGGGGTAACTTTTCCTGAAGTCAATGCTTTCAGAGCCAGCAGGTCTAGAGAACACTGAATTACGATGCCTTTAGCAGGGCCTTTTATTGCAGTTGGTCATTAGATGGGAGCTGAGACATCCAGGCTGGGAGTGGGACATTTCCTTGTGAAGTTTTGCCCACAGACAGCAAAAGGGTCTGCCTGGGGCTGACATTTTCCATGAAAACAAAAAAGGGGCGTTTTCAAATGTCACTGGCGTTTTGTAGGTGAAACATAATATAAATTGCTTTGGTCAACCCGCACATCATGTTTTGTTTTCCTGACATTTTTCTGTGAACAGTGATATTTTTTTCACTTTTACTTTTTAAAACGTTTTTATTTACACACAAATGTGTAGGCCGATTTTGGTTTCAATGTGTAAAAATCCTGTTTTCCACATGACAGGGATCTTTGATTCCTCCTTCTTTTGTAAACTAAAATGCTGCTTATCCATTGGTAATGATAGGTAGGCCCCTTTCCACATGGCTCTTTAATTTTACTTGAAAACAACAAGAAAGGCCAGGCCGTTTTTGTTTCAGTGTTTAAAATCTTGCTATTCATGTGAAAGAGACATCTGTTTGGGGTCTTTAAATGCACCCCACAAGGGGTGGGCTTTGCCCGGGGGCCAGAGCCGGCATCTTGGCCAGGTACCTTGTAGGTAGTTTTGTTCATCTCAACAACAACTGTTGTCAGGGTTCGCAACTTTGTAACATGATCAACTAGGCCTCCAGAAAGTGCACTCTTCCCAGAAAATCACCCTTTTCCGTGGCAACCAGTGTTCCACCCTCCCCCCTCGCGGTGTTCCACTGCCAAGGTTATGTCAGGGCAGACACAATCAGTGAAGAACACTTACGATTTACACACAGTGCTTTTCTGCTGCTGAGTGAAGGTTTGGATCCAAAAGGACTTTGGTTTTTAGTCTTCTACAATTGGGCTCATTGGTTTCTAAACTTTGCTGCCTCCAAGCTCTCCTAGTCCCACATTTGTTCCAGATCCGGTTCCTTATGGAATAGCAGGCCCTTTGGCTGCCATGCCAGTGCAGCCAGCAGCAAGTAGGCATTTACACCCAGAGCTTTGATCACATTCAATCCATGTCTTTCCTCTTGACCACGCTCTGGGGTTTGATTGGGGTTAGAATCCATAAGGGGATCAGGTGTACAAAGCCTTTCAGCTCACTTCAGCACCAACCCATCCATCGCATCTTTGACTAGTGATTCCAAGAGGGGAGTCAATTTTTCTTTTTGGGAGTGAGGGGGAATCACAACACTTAATCCTAGTCCCAGGGTCTGCAAAATGCAGCACTCCAAATATTTTGGGCTACAACTCCCGTAACCCACCACCATTGATTATGCTGGCTGGGGCTGATGGGATTTGTAGTCCAGAACATTTGGCTGGCCAAATTTAACAAAAAGGGTTTAAAAAGGGCAGCTTGCCTTAAAAGGGCAGAGTGCGGCTGAGCCCGGCATAGGTGCAGGACACTGCAATGCTCTGTTTTTGCCCCACGCTCTTCCCTCCAGCTTTGTGGCATTATTTATTAGCTCTTCAGGGGGACTGCTCTAAAACCATAGTTAAAATGAATAACTGGTGATACGTCCTGAAAACAATGTGTGAGAGGGGCTCCTGTGCATTTCTTCAAGGGGCTTTTTATTCTGGGGCTTTGTTTGTATGGCTTTCCTAGTATTTGAAATAGCCATGCACTTGTGGAGAGATGCACTGTGGGCAGAAGTAGCTGTAAAAGGCAGTGCAGGGGCGTGTGCAGGCCCGCATTAAGTTGTTTATTTTATTTTTACTTTATTGAGTATTTATAATGTGCCTAAACAGCAAATGGTGTCATGGCGCATTAAGACAAAATATGGGTGAGGGGGACAGGGCCGAAAACAAAAACGGTCCTACTAGGCCTTTAGTCATTCGGATTGTGCAAGTGTATTTACACTAAGCAGTAGTGAATACAGTGTCCGTGGGGGTACAGATCAAGGTCCATGTTAAGCTACACTGGCAGAAATTAATAAACGACCAGCTAGGAGGGCAAACACAGGACCTGAACAAGGTACATTAGGGAGTAGTGAACACATGCGAGCAGGGCTCGAGTCCTTAAAGAAAGCATTGGCAATGACAACAGTTTGGGCTTTTTTGTAGGCGAAAGACATTTGCCAGGCACTTCCATTGTGGTAATAACTGGTCATTGATGGTAGCTGCAGCAGAATTGTGAGAGGGCCTAGATATACAATAACAGTGCCTGGCTAATGCTAATTACTTATACAGAAGCCAAAACTGTTGGCTTTGCCAATGCTTGTTTATATTTTGAAACTGGTAACGTGAAAAGATCGTTGGAAAAAACACCTTTGTCATAAAGGTCCACAGATTAAGAGTAACCTAAAAAACAAATTGAGCACGTGGAAAAGGGTTCAGGATTAAAAAGCACATTAGTGTAGGGCCAGCGGGTAGAAAGGTGAAAGCAGTAGGCCACGGGGAACCCTCTCTCACATAAAGAACAACAAGAATAAAAGTCCTTGCCAAAAAACAAATTCCTAATTTAAAAAGATGTTTTTCCAAGAGATGTTTTCACATAGAACCTTGAATTTTAGTGCATTGTTTGAAATGTCAAAGCATGTGCTGCTGAGTCTTTGGTTGGACGCATGAATCAAACTATGCCCTCGTTTGAAGCTACAGTTCAATTTCAGCGGTTAACTGCAAGAAAATAATGATCATAATCATTTTGAAAAAATGTGCTCCTCTGAACTTAATGCCATTTTTATGGGGTGAACTCTCACCCGCTCTGAAGGGCAATTAACTGATCAATGTGCGTTGCCGTCCTCTGGCATCTAGCCCATGGGAGCTCCTCCTCAGATCCAGAGGCGTAGGCAGGGTAGGGCCTGAGGGGCAAGGCCCACCCACAATCTGTAAATGCCCACTCAGCAGCGCTG
This sequence comes from Ambystoma mexicanum, assembly GCF_040938575.1. Classification (NCBI taxonomy): domain Eukaryota; kingdom Metazoa; phylum Chordata; class Amphibia; order Caudata; family Ambystomatidae; genus Ambystoma; species Ambystoma mexicanum. The sequence continues at coordinate 844,771,997 of NC_090929.1, read as the reverse complement.
TGTGGGTATTTACAGATATTTTTGTCAGTGCAGTGGGCCCAACTACATTAGCATAAGGCCCCATTTGCGAGACAATCCTGGCTACCGCCTCTGATCAGATCCCTGGCAGGTACCGAGTCTAAAGAGAGCCGTGTGGCAGGATCATTCTAGGGAGAGGCATGTAAGGGTTGCGGGAATCAAGTTTAAGGCACCAGCGAGGTCTCGCTAATATGTTCATGTGTACTTTCAAGTTTTACAGGAATATTCCTTTCAGAAAACGTAAATGTGTGGCTCATAGATGAAGTGAGGTGCTACTGTCTTGAAGGTTGTATTGAATATACACTATTTTTGCTAACGGATGCTCTGCGCTCTATCAAGCATACAATACAATATGCTATATGAGCGTACTACAGAATACCAGCATTTGTATATTTCACTATGTCCACTAGTAAAAGCCATTATAATGACTATGGATACACAACAATTAATATATTGTATACCAACCTTTAAAAACGAATCACTTACTATTAGAACATAGAACAACCACTACCAAAATACTCTAACTACTATAGTCAAAATCTATCTACTATTGAAACACTTTGTACCCACAAGTACTCAGTATCCCCTCCTAGTTCTATGGCATACTACTGACCCATTCTCGCATAATAAGAGGACCCTTTTAGACGCAGCAGCACCATCATTATTTATGCATATGCATTTTTTTTTTATTATTTCCTGATGTTCACTGCTTATGTTTGAGGATTGAGAACGTGCCATGTTATCCAAATTCGAAGAACACGTGGTCAGATATTGTGGACCGGTGTTAAATGCAGTTTCAGTTCACACAACTTAGTTTACGCAGTAAGACAGTGATGATTTGCGCTCCTTTGTTTTAACGCAAAACACAATTATAAACTGTTTTGTGAAATGTCAGTGTTTGTAGTATGTTTTGTTGTTAAGAGTCGTTGATACTCTGCCAGTGCATAGTGCACCAGTATGATGAGAACAAATAGTGAATATGCAAAACGTGTTGCTGAACTAATGGTGGTGGGACTGATGGCATCTTTATGTAGAATGGTGTGTGGCAGTCGATGGAAGAGACTTTGGGCCTCATTAGGAGCCAGGCGTTAAGAGGTAAAAGGTGTTGGCGCCGTTACACCCTTAACACCTTACTTTGAGGTCCCTTTGCGGGACCCGACCTTAACGGCTGGTCTAGACCAGCTGTTAAAGTAGGGTCCCGCAAAGGGACTCTCAAGGTAAGTACGGTACTGCAATTTGCGGTACCATACTTACCGCCTTCCCCATTCCCCTTATGCTCTATGGGGCAAGAATGGGGAAGGGCCATGGTGGCATGGGGAATTACCGCCCACCAACCTTGGAATGGGGTGGTAATTCCCCATTCCGCCATGGCGGACTCCGGCATCGACCATGGTGCTAATAGCACCATGGTTTTCCGCCGGAGTCCTAATGAGGGCCTTTAACTCATTCTACTCCCATTGGTGGGTGTTTCTCTACAGTCGAGTATTAATAGATACCTCTGAAATGTAAAGCAATCATTTTTTCAGGAGTTACATTTATTTGAAACCCCCGTAGACATATTTCGAGCCATGTTAAAAGGACTGGAGTCTGTGTCTTCAGAGAGGAAGTAGAAGAAAATGGGTGCCGCCGATGACAGCATTTCTTTTAGCATTTAGCATACGATGCCTATGTGGAGGAGCAGATTAATGACTCTGCGGGAAGTCCCGCCCCCTCCCACCTGTATGTTGGAGGCCTGAAATTGTGACATGCTTGACGCCAGCAGTTGTGACCATGCTGCAGCAAATTTTTGAGAAAAGGTATCCACTAAGAAAATCCTATCCGATGTATCCCCGAAGAGATGATAATCTCATGGAGGAAATCCCAGAAGGAATACGAAAAAGAGCAAGAAAAGGAGCTGGTGACGTCACAAGAAGCGAATGTGACACACTGAGAAGATTGGCTGAAGAAGAAAATGCATGGTCCTTATAGAAACAGATGACGAAGTAAAGTATCAAGTAAGCTGTCATATGCAAAAAGAAGATTGCATGTGTGAAGAGCACTGCAGAAAATGCAAGCCGTTCAATAACTCTACAGATTCTGTAATGCAAGTAGATCAAGTAATCTTAGAAGCTGACTATGAGTAGTGAATAGACTTCAGGCAAAGCCGCCATTGTATAGAAACTGGACATCAGTGTCATATCTTTAGTAAGCTTAAACCCATGAAAAGAAGAGTCAAGAGTTGTGTTGCAGCAAAGAATTAGCTGAGATCATGGATGAGTCTGGAAGGGCTGTCTGGCCTGGTGTCAAGGTTGAAGCAGCCAAGACTTGTTATTTATTCTTGAAGGCAGTGAACGTGAGATGCTGAAGCATCCCTTGTTAAGGCGCAAAGAAAGAATGCCAAGAGTGCCAATTTTTATTAATTTAAGACAATTGAATGCTGAAAAATTAAAAATTGCCATCGTTGGCTCACGTGACAGACCACGATCTAGTCTGTCACGTGAGCCAACGATGGCAGTGGAGGCGGCAAGGAGTTCAAGAACAACGATAGTGCATGCCCACACTCCCTTATATTCCCAGAGACAAGAATACACTGCAAGGCCAAGTTCAAAGACAATCTTCATGGCTGAAGTAATGGGTGATGAGAGATGTTGGGCTTATTGGGTGGGGAGGTACACCTCCTGGCACCTGTGATATGAGCTTATGTGCTGCTAGTGAGCCAAACATTCAAGACTGGCACAAGCGTGCCAACCAATTGTAGAGGGCCCTATAACGAAGGGCCTTCTAGTTTAAGAGCCAATCATATACTGTGTACTTAATAACGATGAAGATGACTTGTACTAGAGGTGGGCACAAGATGTCCACCTGACAGTAGAGACCCAATCACAACCCGACCCCTCATTGAAAGTATACATAGATGTTCCCCTTGACACCTTTTTACAATAAAACTGTGATTTCTTAGTATGATGCACCAACGTCCGTTGATGTCCGTTGTAACCCCCTGTTTTAGACAATTGATAATAAAACAGACAAAATTTGCCATCTTCCTGATTTGGTTCCGTTATTTGCTGTAAGAGTTACTCTGCTTCCCATTCACTGCATGACACGCTACCCAAAGGGCCTTATGTTCACCTTTATTGATAGATATAGCTGCTCTTTTTCTTGCTTTGTCATTGCCTTATAGGGAAGCTGGTGGGATAATGGTTTTGATACTAGGATCATCTACCCAAAAACTGCCATCTTTGAAGGGTCTTTCTATCTTAAGACACTTCAACTGGGCTGAGAGGAATACCAAGCTCATTACAACACTGCAATTACATTCATTCTAGCTGCATGAGGCTGCCCACCGAGGGCAGGAGACCTACAAGAAGCAACTCGGTTTGATGTATGGGCGGATCATGTGACCAGTGACCCCAAAACTGCTCTCTTTGAAGGGTCCTTCTATCCTCAGAAGGGGCTTAACCTGGGCTGAGAGGAACACCGAGCACAACACGACTCCACCAGAGGTCTTCATTGCATCTGCCTGAGGCTGTGTGCAGAGTGCAGGGGACCTACAAGAATAAAGCAGGGTCGATCTATGGGCTGATCACGTGATTCTGGACAAGCTTCATCAAGAAACTCAGTTAGTGGCCTCCTGCCCTAGGGCATCCAGCTAAGGCAGAACGTAGGGTAGATTCCTCCCCTTACGGGTACCATTTTAGAGCCTGAGGCTCCCTTTGCAGTCTTTGGTCCAGCTCATTACCACCATCCTGTAATCCTGCAGCTGCTGCTTTCACTGTCTGGGTTACTTTGGGAATTTAGGCAATTTCTCTAGGGCATCCACTCACTCGGGCATCCAGAGCAAAGAGTCAACACAGCTAAGGGTGGACACAGAAAACTGTAAAACACATACCTAGGAAATACTTTAGATAGCTTGTGCCATATTTCTGGTATTGAGAAGTTTATTATAAATTAAATGTATATATATGTTTAGTGAACCTGTCAGGACACTTTTTTGTTTTGTGGTAACACAGCTAAGGGGTCTTGCATTTATCTTTTCCCTTTTTCATTCATTTTACCTGTTTGCCACTGGTTGCTACAAAACATGCCTCGTACAAAGCACACAGCCAACACTGAGATCAAACTGCACCATAACACTCCACTAAATAAACTAATTACATACCAGCTGTCTTCTAAAATGCCACTCTGCAACTGCTCATGCAAATTAAATCAATTAACTCATAAGCCCACCCCTTCCCTTCTCACTAGAGACAAACACCTTTAGAAATGCAGCACCCTGATGTGAGGCTATTCCCCTTGAAGAGGTGTGCTCCTTTGATGTGTTGGCACAGGACAGCTGCTTGTGCTGCAGCTGATTCTGGTGGAGGGTGTTACCTGCTCTCACAAAGAAATCAATGGCCATTCAGGTTGCTGTCTTGTCATTTGACAGGCTCAGCCTATCTGTTCACAATACACATCAACTTCCACAGTGTCGCAGTTTATTACACGGCACACGCCAGCCAGGAAACTCCTTCCCCCACTGAATGTGGCGCACAATAAAACACTTTTTATATTTAGTATACTACAGATTCTTTTTGAGTAGGCCTCCAACCCGTCTCACACCCAAACTCCACCAGCACCTTGTGTCACAATGGACTAGGAACCAGGCCGGTGTGTATTAATAAGATATTTTATTAATTTATTATTCAATGTAAATGAGGATAATCAAAAAACAACAGCCACCAAAATTGTGGCAACACAAATGCAATATCCTATCTAGAGCGACCAAGTTGAAATAGACTGTTACACTTGCTTTAGTTTTAATGACAAAAAAGGAAAGTAACAATTCCACACAAAGTGATAGCACCTACAGTTAAGCACTCCCCCCTGCAACACTCACCCCAAACATCAATTAGACTTGATTCCTTTGACTGGAAGGCAGTGGCAAGGAGTAGGAATATAAGAGGGGATTCGGTTTTGGGGTGAAGCCCACCACCACAATATTGGAAGCCAGCGAGGAAGGTAAAATCCGTTTTTGGAGCAAAATGGAAGAATGGGGTTTGGACTATTCCTCACAACTGCTAGGGGACAGAATAGAAGAACATTCGTACTGCTTACACTTTGGAGATAGCCAAAGTTTTAAAGAATACTCATCAGCACACCAGGGAAAACAGAAATCAAGTAGGAAAATCAGTTTTTGGGTTATAGCAAATGCAAAGGGAAAATACAGTGGCAAATGGAAATTCATTTACACTGAGGCTATAACGACAGGTAGGCTCTTGCAAAGGGGTTTAGCTCACAGAAATAAAATCGGGTTTGGTTCAGGCTGACAGATGCAAAGAGGAATGACACTGGCAAATGAAAATTTACTTAGCAGGGCATAATTTAAACACAGGCACAAATTTGCTTTTCAACTCACAAGGGGATTGATTCTTTTGGCAACACTTTAATGACTATACCAATTAACAAAAACACTGGGACAAAGATTGTTGGTTTCAAACTCCACCAATCCCTATCCTGTGAAATTCAATGGGGGGGATTAATTGATTTACTTACAAAAATACTAAGGATTTACTCAGACAAATGAGGGGGTTTTCAATGAGGATATGCTAACATACACAGGCAAGCAAGAGATTCTTCCATGGGGAGATGACTGAACTACACTGGCAATTGGGTGTTTCAATGGGGACATATTCGATGCAGTGCTACAAAAATGAAGGTCTTATGCAATTTAGGTCTGGGTTGATTGCTACCTACATAGCCAGCCTTTGTTTAAGGATCAGGAAAGCCAGCTGCATCTCAGGATACTCTGAACAGATAGGACAGGGGGTCTGGTCACTCGACTCTCAAAAATGGTAAGTTTCAGCAGCCTTCTCTCTGTCCTACTTTTCCTGTCTCACTGGTTTTTGTGTTCCCTGAGTCCTAATATAGTCCCCCTGCAATAATCCTTGCTGCTAGGCTTGGATAGTTACCCTCTCTCTCCACCCCCAGTCAGGATTGGTTTAGGGGTTGGGAGCACCATTTGTCTTTTTCCATTTGTCATCATTCTTTGTTATCCTTACAACTTTTTGGCAAAAACTAGTTATGTATCATAATTGTACTTGCAATTGCCATACGAACCATATATTCTGTTTTAGCTGATCATGTGGAATTATATAAGCCAACCGCCAAATCAGTACAATGTAACATGGCCACGTGTCACATTTGGATTGTCTTCTTGAAATGTACAACAGTTATGAATATGCAAGTTATCAAGCATATTCTTAATTTCATTTTCCACCTTTTCACCCACTCTCACATTTGTAACATGTTCAGATCAGCCAGACACCTAGTCTAACTGGCCATTTCAGTTCCCAGAATCACAGTTAGATGCATTTTATACCCCCCAAAACCGCCTGGAAAATACATGAAAATGGCATAAAATGAAATGAATCCTCAGTCTGGTTGCTGCGCAAAATACCAAAATACCTAAAATGAAATAGTCTTTTAAATTAATGATGAGTGTTTCTGTAAGCAAATGGGATGGCTGCTTCATCCCCCACAGCCATCTGTTCCCCTGGATCAGCCTGTGACCAGAGATTTTTGTGAGTATCTTTGAATAAAGTTTGTGCTCTTTGGAGTGGGTGCAACAAGGACTCACACCTTTTAGTCATGCTTCAGCCAAGGATGCCTTCTCTTGAAGTCCGTGCTTTCCTGCCAGCAGATCTGAAGAATAATGAATGTTGACACCTTCGGCAGCATCACATTTTATTGCAGGGTTATTAAATGGGAGGTGTGACATCCAGCTGCAGTGGGGCTTTTTATTGTGAAGTTTTGCACCCAGCCAGTTTTTTCCTGAAGTAAGTGCCTCTTCAACTGTCACTGGAGTTTTATGGGTGAACCATAATATACATTGCTTTGGTCAACCCACACATCCTGCTCTGCTTTCCCGACATTTTTCTGTGAGCAGTGATATCTTTTTCCATTGTGGCTTTTTAAAGCTGTTTTTATTTGCAAACACGTGTGCAGGCGTTTTTGCTTCCAATGTTTAAAAATCCGGTTTTCCATGTCACAGGATTCTTTGATTCCTCCTTCTTTTGTGAATTAAACGGCTGCTCGTCCATTGATAATGACAAGTGGCCCCCTTTCCCCATGGTTCTTTAACTTTACATGAACAACAAAAGAAAAAGCAAGGCTGGTTTTGTTGTAGTGTTTAAATTCCTGACATTCATATGACAGGGAAAGCAAAAGCCAGGCCGTTTTTGGTTGCGGTATTTAAATGGATGCTGACTTCTTTTTGGGGCCTTTAAATGCACCCCACAAACTGAGCTTGGCTCACAGGAGTTGACACATGTGTGATATCAAATTTGATGGTTGTAATAATTATGAGAATACCATCCACCAAACCATAACTCAGGTATGACTTATATTTAAAGATTATTCTGCCAGCCAGAGGTAGACTGATACTTATAGTGTTATGGAACAGGGGTGCATATTTTATATGTAGCTCCTGTACTACAGAGACTTGGCTGTCACTAAAGCAGTCAGATTGGTACCTGTGACTTGTCAACCTGCTCTGTGCCACTGGTAGGGAAAGTGGTGCAAATTAGGATACTTATGCAGCAGGACACAGGTACACACTATGATTTTGGCATGGAGCTTATGAAAGGGTATCTGATCAACAGATGTCGCTCTCAAAGATGGACCTACCCGCATCATTGTATTAGTTAATAAAAATAAAAAAACAGGTCTTCTACACCCTTGCCAGATGTCAATCTGTGTCACCCCACAATCAGGGGTGGACTGGCCTATAGGGAACTCTGGAGATTTCCCGGTGGGCCTCTGCACCCTGGGCCTCTTTTCTGTGGTATTTTCAAAATGTCTCATAGGAAAAGCATTGGGCTTGCTGAAAATGCGTCATAAGGGGCCACTTTGAGCTTTATTTCCAGGGCCTCTTTTGGTCCCCAGTAATTATTTCCAGGGCCTCTTTTAGTTCCCAGTCCAGCCCTGCCCACAATGAACGACTATCATCAAACGTGAACAGTGCAGTTCATCCAGGCATGTGCCCTTAATAATAAGATGTTTAAATGTTTATTTCCCATATTTCTGCACCATCAGCAGGTGCCTTCCAGAATGTTATTGTGTAGTCCAAAAAAAATGTTCAAAATATAGAGTGAGTTAAATCGAAATTTCATGAGTAAAAATGTTACTGTATACTTTCTTTCAGGAATTAAACGTACATATAATGCAATATAAAAAAAACTTGGGAAATACCCTTTGCTATTCACAAAGTAACATATTTTTATTTGATAAGACTAAACTGCTATTCCATTCTCAATAGAACGCTTTATTGTGTATGTCCCCGTTTATGCTCCATGTGTAAATGTCGTTGGGTAATTTAATTTCCATTGCGCAATCAACTGCTTACAATGACACTCAATCCAGCAATGGTTAGTTTCCACTAGCATTAACTATTTTATCCAATATAATAAAGTTTTCTAGCTAGCTTGAAGAATCTTCAAATACCAAGTCATCCTTTTCAGTTCGTGATAGTCTGTAACAATGTCAGTGCCAGCTCGGATCATGTAATTTGAATGGGAATACCAGGAGTTAATCCAAAGGCTTTTTCCAATAATGACCTTTTAATCTCTGACACAATGATGTATCATTTTTAGTTTTAATTCCATACAGGATAATTTGTTTGTATGCTATTTTCAGGGTCACTAATGAAAAAGCCACCATGGCGTTTAAAGGAACTCCTAAAAGCAGTCAACCATGTTTGTATGTGATTTCTCTTCGTTCCTTGCTGAATACGGTCTGGAAACCAATGGTGGGGCACACAGCACGCCAGTTTTTAGAAAGCCTAGCTGCTCAGAGACTACTGTGGTTGTGATGTGGCGCTGTATAAAATATTTGTTACACAAGCTGATGAGGAGAAAAGGATCAGTTCTATTTGAGCTAAGGTCACGCTGATTTCGACTGGCTGTGAGCACAGGGTTAGACTGTTAGACCTATCTGACAACTGGGAAACCAGCAAGGTATCTACAATGTATGCACTAACCTCGTGGGATCGTATAATGCCTGGTTGCGGTCAGAGGAATTATTGAACAGGATTGGAAGAAGAGGAGCCTTGCGGGAGTCGACAGGTCCCTCTCTCTCACGTAAATTATTGTTTTAATTGAAAACTGAATATCTATACTCTGCATATTAACAGTTTAAAACATGTCCATAATGTGACATATAAACTGTACGTCTTTTTTTATTGATTGTTGTCTGTAAAGATCAAAGGAGTTTTGGCAATATTAAGTATTGCACCTGCTTTAGAAGATGGATAAATCTATGGGAATATATCACACAATCTGCAGAAATATTGTTCACATTTCTGTGGGTAAAAACTAAAATATTTGTACAAACCCATGAGACTCTGAAGACAAACACCAGATTGTAAATTATTATTTCTTAAACCTCAAACTGTGCTCTCTGCATTAACGTATTTTCTATATAACTGAATCTTCTCACCTCCACTTTATGTGCCCTGATGCCAGAGCCGTGGTCTCCTGCCCCTATATTTTCTCATACCACATGCATGTGTCTGTGTCCCCCTCACACATATGTCCTTAGCATTCCTTTGTCTTGTTGCTAGTCTCTCTTCCCCCTTACCCACCCCGCCTCATCCTCCTTTGCGTGTTTATGATACTCAACAAGCTTGTTAGGGTAGGTACAGGTAGCCAGCCAGTGATAGGAGAGGGATTCCACTGTGTCAGTGATTGACAGTGAGGATGCCCAGTCCAAATCAATCAAAGTGCCCACTGCTCAGCCCAACCATCAACTCAACCGAGTTGACATTGCAATGTGTTTCTCAGTGCCACCATTGTGAATGATCAGCATTACAAGATTGCGAAAATGGCAGAGATGTGCCTTATGAATCCCACTTCATATAACATTTCAAAATGAGTAATAAAATATTCAGGCAATTTCCCAAATCTGTACTCATTATGAAATGTCCACCGAAAAAGTAGTACTACAGATCTGGACTTTACCTACCCATCATTCATAGAGCAATACATAATCCATTCAGAAGCAGCTTCTGAAAAATCCACTTTTCAGTTGTTGAACTAAGGAAGCTCAACCGAATGAAGGCTTTGAATGTATTTGAATTACTGTAGTAATTTTTAATGCATACGCTATGGAGACACTAGGGTGTTAATGCTTAGCAACCAACCACATGGAAGGCAATTTACCAGCTAGTGAGTCATTAGAATGTGTCTACCTCAATTAAAAGAAGAAAACGAATCCTCAGCCAAAGACTACTACTATTCAGCCAGAATGCACGCTGTACGCTACTCCCCTTTTAATGTGATGTATATTGCACACCGGATGTTTTTCCACTTGTTATGAACCTGTACACTGGGGTGTGATGTGCCACAGATTTAAGAACACATTTTCTTGTCTACCCTCTTTTCTGAATTAACCATACCCATGAGCGGATTAAACCCTGTGGATGCCCCTATGCAGTCAAAATGATAGGGATCCCCCTAGCAAATGATCTCCTAATATGTTTTTAATTTTCTGCACCACTTTATTTTGATCCGTTGTCGCGGGGCCCCTAAAAGGAGTGGGGCCTATAGGCCGGTGCCTAGTTGGCCTAATGGATAATCCAACACTGACCATACCTCTCTAGGAATGTAAAAGTATTTACTAATATTTGGAGAAATCATATCCACTCCCTACCTCTGTACATTTCAAACAAACATGGTTTTCCCACTTCTAATCCATAATACACTCTTTTCTTTTGCCACCCTGTGCAGCACTCCATGCTAATCGCCTTCATTGTCCCTCCTGGTCCACGACATGCACCTGCTCATTTTATTATCCTCTCTACCTCGTGCACACAGATTCTCTCATAATTGCATGATTAATAATTTAAATATCTAGGACTAACGGGCTTAAATTATCCATTAATTTACATTAGTAATTTATATATCTTGCTAAATGGACATACGGTTATTGTAATGGCCCTCGGTGGAATAGGAAAATCAACATGGTCTGGTTCTTTCCTGGAACGTGATGAGCTTCTTTACACCTGGAAGATTGTGCTGTTCTTGACAACCTTGATGAAAGGATTGTGTGCACCAGCATGTTCATTTACACATCCTTAGACCTGGGCGTGCAAGACCAGTCTATTCTGAGATGTTCCATTAAGCATTATTAGTAAAGCGCAGCACCCAATTTCCATGGCTTGTTGCGAATGAATGGGTAGAGGTGCATTCCACATAGTATCCCAAACACGAACATATCTCAAAGTTAAACACTGCGATTTCACGTGCCCTCATAATATACCCCATAAAGAAAACACACAGATGTGCCTGCTGGAGCAATGCATCTGCTACTGTACCTAAATCAGACAGGTGTGCCGGATGCGCCATCTGCGTGCCAGCTCCCATGTAACCAACTTGCAAAAGCTTGCCTGCTGCAACAGCCCTGTGCTTCGTCCTCGCTTCCCATGTCCTACACATGAGCCTGGCAAACTAGCCCACTCTGGCCCTCTTGAACCCAACTCACACAAGTGTACCTGTTGCTCCAGCACAACACTGGTTCCAGTGCAGCCAGCTCATCAAAGCACATCTGATGCATGCACAATAATCCAACTGCTGCCTCCTCCCCCGTTCCTAGGTAACTGAGGACTGCCTATTGTGTTAGTCCTGCACTGCCAAGCAATTCTCAACCTACGCAGGTGCCTATCCTGCAACAGTAACTCGTGTACTGACCCTACACTGGTGGGCCTTTGTGTTCATTCACCTGATAAAGTTCCAAAGGCCCATGCCATCATTCGATAAATGCAAGCCCATTATAAAGACAAGAAGGGATTTATAGCATTACATCGAATCTAATTTCTACATATATAAGGGCAAAATCTACACAGAAGCACATCCTCGATGTTGGTAAATATTCTAGCTGGTGCTTGTTATCTGACACATATAGGTGGCAGACTGCTCTCTTCCCCAATGTCCCACATAGGATTTTGAGCTTTGAGTATAGTACTCCCTATTTTTTTAAGTTGTGAGTAAAATTATATTTTAGGGAGTAAAAAAGTAAGCCCCATTCCCAATGTGAGTATTGTATAAACTAGTAAAAGTATGTTTTAGCTATAAAACAAATGTTTTGTAATAAACTTTTATTTGCACCTAGTTATTCATGCACATTAAAAGATAAAGGTCTACCTCTTCTGATCAGACAGTAACAATAGCAGTTTCTTCTTTTGGCCCTACTGGTCCAGCCATTTCCACAGAGCTGTATGTGGGAAAGCAAGGGGCTAAGCTTCGACATGTCTGTTTATTTTAGTTTTTTAGTAGTGTAGATGCTGTCATTTTTTTGGGGTGGAGTATTTGCCAAATGTTTAGGGAGTAAAAGTAGCCGATAAACCCCTTATCTCCAGGGCTGCTCTTCCCTATTTTAGAGGCAGTATTTCGATAACCGCCTTGTGCGCTTCTTGTCTGAAAGACTTATGCTGCATGAAACAGGGCAGCCAATATGACAGATTGAATAAAGCTGGCCTGGCCTCTGTGCCCTCCAATTCCGGTGTGCTATTCTTCAGTGTCAACGTGCTTTGAGATATCTCTTCCGGAGTGCGCACAGCGACAAGGGCAGAATTAGCTGCTGCTATGCAACAATATATGGTGTAGAGTCTGTCACAGGTCTAGAGATTACACTGTTTTCTCATCCATCTCGCTGTTCCACTGATTACACACCCTGAAATTGATCAAATTGCCAGTCACTTCTTGTTCGATCAATGTTGTGGAGCATAAATTGAGCAGTTTTCAGACTTAAGGTGGCCATTTAGGCATCCACCCCGTTAGCTACCCCCTCCTTTATCAGCTCCACCACTCAACCTTGCTCATTGAGAAATATAAATCCCCACTACTTACGCCCAGATGTCCCATGTACTCTTCACAGGGCACTCTGACATATTCTGCAGTGAGTTGCGAGAGTGCAGGTGCATGTGGATGGATTGTCACAGGTGGACTTAACAACTCACAGAGACTTCAGGTATGTTTCAAGGTTTTTAATCACTGTTACGTCTCAAACACAGCTCATGCAAAGAATTCCCAGATGGTTCATAGAAAGAAATGTATGAGTTCATCAACATAGTGCACCACTCTAGAAAAGGGGTTTTGGAAGTGGTGCTAAGGCAGCCTCTCTCTCTTGTCTCCTGTGGGAACTCGCTCCCTAAACCGACATCTATAAACTCTGATCGCGCTCTTGGACTTCCTACCTGGCCGTACACTAGTGATGGTTAGTTCTTAAGGGTGGTATACATGTGTGCCATGGAAGACGCAAGTCCCACTCTATCCCATCACTACTCTCCTCCTCCGTCTACTCCCCTACATCCAAATCCACCCACTTTGTCCTTACTATGCCTCTCTCCTGTCTGTCAAATGTTTCTCCTTCTACCACCACCTACATTCTCCTTGATCTTACTACTTCCTCCCATTCCTCTTCTCTGCACTACTAATCTCCTCCTCCACACTACTACTCCCTTCTTGCACTTCTACTCACTCTGCACAACTACTACTCTCCCGTCTCCTCCCTATTACCACTCTCCCACTCTGCACTACTACACCCCCTTCTGCACATTACTAATACTTTAACACTCTACACTATTACTACCCTTCACGCCATACACCCCTCTTTCTTCTCCGTACTCAGGGATGTGTTGCCTTGCTCACCATTCCATTACTCTTACTCTCACTCATCTCAACATCTCAGTAATTATCTCACACACTCTGCTCAATGCAATCCTACAATCCAGATTTCATATGTGTAGAGTACAAATCATCCCACTTCAGCACCGGTTTTCTTCATGTGGTAGAAGGTAAACCCCTTATAAAAACAGACATGCAGTCAGCAGCATCCCAATGTATTCCAGTCTCCATAGCCCTTCCAATTTAGCATGAAGCGAAACACAAATTCAATGATTTTCACCCCTTGCCTCTTCAACATGCTTATTATCACTATTCATCAAATAACGGTTGTTTCTTCACTTCATGAAACTTCCTAAAAATCCCCCCGTTCTTATCAACTCAGTACACACTAATCTAACATGTTATGAATATCGACCCTACCCACTAAACCCCTCGCCCCACGTCCATCTATGACAAGTGTCACCAAGTCCAGACCACATAATCCAAATCTACATGTTTTCGGGATATCCACACAAAATTCATTTGAGTACAGTTAATCAAAATTCGAGTTATTGACATAGCCACAGGTTATCCTGACATACTAGGTATGTTTGTACTCTCCAGGAGTAGACCTACAGTTAGTTACAATTGTAATATGGAAACATACACTAGAAATGAGCAAGAAGACAGTCTAATATCTATAGTTACTGATTGCTATATTTAAGCTTATGCCTAGGTCTTCCTCTCTTGTCCATAATTGTGTGCCTCAACACGGTGGCACACTTTAGTGGGCTGCACCCTGAAAGTTAACAAATTGACGATCAATTAACATTTGCTTATTATAAATAAACTATCCAAACCAAGCAGTGCCCGCTCATCTCTCTGCTTACTCAGCTATATTTAAGCTGCCCTCTGTTGTTTTGCATTTCGCACACTGCCCTTGCACCAAGGTACATCATTCAATACAATGTCCATTTAATAATGGAAGTACGCGAAGTCTTCTCGAACGTGTCTTCGTTCATATCAGGCCAATCTGTTAAGTGTTTCTTGTATACTCTGTTATGCGCATATGCTGCAAAGCATATCAGCACTTAATGGGTATAGTAATTTCTAAAAATCACATCTATAAAAAAAGTGTGATCGTACACCACTCTACATGTGACTGTTGCGAAGGTTTCCAGCGCTGTCTCTTGTGTCTCTCAGAGCCGGGGTGTGATGGTTTGAGGTTGCACCGGGACCCTGACATTTCACTAGAGACCCTGCATCTGTAGAGCCAGCTGCTTGTGGTACCCAGTCACGCTAAAACGATGCACAGAGAGTTACATCGCCGTCACTAGGGCAACAATATGCCCCTTCTTCTGTAAAAAGACAGCATTGTCTCCGTCGCCGTCCACTGCCTGGTGCCAGGCGCCAGGCTGTACTAGGCACCCCTGCCCATCTCCTCTCTCCAAAGCAAGCCAGCTGAGCGCGTCCTTTGCTGCAGGCATAGTTTGCGTGCCCTGAGTTATGGGCACTTCTCAGCACCCCGCCCACACACACAACATTTTGCGTAGCCCTGTGAGCACAAGGATGTAGAGTTGCGCGACTGGGTTTCATTTACACATGACTTGCAAAGCAGCACATGCCTTCAATGAGTGCACTGTGTAGTGAAAGTACAGTTACACTAACATTATTTCAAAATCTGTAATGTACACATGTGTGTGCCAGTCTGTGGCTCGGTGTGTGTCTTAAGGCTTTTGTACGCGGTAATATGTATATGTGAGTGCGTATACGTTTCTTTTGCTGTTTTAGAAAGTGCTTACGTGCTGCTTTCCAGCTTTGTGTCTTTGTGTGCCTCTCTATACCTTTGTGCCTGTTTGTCAGTGAGCTGGAGGTGGTGGAGGCGGAGTTTGCCCCACTCAGATACTGGCCACGCTGTTAGGGCACTATGCGATGCGTCTTGGTTTTTTCTTCATAATGTGGTTCCTGTTTCGACCTCGGCGATAGCTTGCACGTGTCCCACGTTTTATTATAGCACCCATAAAAGAGGCGCCTGTTATGTTCCGCCCTGCGTCCCGCTACGCGGTGACGCAGGGCGTGCTGAATAAAAGCCCCGCCCCCGTGCTCGGGAGGCAATTCCGGGGCAGACCATCCACCCGTGTGTGCGTGCGAGTTATTGGAGCTCCCGCTGACGCTGCGCCACAGGCCGTGCGGCCTAGCCTACTCCTCCAGCCCTCGTGCGCGCACGCCGAGGGCTGGGACCTAACAATGGCGACGAGGTGAAACGAGGACAAACATGCGCTCGACGTTCACGGCGCCTAGATGGCCTGCAGCCATCGCGGCCAAATTTTTGGACACCCGGTGGGGGGGGGGGATCGCACACGTGACCCAACCCACCCCAAAAAAAAAGTTTTTTTTTTTCTCTATCTCCTTCAATCTTCTCATCGTCACTCACTGCACAAGTGATTACTGGGCGGTGTGAAGCCATCTCACATCTGGTATCGCACACCAGGGGCCCCATCACGATGTGGCATCGGATCCACATGGAAAAACCAGCACCTGAACTCTTCGATACAGCGTTTGGACACCAAGGCACCACCAGGGAAGGCCCAACTTCACCGCGCTAGTGGTTGCCTGAAGAGATCACAACAGCACTGAACAGGTACACGTCGACATGGCGGCCGGCATGTCCACCCCTGGGCCCACCACGCCGTCCAGAATTGCGGCAAACCTATCGCTGACGTCCCCACAGCCTCGCACACAAGGAGGCTCATCGACAATGGTCCAGCCATTTGACCCCTTCACCGACCCATCTTCGAGTGGACCCAGATGGCAGCTGTGGATCCAGAAATTCGAGATGGCGATGGCGTGCAAAGATGTGACTTCGGCCAGGAAAATGAAGGCGCACCTACTCCTCAGTGTGGGTGACGAGGTACTGCGCATTTTCAACTCCTTGGATGTGGCCGATGGCCAAGATGCGTACCAAAAACGCAAAAGATGCCCTAACAGCTCATTTTCTCCCCCAACTGAACCCGGACTATGAGACATTCATCTTCTGCACCACCATAGAGGCAGCAGAGGAGACCCTGGATGCCTACAACACTCGGTTAAGAAAATTGGCCATGTCCTGCGAGTTCACTAATGTTGAGAGAGAGATCAGGAGGCAAATCATTAACGGCGTACACTCAGAAAAACGAAGGCGCCTAATTCTCAGCGAGAGAGGCATCCCCTTGCAACGAATCCTTGAATTAGGACGACAAAGGGCACTAGACCACACCAGAGCGGCCAACATGGAGGCCACTCTGCACAGACTGCAACCGGTCCTCAACACAGCCATGGTGGCCCAGATCACCAACAAACAATCCTCGAGGGATGAATACAGTGGGGGCTATGGCCAGAACAGGTGGCAACCGCGCATTCCTGGGCCCACAGAGTGTGGCTGGTGTGGTGGCCCACGACATGGCCGCCGCAACTGTCCGGCAAAAGGAACCACCTGCGTCACCTGCTGCAGGAAGGATCATTATGCAAAGGTGTGCAGATCATCGGGCGCCTCCACGCAGCCCCCACAGAACATTTCAGACAAAAACGCGACCAAGAAAAAGAAGCAGGCCAGTGCAAGGAGGGTCGCGGTGGCCAACTCTTCCACGGAGGAAGAAGGGGATGACATCTCGACAGGGCAGAAAGATCCCGGCAAGGACAACGAGAAGAAAGGAAGAAAGATATACCTCGTGTCCGCATTAAGCCAAGGCCAAGAAACACAAAGAAAATCTGTCCGAAGGTGCAAGTGCATGGTCACTGTCCAAGACCAGCGCATTCTCATGACCATTGACACCGGCGCTTCGGTGAACGTGATGCCCACAAGCATATTTCAGACTCTGAAGCCTCAACCAGTCCTGAAAAGCACGGATACGCTGCTATATGCCTACGGCAGCCGGAAGCCCCTACCAGTCATGGGCAGGTTCCGCACCACGCTGGAGCACGGCGAAAACAGACTGTGGTCGAAAGTATATGTCGTAAAGGCAGGAATCGAAAGCCTCCTGAGTGGAGACGCCGCGGAAGATCTGGGAGTGGTCAAATTCATCTGCCACATTGATGAGGCCGAAGAGGTGGAGAAAATGCTAAGTCAATACCCCAAGCTGCAAGATGGAATAGGCTGCTTGAAGGGCAAAACCATCCGGCTGCACATCGACGAAACAGTACAGCCGAAGGCCGTATGGCATCGGAGGACACCTTTCCACATGAGAGAACAAGTGGAGCAGGAACTCAAGGCTCTGGAGGAAGCTGCCATCATAGAGGCGGTTACTGGGCCCACACCATGGGTCTCCCCGATGGTTGTCACGCGAAAGCCCAAACAGCCTGGAAAGGTCCGGATTTGCATTGATATGCGTCTACCTAACACTGCCATCAAACAAGAACGCCACATCACCCCAACGATCGACGAAATCGTGGCGGACCTCACAGGGTCTTGTGTTTTCTCAAAGGTTGACTTGAAAGCGGGGTATCATCAACTCAAACTCCACAGAGACTCGCGCTACATTACAACATTCTCGACACATCTGGGGCTAAGGAGATACAAACGCCTGAGTTTTGGGATCTCGTCTGCGGCTGAAGTATTCCAGCAAACTATCCAGGAGGTCATCAGGGGCATCCCTGGGGTCCTCTATGTGAGCGACGACATTCTGATTCACGCCCCCGCCAAGAAGGAGCACCTCAAGAGGCTTCATACCCTACTGGGCAGACTACAAGAGGCTGGACTGACCATACACAGGGAGAAGTGCGAATTCCTCAGATCGGAAATCACTTTCTTTGGTTACAAGTTTGGCAGCACGGGCATCTCCCCTGATCCCCAGAAGGTCGCAGACATCCAGGCGGCAAGCCCACCGATGACCCCTACAGAAGTACGTAGTTTACTAGGGGTGGCAACCTAATGCGGGAGGTTCATTCGAAACCTGGCCACACTATCTGAGCCACTACGGGAGCTGACGAAAGCAAACACCAAGTGGGACTGGGGGCAGAAGTGCCAAGACCCGTTTGAAAGTACTAAAGAGTCCCTGTCCATCGACACCAAGATGGCGTATTACAACACCGAGCTGCCCACAGAACTATTCATGGATGCAAGCCCCGTTGGGCTCGCTGCCATCCTGATGCAGGTGATGAGAGAAGGGGAGAAAAGACTGATAGCATACGCCTCGAGAGCCGTCACGGAAACTGAACAGAGGTACTCCCACATCGAGAAAGAGGCCATCGCAGTGCTGTGGGGGTGCAGGCACTTTCATCTGTACCTATATGGGCGGCGGTTCAAAGCAGTCACCGACCACAAACCCCTACTATCCATCTTCATGGGAACGTCGTCACACCCTCCGGCACGGATCACCAAATGGCTACTACATCTCCAGCAATACGACTTTGATCTCATCTACCAACCAGGCAGTGGAAACCCTGTGGATTTCCTTTCGAGGCACCCGCGAGCGGCAACCCAACACGAGATCCAAGTGGCCGAAGAGACAGAGGAACATATATGCCAAGTGGTTTGTGCAATGAGACCAAAAGCGGTGAGCATCGAAAACATTGAGGCAGAAACCAACAAGGATCCCTGCTGCAATCTAGTGAAAGATGCCATAATCTCAGGGGACTGGAAAACCTTCATGAGACACACACACAACAGAACAGCGGAAGCAAAAGGGTTTCTGTCCGGCATGTTCACCGTCTGGCAAGACTTGTCAATCACAGAAGGCGGAGTGATACTAAGAGGTAACCGCATAACAATCCCTCTCAGAATGCAAGACAAGATAGTGGCTCTAGCGCATGAAGGACACCAAGGGCTGGCAAGGACAAAGGCCCGCATACGGCACAGGGTATGGTTTCCCCAGATCGAGGAAAGGGTCGAGACGCTCATCAGCACGTGCCTAGCCTGTCAGATAACAGGAGCCCCGCCAGAACCAGAACCAATTCTATCGTCGGCACGCGGCCGCTCTCGGTGGGAGGCCATCAGCATTGACTTCTACAAGCTACAGGAAGGCCTCCACCTCTTGGTAGCTGTTGACGACCACTCCCGATATCCGGAGGTTGAAATAGTCAAATCCACAGCAGCGGAAGTGGTCATTCCAGCCATAGAAATTTTTTTCGCAACTCACAGACTACCAACCTCCATCAAAAGTGACAATGGGCCACTGTTTACCGGGGAGGAATTCAAGAACTATCTGCAGGACCTCAACATAAAGTATCACCACATCATGCCGAGGTGGCCCCAGGCCAACGGGGACGCCGAACGCTTCATGAGAACCATTAACAAGGTGCTAAGGGTATCCAAGGCGAACACCAGCCCATGGAAGATCGACCTCTACCGATTCCTCCGGAACTATCGGGTTACCCCCCACAGCACTACCGGCATACCGCCGGTGGATCTCATGTTCGGCACCATCATCCGATCCTCAATTCCGCACCATCCAAGCAGGACCCCGGATGAGGTCAATGAAGAGCGCACGGAAATGAGGAGAAGGAGTGCCAATGCCCACATGAGCGGCAAGAGAAGAGCGAGGCAGTCTGATCACCAAGTGGGGGACCAAGTCGTCATGCTACGAAACCCCACCAAATCAAAACTCGACACCAGATACGAGGAACTGCCATGGACCGTCAGCGATCGGCACGGAACCATGGTGACTGTGACCCGAGGACACCGTCGAGTGACAAGGAACTCATCATGGTTCAAGGCGGTGCCTCGCAACCTGTGGACTGACAGTGAGTGCCATCTGGAAGAAGAGGACGCTCAGCCCAGCGAAGACGAGCCTAGGTCCATCCCGTATGAGACAAGAGCGGCGGATGGAACCTGGGAACCGCTGGAGGCCCCCGGCCTCGAGGACATGACCAGTGAAGGTGAGCCAGATCAGGAGCCGGGGGGGGTGCAGGCCCCGAGAAGGGCGGTATGGTCTGAGAGCGGCCACGAGACCGCCGGCCAAGCTAAATAACTATGTGTGGTAGTGTGAAGTGCCTGGACCACGGACCCTATGGCCGGACGATTATTGGTTAAGAGCGTGAGCAGATGTTTGCACTCACAGTTGATGCAAGTTAGTGTTATGTTTGTTTGTTTTATGATAAAGGAGGAATGTTATGTTCCGCCCTGCGCCCCGCTACGCGGTGACGCAGGGCGTGCTGAATAAAAGCCCTGCCCCCGCGCTCGGGAGGCAGTTCCGGGGCAGACCATCCACCCGTGTGTGCGTGCGAGTTATTGGAGCTCCCGCTGGCGCTGCGCCACAGGCCGTGCGGCCTAGCCTACTCCTCCAGCCCTCGTGCGCGCACGCCGAGGGCTGGGACCTAACAGCGCCTACCAACCAAGTGGCAAGAAGCATAGTATTTTTTTTAAGAGAACTCGTTGTGCACAGTACAGACAAAGTCAATTGTAATATAATTATAATAATTTCCAATTTAAAAAAAAGGACTGCTCACAACCCAGTTGTTTGCCCAGGGTGCAAATATAGCGCTAATGCCAGAGTGCGTCGGGCTTCGCAGGGCAGTTATGGCACTGAGTCGATGGTAAAGGCCATCACTTCACTTGGGCTATTCGCCTCGGCCTAATGGGCCATTACTGGCCTGGTATTCCTTTTCTCCCAGGCATTAACAATTTGATATATTACTGGATTATTAAGATAACTATTTCTCTTGCCATGTGGTAGTCCTCTTGAATGCATGGTATGTAGTAGTTAGAGTTACTGCCTGCAGAATTTTGAGGAGGAGACCTGTATTCTGACCTTACCGAGATTACGGTGGTAAAAGGCATTTAAAAAATGCAGTATTCCTGAAATACCACCTACAGTATTTCAGAAATACAAATGTTTTTTTTCTAGCATCTAGATATGTATGTCCATCCTTGTGAAATGGAAATGCATTCTATGTTATGTGTTGTTACTTTACTGAGATCTATACAGTGTGCTGCTGTCATTTGCATAGTCTTCAGGCGCTCTGGCACATCTGCACGAAAGGTGGGTGGGTTATGTCATTTGGGAGAGGGGGACAATGCAATACAGCTTTGCTGTTGTGCGTATGTATGGTGTAGAAATATTTTCGTGGGTGTCTATTTGAAGGATGATTTGTTGCCATACAGGAGTGGTGTAGTTTGAATGCTTATTTTGTCTTGAAGGTACATTTTTTTATTTTGTTGTGAAAACTGGTAGGAAGGCCTCTGCCCTTTTCCACTCTCTGTGTGAAGTACTCGTGCTGGCCTCCCAGTCACTGTGATCCAGAAACAAGATGGGTGGGCAGTCCCTAGGTGGAGAGCAAACCACGATCCTCAGTTACACCACGTAAGACCTGTACACTTAGGAACACCCTTTAGACCGGGATCCTGAGAGGCACCCAAAGCTCAGGATTCTGACTAGGAATCCACAGGCCAGCTGCTGCCGGCACACCTGCGTATGGCAGGATCCTATGGTACACCTCCAAAGACCAAGATATTCACATATGCACTCAGACCAGCATTCTCAGTCACATCCCACACACTTGGTCCCATAGATACATTCCTACATGCCACTATCATTGGTCAATATCCTTTCTCTTGAGGTCTATGCCCTTAAGTCGCAGAGTGATGGGGCATTACGGGGAAACGTCTTATCAAGTCTTCTGCAGCTGAAAATGGCTTTCCATTGCTGCTCCCTCAGGGTCCCAGTGCAGCCCATCTCATTTCAGGTTCACTTGCAGACAGACTGGTAGTGCAGCAGATGAGAGGCTATAAATTGGAGGCCAGGATTCACTTCTGTTCTTTTTCCTCCTGCACCACATGAATTGGTTCCCATCATCCCTATCCTCAAGTAGGCTCCGACATACCAGGATCATTGGTCGTTCCCTGCAAATTCGTATCTTTATGTACAGGATCCTCAAGCACACCTCCGAGACCATTGACCCCAGTTAAAATTGCAGCACACACGCACATATGGGTGCCACATCAGCAGACCATGACCTTCTGGTACAAATCTCGGCCGGAGGTGCATCACTGTAGTTCAGGATCTGTAGCTACACCCTTGCTGACAAGTGTTATTGGGTACACACCTAGATCGGGATTCTCAGGTACAGCACCAACCGATTAGGGGCAATGAGTGTGCCTTCAATAGAATAAGAGCAGCAGGGCACCGATCCGCAGACAAGACGCATCAGGAACTCCCCGGTCACAGGACACGAGTGAGCTCTCCCAGAGTAATACATATCCTGTATGAACATATTCGTATTTATGTATGTTTTGTGCTTTACATAGCACAAACCTAGCTGGGCAGCAACACAAGGCTGTACAACAAGGAGATACAGTAATAGAATACAACAATATAGATTCAGTTAGAAGGATAGAAAAGTATGATTAAAATAATACATATTGTTAGGGAGTGCAAGGCCAACCAAACGTAGGTCATGGAGGTTCCTGCAGATGTGCCCCTGTTGAAGCTGTATTCCTTGGTGTTTCCAATGGGCTGACCTTCCTCCCTGCACTGATAAGTCGCTCAAAAGTCCATCAGCAATTCCCTCCCTTTCCACCTTCTCCACTGGCCTCCACTATCTCCCTCTGAGCACGATCTTCATTCCCTCCAAAGGCTGAATCCTAGCGTGACGTCAAGTGAAACCTGTGATCTTTGGAGTCTCTGTTTTTGTTTAGGGATGCAGCAGCGTGCAACACATGCTGGATACTATTTTTAAAATGTTCAGCTGCCTTCTGGGAAGCAGGTCCCACAAGTAGGAGGTGCAAAGCTGGCAGTGAAAGTTCATAGAAGGCAACAGAGAGATATGATATTCTGTTCTGTTTTTCCTCTGCACAGATGTTGGTTGATTACTGCCCCCAATGGCTACATTATCCCAAATGTGACCTAGAAGATAGCAGGCTCCACTGATCATATTGCTGGCGCTGAGCCGCAGCATACACTGTATTGCTAGTGAACTCCAGGGAAGTACACTGTGATTGCCCACTGCAGAGAGATCACATTTCATAAAGGCGGCTACGGGATTTTAGTGGGCACCTGCAATATGCTCCAAGCATAAGTCAGGCAGGCCACGTGTGCGTGTGCTCTTGACCTCAGAGTTTCCAAAGGAAGAGCTTGACTGCAGGATGAGTACACAGCAGGCCAGATCTAGGGCTTGAGCTAAGCCGAGGCTTTAGAGTGTGACTTCAGGGCATCCAGCGACTGGCCTAAGCTTTAGGGCATGGCTTGAGGGCAGGGGTGTAGACATGATGGTGTGTGGCTTGAGGGCACGACAAAGGTATGTCTAGCACGCAGTGTGTGATGTGCGAACTGGCCAGAGATAAGACAAGCATTTTAGGTGCGCCCAGAGGAAAGGCTAGAGGTTAGGTTTACACTTGAGAGTGCAGTAAAAACACAGGCCAGCGGTAGATCTGTCCAGATGCTAGATTATGATTACAGAGCACTCCAGAGGTAGAAGTTACACTCTGAGTATTATCAGAGTACATGCCACCGATGGGATTTCTCCGCGTTCCCTTTTCATTTTTGTATGTTTTTGTGACAAATGGCCTTTTGATGTTTGCCTTGGTATGTCTGTTTCTTTTCTGGTGCCTTTCTTCATCCCTTCTTCTTCTGTTTGGCAGCAACAGCAAATGCCCCTCCCCCCACCACCGATCTACAGAGCCTTTTGCATGAAAAGAGTGAACATGCAACAACGAATAGTGACAATACTATTGACTTGGTGTATTTGCATGTCATTGTTTTGAATCCATGGCCTTCATTACAACCCCGGCGCTAAACCATGGCGCTATTAGCACCATGGTTGGTGCCGGTGTTGTAACGAGTCCGCCATGGTGGAATGGGAAAATACCGCCCCATTCCAAGGTTGGCGGGGCGGTATTTCCCCATTTCACCATGGCCCTTCCCCATTCCCTTTTTCGCCCCATAGGGCTCAATGGGACTGGGGAAGGCGCTAAGTACGGTACCGCAAATTGCAGTACCGTAATTAGCACCGAGGTGCCTTTGTGGCAGCCTACTTTAACGGCTGGTAAAACCAGCCGTTAAGATCGGGTCCCGCAAAGGGACCTCGTAATCAGGCATTAAGGGTTTAACGGCACTGACACCTTTTACAGCGCTGCTAAACCCTTAAAGCCAGGGTCGTAATGACCCCCATATGTTGTGCAGTTACCCCGTTACCTCCCAGATGAGACTATAGAAAAGGCTAGAAATATCTGTCTGGGACTATGCAACAGGTGAGTGATGGGCCTCCCTACTGTTCAGGATGATTTTAGATATCATATCTAAGTGCAAAGAGATGCTGGCAAGGAGATACAGGGAACACCTGTATGTTTGGAAAACCTTTCAGCCAGAGTTGTATTAAACAGAAGCGAATATTGTTTTAAAACATACTGATCACTCAAAACCAGTTCACAGCTAATTGTAAAAAAATTAAAACATGGGGTTGGGGTGCCTTTAGGTCTTGCTCTCCCACTTGGACGCTTATTAATATTTTTTTAGGTTGTAAGACCCCACCATTTTGGACCTGGATACTCCAAGGCCAGACTCTGCACAAACATTTTTGGGACGAATCGAGGTTTTCCCTGCTCATTCCAAAGCATCTGAGTGCCAATCCCTCAGTCTGAGCATCCTCTGACTGGGATCCTAAAAGCCCAGTCAGACGCAAGAGAGAGGGGTTGGCAGCCATAGATAGGCAATCAGGTCAGGGTACTGCTAGAGAACATGCAGATGATGACCTAAACGTCATGGTGCAAATAGGTAACAGGCCAGCGGTAGGTCGAGATTTCAAGGTTTGTTTAAGTGCCAGGTAAATTCAGGGTTGTACTTAAGGGTGCAATTGGAAAACAGGTCGGGTGTACATAGAGACTTCTGCAGGAGAACAGACCCTGTGTAGGCCGGTTACTAATGAGCATGATTGGAGAACAACTCTGAATTTAAGAGTGCAATTACAGAAAAGGTCAAAAGTAAAACTAAGCTTCTGGGCATGCTTAGAGTACAAGTCAAAGGTATATCTGGAAACAGGGTTGTATGAAAAAAAGGCAAGGAGAAGCTTGGCTTGCTATGTGAATTACAGAGGAATTTTCTAGCAGTAGGTATGGACTTTAGGATATACTGGCAGTAGGCATGAGCTTCAGGGTTACATAAGAGAATTGTCCAACTTCACATTGATCTTTAATGTGTAAGGAATGAACTAGCTAGCTGTAGACTCATGAGAAGGAGATGGAAAGTGGAGAAACTCTGAATAACAGAACGATTTTCAGATGTGTATATGCTTTAAAAAAAAATCTAATTGTTAGACAACGTTATTATTCTTCGGGTCAAGTGGAAGACAGTGCTGAGCCTTTTCAGCTGGTTTCAATGTACATAATCCACTTGCATGTTGTCATGGATTGTGGAACAACTAGCATCTGATCAATGATGCAGTGACCTCTCCCAGTTCTTTCTTCCCAGTAGCTAACCTGGGGACGGAGGTGGTCTGGCTTATTGGGAACTCGGGAGATTTCCTACTAGGCCTCTGCACCCTGCATATCCAGAGGGAGCTATTTCACAATTCAATCCCTCTGCCTGTGGAATGTGTTCCTCACTGAGGCGTACCACTATGCCTTCAAATATGCTTGTTCACCACACAAGCATACGTACTTCTACCGATCATCGAACCATTTTAGTCTCATTTCCCTGACTTGTCCATGTAATCTTCATTGCCTTGTTTTTGCCCCAATGTCTTTCTCACTGATCCCGTTCTGCCGCAATGATGCTCTCATTACTACAGTTCTGCTACAATGATGCTCTCATTCTGCCTGTTCCAGCCCATTTTACTTACACTGACTGCTCCATTTCTAACCTATGTCACTCCCATTGGCCACTTTCTGCCCCAATGTCTTTCTCACTGATCCCGTTCTGCCCCAATGATGCTCTCACTACTACAGTTCTGCTACAATGATGTTCTCATTATGCCTGGCCCGTTTTGTGTCATTAAGAGCTGGGCGGTAAGGGGTTAATGGCGCCGGTAATGGTGCTGGCGCCGTTAAACCCTTACCGCCCTATTAGGAGTCTTCTTGCGGGACCTGAAAAGGGCACTTGGTAAAACCAGGCGCCCTTTGCGGGTCCTGTTAGCAGATCAGGGAGCTAACAACAGGCACTGTTATTAACGGGCCCATTGTTAGCTCCCTCCCCACTCCCATTGAGGCCTATGGGGGCTCGAATGGGAATGGGGAAGTACCAGGTCCGGGTTTCCTGAATGGGGATTTACCGGGTTCTCCAAACTTGCAATGACCCGGTAAGTCCCCATTCAGGGAACCCAGACCCAAGTTTGGAGGCAGCCATTTACTTTACTTTTACTTTAATACATTTGTATAGCACGTCCATGAACCCGAGGGCATGAGGGCACTACAAGACAGAACAAATAAAAAACAAAGCATGTTCATACAGCAAGGCAACCAGATAATATATTAAGGGCATCAGGATTGTCTAATGGAACAAGTGTGTCTTTAATTGTTTCTTAAACAATTCTAAGGAGTCCATGGATCTCAGCTCCAGCGGAAGAGCATTTCAAGCTCTGGGTCCATTGGCAAAGAAAGCTGAATTGGCTACTCTAACAGTGTGGCATTTTGGTTCAGACAGGAGGTATAAATTATTTGACCTCAATGATCTTGAATTAGTTCTTGTGGATAATAGCTGTTGTAGGTATCCAGGCATATTCCCAGATCTGCACTTATGTACAATGGTCAGAGTGCGGAATAGGAATCTAGTGGCCACAGGTAGCCAATGGAGCTCACGTCTCGCTGGTGTGACATGGTCTCGATATTTAAGTTTCATAACGGCTCTAATAGCCCCGTTTTGACAGATTTGAAGCCTATTACAGTCATCCTTATTAATGCCCATAAGAAGGATAGAGCAATAGTCTATTTTTGAGCCTATAATAGCTCTTGCAATAGTCTCTGCGTTGTCCTGGGAAATAAGAGGCCTTAGGTGTGCTAAACGTTTAATATAATATGCACATGACGAAACAAGGCTACTAACATGTTGTTTCATGGTCATGTGTTGATCGAAGGTCACTCCCAAGGTTTTCACTTTTTTTAGTGGTTTGATGGATTCTTCTCCCAGTTGGAAGTTATCATACAGTGGGCCAAATTTAGTGATAGTATGTGGGGAGCCAATGACCAAGAGTTCGGTTTTTGATTTATTCAATGCTAACTTATTATGAACCATCCAGGTCTCAATTAGAGAGAAGACTCTAAAGATGGCCAATTCATCCAGAGTGTGAGAGCCAGAGAGCGGGATGACACATTGAGTATCATCCGCATAGTTGGTAAATATAATATTCTCGTGGTCGAGCATTGCAAAAAAAAGGGGCCGTAAAAATATTGTAGAAGCAGGGAGAAGTACAAGCACCCTGAGGGACACCACAAGATGTGATAATAGGTTCCGATTCAGCACTTCCGTGAAAGACTCTACAAATAGCGGCATGGCTACCTCCAAACTCGTAATGACCCCCACTGCCTGATCCATTTCTTCCCTACGTCACTCCCATTGCCCACTTTCTGCACCAGTGTCACTCTCATTGCATTGTCCCAGTTCTACCTCAGTTTGTTCATAATTGTCCCAGTTCTGCCAATCACTCAATTTCTCAAAAGAACCAGTTTTTCCTTGTTGTCTGGTCCCTCCTGTCTCTTCGCTCTGTCAGTGTGGGTCTGTACAGTGACAGAGGAAGCAGAGAAAGCAGTGACTGGTATTTTTCTACTTGAGTCCAGGGACGTCATTTCAACAAAATACCAGGGGTAGCGGAAGTGGCAACACACAACCATTGACCTCTGATGACATCACAGGAAGTGATGCCATTTGACCCAACCCAAAGTGACATCACAGGACGCGATGGAACACGACCTTTCACCCCATATCAAAACAGGAAGTGGGATCACATAGCATTGTTTCTGAGTACACTACGAAAAATATGGTTAGGATACCACTGTAAAGTGATATACATTTCATACAAGAATGGATCACCATATGTATTGTTAATTTCAGTGCCTATAGGCCCATATTACCAAATCACTGTGAATGCAAGCAGACGTCCAAGGCCAAACGATAATGATGTGTTATTATATAGCACTTACGCTTAAACGATTCATATAAAAACAAATATACATACAATATCACCCACCCTGTGTTGGTACTCATTTATCAACCTCAGCAGGATGAAAGGCTGAGTTGACCTTGCTGGCAGTCGAATATACAACCTGCAGATCACACAAACATTGCAGCAGCCAGCGCTCAAACCACTGACCTATTTTACAGGCTATCGCCATCGGAAAGCCACCCCCTCCATAAACAAAGAGCCACATACTGCTGGCCACAGTCCATGAGCCTCAATGCAGTCCATGAGCCTCAATGTATAAAAAGAACATTCTTTTCTTTTTGAATTTCTTTTAGGGGTAACAAGGGAGACCTCAGGGGTCGCATTTGCGACCCCTGAATTACGTCCATACCTGAGCCCACTGCTATGCATGACCCACAGGAGGCAATGAGAGCAATTGATTCAGAGCCCGTGCATGCGCTTTTTCTGTGCATGCTGCGGCTCCGAATCAGAAGCCAGTGATCCTTTGAGTCAGTATTCGGCAACACCACCCTGTCCCTCCATGGGCAGTGGTCCCTCAGCCAGAGGCGTAGCCAGGATTGTCTAACAAGTGGGACCTGAACATAATATAGTTGGTCTCAACGCAGTGACATTAACATCTGTAAATGCCTGCACAGCACTGCTAAGTGGACAGTTACATATTTCGGGTGGGTATTGCCCCCTCAGTCCCTACCCTGTCTGCGCCTCTGCCTCAGACCACCGTCACAAATGGGGACTTGTAGTCATCCGTCTCTGGTCCTGTAGGTACGGACTGGCACTTCCTGTTGATCACCCCTCATTTAAAACTATATCGAAGCTGCTCTGCGAGCTGTGCCACAGCTTGTATCTGGCGCCTCTAAACTGTTCCCTGAACAACAGCTTCAAGGCAAACCTCAGAATCATGAATGGCGACAGGTGCAGGGGCGACCGCTTGCTTGTGTTTTCTGTGATGAGGGGTAATTTCGAGTCATTTCGCCTGTCTGGGTCTGATGCAGTAACCGAAGAACTGTATTTGCTTCCATTTGACTTTATTGCTGAATCTGGAGACGTCCTTTCCCTGGCACGCACGCAAAACGGCCGCAGCACAATAATAACTCCGCTGTGGAACAAAATGCAGCCAATTACAGCATTGTGTAATGTGATAAAGGGGCACTGGCTTACTAAAGAAATATACTCGTCAAATCCAGATGGGAAAATTAGAACAAAATCACATGGTGTGGCACTGGGTCGTAGCCAGGCTATCTTTAAACAAAAGAGTACTTTCTATTAGAATAAAGAATGGATATTTGAGAAAAAAAACGAACTTCAATAAAAAAATATATATATATTTTGGGCAATGCCTTTAGACTAAGTGCTTTCTGAGCATCATAATTAATAAGACGCTGACTGTGTGGAAAACAATGTAGTTACTAGATAACCAGAAAGTGGTATCATCTTAAAAGGCATCAGACGCACATGAGACATACCCAGGATGGATGAATGTCCTGAAGCCTATCCAGTTTTTCAGAGGCCTCAGCCTTTTTTTGTAAGTCTCTTGTTTTCCCTTTATGTTAGTATCTGACATCTCTACTCATCTCTCGCATAACTGAAATCTTAGAGGGAGAAGCCACTCACACTTTGACAGTTGTGTGTGCATGGCAGCTGTGCACCCACTCAATTGTGTGTGAGTGCAGCTTATGGATAAACCCTCCCTTTAATGTTAGCTGCATCTTAGTTGCCATTGCTCCTGAGTAAGCAGTCAACTAACATCCATTAGCACCCTGGCAGGGGGAGCCAGCCAATGAGATGGCTAGGAATGCAAGCTTGAACCGCTGATGCAAGCCCAGGTTCCATGCCCCCTGGCGGCCTGCTGCCCCACCGTCATCTCCCCCCCCCCCCCCCACCCTCCGTCCCTTATTTATTTTTTCATTTTATCTGCCAAGTAGCTCGCATTTTAGTGGCCTGGCCTGATCCACATTTTCCCTTCTGCTTTTGAAATGAGTTCCCATACTTTTTTTTGCTGTACATCAAAGTGTGCGGTGGTGAGTGTACAATGCATAGGGTTGATGCAAAAGATTATAGTTATTGATGTTTGGCCCTGCTGTCTGGTCCACTAACTTAAGGCCTAATTCACAGCAGCGTTTTATAATGGCAAAACCCCATTGGAAAACGCTCTGTGAATCAAGCCCTAAGTGTCTTCAAAAGAAATAATGGTTCATGTCATATCTTTCTGCTTGTGCAGTCACTGAGGTCAAGGGATAGACATTTCTCTCAGTGGCACCTGCTGCTAGCTTCTCCATAGGTCTTCTAGAGGATCACACC
This sequence comes from Ambystoma mexicanum, assembly GCF_040938575.1. Taxonomy (NCBI): domain Eukaryota; kingdom Metazoa; phylum Chordata; class Amphibia; order Caudata; family Ambystomatidae; genus Ambystoma; species Ambystoma mexicanum. Next base: position 844,741,023 of record NC_090929.1, on the reverse strand, counting down.
TTCTGCACAGTGTGGTGTGCTCCATGTGAGTATAAGGCCTGGGGTGTTGTCAAGGAAGATAAATACCTCTGTCTGGGCATCCATGCTGAAGGTTTCAGGGTCTGTGGTTTGGGTGATGGGGATTTATTTATTTATTTATGTATTGTTTGATTGTTAGGTGCTTATATAATAAGAATATACTGTTTCAAAGTGCTGACGGGGAAGGGAGGGGATAGTGGGAAATACATTACAATATTACAACACAATATTTAAGAGCAGAGGGGGGAAGAGGGAGGGGGACGAACCTACTACGCCTTGTGATTATTCAGAATGTGCAAGTGCAGAAAGGAAGAGGGAAAAGTGGGTAAGTGCTGGGGAGTCCGAGCCCGTGGGTGAGCCATGGACAAAGTGCTAGAATGTTGTGTGCTACACGGCCTGGGCCACTGGAGGTGTAAGTGCGAGTCTCCAGAGCAGAGGGTGTGCAGATGCAAAGTGCTGTGGAAAGACAGGAGCTGTGAAGAATTGGCTTGGGAGGCCAAGGCCCAAAGATGCATATGGGCCAAGGACACCGATTCAGCAACCTTGGGAATAGGGGTAAGGGCCCAGGGCTGACACTAATCCAGATGGCCTGCAGAGGAACGAGATTCAAGTACAGAGACAAAGGAGAAACAAAAATAAACAGAGGAATTTGAGTCAGCTAAGTGGTGGCAGCCTAGTCCGTTGATATGTTAAATTCAATCACATTTCAGATTATCAGAGATCTTGGTGTCAAATAAATTACCCTTTGTAGCTTTCAAAGAGGATTTTTAAATGTTTTGACAGAATCGTCATTTCTAGATCGAGATGCCTGTTCATTTACTATTCCCCAGAAAAGGTTTTTTCCATGTATACATGCAGAGAGTCCCTTTACCATGAGAGCTCTCGTTGACTTAATGAAGGTGAATAGTAAATACTGGGATGATGAAATGTAATTGGGAGGAATTCGACCATCTGCTCGGGGGGGGAGTGTGCTCGCCTGTTCTTTTTAAAAAAGTTTTGTAATTAAAATGAATAATGGGAGACCAACCTCAGAAAATGCATGGGGCTAATCCGCACATATTTTCCTCTGCTCACCGCACAACATGTGTACTCTGGGGGGACACAGCCTACAGGCGCAGTCCTCCCTGTCACATTTAGCTGGAATGTGGCGGCCACAAGTACATCAAAGCATTTCTTAAAGGGGAAGGCAACACCTTCCTCCGGCCATGGCCTACCTAATTAAAATATCAAAGGCTCCATGGATCCGCCCTGTTCTATTGTCAAAGTTATGTGTGGTGGCAGTGTATACTGATGAGAGTTAAATGAAAACAGGCCTGTCAAGAGGCCTGGTCACAGAACTAACATAAGGGACAGGAACCACCTACACCTCTTTGATATGAAGTCTCGGCTTGAAGCTAGCTCCCACCTCTCTGTATGAAGGGCATGGAATGTCATGTCTGGGACAAATGTTTACCGTAGGAAAACCCTGCAGGGAACCCCCCCTTTCAGAGGGAAGAAGTATGTGATTTGAAGGAGACAGAAAGTTTGTTCTCGCCACAAACTTCAAGGAAGACCTGAGCTTGGATCAGGTTTCACATAGCGCTCAATTAACCAGGCAGACACTTTGATCCACAACAGACAGGAAGATGGGTGGGACTTAGAAGTACATGTTGTCACCCCTTACCTCTCCTGTTGCAAAGCACTCTGGTTATGACCTCATGCATAACAGAAAATTGTTGGTGGGGACCTAGGATTGGTTCATTAAGGTAGGCTTGGCCTGCACCATGGACTGGGGTCCATCTGGCTTTAAAAGAGGGCTGATCCTCTCACTTAGGAGATCATCCGATGACTTTTAAAGAAGTAAGAAAAAGGACTCATTTGGACCCTGGCTGAAGGGTACAGTCTTCCTTACAGCTTGAGCCAGTGAAGGAAGGCCAGGATTTCCAAGAGGAAAGCAAGATCCCTCCCCTAAACAATTCCTAGGGAACCGAGGGAGATACCGACCTCAGAGGACCCATCCAGCAGCTCCAGAACTGGTACCCAGCCAGCACACAGCATGCCCTGCTAGGTTCTGCCAGCAAGCTTCCTAAGTGGGAAGAGCCAGAGAGTCTCTGAACAAAGGACAAGGCCATTGCCTGCAAACACCTGCCTTCAGCTTTGGGCCGTCTGCCTTTAAGAATGATACAAGCCCTGCGGAAAAAGTAGGAGGAGTGTCACCACAAGCATCAACCATCGTCCATCTTTTAAGAACATTTTCAAGGCACTTAACGAAACGTAACTGACTGCACCACTGGCTGTTGTCACGCTGCCATCACTAAAGCAGTACGAGACAGCGCGACCAGCACTCCAGATCTGCCAACCAGCACAGAGACAATGATTGTTGACCCCGAGCTGCCATGTAGGCCAGTCTGCAGCTGTTCGTACTGCCTGTCGCCTGATACCCGCAGCTGTCTCCCGTCTTAAACTCTGTCACAGCAGCTGCAAAGCATCCAGGAACCGACTCGATGTTGTTGAGTATCAAGATCATCTCAAGCACCAGGTACATTGTGGTTCTGTCCCCCCAGTCCTTCTCCAAAGGCCCCTAGTGACATTTACGACCCCTTGCTTCCTTGGTGCTGAAGCCAAATAACCTTGAACAGTAAAGAGTGAGTGCTTGACTGACTACCTTCCTGTCAGTATCCAGAGTGCATCACTTTCCTTCGCGAAACTGTATGTCCTCTGTGTTCCTTTACAGGGTGGGTTGTATTTTGTACTGTGCTAGAAATGTCTGTTGTAATAATAATAAAGTAGATATTTTTATACAACCTTGTATGGACAGTCCCTTTTATCACTGGGTAATAATTGTATTTTCGCTGTGTTGCAACTAACCAATGATCCACAACATTGCGGAAATAAGCCTGCTGTTCCGTCCATGTTACCAAAATTGGACAAGAATGTTTATAATTAACTTGTGCTTCCAATCTGTTTGGATCCCTTCTGGTGTACTAGAGGGGTGGGGCTGATTGATGGTTTAGAAACCGATATTCATCCCTGGGCCACTGGTGCCCCGGAAGTTTATGCTTCACAGTAATTACTTCTCCACAGCTTATGGGGATGCTGAAGCATGCCCCCTGTGACTGGCCTACTATTCGCTGTTTCTTGTAGCCACCCTGAGACTCTGAGAACCAGTCATGATCATTTGAATTGCTGTACAATGTTCTAGTGGGTTGAGTCACTGCTGCATGTAGGTCTGTCTTAACTACAGGTCAGAGTTTAGAATGTCCGACTCTGATGCGCTTGTGAAATCAAAAACTGTCGAGTAGAGAGAAAAACACGTCATGATTTAGCTGCTTAAATTCACAGGACATGGCCTGCCATTTCCTCTGCTAGACCTATTAATTGATTGAGGACACAGACATCCTAGCCTAGGCACTCCTGCTATAATTTGCAAGCAGTGATATTATTGCTGTGGTTAAGCATCCGGAGATAATTTAGTACCAGGAGCATGCTATACAAATAGCTGCTATAGATACCAAATAACACAAGTGTGTGTGTTCTTATCTAGCACTTTATGCAAGATAGATTCCTTCCACTTCTAAGAGCTGTAATAACAAGTATTAGCATCACTAGTCTAATGGTTCTTTGTTGACATCAGAAGGATGAAGGGCTGAGTCAGCACAGTACTAGATTTGAACTTGTGAAGTGTAGGCTTGCTCATTCTCCGTGGCAAGCACTTAACTTGTGAGCTCATGAAAGTGGCACATATTTAAAACACAATGACCTGATTCACTGAGCGTTTTCTAATGGGATTGCACCATTATAAAACGCTTCTATGAATCAGGCTCAATAACTCCAGGAACAATTCCATTTGGGGCATGAAACCTAGTGTTTCACTTCTTTCTAGCTCCCAATGCAGCTCTAGAAATAGGTCAAAGACGTGCTTTATGGTTCATGATGGCAGCATCTCCTCCACAGGTTCCTTGTCAATAATGCAATGGTCAGTAAAAACAGCACATATGGAACAAGGCTTGCTTGCATTTAGTTATAAGTGGTGGTAACTCATTGTCATTCTTATTCAGCCGCAGGGTTTTGTAGAGGTGGAGCCAAGTACACCCACTCAAAGCTCCTCCCCCATGCTGCCTATATGTTGGGTGCTAGAGTGTGAGACATGTGCAGTGCCAGTGAGAATACTGATACCTAAGAGAATCCTGGAAGTAAGGTTTCCATTGAGGAAGCCATACAGGTATTTATGACAATACGATGGTCATTTGAATGAAATCCCGGAAGAAGTATGAAAACTGAGCAAAAGAGAAGATCAGTGACGTCATGAAGAAGTAGAATGGACACACCCAGAAGAGATGCAGAGACAAGAGAACATATGTATTATATAGGTTCTAAAGAGGATGTGTTAAAGATGAGCAATATTTCGGGCTCGAGATGAAGATGTTCATGCTACAGAAATAATAAAGAAGTTATCAAGTAATTTTACAACTGTACAGATGCAGTAACACAAGTAGACAAAGTATTCTTAAAGGCTGGCTATGTAGTGAATAGATTGCAGTGATGCACCAACGTATATGCATAGGACATGTAAGGAATATGGATGATTGCACAACGCACTTTAGCAGAGCTAGATCCAGTGAAAAGAAAGGTTGTCGGTGTGTGGCAGTCACAAATCGAAAACTTAACCATGGAGGTGAATCAAACAAAGTCCTGGTTGGCCGAAGACCAGGATGTCGAGGCCACTATGGGCCTGAATGTTCGAGCAATGGTTACAGAACGCCTGAAAAGAACAAAACTACTGTCTTAGGTGAGGAGTGAGAACATTGAAGACATCAGAGGTTCATCATTTAATAGTATTTTAAATGCAGCAAGTCTCGCAAACATGGTCTGCAGCGTGGTTGGATGAAAATAGACACTGCGACGAGCTGTATCGAAACCAAGAAGAGTATGCCTATACTCCCGCATATTCTCGAGCTCAGAGAACATTTTTCAAGGCTAAGTTTAAAGCCTTAATTGACTGGCAGACGGCAAGGGTGATGATAAATGACATGCTAATTGGTGGGAAGCTATGGTTATGACCAGCCCACCAGCACCTGGATGTTAGCCTGCATGCTGCTTGCGTAGGTGGAATATTACAGAGGGGTAAGAGGTGCCAACCAATTATAAAGGGCCACGTATCAAAGAGCCCTATAGTTTGTATAACCAATGGGACATTGTGTATTTAGTGACGTTCATAGAAACCTGCATTTGAGGAGGGCTTAATTGCCCCACCTGATGTTAGAGACCCAATCACCTTCCATGACTAGTATGGAATGTATACCTTAGATGTTCCCTGTAAGCCTATCACCTTCCCAAGTAGGTTTTTGTAGTTTGCCACGTAGATTGACGTCAATGATGACGAGCTTTTAGTATATAAGTTGTTTTTTTCATGACATGCATTGAGTGTCAACATTGAGCGAGTTTGTTGATGTTTGTTTTAACTCTGTTTTTTAGATAATTGATATTAAAACAGATGCACTTTGCCAACTTCCTGAGTCAGCTTGATTATTGATGGTTGAGTACATTCTGCATCTCCATCCATCTCAAAGTATTGATACCTCATCTCAGAGGGCTGGGTCGGACACCCCAGTTCAGTTTCACAAAATATTGACATCACTTTCACAACCTGACACATTTATTGGGTTTATTAAAATCAACTTAAATGAACATTCTTTCCTTATGAAAAACTCTCCTACTTGAGCTCATAATGACAATTGCTGTTTTTTTTTTTTTTGATAATAGATGGTGCTCATAAGCATTATAGTACAGATAGGTGGAATGGCGTATGAGGAGACACACACAATTTATAGGTGTTGTTTGGTCATTTGACCACCCATGCCAATACTAATCCCTATGGTCATTCCCACCCACTTAATACGCCCCTCTGCCCAAACACATTCTCCTGGGATCTCTTTCATCTAGCTTCTTCAAGCCTTAACATCAAACTTTGGGGTCAAAGTGCCTGCCAAGTTTTTTGAAACCAGTCTTCTGAGAGTTACTGACTTACTTGGAGGTGTAAAAGTGCTACTGGCATGATAAAAATGTCAACCAGGTCTGCCTTCAGCTACACGATTTATAAGCACTATGCGTGTCCTTCACTAAAGTCCTATTAAAAACAACCATTTACAAAGCCAACATTTGTGGCCTGTGTATAAATAAGTATTAGGTATTTGTCAGGCATTGCTATTGTATGCCCAGACATCCGCACCAGTTTCCAGCTGCTACCAACGATGGTCAGTATACCAGTATAGAAGCACCTTGCAAATGCCTTTCCATGCCTACACAAAAGCCAAACTTTTTCCATTGCCAATGCTTGTTTAATAGTGTCCTTGTGACAGCTAAATATCTCATGTGCTACTATTAACCAATTTGGTGGTGCTTATTTGAATGACCTCAGAAGGTTTTGACTTTGTGACCTTCAGATTGGGCATAACCCACCATCACATTGTACAGACTAACATATGGACATTCCTATTGAACACTTAGGAGGATATGACCATCTGCAGAAACGCAGCAGAGACTTTAAAGTGTCGATGCTAAATCTGGCCTTCTGATTTCTTTAACGGTGCTTCTTTTGCTCTAACCCAGTAACATTTAGAACCACTTCAGAGCGTATTTGGTCTGTTGGGTTAGTGGGGCGCCATTTGGGCCTGTTTCTTGTCTGCTCTGTCCAAATGCCTCAATGCCCCCTGTCCGGCAACACTGAGATGACCAGAAGCCGTGCAATCGCAGATGCTCCATGATATTAGCCAGTAATGAGACAATTCTGCTCAGCTATTAGTCCTGGTAAATGAGTGCAATTTTAGTTTGTTCTTTTAGTGTAGCATGTAAGGTTCTGGCTCTTGATAACAATATATGGGTGTGTGGTCTGGTGGTCCCACCAACCAACCTTGGTTTAAGGTTTTGGTACTTAAACACAGTTGTCATTTCTTTGCAGAATCTCTGGTAGTTTGATTGGTCCATAACCTTGCACGAATTCCCCTTTGTCACTGCACCCATTCACTACTGATATACATTTGGGAAAATGAGGCATGGGACATAAAGTGATTCCCTCAAGATCATGGGGTACCTATGTAACACTAGGAGAAAAGTACCCAGATCAACATAAATTCATGAATAACATAATGAAACGACTTTTTCAGCCAAGGAATGTTTAAAAATGTGTGCGAAATTGTTTCAAACAGATCCCTTCCAGGATGCTGCCATTTTATGTGCTATGGGTCAGCGTCCATGGCTGTGCCGTGAAGTCCAGTTTATCCTAACCCTCACATTGCATTTAATTTGATTTAAAGAGGGAGCACTACTTCAGAGATTGCATGTCACTCTCGCACAGGTATTCAATAGTGCCTAACTCTTGCATTCTGTAAGAGATAATCCTTATTTTCAAACACAGTTTGTGCATTCTTATGGTTAATACATGTCACGTGGGTATTGGTAAATAAATTTCTGATGTTTGTTAATCTGCTTAGAATCACATGCTGTGCATAGGTCCGACATCCAGTGGTCACTGCGGAGTATTGCATTTTGTTTTTCGTAGTCGAAAAGGGGACGGCGACAAGGCTTGTCTGAAACACTATCCCTATAGTGACGTGCGTTGTACCCACAATCCCTCACGCGTCGAGGTCCCTCAGATTGTTTTTTTCCGCCCAGCTTCTGGTCGCCTTCACGCGGAGCTCCTCGAGAGACATTGCAACTCCTCGACCTTTGGTCGTTTTTTCTCTAATATTAATAATCCCTCCCTCGACGCAGTTGTAAGCTGTTCTCCGCCGAAAAGAATCTTCGACGGAGGGTCGAGCGGAAGAAATCCTTCGGCGCTGCCGAACACGTGGCCTGGCCTCGCAGGCCATATACAGTAGGGAGAGTGGGGTCGTGGGACATCTCTGGGTCTTTTCTGAGAATGCCTTTCCCTTTCCCCTTCCTTTCCCTTGGGGTGTTTATCGCGATTTATTGCCTCGGCTATGGAGAGGACACCGTTTAGGTTTTGCCCACTTTGTAAAGGCAAATTCACTTGGAAGGACAAGCACTCACGGTGTAACCGCTGCTTGCCCCTCGATCACAAGGAGGAAAGGTGCGCGGCTTGTCGGCTTCTTAAGCCTAAAACTCTAAAAGACCGAAGGGTTAAAAGGTGGGCGGCCTACGCGATGTCGAAGGCCGAAGGTTCACCCGCCGCTGCTACCACCGACAGTGACGAGGAACGCGATAACACGACCTCCGCTACGGAAGTCGAAACCCCCTCTAAGGAGCGCTTACGCGCTTCGTCGTCTGTCCCCGGCCCCGACGGGCTCGGCTCACGCCCTGCTTATGGGGATGAACACCCCGGCGACACAGACGCACACAAAGATCCACATAAACACACAACCCACGGCTCTTCTTCGACGAAGTCGAAAAGACCTTCGGCGCCCAAGGAGACGCAGGTTCCACCGGCGGCCTCCTCGGACCGTTCGGGTTCGAAGCCCCTCTCGCAACCGCAGCCGCGACCTGCGACTGGGCTTTCGGCAAACAAGGGCGCTGCCACCAAACCATCGGCCGGTGCGCATCAACTGAAAGCGCAGACCGCCGTAGAGCGTTCGATACCCATAGCGTCGAAAACTCAAGCTTCCGCCGACAAACGAGTCGCCGACAAGCGAGTCGCCGATAGCTTAGCAAGGATCGCTGTAGCCGACGCCCAAAAGCGTACGCCGAAGATTACGTCGAGCGTTACGCATAAGTTAAAGGATACGCCGAAAAAGCCCGAAGGGAAGCAGGGACTACCCCCTTCAGTCAGGGAGTCTCCCGACACACCTGAAGGTTTTTCGGAGGGCGACGGGACACTTTCCTCGACGCTTTGGGAGAGGTCGAGCCATTTCGAGTTAGATAACCCTATGTTTCCCCCGCCAGACCGCTCTGGGGTACCCCATGAAACAATGGAAAGACTCCACCTCTGTATGGAGAGGATGGAAAGGTTCATGAGCACCCAGGCCTCTCAAACTCACAAGAGGACCAGAGAAGGGCCTCAGGAGGACCCCAGGGCCAAAAATCCGAGGCTAGTCGATCCCCAGCTGGACACAGCCTCAGACTTCCAAGATGTATATGACCTCACTGGGGAGGAACAAGACTTCGAGGAAGAAGATGATTTCATGGACAATGAAGAACAGAACCAGGAGGAATGTCTGGAAGACAGAACAGACATTATAGAAGAAGGCTTCGGGGTTAACCCAGAAGAGGGACCTTCACACCCCTGGCAATCACCATCAGTGTATTCCGACACTGATGTCCTAAACCTAACTCCTCCGGACAATTCTCCAGTTAGGAACACGTCTCCAATTGACGATCAGCCCACGTTCAATGCACTGTTGCGCAAAGCAGCAGCGCATTTCGAACTCGACACCGGGGAACTCTCTCCAGAATTGGACTTTGTAGAAAGAGTGATTAAAGAAAAACCCCCGGTCAGCCAGACCATTCCACTCCTCGCTTCAGTGAAGAGAAGGATCATACCTTCGCTGTCCACTCCCGCAATGATCAGAGGGGTCAATCCACGGATTGAAAAACTTTTCACTCCTTCACCCTCAGACCCCCTCTACATTAGGGGAAATTCCATTCCGGATTCCCTAGTGGTATCTAATACTAGAAAGAGGGCAGGGGTACCACTTTCCACCAGTGAGGCACCCCCTGACAAGGAGGGCAAGAGGCTATATGCCCTTGCAAAAAGAGTTACTTCCTCGGCTGCCTTCTCAGCAAGAATTGCCAACAACAATTCCTTGCTTGCAAGCTACGCAGACGCGCAGTGGGCCAAACTGCGAAAAGACGCCGAGGAAGCACCGGAGCCTTTACGTACGCGCCTACTGTCAACTATTGGCGAAGGAACCCAAGTGAACCAGAGCATTGTTAAAAACTCTCTGGACGCGGCAGAAACAGCAGGACGTTCCTTGGTACAAGGAATACTCCTAAAGCGCCATGTATGGCTGCGCAACTCAGGCTTTAAACCAGAGACACAGGCGTCTTTGATAAATAAACCTGTCGAGGACGCTAACCTCTTCGGAAAAGCGGTAGATGAAGCCCTAGAGATGGCTAAAAAAGAGTTCGACACTATCAAGACTCTTGACCAAATCTCTAAGCCCACTACCAGGCGCGGCTATGGCAACAAACGCTTTTTTCGTGGCCAACGCCAACAACAACAACAAAATCAACATCAGCAATACCCTGCCACCAATTACCAAACCAATAGTGGGCAGTACAGCCAAAGAGGCCAACGCCGGGGCAAAGGGAGGGGTCGGGGATCCACCCCCAGAGGCTCCCAAGCCCCCAACAACTCCAAGTGACGCGAAGATTCGCGTCCCCTCCCATGCAACACCGGTCGGGGGCCGGATAACATCCTTTCTTCCTGCATGGGAGGAGATAACGTCAGACCGTTGGGTACTGTCCACCGTAGCCCACGGATACTGTATCGAATTCAACAGTTCCCCATCCTACAGACCCCCGAGGGGACGTCGCATGACACCGGAACATCTTGCCATCCTTCTCCAAGAAGTACAACAACTGCTGGAAAAAGGAGCCATAGAGGTTGTGCCTCTATCTCAGGTAACGGAAGGTATTTATTCAGTGTACTTCCTTGTACCCAAAAAGTATCTAACCATGCGCCCTGTATTAGATCTGCGCCCAGCGAACAAGTTTATCAAACCCCAAAAGTTTCGTATGGTAACCTTACAGGAAGTAATCCCACTGCTTTCTCAGGGAGATTACATGACAACATTGGACATGAAAGATGCATACTTTCATATTTTAATGTTGCCAGCGCACAGAAAATACCTCAGGTTCATGATAGAGGGCAAACACTACCAGTTCAAAGTGCTACCCTTCGGCATAGCATCAGCACCAAGGGTATTCACGAAGGTGCTGGCAGTGGCAGCGGCCCACCTGCGCAGGTTGTCCATCCCAGTTTACCCTTACCTCGACGACTGGCTCATAACAGGGGATTCTTACGAAACATGCTTCTCCAATACCCAAAAGACAGTAGACCTTTTGTTCCAGTTGGGCTTCTCCATCAACGAAAAGAAGTCCAGTTTAGACCCCAGTCAAATCAAGCAATTCCTAGGGGCTCTAATTCAAACAAAGGACGGCCTCGTCTTCCCCTCCAAAGAGAGGGTCCAAAACATGCTGTTTCAAATCCCTCAATATGTAACCGGTCGAGAGGTGACGGTACGCAAAGCAATGCGCTTGCTAGGAATGATGGCGTTGTGTATTTATTTGGTACCTCACGCGCGCCTGCGCATTGCGCCCAATGCAAGAGTGGCTCAACAGCCAGTGGTGTCAGGCCAGCGGACTATGGGAGGATCTAGTTGTGGTCTCGCAGGCCTTAGTTCTCTCGCTACGGTGGTGGACAAAGGAAAACATGGAAAAAGGGAAACCCTTTGCCACACCCGCGGCGGAAGCCACTCTAACCACAGACGCATCCCTCACAGGATGGGGGGCGCACCTATCCCATCAGACTGCTCACGGAGTGTGGACTCCGAACGTAGCATCCAAACACATAAATCTACTGGAGCTACTAGCTGTGTTCAAGGCGCTAAGAGCCTTCCAGGAACACCTACAAGGCAAAACAGTAATGGTCCTTACAGACAGCACCACAGCCATGTACTACATCAACAAGCAAGGGGGCACCCACTCTCCAGGCCTGTCCAAGCTGGCTCAGAATATATGGAAGTGGGCTCTCAAACAGGACATGTTCCTACTATCACTACATGTACCCGGGGAACTCAATCTGCTAGCAGACAGTCTCAGCAGAAATTTCCCCCTGCCCAAAGAGTACGAATGGCGCCTGCACGAAGACATCGTCTTCGATGTCTTCACACAATGGGGATTCCCAGAAATAGACCTGTTCGCAACCCTGGAAAACTCACAATGCCTAAGTTACGCCTCCAGGTACCCCCAGAACCAATCCACGGGGAACGGTCTGTCGATGCAATGGTCAGGGAAATTGGTTTACGCTTTTCCCCCGACTCCCCTTCTCAACAAAGTGGTGCACAAGATGCACCAGGAACAAGTGACCATGATACTAGTGGCCCCATTGTGGGCACGACAACCATGGTTCGCTCACTTGATGGAGATGTCTCTATCCCCCCCAGTAAAACTCCCCTGCCCGTACAACATGCTGTCTCAGGACAAAGGCAGGACTCTGCATCCATGCCCCCAGAACATAAACTTAGCAGCTTGGCTCCTGAGATCATAGAGTTCGGACATCTACAACTCCCGCAAAGATGCATGGACATCCTCAGGGAAGCCCGAAAACCGAACACTCGCCACTGCTATTCTAGCAAGTGGAAAAGATTTGTCATCTGGTGCAGGAGTAAAAGCATCAACCCTATTGACTGCTCTCCCACACATGTGGTCCTTTACGTGACCCACCTATTGGATTCAGGTCTAGTGTTTAACTCCATTAAAGTCCACCTAGCTGCACTTTCTGCATACACCACTTCCCAACTCAAAGTGTCGTGGTGGAGGATCCCTGTTATAAAGGCCTTCATGGAGGGAGTAAAGAGGATACACCCCCCGATAGCTGACCCAGCTCCCGGATGGGACCTTAATGTGGTACTTACCAGACTCATGGGCTCTCCATTCGAACCCATGCACAAAGCATCTCTTAAAAACCTCACGCTTAAGACTGCTTTTTTAATAGCTATCACCTCCATCAGGAGAGTAAGTGAACTTCAGGCTCTTTCTATTCTAGACCCCTTCGTTACAGTTCACAAAGATAAAGTGGTTCTACGCACTCACCCTAGATTTGCTCCGAAATTTATTTCTAAATTCCACGTAAACCAATCTATAGAACTACCAACGTTCTTTCAAAATCCTTCCAATTTGGGAGAAAGGACTCTGCACACACTAGATGTACGCAGAGCGGTCATGTTCTACATGGAAAGAACCAGACCACTGAGGAAGACTAATCAGTTCTTCGTCTCGGTGGCAGCAGGAAGAGAAGGAGATGCAGTTTCAAAATCCACTATTTCTAGATGGATTGTTCAATGCATCACTCTCTGCTATACTCTTGCTAAGAGAGAACTGCCCTTTAGGCCAAGAGCACACTCTACTCGAGGCACGGGGGCATCCATAGCATTCATTGGAAATGTTCCCCTTGAGTCCATCTGCAAAGCGGCTACCTGGAGTTTTGTGCACACCTTTACAAAACACTACTGTCTAGATACACACTCTAGATCTGACTCCCAGGTGGGACAGGCAGTATTACGACACCTTTTCTCTACTGTTCCTTCTCATAACCCACCGCCAACTCCGGGTACTGCTCGCTAGTCTATGCACAGCATGTGATTCTAAGCAGATTAACAAACATCAGAAGAGAATGCATTACTTACCGTAAAAGCATTTCTGATGATTGTATCTGCTTAGATTCACATGCGCCCGCCCTTCCTCCCCGCTCGGATGGAAGGAACATAGACTTCCTTTATATATCTCTCTCTTTTCTGTACTCACTCACGTCTAGAAGGCTCCCTCAGGGCAGAAAAATACAAACAGAGGGACCTCGACGCGTGAGGGATTGTGGGTACAACGCACGTCACTATAGGGATAGTGTTTCAGACACGCCTTGTCGACGTCCCCTTTTCGACTACGAAAAACAAAATGCAATACTCCGCAGTGACCACTGGATGTCGGACCTATGCACAGCATGTGAATCTAAGCAGATACAATCATCAGAAATGCTTTTACGGTAAGTAATGCATTCTCATGTTCAATAAAAAAATGGCTGCTGGGTAGCCACACACAAACACCCTGACAACCCCCAAGATGCCATTAAAAAATGATGAAGACTGCACACTGCACTTCTTGGATATCTCTTAACAATAAGTATCTGTTGTGGTTGTAATAACATAATCCATCACCTATCTAAACATCTTCAGTGGTTTTGGGAAAGGGTGTCTGTCAGGACCTTCGATAGTAGTCATGCTGGATCAATGTGCCTGTGTGTTGAACTTCAATTACCACAATTTGCCCACATCTGTATACTTTGTCATATCAACTTAATTTGTGTCTAAGTAGGTGTGTGTGTGTGTTTGTGTGTGTGTGGTATCATCATGTCAAATTTCCGTGTGCCTAAGCAGGTGTGTGTCACCCACAATACGCGCAGCTGTTCAACAGATACATGGCCTATTTTCCGCAGAATTGTAATTGATTAGCCAGAGATAAAATGAGGAGAGCAAACCCGGTGTTAAATGTGAGAAAATTACTTACATTGCTTCCAGTAATACAATGGGCAAAGCCTATTGTGGTACACAAAAGCCATGAATCCGCTGTAAACACGAGATATGCATGCCTATTATATTGTGGCTATGTTCAGGTACTCAACCTTCATACAACAAAGACTTAAGATTATGGAACAGAATGGTGGATTTTAGTTCTGATGCAATGGTAACCAAAAGAGAAGCCCAAACAGCCCCTGCCAAATCCAATAGTGTTTGTTTTTGGATAGATATTGTATAATCAATGTCCAGGCATTGCCTTCATATAGCCAGGTACTAACAGCCTTTTCCAGATATTACCATCATATGGACAGGTAAGTACCATCATTTTTCAGGTATTGCCCTGATATGCTCTGGTAGGCACACAATTTGCAGTAATGCAGTATATATAGTCCCTTCCATGCCTTGAACCAATATAATAAGTAAAGAGTGTCCGAACTGCAAATAAATCCAAACGCTATATATAAGACAGCAGCAGGTAGCAGAGAGAGATTTAGTTCTTTACTGCTGTAAAGAAACTGGCAGAGTATGGAATCGTACATCATACAGAAAGCTGGTGTCTTCCTAGCCGAACATCCCTTGACCTTGGGCTTGTTGCAAGCAACACCACATCTACTGCTTGAACAATTCCAATTTCCCCCACCATGCGACAGTCCGAGCCAGTGGCAGATCACTCCACCATGCGACAGTCCGAGCCAGTGGTAGATCACTCCACCATGCGACAGTCCGAGCCAGTGGTAGATCACTCCACCATAGACAGTCCGAGCCAGTGGTAGATCACTCCACCATGCGACAGTCCGAGCCAGTGGTAGATCACTCCTCCATAGACAGACCGAGCCAGTGGTAGATCACTCCACCATGCGACAGTCCGAGCCAGTGGTAGATCACTCCACCATAGACAGTCCGTCACTGCCTGGTAACTCATATCCCACGTGACATTTCCTCTGATTCTGATGTGTATTTCCTTATTCTTATCTTTTACCTTTTATATATTTTTTCTGTCACCTCGAATTGTCTTTGAACTTGGTTTGCTTGTGATGACTCAATTAATTTGACAAGTTGGATGATGTTACATTGTGACTGGCAAAAATGTGTTGCTTGTATTTGTATTTGTATTTTCTTTATATAGTGCGCCAAGCCCTTAGGCATCTGGGCGCATTTCTTACAGTTACATAGAGTAGGAATTTACACTGTAATTTCTACTCTGGATTTGATATGGTTCATTGGCATATGACGAATTGGGTCATAATGTATTGATCTGTGTTTCTTTTTGTAATCAAAAATGTATTTTATGTTGCTTATGTTGTAATAATGTATATGGATTATTGGTTCATGCTGATGGATATGTTTGAAAATAATATGTACAGCCTAGAGGAAGACCGTGAAGGTGGAAACAACACGTGTTGGCTGGGTGTTTCAATGCAGTAATATTGTACACTAGACTCAGGGCCCTCAATTGTGATAGTAGATCAACATTCAGCTAATCAGCGCAGTGTGACAGTGCATAAATCTAACCTATTCTTATGTGATGCATCACATTTTGCCACTTTGCAGGGCATCACAGCCCTACTTTCTTGTGGGTTCTATGTTCATTAATCCCCAGTATTTTTTTCGCTGCATTTGTTGCCAAAATGTTTTGCCCGAAAACCCTATTCCCTGCCCCCACACTACCCCTTACATGCCCTTACCGCCCACCTATATTTATCGATGTTTTTTCAGGCAAAATGGTTCCGCAAAAAATGCAGCAAAAAAAAAACCGGGTGATGAATGAAGGTCGTATGTTCTTGTGGTCTAGTACAATTTGTGCCAACCAATCGTAGCTTCTCGCAGCATAGCCAGTCCATATCTGTAAACATGGATGTAGCTTTGCTCTCTTAGGGGCAAACTTGACACTCAATTTGAGGCTCAGCTTGCCTAATAAATCGTGGAGTAAGTAGATCGGCTGAAGTAAACATTCTGCATTCTTCTCTTTTTGTCTTGTAGGTAAGTTTTCCTTCTACTTTCTGATTGCTGTCGTGGTGTTGTCAAGTAAGCTCTGCACTGGCTAATAGAGAGAACATGGCAGAGTTCCATAGAGTGGAAACATCCTTTGTACGCACATAGATGTCATCATACGCCCGCTGGCATACAGGTAAGGCTATGTTCAGCAAGCTGGCATCTGGAACTGATCGACTCTACCACCATGTGTAATATGTAGCCAAAAACTCACCCGCTTCTACTGCACCTTTCATTTACCTCCATAGCACTCACCTGTTCTATCTTTCATGGGTGAGTGAGGGCATACACAGTGCACGATTCAGCCCCACCTGGTTTTGAGTGAACACAGGATGGGGTCATACATTGGGTGACAATGTGTGTTGCTTTCTGTGATGAAATTAAAACTGCCCTACAGGAATACAGGGGTAAGTAGTGGTTTCAGTATAGGGTCTTGAATTGGATGGCAACCTGTGTTAATGGGGTTACTGTTGGTGCTCTTGTTCAGAGGAGAATTGCCTAGCATTTCAGTGCTGGACTGCCCCAGGGCAGGACACAGACTGATATGTTTGGGATATTTCTTCTCTGTGAACGATAGTGAGCTAAAGACTTTAGGTAAGGCTTTTGTAACCAGGACTCATGTCTGGCAGAGAGTCTCCCAGGACACCCCTTGTTATTTTAACCTTTGTTAATGCCCAGCAGTAATACAGGGATGACTAGTGATTTCTAAATTCCTACTCTACCCTACACTACTAACTGAACATCAGTGAACCCAATCATAAAGGTGAAACAAACACAACATGAGTGGTGCACCTCCTTTGTCTCTTAAGGTAGCATGGGCTGAGGGCAGGCTCAACTCTTCAACAGGGATGTACGGCAACAAGTAAGCATCCAAAATAAATGTGGGCACAGTAAGTACCAATATAAAAAATAATAGTCCAATGAACGTTCTATAACAATAAGACCTTAATTACACTAAAGGACAGGTAAACTATTAAAACATGAACAACTCATGCCTGTAAGGAAATATGCAGTGAATGCAGACTTTGGAAGAAAGTGTCCCTCTGGGTATTGACAAACGGGTCTGCAGGTAATTTCAATCAATCCTAATTTCAATCTTAAAACAAACTGTGGCCAAATATTAAAAATACCTATACCTACATGGTGTCCATTCCAAGATAGAGCCTTTTATTATACTGTGGTGTTAACACTCGATCCGGTGGGCCGGCCAGGTATTAAAGCCATTAGCATCCAAGACTAAGTGGCAACCCCGGGGTGCGCGGCGTCCCGTTGTAGGAAGGAAAAACCTTTACCAACATGTTCACCATGGAAAGAGATCCATAGCGGTCGTTCGGAGCAGAGTGGAAGGTGCGGCTGCGGTGGTGAGTGCCACCGCAAAAGGATAAGTTTGTGGGCAGGGGGATTACAAATATAAAAAAGAGAACTGGAGAGGGGTGTGGGAAGATGATGGCGGGAGGAGCCGGCTGTCAGGCGGCTTGGAATGCGGGATTACACCAGTGGTTCAAGCCTGCGTTCCTAGCCATCTGATTGATTGGCTCCCCCCTGCTGGGTGGTAATGTTTCTTGCAACGCACTGTTACATAACACTCCTGCACAAACAAAAGACAGCAAATTGTCTGACCACCAAACAATAGGTTTTTGCTACAAATGAAAAGGGATACTGGGTGGCTTTGTAAACTCTTGTTAAATTGTTAAAGATTTGAGGAATGGAGAGGGCAATAATTGCTGGGGAAAACCTCAGCTGGTTGAGCGCTTACTGCTGCGATCTGCATTTGATCTGCAGGTCGAAGGTTAAATCCTATCTAGGCTGCCTGAGCCTTTCAACCTTCCAAGGTCGAAAAATGAGTGCCATGGTTGGGTGATAATAATTGTGTGTAAATATTCTATGTACAGCGCTTTGGCGAAAGCGCTATATAAATAGCACATTATTATTAATTTAAAAGGCTGACAGTTCTTCCGTGTGCATTGCTGAAGGCTCCTTTCAAGCTCTCGGATAAAGATGAAATAACATGTTCAGGGCGCAGCTCTAATGGGGAATGTTGCACTGTTAAACTTTAGCAATGAGTTTTGCCTTAATCTACCAGATCCCAAAATCGGACTCACTGGTTTAACAGGGGCCCCACAATCCCCACGTTGCAGGGGCCTTCACCACCACATGTCCTGGGAAGGGGGACCCCTTGGACGTTAAAATTTTATTTTTTATTTTTATAGTCACTCTGCCTTTATACGTAAGCACTGGGACAGACCAGTGGGTGGGAGGGAGAGGGGATTGTGTGGGGAGGTAGGGCGGAATGGGGATTGTGCAATACATTGAAATGATCATCCATGTCCATGCTAAGCAGGCATGATATGTGGTAATAGTGGCTGGTGTAGCCAGTCAAGTCATTTCTCAGTTTGGCTTGACTTTTTTTTAACAGGCATCTCTGATAAAGCAGTCCTGCTAAGTGTAATTGCCTGGCTAGACTGGCATTTGTGTGCTACCAGTCTAGCCATTTTTTTACTGTGGCATTGTATATTTTCTGGGCATCTGTGATGAAATAACCATGATAAGTGTCATTGCTTTGACTTGCATTTTGATGCAACAAGTCTAGGTATGTCTAAATGTGGCCTGGCATGATTTACTGTAATATGTAATTACGTGTCTAGACTGGTCTACATTGTGCAACCAGTTGGACATGTTTTCATTGTGGCATGGCATTTTTAATAGGAAAGGATTATATTAATTAAAGCATGAATGTTCCTGTGCACTTTTGGTGACTTGCATGTATTGGATTTTTGGATTGGTGTTACCCTACAAAACAATTGCAAATGCTCTGACCTTTTAGCCATTTTTTCTCAGAAAGTGTGCTGCATAATGCATTAAAAAACATATTTATATCTTTCTCCTAGAACAGTGTGCAGCGTGCCCCTGCAGAAGCACATTTGTGTGAATTGCTCAAGCGTGGTAATATAGGCCAGCCCTGCGTGTGGCGCGACCTGTCATTTGTTGCAGAGTTTGGGGGGTCCCTCAGTTTAGCTCCCACAGAGCCCACACATGTTGTGTTACGCCACTGATAAGGCTTCTATACTATATCAGTTTTCAGCTGCCAATCTGTGTAAATGGCAACAAGTGTAACATTGCTGGGTCCTAGAGTGCTTCATGTAACATGACCCCTAACTAAAAGCTGAACAAATGTCGTCAACACATGATGAGCAAAGGAAAAAAAAAGATACTGGCCTACCCGGCGAGATGACAACTTTAAGACCGCTTCAGCTTTATTTCCAGGCCACATGCTGCTGACACAGTTCTCATCGTTTTTATTTGCTGCTGTTGCTGCTGCACAGGCCTGAGAAAATGAGGGGCACTCCATCAAAATCCCGAGGACTAGCGTGAGCTCGCAAAGCGGGATTTCTTGGCAGGGCGGTATTTATGATGATCATTACTGATGGAGATAATAACTCGTCGAGCTGCGAGCACGCGTGTGTGCATTTCTCCTTCCCCAGGAGTGCGATCGTGCACAAATATGTGCGTCGATGTGTCTAGACCCCCGAGGCGCGCTTGGGAATGGCGGATTCGCCCTCCCATGCGTTGCTTTTCTTTTTAAGGGAAGACATGAAAACACGCATGGTCATGCACGGCAGACGGGTGTAGCGTGTGGCCGTTAAAGTAGCAGTGCTACTTGAAAATGTTTATAAACACTGTTGTCTTTATACCATCCCTATAATGGGCCAAGATGCTGCCAAAATGGCTGTAGGTGAGACATGTAAGACCACATTACATTACATATGGATCATCTCTTTTTGTATTTTGACGTTTCTTCATTTGAACTCTATTTA
Organism: Ambystoma mexicanum; assembly: GCF_040938575.1. NCBI lineage: Eukaryota > Metazoa > Chordata > Amphibia > Caudata > Ambystomatidae > Ambystoma > Ambystoma mexicanum. The sequence continues at coordinate 844,720,970 of NC_090929.1, read as the reverse complement.
ATAGATATTTGTAATTCTTAAATATATTTATTTATTTTCTTAGATTAAAAGTTGTGCACCTTATAATAATTACAAATGACTTGTTTGAGTTTTTATAGTTTACACCCACCTTGCCCTTGGATTTCATGCTTCAGTTGTATAAGTTGTGTTTCAACTGTGGTGGTCTTTGCTTAAAGAAGTTGCAGTTTCTCAAAAGCAAGCCCCCAACCAGCAGATTGGGCTAGTGGCCTGCTTACACCGGAGGAGCTTTCAGAAGCAAAACGTGCCCCTTTATTCTAGACAGCGCAAGTAGTCTGTAATAAGTAATAGTGCAAGTTCCACCCCTCGATCGTTCTCTGCTTCTGTTGGCATGTTCTACTTTTAAAATTGGGGGAAGGGACAACCGGAGAGTATAAGGAAAGGCCAGACAGCAAAGGTTATCAATGATTATGAATTAAAGCATCACACAAATTATCTTTCGGTGCACTGAGAGGCATTATGATGATGTATTGAGAGATTCCTCCAATCATGCAACAGTGACGTCCATGGTCATGTATCGGGTGACACGTATGACACCGCCCAACCCCCTATCAAAGCACTGACTGACATTCTTGTAAACTGCAGGACATCGCTGGCTATCTCCACCGACCACAAGTCAGTGGTTTTCTGGTTTTCCACTGAATGAAATCTAAAGCAGTGTACTGAATTCCATCCATCATGGAATCTGTGACTTTCATAACCATACCTTGAAGGACATCCCAGTCCTTGGAGACAACATTCTTAGCCATGTAGCAGGCCACATGTTCTATAATATGAAGTAACCGGTGTGAAAGCCTGTGTCCACATGCCAAAGTGCAGGTTTTCATTAATGATAATAATAATAATGATATGTTATGTATATAGTGCCTTTATCCAAAGCGCTTTACAGAGCGCATATTTACATACAATATCACCCAACCGAAATTGGTACTCATTTATCGACCTCAAAAGGATGAAAGGCTGAGTTGGCCTTGCCGGGATTCGAACTTGCGACCTGCAGATCATGCTCAGATCGCAGCAGCGAACACTCAACCCACTGAGCTTTCTTACCGGCTAAGACATGAACACTGGCTACCATTAACACAGTAGGACCACTATATAGCCTAGGCAACAGCTCCCTGGAGCGTCTACAACCGGTGAAGCCATAGAAATTGGTATTGTCTCTATATATCTTAAGGCAACAGCCCCCTCTAGTGGTAAACAGCCGATGGCTGCATCAAACAAACATACACCTGCCTTTTATTATATTGTTAGATTAGATTAGATGTTCCTGACAATGCAGTGAGTGATGTCTCACCAACTGCCATCTCTAGTCTTGTATTTATTGAGCTCCTTGTCTATACACTGAAGGATGTTCCTGGTACAGTATTGAATGACACGCTAAATGACATCCCAGCCCATAACATGAATGGTTTCCTTACCCCTTCATTGAATATTATACCTAGTTGTGCACGGAATGATGTTCCTGGCCATGCATTGAGTGACATACAAGCTGTACACTGAATGACAACCATGGTCATGCACTGGTCAACATTGTGTCACTGTATAGAGTAAAGCTCCTGGCAGACAGTGAGTGTTGTTCCATCGGTTCTAGTCACATTTCTGGGGTTAAACGTCATTGCTTGATACATTGAGCGGCACACTTTGAGTGTCATTCTAGCCATTCATTGAGGTACACCCCTGACAATAAACTGAGCACTGTACTTGAATACTTGTAAAGTGACATCATATTTTCCCTCAGCGGCACTGGCCCACAGGCTGAGGTGAGGGCAGAAACAAAAATGCATGCAGTGAAGCAGGGCATTGTGACTACAATGACACCCCAGAACAATCCACACGTATTAATATTTTCCAGGGGTTAGAACCTAGCTGCATCTTTAGCTGACTGTACACTTTGCCTCGAATGTTGCTGAACCGAGAGAGCACACCTATATTCTGACTTTCAAAGGACACCAATATCTATTTGGGAGCGAGTGAATCAATTGCATTGGTTGAATGTTTTCCCTTTCAGGAATGTGCAGTGTACTTCGATTTTGGGGATTGTCTTTAGTTAAGAAAAGTGTGCTGATTTAAAATGTCTTTACATCTTCCCATTAAAACTCCAGATGTGTTGTCTTGTAACAGCATGTCTGGCCTGATTCGCAATGCATTTTTAAATGGAATGTTCCTATTGAAAAGCACTTGTGAATCGGGCCCTTTGCCTGTCCGTTTTTTTCTTCTTCGAAGAAGGTGGCTTTACTGACCCTGGTGAAAGTATAATTCCAAATTCTAGATAAGAAAGTGGGAGAGTGGATAGTTGGGCCTCAAATCACTGCAACCAAGCAGCCTGAACCAATTGGCCAGTCTTCCTCCCACCCCCCCTGATGAGACAGCATGTTAGATTTAGAATGGCACTTGCCGAACGTGGTTAGCCTCTAACGTTTCTGGATCTACGCAGACTTCTAACACTTCATTCACAAGAGATAAACCATGGCTCAGAATGTGATTTGGGTTGGCCATGCTTTGGTCAACATCAGGATGAACGCTCTTTGAACATGGAAACCCTTCTTAACCCCCATGCTCCCCAGTTGTGGAGTTTAACATACCACCATGACAGTGGTGAGTCAAAGCGCTTACCGTTCTGTAACAAAGCTTACCTTCTGAACAAAGCCAAGCACAGAGCGAAGTTTGCTAATGTCTAGGCTTGTGACATCGGTCCATAGGCTATTTACTGCAGGGGAGCAGCAGCATAAGGACCAGTCCTATAGTTGGCACGTGTTGTCGCGTTGCTGTCTCTAAGCTCAATGCTGAGATAATGGCTTGGCAAGGGACCATTTACAGTGCGCCGGAGTATGTCTCCAGCAACCCCATACAGGCAGGGGCGGGAGCATGGGTATCGTCTCTTCCCTGGCCTGGATTATGTAATGATCCTGCTGCGGTAGCTTTGCCTGAGGCCAGTTCCTGTTTTGTAAGTGTATATAGTCTCTGCTGTCGAGTTAATAATGCATGGGAACCGTCGACGCCAGCCCGGGTCCAGACCCAGCCTTTTGGCACAGCGGCGACGTTGGGAGGGAGAAGGCATCGTGCGTTTTAACACAGAACCCCCACGAACAATAAGAGGAAACTTCCAAAGGAAACCATTGAAAGTCTCACGCCATCAACCAGGGAGAGGAACAGCTTTTCAGACAATCCCAAGCAACATACAGCGAGCCCAGCCAGTCTGAACAATAAATAGAAAGAACGGAGACAGAATGATGCATTCGCTTTTTTTTTTTTTTGGGTCTGCAGCATGTGCATTTGTGTAAATTTCCTTTTCATGTAATAGGCTTTTTTGTTTTGTGATTTTTCTCAATCACCTTCCCAGGCCTGAACAATAAGGACCGAGAAGGGTCTCTCAGCAGGTGCACTTAAGGCCTCAGCCGCCGGCATGGCGCGAAGGTCACGAGGAGGAAGCAGCCTCATTTCCCCTCCAGCTTGCTAACAGTGATTACTGCCTGGGCAGTCTACCCTTCCTCTTATTACAGTGGCCAGCCTGGGCCACTGTTGCACATTCAACAGTGTGCTTCCTTGTGGCAATACTGGTGGAAAGGGCCTAAATCACATCAGGTGGCTTTTAGTTCGGAACTTTCTTGGAGGCTAAGGCTATTCTTAACTCTATGCACCTAAGCAGAAGGATCTCCTGAAACGGTGTCAGAAGTCTAACATAGTAAAACATTCCCCAGCTGTTTCTCTTCTGAAACGACATAGCCAGCAACAGGGACGTCCTGTTGTAATAATGGGTCATATTGCTTCATAATACCAGTGTTTTTCTGGAGTGTAACATTTCACTAGATTGACCCAACCGAGTTCTCGTAGAGGTTGGCAGGGATGAAGGGTACCCCGACTACCTACTTTGCCTAAGTTTACACCAACAATGATTAATGCCCACCAGCTCCGCTTTGAATTTCTCGGTGCTGGAAGTAGGAACAATTAGTCTGGCCTTCCACCTCCTGTGGAGCTGGGTGTGGGGCCTGAGTGATGGGGCTGGAGCTCAGTGACTGGGCTAGAGCCGGGTTCATAGCAAGCAAACAATAGCAAGAGCAAAGTTAATTTATCTTTTTCCTCCTTAAACACAAACTCCCCCAAAGATACTAGCAAAAATAAATGAGCTATATTAACTGTTGCTTTACCCACCCCCAAGGCTCCTCCCACCACCGTTCCCCAAAAAACACTGACCAGAATACAGAAATCATACCAATGTTAGAGGAAAAAATTGTCCATGGCCCTAGATGTAAATTGCCTTTGTCACTCATTCCCAGAGCCATGGCCATGCATAACTTTTAACAAAATCAACACTCGTGCAAGGAGCTGGTTTGGAGAGGTGGGTGCATTGGGAATCATTCATTTTGCATCCCAGGATCTCCTTTTGTTTTTAAATTGTGGAACCAAGCGCCCACACACAAGCTTTCCATCAGTGCAGGCCCGTGCTCACGTCCTACTTAATCCCTCCGGCCTGAACAGAAGGATCGGCGAGGCATGGCCACAGTGTCGGATGGTACGCCATGGTTTAGTGTGGCTGTTTTGGTGCCGCCTATTTTGGTGTGGTGCCTTGGGCGCAGGTTCCTCCTTGGCATGCCGAGGGGGGACCTAACACTGCACAGTGCCGTTTCTTGAATATACTGACATCCAAAATACTAATACATGCAATGTTCTGGATGTCAGTATATTCAAGGAATGAATGGCCAGCTAACGGAGTGGTGCTGACAGGCAAGCCGAACATTCCTTCAATATACTGACATCCCAAATACAGTGGAGTATCACACAATTTGGGGAACCCCCTACGAGCCATGCTGAGGGGGTTGCCCCTCCCTCAGTTCAGAAACAAATCACGAGTCGTGCCACACTTTGGGCCGGCCTATTCTACCACATTTATGCAATACGCACTGACGTGCTGCTGCAGGGCTACACTGCACACTGCGCTAGGAGAAAGATATAAATATGTGTTTTAATGCATTATATAGTTCTTTTTACCTAACATGTGCCTTTTAGCACTACACAGTGCATAAAAGCAAGATTGAGAGAAAGACAACGCACGCTGACACACTTCAACTTGTACAATCAATTAACCTGTGTGGTTTATTCAGTGTGATAATACATTAATGTATTATACAACACACTTTCTGAGACAAAATGGCTAAAATGCCAGAACATTTGCAATTGTTTAGTAGGGTAACACCAATCCAAAAAATCAAAAGCATGCAAGTCACCAACAGTGCAGAAGAACATTAATGCTTTAATTCATTTTAATGCTTTGCTGTTAAAAATGTCATGCCAAACATGTCCAACTGGCTGCACAATGTAGACCAGTGTAGACACGTAATAACATGTTACAGTAAAGCATGCCAGGTCACATTTAGACATACCTAGACTTGTTGCACCAACCTGCCAGTTGAAGCAATAACACTTATCATGGTTATTTTATCACAGATGCCAAGAAAAATATACATTGCCAAAGTAAGGAACGTCTAGACTGACAGCACTCAAATGTCAGTCGAACCAGGTAATTACACTTAGCAGGACTGCTTTATCAGAGATGCCCAGTTAAAAAAAAAAAAGTCAAGCCAAACTAAGAAATGACTAGACAGGTTGTACTAAAATTCCTCTCTAGCCACTAATACCACATATCATTCCTGCTTAGCTTGGACAGATTAATTGTAAATCACACCACACCTCCCCTCTCCCTCCCAAACCCTGCCCCAACCCTCAGAATTAGCTCCTCGGCCCAAAATTACCTCCATGTCCCTCTTCCTTGTCCCAGTGCTTTCGTATGAGGCACATTGCCTCATAGGTCCATACTGGAACAAGGAAGAGTGGAGCTAGGAGTAATGAAGAATACAGGTAACTAAGCCAGGCATTACCTCCATGTCCTTCTACTTCATCCCAGTGCTTGTGTATGAGGCAAAATGCCACATACACAAATACTGGGACGATGTAGAATAGGGCTAGGAGTAATGAAGAATAAGTAATCAAGGCATTGAACACAAGCAGTGGCACAACACCATTCAGCTGACTGGGCTTCAGCCCCCCCTGAAATTTTGGTAAATGGTGACTCGACATCGCTGACCTACAAAGCCATTGCCTGACAGAACAGGACACAGAGGTTAAACGCTGCCTGGACTTCGCTGTTAACAAAGGCCCAGCAATTACTAACGTAAAGCATTACACTGTTAGTACCTGCTTTCAAATGCTTAATTTTTTTAGGCAATTCAAACCGTGATGTGGGATTAGTACTTGCATACCAGGGGAGTGATCCGAAGGGTTGAGAGGGGACAGGAGACTGCTCATTCTCACAGCAGTCCATAAGTGGGTGCTTTCAGAATGAAAGGAGTGTAAACTGCTTGTAACATTGAAGCTGCACTAGAATAATCTCATTAGAATACACAAAGAAGTTAGATGCCCCCACACAAATAAATGTGCCCCTCCCTCACTGCCCGTGAAGTTAGCACCTCCAGCCTGGAGGCTTCTATAGTCATGTGGTCGGGGCAGCCCTTGGACTTCACAAATAAATAGTTTCTTTCTGAAGTCACTCTGACCTTCTTGAAGAAATAGTAACAGAAATAATTTCTTTATGAAGGCAGAGTGACTTAAAAAAGAAACTAATTATTTTATTTTGTCTTCATTTCTTTTTTTCCCTGAGGGCCCCCCTCCCAGGACATGTACTGGCAGGGCCCCCACACTGCAGGTGCTGTGGGGGCCCCCACCACACCAGTGCCAAAACTATGTTTTGGATGTCAGTATATTGAATGAATGATTGGCCCGCTCAACAAGTGAAGTTGTGATGTCAGTCTCACTTGCTGAGCGGACTGTGCTCACCCCTTTAATATACTGACATCCAGAACACTGTACTCATTAATGTTTTGCACGACAGTGTATTTAAGATACATCGCTGGTGTCAGGTCCCTTTCTGCGCACCCTGCTGGACGTGGTTGACAAGGAGCGCCAAAGAGGGACCTGCCCTCGATGGGCAAAGGCCTGCACTGAAATGTCCTGCTTCGCTGCCGGAAGTGACATGTTTCCCACTTAGTACTAAAACTGACCTTTTAGTTTGCTATGAGTGCAAGGGAAGGTAAGTAGATTGATGAGGCACTGATGGACTTTCCCTTTCACGAGATTCGCAAGCTGAGAAGATAATCATTCCCACATCCTGTCTCAGGCAAAATCCAGCACATTTCCAGTATTCTTCTTATTCCAGACTGGTATATTGGTATGTGTCCCAAGGTCAGACCCTCCTTCAAAACTATTGTATTGCCCAATGGCGTACATGATCATCCCAACCGGGAAAGACGCAGGGCTGGACTGGAAACCAAAAGCAGTCCTGGAAAAATGGACTCCCTATTGTACTGAGTGCTGCTAGCGAGGGATCCTGGCCCTCTGCAGGCAAGTTTGGGCAGTTTTGAACTCTGAAAATTGCCAAATGCTGCATTTTCAGTACAATTTTCCAAATAAATAGGCGAAATAGTCAGGCATTTCTGAATATGAAGTAATAAGTCAGTATCTGCAACAATACCCAGGAGCAATAATTCTCAATATGAGACGATATATAGAATTATAGATGGGGAGTATCAACTACTGTGTTGTTCTGAGTAACATTTGATAGACATCAATAGCAAAACTTGAGTTGTCTATGATATCGGCTAATACTCAGAGGTAAAAAAAAAAACACCACGTTTGGAAACTATACATGTATAATGTTATGTTGTGTATGATCTGCCCTCTGTGTTTTCCACCCCCCTGTATTGTCCTCATGGGTCAGCATTTACAGAGGTGTATAGGGTAGGTACGAGGTAACTAAATTTAATGTAATAAAATATCCTGATTCCCTGTCATCTAACCATACAGCAAACCAAAAAGGAGAAAACAATGCCTCATAGAGATCCTGCTGTATCTCCCTACCATGATTCCACAGCTGTGCATTTTGAATCCCATAATCCTCTGCCATCACGTAGCAGTGAAGTGATACACCATTCAGGAAAGGTAAATAGTTGCTAATGACTTCCTATGAAATCCATACACAGCAAGTACAGTGTGTGCCTGATACAAAACAATGGATACAGAGCAGCCAAGTCTGTCTTCCCTAGTAGTGGTAGCCGGCTGATACAGTGTACCTCCCTGGAAAAATGCCACTCGAAAGGAGTTCATTTGGGTAGATTAGAAAGATCTGACATTCTGAAAAAACATGGCAGGTGCTAATAGCTATATCCCCATGTCAAAGTCAATCAGACTCAACATTACAGTTCTGGTGATGGTTAAGCAAAAATAGATGTATTAGTTTACTTGCAGACCAACAGACAGCATCCTAGACAAATACCTGTTTCATCCAGACGAATCTGTCCGCCCTCCAGACACGTCATTTCTGTAACACTCCAGCCATACAACCATCAAATATTCCAGACCCCCTCCACTAGGCCTTCCGGCATGCTAGCACCATATTCCTGTCTCCTGCTAGAACGAAGCAACCCATTCATTCTGATGTATAGTCTGTCAACTGTGTTGATGTAGAATGCAACCACGTGATGATGTTCTTCTGCGTAAAGAGGGCCCACCAGGTTCACTTCCAGTCCTGCGCCCTCCTCAGGCGAGGAACGTAGGGCCTCCACACCCTGATGACTTGCGTTCTTTATGAAGGGTCCATTGTCCTGAATGGCCTTTGCCAGTGTGAACCATTGCTCTCAGTTGAACGGCCTTCTTCCCACTGCCCCTAGGCAGACAGAAAGCTCATAATCAGCGATTCTGATGCACATGTACAGTTCAGTTCATGAGAATCAGTTCATTGGGAACAAGATGTATCCAGCGACAATAGGGGAAAGGGGTTTCACTAACCAAATTGCATAAGAAAAAAGAACATCTGATTTTAAAAGCACTTTTCAATGGAGGGTTCCTGTTCAAAACGCTTTTGTAAACCAGATACTATGTTGTTTTGTTGTGAGTGTAAAATCCTTAAACGTCAGCCACAGGGTCTGCCTTTAATTGTGTATGCTGGGCTCACTTCCAGCAGTGTATTCCCTTGCTTCCCGGGAAGCCTATTCTTCTTTCTCCTGCAGACAGCAGACTGCAAGCCCAAGTGCAGAACAAGAAGTTTCAACTTCCTGTTACTTCCGGCTATTGAACTAAGATCTCGGAATGATTGACAGACCCTGTTTCTACTGAAATGGGAAGAAGGCAACGTTGCACACTCTCAGGCTCCTTCTATAATGTGCTGCCTGGTGATGCAAGCGGCGACAGAGGAGAACATTATGGGTGACCAGCCCAAACTAGACGAAAGCTGTGGTGTAGGTGGTGGCTGCGCAGATGTCTGGAACGCTGAAGGCTAATCGTCCAGGAGTCCAAGGAGAAGGAAGCACCATCCTGATCGAACGTTGATCACGTGTCAATTATTTTATGTCATATTCTTAGATTTTAGACTGTGATTAGGGAGCTTTTTGTCAACTAGACTCTGTCAGGAAAGATGTGAAAGATCGGTGTACATGGGAAATCACTATCGAGTCTCACATGGATTACCCTTCTCAACAATAATCATCACCTGAGCCTCCTAGCTCCCTGAAGCCCTCCCCTCAAATGAACTCTTCTGAAGTCATCGAGCCTACGTCTTCATACATAAACCAGTCAATACTCCATCCTAATAGGAGGTCTGTGTGCCAGAGTCCAAAGGGAAGAGTGCTCTCCTGCCATATTAATTGTTCTTTCACTAGATAAAGAGTTGGCATCGCTGTGTGTACCGAGCTCTATAAAGACTTGTCTGTACACCAGAATCTGAAGTCCACGAGAACATAGTCCTCTTATATGGCTTCCAGTGCGAACAAGACATGTGCTCAAATGTACACACTTCTGCATCATTGCATATAGCACCATGCTTGCTCATTATGTGGCTCTCCAGATGCGTTGCACTTCAACTCCCATCCGACCTAGTCAGAAAAGCAAATGGTGAAGTATCAGTTGCCGTCCAAAACACCTGAGGGTCACATAATAAGTAGCCATGTATGCAACAAAGTTGCTTTTTTATACAGGGTGTCAGTAATTAACAAGTCAATGTGAAGCTGACATTTTCTGAGTTGCGAGCTATCCTTGAAATGCGGGTGCTAAAGCAGCCACTCTGAATTTTCAAGCCCTAGATTTTCTAACTACATTTTATATTGGACATTCCCCGTAGCTTCCCCCAATGTCCATGTTTCTTTCTCTCCAGAAAAGGCAGCACGAGCCACGGAAATATGCAAAATTCAGGGCATCGTAGATGGTTTAGTTTAGTACAATATAAAAAATGATCAGGCTTCTGGAGCTCACCCTCCCAATCTCCTCCCAGTTATCGCAGGGCTGGAGGAAGGAGGCAATGCATCCCTGTACATACATCAGCATGCTTGAGAAACACAGGTAAAGTGCATCCCTGTGTGGGATCTGGAAACAAAGCACCCAAACGCTGCACTTGCCCCATGAGGGGTGGTAGACGGGCAGCTACCATGGTGATCCAGACCCACTCCTATAAATGTGGAGGTAGGAGGAAGCAGTGACGATAAGGCTCCAGAAGTGGTATGCTGGAAAGAGGATTTCTGGGCAGGAGTGTATTAAATGTCTCTTCTGCTTCATGGAAGGCATATTTTTTGGCTTGGTAACAGTGAAGGTTAATCAACACTGTGCACCCCCAGCTGAGAATGTTCCAGATGGTATGTGCTCCGGAAGTAATTAATTAAGTCTTGAAGGGACGTAGGTCCATGCCTTTGAAGGGCAAAAGGCCATATGAGAGAATTGTAAGGAGACAGGCAAAGATGCCATTTTACCAAAATGCCAGGGGTAGCAGTAGTGACATCACACAGCCCTTAACCTCTGATGACATCACAGGAAGTGATGTCATTGAACCCCACCCAGAAGTGACATCACGGGAAGCGATGGAACACAACCTTTCACCACTTGACAAAACATGAAGTGGCATCACATAGCATTGTTCCTAAGTACACTATGAAAAATATGGTTATAATATCACTGTAATGTAATATACATTTCATACAAGAATGGATCACCATATATATCATTAATGTCAGTGTGTATAAGCCCATATTACTAAATTACTGTGAATGCAAACAGACGTCCAAGGCCAAATGATAATGATGTTTTATTATATAGCATTGCGCTTAAGCGCTTTATATAGAGCAAATACACATACAATATCACTCAACCAGTATTGGTACTCATTTATCAACCTCAGAAGGATGAAAGGCTGAATTGGCTTTGCCGGGATTGGAACCTGCAGATGACACACACATTGCAACAGCGAGTGCTCAACCCACTGAGCTATATTACAGGGTATACTTACCAGCTATAGTAAAATGAGCAAATACACTATGTAGTGGATACCATTAAACTGGTAACTTGGATTTAACAGCAGGCCAGTTCATCTGTAGGTCTGGTGCTAAATTGGCCACATGTCAAGCCTGCGAGGATCTTCTTTTCAGTCTTCAGAAGTTGGCAAAATACATACCATTTGGAGGGTTCATAACCGTTTATTAAAGAATTTAGAGTAGTGCAGGGAAAATAGCACACTCACACAGCATCGTGTACTCTGGGCACTCGTTACCTCATAAATGCAAACAAAGCATGACAGGGAGATAGGAAAGATAGACACATTACAACAATGCATGAATTGTGGCACAATGAAATCAAGGGCCACTTTATGTGCAATGGTCAAACATTTCTACTCTGTACACAAGTTTTTAGGCACAGGGATTTTGTCAAGTGACCGAGGAAACCGACATGCAATGTCTTGTGATGATCGTAACAGAGACAACAGCAGAAAAAAACTATCTATAACTGCAACTTGCAAAAAGCAAAATACACAGTCCGAAATGGATGCTTATTCTATTCTAAATGCGTTTTGGAAGTGTTTGTCTGCATTATGAATTAGAGGTGTTTAAAAACAGACTAAATCAGTGTCTTACCTCCTGAAGTGTGCCTGAAATAAACCTTTAATGAGTCTTGCAATTATTGTATAGAATTCCAGAAAGACAAATTATTTGTTATTCCTATTCTTTCTTATTTAGGGTCACTGCTCAAAGTGTTACACTTGGGGAACCCCCTTTTTTTAAGAGGCCTGAACAAGAAAGCCAGCCACACGAGAAACAAAGAGCCACATCACTGTAGTTTCCATTTAAAAAAAAAAATAGTTTTTTTAGGGGTAGCAAGGTAGACCACAGCGGTAGCAAGAGAGACCTCAGGGGTCGCACGTGCAATGCCTAGCAACCCCTACATGATGTCCGTGGAGCCTAGTTCACTTTGAGCCATGCATTTGCTAGGATCGTGGATGAGTTGACTCTGCATTACATGTAGCCTAGTCTTACCACAGACAGGTTTGGTTTCAGTTATTTAAGCTTCTTCACCAGATGTGGCCTCAGTTGTATGTGGAAGGCAGCCAGTGGCAGATTGTGGCCACCTGCTGCAGTATGGTATACAAGGTCGTGCCACGTCAGGGCACAGCAGTGCAGAAAGATGTTCGAGGGCGCTGGCTGCCCATATGGACCATTCATCAGCCCATGCAGCCCGCTCTTGCTCTGCATGGCAACCCACGTATTATCCTCGGCACCATTCTTCAAAAATGGTGACGACTGTGATGGAGGGGAAGGAATATGCTGTCACGTGGAAGCTGAACCAGGCCTCCATGAGAGCTGGGAAAATCTCGGAATCCATCCAGCAAGTCGGGACAATTTACTGAACAGTTTTACTGCATCGTGTGGGAGGTCCGCTCAGGAAATTATATGGGCGAAGAGGACAGATTGTTTGTGAACACACAATCTTCAAAACATTTTTAAAGACTCTTTTTTTGCACCGAGTTTACTTCCCCCTTTTAATAAGGTGCCTTCTGAAAGAGGCCAGGAGCATCGGCCGCCAGCCGCCCTGTAATTTTTGCTCAGAGAAGAGACGTGCTTATTTTGAAATTTGCAATTAGTGGCTGGCTCCAAGAACCCTCTCATTACATGCGCCTGGAAAGAATGCTGCTGCTCCCATGGTCTAATTACAGAGCCCGAGGGTGGCACTGGCGGTGCAGGAAACTTTGGCCCAAAGTCATGCATGCTAAGGCTCAATAGTTGCGAGTCCTGGCTCGAGGGACAGCCCTCGTTCTTCTTCCTGTTGTCTATTTTATGTTTGGTGTGCCTCTTCACATTGGAGCCATTAAGTGGGTGCTTCCTCTATGGACCACAGTGGAGAAAGTACTGTTGTGTTAGTCATGCACACTGTGGCTTAACGATATGTATTGTCCTGTGCCGAGTGCCTGTCCTCTTTCTATTGTACACATTGACGCTGTTTTGCTTGTCAGTGTTTCCGAGTTTACATTTTTCAACAAGCTACTTTATAATCTCGACAGACTGTGTTGACGGGACCTGCACTTCTGCTGCTTGTTCAATATCAAGATACAGGGCCTCATTACGACCCTGGCAGTAGGGGGTTAATGGCGCTGCCTCATTACGAGGTCCGCTCGCGGGACGCGCTAAGGACCCCTGGTTTTACCAGACGTCCTTAGCGGGTCCCGCGAACAGTCCAGCATGCTAACAACGGGCCATCATTAACGGGCCCGTTGTTAGCATGCTCCCCATTCCCATTGAGCCCTATGGGGGCTCAAATGGAAATGGGAATGGACCGGGTCCCGGTTCCTTGAATGGGGAAATACAGGGCCCTCCAAGGTCGGAAAGGCCTGGTATTTCCCCATTCAGGGATCCCGGACCCAGGTTTACGGGTAGCCATGCCCTTATTAAGGACATGGCTACCTCCAAACTCGTAATGAGGACCACAGTGTTTGCCGAACTTCTATCCTGCTACCTGAACAGCGCACACTTGAATCTTTGCTTTCTCAGTAGAGCTGCACTACCTTGTGGAGACAGCTTTTGGAAGGTGTCGTATTTACATAGTGGTATGCTGCATGGCATAAAAGCATGCCCACTGGAACAGATGTGGCACAGCCTCTTGTTCTTTTGATATTTTAATTGTCATGTATTGTTTGGGAAGAACACACATGATGTCAGACTCCTGCTTCAGGGTGTTTTGTGGAGAAGAGTGCTGGACTGGGCGGAAACATGTTGGTGGCACAATTAAAGAGTCTTAACATCAAATGCCTGATAAGACAGTGCAGGTTTCAGACCTTTGTAGAACTTATAAATGTCATCTTTGTGAAAGAGGGGTATGAGTAGGGAGTACATTAGGGTTCAGCCTTGCAGAAGAAGAGCTTTTCTCTGAAATATTACAGTTTCCCTGGCCAGAGACAACTTGTTTAGGGAAGCTAACCTTGGGTGTCTGGTTATCTGGCAGGCCACCATCAGTTTTGGAAGGTAGCCCGGAGCTTGGCTTCTATGGCTCTCGGGGATAACCAGACAGTTTTGAAAGGTCATCATTTGTTTAAACAGTTGGAGTGTTGTGTGTTTTTAGGGCTAGTGTGATGTGTGTGTTTAGGGCAGATGTGAATGGGGGATTTGTGGTCTGGCGTGATGCGAGTATTTAGGGCAGTAGTGAGGTGGGATTTTAGGTCTGCCGTGTCGTGGGATTTTAGGGGTAGAGTGATGTGTGTATTTTGGGCTAAGATCATGTGGGATTTTAGGGCTGGAATGATATGGCATGAGTCATGCAGTGAAATCCTGGTCTTTATGAAGCTTTGAGATAGACTTGGCGAATAGACCTCCGTACATCTCGTTACTTGGTGTGAAAAGTCCACTCCTAGTATGGGGGGAAAGTGTAGGGCCATTGTTATTAGTGGTGGCCATTTATTTAAGATGTTAAGGTTTTCAAATGAATAGGCATAGGAAGCACCCTGTTGAAGTGGGAGAATGGAAAACCAGACTCCCGTCCTTCACCTCTCGCGCTTGGCCTAGAGGGTCGCGGCCCAGACACCCGCCACGAGAAGAGTTTGCCCATTTACCAGATGACCAAATACCCTGGTACAGAAACATACGGATGTGTCCATCTGCCTGCCCAACAGCCCGCACTGGCCATGCCGACACCTGCGGCACGGACCAACTAGACTGAAATCTACACATCGTTAGAGATGCCATGACGACCTAGATAACGGGAAGCACCGCTGAACTATTATACACGCTGAACATTTCCACACCAATCTACACGAAGAACATACTCAGTGCTCTGACGTAGGCGACAGGCTTATTCACGGACGTGCATCTTTATTATTTTTACATAGGCTTTCAGAATGCAGAAACGCAAGACGCACCATGAGCTCATTTATAACGCTTGCTCACGCTTCTCTTGAAACCCGTTACCATCATGAGAGATATAATGGAAACACGATACTGGCCATGAAACTGTATGCCACTATAACCTAAAGCATCCATGCACTAAATGGATTACTCGTGCACCAGGCCCAAGTAGGCCTCAAGCAAGAGTTCCCGTGGACATTAACAAAGCAAAAGTCAGGTTGCTGAGCCTGCAGAAAGAACCCAGTGGAGCAACCAGCCAAGGTCGTAATGTTGCAAACCCACAGTCAAGAAACAAATCTTCAAAGGCACGATGTTGCAACCTCGCACTCCACGTACCAATGTTAAAATCATATCTGCAAATTAAACCAGACATACAGTGGAAAAACAATATTAATTGTGCAGAATTATGCCTCAAACACGGTCCCTCCCCACGTGACCAAGCCGAACCTGACGAGATGCCAAAACCCAGGAGAGAAAAGGCGTCTGGGTACCTCGCTACGAGACGCAGGCCGACACACTTGAAAGGCTCAATGGACACCTGCTACAGTGGGAACGGTCAGTCTCCCACCTATGAATAAATCCTCACATTGCCTGCACGTACCCATACTGAAACACTGTTGCAACCACAGGTGCACCGTGTGCTGGGAACAACGGTGGTCCCAGGCTGGGGAGCTCACGGATGCACCAATCAGAACATGAGGTTCTTATCTCAGACGTCAGTAACGTTAGCCAATCCTCAGGGGTCTTCATGTAACAATTCTTATGTATCTAATTGTAGGGACAACCCAGATATACCACCTGACTACACCTTAACCACTAATATCATTCTCTATAGGCGTACTATACTAACCCCACCACTCGAGCAACCAATCAAGAGTGGCGATAGGTTCTTTTGGTAACTTTTTGGAATGACGCAAGTAGCGCGTCATAATGTAGTAAAAAGGGCCTGCGAGCCCCACTATTGTGTGTGTGTCAGGACGAACGCGTGCGCTCCTTGACCCATCCCTGCCGTTTGCATAATAAACGACAGAAGTTGCCTTGCTCCTTGTGTGTGCCTCATACTCTGTCTCGATCCGAGATATACACGGGAGGAGTTGGGGCCTCCCTGCCCGGAGGTCTGCGGACGGCCCGGCCGACCCCGGCAGAATCCCCCCCGACAAGTTGGAGGCACTGCTGAGATCTGTTTAAGATCGACTTTTATTTTTTATTTTTCCAGGCACTCCCGTTGCGGGGAGGCCCGGCGGCGCGGCCCCCTCTGCCGTTGCCCCCTTCTGAGGACTACAGGACCATCGCGGAGCTGCGAGAGGACCGGACAGCGCAATCCGGATATTGGCCCTCGGGAGCCGGTTGAGAAGTATCCCGCCCGCGGTCGGCGAGTGTCCAGACGTGGTCCAGACGAGGGGAGGTGGCGAGCCGCTTGGAGGGGTGCACGCAGTCGAGCGGCCCTGCATCGAGGGAACTTGGTGAGCATGACACGCACAACAAGCAATGCGAAATTGTGAGGGAGGGGGCGGAAGTAAATAAGGGAGGAGGGAGGTATTGTAAAAAGGTGGGGTGAAGGTTTAATTGAGTGATGATAATGGAATGAATGGTAGTGAATTGAGTGCGAGAGAAGGCGGCTAACGTTACGCGAAAGAGGGGGGCAGGGCACGAGAACAACACGTGCAGACGCTCGCAACAAAAAGCTAACGTTACGCGAAAGAGGGGGGCGGGGCACGAAAACATCACGTGCAGCCGCTCGAAAGACACTGATTGGCCTAAATCGCGACTACGTGTGAGGGTGGGTGTGTGTGGTTTCCTACGATTTGACATTTATCATTCAATGAGTAGATGAGGTTCCCTATTGTTCGAGCAAGAAACTCGATAGGTAGATGAGGTTCCCTATTGTTCGAGCAAGAAACTCGATAGGTAGATGACGTTTCCCTGTGGGCGGTGGCTAGTTACGTAGTTGCCCAAAACGGAAGATAATTGGCTGGTTAAGCCCTCCTGTTGAGGGGCGTATCACACGCGAGGCGACGCAGCGTGCGCAGTCCGGTTATAGTATTGATGAGATTACCTTGTTCCAGGAGAGACAGGAAGACAGCTGTAGGGTTAGCGGGGTAGATTGCAAGTGTATTTTGAATTTAAAGAACATAACACGAATATACCAGTAGTTCGAAGAAATAGGTGACGTCACCAGTAGGGATTTAGTAAGATATCGTGAACACAAGAAGCTTTGGGTTTGACATTGGTGGGGAAGAGAAACATGATAAAGGAGCGGACACGGAGATAAACGATAAACGAGTGGATCAAAGAGGAGAAGGGGAAGGGGGCGTGGCTGCGCACGGAGAACGCCGGCCACGGCAAGTGTAAAGGTGGGAGGAGAACGGGGAAAAAGGACGACTGTGTAAGATCGTCGTAAGGGGTACGCAGCTGGAGGGGGCTGCGTGCGCTTCGGCGGCAGGGGGCCGTAGGGGAAGGAATATAATATAACATCATAAATATATTTGTTTTATAATTTTTTTTTTTTGTGATTATTATCATTGCATAAATTGTCAAAGGATTGTCGTAAGTCCCCACACTTGCGGGGCAAGGTAAGCAATAAAAGGTTGTATGTTGCAAACTGGTAGCAAGGGGAAGGGTAAGAAAGGGTGCGCTAGTATGTCATACGGGAGAGGGTTGGGAGGGTGGGGGAATACCCTCACTACCCCACTACAACATATATGCACCACACTG
The DNA here is from genome assembly GCF_040938575.1 of Ambystoma mexicanum. Classification (NCBI taxonomy): domain Eukaryota; kingdom Metazoa; phylum Chordata; class Amphibia; order Caudata; family Ambystomatidae; genus Ambystoma; species Ambystoma mexicanum. Next base: position 844,703,040 of record NC_090929.1, on the reverse strand, counting down.
CCACCACATAGGGAGAAGTTAATTAAGTACAGCATAGAGTGGACCCAGGGGACGGACAACAAAATGTTGACACCATGGCCGCCTAATGGTAGCTTTGACCCATATGCCCAACATTCACTATTAAACCATCTGCACAATACATACAAGGGGAAGAAGTTGGCAAACCATGTGGAGGTGTTTAACTTATGGAGGATGTTCCAGGGGTCTAGACCAGGACCAAATGGAATGTTCACTATGGGGGAAACACCGGAAGAAAAGGAGATTAAGAAAGAAGGAACGGATGGGGAAAAGGAGAGTGAAGGAACAAAGAATATGGGGAATGAAAAACTGGGTGGAGGAAAGGTTGATAAATTAGCTGACATAAAACAGGAACCGAGCAATGAGATACCCTTAACACCGGGAGTGAAAACAGAGGGGGGAGGGTTGTACCCTTTAAGAGAATTAGGAGAAATAAAAGGACAGTTAAGGGCGGCTGAAGGATACTCAAACCCGGCATACAGCCCTCCACCATATGTGGCTCATGGAAAGATACCAATGGGGGACGGGAGGAGAGAAGAGCAGACTGTAGAGATAGGAAACGATGAGTGGGTAGCTGCACAGATATTGTTGAAATTACGAGGATCACTAACTGGAGAGGAAAGGGAGGCGGTAAAGAGAACAAACGAGGATAGTGAAAGAGAGAGTGAAATGAGGGGAGAGGAGCTGCTAAGGCAGAAGGAAGAGATTTTGGAGGAAAGATTAGCTAAACTAAGGGATGAGCAGAATGAACTGATAAAACAACTTGAGGGGGAGGAAAGAGAGAGAGTGAGGAAAAGGAAAGAAGATAAGGACGAATTGGAAAAATTAAGGGAGCAAAGTGAGGAGAGAAAGAGGGAAGCTGTAAGGGTAAAAGCAGCAGCAGAAAGGGTATCAAGAGTAGTGATGAGGGAGAAGAAGAAGGAAGAAGAAGAAAATGAAAAGGAAATGGAAATATGGAGGAGGAGGATAATATCAGAGACAGCTAAAAAATATGAAGAGGGGAAGGTAATAGAGAGTATAGTAGAAAGAGAAAGGGTGAAATGGGAAAGGAGGAGAGAGGATGAAAGGATATTGGAAGAGATGAGCAACGAAGTAATGGAGGAATTAAAAAGGAAAAGAGAGGAAAATAGTAGGGAGATGGAGGAGAGGAGTGAAGGGGAGAGAGAGGAGAGTAAGAGGGAGAGTGAAAGATGGGGAGAAGTATATAAAAATAGAGAGGTAGCAACAACGTCAGCACTAAGGGGAACAGGTGGTAACAACGGAAAGGAAGAGGGAGACCTAATAGACTTAAAAACTGTAACAATAAAAGGAAAAAAGGCAGAGTGGGGGGCGCAATTTATAAATGATTTTTGTAGTGAGGATGGAAGGAAGAGTGAAAGGGAAAGCTTAGATAAGCTATACCTCACTAGAACAAACATAGATTCGCCATGGGTGAGTAGAAGATGGGAGGAGCTGGAGAGAAGTAAGGAGGAAGTGAAAAGAATGGGAGAAACACAAACTAACGAACACACGCCACCGACGCTCACCAACCAACACACGCCACCCACATCACCATCACGCTCTCTAACGCCACACCCCACATGTTCAACAACTGCACGCTCTCTGCACAGAATAAAGCTCGCACCCTTCATGGACGAAGTTACACCTTATGCATGTCGGCTTAGGGACCTCCCTAGTCGCAGGCAAGACAGGCAAACAGACGTGCCAATATTGAACACAGGAAAGGATGAAAAAAGGGGAAAGGAAGAAGAGGGAGGTAGGAGAAGAGGTAGTAAGGAAGGATTTGAAGTAGTAAAAGGAATGGGGGAAGAGGAGGGGTGTGAAGAGTTAACATCATGGAGCATAAAGGATGACACAAGACAGAATGTAATGCCACTGCTGGAGAGAGGAGGGGTTAGACCACAATATGTACCTTGGAAACATACGGATAAGGAAAACATAAAATGTAGGCTCCCATCATTAAGTGGAGGTGCGGGTAAATGGATATATGAAATGGAAAAACACACCGCAGGACAGAAACTAGCAGTGGGAGATGTTAAGGGCCTGTTAATATCAATATTAGGGGATAGAGCGGATGACATTTGGAAAAGAGCGGGATTCCATGGGGTAACAATAACAAACACATCGCATGATGGGGCACCATTTGCAAACTGCAGACATGCGCTATGGCAGGCACTAAGAGTGCAGTACCCAGACACATCAGACATAGGAGCCATTACTTCCCGTAAGATGGGTGAGAACGAGGATCCTGTTGATTATATCCAGGATATTCAAGAGAAGTGGCGCATGGAAACTAGAGAACAATGGGACAAAACACCAGCCATATTTTATCATATACTAGTACAAGGGCTCCCAGAAGGAGTTCAGAGACAATTAAAGAAAGTAGTGGGGATGGAAGCAAAACCATGGCCGGAAATACAACTGACTATAGTACATCACTGTAGAACATGGCAAGGAAAAATGAAACAAAAGGAAGAGGACAGGAAAACAGAAGAGGCCAAATTAGTACAGAAAAAACTTACTAAATATACCATGGAAGGGGCACTAATAACTGCGCCAACACCAATGGCCCAAAGCCCAACGCAAGTAGTGGCTGCACAAAATCCAGCTCAAATAGCGCCTCCACAAGAGGTAATAGAGCAAGTGCTGCCTCTGCAATCACACGCACAGAACATGGGAGGAGGGTACCCAATGCAAGGAGCTGGGTATTATAATTATAATAGAGGGAGAGGAGGGTTTATGAGGGGAAGAGGATACGGATATAATACCCAACAACAGGCTGGGGGACTCAGAAATAACTACCAGACAGGGCAACCAGTATACCAGGACAACACAGGGAACTTCCCATGGCAAAACAGGGAACCACCCGTGTGTTGGAGCTGCGGACTATTAGGACACATGTCACGTACATGCAGGGTCAGGCCAGGAACACCAGCATGGAACGAACAAGCACAACATAGGACATCACAAGAACAGCAGGGCATACAACCACAGCAGATGTCACCACAAGGGAGTGACCAACACTATTCCCTACCACAACAACAAATAAAACAATACCTGCCACAAGTAACTGGTGCAGCGTTAATACAACCACCACCACAACCTGAACGAACGCAATTGGGTGGGGTGACGGTGTTGGGGCACAACCCTTACACAGGGAATGGCCAGTCATTGTACCCCCAATAGGACAGCCCACAGACGGCCTTGGTGTGTCCCATCCTGTCAGTAACACCTAATAGTGCGGAGGAGCCACGCATAGAGGTAACGATAGGTGACAAAAAATTATCATTCCTTGTTGACACCGGGGCAACCCGGTCTTGCATAAGGGAAGGTAAGTTTAAGATGTCAGGCGAAGCCATGAACACACAAGGGTTTTCTGGGGCTAAAGGGTTGGTTCCATTTACTGATAACGTCCCGCTATCTATTGGAGATTACGATCTGTCAGTACCACTTTTGTATTATAGTGCCTCACCAGTAAACATACTGGGGAGGGACATAATGAACAGATTAAATATGACGATCTCCTTTACAGAGGATGGCATAATTTGCTCTACTCCAGGGATTAACATGCTTGCAGCACGACAGATTTTGCAAGCATACTGTGGACAGATAGCGATCAGGGCGGAGCCGGTAGACGGCGAGCTATTCCAGTACGGAACAGACATGGCATTTGCATGGATGCCAGGGATAGGAGGGAAAATATGGAGGAGACCAGCAGCCTATCTATTCCGACCAGAAACACCAGCTAATGAACTGGAAGGGAAGGTCATTGCAGTGGACATTGAGAGCATTATTGCAACAGCTGATTATGTTGCTGTGCACGCCCAAGATAAAGAAGGGAGAGCATGGAGGGCGGTGATAGCACTAGCAGAAGGATGTAGGCTGACCCAGGTGTCAGATGAAGAGTTGTTTTCAGAAGAAAAGGAGGAAAATGAAATGGTGTTCATGATGAGTGTAGAAATGTGGCTAACAGTGGCTCACAAACAAGTGGCACAGAAAATTGCAATGGCACTTGAGGCACCCGCTGGCACACCAGTCCCATTTTTTAAAGAAGATATGTCAAAGGTGCCAAAATCATTATGGACTATTAGCCCTTATGATGTAGGATGCATTAAAAGCATAGGGGGTGTAAAGATAAAATTAAAAAAGGGTGCCATACTACCAAGAGTGAAACAATACCCATTGTCAAGAGAGGCAGATGAGGGCATATACGAAACCATAACAGCCCTTATAAACAATGGCATATTGGTCCCCTCAGAATCCCCATGCAACACAGCTGTGTACCCGGTGCGCAAGGCTAAAGGAGGGTCTTGGCGGTTCATACAGGACCTCAGACCGTTGAACAACATAGTAGAAGCAGAGTATCCAGTAACAGCAAACCCGGCCACAATTTTGTGTGGCATTCCAGCAGAAGCATCACGGTTTACAGTGATTGACCTTAAAAATGCTTTTTTCTCAATACCATTACACCCAGACTCACAAGACTTGACAAGCTTCACTTACCGAAATAGGAAGTGGAAACATACCAGATTACCACAGGGATATTGTGAATCACCTTCAATTTTCAATAGGGTAATACAGATGGATTTGGGTAACGTTGAGTTGGAAAGCACAGTGTTACAGTATGTGGATGACATAATAATTTGCAGTACAAATGAAGATAAATGTAGAGAGGACTCATTAAAAATGTTGACGATATTGGCTGAAAAGGGGTACAAGGTAGACATGGAAAAGATACAATACTGTCAGGAACAGGTACTTTACATTGGCCAACTGATATCACAATATGGAAGAAGGATTGCACCACAAAGAGCACAGGCAATATCAGGCACTCCCGTGCCACAGACTGTAAGAGAACTGCAGCAATTTCTGGGACTGTGCAACTACTGTAGAGCATGGGTATTTGATTACAGCTCTTACATAGGACCCCTGCTTGAGGGTTTGAAGGAAGCAAATAAAGGGGAGAAAAAGTTGGGATGGACTATGGAAATGAAGGAGGCATTTGATGAATTAAAAGAAGCAATATCAACTGCTCCAGTACTAGCATCCCCAGACTATGAGCGACGATTTTTTATATTTTCACATTGCGACTCAGCAGTAATGAAAGCAGTATTGGCCCAAAAGACTAGCATGGGCTATAAACCAGTAGCATTTTACAGCGGTCACTTAGATCCAATAATGTTAGGACAATTCTCTTGCGAACAAGGTCTTGCTGCAGCTGCATTTGCAGTAGAAAAAGCATCATCAATAACTATGGGGTGTCCAACTACACTATTTGTAGAACATGCACTATTTGCGATATTGAATAAACCTAAGTCCACACTGACGACACAGAGGGCAACAGGTTATGAGATTATTTTGTCCAAAGCTGAACTGGCAATTGTTAGATGTAGCACGGTTAACCCTGCAAGGTTCCTAGCAGAAGTAATTGAAGAGGGAGATTACGCCCACGACTGCACCCAAGTAACTGAGATGTACTCATGTACTAGGAAAGTTGAAGAAAACGCACTAGAGGGAGGTGAGCTTTTGTTTATTGATGGGTCATCAACTATTGATCAAGGAGACGGGATAAGGAGGACTGGGGCAGCAGTAGTACAAATGATGGAAGCGCCAGTGTGTGTGGCTATTAAGTGTGTACAATTACCACAGCATTACTCTGCTCAAGCGGCGGAACTGGTTGCACTCATATTGGCGCTAAAGGAAAGTTTTAATAAAAAAGTTACTATATATTCCGACAGTGCATATGTTACATCCACTGTCCACTCAGGGCTATCAAAGTGGAGAAGAAGAGGGTTTAGGAGAGCTGACGGCACTCCAGTACAACATGCCCTCTTGTTGGCTGAACTAATTGAAGTAATAAACGATCCCCAAGAACTAGCCCTAGTAAAATGCACAGCACACACCAATGGAGAAGACTATATATCAAAAGGAAATGCAGCAGCAGACGCACATGCAAAATATGCTGCATATTTTGGTGAGATATGGAACCCCACAGACTCACAGAGAGGGAGAGGGAGGGGAATAGCGAGGGAGATGTTAATAAAAGAAGGGTACACCCATCTCCCAGCCACCCAGATTATGGAGTTACAAGCGGCTGCACCAATGGCCGAAAAAGAAGTATGGGTGAAAAGAGGATGCACAATGTCACCAACCGACGCACTATGGCGCCAGGGTGGCACTGGGAAAGTTGTAATACCATTGGCATTGTTAAATACCGCCTTGAACCAATTACATCACCCTGCCCATACAGGCAAAGAAATAATAGCAGCACGAATTAGAGAAGATTGGTTCTGTCCCGAGTTAACATCCCATGTGTCAAATTTTATCAGCAATTGCCTTACATGTCAACAGTTCACGGCCGGTCATACTTTAAAGGTGATAAGAGGTACCATACCCCGACCAGAAGGACCTTTTCGGCACCTCCACATTGACTATGTTGATATGATCAACATTTGTCAAGGCAATAGATACATGATAGTAGTAGTATGCCCATTTTCTAGGTGGATCGAAGCAGGGCCCTGTTCACACCCTGATGCGTTTAGAGCAGCCAAATTTATAGTAAGGGAGGTATTCCCCAGGTGGGGAGTGTGCGAGGTGTTAAGATCAGACAACGGACCCCATTTCGCAAATGAAATGTTCCAGCATATCACATCCCTACTGAACATTAAACACAAATTTGCATGTGCGTACCACCCACAGGCCAATGGTGTATGTGAACGCCTGAATGGCCTATTGAAGGAGGCAATTGCTAAAATACAGCAAACAACAAAGAAAAGTTGGTTGTATTGCCTTCCGTTAGCACTGTTCGAACTTAGAAACAGGCCAGGGTCCGACCACCACCTCACCCCACACGAGGTGGTTACTGGACGCCAAATGCGCCTTCCCCTAACACCAACGTCAAGGGCATTCACCGACCAAGAAAGTTCTGCGAATGTGTTAGGTGATGAAATGTATCAATATGTGTCTTCTTTGATTACTAGCGTTGTGTTTGTGTCTCAACAGCTCGAGCGCACACGGGGCGGGTCCACCAGCAACCAAGAAATAGACGAAAATACAGAATTGGGAAAGGAGAACTTGTGCCAACTTGCCAAAGGTGACCACGTACTACTTCGAAATTTTAATAGAAGGTGGAACCAGCAGAGGTTCACTGGCCCCCATTTAGTAGAGGACGTATCAACAAGAGCAGTAAAACTAAAGGATAAGCGTGCGTGGAACCACCTGCATGATGTAAAAATCTACAAACTGCAGACCCGCCCCAGCGCCAACGACAGGTCCATTGGAAAAACGCCAACAACATCCCCGGCAGCGGAAGAAAATACAACCACAGACAACGACCCAATTGTCCCCTCGGAGAGAATAACGGACGAAGAAGGGGGTGATCCCCACACTGCCCACCCCATGGTCACACGTTCAAAGAGTAAAACTGCTCCCACCATCTGAGCAAACCCCCCCCCCATTGACTACTAAATACAATTGTAATAAAAACTAAGGACTTCGCTTGCACCAATACACATGTAAACACGTGAATGTTCTCTTTTTCTCTCGCACATACAGGAGCTGCGTAATATTGTATTGTTAAGAAAAGTTATCTAACAAATTCAGTGTGCAGGCGTAGATGGTGCTGCCAGACGATAGTTACCCAGAAGAATTGTCACACCAATTTGTATACGAAATAAAAAGGCCAACATACTTAAAAAAGAAAAGGGTACGTGTATACTACACGGCCTTCCTCCTGGCCATAGAAAATTACATGCCCCACCTCCGCCCATACTTGCCGGTCTTGAGAGACCGATCACTTAGAGTAGCGTGGGAGCAACTCTTCACCTGGGCACTGAATGACTATTTGATAGGGAGAGCTTAATGAAACAAAACTAACATTTAATAACAAGCACTTTTTGAGAATTTTTAGGCGGGCAACTTTAACGTCGCAAGAATACGCTGCCAGGACTGCAGCAAGGTAAGAGCAAAATGTCGGTGAGGTTAGCATATGTAATAAAAATAATAGGGATTTTTATGATCACCGGAGTTTTGGCTGCCTCTGTATGGCAGTACAGCTATGCTATGAGTTTTTTTGCTGCACCCAAACCTAATGTACCCCACCTCCCTGCTGCAACAGGTGTTACGTCAGGTGGTAACAGTAACAATGAACAAAAGCGAAATAAAGTTAAACGCAGCACATACTCAGACAATAAAGGTATTGATAATTATGTACAAGATTCAGCACACGTCACAAACAACATATGGTACCAGCACATGACCCGCATTGGTAAGCAGACAACTGAGGATAGCTGTTACGTTTGCTCATTAATACCATACGCCATGAGCGCTTCACGAACATTTGTTGCCACAGAAATAGATGAAAAAACAGCACAGTGCATAATATATTTGGCCCTGTTCCAAACGAAAGGAAGATTCCAAGGAACAGTAGTGCACATGACATGGAAAACACGAGACTCATACCCATATGAAAACAACTTCCTCAAGACCTATCTGAGTTATCACAAGACCAGTTTACATGCTGAAGCATTCAGATACATAACAAGTGGCCCTGAAAAAGGAGAAACAAAGAAGGTAACACTGCAGTATCTACCATGTGATTGGTACGCCACGGAAGTTCCGGGTAAACAAGGATGCTGGGAGAGGCCATTACTGACGATAACAGGAAAGGTGTTCCTGGGTACCAGCTGGGAGATAGGAGTGGTTGGCAGCAACATGGTAACAAAAGAAACTATCTCAACCATCGAGACACACAATCATCGATGTTGGACGACATGGATCAAGTACGTACCAATGCTCACGTGGGTAGAAGAAGATGAAGACCCGATAACTATATTACCATTGACTGCGCCCAAAGTATGTTACCAGCATAAAGGAGAGGTGGACGTGGGATATAACACCAATTGTGCAAGTGTGATGGAGTTACCTGAGGGGGGAGCGGGAACAGCAGTGATAATGGACCATTATTGGGCCTGCGGAGAAAAGGCATATCATACACTGCCTCCCCTGTGGAGTGGTGTGTGCACAATGGTACACGTCAATGTACCATCACTAGTGGTACCTAAGAAGCATGTCGATGTGGCGAAATTTCCGAAAATGGATGAAGGAGACAGGAGAAGAAAGAGATCTGCACCACTCCAGAAGGAGCAAGAAAACAGGACAAACAGCAATGATACTGTCCTAAACAGGAGAAAAAGACAAGGAGAGCCATTAACAGGAAATTATCTGTGGGGAAGGTCGGAAACGGAACTAACCTCAATACCGCCAGAACACAGACTATTCAGCAGAGCAGCAATGTTCTTCTCCTCAATAATACATCCGGGACTGCAGGCATACGCAAACGCAAAATGGCTGCAAATAACCAGATGGGAACTAATGATGACCATAAATTCGACAGTAAATGGGTTTAACGCAATTAAAGAGGAGCTGCGAGCTGTAAGGATGGTAGCACTACAGAACAGATATGTATTGGACCTTCTCACAGCAATGGAAGGAGGAGTTTGTGCAAAGATAGGACAATCATGCTGCACGTTCATACCTGCCAACGATGCCGACAATGGTACACTAACAGAAGCAGTTTCACAATTGGCCCAGATGCACTCCAAAATGATGGACGAAAGTAACGGCGTAAACAAGGATAAAAGCTGGTTTTCACTATTATGGTCATGGATGCCATCTTGGCTGTCAGATGGACTGAAAATAATAGTGGGATGTGCTATTTTGGCTGGAGCTGCACTGATAATAATTAGATTTTGGAAAGCCCGGAAGGCGCGCTCAACTGATGAGTTGCTGGAAATGGTGGGAATGCACCCCTTGATGCCAGCGGATGACGGCCAGCACACAGGTGTGATAATACACGAAAGGGAGAAGTTGCGCACCCAAATCATCGCCAATCATCTAGACCCACCATCAGTGAAGATCGAGAACCCAAGGAACCCTAGGAGCTACATAGGAAGATGGGTGTACTGTACTCCTGGAGGAACATGCGAATACATGTATTGGTCATTTGAAGATCACGTAAACCATTATGGACATCTCGGAGGGATAACCAAGATATGGAGAGTAAGAGGAGATAACGAGAAGGATATGTTTGTGGTCGACAAGTCGACCAGAGGGGGGACTGAAGTGGGAGAATGGAAAACCAGACTCCCGTCCTTCACCTCTCGCGCTTGGCCTAGAGGGTCGCGGCCCAGACACCCGCCACGAGAAGAGTTTGCCCATTTACCAGATGACCAAATACCCTGGTACAGAAACATACGGATGTGTCCATCTGCCTGCCCAACAGCCCGCACTGGCCATGCCGACACCTGCGGCACGGACCAACTAGACTGAAATCTACACATCGTTAGAGATGCCATGACGACCTAGATAACGGGAAGCACCGCTGAACTATTATACACGCTGAACATTTCCACACCAATCTACACGAAGAACATACTCAGTGCTCTGACGTAGGCGACAGGCTTATTCACGGACGTGCATCTTTATTATTTTTACATAGGCTTTCAGAATGCAGAAACGCAAGACGCACCATGAGCTCATTTATAACGCTTGCTCACGCTTCTCTTGAAACCCGTTACCATCATGAGAGATATAATGGAAACACGATACTGGCCATGAAACTGTATGCCACTATAACCTAAAGCATCCATGCACTAAATGGATTACTCGTGCACCAGGCCCAAGTAGGCCTCAAGCAAGAGTTCCCGTGGACATTAACAAAGCAAAAGTCAGGTTGCTGAGCCTGCAGAAAGAACCCAGTGGAGCAACCAGCCAAGGTCGTAATGTTGCAAACCCACAGTCAAGAAACAAATCTTCAAAGGCACGATGTTGCAACCTCGCACTCCACGTACCAATGTTAAAATCATATCTGCAAATTAAACCAGACATACAGTGGAAAAACAATATTAATTGTGCAGAATTATGCCTCAAACACGGTCCCTCCCCACGTGACCAAGCCGAACCTGACGAGATGCCAAAACCCAGGAGAGAAAAGGCGTCTGGGTACCTCGCTACGAGACGCAGGCCGACACACTTGAAAGGCTCAATGGACACCTGCTACAGTGGGAACGGTCAGTCTCCCACCTATGAATAAATCCTCACATTGCCTGCACGTACCCATACTGAAACACTGTTGCAACCACAGGTGCACCGTGTGCTGGGAACAACGGTGGTCCCAGGCTGGGGAGCTCACGGATGCACCAATCAGAACATGAGGTTCTTATCTCAGACGTCAGTAACGTTAGCCAATCCTCAGGGGTCTTCATGTAACAATTCTTATGTATCTAATTGTAGGGACAACCCAGATATACCACCTGACTACACCTTAACCACTAATATCATTCTCTATAGGCGTACTATACTAACCCCACCACTCGAGCAACCAATCAAGAGTGGCGATAGGTTCTTTTGGTAACTTTTTGGAATGACGCAAGTAGCGCGTCATAATGTAGTAAAAAGGGCCTGCGAGCCCCACTATTGTGTGTGTGTCAGGACGAACGCGTGCGCTCCTTGACCCATCCCTGCCGTTTGCATAATAAACGACAGAAGTTGCCTTGCTCCTTGTGTGTGCCTCATACTCTGTCTCGATCCGAGATATACACGGGAGGAGTTGGGGCCTCCCTGCCCGGAGGTCTGCGGACGGCCCGGCCGACCCCGGCAGAATCCCCCCCGACACTGTGTTCTCCCTGTCCTGTGGCAAGCTGTCATTGACAAAATCAAATACTACCACTCAAAATTAACAGTTTGCTTGCCAACCTATGAGGGCTGTTTAGTTTCATGCCAAAAACAATAATCGAACATCACTGAGCGTATGGGGTTACTGTGATTGATAGGATTTGCAGAAAATCACACAAGGGTCTACGTTTCATCTCTTTGTAAAAAATGGAGCAAGATGTTGTTTTGCCTATTCTCTGCAAATGCCCTTTTGTGTGGTTACAGTGTGTGGCTCATACAACCAACGCTATCCATCTAAATGTCCCCTTTTGACTAGAATTCAGCGAATCGGTCTGCCAAATTGTAACATACAGTACCTTTTTATATGATATCTACAAGGGTGAATTAAATATGTTTAGATATGAGTTTCAGTGATTATCATATCTTTGGGGTCATTCTAAAAACCAGATTGAATTATATTATCTAGCCGGTCAAACACATTAGCCCTGATTTCAATATTGCCACATATGGCTTGATTTCCAAAGGATTTTTCAAAGCTTTTTCCCATTGAAAATGGTTTTGTAAATCACGTCCATTGTGATCTTGGGCAAAACCTTCAATGTTGTTGCAGCTAATGATGATTCTTCAAAATTGTCCCATCCTCAAAGTACGCAATTATTCTTGGTTGATAATATAAGAAGCAACAACATTCTTTGGTTCTTCTGCCTATTACTCCAGACTTGTGGCTTTAAGCTGCCATTCTTGTTGACACTAAAGGAAAAACGGCAACAAATAGCTACTGTTATAGATAGAGGAGCTATATGGAGCTGAACTGTGGGGTGTCTGTAAATCGGGTATGCTGCAGGTGGGCCTGCCTATAGATGCGCCTAATGCCTCGGTTTCCTGGGAGTTGGGCCTGTAGACAATCGGCTTCATATGTCAAATGAGGCTGATGTTTCTCTGGGCTAGACTCTGGAAAAATGGCAATTTGGGTCATTATACAAGAGCTGTTAGGGATGTCTTATCCCAGTTGGGAGGACCCAATTTACCCTGGCTATCAGCTATTAGAAATGAGTTGATTGCCTTGGGGTTGGAAAGTTATTGGTCCCAGGCAGAAGCAATTCCAGGAAACTTTAAAATGGTATTAAAAAAGGCCTATAAAAGCAGATGGGAGAAACCCGAGCAAAACGTATTAATTCAGCTAGCTTAAACTCTTACCTGGCCAGGAAAGAATGTCCTGGCTTTGAATGTTATCTGGACAGAATGCAGCTGAAACAAATGAAAGCTCTTTATATGAACCTGTGTATCGGCATTCTTCCACTAGCTAGTTTAAAGCATAACTGGAACCTGAGCGGACTCTATGGGAATAGGGAATTACTATTTACCTGTGCCGGACTTTCCGGAACGGTGGGGTTATAATCCCTCTGTGTTACCGGCAAGCCAGGCACTGGTACCTGTTTACCGGTTCGGGGGCTACCTGCCGGTTGAACTCACTTTCAAGACAATGCAAGTGAGTTCAATATAAAAACTCCCCTTTAAAACTTTGTTCATATTCATGATATATGTTAGATTGACATACAAAAAAAGGGTTTCGCTTTATGTGAATATTCACATTTGCTTGACACCATGCATATCCATCATATTCAGGAGAAAGTTATCCAGGCCTGGTTTTAACTTTGCGTTGTGGGGCTTGTAGTTCCTGACTTCCCCGTTATATTTCAAGACAAGTGCCACAATGCAAAGTTAAAATAAAAGTAATGGACTTTTTGCCCCCAACTAGACAATAGTGGCATAACATCATGCATGAAAATAAGCTGAATGTTTGAGAAAAACAATTACGTTATTCATGTGTCCTTATCACTCAATGTATTTCGTTATGTGTCTTTAGTGCTGAAAATACAGTGAAGCGAATTTTCCGGTTTGCATTATTTTGCATTCTGGGACATCTAGTTTTCCTTCAGGACATGGAAAATAAAGCTATACTGCTACTGTTTAAGCTTAACTATGAGAATATATATAAATATATATATATATATATATGTATTATCAGTTTGATCTAATATGGAATTTGTATACTTTGCAAGTACACTCTATAACACTGTAGCTCTTTCGAGCAAATGCCTAGATATGTGTACCACTGGAGCATGCAATGTATGAGGTTAGGTGCCTAAATTGCACAGTGGGTTCTGACTTCACTGCTTCACCAAACAGTGTGATCCTGAGCAAATAACTTAATGTCACTGGCCCTTATTTACCAAAATTTGGAGTCCTGAGAAAATAAGCCTCTCTAACAATGGGGCAGATAAAGAGGGTAATTTCCAATATCTCTGGTTGGTAAAGAAGTGGTAAGAACAATGTGTAAAAGGTATGTGCTTGATATTTACCTCTTTTCTCATTCCAGGAGATGTTCTTGTTTTTGACATCCTCGGGTGGTGCCAGCAAACCAAATGTATATTGCTACACCAACAACCATTGTACTTGTCCAAAACCAATGCATATCCTCCAGCATCTGATTTTGATGAAGGTGGATATGCATTGGATTCAAATGGAATAAATAAGCTTTTAGCAACTGGTAAAGCTAGGCAGATTCCATAACAACCCATGTACATGCTTCCACCATACACATACATGACAGGAGGCATTTATAATTGCACTGTGGAGTGCAAACATTTTATAGAATTACCATTAATTATTTGCACTTTTTAGTGCAAATAATACGAATTTTAGGGAGAGAACTGCCAACACGCAAATATTAGGGTGAGTAGTCCTTTCTATAGAATTAATAGCGGGGAAAAAAATGGCCCCTTCCCACCAAAGCGTCGGTATGTTATATTGATGTCAGTCAAATCTGCTGATCAATTTGTTATGATAATCAGTTTGAAGCTGAGTTATACCCCTATGTTCTCAATGTTTCATTGGCAAAGTTATTCTATGACATTCAGCAGGCTTCAGTGGGAATTGTGAGAGTTTATGTGTGACTTTCCTCTTCGGGCACCCTCGTTTGCCCACAGATCACAGTTATTAATTTAGTATTAGTTGTCTTTCATCCTCCTTTCTCTCAAATCCTACCAACTTTTGTACCTCACAAGAATGGTGCCAAAGCAGGGCAAAATCAGTCTGTGTTTGATGGACGTCTTTGAGAGGTAGATGCATTAGGCTGACAGGCTCACATTTCAAGTACACCATTATAATGGACTTTTGTTGTTAATCTCTTATGTTTCATTGTGCAATACTCCCAAAGCCGAAGTTAGGAAGGGACTTCTAGGGGGACTGATAAAGGGTGTCAAACACAAACCTGATTGGTTTGAGGGTGGGGGGGACGACAAATAGAAGGTGACACAAATGGAGCGTGTGACCTTGAAGAGTGAGACACCCATACAGAGTGAGACCAATAAAGAACAATGCAAGCGGGGCGGAGGGGCAGCTGGGGGAAGTCAGAGCGTAAGATTAATAGACATGTTTCAGGGAGTCCTGGCAGGACCCTGGCGCAAGAGTCATTTTGGGACCTTTCTGTAGCTGAGCCCTGGCCCACCTGAAGTTTATGTTGGTGAGTGTTTTTTTTTCTATTTAAAGCACTGCTGATATGTGATTTGACTGCACCCTTGCCGTCACACATCCGCAAATGGCCTGTGCCCGACCCTCACAGTGTTGCTCTACAACAGCAGTGGCTGTTACGACGTGTACGGGTAGTTCTTAATTGCAGTATTGCCGTGCTACTCCGCTCATTCCCCTGGGATGTACCATCAATTAGGTTCCGCAGGAGTCTCGCCGACTGGGTGCGGGTTGCTGTGTATCCTGCTGCGGCGCTAGAATCCGATCTTTTCCGATTCCACCCTACAACCGACACGGAGGTCTCTGGGGCTGATTTACAACAAACAGTTGTGTAAATCAGGCCCTCTGTAACTGGTCCGCAGCTTGCTTAACACATTTGCTGCATTCGAATTTACAGTGAGAGTTAACGTCCGCTTTGTTTTCGCTTCGTGTATTTGTTGTCCGAGTGTTGGCATTCGTGTGTTTTAGTTCTACGTCCATTTGACATCCCCTAACTTTGTCGCAGAATCGCATCAGGTGAGCGAGTCTCTGAAAATGCCTAGATGTGGTTTGCTAGACATTCAGCGCTCCAGAAGAACGCCAGCTAGGCTGGCTGTCGCTCTAATGCCCGCATAGCCGAGCCGAATGCTCGCCGAAGGAGTTAACGAAGAAGCCGGTTACATCAGCAGCTGGGGCGATGGTAACAGCACCTCCCTGGAGGAGGCTGCTAACAAGGACGGCCCTGTTCCATCCGCGCCATCTTTTATTTCACAGGCTACTTCCAACTTGCATCAGCCTTTTACATGCCCCTGTCATCAGCGGCACCGCGGCGGCTCCTGCCACTCGGGCAAACGGCCTCACTTGGCGCAGCGCCTTTCATCCAGTTACAAGGATGTGTTGATGTACTCGCTGCACGTTGGAGGTTGACTGGTGACGAACAGTGCGTGGATTTGTATTATTCAGTTAATGGCAACAGGAAACATAGAAAGGAGGGATTTCTCCATGAATGCAGTTTCTCTGTAGCGCACGTCACAAACTGAATTGGCTAATCGAACATACTGTCCACTATCATTTCCCAGATCGATGGTGTTTGCTAAATTAATCTTAATAGAATGAAAGGAGGAGTCGCTCCCTGAGGCATAGTCCAAATGTTTGGAGTGGCTTAAATAGTGATGGGCGTGGTTTAAAGGGTCCACCACCTGGTACAAACAATAAACAATGAGGCCCTGCAAACGTACTTTGGGTCCCGCAGCAAAGTCTAGGATGGTATTGTGTGCCTATGGTCTGCATATTTCAAATTTATTTCTTTGGGTTTGTAAATGAATCACTCACTCTGTATATAAACAATTAATTCAGGGTGTAAACCACCCTAATTCCTTTAATGTATCACTCACGAGAAATCAGGAGAGGGAAATAGCAGAGATGCTGTTTCCTGGCTATTTGCATGCAATCTAAGAGTATTTGGCGAGCATAAGAATGACCACAGAATTTTAGATTTCAAATATGTATGTGATACTGATTCAAGCATAAACATCTTTTAAACATGTAAAACCCCACTGGGCCATCTTCTATTTCATTTGCCACATCACTCACTCTTACAGTAAAAGGTCTGCAAACCACCAGTCATATATACTCATAGTATTTATCAATCACTTAGTTACCCTAGCTACACGTCTGCTGAAGCATGCTTTCAGACTAAGGACACTTGCACAGAAACAATTATATGGACTGTTTGGGTGGGACAGAGAGTGCCAAGTCTCTGGAGCTGTTTTGGAGACTGCTGTGGCTCTGCCCCAGCTAGCCCCATCCACCTCGTGCCCGGCCTTGAAGTTGCTTACATATTTAGGTCCTGATTCATGGAATTTTTTGCACGGTTCAAAGTGACTTTGCACTGCTGACACAAACCCTGATTCATGGAACTGTGGAAAGTGTATTTTTGCGGGGCAAAGTCATGTTGCACTGCAAACATGACTATGCACTGACTTTGCATGAATCGGGCCCTAGGGTACTAAACTCAACTGTGGCACTAAATGGCCATCGTATACTTTTAACATCACAACATTTGGAAAAACAGTAATGGCCTTTTTTAGGGTGCAACCTCTCATTTTCCTAAACACAAACAGGAGATTTCTGTGTGTGTTTTGTTGCTCTGACAAACACAATGCCTGCTGGGTCGAACAAATTAAAATGGGGCTGCGACATGTCATTTGTTTGATAATGAGGATGAAGGCACTGCGTTTCTGAGTGGTGGCTAGATCATTTTCAGATGAAAACAGATGCCTGTAGTGCTGCATACATAACGCCGCATCGAAGGGGTGCGGTCACTGCAAGAGCCATGGTTTTCACTCAGCTTCCCTATTGGCAACTCAGTTGTTGTGGCTACAGGCCCAACGTGAACGCAATGAGGAAGAAGGGGTTTTCCAGTCATAGCTACATGCTTAAGAACTTCACACATGTCCTTCTGCATTATGCATGAGTGATAAGTCATGTAGAATTGTCGATGGCATGATCAGTAGTGGGTCTGAGTAATAGCTGACAGGCAACGAGAGTTGTCAACAATGTCACTTGAATTGGAGCCCTCGGGTGAAATGAACCCCTCTGCTCATAGGTGCCCAGCTACCTTTGCATGTTGTGTATGGCTCCCTCTCGCCGAAGTCTAACCCCCCACCCTGCGGGCCAGCAGTTCTTGGAATGGACAAGGAAGGGTTAAAATACGCATGGACAAACTGTGTCAAATAAATCCCGGAGGCCCCATTCAAAGCCACCCTCTTCTGTCGTCTACTGCAGCCTGCAGAGGCATAGAACGTGTCTTTCCTCCTGCTGGGAAGTCCCACTACTGAAATAATACTTGAACATCCCACTGGCATGTTGTCACAGCAGGAGGATACAGCACTAGACACGTCGTTATTTGCTAATGGCTTCCTATGTGTGCCTGGGAGTAATCTACAGTTCTGCTGCAGCCTTCCGTCTCCCAGTAACCCCTTACAGTGCAAGCCTGAAGGAAGCTTAATGCAAACTGTTTTTTTTTTCCTTACACATTACTTCAGGGAGCTCGTTTTCTAGTGAATATGGAAACGAATATAACATATCTGCTGCTCGAACCATTTGATCTTTGCTTGCATTGAACACCTAATTTCTTTAACTAATGTCCATCCAGAATGTGAGGAGAGGGTGCATGATTCTCTCAGTCCATGTGGCAGGGATCTCCCACAGTGCAAGGAATGGGTTGAATTCTTCAAGACTCCGGCCTGATTCACAAAGCATTTTTCAATGGGATATTTAGATACAATTTATTTTTCGCTCCCTTATGTCGGAATGCAATTATCTCAGAATGCACTACACTATATGTCTAGAATGACTAGACCCATTACTTATATCACATTATTTAAAAATGTGTCTAAAACATTCAATCAGGAATCTACTGAAATGTCTTTGCTATTAAAATAGCTCAGTGGGTTGAACACATGATGCTGTAATGTGTGTATAAAGCACAGGTCATGGCGTTGAGACTTAGTGCCGGCTCAGTCTTCCATCCTACTTAGATTATAATAAATACGGCTGAATTAGGAAAGAACAGTGCTTGTTGATTGGAAGTACGGTAGTGCGTTAGATTGGATGGCCCTAGCTGTAGCACAGTCTCTGCACTTGCCATTTTGCCAATACTGTAGTATCAGTACTTCTCCAAGCTGAGGTAGAGTACAGGTATTCAAGTATGTAAACATTATACTAAACTTGCTGCGATGAGAAATCAAGCTCCCTCCTCATCCATCCACTGGGTTGCTTGGGCTCCTTCCCACCCCATGCTTACGAACAAAAAGGATAACTATGCAGCCCAAGGGTGGCCAGTGTGCTCACCCGCTTCAGCACAAGAGACAGCCTCCTATTTCAAGCATAGGATTTGAGCGAGACATGCAAAAACTCTCTGTTCAGAAGATGTTCCCTGACTGAAACTTTAACGAGGAACTAGTTAGGATGAGCATGTTTGAAGCTGGGCCATACACCTATTTGCTATTTGTTCCATGTAACTGCCTGATCTATTTCAGCATGGCATGCTCACAAAGTCCAGGCTAAGAAGGTAAGAATATGCCTGACAGGGGTGGGGTGAGTGGGTCTAAATACGCACATTTAAAGGGACACAGATAAAGGGTGAGGTGCAAAGAGCGAGACAAGCATAGAAAGTGAGACGAAAAGAGAGCTTCATAAAGAGAGAAGGGCACACATTGAGAGTAACAGAATGGATTGAGGAGCCCTGGAAGGGTCCCAGCATTTATTGGACCAGTGGGGGCATTCAAAATACAGGAGTACCATTTTTGTTAAAAAAGACAGCACAGAATTTTGTTTATTTGGCGAACTCATTTGTTTGTCTGGTAGCTTTTAACGCTAGTTTGATCTCTTCTTCACACAGATCAAAGTGATTCACAGTCCTAAAAGCTAGCAGACAAAAATATGAGTTTGTACATGTATGTTTGTACAGTAGGTGCTGGATTTTGTATAGCGCAATCCGAGCTGTGAAGCAGTGGGGCGCTATGCACAGCGAGACACAGAAATAGGGTACACTTATATGGACAGAATTAGAAGGCTAGAATATAAAGGGGGCGCTTGGAAGGACAAGGAGAGAGTGGATTCAGGGCGGTTACTGTAAGTGGATGTAGGCTAGGGACTGAAAGGGCAGACCTGGATTTGATTAAGGTATTGGGGATCCACAGATGTACTGCCATTGAAGTCCTGTTCCTATGAGCTTCCCACAATTAGACAATGAAAGGCTTAAGAAAATGGAATTTCTTCAACATCCTGGTTTTTTTTGGGTCCCTTTTGACACCAAACTGTGCTGTTCATCCGGCTAACATGGTATTCCAATCACTCGATTATTTGAGATAGTTTTGTTTTTTGTATTTTCTTTCCAAACACTTACATCAATATTAGTATAAATTACATCCTGGTTCTTCCCTAAAGCTGCGCTATACACAAGCCTTCTAGTCAGCACTCCTGACAAGGGAGGCCATGAACATGAATTGTTTTTTTGCCCTGTCGCCTGGCATAGCTCATGGAAGCAGCAGCCTTACCTTTGTCTGCCTTAGTTCTTGGCTGCCTCGAATTCCTCTCAAGAGTATGCATTATTTTTCTCCCTCTCAAGAGAG
The DNA here is from genome assembly GCF_040938575.1 of Ambystoma mexicanum. NCBI lineage: Eukaryota > Metazoa > Chordata > Amphibia > Caudata > Ambystomatidae > Ambystoma > Ambystoma mexicanum. The sequence continues at coordinate 844,682,701 of NC_090929.1, read as the reverse complement.
TATCTTATTTGCTGAAGAAAAAAAAAACTGAAGACAGTCTTGGCCTCTGCCAGACTGGCTCTGCACTGCTGATGAAAATCAAAACAAGCTGTAGGGTTCTCCTTAAAGAGCAGCCGAATAGACACAATAATAGCACTGGGCCTAGTAAACTAGATGTGTTGTGTCAGCCCAGGTCCCTGCTCCCAGTGTAGATGGCACTGACCATTTGTTGGCAGCTTGTGACATGGGATCCTAGTGATGCAGCTAGTGTCACCATACAGCAGAATACAAATGACCCAACCACGCACGAGGAGCAGACCCGACTAGCATCCAGGGTCCTTGTGACCTATGGCTGTGCAGCTTGCATCAAAGATCGAGCTCCACTCCGAAGCTCTGATCCACACACTCCCTTCCCATTGCACCACACCCATAGTGTTTTCCCACCAAATGAGGGCTTCTCATTTCATAAGGGAGTTTGTCTTTATGCCATAAATTTTCCTCTGGCTTGTCTTTGAATAGAAAAGATCCCTTTCACAGCTTCTCCGGGGACTAATTGAAGCGCAATACACAGATACACCTGGGACACCTGCCTGCTGTCTGGTTAACTAAATGTTTTGTCAGGAAGCCTCCAGAAGAAATGAGAAAATATCCTTCAAATATTGGTAATTTATTGCTAACAAATCCTTAAAGTAAAGAAACAATGGATGCCGACACTTGGCCAGTGTTTCACGTCGGGACGCTGTCTCAAGGCAATACAGAGTATCTACAACTAGTACGTACAAAATTCCCAATAATGCTTCCTGTGCAAGTCTGACGCTCACAGTAACGTTTTTTGGGAGATACTATTGTGAAATGATGATGTGAGTAATGCAGTGGGGGTCCGTTTATTTGTGGGAGCTTTTGCACTGACACGAGGCTCCGCTTTTCACAGTTTCCCGCGTTGTCATACCCAATAGGATCCACAAAAAACCTCTACTGTCAACGTCAGACTTAATTCACTTAAAACACTTTTGAATTATGTTTTCTTTTCATATACGGACGCAGGGTGCATTGTCCTTCTAGGGGGTACGTTTAGCAGCATGAATCCCACCCATTAATTATGTGGCTGAGGGCAGGGAGAGCAATCGACTGGTGCATTCTTAATGTTCCTACTTGGATTCAATTTTGATCAGATCTGCTGGCGTAGGTGGGAGATTTATAAGAGCCCCACTCCATAAGGCCACATTTATTTCCATCGGAGATGGCCTCCACCTATTCACTTCACATGGACTACTCTCTACAGCAGTAGAACTCTCTCTAGCTGATGAAACATTGGCATTGAGAAGGAGTGAAACATGCATGATCGCACTCCTGGGAGCCGTTGGCATACAGCAGCAGTGGTCGCATCACGTTTTGGGGCCTTGGAACATGCTTCATATCCACGTAAAGTTGCCTGGTAGTGAGTATGTAAATACTTGTCAGTGCTTTATGGCTGTCTGTGGAGAAGAAGGGTTAGTCGTTGGGAGAGTAATTTTTAAAGCATTGTAAACTCTATCCTTTTTGCAGCCAAGTACAGTAAGGCATTGGTTTATTAGGATCCTAGGCCGCAAGAAATGTTGTAGCATTCAACATTTTTAGAGATGTACTGGATGCCATATTTATGATATGCCTCGTAGACCAGTCATGGCTTGGAGGGAAACGTGTCCCTTGATTGGGCCCCAATGATTGTTCTTTGGGATGAGCCTTCCTCCTTCAAGGTTTTTGTCCTGGTCATGTGCAAAATGCATAGAGTTTTGGTTTGCATAATTCTTCAGAAAACTGGAGTAAATTGCACACACCAAGACTAAGGTTGACTGATGCAAGCTGTGTTTCTGTAGCTGTAACATGGAGGGCACACACGAATAAGAGGATGCCAAAGGAGTTTCAAATGCAGATTGTAGGCACTGTAAGTGTTCACTTAGGAGTTCTAGGCAGAAGTGTGTGCATGGGCAAATTTGAATTGCTTTACAGTAAAAGAGAGGCACATTTATTGACATGCTCAATATCAATTAGGGAAAGGACAGCAAGAGGGAATAGCTTTTGGTTGAAGACAAAGGGCTTGATTCATGGAATTATTTGCATGGTTCAATGTAACTTTGCACTGCTGAAAAGTGACTTTGCGCTGCCGACATAAACCCTGATTCATGGAACTGTGCAAAGTTTATTTTTGCAGTGCAAAGTCAGTGCACAGTTAATTGTGTACTGCAAAAATGACTTTGCTAAATAAGTAAGCAATGATCCTATTAAGTGCATGGAAGTGCGGCATATAGGCATGCAATGTTTTGCCTATCTCTATAGTTTCACGCATTTACCAGGTATACATATTTAATCATCTTTATTATCATTATTACAAAAAGGTTACTCCACCTTCCATCCAACATCCAAAAGTCGGCTTCATTCTCTTCACTAGATATGGCCCTACTTGCATATATGTACTATTCTGTGCTCACACCTGTTTACACCTTTCTTAGGAAAAAATGCTATCTGTTTAAAAAGACTGTATCCCTTATTACCTTTTTCTGTACTCACATGGGTCCTCTTTCTCCTGATAATGATCAATGAGGTGATTCACACACTTGCTGTGTCCACTGCTACACTGGTACTTACCTTTTCTTTCTCTATTTTTCCACTAGTACTTACCTTTTTTCATAATGTTTCTTCCCATTCTATCACTATACTCCGCTAAGGCCATATTAACATTCCTCCCGTGCTCGAAAAATGACAATTTTTCATCTGTAATACATAAGCAAACATTTTTACATAAACATATAAATAATGTTCTTGTTACTCTCATATGTTCTTCTGTGCAATTCTGATAGACGTTCTCTCATACCGACATATCAACCTTGGCTGTCCATACTTTCCTGGCCTTTCATTAATGTTATTTATTTTATCAAATATACTACACTGATCAAATTAAACAGGCGCCATCAATTGCTGCTCATTGTTTGACAATCTAAATATTTTATCCACACCTTCCTCCATCAACCTTATGTCACAATGTTCTTTTTGTTCCTTTATTTACACCTTCAATCAATTTATATTATATTGTTGCTTTAATATTCATGTTTTTAAAGTTTGCTTTAGTTTCAATTGTTTATTATCATCTTATATTTATTAGTCTAAACACAGCACAAACTTTTGTACTTGACACATTCTGTCCCTCCTCTTGGAGATTGCCTAATATGCTGTGGCATTGGTGCATATGCACGAGTGTGCATGTGTAATATCCTTATGACTCTGTATTATATTGTGGTGCATACCCCATTCTTCCTCTCGCTGTCCTTAATGACTAATATTCTCACTGATCTGGTTACTTATAGCACTCTCCTGTGCTTCCATGTGCAATCTCTCTCTTACTTTTGCTCTCCCACGACGGTGCCCCTTCTCATCATTGTTCCTCCATCTCTCCTTCTTCAATCACTTTCCCATTTCCTTCTGCTGACATACGTACTTGCCTTCTTGTTAAGAAATGAAAATAAACTGTGTGCATCTGCTCTTCCTTTTGGTAGTGCACTAAAACATCTTAGCGAGGCACCTTTCATTTTTCCCAATTACTTTTCATCAATGTGCCTAGACTTTTTTTATGGTTTCTTTTCATTGCCTTTTTCTCATCTATGTAATTGCCCAATGCATGCTTATGATATTTGCTCCTTCAAAATGTCCCATTTATTACTAATAAAAAATGCCTGTATTGCTTAAAATAAGGTCCAGCCATTAATGCACAGCACCCTCTCCAGTAAAAACATTTCTATAGCAGCTAAAGCTGGAAGGGAAGATATGTAAAGAAGAGGAATACGTGGGAGAAACATCCAGTCGAAATAACATTACCATGAGTATGATATGATATGATAGGTTATTTATAACGCACTTAATACCCAGAGGTTTCTAAGCGTGGACCTGGGGATCGAACCTGTGGTGCTCCGTGTCATCTTGCTTCCAAGGCAAGCACATTGCAGTGAGCTATCCTCCCAAGACAAGGAACTTGTTCTTCTAGCCAACCCAGAGATCAGAAGCAGGTTTTGAATGATGTCATAATTTGTGCCCACTTACAGATCCAATGGACAGGCAAGCTGTAGTGTCTCTTTGAGAATGGTCCACAGGCTTTGTTGGGACCATTCCACTCTGCCAGGCCATTAGAGCAGAGTGCTCTTAACAGTTGTGCTTCTAACCAGCTTTACTAATTACAGGCTGAGACTGGCCTACAGGGCGAATGGGTAATGCTGACAAGCTAGTGTTTGCCTGTTTTGTGGGCCTTTTTAATTACTACAGTACTGTGCAGTAGGTGCTTTTAAGCTATGGTAATGGTCTGTGGGCTTCAAAATATACCATTTGCCATATTTTGTCTCTAAAATGTGCCAAAATTACTTCCTTAATACTCTGTGCACTGACATTTTATTTTACCGTGTTGAAACCAGGGAACTGTACTTGCGTTTAATTAACAATGATAATTAAGGGCTAGTCTGTGCTTATGGACGAGTCTACTTTCAAGCCTGCATCTCCACGGTGTCTAACAACAGGGCTGAACTCTTCAAATTCTTCAAGGAACTGGCTAACCGTACCGCAACCCCATCCTCTACTACACCTACCCAGGCCCTTTGCTCGGCCCTGGCTGCACACTTCACTACCAAAACACAGGACATCCTGTCCTCTTTCTCTTCTGCTCCCCCTGCACCAACATCTGTTGGGCCCCCCATCGGCCATCCCCACCCCCCTTTTCTCTCCTCTCTCACCCCTGTCACACATGATGAGGTCTCTAGACAAGTCTGGTCTATGAAAGCCTCCTTCAAACAGGTGGACCCCTGCCCCTCCAAAATCATCAAGGACAATAGTGACACTCTCGCTCCAGCCTTGGCCGACCTCTGCAACCTCTCTTTCACTACTGGAGTTTTCCCCTCTCCTCTCAAGTACTCCCTTGTGCACCCTCGGCCCAAAAAACCCTCTGCAGACCCGTCCAGTCCGTCAAACTATTGCCCGATCTCAATCACCCCCTTTCCTGGGAAAACTCCTGGAGAAGCTGGCTATCACTCAACTTACCCTACATATTGAATCTGTTAGTTGTCTCCATGACCATCAGTCTGGCTTTAGTGCATCCAGAGGCACGGAAACTGCTCTTCTGAACACCTGGGAAGACCTGCTCTCATAATTTGACTCCAACTCTCCCTCTGTCCTCATTCTTATCAACGTCTCTTCTGCTTTCGATATGGTAAACTACAACATCCTGATCACCCGTCTCCGTGATACCCTGGGCATCACTGATCAGGCCTTGGCATGGTTCGCCTCCTTTATCTCAGACTGGCCCTCCCAGGTTGAACTCAGGCCCTTTCTCTCCTCTACCACTCTCAAAATCTACTTTTGGTGTCCCCCAGAGATCTCACATTTCTCACTGGGTTTTCAATATCTACATGGCTCAATTGGCCCACAGGATCTCTACCTTTAACTCTAACTTTCAGTGTTGTGCAGATGACACGCAGCTTTCAGGCTACCCTTGGCTTCCTCCTCCTCGCTCATCCCTGACTTTCTATCCACAATCCAGGCTTGGGGTGCTGCTAACGATCTATGCTTGAATGCCAGTAAGACAGAGATCATACTCATTGGGACCCCTGCTCCTGCTTTCCCACTTTGCAAGGATCAAATTCAAAACCCTCTGCATCATCCATAAGGCCGCCTGGGACCTGAGACTACACTATCTACAACTCTTTCTTTCTCAATACTCTCCTTCAAGATCCCTTCAATCCTCCGGCTTCAATACTCTGGTGGTCAAACGCTTCTATAAACAGAGAGCTGATGGCAAATCCCTTTCCCGGCTTGCTCCCTCCTCTGGAATAGCCCTCCCACTCTCTCCGTCTTGAACCTAATCTCCTCAAGTTCTGCGAGCTCCTCAAGACCTGCCTCTTCTCCTCCTCCTTCCCCCTCCCGTGCTAACCACCCCTTAGTCCGCTGGGATTGGCAGCCAGGCCCCGCAAGAGTCCATGCAGGGTCCTGGCCTTCTGTCCAATCGCCACCAGCATCCACCTTCACTTGCCTGGACCCTCACCTGCCTGTGGTGTTGGCTTAATAGCATTTATCTGTTCTATGGTTGACCTCCCCCTCTAGTGCTGTCACCACTCTCACACTTACCTGGTGCACTCGCAACAGGCACCCTGGCACTTCCCCCTTCCCTGCGCTTACCCCTGCCCCACTTCCACTTCTCTGCACTTGCAACTCCGAATGTCACAAGGCCTAGTAGGACCATTGTGTTTATGCTTATTTGTGCCTTTTGTTGTTTGCTGTGTGATCTTTATTCTTATGCTCCCTTCCCTTTGTCTTGTAGCGCTTTGAAACACTGTTTAGTTGTATAAGCGCCTTACAAATGACCAATAAAATAAAATAAAAATTATCACATTTCTGGCCAATGCAAAATCTTAAATCAGTTTGCAGAGTAACTAAATTCTTTAAGGAAATTCTCAAAATATTACTTGTTCTGACAATTCCTTGACACTCTTGGCCAAAGGACTCTAACCCCTCTCTCCCCACACACACCAAAAGGGGAAGGGGCTGTTCAGTGGGTAATGTAAAGTTACATCACAGGAACTGAACGTACTCTAAAGTGAAATATGCACATTTCTTTGCGTTTGTCTTTCCCTAGTGAACGAAATGCACAGGGCAAATAAGCATTGCCAAGACAACAGATTTCGCTCTGACATTGCTAAATATAGATGATACACACCTTGTATAGCTGAAAATGTGTAACAAAAAAAAATCCTATATAGAAGAATATCAAAATAAGGTATTGTACAAATGTGTGATGAGCAATTGGAATGATCTTGTGGCTAAGCTTCCTGCCTTCTATCCACTAGATCAGGGTTTGAATCTCAGCCACTGCACTTTTTATGTAGGTGAAGATTTTTTTTTATATTACTTGAAACAAATACAGGGGGACTTCGTCCGACCTCTGAAAAAAGTTGGGGGAACGTGATCCACCCACATGGTCCTCTGACTTGTGCCCTGTTTGCTAGGGTGACCAGATTTAAAAAGTAAAACAATGGGACTGGGCAACTAACATAGAAGTAGGACTAACTCTTGAAAGTGTCTGTCTAAGGCACTACACTTCACTTCAGTAGCGGTTGGAGAAGGGGGTTTAAGCGTTACTGAAGACCTACTACCAAAAACCGGGACCACTGCAGTTTCCAATGGAAACATAATCTTGACAAAGGGGGACAAAGCTCCAAATTCCATGACAGTCCTGACAAAACCGGGACATCTGGTCACCCTACTGTTTGCCCCTCGGTTTTGGGCCGGTTTGCTCGTAGAATCAATTCAGTTTCTGGTATCCACATTAAATGCCACACATCATAAGATGTGGTAGTATAGCACTAAGCACATGGTAATATAGTACTCTGGGAAAGCATGCTGCTTCGGTGGTACCAAACGGCGGCTTGATAGCATCGGACAGGGGGCTAAAGCGCATGCGTCAAAATGCCAACTCTCTTCCTTTACGAAGAGCACATAGCTATGGGCATCGCACTGACCGCTTGCATCTCATGTGAAACAGCCTTTGTGCTCCTCGCCCTATAGGTAGGCACGTCCCAAGCCATCGATGCTTGCAAGGGACTGGTGGCATAATAGCTTACATAATTGCCTTGGTTTTAGTGCGACGACTGAAACACCGAGGGGCTGGGAAATGTGTTCCTTATTATGAGCGCAGCTGCTTAAAGACACGAGCACAAACCCACGGAACGAAAACATGTGAAACTGTTTTAAGAACAAAGGAGTCGTCAACTAATAGGAGACGAAATGGGCCAACCATTGAAACAAAAAGCAGATGGCAGTCCACTTTAAAACCGCGTCTCCCTCCCAAAATGCCACACTCCGTGTTTCAAGCTCACACAAGGACTGCGTTCCATTTGACATTTTTATGGGCACGTGGGGATATAATTTTCAGTCCACTAGAGCACCCAAAAGGCGCCTGAACATTTACCCAGCGTGGCAGCTTCTGATGTTTCCCAAAATACCTTGACATACTGCTTTCCAACCCCAGCATTGGGTCTAAACAGAATGCTGAAGTGTTCATGGATGGACTGGCCGATTTCTGCATCCCGAGCCTCTTTTGTGTAATAACCTATTTTATTTCCAAATGGTCGCAGAGGAAAAGGGTTGGGCTTTCTGAAAATGTGTAATGTGGGCCCACTTTTGGTACCCAGTCCACCCCGAATATGTTGATTTTGGTGTGATGGTTGCACGTTTGGAGCAGTGCATCCATGACACACTTAAGCTTTATAATTGGTAGTATAGTCCTCCCTTCCTGTGAAAGTTCAGAATACAATCTTACAAGTTAAAGCATTCTTAGAATTCCATGCACGAGTATTTCTATTATTAGTTAGTCATATAGCACTTCATGTGGGACTCCTGCAGTTTCTAAGCACTTGGCTGGTGATGTAACCCTTGAAGAGCCCTGTTCCCGAGGCAGTGGTTTGTCCTTGCACTATCATCCTTGCTATCCAGCAGTCTTGTTTGTGTCTAATAAACAAAGCCATTAAAAAATATAAACGTTTTCATTGAAGACACACTTAATAGTATGAAACAGATGGAACCATTGTAATTGGGCCATGCCGCTACTTTAATTCTATGCAATATTGGGAGAATATATGGTAGACCTAAAATGCCTCCTTCAAGCATTGCGGCCCCTGATGTACAGGATTGCCCCCAATGCTGCGAGGATGGAGTTTGTCAACCATATCTTTATTACCCACAAGAAAGATTGCTGGATAGCTTGGAGGATAGCTCATGGACAAAGCACTGCCTTGCAAACAGACAATTCATGGGTTTGATCCCCAGTCAAGAGGCTGCAGGAGTACTCAATGAAGCTCTATATTACTGCAACTACTACTACTAATACAAATACATGTAAAGTAATAAGGATATATATATATATATATATATTGTATAATGTATATAGTAGAAAAAGCCATTTTAACAAAGTCACACATGCCACCCAGGAGCTATCACTGCAAGTTCACCTACAGTTGAAAACAATATGAACACAGCGTTGTAGGTTTGCAAATTAGTTCAAATGCAAGCCGTTTGCCCAAGAACATTGCCCTATAAGATCAAGATCAGTTTCTCAGTCGAAAGGCTTTCATTTCAGCTAATGTGCAAAATCACAATGCATTGGTCATGTGGCTGTGAATTGGAGGGGATCGTCCAGTTATGGCTACTGGGTTACACTATGGCAGTCTTTCTTAGCTGAAATGACATATTCTACTTTCACATTTCAGGTGGAAAGTTGTTCTTGTTTTGCAATCCTTCATGTGCCAAGCATCATTTTTCTGGTTCTCTCTCCCCCTCGCTCTTTCTCTTATTTTCCCTTTCTCAAATAATCACCCATTGAGACTTATTTGATAACAGAAACTTGACATTTACAAATATGTTATATCCCCAAAAACAAGGGCTCCAGTTTGTCTCTGTTGGGAGACAATGGGCCTCATTACGACCAAGGCGGTTATCCCACCAAGATACCAGCAAATGTTATTAACGATTCCTGCACTCAGTCAGGCGGCATTGCTGCCAGATTCTGAGTGCTGGAGTGACTGAGTATAGGACTCCATGAGGGGAAGTTACCGGCAATACCAGTGCCAGAAATTATAGCGTTTTTTGCTGGTAAGGCACCTGCCTTACCTCCAGCTTTTAGCTGGAGGTAACACAGGTGCCCCACCAGAAAACCTGTAGTTGGCCAGTCTGGTAGAGTGCCGATATATGTTTATACCGGCACTGTAATACCGGACCGGCTAACTCATAATGAGGTCGATTGACTCTCTCTCCAACTATGTATACTTGTCAGATTCAGGTCCCCCTTCTATTGTTACAATGGACCTGATTTTTGTTTTCAACTGGACTTTCCCATGTTAAAACATGTTTGAAAATCAGGCCCAATGTCTCAACATCAGGCTTCAGTACAGGGAACACATTCAGACTTCAGAGTTGCTGAATGTGGAGATTTGGGAGGATTCTGAATGTTAACAAAAACCGTTGCATATTTCAAGGGCTACTTAATACGTTGCATCCAAAGCAGTTGGATGAAAGCTGGATTTGCATATTCCACCTACACGTGGCCTTTCATGACACTGCGAAGCAATGTTTCAAGAAATGTAGAATAAAACAGACGTTGATAATTGCAATATGTTCTCATCTTCAAGCATAAGGGAAGCTAAAAATATATGGAAAGATAAGAGCTCTGGTTTCTTTATGTCTGCTTTAGAAAAGACGTCTGAGTCATAGGAATATATAATAACTCTTTTGAGATAGTTTGATGGAGGAATGTTTGTACATTTTATTGACATTAGTGTGTTTATGAAAAATATGACGTCTATTTTGGCGGGCCTACAGCTAAATATGATGTGTATTACTTTCTGATGTTAGTAGTCTCATTTGTACATACTATATATTGATAATGACCATTATGTTTTTTGGCATAGCCTTCAGAATTTAGACAGTTTTTATTTATTAAGGTTATGTATATAAATTGTAAATAAATAAATAAATAACGAATTTAGATAGTTTCAACCAAGTGAATTAGCAAGTCAGTATAGTTGAAGTGACTTTTGAATTGGCTGAAGTGCCATGTTATTGAGCTGGACGGTCAAGCAAAATGGAAAATTGAAAGTAAAATCCACCGCCTGCATTGATGAATTAGGATTTTCCTCAATATCGGCCTCGCAGATTCAAACAAATCCAGCCCAATCCGAGGGATAAAAAATGCTAGCCCAGTAGGGCACATTGATATTTTTGCCAATCAGGAGGCCTGAATGTTCATCACAGTCAGATTGGTTGAAATGCTTGTAAGAAATACACGGTAGAACATTCCCAGAATTCCACTCCATTAGTGCTGAATCAGGGGTGGATTCTGTTGATTTCTCTCTGCTGACAATGCTTTTTAATACTCCTGGATGGTAGCACGTTAGGACGGTTGTGCCGGGTTTATAAGGTGTTATGACTCCCGTACAAATGTGTGGCGTTACTTTGCTAATGCCCTATCAGGACAGGAAGCCACCATGCTGGGTTGCATGGTCTACATTTCTGCCAGTCAGGGAACACAGAATATCATGGTCTCATAATTGGCTAAATAATGTGCATGTGTGACTATAGCCCCATTTCTCTAATTGGTTGAATTCCATCAAGTCACATAAGGAATGGGGGCTTCCATCCATGATTCCATTCCACAGAAACAGATTGTGGATTATCTCCTCATTCCCGCACCCACTGCTGAGATACTACGAGCATAGTTTTTATCCATCCCTATTTGAACACTGAGTCATGATTTAGAAATATCGTCGGGTTGCTCTGTTACCAGTGGGCGATGTAAGCAAAACGTTCTATGCACCGGACATGCCCTCTTCCCACTGAGTTTCCCACCTACCATTAACAGCCATTAACAGCATGGAGAGATTTGCTTTATTAGACTGACGGCATATGGATGTGCCCATCATTCCTAAAATGTGGGACACAGAGAATCTCTCACCAAACCAACTCTCTTTGAAAAAAGTTGAGGAACCAACTGATGTTACTCCAACTAATGGTGCATTCTATTAATAACGTATTGCATGGCCTTTGACTTCTAGTCTTCCTTTCTGTGTTAACGAGGCTTGTACCGCCAAGGTAATAATCCAGTTTCTCAGAAATGATCATTGCAGCGTGTGGTGTAAATGTCCTGCAGATCACGATACTTGTTTCATGACGCATTTCTCGGTGCTCATATAAGCATGTTTGTGGCTGCAGGTACAAAGCTCTTGTCACTTTGTCCAAACGAGAGAGAGAGAGTAAGACATCCCTAAGCAGAGGCAGACAGCCAATGAGAGCATCAGAGAGAGCCAACAAGAGATAACTAGACAGAGAAGAGTCAGAGAAAGAGAGAGAGAGCAAGAGAAGGAAATACAGAGAAAGAGAGACTTCCACAAAACAGGGAGGCACAGAGAGGGGGCATTCAGACAAAGAGGCGAGAGGAGAGGGACATCCAGTTAAAGAGTGCAGCAGGCAGGAAGACACAGAGAGAGATGTGCAGAGAAGAGGGGGGTGAGGTAGGCAGAGATAGCGAGAAAGAAACAAGTCGACATATGGAGAGACATGAATAGAGGGGGCATAAACGAGAGTCTGAAGCTGTACATTGATCACCAGTGTTTGTTGTGGTAGTGTAGATTCTGATACACAGAGATCATGGACGGCTCAAGAACCTTTCAACTTTTTCAGTTGAAATGGGCCTCCAGAGTTGGAGGTGCCCCCACGTGGGCTGTCTTATAGCAACGCAAAGCAAAGTAATTCTTCAATTTAGTATATGAAAAGTGCACTTGCAAAGGACATGTCGCAGCGTGCCTTTGTTGGCAGTCACCTCCATCCAAACTCTTGCAGTATCTCAGGAGGATAGCCCAGGGGCAACGTGCTCACCTTGGAAGCAAGATGACACGGAGCAACACAGGTTCGATCCCTGGGTCCGCTCTTAGAAACCTCTGAGTATTAAGCCAGTTATAAATAACCTATCATATCCAGCAGCTTTCATATTGTCTTTTTTCATCTAGTTTCGACTATATTATCATCCTGTTGACAAATAACTTAATAGCTTTTCAGTAGACATTTAGGGCCTGATTCACAGGGGCGTTTTATAATGGCGCAGTCCCATTGCAAAATGCTCTGTGAATCAGGCCCTTAGTGTTTCAGCTTGCTGCTGGCTGCCTGTCTGGTTATACTCTGCAGCTATGAACCCCCTCCCTGCATTACTTTATCTCTCTCTTACAACCTATGCACCCCACAGGTGCCTCTCTTCACCGGGCCCTAACAGAGATACAAATCTGATGGCAGTCTTCCCTTCTGTTTATTATGAGCACACAGAAGAAGAGACACTGGGTCAGGAGGAGGCAAACTAGTGGGTGGCTTTTCCACTGCCACACACAGGAAATCTCAGGCATTATTCATTTGGAACAGAGAGGGGAAAGAGGAAGAGCATGTCCATCAATGGGGATGTTATAATTTACTGCTGGATTTTTGTGTTTAGCTAGAGCAACCCGTGGGAGTTTTTGTATCTGGTGCATGGACCAGACACACACATTTCCGCCTTTTCTATCAGGTCTTCCTATTGCCTAGAAAATAAAGCAAATTAAATAGAGAACTGTTATAGTGGTTCTTCTCTAGCACCTATCCTAAAAACCTGCGCCCGAACCCATTTTGTATTAAAAGCCCAGCACGAAGATCATCCATTCCTTCGTCTGCCACAATGTGCTTTGCTGTAAAGCAGGCTCTGGCCTCGCAATAATAAATGGAATTTTCCTTTCTTCCCTACTGAGCCCATCAGCCAAGAGAAGGCATTGTTGTGTGTGTGTTCCCATGCAGTGGGTGGGCCCGGCTGGCAATGTTTCGGAAAGGGCTGCGATGGCAATGAAAGGCTGTTTTGATTGCTTATGATAAATGTGCCCAGCATGGCCCAATTCTGCTCCCTCTCTTGATTTTTCTATGTTTTATTTCCCTGTATCCCTTCACACCCGCTTCTCATCTGACAAAATAACCCTGCCTCATTCCTAGCACAAATTAAATACTTAAGGAGTCAGCATTCGCCATACCCCTGCAGGGGCCCTCCCTCCAGAAAGAGCTGGTTTGTTGTTAATTTAATCTCCCTGCGCCCCAGTTTTTCCCTGCAACTTGTTTTCATTTGGACTACTTCAATTGCACAATGTCTTCTCAAAAGAGATTCACCGAGAACAGCCTCTCCCACTGCACCGATGTCTGAAGGCAGAAAACAGAAAATAGAAAAATACCATCAGCATCGAAAATTAATAATATGATTTCTGGACTCACAAATTTATTTTGAGGGGCAAATAAAGTAGGCTGTGCGGGTATATGATGAATTGTCCATTGACATACACGACCACATAACACACATTGGTGTGCGGGCCTGCTGGCAGCAGGTGGGCATACCATTGGGATGCGAAAACCCCAACGGCAGGTTCCTTCGCCCGACATTGCCATCAGACAGCAATTGGGCTGGGCATTTCTATGGGGGCATGATCCATGGAAATACAACCCTACCATACTCTACTGGCTCCTTGCACAAAGTGTGTTTAACAAACCTGGTGTAGCCTACCGAAAAATGCCTAGAGGAAGAACAGCCTGTTGTTAGGTGTTCTCTTGACTGATCAAGGATAGGCGTCCCCAAACAACGTGAACCCTGGGGAGTAACAGAACAAGTAGCAAAAAAGGGAGTGGGGGCACGGTAACCGTACCACTAGAAAGATCAAGCGGGGTAAATTGCTCTCAATCTAGGAGCTCAATGAGGGGATAGGACAGGTCAAGGATGGTATAAAATCAATCAATCTTTATTATTTGTATATCAAATTACATAAACATAGTGTTGAATCCATGGTAAAACGGCATAAAAACAATCAATCAATGTTAAATATCTACAATTAAAGTGCATAATTATCTACTCATCCTCCTGCAATGCGAGATGGACATAAAGTGCACAGTGCAAATACAATTTAGAGACTCAATGCACAATAGAAAAATCCAATTTTCAAAAATAACATTGAACAATTCCACCCAAAAATATATAAAAAAGGGGGGGGGAAGGAAAAATGGGGGGGAGGCAAAACACACTAAGTGTGAAAACAGGAAGTAATGTCCCCTGTGATCTTCTAATATTGTCCCCAATTCCAAATTGTAATTACAATGATCTGACAAGTTGAAAATGCAATGATGGTGAAAAGAATTGCACTACTTGTCACCATTCCACAGTCAACGACCAGTACCTGGTGCAGCTACCATCAATCTTGTGTGCTGCACTGGTATCTAAGGGTAGGTATTTTCGACGACTTGTAAAAGTTGTCTAAGGCTCTATCTCTTTAACAGAAAAGAGAGAGAAGGCTTGACAGTCGTCTTCCTCAGGACAGGCCAGAAATGGTTATAATTTTTCAGGATCGCAAATAGTTTTAAACAGACAATAGATGAACATCTTGATGTTGTTCCATGTGTCCTTTCATAGCCTGGTTCTTCCTCTGTATGTATAAATTGTTAATGCGTTCCATCTTAATCCGATTCATAACTAAATTAAATCAAAAAGATGAAGAAAAGGGAAAAGAAGAAAGAAAAAAACACAAAATAGAATTAAAAACACGTGATTAAAAACCCTTGACCCATCCTAGCAACCCCACACTAACTCCATACAAGCAATTGTAATATAGTTCTAGGCAATAATTCAAAAACCTTTCACATAAAGCTCAATAAAAGTCATCATGTGGCAACCTAATTAAGTCAGGGGATGTGTAAAAACATAACGTCCCCGGACCCTGGCCGCAGATCTACAGTTAAATGAATCCGACAGGGCGGGTAATGAGGAGAGGAGGGCCTGAATTATTCAGGGCATTCACTACAATCCTAGTGGCATGGTTGCTCACCTACAGAATAGCTCACCTTAACAGCTCAACATTCAACAAACAAAAAAATCTGTACCTTCAAAATTGAAGAAGATCACTCTTCCTGGGTGAAATCACGAAGGAGGAAGCAAAGAAGAGAGAAAGCCCCTCTGTTCCGGAGCAATAATGTCTTGGTAAAATAAAGATTCATATGTTGGTGAACTCGGTATGAGTCCCACCTGCGCTGCATGTAATGCTGCAACCGTAGAAATAAAAGAAAGAAAAGGGAAACCGTGGCTGAGCGAATGGAAAAATCCAATCCAGTTAATAGGGGCAAAAACATCTGCCTCAACACGTCATGGGTTGTTGTGGATATTAAAATAGCCCAAATGCCCATAAATAGAGCCAAGCAACTGGCGTTATTCATGTGTTGTAGCCCGCATTGAAAAAGGAGGCAGTCACTGAATAATGCAACATGAAGCTAGGTAACATGTCCTATCCCAGTCAGGCTATATGTTGGAAACCGGCCATTAGCAGCGATAGGGACCCATTATGTTCACATGGCAACTGCCATAAGTACGCAGTTTCATGTAACAACAGTTCTACAGACACTATTCCACAGGCATACCCAATGCGGTATATAGGAAGAAAACAGGAAAGGAAAACCCTACCCTAAATTCCAATCCTTCAACAAAAAAGTCAGATTCGGTTCAAGAAAGAATCATTGCGACGGCGGCCAAAGTGTGAGAAATCACAGAGAAGGCGGCCGTGAACTTACCTGCATGCCTGGAGACGTGCTACTGCTGGACGCCTATCGTCCACGCTCTCGTCCTTAGACAGCCAAGATATCGTGCGGTCAGCGAGAAGAGGTCCGCCGTGTACACGCGGTCCTCATAAAGCTCCAAAGGAGAGCGGAAAGTGGAGCAACAGTCGCATCTGCTTCCTGAAGATTCGGATCTCCCGATCATGTGACTATGTCATTTAGTCATGTGACTAACAAATGAAACACTGCTCTTAAAGAGACAGAGCATTCATACAGAGAATTCATGATAGCGCGCAAAACGCTGATCCAACTTCAATGAAAATACAGAAGAAGACACATACCTTCACTTAAACCAATGAAAAGATAAGGTAAGGGTGTATAACCTCCACATCTGTGTGGATATATATAAATAATTCACATGAATTAGATGATGTCCATGTACCGCAGCTCGGTAATTGCCTGAGCAATGACCTGCTCATCAAAGGTATATAGAGAAGGAGAGAAAAATATATGTGTGGATCAGTATTGTTCCATAGTGAGGTCCAGCTATACTAGAGGTAGTTGAGAGTAAGGCAAATGCCAAAACAGGTCTAGCATGGGGAGTGTTATGCATATAAGATAATGTAGCATAGTTACACAAAATTCCTTATAAACAACTCACCTAAAGATAGGCCTAACAGCAACCAATACAGTCTACAATCATACTTTCAAATGGCCTTTAAGTAATGCAGTGAAGCCATTCTTCTTGATGGTTTAAACCAGTATGATAGCTGTTCGTTTGGTACATCCACCATTGTTCCCGTTGGGAAAGTCTAGCTGCCGTGTTAAGTCGATCTGTCCCTATCACACGTTCCAATGCCCACCACTTGAAATCGTCACAGTTGTGGCCTCGTTCCAAAAAATGGGACACTAGCAGGGCATTATTGGTATTGGTCCGCATTCTCGATTTATGTTCCGAGATCCTGGTTTTAATAGGTCTAGCTGTTTTACCTATATAGGATTTGTCACATGGACAAATAATGACATAGATCACATTGGTGTAATTGCACGTGGTATGATATGATATGGCATTTGTAACGTGCCTATACACAAGTGTTTCAAGGCGCGACGAGGCAGGGGGGGGGAACAAGGGAAGACAGACAACGATCCCACTAGGCCAGATGTCATTCAGATCGCGCAAGTGCAAGGGTAGGGGGACTGGGAAAAGGGGAAGGGGAGAGGGGAAAGTGCAGTACATGGTTAGTAGAATACAAGATAAATAATAGGGCCAGCTGGTGGCAAGTGCAAGGTAAGTGCCGGGAGAAGGGGCAGTAGGATACAGAGACAGTCCCGTAGTGCAGGTAGGCAGTGCAGGGAAGAGTGGCTGGGCCAATGACCGAGATCGGTGAGTGGCCCAGTTGCAGATTCAGTGCAGGTTCAGTGAGTTTAGCAGGGGAGAGAGGGAGAGAAAGCAGAGGCAAAGAGGAAGGTTTTGAGGTGCTTCTGGAACCGGAGATGGTTCTCCTCAAGTTTCACGGAGGCAGAAAGGCTGTTCCAGAGGGAGGCCCCTGCTGCGGAGAGAGATCTAACCCCAGCTCGTTGCTTGGAGAAGCAGCTGACCCTGAGGTAGTTGGAGGTGGATGAGCGAAGAGCTCGAGAAGGAAGATATTTAGGAAGAGAGAGTTGAAGGTATTTTGGCCCAAGACCCCAGAAGGTGTGTTGCTTGAGGGACCATACTCTCTTATTGATGGTAACAGTAGAGCAGGCCATGGTGGATTTACAAGCGTTACAAAAACTGCATGGGAAATGCCCCAAAATTGGTTGAAAGCCCCACTGCAAGTGAAGAGTAGATTGTCGAGGGGCGGGTTTGGCTCGGTCTGCTTGTGAGAGCCAGTTTTTCAGATTTTTACCCTTTTTGAAAGCAAACAGCGGCCGCTCCAGGTCAGGGTTATTAAGTTGAAGAAGATGCCAATATTTGTGGATCATTTTCTTGATCTCTTTGTGATGGGAGATAAAGGTAGTCACGCATACAATGCGTTGGTTGGTGATGTCAGGTCTATTCTGCTTGGTGAGTAGTATGTTGCAATGTTGGTATCTGGCTCTCTTCCGTGCCTGTTTGAGTAAGTATGGGGGATAGCCTCTGGCTGATAATCTGATGGAGATGATTCCAGCCTGTGTTTAATAATCACTAATTTTGGTGCAATTACGCCTTGCTCTCAAAAACTCTCCCTAAGGGCCTGTGGATGGAAGCTATCAAATCGTAAAATGGTGTTACGGTCTGTTTCTTTACGAAATAGATCTACGAAAATGTGGTCCATATCAATCTTAATGGCTAGGTCCAAAAACGGAAGTGAGATGTTACTAGTGGCCATAGTGAATTTAAGATGGGGATTTAGAGAATTGGCCCAATTCTGCTCTCTCTCTTGATTTTTCTATGTTTTATTTCCCTGTATCCCTTCACACCCGCTTCTCATCTGACAAAATAACCCTGCCTCATTCGTAGCACAAATTAAATACTTAAGGAGTCAGCATTCGCCATACCCCTGCAGGGGCCCTCCCTCCAGAAAGAGCTGGTTTGTTGTTAATTTAATCTCCCTGCGCCCCAGTTTTTCCCTGCAACTTGTTTTCATTTGGACTACTTCAATTGCACAATGTCTTCTCAAAAGAGATTCACCGAGAACAGCCTCTCCCACTGCACTGATGTCTGAAGGCAGAAAACAGAAAATAGAAAAATACTATCAGCATCGAAAATTAATAATATGATTTCTGGACTCACAAATTTATTTTGAGGGGCAAATAAAGTAGGCTGTGCGGGTATATGATGAATTGTCCATTGACATACACGACCACATAACACACATTGGTGTGCGGGCCTGCTGGCAGCAGGTGGACATACCATTGGGATGCGAAAACCCCAACGGCAGGTTCCTTCGCCCGACATTGCCATCAGACAGCTTCAAGTCTAGCTGCCGTGTTAAGTCGATCTGTCCCTATCACACGTTCCAATGCCCACCACTTGAAATCGTCACAGTTGTGGCCTCGTTCCAAAAAATGGGACACTAGCAGGGCATTATTGGTATTGGTCCGCATTCTCGATTTATGTTCCGAGATCCTGGTTTTAATAGGTCTAGCTGTTTTACCTATATAGGATTTGTCACATGGACAAATAATGACATAGATCACATTGGTGTAATTGCACGTGGTATGATATGATATGATATGGCATTTGTAACGTGCCTATACACAAGTGTTTCAAGGCGCGACGAGGCAGGGGGGGGAACAAGGGGAGACAGACAACGATCCCACTAGGCCAGATGTCATTCAGATCGCGCAAGTGCAAGGGTAGGGGGACTGGGAAAAGGGGAAGGGAAGAGGGGAAAGTGCAGTACATGGTTAGTAGAATACAAGATAAATAATAGGGCCAGCTGGTGGCAAGTGCAAGGTAAGTGCCGGGAGAAGGGGCAGTAGGATACAGAGACAGTCCCGTAGTGCAGGTAGGCAGTGCAGGGAAGAGTGGCTGGGCCAATGACCGAGATCGGTGAGTGGCCCAGTTGCAGATTCAGTGCAGGTTCAGTGAGTTTAGCAGGGGAGAGAGGGAGAGAAAGCAGAGGCAAAGAGGAAGGTTTTGAGGTGCTTCTGGAACCGGAGATGGTTCTCCTCAAGTTTCACGGAGGCAGAAAGGCTGTTCCAGAGGGAGGCCCCTGCTGCGGAGAGAGATCTAACCCCAGCTCGTTGCTTGGAGAAGCAGCTGACCCTGAGGTAGTTGGAGGTGGATGAGCGAAGAGCTCGAGAAGGAAGATATTTAGGAAGAGAGAGTTGAAGGTATTTTGGCCCAAGACCCCAGAAGGTGTGTTGCTTGAGGGACCATACTCTCTTATTGATGGTAACAGTAGAGCAGGCCATGGTGGATTTACAAGCGTTACAAAAACTGCATGGGAAATGCCCCAAAATTGGTTGAAAGCCCCACTGCAAGTGAAGAGTAGATTGTCGAGGGGCGGGTTTGGCTCGGTCTGCTTGTGAGAGCCAGTTTTTCAGATTTTTACCCTTTTTGAAAGCAAACAGCGGCCGCTCCAGGTCAGGGTTATTAAGTTGAAGAAGATGCCAATATTTGTGGATCATTTTCTTGATCTCTTTGTGATGGGAGATAAAGGTAGTCACGCATACAATACGTTGGTTGGTGATGTCAGGTCTATTCTGCTTGGTGAGTAGTATGTTGCAATGTTGGTATCTGGCTCTCTTCCGTGCCTGTTTGAGTAAGTATGGGGGATAGCCTCTGGCTGAAAATCTGATGGAGATGATTCCAGCCTGTGTTTAATAATCACTAATTTTGGTGCAATTACGCCTTGCTCTCAAAAACTCTCCCTAAGGGCCTGTGGATGGAAGCTATCAAATCGTAAAATGGTGTTACGGTCTGTTTCTTTACGAAATAGATCTACGAAAATGTGGTCCATATCAATCTTAATGGCTAGGTCCAAAAACGGAAGTGAGATGTTACTAGTGGCCATAGTGAATTTAAGATGGGGATTTAGAGAATTGATCCAGGGAAGGAAGGTAGTATAGTCACCCTTTGTAGTATCCCAAACCATTATTATGTCATCTATATACCTCTATATAGACGTATCGCCGCAAGGAAAGGATTGGAGTCATGTAAAATGAGAGACTTCTCAAACTGCCACATGTACAAAATGGCATAATTGGGGGTGAAGGACGCCCCAATTGCTGTGCCCTTTACCTGTAGATAGTAAGAATTCTTAAATCTGAAGTAATTCTTGGTAAGAGCTAGTTCTAATAGCTGGATCAGGAATTCACTAGGTATATGTTGGATTGCAGGTCGACTATCCAAGAAGCTTTTAATAACCTGTAGAGACTCAGCTTGGGGAATGTTAGAATATAGTGACTCTACGTCCAAAGTTATTAGCATCTCATGTTCCAGATTAAAAGGTACATTTTCGAGATGTTTAATGGCATCTGCAGTATCTGATACATAGTTATCGGTGTTGGCAGCTAGAGGTTTCAAAAAATAGTCTATAAATTGGCCCAATGGTTCTAATATAGAGCTGCATAAAGAAACTATGGGGCAGCCTGGAGGATTGATGGGATCTTTATGTATTTTTGGTAATACATAAAACAACGGGACTCTGGTCCCTTTGGCCATTAGAAATAACAGTTCCTTTTCACTGATGATATCTGCCTCACGTGCTGCCATACAGATGGCATTCATTTCCTTACTAATCCCTTCAGTCGGGTCTCCACTCAATTTCCAATTGTGACTAGGGTCAGATGGCCCCACTCATCTCTCCTTGGTCAGAAGAAAGCAGACAGGATGAAATGTTCAAGCAACTAAAGGACTGAGATATTTAGTGCTGTACAGACAAAATACCCTCTCTAACGCCTGTGTCAACTTCAGCTCCCATACATTGTTTCATTCTGACAGGTTTAAAGTTCTAAAATGATTCCATGTTACCATGGACTGTAGGGTTCTATTAATGGGGCTTCAATTTTCAAATTATTACATGCTGGTGCTTTAGTCCAATTAATTAAATGGAAAAACAAAACTAGTGATTCCACAGACAATACCGAAAGCGCTGAAACACGTGGTCCCTTCTGTCATGGGGGCATTTCCTAATCATGTGCAGGATCCACACAACTTTACAGGCTTCTCCAAAGCTGGGACCAAGCAGTAAATATCACACCACTTCTGAAGGACCAACAACATAGTGCCCTTACCATATAATCATAACAACATTGGATATCAGGCACTGCAGGCTCATTGTTCCCTAAAGGATACAGTATCCCCACAGGAATATACTGACCTAGAAACAGAGAGGTACATCTGGGAAATACAATGAAAACATAAAGTGAGACTGTACAAAAATAATTAAAAAAAAAAAAGAAAACCATAACGCATGTGGTCAAAATGTAGACCTTTTTCATGTGCAAGAGTGCAGGTTAACAGGTGGAGAAACACTGAACACACTCCAGGGAAAGTGCTTGACCGCCTAACGTGGACCTTATAGTAGTTAAAGTACTGCAGCATATCCATTGTCGGTTTATGCATGTGCTGAACAAACACAAACAATGGTTTTACAGTAATCAACCTTTTTACGAGAAAGAACCCCAGTGTGCATTGCTCCCGCTACCATGCCAGTAAAGGGTTTCCACTTTACAGTAACAGATTTTACTGTGGATGAATTGCTGGCTAATGCCAAGGTTTTGGCTAGCCCTTATTTGCTCTTGATGGGCAGAAATGCAATAGCCAAATATACAATGTCATAAAGTGCATAGAAGCAGCCGGCACAGCAGGTTTGTGCTATATAAGACACCAAACCAAAGGAAAATAAGATAGCTCATTGGATTGAGCACCTGTGGTAGAATCTGCATGAAACCTTCCAACGTTTAATTTCAACAAGTTGCATGGTCAGGTGAGTGCCTTGCTCATCAACCATTTTGTTATCGGCAGCCTAGCACTGACAATTGAAGAAGAGTGTAACTCAAGAATTTGAGAGCTATTTTGACACATTCGGAACAATTTCTGTCTGCAAATAACAATGTGACAGGCGGCTACTATTATGTTTGATTGTCTATTGTAAGTGTGGTGACTGACAATTGTAATAGAGGCAGTGATGAGACGGGTGGTAGGGTGATAAATGATCATATTGTGGGAAAACAGCACGTGGATGTGCCTTGAGATTTTTAATTGATGTGATACCTGCTATGACTGAATATATTACCCGTTCACTCATCCACTGCTCCATGGATGGATTTTGGAGTCTGACTGCCTTTCTTTCAATCTTCTGCGAAGTGTTCTTTGTTTTATGTTGCCCATTTTATACTATTTAACCAAGAAGAATAAACACATGATGCTCCTAAGTCTAAATCATGCTGTTTATATTGGAGGAAAACTATACATATTTGGGTCAATAAAGTTGTGCATTAGCCAGAATGTTAACTCCATAAACTAAGTGTGATGGGAAAAGAGTTGAGGCTCCAGTTACCACAGCCAAATGGTGCATCACACACCTAGGATGAGAATGAAGGTGCATTAGCTGGGGTGGAGTTGGAATGACATCGGAATGCGCTGACATTTGTTTCCGGGCACATCATTAGTGCTTACCACCAATTTTCTTATGTGACCAATAGAAATAAGTTTGCATAGTAACATGCCACTTGCACAGGTATGATATGATATGGCATTTATAACGCGCCTATATACAAGTGTTTCAAGGTACGACAAGGCAAGCGAGGGGGAACAGAGGGAAGACAGAGACAGCGATCTTACTAGGCCAGGTGACATTGAGATAGAGCAAGTGCAGGGGAGGGGGCAAGGTGAAACGTGCAGGGGAAGGGGGAGGGGCAGTGCAGTACAAAGGATAAGAGTAAAATAAATAAATAAATGAATAAATAAAGACCGTAAATAAAAGTGCGGCCAGCTGGTGGCAGAGAACAAGGTGTCAATTGCTGGTAGGGGCAGTATCGATACAGAAACAGTCCCTAAGTGCAAGGGCTGCCAGGGGGGCAGAGCAGGTATGCAACTGGTGGCTAGGGTACCAGGGCCCGAGATCAGAGAGTAGCCAGGTAACCCGTGCAGTTTTAGCCAGAAGATCAGCATGGGAGAGGAGGAGAGAAAGCAGAAGCAAAGAGGAAGGTCTTGAGGTGCTTCCGGAACCGGAGATGGTTCTCCTCAAGTTTCAGAGAGGCAGGGGAGGCTGTTCCAGAGGGAGGCCCCAGCAGTAGAAAGGGATCTACCACCAACTTGTTGCTTGGAGAAGTGACTGACCCTGAGGTAGCTGGAGGCGGCTTAGTGAAGGGCTCGAGAAGGAAGATATTTTGGAAGAGAGAGTTGAAAGTATTGAGGCCCCAGGCCTCAGAAGGCCTTGTGGACAATGCAGAGGGTTTTCAACTTAATCCCCGTCGCCATTGAGAGCCAGTTCAGAGATTTCATTCTTGGAGAGATACGATGCCTGGGCCTGAGGCCAAGGACAAGTCTTGCAGTCCTGTTTTGGATGAGTTGCAGAAGGCAGATAGTAGAGGCAGGTAGATTTAGAAACAGGCTGTTGCCGTAGTCCAGCTTAGAGAGAACCAGAGCTCTCGAGACATTGAGATTCTGGGGGAAGGAAAGGAAATTAACAATACTTCTGAGGAGGTGCAGCTGGTAGTGTGACTTTGTGAGGAGAGAAGGAGAGTGTGGAGTTGAAGATGACCCTGAGGTTTTTTGCCACACAGGTGGGAGCAGGAAGAGGGCCAAGACAGGCAGGCCAGAGAGTGACAGGAAAGGATGGGGCAGGTGAGCCAATGAGGAGAATCTCAGTCCTACTGGCATTAAGGCAGAGATCATTGGCGGCACACCATTGCAGGATAGCAGACAGACAGTCAGAGATGAGAGAAGGAGAAGAGGTGGCGGAAGGAAGCCTAAAAATGAGTCGAGTGTCATCCGCAATTTACATGTATTTTTGTGTACTTGTTTACTCTCCAACAATCATGTACACTTTAAGAAATTGGACACATAAATCTGCCATTAATAGAAAAGCTTCATGTTTTTGTGGGATCATTACCCGGAATAGTGTCTAATCACATTGCTAATGGCAGTAGGAAGAGTGTGGAAGAGTATTGGTTACAGTTTAAGCTTTCCCTTGACTCATCATAAGGCTGCTAACACACCCACAACCTTTCAAAAAAATTGTGGATGGTAGTCTTCGAAATGGGAAGCAGCCGGCACTGTAGACACACTCCACAGGTTTAAATCTGTGCACTTTCTCTAGTGTCTGTAAATTATCCCTCCCACCCAAGAGAATAGCAAAATGCATTACTGAAAAATTGTAAAGTTCTTGTGATTTTATTGATAAAATATACACGATATTTGCAGAAAAGTCACAGAATCATTTATTTTATGAAAAAAAACAACTGCCGACATTTTGCTTTGACACCTGCAACTGCTCACGGAGACTGCCTGCCATGCAGTATTGGCACTGATGTGGTATTTAATAGCACAGTTATAGCCATCCATTAGAAACATAGGCAAGCGTGCAAGAAAAAGTTAAAGCCTTAAATCATTTGCAGATTTAAAAGTTCTTCTTTTGTATGGAATATGGATTTCTCCCACTAAGCGCTGGGCGGACATGGCTGGTAACGGCCTGCCAGCCCGAGCCATGGTAGGCCTGAGCAAAGCCTGCTGAGGTGGGCAAGGATGGTGTGTAGATTTGGCTATGAAAGAGTAGTGGTTGTGATCCTAGTCTGTATATATCCTGGAGAGAGAGTAGTGAAAGTCAACTTACTGTGTTCCTGCCGTGGAGACAAATTCACAAGACACTGTTCCTGTTCTAGTGAGAAAGTTATTCCTACTCAGGAGAGAAAAAAAGGGCACAACCCGGGGATGGCTCTTGGGTGGCTGGAACTGCAGGCAGATGATGTATATTCGTGCCAGCTGTTACAGCCATCTGACTGGCCAATGATCCTTCCCCGGGAGCGAATGTAAGACTACACATCTGTAAAATATAGGTGTTATCACTTGTATTAGGTGAAAGGATTTTTTTTTTTTTTTAAACGAGAAAAAAAAAGATGGATTTAGAAAGACTGCTCTCTGGCCGCACAGAACGGTCTTTCTAAATCGAACTGCCACGCCCCTGCCACACACAAGTGTACGCAGGGACTGGCAGGAGCAGTAGTGTAAGGTAAGTGAATGTGGGGCTGTGTGTCTGTATGTTGTGTGCTGGGAAGGAGTTGGTGTGTGGGGAAAAGGGGGTTTTGGGGGGTAAACCCATCCAATTTAGAAAAAAAACGAGAGGGTGGGGAAGGCGGAGGGGCAATATGTCATATGTCGGCATTTTAAAGGGGACACAAAAACGGCAAAAAAGAAATCGGTCTTTTTTGTGTTCAGTCATTAAAATGCAGAAATATGACATAGAACCTTGACAGATATCTGCCTTCCACCTAGTTTGCTTTTTAAGCATGTACGGACTCCTATATAGATCATCCAGGCCATTAAAAGAGAGTTCTCGAAGTATGAAAATAATCCCCTGAGGGATTAACAATGCAATGTACAGGAGAATGGGCTGGCTTCTTGTCAGATTAAAATGCTCTCTCCTCGAGAATTCATCTACAAGAATAAAGGATTTATCTTCCTCTAAATTAAACTAAGTTGGCTGAAAGCATAAACGAATGATGTTTAAGATGCTAGGATAATGGCACATACTCAGAGAGTGAAATAGCCTTTGAGGCGAATAACGAAAACATTGCACAGTATATACTGGAGTGCTTCTCACAAAATTCATCCTATATAAAACAATCCCCAAAAAAACAAAGAATTCAATGCATAAATAATATGTGGGAGAAGGGGAAAAAAAGACTGAAAAAAGGCAGCGAGAAGGGGACTTAGGGCCTGATTTACAAAATCCAATTGAAAAACGCTTTGTAAGTCCAGCCCTTCGAGCTATAAATAGACCTTCAGCCAGATAATGAAAAAAAGAGAAAGAAGCAGAGTTAGAGAGTGAGGCAGGCAAAGGGAGCGTCACAATAATAGAGCGCGAGCAAGAAAACATTTCAGACAGTGTGAAGAATAGGGAGAAATGGTAACATTCCAGAAGACACGCAAAGGGGAGCGAGGGAGAAAGAGAGAGTGACAGAATGACAAAGAAAAAAAAAACATTGCTTGCCAAAAAAATCAACTCCCCCGCCCCCCATCTTCACCATAACAAATGTGTTGGTGATATGGTCACCCTAAAACTCTCCCCTTTTAAGTCCACTACTGGGCTGGTATTAAAACTGCAGATGGTGAGCAGCAAACATGAGGCTAGGAGAGGCCTTACAAACTCCCTCCATACAGGAGTCACTCAAGGGTGACTGTTTCCTCACAAATCAGTACACCTTAATGTTGTTTTCTCCGTTGCCTTTGTAGCCCGGGCACTTGCGCAGGAACTCTTTGCAATGTGGAATCTCACAATTCCTAATTAAGTGACAGAATCATGACGAGCCATACAAAGCCAAGTCCTGATATGCAAAACACTACCTATTTAATGGATGGGTTGTGTGACCTTGACTAGTGCACCTTCTCTAGAAATGTGGACCAAGTCTTACATAGTCCCTGAAAAGGGGGAACCATCTTTACATTATCTTAAAAGAGAAATCCATGGCCTGCCTTCCCCAAAAGGTGAAATCCTTCACACACATTCTTTAGGTGGTAGAATCATTCATATACCTTACTGAAAAAGATAACTTCATTCAGACACCTTCGCTTAAGTGTGGACCCATTCAGACAGGGTCCGTAGCACGTGAAATCATACCTGGATCTTGCATACACCTCTAACACACGAAATACGGTCTACACCTTCCATTGAGAGAAAACATTCAGACATAAGGCCTGGCTTACAAAGCGTTTGTCAACGAGATTTCCCCACACTCTCTAAAAGGTGATCCCTTGCACAGTACTTCAGACACCTGCTTGCAAAAGCGAAATCATTCACGTGCCTTATCTAAAAGCCTCACTATTACTACAATTTCTTGAAAAGGTGGACTCACTCGTGCACGTGTTGTAAAAGCTGAACTATTCGTACATTATTTCTTAACGTGGCCACATAAGCACACAATCTCAAAGAAATATTAGTTTCCTTGCTAACACTCCTTGCTTCCTCTTATATGAGAATTGCCATCTTAAAGGCATCCTCTCACTTGTGAAACAATTGGCTAATGGCCAAATGGAGCGAATTAGTTGGTTGCCCCCCATAGAGCAACATTAGATAAGTTGGTTTTGGCAAGCGGTAAAGAGAAAAAGAATGATTTGGCCAGTCATCTGTGGGGAAAAAAACGAATTCAGCTTTGAGCCTTATTTACAATCTTTCCTTTTTATTGTCCATCGTGTGCACTAATACGATCAGGTAATGTGGAAACATGCTGACGTGTTTGGTCAAGGCGGGGATTAGCACAAGTGCTATCATAACAGTTTGTAGAGGTGGATTGCAAATATGTCTGTAAAACAAAAGCCAGCACTGCTGGCATAATGCTGTCGCCGTTTCTCCGGAAGACGTTTCATTGGTGTCATCCTTACTTCGTCTTCAGTCCCTATTGCCTACTTAATGGTCTGCCAGGTCAGTCATTGACTCTTAATTAGAACCCATGATTTCACCGCCGTTTCACAGGTGACAGCATTTAAGGCTGCAGATTAGCTTCTTGCCTGCAGGCGGTTGGAATTCAATTGAAAAGAGATAAACATAAGAAAATCATCATTTGTGAAGCAAACATGGATTCGTTGTTTCCAGGCCTGCTCTGCAAGAATCCTGATTGCAGAGTAATGCATCTTAAGGTACTTGTAATCATCCCAAACTCCTCTCAGCCGAGATTGGCAGGGGAGAACTGTGAGGAGCAATGCTGGCTTGCCAGCTGCACTTCCAGAGACTAATGCTTTTCTAATGTGTCTTCCACACAACCTTACTGATAAATTACTCCAGCATTAGGAGTAGTAAAACACAGCCATAAAACCGGCATCCAATGCAAGCTAAGAGCACACTTTCTGCTTCCCGCAGGCAAACAGGAAAGTAAGCCGGGCCCTCGCCTGGATCGATATGCACAGTATGTCTACTGTGAAGCAGAGGCTCGGCACAAAACACGCCTAGAGAGTACCCGCAGTGTGTCTCTTACTACATGGAAATGCGCACATGCTGACAAGGCCTATTGTTTAAAGGCATCCCACATCACAACGGTGAAGGGACTTGATGCCAGTGAGTGCTAGTCCTGACTGTGGGTTCAGCCTACGACAGGAGAGAATCCATTCCAATCCTCTGCCTAACCTTTGGGGGTGCACTAACTGTATTGGTGGTATTATGTATAGGTTTACTGCATGTGTTCCTATTGTAGAAGTCTGTGATTTGTTAAGGAAGGCCAGAATTGCTTGCAGGCCCATGTAAACGGTGCTGTCTCTGTTTTCTGCCCTGTTCTGAATGTGTGACATCATTCCTCGGGTAACATCCTGGAGAGTGCAATATGGACCTTTTAGGTCAGAAAGGCGGCAGCGCAGACACAACTGCTTCGAAAGCTGGGTGTGGTTAAGAGAGGAGAGTTTTGTTGAAAGGAGAGCGAGGCATTCAACTGCTCCTGAGGTTGTCCAGGAAAGTGGCCATGAACAACCATTGGCTGAAAGGTTTTCCAAATGCAAGAGTATTCTAGGCCAGCGTTCTACCATGCAGGGAGTGGAACATGCACTATGCTGTGTGAAGTGAACCCCCTCCCACTTTGTGTGTTCCGAGGGGCAGCCTGTAGTAGATTACACTCAATTATCCCAATGTGGCTCTCCCTGCCTCATCCCACCATTTTATGCACAAGCTCTCCTTAGCCTTCCACAGAGGCCTGTGTGCGACTGGTCCCCATCCTGATGTTAGGCTATAGCTCTTCAGCCTGGATATCAGTGTTCCTTGCGTGCAGACTGTATTTGTATTGGTCCTGCCACTGGTCTCTAACCAAGGTAAAGGGTGAGGATGAAGGACAATGAGCTTGCTAGGGAATGAGCCCATTCAGAAATATTTCATTTGAACTAGAGCACGTCTCTAAGAAAATACAGCAGAAGCTCCCACCCAAGGTAGTCGAGGATAAGTGTCCTTTATTAGGTGAAGTGTAAATACAGGTACCTAAATTCACTGTATCGTGAGAGACATTATTTCTGAGACTCCCTATTTTCCAATTTTACAAATGTTTACACATAAATACAGATGGAAATCCATCTGTCTCTATGCTGTAGTTATTTTTAAAAATGGAGAAAAAAATGGCAAAACAGTTATCCCTGCTTGCATCAATATGCTGTCGATCATGGCTTGCAGACCAATCTCTCTACCGACTGGCAGCTTGGCGATATCACACGTGAAGATGTTTAAACTGTTGCTGAGATGTAGCACAAGTAAACCGCTGTCACATGCATATGCACTTGTTTTTAAGGGAAGACTAAAGCTGGAATTGACAGGCAAGAAGATGTATGTGTGTGTAAACATTTTTCACTTGACTAAATGCGGTATAAAATACAAGTTGCTTCTTAGATGTGGATACATAAATAATTACAGATAAAATCGCCCAACGATATGCACAAATGCACATGCTCAAAAACGAATACCAAAAAACGCGAAGGGCTTAATCATTTCTAATTTGTCCCTGATAGCCTAATGGGACATGTGGTGGCACCAGGGGTGTTGCTAGGTCTAGATCCGGGGCTATACTAATGTCAGGACTGTCGGGACCCAGGGCTAGCTAGCCTTTTGGTTGTAGTCCCTGAGCTTCTATCTGGGGCTACAACCAAAAGACCCGAGGCTATATCAAACCCCCACCCCCGATAACACCTCTGGGTGGCACTGCAAACCCTAAAGTACACTAGGAGTGAAACACGCTTAACGGTACTAGGGACAGACAAGGCAAGACGAGTACAAGAACCCGGGAAAATGAAACATGAGCAGCACTTCTCCTGTCAATACCCTTTATTTTATTATTATTATTATTAGTACTAAACCCTGAGGCACCAAGGCACTGGTGTGAACCAGTTACATGATGCATACGCTTATTGAGCATGGACCGAGCTTTGAGATGCAACAGAGCGCTTTACAGAGGTATACACCACTTTTCAATAAAAAGGGTTGCAACCGCCTAGCCAGTTACAGTGACAAAATGTAAATTATGTCCAAGTAGCAACCAAAGTTCCTTAAGTGCCCATCCTAACAAGATGCATTAAAGTTTCATATGTCACTCGCTGGTGGAGAAAATTAACCCATTCACCAATAAATGGCACGTTTACATTCCCTACTTTTTTTTCATTTTTCAGTTTCAGTTGTGGGCAATGAAAGTAAGAACGATCACCCAAATGCAAGGCTACATGTGCCTCAAACACTGCCTCAAACACTGCCAAATTCTTATCTTTTTGTCCCCTACCCACTGCGTTCATGATGCGTTCATTGACCGCATCATAGAGTATGCCAACATTTGAGCTTTCCCCTTTTCAATAAAGAAACAGAAAACTATGGACTCCCTTACTTTAGTGCAGGTGCCGAACACATGCATTACTTTGATGAAGTCAAATAAAATTGATTGATTGATTTGTTTATTTATAGAGCGCCTTATACCAAGGCACTGTACAATGGAACAATTCATACAGTGAACAACAATAAACATTGGGAGCAACATTACATAATGAATAATTCGACAACAAAACAGTGCAAAAAGCAATTAACTGAGTGGGAGGGGAAGAGGAAAGGGAGTAGGATTGGTGAGGGGGAACAGAGAAGGATAGAACGAGTGAAGAATAGAAGGGAGGGAGAATGAAATGGGAGTGGGGAGAGAGGAGTTAGAAGAGGGAAAGAGGGTGGAGGAAGAGAGAACAGGGGAGGACTGACAAGCTCACTTGCCCATTTTGTCCGTGAAAACATGCAGGCATCTTTATGGCATTGTGCCCTTGGCTGCTTGCACATTGCTGTCCAGGCCTTTCAGACCTACTGGAGAAATGGTGCGTGCCCAAATGTAGGGTTTAGTCCCCTGCGGGCATGATCTATCATCTAGGTTACCTGAGTGTGAGTACTTAATTTATGGACCGCCTTTGACCTGGTGGACCATAGAGTCCTGTGTAATCACTTGGAGTCTGCGGCCCACTTTTCAGGGGAGGCCATAGTCTGGATACAGTCTTTCCTCAGTGACAGGGCCATGAGGGTGTTCTCCCCCTCAGTGGCAGCAGACCCGATACCCATTACTTGTGGAGTGCCCCAGGGATCTTGTGTCTCGCCTACTCTCTACAATATCTTCACCAAGCCACTCTTTGACGATCTTGACAATCTGGGTATCACCTATACCAATTGCGCAGGCGATACCCAGATTCTCCTACCACTTACCAGGGATTATGGGGAAGATCTGGCTTTGGTGAATAGAGTCTATAGCATTGTTCAGGCATGGATGGCCAACCATGGCCTATGCCTGAACGATGACAAAACGGAGCTCGTCATCATGGCACCGCTGCCCGCATTTCTAAACTTAACCCAAATTACTCAGCATTCATCATCGATGGGAACACTATCAAGGTCGCCAGAGAAATAAAAACGCTAAGTTTCTACCTCGATTCGACCCTATCCCTCACCAAACAGGTAAACCCACTGGCCTCATCCACAGCCTATACATGTAAATTAATACGAGCCGGGAAACAATTCCTATCAGATGACAGTTGCCTAATCCTATCCAGAGCCCTTATCCTTTCAAAATTAGATTATTGCAACTCCCTCTACATAGGGGCAACTAAACAAACCATCAACAGAATACAAGTGCTCCAAAATAATGCACTTAGAGCGGCCCTGAGTATTCCTAGAAGAGTACATATTTCTGAAATAAGACGGAAACACAAATGGCTCTCTACCCAGGAAAAAAATCAACCTTAAATCTGCCTCCCTCATCCACAAATGTTTAAATAACAAAGCCCCTTGTTACCTAACACAGCGCTTTACTAGAAAAAACTCCACAAGGCCAACAAGAACCGTCAGTCCCAACTGCCTGCTAGTGCCCAGATTTAAACTGACCACTATTGGAGGGTCCAGCTTCCCAGTCAGGGTAGCTCAATTGTGGAACTCCCTACCTCACGCTCTTAGATCTGACCTGTAAGTGACTCCAATCAAGCAATCCCACTAAGTCAGTGCCTTGTCTGGGATGCCCAAGGGAAGCCCTTATTTATGTATTTGTATGGCAAGTTATAATCTGGATGATGAACCCTTGTATAACAACCCTCTCATAGAATCCCCCTTGACCCCACTGAGCCAAGAAGTAGGCTTGTTTTGCAAATTTAAAAGTTTATTTGAAAAATTAAACAATATATATATATATATATATATATATATATATATATATATATATATATATATATATCACACTTCTATAAATAAATTGATAATGGATAGCACACTTGTGAATATGAGCAGTAATCAGCAATAGGTAACCCTACAGTAGCACAGTTCTTGGTTACTTATGAATAGGAAAAGTGTTACAAACTTGATGGTCGTGCAGAGTATGGGCAACCCCTCTGTCCCCAAGTATCACACTGACAACACCAGAAATAGTGTCTGTGTGATCTTTGAAGCCACAGGTGGAAGTCCACAAGCCTGGGCGTGGGAACAGCCGGAAGAACCCCTTGAGCACTGCAAGGCAAGGTGCAATGTGGTTAGGATACAGGGCAAGGCAATGTATACTGAATGCAAAATACAAGAGCACGATGTATTTGAGGGTGGTTTGAGGGTGGTTCCGGAAAGGCCGACGGAGGCGTTGACCTTCAGACAGCTGTTGGGCCAGAGAGAGGGCAAGGGTAGGTGAACACCTAGTGCAGGACCGAAATCCTAAAGTGGTACGTGATCCGTAGAGAAAATCAAGCAGTCCGTGGTCAAAAACAGGCAATCCAGGTTGAGGCAGATGAAGGGTTAAGAGACAAATACAGTCCGTAGAGCAAAGCGTAGTTCGGCAGCATGTAAATCAAAGTTCCAAATCAAGTGAAGGGTTAAGCACAGAGCAGTCCGTTGGGCAAAGCGTAATAGTCAGCAGGCAATCCAAAGTTCCAAAACAGATGAGGGCTAAGCGTAACAGTCCGTGAAGCAAACCGTGGTCAGGCGATGGACACAGATCCTTAGAAAGAAGAAAGAGCGTCACGTGATCCAGACGAAAACAGCTGTGAAGCAACGTCTTCAGTTTCCGGTCTTCCTTTATCCCTTGGGAGAAAGCACGTGACCGTAGTCACGTGAGGTGTGGAAACGAAACGCTGCGGCGTTGCTAAGGGACCACGAGTCACGTGATCCGTGACGCGCCATGACACGCAGGTTTCCGTGAACGCCGTATGTCTCGGCGATGAAGGAGTCTCCACTTCGTTTGACAGCGATGTGAAGGGCGATAAACGCCAGTCCTGCCAATCCTGCCATGCCGTGCCCTGCTGTACAGGAAGCGAGGAGGCAAAACGGTATATGTGTCAAGGCGTGTGTGTCGGGTGGCAAGAGGGGTGGAGGCCACAGACGGGGTAGGGCGTGTCTTTGTTTTCATAGATGCAGCAGGTAGCGTGGGGGGCGGCGTGAGAAAAAGAAGAATAAGGTGGCAGAGAATGCTGTATATGGTTCAAGGAAATGCAATGATGAATGAAATGCAGTACAGAAAATAACTTGATATGGCTTCAACAAAAGACAATGTAATCACTTTTCCTTGACAATTCACTCCCCCCCTTTATGCAATATAAGGAGATGGAAAGAGGAGCACACAGTTCTCAGGAATACAATCAAATATAATTCAGTTCCCCCCTAGCAAGCTTAGAGGAAAACAGGTATCAGTTTTAACACAGGCAAGATACTTTGATGTGGTTGCAATTAAGTGAAAAATATGCTAAAAAGGCTTTTAATTCTCGATAGGGGGTTCAGGGTGGGTGATATCTAGTTTATATTAGTTCAGGCTCACTTTAGCAATGCTCTATGAGTAACAAGCAGGTTAAAACGAATTTTAGCGAAGGAAAGCAAGGAGCTGCTGATTTTTACACGTGGCTGAAATTGTGCAAAATGTCAAATCGCGGCAAATTTAATCACGTGCGTCGAGCGTAATTACGGAGACCTTATAAGGAATATCAAGTCGGTTCTAGGTTCGTTGGAAAGCCTAGAATCTTAGCTTTAAGATAAAAGTAAAATTCCGCTCCTAGCACAAACGGTTCCGGAGATACGGACGATTTTGTGAAGGTTGTTTTTCGGATTTGAAATTTAAAAGTTCAAAATGACAGGTGACAGTTTTCAGCTGTAAAAAGGACAGAATGACACGATTCTAGGAGGCAGTTCTAATAGGCTAAAATAGTTTGGATTAGATTATTTTAAACTAAGAGATTGGTTTTGGCACAGTGAGTACTCACACTATATTTTTGAAATAAGCCGTCAAGGTCTGGTCAGGTTGGATGGGACTTCCGGCGGGTGGTTCGAAGTCCCGGCTATCTGGGTCAGCTCTGCTCTCTGGGTCTGTCAAGCACCGGTTCTGCTCACAACGGTCTGGTTTGTGGTTCTCTCTGGTTCCGGATACAGCACTGCTTTCTGGATACTGCTACAGGTTCTTGCAAGAGTTCTTGGCAAAAAATTCAAACAGCTCGCCCGGCTGTTGAATAGTTTGGATGGTTTTGAGGCCTGCTGAAGAGGATTCAGCTTGTGGATTCAGGCCTCTCTGCTACAAATTCTGGAGTTAATTTCTGCTACAGGTTCTGGAGATTGATGGATTTGAAGTCTGGATCTCTGGATGTGAAGTCTGAAGTCTCCCGGCAAAGCGTCCCGCAAGAAAGTGGAAAGTAAAATCTCCCTACCTGTCCTGCACTGTCTGCTTTTATGTGTTTAGAAAGTGGGTGTGTGCGTGGCATAACTGAGCTTGCCCCTCTCTACTTGTCATTGGCCAATTCCTCCTCTCTCCCTTGATTGGGGGAAGGAAATGTGAGTCAGAGTGATGCTGTAGGTTTTATGGTCCGAGGATCCTTCCCCTGTCAATTTGCCCACAAATCTATATTTGATTCAAATACATATTTCCCAGATACACAAGTGGTTGACATTACATGTACATATTACAGATGAATTAAGACAGGTCTCTGTTCAAGCCCCATGTTCCTGCGAGCTGGGATTCAGAAATGACAACATTTTGCGCTTTTTGGTCGGTTTACCAATATCAGACATTTACCAAAAATTACACAAATGTGCGCAAGGAGTATGGACATTAATTGATGAAGTGTCAGATTTTTAATATGCAGACATTTGGAGTAAGACCCTATTTTCTGCTAGCAACCCCCCAGAATACACCACAGGGTCCTAACACCACTTAAAATGTGCACAGAAAAATCACAAGAATAATGATATTACTTATATAATTTTGACCAGTCCGCACTATGAGTTATCTATCTTTTTAAAATTATGCCCTGGTCAAAAAGGGGTGGGTCTTCCCACATCACATGGTGTAATAACTGGTTTATCCACTTCCCCCAAGCTCAGTTTGCTTTCACAGGCACTGCCCCTCCCAGTTTCTCCCAAGAGGAAGCCACTTTACGGCCCCCCCAATATAACATTTGCCTGAGTCCAGGACAGGGCTTTGTTCAACTTCCTGCAGTCTGCAGGTACGCCTCCCTTAATTCAATCAGAGAGGTGTCATCTCCTTTTGGCAGGGGCAGCAGGATGCAGCTAGGCCTGGGAAGAGTGGCTGAGCAGGTTTCTCCTGTCGGGGGTAGTTGTCAGGCAGAATTCAGCTAAATGTCACTTTAGTTCCCAGTTTAAATCAAACTTACAATTTTTACACAT
The DNA here is from genome assembly GCF_040938575.1 of Ambystoma mexicanum. Lineage (NCBI taxonomy): Eukaryota > Metazoa > Chordata > Amphibia > Caudata > Ambystomatidae > Ambystoma > Ambystoma mexicanum. Next base: position 844,646,318 of record NC_090929.1, on the reverse strand, counting down.
GTAGCTAGAATGCTGATTCTAAGTTCAAAACCATGACATTTAACAGTTGCAACTATGTGACACTCAAAAGTAGGTCACTCATTTAATTTAAACATTTCAATTTTAGTGGTTTTAAATCCAATTTCAATTAAGCTGCTGACATCCACAGCTCAGCCAGTTTTGTTATAAACATTGTTTTGGGCTCTTTATCTTCCCAGATTTTGTATGCACACAAGAATACATTCTGCCAAATGTCTGCTGGTGTTCATTGAGATTTTTGAATATCTTGTGATGTTTAAAATAGGCATTTTGAGCTTGCCTTCAGGGAAACAAAGGTGATTTTAAGGCGCTTTTGGTCTAACAACACTGTTATTTTTCCTTTGACACCACCTTTCACCCCTGGTGCTTCCGGTCCATCATGCTGCCACTGGTGGGTGGCAGGTTAGACAACCATTTTGGTGTGCGCACAACCGCACGGTTTTCCTGGTTCTGGGATGGAATGATGGGCGTCGACAGCTCATCCCCACATCCACCCAGTCTATTGATTTAGTTTTGTTCTGGGATAGAATGATGGGCGGCGACAGCTCATCCCCACATCTACCCCGTATAATAATTCAACATGGGTCAAAACCCTTGACAGACCAAACTTTCAACAGATTCAGAAAGAACACAATAAAATGGCTCACTGAGAATGCTATGTAACCCGCATTCTCCCCACGCACCTACCGTATGTACTGTACCTGATATAGATTTACCATTATGTAAACGTCAGCCATTTGATGACTTGCTGTCTACATACCGCTTTGCATATGTACTATACTACCTTACCTTCACCCTGTGGAGCCAAGAAAATTGCTTTTACCATGCTCTGTATATTTGTAACTTCTGTAACCAAGCTGTAAGCCCGCCTATCACATGCGCCCTGCTACCTCAGGGTCTGGTGCGCACAATAAATAAATAAATAAACAAACAAACAAACATGGCAGTACTTTAAAAGTCTGAATAACCACAAATAATGTCATTTAGCACCCATATAGGTAAGTGTTTTACAGGGATAATTCTCACAAAAAAACTAAACTTAAAAGTAGATTTGAGGCAGGTATATCTTTCTCAGAATTGATTGACATTGCAATCTATATGACATTTGAATTCATCACTCAAGTTCAATGTTTCATAACTCTCAACACTCATATTTAAGATGTTAAATTGATAAGGAGTGTAACTTTGTGACCCTATCTTTTATTCTTCATTATTACAGGTTATCTAAAGTGTACCATGTTAACTTACATCATAACATTTCTAAAATCATTAATTATGAAACTACAACTATTGGTGATCTTTTATTAATCAAATGTTACCCAGTATATTGCTGTTTATGACTCAAATGACAATCTTTTTAAAGCATGCCTTTTATGATCTGTAATTTCTCCTGCACTTAATTCCCACTGTAACTTTGAACTTTCTTACAATTTAGAACTCCTCACTGTTATAGACTGACTTATGAGTGTTAGTATATATTTATTCTGCACAACCTTTACTTTAAAACTTTCAAATAGTGTTATATTTGCATTTTCCTCATAATTTTAAGTTTCCCATCTTGTAACTTACATTATCTTAGAGAAAAACACTTACTTGCATGTTGTACTTTTTAGAATATTCGATATTTACACAGTAACGTTTGTTTATTTTTTAAGAATCATATATTATATAACCCAGTTTAGTCTGTGTCGCAAATGCTGTCTCTAACTTCTGTAATTCTGAATGTTTCCACAGAGTAGCTCTAACAAATTCACAATTTTATAATCATCAGCTTCACTGAATATAATTCACCATTACTTTAACTCAACTCGAACTTTGCAATTTGTCTCAAATGTATTTAGCATAATTAGAATTTACTTTGCTTAACTTTATTGGAGGGAACATACTTATCCTCGTTTTTGTTTGGATCCTCTCAGTTTTTAATTATTTCCTGCAGCAATGTCCACTTGTTGTTTTGCTACTTCTGAAAGTTAAACTTGATTGTATTTAAGAATGTGTTCACTGATAGTCCTAAGAAATTTATTAGCAGAATGTTAATGGTGATAAAAGAAAGCATCAGCATTATAAATGTATTACTAGGATACACAGACATCAATCCTTCTACGATGCCAATGTGAGATGCAGTGCCATTAACTGCACGCTACTAGTTTTACTGTACATGGCTTGCATTATGCTCTCTCTTTATTGGAAACGTATATGATGTTGGTGCTTAGGATAGAATCAGATGATAGAAAACTATTTTATTGGAGTTGGCCAATATAGTTAAATATTGCCTCTTAAGTATGCCTCAATATATTTTTAACCACAATATTGAAATAGCACAAACATCAATTATGTATTTGCTGTGGGAATATTACTTGAAGTAACATTAAACTATGAACTTCTTAGATTTAGTAAAACAAGCATTTATGTGAGAAGATTTGCTATTTGAAATTAAATATTGTTAACAGTGTGAGGGGATTAAACACACTGAATAAAAACCCTACATCAAAAAATAGCATTGCAGTCTTTAGAACGAGTTGGTGGCAGTGTCATTTGTATAAAATGATGCTACGTTAGCAATTTGTCTAAAAATTATAAGGGAATACGTTGAACCCACTCCCAAACCCAATTGTACCTGTTCACTTAGAAAGAAATGTTCCAATATTATGTTTCTGTAGCTATATTTACATGTGTCTTTTGTTGTTTCTTTTTGTGCTGATAAGCACATTTTGCCATTCGTGATGACAGGATAGGTTTTGCTTATGCTTCATACTCTTCTTTTGTTCTAACATTCTGATCTATATTACACCAAATATGTCAGTTCGTCTGAGTTTACTCAAGCGTCCACAATCATTGCAGTATACAAAAGAAATAGTCAACAAGGCCAATATTGCAATATATAGTAATGAGGGAGAGGACGTTTTTAGATCAATACTGCACACAAAATAAAAACAGTTACTGCTTGGCCTGGTGGTGGCTTGGTCGAACCTTTGTCAGATGTGTTTTAATATGTGTCTGAAGCTCGGGCTGTTCTACTCTTGATGTCAGAGGGTGCAGTTTCAGTTATCTAGTTTGAGGCTCTGTATTGCAAAGTGTTCAATAGCGGTGGTCCACAGTGTGTTCCACAATTGAAAGCCTGGCAATGCACTGCAAGGTTTATGTCACAGTTAAGGGCACAGGAGTGCAAAGAGTGTTCCCTGGACTGTCAAAACGGTTTCACAATTGATGTTCCAAGACAAAAACGCATGTTACAAAGTTGTGGTCCATTGCTTTCAACAAGACATCCTCGTTTTCTGATGCAGTGTAGCATTGGAATGTTTAATAGATTTCAAGTTGCAAGGAAACTACCAGTTTGTTTCTTGGAGTCTTGAAAGCATCCACTCCACTGAGTTCACCTAGGTAGGTATACAATCTTCAAATCCGATTGCATCATCTAGAAGGCAGTCAGTCTGATGTTCCCCAGCTACCACACTGAGAAAACCAGCATCTCCAGAGACCTGTGTTCACCCTGAAGTAAGGACATGTGCCGAAGTAAAGAACCAGAAGACAGGCATTATCTGTCTACCCCCCAAGTCTCTTGAACCTCTTCCCTGTCTACATCAGACTTGCCACATTGCTTCTACAGAACAGGAAAGAGCTCAAGGCCTTCCTCTTCACAGAATCGCTCCTCCCTAACCCCTAGGTCAAAACACCCTCTACTCCCCACCCTACCTGAAATTCAGTGATCTGATCCTCAATGTTTCCTCCCCTGTCTACTTGTAAATCACATGCTGCCACTTGCTCATCCTCCCCTGTTAGCTCCCTGCTCCCTTTTTCTCTGCTTCCCTCACAGTGTTCTTTCCCCTATGATTGTAAAGCGCTGTATTGCTGGCCAAAGCTAGGTCCAGCTCCATAAATAACATCATAATAGTAATAATGATATCCGAGCATGGGCACAGTCATTTTATAGAATAGCACTTCCTACCACTTCTCCTTTCGTGATCCTGCTAGCTCTCAACAAAATGTAATGCAGAGCAGCACCGTGGCTCAGGATTAACAAGTCACCAGGACATCACAGCAAAGTGCAAGACTAAATTACAACACTTGTGTGCTTAAATAAAGGGTTATCAAACTCAATATTAAGTCTCAACAGCCTGAAAAATAAACTGTTCATGGGAAGTAGCTGGTGGTAGATCGTTTGAACATTGACTCGGTCACTCATTTTCAGTGTTGGCTATTGAGGGTGCTAAAGTGCCACACATAGGCCGTATCTATTGCATTGTAGTACAGTTGGGAGGGAGATGGGTTCTGAGGTGGGTGTTGTTTGTTTATTTTCCCACCTATTGACTGCCCTTGACCATGGAAATCCTTATGGCCATTCCCACTCACCAACAGCCCCTCCCCACCCAAACCACACCCTCCTAGGATCTCGTTGACCTAGCTTTAACATGAAACATTTACCTGCCACTTTTCTTTTTAAACAATCTTCTGAGAGGTAATGTCTTAATTGGAGTTGTAGATGTGTTAGTAGTGCAGTAAGCATGTCCTAATCCAGCCACTTGAGTTTTAACCGTATTGGGTGGTGCATAGGTATTAGAAAGCCATGTGCCAGGCACTGCCATGATATGATCAGGTGCTCGCACCACTTTCCAGCAACTACCATCTATGTCCAGGTTGCACCATTACGCAGTACCTGGTAAAGGCCAATCCCATGCCTACACAAACCCAAACCTGTTGGATTTGCCAGTGCTTGTTTCGTAAATGTATGTAGTCTCTATGTAATAGGTCTCTGGCATGGCCGGTCCCATTCCTGTGCAGGCCACTTGAGCAGTTACAGAACCTGAATATGCAAGCCCTAACACAAGAAACTTAAGATGATGCAAAGACGAACAGTTATAACTCCCAGTTGCAATGCATCAAGCAGAATAGATGTTTATGAAGGATAACGAAATAGACTAAAAGCAAGACTGCCACTGGCACTTCAAGCCTACATAATTAGCATCTTTGATAACTGCCAAAGACTCTGGTATCCTTGCTTGCCTTCAGGGCTTCTGCAAACTCCCTACATCTATGTGGGCCACTAAAGAGCTAAATAGGATAGCCAAGTTTAGCTTGTGGTCAAGGTCTACATTTCTCTAAAGTCTAAATCCGGTAGTGCTTACATTGCACTAACAATTCGATCCATGTCACCTGGACAGTTCATTTCCATTGCATAGCTTTAATATAACAAACTGATGCATTGTAAGATTTGCTGCCGTCACTTACTTCAACTGAACCAATAGGAGGAATGTGAGATTACAATGGTTCGTTAAAGGAAGGTCTAGCGCTGAAAACATATCGAATATCCTAGAGCCCTAGATCCGTGCTGTCATCTGATTCACATGTGGATGTGGCTTATTTACACCAGATCGCATGATAGTGGCAGATTGAAATACTTCACCCTCCGCAGGAGGCTTTGTCACAGATAAGGGGGAGGTCAAGGTGGTTTTGATTTTCAATGATATAGGTCTCCCGCTGGAGCTATATTGCATGTCCCTGAAACATGTAACCAATGAGCTACATTTTTGCACATGAATGAAAACACATTCATATTTCAGGAACGCACTGTATTGTAACATTTGAACTGTTCATTAAATTGCCACGTCAAGGTGACTTGTTTTTCAAAGCCACCTCTGCTAAAAAGAATACTTTCTCGTTTTACCGCACCGTATGATTTTTTTCTCTCGCTACATCTCTGCCTCTTTTTCCTCATTCTGCTTATTAATGTGCCCTGTCGTCTTCCTCAGCTGTGATCTGTCTGTAATTGTACTTCACTCCAGACAAAACATCTGCTGTAAATCTTTAATTTGGAGGAATTCACACTACAATTAATAGCAAGCTTTCTTGTGTTGAGCCTTGCCAGTATAATTGCGGCTGCACAAAGGAAGTAGGGCCAAAATACAGATTCCCGGCCCGTTAGTAGCATTAATTCAGACACGCCACTTATTACATCCATGTTTCGGCTTTGTCCCCTTCCTATACAAGCCAAATGAAGGTGTTTCGCATTCAAAACATGTCTCATATAACTGACCATTTTGTTTTCCTCGATTATCTGTTACACTAACAAGAAATGTCCCTACTGGGTCTCCAGTGCGGATCTACATAACCATCCGGAGCTTGTTTTCCACTTTTTAAACACAGCATCCAGCATCCAACTTTTTAACCTATTCTAGCGATAAACTAGCACCAAATTTGAATGGGTTATAATTGTATATAGTTATTTTAAGTGGCCAAAAGCAGTATATAGATAGCAAGTCATTATTATGGTTAACCTTAGAGCTAGTTCCTTAAGTGTTACCATTCTATATCTTATCAGTGGATCTTAAGCAATATGTAAGCCAAAGCCACACATCCTATTACCAATGATATTAGAGCACCTGCATTAAAGCACCCTCATAAATTGTCGCCAGGGATAATCATATTTTACATTATTTATTCTGTCTAGCCCACTCGCCTGCCTTTTGTTACCAACAACATTCATCTTCTCACACATGCTATACTTGGACTACACTCCCATGTAAAGCAGCTTGGCAGTCCCAGAATTACTATCCATGAACTTGCCTGTGCTACCATAAATAGACAATCCACATATTTTAAGCATACCTGTCTGCCAGGATTGCCCGGGCACACCCTTAAGCTCCTCACAGACCCAATACTATTCAATCTCTAACCTATGATTTTCCCAAAACTGCCTTGGAATCCCAATGTATTGATTAACCTATCACATACTTTTTTGTGTTGCATGTCTCTAGAACATCCTGGCCAACAAAACCTCTTAACTCACTCTCCTAACTGTTGGTGTTCTACAAAGTTCTATCTTGGGTCCTCTTCTCTTTACACTCTACACCTCTGCTCTTGGGGAACTTACCTCTTCTTTGGGTTCTCGTACCAACTCTCTGTGACATCACCACATCTTCTCTTTCCTGAACTCTCGAATAATCTCGCTATAAAATTTTTCCAGTTGTATCTCTGTCATTAAGTATTGGATGGATTTGTACTCTCTGATGTTAAACTCTACTAAAACAGAGGTACTTTTCTCCCCTGCCAAAAGCTCTCTCTCAACTCTTCCTCTGCCTATACAGTTCCCACCTGACACTATCACCTACTCTTCTTCAGCTAGAAACCTTTGTGTCATCTATGGTCACATTGTCTCTACTTTCATCTCCAAAACTGGAATAGCAGCTCGCCTTAACCTTCTAAATATTAGGAAACACATGCGCCTCCTTCCTTTCAACTCCACCAAGCATCTCTTAACTACTCTTGTCCTCTTTAAACTGGACTACTGTGCCAACATCTGCTTTGGTCTCCCCAATTATGCTTTCTGTCCTCTCAACAAGATAATTAACTTCCCTACCAGTTCTCTCTGAACTCCCTCACTTCATACCTACTTCCTCTTACTGTCAACAGGCTGGATGGTTGATGATGCAAAACAAGGCCAGATTTAAATCTCTTCTCCTGGTTCACAAATCTATCAAGTGGTTAGGTAGCACTGTATATACCCTGCTCTATCCAATTCTACAAGTTCTCATAATCTCCACTCTGCCACCTCAACTACCCTTGTGGCGCATCACCTTCTCAGTGCCTCCTCTTGCTTCTGCTCTTTCTCTCTTCTTGCTCCACTTGGAATTCTCTTCCCCAAACATCCGAGAAACTGTCCACAATAATTTGTTCAAAACCAAACTGAAAGTCTATCGCCACACTACCAAGTTTCCCTCTTAACTTACCTCTCATCTGCCTTCAAGCAAACGTTTTCCCCTCTAGCACTTCATCCATCATGGTAACATCCCTAACATAGCTGGCTCTACTGCCTACCTGCACTTAAATATGTCAACTGCTGATTGTCCTTAATCTATGTATGTCCACCCATGTATTGTGCCAGTTGACTGTTCCATATGCTCCCCTCTACAACAAACCAGCTCAGAATGTCACTTAGACTCACCCTATTGTAAGAAGTTCACTGCCTCCCGTTAAATCTGATAAGCTCACTGCCTCCCGTTAAAACTGATATCTTATCTATTGTACGTTCCTTTGTGATCAAAAGAATATTGTTCTTCCCTGTATATAAATAATGAAAGGATTGCCCATATTTAGTGGACTATAATACATCCACAAAAATACAAAGCATTTCCGCCTTGCCTAACTCACCCTACTTCTACAACCTCCTTCCCTGCTTTCCCTCCAACTTTCATCACTCTTGTTCTTGCTCTGCCTCCCAACAGACTAAGGTCTGGCTTACCTGGTTGGGGCACAAAATGCCATTGACAAGGATCGATGCTTTAAACTACTGTGGTGGTGATTCGGTGAACAAAACATACTAACATAACATAAATGCACCGTATTTCTCACACCCCACCCTCTAAATAATCTTTCACATGCAGTTCACACCACATTACTGGACGGTGGATAACTGTATCTAAATATTATATTTTATTTAATATTTAACCAGCAACTGGATTGGGGTTAACACCGAAGTGGCAAACAGGGTTCCGAAAAAACATGGGTACAGTATTAAATGGGACGGTACTCAGGTCTATCCAACATTCTGCATGGGCAAAGGGTGGGAACCCTGTTTATTTAGCATATGTGGATCATTCGGCACCTTTTGATGCTGTTGATCGGCGGTTGCGTTGGTATAAGCTACAAAAATGGGGAATACCATGTGGCCTGTTTAGACCCATTATGGGCTTGCATGAACACTTTTTTGTTACAGTCTGCCTGAATCAACAAGGTCTAATGTCCCGCTCGATTGCTACCTTCAGAGAAGTGATGTAGGGGTGCGTTCTGGCCCCCTGCCTCTTCAACCTGTACGTGGCACATATTGGGTCCTATCTGAGGCTGATGTCCTTGGCCACCCCTAACATCCAGCATACGAGTCCTATGTGGTTGGCGTATGCCGACAAATATTTAATATTTGACAATATGCCCATAGGGCTCCAATATCTACTGGATGGATTTTCTAGCTTTGTTAAGGACCGCTCACTGTGTATTAACACTGCTAAAACAAAGGTATAGCACTAACGCACTCTACTAGAACAGTGTAATTTAAGTGGTACATAGAGGGAAAATGTGTGGAGAGGAGGATCTGTATATCTTGGTTTCTTGATTAACTCGAAAAACAATAGGTCCATACCGCGTACCTGGTTACAGGATAAGGCCATACAGCTGGTTAATCAATTATGTAGAGTGGATTTGCGCTATGGAAAATGTTTTCTTCTTCCTGCCATCCGTTTTTATGAGTTGAAAATTGTTCCTAAGCTACTATATGGTATTGATGTTTATGATGCCTTGATACTAAAATATCTGCCCTTGCTGGAAGATATGATTTGCCTTGCTAACCCCACCCCTCACTCAGCTATGCGCTATGAACTAGGCTTAATCTCATTAAAGGCCAGAGCTCATTGGCGTTATTTGTCCCTCTATAGGAACATTCTGGTTGCAACTGAGCACTCACTTTATCAGGACTTTAAGTTAATTTCTCAGAGGGGTGGGGGGGCTCTACGGTCATTTCCGACCTTAAGGTCCTCTGTGGTGACCTCATTCAATGGAGTGGATGTGGTTTGGATGATCTGAGCGTCAACCCATGTAAGGTAAAGAAAGACCTTTACGATGCTGAATGGGCAGAAACAGTGGATGAGGTTCACCAATACTCGTCACTGTCTCATTTGAAAGGTGATTATAAAAGGTGGGGCACTCTGGCAGCCTGACTTTCTATTTATGCAGGTAAAGCTACTCGTGCCTTTTTTATGCGATTTCGCCTGAACTTAATGCACACCAAGGTGGTCCTTTTAAGATATGGTGCTGTGCAGGAAGCGTCACTTGCCTGTAGATTTTGTGAGGATGGTACACAGAGGGAAACCTTAAAACACCTACATATGGAATATAAGTGTGTACAATTACTTAGTGAGAGGGTGTTTGGAAAGTATTATGGAACTTAAATAATACAGGTTCCGACAACGTATGTAATTATTTTTTTTAATTATTTTTTTTATTTGTTTTAGTTGTATTACAACTTTTCAAATTTCATTAACATATAAATAACATGAATATACAAAACACAAAAAATCAATCTTACAAGGCTAAAACATAACACATTCTTGCAATACCCGTTATCACATAATTAATAACAATTCATTTTATACAACTAATCACACTAATTCATACTATTTACAAAATTCCACTTAAATGCTACTTGACTCGACTTTTCCTCTTACAACCCACCAGTTACCTCATAGCCTTATAGATAATACATTACCCGTTTCACCCCTCTAACCAGGGAGCACAATCTGAAAGAATTGCACTATGGAAATCTGGATTTTCGGGCGGGTACTAGAAAACAGCTCATGCCATCTTTCATCACTCTCCATCGGTCTTTGTACTACCTGAGTATGTGCAGAACATCTGGTTCGTACATCACTAAGTGCTACACACTCCACAAGCAGATATTGCAGAGTCTCTCTTTGTTCTTTCACAGAACAATATCTACAGTAATTTTGTGCTTGTTCCAACATTTTCCTTTTACAAAGGTCATCCCTTGTATACCATAGATTTAACCAAAATCTTAAGTATCCTATTCTTACTTTAGGAGAGGGACTTTTTAACAAGTAGTCTGACATCAGCCCATATCTTTTTATACCAAATAAGAGGATGTCAAAGTCCTTATATTGGGAACACCTTGTCATATTTGCTACCCAATCAGCCAGATGTACTTTTTCCTTTGCTCTAACAGGCTTTGATAATAATAACTCTACAGTGGTATCAGCCTGGGCTAATTCATTAAATACATGCTTCCTCCACTTTGCAGCGAAGGGATTTACAGATTTCAATAGATAATGCGCAATCACTTTCAAAATATTATTACTTCCGTTTTCCAGAAGGCATTTATGTATGTAATTATTATCTGTCTAGCACTGCTGTTGTAAACTCATAGGTTGCTTTTTTGAAAGTTTTGAACTTGGATGCTGGTACTTAGTACTTATGTACTTGGGTATAATTTTTATTCCATTTTTTTGTTTGTTCCTTTTTCTTTCCTTCCTTCTTTTTCCTTTTTTTTCCCTTTCTACTCTCACTCTTGGATTTATGATATTAATGCTGTGTATTGTATGTTTAAATGTATTGTATGTTAAAGGTTACATTTGTTTAATCAATTAAACATTTAAAAAAATCATTAACCAGCAACTTTGTTGAATTTGACAAATTAAGCTGAAAGGTCATACTTTATTTGAAAATATGTCAAATGTATTCTGATACCTTGCGTGTCTCAGCTGTGTTCCTACTGCAATAAATACAATCTCTATTATAGGATGGGGGATTCCTGTAACGCTCACCTGACTCCCTCGGGGGAGCTGGCCTGGTTTGCGCTGCTGTGACCTCGTCTAAGGTGATGCGCAGGGTTCGGAAGACGGACTGGATCGGGCCCCAGATCTGGCTTGTCTGACTCGCAGAAGTATCCTTCTGTAGGTGAGAATAGGGGGTTAACTGTCTGCGGGGTAATGCAATCGGCCTCCCACTTACCCCTCTCACCCTCCTCAAAACCCTTCTGTGCTTCCCCGTAGCGTCTCACCTTAGGGTCTGGAAGGACGAGTTCTCCATCCTGCTTCTGATGCAGGGGCGCGTTGGTATCCAGTTACGTCACTGGATTTTCGGATGGGTGAGAACCAAACTTGCTTGGCTTCCAGGTAAGTTCTTTCTATAAGTGGTTCCCCTTGTGTCCATGCATTAATGTTCTAATGCTAGTGTCTTTTTCCCCATAGGGGCCGGGGTACGGAATGCCGGGGAACAGGCACCGACCCGAGGTGAGCGGTGAAATCCTTGTGGAAATCAGGTAAGTCTTTAATGAGAGTTTTGGTAATGTCTTTTCATTCACTCATTTACGCTGATGTCTTTTTCCCCTTAGGGGCCGGTGTCCGAAAATGCCTGGATGCGGCGCGGACCCGAAATGAAAAGGGAATGACCCAACAGGTAAGTCTTGACATGGAGTTTTAGCTTCCCTTTTCCCTTCTTTCTCTCACCTTTGTTCTTGTCTTTTTCTCCCTAGGCGCGGGGGCGCGACTGCGAATCCGGATGGTCGCTGCTGAACATGGAGGCGCCCTGTAAAGGTGAGTAGAATGCGGTGCTGCAGCTATCGATGCGATGTGCTTTTAAAAATAAATGTCTTCCTTTTCAGGATTGTCGGCGAAATGTCTCTGGGATGCAGATTTAGCAGGTGAGGCCTTTTCCTTCTTCTGTTCTCTTGTTCCCTTCCTTTGCAGGTGATTCAGGATGCTGGCAGGTGTGGCAGAAGTCAAGATGCAGGAGCAGACACGGTGAGCGTCCAGCTGCTAGATGCAGAACAACGCGAAGCACGTGTGGCTGATCGGGTGTGGTTTAAATAGCCTTGGAAGAAGTTCCTAGAATGTGCCCTTCCTCCAATCAGGTATGTATCCTTCCCCGACCACGCCCGGGTGGTAAATGAGTCCCACAGGTAAAGTAGTTCCTTTCATGGTCTGCATCAGGTAAGTGCACCCAAACACTTTCATAATGAGCCTGGCACCTATGGCGCCAGGACTGACGTTTTCTATGAGCCTGGCGCCATAAGTACCAGGACGCTGTCCAAAGGGCCCCTATAAGGGGTTGCTGGGACCTTCCCCGGGGACTTGATGTCCGCTTTCGGGGACGCAGGGCCTGAGCCGGCTCCCCGGGAGCGGGCATCGTGACAATTCCTTTTTATACATGTCCCAGCTCACATGTACGAAGTAGGGCAAACTTGCTTTTTTTCACAAAATACTCCAAAACATTCTGGGACATTATTGGAAAAAGATTTAAATGGAGTACTCATCAATTTTCGAAAAAAAAGAAAATGGCAAACATTGAAATGGAAGCATGTTCTCTGTACAATGACCTTATTTATGGTGAGGGTGTGGAAGAGCAAAAAAGTGTTATGGAAAGTATTTGCAAGCATGATAGAAGGTGGACTTGCACTGAGAAAGTAATTTAGCATATTCACACTCAATGAAGTCCAATGTTTTTAGAATGTATTATACCTTCAAAGTGATTCAATTTAAAAGGGTTATGACAAAAGAAATTAGACATGGCTCAAGTCTGAAAGATATCCATCAATTATGAGATTTTCTATGAATGCGTGATTAGTACGCATTGTTAAAAAAACTTTTTTTTAACACACAGAATGTATACAATTTGTATTGTGATATTTCATGGGAATACATATTATACAAAATGTGTTGAATTACAGAATTAATCCGAGAGCTGTTGACAAAAGGGGAGGAGGTTCAATGGGAGCACATGTGTCGCGATAGTAAAAGCACCTAGTTTCTAAACATTTGATTTAACGAAGGGGAATTAATAATTCTAGTGGCAGATTCAAGTGGGTTATTGTCAGGTCATCTCAGAGGTGCAACCAGAAGGTTTAATAGTAGCTTTCCATCCTGGAGTTTGAGGTTGGTTGAAAAGAGTAATTCCGATGGACGCACAGACCTCAACTCATAGTACTGCGCTACTGTTAAAAGATGCCAGCTCAAACGCGGGCTACCCACACTCTGTACAGCACTCTGCTGCTCTCGAGCTAGGTTTGCACTTTGAACAACAAAATAAAATAAATATTATATAGAAATGGACATTCTAGCTTGTGCATCGGATGTCATTTTCCACATATTATTGGTAACCACGAAATAGCAGGTACAGTCGACATGTAGCTTCCAAAACAGAGAGACAATAACACAAAACCACCGGCTACGCTCGCCCAGTATCAACTGTCATTCCGTAGCTAGCATTCAAACACCAACACTCAACATTTCATGGCATCACACATGCACGCAGGAAGGATCAATCATTCAATTGACAAGCTGGAGGTAGGGGAGCAGGTGCCAAAGAGGCAACAAGCTATACCACCTGTGTTTTACACTAGAAAAATAAAACTACAGATGCAAATACTTTGGAAAAATATACAGAGATGTGACTTAAACCCAACACTTAAAAAACGTCCAACAAAGACAACTAAAGGTGCAAGAGGAAAATGTGCAGTATGAAGCGTATACATTTTCAAACTGTGCAACCCGAAAACCCAGCCTCCCAGCTATGCTTCCCATAGCAGCAATCTATGTGATCCTGAGCAAATCACCCTTCTAAAATTGACCTTTTTTTATTTGGCTGCCCAAATTGGAATCCACCTAGAAGTGATTCTTTGTATTTGTGAATTGCACACAAAGCCTCACTTATACATGGCTAAATAGACCGTAGTGTTTGCTCAATGTAGAGTGATATTGTTTATAAATGATACAGTACACATTGCATGCTGATTTTTCCCCTACCCTGATAATTGCCCATGGCCCATCATCTGTGAGCCTTGGTAACAACCTGTCATAACAGTGAAATCTATTTACTACAAAGTGAGTTTGGGGAGGGGGCATAGCTAGGCCGTGAGTGTGTATGAAGTCTGCTAGCCCAATGCTACTATTAGTTCCCCATCATCATATGGGCAGTAGCCATAAGATCTCCATCTGCTAAGCAAATGATCTATTCTTTGGGTTTACGTACTATGATGACAGATGAGGAATACATGTATTATATGAGAAATGTAATTCTTGAGGGAAAGCAGAGTAAAATCAAAAAGTAATGCCACTGGATTGTGAACTTCACAACCTCTTCCATTTGGGCACCCACTTGTCACCACTAAATTGATGGGCACAAGGCCTTCAATTAATCATGACCATTATCATTGCTGCCCATGCATCATCATTCTAGCTAGTATAACCCATTACTGAAGCCAAATGCCTAGTTGCAAGTAGTTGGTCCTGTCAGCAGTGTGTGGTGAGTAAGGTTGCAAAGAGCTGTGCTAGTGGTTATGATTTATTTAAACCCTTCCATTCATCGCTTGTTATCTTTGGTGCAAAGCAAACTACATAAAAACAATAAGGCATATTCAATGTATCGCCAACAGGTACATGCTTGTGACGTCAATGCCTATGATTTCACAACCTGTGATGTTACTCTCCATGAACATCATCTGGGTGAAAGGTTGCACCATGAGGTTCAGCCTGACCCCATCACCCACCAGAGTAAATTTAAAAGTTGGCAGGCTAATCCTGACAGTGAGAACACACTTGCTCTGAACGACCACAGTTATATGGAGGCAGAAACAGAGAATCATTACTGAGCCTTCACTAAATTCTGTTCATCGACAGCTAAGGGTTTGCTTGATGGGTTTCTCAGCCTATCCCCTGACTGCAGTAAAAGCACAGCAGATGGGGCTAATTAGGCTGAAAAAAGTGAAAAACTAAATCAAATGAGAGGAAAGAGGCACCACTTGACGAACACCAAGGCACATGCTTGTTTTTGAGATGATGCAGCAAGTGGCATTTATCTGTTGATGTCGTAGCAGATGCAATGTGTGTTTCGTATAATTTACTAATTAGCAGGGTATTTCATGTAGCTTCACTCATGTAATCGGAGCAAGTTGCCTGGTTATATTTAATTCTATTATAAGCTTTTAGGCAATCGATAAGCACATTGAAAAGCAAATATGGGCTCAGGGAGAGGTATGAACCCCTCACACACCTTGGGCATTTGTCTAGTGGTGTGCAAAGTCGTTCCTTCTTCTTCTCACTCTCTGAACATCGACATTATTCTTTCTTTCATCCTCTACTCATTAGACGGATTATATCGTCTTGATTTGCCATAGATGGGAGACAGTGAGGGATCTTATTCCCTGAGAGTATTGTGAATGAATGCATGGCGATAAACTTAGAGGATCTTCTGGTAACATGGATATGTACATTGAGTTAATGTATCCTGCAGGATGCTGATTTAAATCCCAACAGAGTTAGTGTTTCATCTTTCTCAAGTTGATCAAATCAACATCAATGACTGGTAACAATTACACATCATTATATGTAAGGGCCAAATAGTGGTATGAAGATCTTTTCCAATATATTAAAATGGGCCACTTTATGGATGCAACCTCTCTGCATCCAAATTACTTGGACTTCAAATTCCCTTTATTTTGAGCTCGGCAAACCTGCAAAATGCAAGCATTGCGTACAGAGTTCCTAATTAATCTAACGCTCTGCAGGTGGGAAACTCACGCCTATCCTGTCACTCTCCTTTCGCACTGCCTGCATTCTATTGCTCTCCAGCCCACACCCATTGCTCCTTTGACTGTATTTTCTTATTTTTCTGCAGCAGTTCTGCCTTGTCAAGCTGCACCTTTTTTCCTTTCACCACAACCTTGCTGCCATTCCTCTCATTGGGTTTCCCACCCTCGGTCACACTCTCATCCTCACACCTTTCCTTGTTTCTCCTTCCCTCTGCACTGTAGTTCCATAAATGTTTTGAAATGGCACAAGTTGTGCTATACGAAAACTAGATACATTACATTACTTCATTTTTCTCTGTCTCTCTCCCTCTCTCTCTCACACACACACATACTTCATTCTTCCCACCCTTTCTTCCTTTTTGCATTTTTCTCCCTCCATAGAAACCTTGTATCTCTTATCTTAACTCTGTCACCCTGCTTTATCACTCACTCAGCCTTCCTTCCCTCCCAATGTATCTACTTTGCTATTTTTTCGGACCCGTAAATCCCACCTCTTCTCTCCTAATAGCTGTTTCTGTCCCCCTCACAGACTTTTTTGTCACCCCCTTTAATTTTTTTCTTGCTGTTCATCTTTCATTTCCTGATTAGCTGTGCACACCCTGGCAATCTTCCTGTTTCTGCTTCACTCTTTGCCCCTCAACATGCACCCTCTTTGGCCTGTCCCTACAAGTGCTGGGCTTCCTTTTCGCCACTCTTTTTTCTCCTCCATCACACCTCCTCCCCAAATACATTCTTCTCCAGGTATTTTCTTCCCTTTTCCACTTTTCGTTCTCTTACTTGCCCTGGACCACTCAGTCCTCTCTCAGCTTTCCCTAATTACCTGCCTGTCTGATTTTCAGTGACCCCCCCACTGATTACTCAGCACTGTCATGCACGTTCTCTCTATGGTCACGCGCATTCTCCCTGGGGTGAAGAGCTTCTCAGAATTAGTCCCCCTGTTCTTCCCGTCACGATTGGAGATATTTTAGTTCCTGTTTCAGGCAGGTGGGGGGGGGGGGGCAGGGGCACTGCAGAGATATATTAAATCAAGGTGATATTCATTGAAAATAAACCGGTTTTTTGTTTTGCTTTCATTTATCCTATCTGTCTCTTCCACCACAGGTTAGGCTCGAACCCCCAACATTTATTCACTGCCGCCTGCATTTACTGATTGTGCCATGGGAATGGATAAGAAACACGCATTGCAAAGCCTGTCAAAACAAGCAACAGCGTTCTTGTTTTGCACATGCTTAGAGTCACAGCCATATCTGTTGTGTATATGGAAGTAGAGAAGTGCTGTAAGTTGCATTTAATGTGTGATCCTACCCTGTGGGGTGGGGGAGACGAGGTTTGAATGAGATGAAAGTGCTAGTCCAACTTTTAAGTTTGTGGGGTGTCCCGTTTTTTATTTTCAAATTTTCTCTTCCATACACTGTGCCTTGATCATCCCTTTCTTGCCTCACGCCCCGCCGCTCCAGATTTTTGTCTGCCCTCAAGCTGTCCTTCTTGCTGCTGTGTGTTCTAGACTTTTCCAACAGGCTCTGCACCAGACGTGCTCTCTCCGCCCGGCAAACTCCCTTGCGGGGTACAGTAAGGAGACATTCTGAAAACCACTTCCTGTCATGCCTATCATTTGAGCAGTCTGAGAAAAGCCGAGGTGGGAAAATCTCAACTCTGCGGGCTGGCTGTTTGCTGGAGGATTTTTGAGGGATAAAGGAAAGGACTGTGGTTGGAAAACAACACGCGAATCTGCTTCTGCCAGCAGAAGCCCTGTAATAATAACAATCATACAATAACAGGCAGTCTGTGGGAGGAGGAAGCATGGAGCGTTTGCCCTTAAGCAGGGAATATGTGGAACTCGGAAGTCTAGTACTGGAATGGCACCGGAGTTTGTTTTATTTCTGCCTTGTGTAAAGAAAGGGGTTTTCCCCGAAGAACACTTTATCATTTTACTAATATATTTATTATTTGTCTTTTTTAAGGTGTTAAAAATGTGGAAGTATGTAAACTCTGTATACCATCTATACATTTTTTAGATTTAACGCTGCACTTTTAATAATAAGATAATCTAACTAGTGACCCTCGATCTCAGTGCCCAGAAGTAACAAAAAACAGGTTCTGTATAAGATCTGAGAATGTAAGACATCGTTTGCGAATTATATACAGGATAAAGTAGCCATATCCTATGTTATAAGTGTATTGCAAGCCACTGGGGAATTGTGTGACCAAGTAGAAGTTCCCTTATCAGGTCATGAAACTCTGAGGTGACAAGTACAGTAGGGGATATTGTAGTCCCTAAAATGCATGGCTATACCGTTTTATCCCTACACTTTTATCCCTTTAATACTGGTCCTCCTACATAATATATTGTAAGAGATCTTCCAGTTGCTGAAGAGATCTTCCAGTTGCTGAAATATAAGCAAAGTAGAATCTGTGTGTGTTAAAAAAACGCATGCAGCATCTAATGTGTTGCAGAAAAATATACTACACAGTTTAACAAAATACATCTAGAAGCCGTTTTCGTTTTGTTCTTTGAAATAAGTAATAGCGTGCAGATTCTGGCGCACATGTGTTCAATACCAGCAGTGCACAAAATAACCGTTTCTTATCCGCTAATGTCTGCAAAGTGTCACAGAAAGCGATTTTTCAACAAAGGAATTTAAAAAGCTTGTCAGGCTTTAACTAAGTGCTGCAGTGACAGCTGTGATTCGGCTGTGTGATGGCTCCAGCAGCATGCATTGTGACATCACAAACGAAGCATAGGAACTGATTGCAGGGAAACAGTGATGTCCCAACTAGCCTGTAATAAGAAGATTATCTGCAGGCTTTTTTTTACCAGTGCTATGTATTATAATGATCTATTGGCCCATGGTCGTAGACAGATCTGCACCGGGCCCCCAAACATTCACACAGACAATAGGACTCCTAAACCAGAAAATGCACATGACAGTTACTGAATCAGGTCATAAAGGGCTTTAAGCAGCTACGAGAGAGGCCAATAAACCAACCAGTCCGTTACCCTGTACATGACATGCGTCCATCTGTAGGCAGACTAGGTCCATAGATAGAGAGGCAGGGTGTGTCTAACAAACATCTACTTTTCCAACAGGCATTTCTCCAAAAATAAATACACCACATTGTACTGCAAGAAAATGTGTGTGGAGGCCCCCGTACCCTTCTCAACCCTCCCCCCACACACAGCCACCTTTCTAAATACCTCACCCCAACCCCCTCCATCTACATATTTGCAGTAAAATGCGGCAAACATTTTTATGTGATGCGGGATTCGATTAAAGTGGCATGCGAGGAAAAGGGGTAATAGCCCTGCATCCATCCGTACACAACATCTCCCTACACCACAAAAATATTAAAACACTGCACCCATGATTTCAAAACACACGATGTGCCACAGACAGGAACTCATCTGGGTGAACACACATATTCACACTGTACACCAAAGCTACATACCACCACACTCCTCCGCGTCCCCATAGCACTGAAGCACCCCATGTCGTACACATTTGGCCACTACCTCAAAACAAATGGCTCTGGTGAATGTGCCCTACTGGCTCACCAACAAAATCCATGCCCAATAGCAGAAATGCCTATAGTTTCTCTGAGCCACACATCAAAGAAATACCCTACATGTGTACCCGCAGACAGAGACTGGTTACCTCCGGTCTGCCCGCATCAGCAACCTTTCACTGCTCCCTCCACTCTTGCTAACTTCCAATTTCAAACCAACTCATCCTTTGCAGGTCCCAAATCAGCAGGAGGCCATGAAAATGGCAGATGGCATGCTATGTAAAACCCCATGACATAGCATAATATGTATGACCTGTAATAAATAAGTTGTCACAAGTTCAGTGGCTAGTTTTGTCGGACTGCCCACGTCCTGCAGGGTGGTACAGAGCAGAGGGTTCTAGTCCATCAGACACTGGGAGAGAAGCAAGCCATACATAGTTGGCCAAACAAAGGCTTTCTGAACCAGTAGTACTGTGAAAATCCGCCCATGCACCATGTTTCCCCACGTTGCCTGAACGAGCCAGGCGCCTGCTCACAACACCTCAGTGGACACGCCCCCTTTGCTGTTTGTCTAAGGATTTGTGTACTCTGTTGGTAGCTGCTCTGCTCTGCCATAGATAGGGAATTTACCCGACCATCCATCTTGCACTTCTTACCGTAGTCTGAACCCCTATCTTTGGCACCATGATCTGGGTGATCAGCCTTACTGACTGAACATAAATGGCATATCCCCACTTTTCTATACCCAATTTGCATGCAAGCTATGAATACTTGTACCGAGCGGACCGCCGACTGTATCCGGCTCCCCGAGCGGACCGCCAACGGTATGCGGCTCCCCTTTACATCCACTTTGGCTTGTGCTGTCACTGCAGGATGCTATTGTGAGGGTTAATTATCCACTGCCCTAGTGCAATTGGTGGGCTGCTGAGAAAATTATACTGCTGCAAATGAAATCAGGGAAGCAAACTGCTGGCGGGTGCATTTGCGGAAGAGGGGCAGCAGGCAGGTGGAGAGAAGCGAGAGCGACAGTGACAGAGGAAATTAGCTTGGAGTTTAATTCATTGTTTCCAAAAGAGCAGCTAATGGATTATGACAAATGTCCTGCCGCTTGCTCTCAGTGCTGTGTTAAACTGCAAATGAAAAGTCAATTTTTCCTAAATGGATTTTAAACGAGCCAGTGTGCTCTCCTGCTAGCTGTTATTTGGGGGAAAGCTATGGAAATTTTAGTTTGCTGTTTAGGTAGCTACAATTATTAAAACCCTGTTTTAAATAAGGTGGGAGGGATGGGAAAAAGAATATATTTTTTTCAAAGACTCCTCATCATATAGTAACTTTATATTTATTCAAAATGCAGTTTGAGATCAAATCAACCACGAAGACATCAACATCCAAATATGTGCGAATAAAATAAGATTAAAAAAACAGTAACATTAAAAAATGTTTGTCTTTACAAAAACATTTCAGGGACTATAAAAACTCAGTGGAGCTGATTCACGTTTATTTATTGGATTTATCATTTGTAAGGTGCTTCATACAACATAATTGTGTTTTAAAGTGCCACAAGGCTTAATGGGACAGGAACAGGGGAAACAAAATAGTGGCAAGAAAGCAAAAAAGTAACAGTAATATATATATATATATATATCGTCGCGGTCCTGCTGCCATTCAGCCATGCAAGTGCATTGAAGAGAAGTGCAGGGGAGGGGGGATAGGAAGGAGGAGCAGAGGAGTGGACAAGTGCTGGATGAGGGCCCAAGCAAGAAGTGTTAAGGGGGGCCACCTCAGGCTAATTGGTAGTACAGGCAGTTCTCAAGGGTGGCATTTGGAGCCCATTGGAAAACACTTTGTGAATCAGGCCCATTGTTTCCCATTCGTATTACAAAGAGGTGCAAACAAATCATGTCTGCTAAGTTTTTTGTGCCCCATCATAGAACCAATAATGTCCAAAATGATTTTCCATGAATGCTATTTGATTTGAGACAATGCTCTATACTGTTATATCCCTGTTTGTTTGTTGGTATGTAGCACATCAGAAAACATATGGGGACAGTTTTGAGAGGAATATCACTAACATGTATTTATTTTAATATATATATATATATATATATATATATATATATATTCAATGAAAACACTTAGGGGATGTTATGGTTAAGTTGCACTAATAAAAACCTATGCAAATTCAATGGAAAAACATTGTTACAGGGACGTTTTGGTTACAGCTAAAACCGAAACACCTCAGAAATTCGCCATTTATGGTAAGCTAAGCAACCATAACTCACGCCACCACCATGCACTGCTAAGACTAACACCCAGGACATCAAAGGATCACGCAAAAGTCTGTACATTTTTCTGGCCAATCAGAGGCCAGTCCGCGGACCGAACATAGATATCACACATTTTGTTTGCCTTATGTTTTGGTCATTTAAAAATAAACTACTGGACAGAATTACACCAAATTAACAAAAACACGCTTTCGGGACCAAGCGGCGGCTCCTGCTGTAAATTTGGTGAAAATCGTCTAGCGGTTTGGGCTGTAGGTGTGACCAAAGTTTTTTCCTATAATGTCTATGGGAAATAAATACATTTTGGGACCCCGTATAACTTTGCCCCCCCCATCCTTGACCAAACATCACCAAACTTTGCAAAATAATGCAGACTGGGCCATATACTTTTCTTGCAAAGTTTGGTGAATATTCGTCCAGGGGGAGCGAAGTGGGATAAAGTTGTTGCCTATCACAGCATAACTACTTGTGGCTGTGACAGCATCATTGCTTCTCAGCCCTATGTCATGAAAGCATAGAGAAAACTAAAGAAAATAATACATCTAAGAACATTTGAGAAGAATATAAACATTCAAATATATTCAAAGTGTGTATAAAGGTGCTTACCATTAATGTTTCACAAGCACTACTGTCCAAACAACATTTCAGACAAAAATATGCAAGACCATCAAAGGTCAGTATCAACTTTTTGTTGACTTATTTGGCCATATCATTATAAAAATGGGGTATAATTATCCACCATCATTTGCTTGCACTTCTTTGTCTGTGAAACAAATGGAACACAATGATTTGTATAGTCTGTTTGTGAATTGATTGAAATAAATATTTTTTTAGAATTAGATCAGCTTAAATGCCAACAACTTGGATAGAGAGTCTCTAATACTAGTACCAATGTCTACATACATGACTAGAGAATCTTCTCTGGTGCCACATTCTGTGAATAGTACAGGGGCTCTGGTTTTCCTGCTGGCATGATCACTGCATGGTTAATGATCTTCCCTCATCAGCATGCAGAAGCTGTTTTTCAAAACTGTTTATAACTATGGCAGACCTAGTCACCAGGCTTGAGTATGTGAATAGTGAAAATTTGCCGCAGATACCAACAGTGCTTGAAATTGACTCACCCCCTTTCATTGTCCGTGGTATGGGCAAGACTGGGGCTGGATTGTGAGTGGTGTGCGTGAGTCTGGGTGGTGGGGGGGGGGGTTTGGAGCTAAGTTTCATATGATGTTTGTGCCCTGAATATAGGATACTGGCTGCTTTGTATAAAAACAAAGTGCATTTTGGGAACATAAGAATGACCACCAATGTATTAACCAGGTTTGTGCTAGCAATTCAAACGTTCATTCCTACTGAGCATGCCATGCACACTTGGTATGGTGCTCATTTCCTTTGTCAGAATAGTCACCCTCACAGTAAAATGTGTGCAAAGCATGAGACATATATACAGCTGGGGAAGGTTTCATTGTTTGAGATTGGGCGGTTGAGCAAAGGACTACCTTCAGGTACAGTCTGTGAAGTCGTTGCATATCACAGATCAGCTACATGCATAGAAACACTGTGTCTCTATGCAGTGCAGTGCAGCTGAGCAGCAATATGTAACAAACGCAGTAAACTCCCCCACGCCCCAAGTTGAGGAAGTTATCTGCCCCTGACTGCTGCTCACAGTGCTGTGCCTGGGACACAGTGAGACATGTGGCAGTTTCCAGAATGCAGCCTCTCAGACACAGTGTTCGGGAGACTCACGGCAATCCAGGGCAGAGAGTGTCCTCAATTTATGGGGGAGCGGTTGGGCCTCATGTCTTCAAGCAACGGTGCTCCAACAAGACAGTTTTCACCAGACCGCAGCTCCATCTTGTTCAGGCCCATTTCCTCCCCTGGTTACCAAAATGCAAAATCTGCCCCACCAGAAAGCAAAGTTTACTAAATAAGGACGGACCACACATAAATGGCATATTATGCAAATACCAATTAGGACCGTATAAAATATTGTCATTTTGTAAAATATAGTGTTCTTCTGTGGGAGCCCTACGATTCTTATGAGGGATGGGGACAGTAGATATAGTATAATATTTGTGATAATGTTATAGTCATTTCTGGAAAGAATCTCGGCATTCATAAAGATCCGAATGCACAGTAAAGGGCCTGCTTCTTCTGAGAACACTGGGCGATTTTGCCAATGAGGCAGCACAGCGTACGTGATACCCTCAACCATAAGTCACAACTCCACAAAGTGCTAGTATGCGGATTGTGTATAGCATGCCCAAACCATGAGGCTGAACTGCGTAACTGCTCATATACATCTTGAAAAGTATACACTGTTTAGTTTTTTTGTATAATGACTTGCTGTTCAGAGTGGTAGTGATTTTAATTAGCAACAGTGTCATAAATATTCGGAAAGCTTGCTTAGCCAGGCACAGAGATGTTGAATCTCACATGAATATGAATATGGATAGAGCACTGCCAATTCTAATAATGTGTTCTCTTGCAGCCATCGAGTACAGCGATGTCCTTCCAGATTCCTTTCCATCAGCCCCAGCAGAGTCCCTCCCCCACTTCTTGCTGGAGCCAGAGGATGCGTATATCGTGAAGAACAAGCCAGTTGAGTTGATCTGTAAAGCTAACCCAGCCACACAGATCTACTTCAAGTGCAATGGCGAATGGGTCAACCAGAATGACCACATCACCAAGGAGAGCCTGGACGAGGTGACAGGTCAGGAAATACATGTTATGCCTGTTATACAGACTCTGCGTCATGCTGAGGGCTATCTCTCGCTGCTAGCCTTTCCCTCATGTTATGTTGGGTTATGTATGTTATTTCATGACAAGGCATGTTAATATTATGTCGTGTAGCTCTAATATGGCAAACAAAACTTTCTGGGAGTCTGAACAAACCTGAATATTTATGCTGGTGTGGGGAAAAGGTATGTTGGGGGCAGATTAAACAGAAGCGAGCAACCAGTTCTCTAAATGCCACCTCTATGGGCTTGACACATGATGGATAACGTATGGTTTAAGGCACATATGAAACCGTGGAATAGCTCAGTCAGTTGCAAGGTACCCGTGGGTGTTCATCTTCCCAGGGGTGAAATTCTACAGCTTCACGTGCTTTGTTGTCTTTGGGGGAAATTAGGACCATTGAGTAACTTTTATTGTGGGAGTGGAGGTTTGTCTTTGCACTCGATTACAGATTTGGGTGAGACCTGCTCCATGAAAAGCAATCTAGCTAGGTAGAAGGAATAAAGCTGTTGTTTTACGTTAGAGTGTGGTCAATAGCTCAGGGGCAACGTGCTCGCCTTGGAAGCAAAACTACACGGAGCAACACGGGTGCGTATTTGGAAGCCTCTGGTATTAAGTGCGTTATAAATAAACAATAATATCATATAATAGAGTGTGGTGCTTCACTAGTAAACACAGTTGCAGGCCCATTGTAATCTCTGTGGGAGTGCATGTGTAGCAGAGGTGCCTACACAAATGAATTAGTCAGCAATTTTATTTTCCAGCTGAAGAAAAGTCTTCTCTTGTCAACACAACTTTTTAGTCCTGCCAAGAGGTGGAACTCTCCATGCTTCTAGGGAAAAAGGAATGATATTCTAAAGAACTGTTTCCAATGACAAATATGAGGTACTGATAGGGAAGCAACCCATGCAGTCTTATGCACAAACTCAGGAATCTGCAGCACATTGCTTCCATTCCCAGATGCACTCACCAATCCAAAAACACTCTTCCATAATGCCACATTAAAGGCACAATAAACAGATATAGGTGTATTGGTTCTGGGCACACAAGTCAACTTCAACCTGTGCAATAATTTCGGTAAGATAACAAAGAGGCCAAATGAAGTCTTCTTGTATTATTGTTTGGGATTTATATTCTGTTTTTAAGGTTTTACATTTTACATATGGCAAGCGGATATATATTTTTTAAGGTTTTTTTTTTTTTTTTTAATTATCTTTCCCCTCCGCATTGGCTGCAAAACCTGAGTTGTTTAAAATACGGTGAATCTCAGCACTGTATCCAAATAGTTCCATTACATTGAACAGGATCTGATGGTAATTTGTGTTTGTAGAGTTATCCAGTGCAGTTCATATAGGCCTATGGTCATGTGGCAAAGTTCTTTCATGGGTTGGGCTGCAACATGTAGGATACATCTCAGCGGTTCCAGGGTGGTTGCTGGAAGGTCTTCCAGAAGGGCATTGCCACCATCCAGGTGAAAGAGGATCAACACTTGGACTTCAGATCTGAAGGTGTTTTCTGGGATGAAGGACTTGATATTCTTTATGAGGGAAAGTTGGTACAAAGCCATTCGTGTCTTCCTTGCTATCTGCTCCTTGAAGGAGAGGTGTCTGTTGATGAAAAAATCAATGGACATGGCACAGGTGGTAAGCTGGCGTGTTTAGCTCTCAAGGTTCATTGCAGAGACAGAAGTCTGGCTGTCAGGATGCGCAGAGTTGTTGGTCAGCAGTAGGAATTTGGTTTTGGAGCGGGTTGAGCTTCAAGTAAGCACTGGACATTCAGGACTGGAAGACTATGGGGGAGGCCTTCAGCCTGTACATGTCTTTGATGGAGGATATATTGATGTTCATCTCTGTGTCATTTGCATATTGATGGGTGTGGGTGTTGTGTGAAGCCAGGAGGGTTCAGAGTGGTACCATGTAACGGTCGAAGATCAGTGGGGAGAGGAGAGATCCTTGAGGGACTGCACAGATATAATAGGAGGAGTGCTGTTTCCTGGTGTTCACTTTTCAGCATTTGGTATTTTCTAGTCTTGCAATATAGCTTCTGGAATTGTGCTGGCCTCTAAAAAGGGTTAGCTCTTTGGCTACACTAGGCAGTCCTTGTTTATAGCATTTGTTCCGAAGTTAAGTCTGGCTGTTGCATTGAATATAACTTAAACTGGTACCATAGTGGATGTCCTTTAGTGAGCAAAAAATATAAGGAGTTGAAGTTGAACTTTCGCCGATAAGATTACTCAATTTATAGGTAGCTTGAATTTGAAGTTGGACTCATGCAACTATCGTAGGGATTTTGCGTGGTAGGCAGTGATTGGCAAAGATCTGCTCATGTCCACGTTCTTGATCCATCGTTGATCTAGTGTCATAGCCTATTTCAGTGGTGAGACCAGGAACTGAGATGTTTGCATATTAAGCTTCAAAAAGTCCTCAGCTATCCAGGATTGAACCGAAACACCTGTATTACTTCCCAGGAATCACAGAGGTCAGTGCACACGTTGTGCAGCTTGAAGGAGAGCTTCACATGCATATAGACAATAGCATAGGCATGGGCTGGGAGACTGTGTTTCCAATTCTTGCCAATTGATGCCTTGTGGTAAGGAATGAGGAGAAACAGCCCAAAACTTAGCTTTGAAAGCCTTTGGGTATTTTGAGTAGGTGCAACAAACTTCAATTTACATCATCAAAAATGTTCAAATCCGCTGAAAGTTATAGGTATTGTAATGCATCATACCGAGGGATCCTTGGTCAGGTGGAGCCAGTCAGTGTCTTCTGAATGGTTTAGGGAGCTGGATGACTACAGAGATGTCTGTGGCTTTTCCTTGAAGAGGGAACCTTGGACTAGACAGAAGTTGCTTGGGAGTTGTATAACTGAGTTTCCTTAAGGAATAGATTAACATGTCCAGTTTTGAAGGCCTCCGCGAACATTTTTTTTCGGTGATGGACGAATCCTGCTAATATTTTTTTGGGAGGGTTTGTTTCCGCATCAGATTACCAGATTTATTTGCCACAAAGTTGTGGAAATGTTTCATTGTGCGAGAGATATGTTTATTTTAGATAACCCAAGCTGCTCATCTAATTTGCCCTGCCTAATGTTGATGCTCCTAGTTTATGAAGAAGAGTCGGTATTCTACTAATGGCATGGAAGCAATTATTATGTAGCTCTCTTTGTTTAACAGCAATAAGTAAGTGCACCAGAACAGAAAAAAGAAAGTATCTCTGAGACCCATACACTCGAAGTCCCATAAATTCAATGCATGATAATGTGCCACTCTGCCCTAAACGCGACAGGCAGAGCTCTATAAAGTTTTCCATCCTCTTTTTGACACTGGCTCAACCACCCCACCATTTGTTGTAAGAAAACCTGCAATGCTATCATTCCCAACAAACCCCTCAAAGCCAGCTAACAAAAGCATTGATAACTAAAAGAAGGTGTAGGTGGGAAGGAGAATACGCGCAGCCGCGCAATTAATAGAAACGCAACTCTCCTTCATAAAATCCCAAACCCTCCAAAATCATCTTCATAAACTAGGTGCAATTGATATTCTGTGGCATGCACAGAGGCTTAATATTGTGCAGGTTCGAATCTCCACCAATGCTACATGAAAAACATGCATTATTGGTTTACAGTAAAAGCTATAGCAAAACTCATCTTTCGACCAATTGGCAGTCCTGAGAATTTCCCCTAGTCTGGCCCTAGTCAAAAAGACCCGGAAGTCTCCCCGCAGGCCACCCCACGCCTCCTCCCTCCCAAATAAATGGGCCCCAAATGATGACACAGCCACCCTTCACCCTTGCCTGGGACATAACCCACGAAATTTATTTAGCTAGGGTGGAAGATGAGGTTTCCTCCACTATATGAATAACTGATCTGTGGACACTGCCAGGGCCACTGTTCACTCATTTGAGTGCAAGTATAGAGCAACACATAAAAAGAACCTGCAGGAACGCTGGGAACTCGATGAGTCTGGAGCCCATTTTAGTATACAAAGCAATACGAAAGCAAACAAGATACCATAATTAGTGAAATATCTATCGGATGCATCCAAAGCTTGTACCTCTCCCACCCTCTGAAAGGAGCCAAACAGATTAGCATGACCAATGTTGCAGATATTTCCTCCAGGGAGAGCGCCGCATTAGCAAGCCACTCGCTAAACATTGATTACATCTTATTAACATCCTAAAAACATGAGTACCTTGGCTGGAGGGAAATGGCCACATGAATCTTTCTGATCAGACAGAACACCACCGACACATCACAAAAAGGAGAAAGAAATGAAGAGATAACATATATGTATACATTAATGGTGTGGTAAAACAACGATGATGTCAGAGAAGCCAGCACATTTACCACTTGAAATACACCTGCTGACACAGAATCCACGTTCCTGCACAGCTCCAGCCAGCCCACATACTCCTTCCAACCACTTCCAAGCAGCTAAGTACACCCACCAGGTAGTAGATGCCCAAGTCTGTGGGATGAAGTCTGAAGCAACTGACGAAACACACTGTATGGTCCATCTGTCCCTGAAAGATTAAAGGATGAAGTTGGCCCATTTTTTATTCTGAAGGAGTTGCCTGAACACTGGCAACGTGATTGGAACATTTTGAACTAATT
The DNA here is from genome assembly GCF_040938575.1 of Ambystoma mexicanum. Lineage (NCBI taxonomy): Eukaryota > Metazoa > Chordata > Amphibia > Caudata > Ambystomatidae > Ambystoma > Ambystoma mexicanum. The sequence goes on along the minus strand of NC_090929.1, from coordinate 844,617,074 downwards.
CCAGTGCTTCTGGGAACCAGGTTTGAGCTAATCCGCAAGATTTGACACTGACAATGCCTGCACACTGCTTCTGAATGTAAATCAGATACCCGACTATCACAGAAAATGGAGAAAAAGCTTGATGAGCCCTTCACCTGGAAAAATGCATCTATTGCCACCGCAAACTGAGTCAGTATTCAATTGAAACACTACTAAAGATAATTGTTGAGACTGGATGTGAGCAGGTTGGTATGGAAGGTTCCCCCCTCCACCATCACTCCAGACTCAGAAAAAATGAACGGTCCAGTCTCCAATTACTGGCGTCCTCCAGGAACCTATAGATACTGCCTAATGAGGTGAGTTTGCCTTCTGATCGCTGTTTCCAGTTTGGCTGTATTAGATGATCTGTGAGGCTCATCTAGTCACTTTCGGAATCCCACGGGTGAATAGCAGACTCACCCCAATAGCCAGTATCTAGAAACCCAAAGGGTTGGATCTTCATGACCACAAATATATTTACCTCGAAAATGACCAACTCTAACAGATACTGCAGAAATTAATCTAATAAGGTCTTTTTCAAGGCTATGCAATGGCAAATGGGTGATGCAGTATTTGGGTGATACAGTATTTCTAATAAAAGAACTATAGGTTGAAACATGTGTCGGCTTCGCTAGGACACTTTTGTCACCAGGAACTTTGTTGTTAGAATGGTTATATGATTCTGACATCAATTTATGGTTATATTAAAACTTTGAAAAACGTCCAAATCGGATCAGCGCAGTGTTTAGGTCTGATATTGATATCTTTATAAGTTCAAGAGGTTTGCATTTCCTCTTGTCACCAATAAATGCAGCAACTTTCTCTAACAATTAAATATCAATACATACAAATATTACCCAGGTGCACTAGACACTTGGATTTCCCAAACCAGTCTAACTCTAATTTCAAACCTTGCCACAACTCTAAGAGAACCCCAACTTTAGTAGGCAGCCCATTTCGTAAAGCTGGAATTTTTACTCTCTGAAGAGACTTGTAGTGAAGAACAGCCAGGGAGACTGCTTGAACTGAAAAGGGTAAGAAGCCTATCATTCTGACTAGGAACACAACTGTCAAGACCAGAAGGGAGAGACCCTTCCTTAGTTCCCTGCTCATCAGCCACACCTAGGCTCACGGAGGTGAGGCGTGGAGCTCCTAAACTGCACCAGAAACCCCAAGAATTTCATGACATGAGAAGGAACCACCTCAGATTTCTCCCAGTTTACTGCAAAACCTAGATTGCATACGAGGCTGTTAGCAGCATATGTCTGTGGTCATCCTCCAATGACCTTGCCATGATTAAAAAAGTTTCCCAAGTATATCAATAAGCGAACATCCCTTGTCAGAAGACGATCTCCCACTTGTCTTACTAGTTTTGTGAAACACATGGGAACTGATGCCCGCCTCAAACAGAAGGACCTTTTATGTATTTATGTATTTGTATTTGTATATCGCACTTGCAGACCTTAAGTCGTCATTGTCATCCCTTCCTTGAGAACTGAAGCAACTTCCTGTGTTCCAAAGCAAAGGCGGCAGTCAAGTCAGCAGCCTTAAAATCTAGACTGTCCATCCAATCCTCTGGGAATAAAACATCCCCCAGCTGTGCAATCGTCTCTATATTGAGATGTTGGGAGAGAATAAAGCCATTGAGATACTTCAGGCTAATAACTATTCTAATAACTTTGACGTTCTAGTGAACCAGAATTATGTTGCTCAATGCTCCCTGGGAGAAAATTGCATCTCTCTAAGCTGCCATCTCCAAAAGGTGTCTAACCTACAGAGAAAGCAATCAATGGTCCTCCTGTGACACTGATATTTCTCTCTTGTGCACAAGTGCCCAAGGGGGAGCTGGTGACATGTCTCTTGTATTCCTACACTGTTTGCAACACCCAATGATTCTGCAAAGCAGAAAAACAATTGTTGACAATTGTTTGAATATGAGGCCCCAATGGCAGCCCCAGGCGCAGAGCCACACCCTCCCTTCCCAGAGACGTGAGGCAACATATCCTCCTGGAGGCCTGTTTCTTACCCATGGCATATTTTCACAAACTCATCATCTAACAGATTAGCAACTGCTGTCCCAATTCCAAAGATTCTGCGAGCCCTCCTAGTTTGGTACAGACATTTAACAGGAGACCCTTTGTTTCTCTCTTGTGCAATGGACTCGGTGTCTCCCAAAAAGCACAGAGGTCATTCATGTGTTGAGAGAGAAAGAACAGAGCTCTCATTCTGAGTTTGCCAAGACATTGATAGTGTGATTCGAATTAAACCAAATCACCTCTAAATATGGTTGATTTGAATTGGTTAAAACAGTTGAAAAATGTATGACCAGAAAGTTCAACTCTACATTCTGAATGGAAAGCCCATGTTTCATATTTAGTGCTCAAAAAGTATTAATAGATAAAAGGCATATAGCTAGCAATTGTCTTATGGCTTGGAACACAACTCCTTGGTTCTCCTCTTTCCTAAATAAAGTGCGGCCCCACGACCTCAATGAACAGGGGCAGCTTGGAGATGATCGCGCCATTGCCAGTCTGGCACATTAACAATACCTCAGACATATTAGTTCCACACACATTGACCCAGTTTTGAATTTCCCATGGTGCACTCTGTCATACCATGAAACCATTTCCCGATTACTGCAGCAATGTTTACTACAGGTGGCGTGGCAGCAACGTATGCAGGATACCTATGCCTGCTAGTTCAACTTCATTTTCACCAACTCAATAAAAAAACGCTACCAACCTAACACTCATTCTCCTGCACATGAATCGTTACTAGAGGGTTTACTAAAATAAAAACAACAGAGCCTTTTGGAGACTGGCATGCCTCATGGCTCCAAACAAGGTACAGTAACCCGTCTGGTGAGCGGACAGGGAGGGATTGATGTTATTAATGTGCTTCAATGGTTTATTGCTGTGTAGCAGAATATGCTTTTAATTCCAGAAAAAGGGTTTCATTTTCTTACTTGATGGTCTCGTATCTGTCGCCTAAACCAGAGTTGTTTAAGGGCATCCGCATCATTCCTCTATAGCCTCCTTGTAGTGAATTAAATTCAAAATAATAGGGTGCTTGAATCACTTATCCTTGAAACATATTGTTGTATGGACACACACAGAATGAGCATTGTGGTCTGTCCTACAGATATGGGGTGTATTTGCCACTTTTACTCCTTAAAAGTAGGCAAATATCCCCAAAAAATAAAAATAGGGATTACAAATAGGGCACACACAAAGAACCCTGTGCTCCTGCTTTCACCCACGCAGCTCCATGGGTATGTTTGGGCCAGTAGTGCATGTTGTACCACAGGAGAAAACTACTGATGACAAGAAGTAAACATGCATATTTTAATGTGCATGAATGTATAGGTGCAAAAAAATATTGATTAAGAAAACATTTCTGTTTTTCAGCTGAACCATATTTTTCCACGCTTTTGATGTACTCCCATTGGAAACTGGACTTGCATTTGTATTCCCTAAAAAATAATTTTACTCCCAACTTTAAAACATAGGCAGTGAAATACTCCCACTTCCATGTCATAGCTGGAGCACTGATTGTGGTGCACCTGCACAGCAGGGCCTTTGCGCTTCGGTCGGCACTCCTCACCGATAGCCTATTGGCAAATGCTGTGAAGGGACGCGCAATGCCGCACGCATCAACACCCTTCAAATACCATGCATGCTCTCGCCTCGACATCCAACACGTTTTGTATAGCCGTGTGCTGTAAATGTTGTCTCATCGCGCGCAACTGGGCCGCTAAGATTCTATTTCCTAGGCTCTGACACTTTTTTACACCCAGCATCTTCTCGTCCCTACCTTTTGAAAGCAGGCATTTATTTGCTCATCACCATTTGTAAGCTGGCATCAATCTCCCCAGCTGTATTTTCACCTGGAAGCAATTAGATTTACGGTGAGCATAATACATGAAGATGAGCATGGCTGTTGATGGCGACGGATGAAAGTTGCGTTTTTGAAATGGCAGGTCCTACAATGGCAAGTAGATGTCCCATTGAGTGGCCATTGGACAAACTGTCAGCAGGTTTTGAGCGCCACAAGGGAAGTCTGCCCCAGGGATGGATGGACCTCCCACTTCTGCCACGGCCTCTAATTTGCCGCAGGACAGCTGCTGCCCACGTTCCCAATTGTACTGGAATGGTGTCGACCGGAATGTTTCATTCCATGTATTAGAGCTCCGCAGCGACGTCAGGCCACTGACACTTTGCTGGAAGGGGTTCTCATGGGAAACGTACCAACTAAATGTAGCAGAACACTTAATTATTTCATTATGACAACCATATGATGTGTCTGTCTAATGACTCTAACTGATGGCCTTGATGCTCGCCTTGATGTACCCAGGCGTTTCACCCTCATGTAGCTAATAACACTTTTATCAGTGGGGGTGATTAGCGGGGTTGCAGATCACTGGGGCCCGAGGTATTGTGGCTCGTTGGGGGATGCACTGTTAAGCAGAGTTATGCCGCAGTCCTTCAGAAATATGGAAATGCAGAGAATCTTCATGTTCAAAATAGGAACTGATCCAGCTGCTACAGAATTAGCAATGTTAACTCACTGCCTGCTGGCCCAAAGCCATTGATTAAGCTCAACACCTAGAAACAGTTATTGAAACACATGTCCTTCCGCCATGGCTTACATTCCTATGTGCTTGGGTGCTGGCCAGTCTGATAGCCAGGCACAGAGCCCCAACTAAGCCTTAAACCTGTCCACAGAACGCCCTCAAATCAGGCTAATACACCTAAGAAAATCCAACATGCAGTACTGGTATGCACGTATCAGCTTCTTAATGCCGGCTGCGCTGCGCGTGGATGTGCAAACCGGTAGCATCAAAAGAACGTGCCACAAAGGGCACCTTCAAATGTTTTGCCACCTCTTAAGTGCCAGGGGCATATTTATCTGAGCTGAATGAGATAGCAAGTCATTGTAAACCCACCAGCCCCTGCACATAAAGATAACGCAATGTTTATTCACATCAATTGGGGATTATAACAAATACATCTTTTGTGAACGCACATATATCTAGGTTTACTTGATTTATTCCATTCGAAAATGGGAACTACTTGTTTACTTCCTCAAAACCCCCATGATGCCTAATGTCCAAAACCTGTGAGTAAAATACTCCTGCCTTAAAACCTGGGGATTTGGCTTTGTAGCCCATGTTGTAAAAAGGTATAAATTGCACACATGTACACTTATGTGCCTACAAGTCCGCTCCGTGCAATTTCCAAGAGACTTTGAAGTGAAAAACTCTAAATGTAGGCGCCTTGAAACACTTGTGTATAGGCACGTTATAAATGCCATATCATATCAATTGCCAGTAGACCTTTGTTTTTGCACTTTGCAAAGCAAGTTGAATAAACACAGCCTGCATTCATGCATGACAGGCAATATTAGCAATGGATTCCTATAGAATCTGCAGACTTTTGTTGCAGTAAAAAGCAGGACGACTCCTTAGGAATCCATTGATTTTACACCAGCTTGAAAATGTCATGCTGGCATAAACTGTGCCCTCTTTGCCTGCAAAAACCACAACAATGCTCAGATCATGAATAAAGGTGTTACATCTTTATGCCTGTCTTTAGCACCTTTATTTACAAAATAAACACCCTTTTGGTTCACCTTCTGCGTCGCCACTGACATACTGTTTTCTTGGCATGAGTCTATTGAAAATCTCACAAAACATTTTACTAATATTTACACTTGTCGGCGGCATCATTTCATGGTATTCACAGAGATGATAGAAATGACATCATACAACTTGGGCCTGTTCTTTCACATCACAGGAAGTGACATCATGGAGTGACTGAATGCACTGACGGGCAGCTGTATGTGTTTCACAACAATCTCTGTTGGGACTCGAGGCCACATGTTAACAGGAAAACAAGTGATACAAATTAGCAACATTTGGAAAAGTACAGTTAATAGATCAGTAGTGCTATTAGTTAGATCAAAGGGGTTGCAACACAGGCCAAAGCGGCTGCCCAGCAATAATTCAGTATCACTCACTAATGTCTCTAGCTACTGTCTGGTTGTGCCTATGTTAGGAGGCTTTCTCCTTTTTCTGTAAGTCAATTTGTAATCTTTAATTTTGTAAGAGCAATGCTGACGTCCGTTTCGTGAATTATGTGATATTGTTGGAAATTCTCCCAGTAGTTCAAAGTGACCAGTGGTTAGAACTATATATCTGATAGGAATTGTTTGTTTTTCCATAACATGGTCAATCTTTATGGTTCCTACTGATGTTGGATAGGGTTCAAGTAGTGATTCATTTCATTGCCAAAGAGAGTCATTTGTTAGTTGGAAGAATGTTTTCTAAACCGGAAAACACAATGCAGGGAGATTTGGGTGCCCTTTTGCAAAGCAAAGGATACAAAACTGAATTGCACTTCGTGCAGGGCGCAACAAAACCTACATTTTGGGGGGTGGTTTACGGGGTGGGTGCTGCTAACTCTTCAAATGGGAGAGGTGCTAACTTCAGAGAAAGTGGGGGAGGGGCAAACTTATTTGTGTGGGCGGCATATACTTTGTGCACCAGATCTGCCCATTCTCATCGCCTCTTAGTACCAAGGTTCAACCTCAAAACTGCCGGAGGCGCCAGCTTCCCAGTCTAAGCAGCCAAGTGCTGGAATTATTTGCCTCTCTCTCACAGACTAGAACCATCCTTCCCGACCTTCAAAACCGGAGTAAAAAAGCTAGCTTAGTGACAAGCCTATCTGATGAGGTTTTTGTCCTCTATCATTTTGCTGTTGCTCCCTTAGGTCCTCTTCTCAGGATTGCCTAAATTTGTATGCTTTCACTTGTAATGCTCGTTATCAGACCGAACTGTAACCACTGCTCTGCCTAACCATTGCCAACGCATTTATGCCTGTAACACTCACGGTAACTTCTGTCCTCAGACCCAACTGTAACCATGGGTCTTCCTAACTGTTTGTCAATGTTTTATTTATGCCTGTAACACTCAAGTTTTCTAGTGCCCAGTTACCTCAGGGTTCGGAGCGTGATACAAATAATAAAAAAATAATAATTATTTTGAAAGCACAATTTTTCTCGTTGGGGGCAGGGTAGGAATAGAATCTGCCTAGTCTCTAACTCTCTTTAGATGTCACGTTCATCTGACACTGGCAGGCATGGTGCAGGTGGATGGGCTGACAATGTGCCCTTGGGTCACGGGCCAAAGTGCCACAATAAAGCAGATGCTTGTATCGACTTGCAGACAGTGATCAGTTATCTAACCTTGCTAGATACCCGCCTGTTGTGTTACAAAGCTTTTATACTTTGCCAATCCTCACCACTGGGGTCTTATGGCATTGGTACCCTGTCCAACAAAATAACATATTGTGAACCCCACCGAGGGCAACAACACCACAGTCTCTGGAGGAAGAACAGAGGAAAGCAGGCCAGGGAGAAGCAGGAGTGGAGCTAACACATTGGGGGAGAGGGACAATAGGAAAACTAGGGGTAATAAGCATTTTCCAGTGATGGCAGATTCTAGCGCCTTGGAAGAAATACTACAAATAGTGAAAGTATGGTAGTTGTGGAATATGTGCTTGGGAAGGTCTTCAAGTGTGGAGCCCAGAATTGTCATGTAGCATTTTTAGACATCCACTGGAAATTCCATGTATGTAATCTGGAAATGCTTAGCCATTTGTCAGAAGTGACATTGTCTGCGTAAAAAGGTGATTGCAGGTATTCCCAATGGGAGAAAGGGAATAGAGTAGAAGGAAGTGAAAACCTCCATACATGCATGGCCTCTCCATGAAGGCAAATTCACTAATGTGAGCTGTGAGACACGTGGGGCTGGTGAACTAACATCATGTAACTACTGTACAATCTCAACTTCACTATCATTGGCTGGATGCCTTATGCTTGTAGACATGTAATGCAAATTAACTCCTATCTGGAAGCTGTGTTCAACATGTAAACCTGGAGCAGAGTCCGGTAATGGATGAAAATCATACTATGAAATGGTGCATGGTGACATGGGTCCCCAGATCAAACTACTACATGAATGAAAATTGCAGGATTAAAAGTGACATAGATCTCATGGCTTGAGAATGACTATACAAATATCCTTGAGAGAGAGAGAAGGGCAATCATTAGATGCACCTTACAGAACAGCCGTTCCCTTCTCCATCTTTTTTGCTTTCAACACAATGCTTTCTAGGGATAGAAAACTATCATTATTGACAGTGTTGTTCAGAGGCCAGGGTAAGGGTGTCAATGAGAACTTTTCTCTTTCTTTCTGTCTTTTTCTTTCTTTCTTTCTTTCTTTCTTTCTTTCTTTCTTTCTTTCTTTCTTTCTTTCTTTCTTTCTTTCTTTCTTTCTTTCTTTCTTTCTTTCTTTCTCAGGTCCTGGCTCTCTCATGCTTCTTATATTCCTCTTAAAACATGCACATGCCCTAATGTTTAAGGCTGCACACACTCCTCAAACTGCTTAAATGGGCATACACACAACATGGCGCATGCTTACTCATCTCTCCCTACGCCTGCACCTCCTAACAATCCATCAACTCCCACCGACACCTCCACCTGCTCTCTCAAGCTGTCTGCACATCTCCACCTCCTCCTGCAATTTCAGCGTTTTCCACACCAATTCCACCTCCAGCAAATTCAGCTTTTTACACATCTCTTCCTCCTTCTACACCTTCACCTTTTCCCTCCTCTATTCCTGTACCTTCAGATGTTTACACATCTCTTCCTCATCACGCACCTTCAGCCCCTTCCACACGTCCTCCCACTGTACCTCCAGCTTTCTCTGCTCCGTCTCCTTCCCCTGCAAATGCAATTGTTTCTCCGCCTTTGCCTCTCCACACATTGTCACTCCACTGCTACAAACTCCCACATTCACTATCTTTTTACCGGTTCTTTAGAGAGCCTCAATACTGCCCCGTAGACTGTTGTCTAAAAGCTGCATGCAGGACTGGAAATGGTTCTGCGCTTGTGATGTCAGAGGAGAACCCTGCAGATAGCCGCTCCACTTCCTGAGATTTCCTGCTCCACAGCCTGCTCCAGCAGGAAATGCAATTCAAAACTGACCTATATATGAATAGACCTCGCCAATCCATGTCTTAAAGTCCAAACGCACAAACTTTATGTATTACTAATCTACAGCTGGTCTTCTTACGAACATGCTCTCCCTTCCATCCTGCAGGTTTAGTGGTGCGGGAGGTACAGATTGAGGTTTCCAGGCTGCAGGTGGAGGAACTGTTTGGCCTGGAAGATTACTGGTGCCAGTGTGTGGCTTGGAGCTCTGCGGGGACCACCAAGAGCAGAAGGGCCTATGTCCGGATAGCATGTAAGTGTCTGCATCTACATTACTGGCCAAGGCTTTCTCTTCAGTGTTTCAGCTCACAAGTACATGGCATGCGTTCATAAGACTATGAGGCCACGTTATAGATTATGTTAAGCTATGTCGGGTTGCAAACTCGTGTCTTCATTTGTAGTCAGTTAGCTTGGGCCTTATTTTAAACTGACCACTGATACATGAGACTGTTTTAACTACAGTGTCGCTCAACTATGAATGAGGCCATGAATGAATATGGCCGGAATTTCGCCATGCATTGACATATTTTATCTCACAACACGTGCATGCTAATTTCGGCGACACCATTATCATCTCATCACTTACTTGCATGTTCCAACCAGTCCATCAGACACAGTACAGATCTCAGTTTACTACAATCCCTGTGTAGTTAGTTATATCATACAAGTTTGTAAAGCATCATTCAAAAAAATAAGACTTTATGCATCTGATACCCAAGGAACCCTAGCTAGAAAAGGGAGCCTCATTACGAGTTGGGTGTTATTCCCCCTGGAATACCGCCCAACGTAATTACCGTTATCAGCACTTGGGCCAGCGGAATTACCCCTGGATTACAAGTGGTGGTGGCAGAGTCAATCCCCATTTTTTGGTAGTCCATTGGACTCTATGGGGCATTTTTGGCTGAATTACCACCAGCGGAATTACCACTGCAGTGATTCCACCGATTTTACACATTTTCAGCAGAAAGTGAGAGGATTTACCTTTAGCATTATGCTGAGGTAAATCCCCCACTCCAGGGCCATACTCGTAGTATGGCGGAGCAGGAAAAGTGGCAGTCATTCCATTACTGCTAATTTTTTCCCGCATCGCCATGCTTGTAATGAGCCCCAGTATACTTTCACTGGTTGCTGAAATTTGCTTTTCTTTGGTTGACGGGTTCTGAAATCCATTAGTTCATGATTTCCCGATTGACTGCAGCACCATCTACTGTCAAAAATATATTAATTTTCAAACGTTGAATAACGAAAGCCGAGGAAATGTCACACTCATTCACAAATATGTTCACTAATGGTGCCTCTTTCGATTGCTGCTGTGCTGTCATCGGGAAATATAGTTCAGACTTGAATATTCATTGAAATGTATAACTTTAAAGAACATGAAAACGTGTAGACAATGTGGGCTTGTAAACATTCTTTAATGTCTGGCTAGGAAAAGTTGCAGCTATTTGAGATTGTGGGGGGCTTCCTAAGAGCAAGGGGGAAGTACCAGAAAGTATGGTATGACATCTGATCGGAAAACCCAACACACAATTCGGGAATGAAAGCAAATGAAAATGTTTCAAACACCTAAGCTGCCTCCTTGCCAGGGTCTTGATGGGTGGGTGTGTGTCAAAATAGCATAGGACTAGGAAGGGACAGAGGGAATACATGGATGTTTCACACTTCGCTTGCAATTTCTGGGACATGGTTGGCCGTGGAATGGGACTTTGCAGGATTCTGAGCCAGCATCACAGTTTGAGCCGGGGGGACAGTCACGGGTCGCTATGCAGGGGTCGAAATTGGAATTCATGGAGCAGGTCGGAGCTGGGTGTAGCTCCTGAGGGTCAGGGTTTTCCTCAGACCACAAGCTACTCATTGTGACCCAGGAGCTATTAACGCCCAGTTTCACAAATGTGGAAATGTTTTTTCCAAACTGTGGCATGCACTAAAAAATACACATCTTGCTCACCGCTTCCGATTACTGTGTTCCTCTGTCCAGTATGCCATTGCTCCACATTTGTGGCAAATTCTTGGTTTCAGGCCATGTTGCTTTACATGTCTTCACTTTTGACATTCTCTTTAAATTGCTTTACCTTTTATTTATTTTACTTTTCTTTTTTGCACCTCTTTACCGATCTATACAGCTACATCACAACTCTGCCACTGAATCTGTTACTGCATTAATCTCTGTTACTGTCGCTTAACCGCCATCTTTTTTTTCATCTCTGCCGACACCTCTTTTTCTGTTATGTGACACTGCTCACTCGCTTTCTCGCTGCTGCTGTAGAAGGAGACAGTAATACATAGTATACATCAAATAAAACTTCCAAAAGAGAAGCAACTATAAGTGTGTCCAGGACGAATCGCCATTCATTCTTTATGTGTCTTCTAGAGGTTTACTAATTTACCTTTCTATGCAAATTCCCAGACACGCAGAGTTCATGTTAGCTATATTTATGTTGCACCATTTTGGGTGGAGATTTTAACGACACTGAAACTCCCACAGGGGTGTAGCCAGTAACAGAGGGAGGGCGTCAGATGCTGCATGCTGGCCTGCGACACTCACTGGGAGAGTACAGCAAGGCACAACCTACGAGTGACCGCAGCATCCCGGAGAGGAGGATGAAGTGCCCCAGAGGCCAAAGCACCGACAAAAAGCAGCCTACACCTTTCTGCACCATATTAGTTTGAGAGGAGGGACACTGCTGTGAAGTCCAGTTGACGAGTCACATAATCGTCTCCACAGCCAGAGGAAGGCAACTCGGCACGCCTACACAATCACATGCACAGAGGTTCCACTGGAGCAGTAAGGAAGCCCCAAAGCAGGGAGAGAAACCCCAGAGTGCAGACTGAGCAAGAGGCAAGCCCCGGATAGGGGAGAAGGAGGACCAGAGGGAGAGATGAAAGAGATCCCAATGTGGGGAGAAAAGAGAGAGAAACATTCGAATTTGGGACTGGAAAGAAGGAAAGCCCCAAAGTGGGGAAAGGTGTAGGGAACCCTAGAGTGGAGAGTTTGGAGCACCAAAGCCCAAAAGTGGGGAAGAGACTGAGGTACTAGGTTCTCAACAAGGAGAGGCAGGAGGGCGGGTAAACTCTGCAGCACTCCGACAGAGAGACAGAACGTTAGGAAAGTGGATTCCAACAGCATGGTGGCCCTATTGGGAAACAGAGATTAGCTGGGATACCCAAAGAAGGGGAACGATACACCAATACCTGAGGCAGGCTACAAGAAACAGGAAAGTTAGAAAACCACACAATGAGTGGGACCACAACTTAATACTCTATGCAGGATTACCAGAAGCGAGAAAGAAGCATAATGACCTGGGAGGGGTGTACTTGAAGGAAGAATTCCTCAGGAAAGGAAATTCCGACCGAGCAGCAAGAGCCCGGTCCAGATTGCGAGTCACAGCCACTCAGAGTGGGTGTAGAATCACACTCCTACCAGAATTAGAGTCAATTGGTCCAAGGAGTCACAAGTAATTATTACCATTATGAAACTGAATATCCCTGGAGGGGTCAGCGTGAAACAGTAGTTGAACAACTAAAAACCTTTAAAAAGCCAGTTTGTACATTTAAGGGATACACTTTTACCATTAACCCAAACTTGTTGCAGAGACACCGGAGTTCGCCCTCTGTGTTTTTGTTGAAATCCAAAGAACTTGTTGTTTTGAACTGTACCAAAAGACTGGGAAACCAAGATTAATTTTTTCAGAGACACTGTTGGGATGGGAGCCACGTCAGTGGGGAGTAAGAGCAGAGTTTTGTTTTTTGTTTATTTGTGGTAGGCTAAGTTAGAACTGTGGCATAGGTTTCGACAGAGAACAAAGTTGAGTTTTGTATGACCTCCTGATGAGCACCTTTGTTAGTTTAAGTTTGAGCTGTTAGGTGGTGCTTAAGCGCCACCTACAAGCCAATACTATTGCATCAGCGTACAGGTAGGAGATGACATGTGAAAAGGGACACAACTTGTGGGCACTATTTGATTATTTACCTGCCCATTGACTGCCCATGGCCATACTAATTCCTATGTCCATTCCCACCCACTCCTTGCCCCTCCCTGGCCAAACCACTTCCACCTGGGATCTCTAAGAGCTTGCAATATCAAGAGGAAAAATCAAGCTTTAGCCAACCAGTGTTTATCTAAGCAGTCTGCTGAAAGTTACTGGTTTAATTGCAGCTTTAAATGGCTACCGGTATAATAAAAACGCCTTAACCAAGTGTGCCTTTAGCCACTTGATTTATACCTGTCCCTTGCACTAAAGCTCCGTTAAAAGCAAGCAATGACAAAACCAACAGTTTTGGCTTGAGATATTAGACTGAAATAATATTCCCAGGTAATCACTCAATATTTCAGCTGTTGTGATCTTAAGGGCAGGTAGTACATTTATATCAGTATATATCGTACACTTATATTACAATAACCAAACTGTTGACTTTGCCAATGCATGTCTTCAGAATAGGGAACTGCCATTTAGCAATAGAGCTAGGTGAGGCTTTTTACTTTATTTTAATGAAACTAAAAAGTTTGAACAATGTCTAGTATTCCTTGTCCAATCTCTGACCTTTCACAATATACTGTTTGGGTCCGCTCTGCCGAATGTCCAACCTCTTTAAAATGAGGACATTAATAGTTCACAGACAGAACTGATGCAATAGGTCTAGCTGTTAAGACAGAAGAGAGGCTCCATGCACAGACAGCACATGCACTTTAGAACCCTCATTCCACAAAGCAATTTGAGAAGGATTGGCTGTTTTATTTTACAGGTTTAGTGTTGATATATGGTCATAATGGTATATTGTATTGTATTGTATTGCATTGTATTGTTTTGCTTCTATAATGCTTTATGGTAAAGTGCTTAACAAACATATTGAATTGGTACAAAGTAATGATATGATGGCAAGAATATATGAGCAAAATAGATGAAACAAACATAATAAGAACAAGAAAATTATTTGATGGACCATAACACAGTTAACAATGAAGGTCAAGCAATTATGAACACTGCTGGACAGAATCCAACCATCCCACCACAAAGACATAGATTACAAACAATGTGGGTGGTCTCTGCTGCCCCCTTAAAATCGAGGCATCAACTTAACATTGGAACCCCTTTTTGCAGCTAAGGGTCCTGCCTAGAGGCATTTGTTTAATTATTGAGCATGCCTGCACATGATATTTCCTTGCTTACAGTCTTTTCAGATACCCTTCAGACATAGATGTGATACAAGGTCATACCTGTTTGCATGATTGATATTTTTATTCAGCTCCTGAATCTGACACACTTCCTAAAATATGAGTTGTACGTGCATATTTAAATTGGGTCTTTAACGCTGTAATGTACGGGACCACCAATATCCAGCCATGCGGTAGTGTCCAATCATGGATACCATACTGTTGAGTTGCAGCTGGCTATTATTTGGGGTTACTGGTAATGTGTAAGGCTGTTATCCATATTATACATTGCTGAATGTGGGGGTCCATTCAAACCAAATAACCCTTGCTTTATTTACAGAGAATGTGTCTTTCTTCCCTTGTTCAGACTTGAGAAAGAACTTTGATCAGGAACCATTGGGGAAAGAGGTGCCTTTGGAACATGAGGTTTTACTGCAGTGCCGGCCACCAGAGGGAGTGCCACCTGCCGAGGTAAGACAAAAAGAGCTCAACTATGAATTGATTAACTGATTGCCATTACCATGTTTGAGTGCAGATAACATTGATTTAAATAATGTGAACAAATTAAATATTTACTAAAATACCTACACAAAGGGACTGAGAATGTGAACTGCCAGACTTAACTGGCTTCCTTGTTTTAATATTGTGTGTTATGTCGATGCACCAAGTAGCTTCCACATTCACATCTTGCTCTCACACAGTTACTTATTATAAGGCTTTGTAGCAGTGGGTACTGTGACGAACATGGCACGATCGGCACTTATTCTCTGGAGAGAATCTTCCCTTACATGGCCTGGGAAAGGTAGAAGCTACCTGACTCTGAGCCTGGGGTGGCTATCTGTGGGAGGACCACATAGGAGAAGACAACTCGAGCGGGACAGAAGAAAACTAGATCAAACTAGTCGTGCAGTCACAATTCCCAATGACACATATATGCCTCTGCAACATACATTCATATCTTATTATGGTATAGGTGAAGAAATCCCACCTTACTGCAGTCAAACACCATATGTGTGCTCCCCCTTTTTTAGTATTGACACGAGTAAAAGGGATGGCGTAATGTAGATGACCAGAAGTGGTAAGCCAATGCCACATTACAGTCTTTGGAAAGTGTTACACCGTGCCAGGAAGTTTAAAGTTGACACAAATGAGAGAACAAGAGAACGAAGAGAGAGGCATAGGCTGGCTCTGTCAGTGACTTAGTCTGCTTGTCCTCAGCAATCTGAACGGCGTCAGAACGTCAGAAGCAGCACTGAAGCTGACATGAAGAGAGGTGTATCCCGAAAGCTTACCGCTCAACGGCCGGAGCAGCGAGAGCAGAGCGTAGCAGAGGAGAACAAAGCAAAAGTGTACCAGCTCATGGGAAGCATGCTGAGTCAGATAACTGGGGAAGACAGAGAAGGGAATACACGAGAAACAACAAAGCCGCCCGGTAAGCCCAGAGAAAGCGAACGCATTACCGGAGCCCCTGTAGGTGAATTCTGTGTTGTGTTAAGTAACACCATTCAAGAAGTTGATGCAGATTGAAGCAATATTAGAAAAGGGTCGATAATGCACCATTTCAAAACAAGAATTGATGTGGGTGCGCACAGTGCTGGAAGGGGGTTGAGGAATCCATATCCGAAGGAAGGAGTGAAAACAGAAATTAACTGTAATGAGAAAGGATCAGTGACCCAATATTTATAAAAGATTATTTTGGAGATAACAAAGAAAGTAGTTGGAGAATGGAAAAGCCTTGGCAGGATAGTGAACCAGACAAATAGTGAGTCTGGGCCTCAAACCCTCAGGAGAAGTGAATGTTGCGAAATAGTCTGACATCCTGGTAAAAGAGTAAACCAGGGGGCTTGAACTTTGTGAAACAGTGTGACATCCTGGTAGGGGAGTAAACCAGGAGCCGTGAACATTGTGGAACAGTGTGACATCCTGGCAGGAGAGTAAAACCAAGAGAAGTGAACCTTGTGAAATAGTGTGATATCCTGGCAGGAGAGTAAACAAGGACAAGTGGACTTTGTGAAACAGTGTAACATCTTGGCAGAAGAGTAAACCAGGAGCGGGAAGGGAAGTGAACCTGAGGTTGGGAAATGTGGCAAACTAATACATACAAGGGAAGAATGATACTTCTTTTTGGAATCAGTCAGACAGTAGTAGAATCCCCTTGCAGGAGAGTACACCAGGGACATAGAGAGGAGCAATCAGTGGAGAAGGGTAGATCGATACCCCAGAAAACAAGTGGAAAAAGTGTGTTGAACTGGAACAATTAAAAGGAAATGTCTATTTAAAGGGAATTGGAAGGGAAGGCCAATCCCCTTGGAATTGTGAAGTAAAGACCACCATATGTGTAAAGGAAACTCATGGAACAATTCATATCATTTAAGATTTTGAATACTTAAAGTAAAGTATTGAAGGTTGAAGGAATACAAGGCAAAAGAGGACTATTTCCTTAAAACGCATGAAGGCCTAAAGTAACATGGCCCAAGGGAGTAAGTAACATGGCCCAAGGGAGAAGTTGTTCTTGTTGAACTTGTGAAGCAAAACCATAAAAAGAGAAGAGAAACACAGGGAAGGAGCGCCACTTTTGTTGAATAGTGAAACGTTGTGGAAATATAGCCGAGGCACCGGATAGATGCATCAGGATAAGAAGAAACATAGTGGAAGGTAGGATTCCTTTTCCTGGTGGAATTTTATTTATCTCTTTGCTACACATTAAACCTTATGTTTTTGGAACTCTGAAAGAAGGTTACAAATGCATAGTCTATAGTACTTCCCTTGTGCACATTATATTAAGTTTAGAGTGTAAGGGTCAGATTAGTGTTTTTGGACACAGGAGGGGCAACTCTCTTTGTTCAAAATCCTGACGCAGACGTTCCTTAGTTTTGATGAGGCAGGGAAACCCCTCTTAGGTTAAGGATAGATAAGATGTCCCCAACCCTATTGTTTTGAGAAATACAAGTCTATAGCAAACATAAATATGCCACTGTGTCAGAGTCTTACTCTTGATCACCTACAGTACACATTGGTTCCTTCAGTGTATGGTGCAGTGCAGATCCCTGCTTGGGCCTGAGAGTGTGTGTGGGGGTGACTCAGTGTGCAGGGAGGGGGTTACCATGCTGCACCACCCACTACATGATATGGGGTGTAAGGTTTTTATGTGCAGGGGACTATCACATTAGTTCTACTCCTGCTACTGGGTCTTTAAATCATTCCATATGTGAAGCAAAGAAACCACCATGCCCTGCATCCATTTGTTCTCAAAGAAGGTAGGTTTCGACAGTGAGAAGGTAAGGATTAACACCTTTAATTTGTAGGTGTTTTTATTCCCACGGATGCATGCAGTTCCTGAGTGGCACAGAAGCCACAGAGAAAATGGCATGCTACTGCTCCTTTGCAAAATCTGGGTTCAACCTTCACTGCGTGTGACTGAGAGAGAGTTCCAAGCTGGCAGGAAAGCCAGCATGTCATGAATGTAGGTCATAGACCTTAGTACGGGGGTGTGTGGAGGGGAGGGGTCTCTAAAAGTCCATGGAAAGAAATAGTGAATGTGGATGTTCGGAGTAGCAGAGTCACAATGTGAGGCAAAGATGTAGAAAGAACTTAAGGAGGAGGTGTAAAAAGAGCTGAAGTCACAGGGGGTGGTGTACTGAGAGCTGAAGGTGCAAGAGGAGGAAGAGATGTGGAAAAAGCAAGTTGCAGGAAGATGAAACAGTGTGAAAAGAGCCGAGGATGCAGGAATAAGTGGAAATGCTGAGTGAGCAGGTGGGGGTAGAAGGGAGCTGATGGAGATTTTGGAGGTGGAGGTGTAGTGCAAGATAGGGAACCAGGTGGAGGTGCAAAGAGATCTGAGGCTGCAGGAACTTAAGGACAAGAGATCTTGGCGAAGACTGTTAATGAGAAGAGGAAAGTACAGCATTTGGAGAAAGAGAAGATTGAGGAGGATATAGTACAGAGGTTGGAGGAAACATTAAGAGGAGAGATGAATAATGATGTGGAGAAGAGCGATCTAATTGGAGAGGTGTAACATCAAGGAAAGCAGAAGAGTTCAGAGAAAGATAAGAAAAGAGACTAAGTCAGAGAACAGAAAGAGCAGGGCAGGAGTGAGGAGAGTGAACCCAGAAGAGTGAAGGAGGTGAAGAGATAGAGAAAGAAGGAGATACTGAAGATATAGACCTAAGGGATGTGCAAGGAGGATAGGTTGGAGAAGGTGACGAACAAAGAACCATGTAGAAGGTTAGTGGAAGTGCTAAGAAGGTAGCCATTAATAGTCAGTCAACAAGGTAACATCTACCTATTTGTTGTCTGGGGGAAGAGGGATGAAGAAGGGCCTTGAGAAAGATTGTAAGGTTGTCTGACAGACAGCACAAAGGTCAAAGCAGAGATATCGATACACGCCCTGAAGCATGAGCGAGCATCGGATTAGCAAAGAGGAAAGGGAGACAGACTTGGGTGATGAAATCAGACCCCTAAGACGGGGAAGAATTATAGCACTTCGGAAATTAACTAGAGATACTCTTCGGCTACCTCGCCTTTGGGCGATGCATGTGTTTTATTTTGGCAAACACATGCCCCTCCCAAATGTGAGTGGATGTTTTATCTGATAGATGCAACCCAACCGGTGGCCTCAAGAATAGGCAACATTTATAGGCAAGTTTTCTCTGCTGTGTTTTATTTTTCCTATTTCCTTCTTTTTTCAATTTTGGATTTTATAGGTGAAATGTCTCTTGTGCATTTGCTTCTTTTATATTTCCCCTATTTCTCTTTCTTCAATTTCAAGATTTGCAGTCACAACTTGGTGCTTTTGTTATATTTCCTCTTGGTGTTTTTCAGCTTTGACTTTTGTAGGTGACTTGTCTCTGTTGCTTCAGCTGATTTTCTGTTTCTCTTTTTCAGTTTTTAATGTGATTGAAAAAAGAGCAACATAAAAACCAGCAGACAAAATTCTTACAAAGCCATCTGTTTTGAATTGTGTTGGTGGTTAATGCAGGCGACATTTCTCTGTGGCTTCTGTTCATTTTTTTGTGTTTCTCCTCTTATTCTTTTTTCAGCTTGGAATTGTGTAGGTGCCTTCTGGAGGTATTTTTTAGTATGTTATTTATTTGTTCATTTAAATAATCCACCATACAACAACGGGTGTTAATCTGGCTCCCAGTGCTGTTGGACAGGGATAGACAAATTGATCCAACCTGGCTCAATAGTAAACGTGAAGTTTTCATTTAATTGTTGCATAGTTTTTAACTCAAATCCAGTTTCAGCCAATCCACACTATGATTGTGCCAATATGCATTTAAAAGATCTTCCACCAGCACCTTTTTGTCTGTTGCTGAAGCTCAATGGTAGTTATATTTTATGACTGCAAGGAGTTCATTTTTCTTGATGAGATTGGGGTGTAAGGAGATGTCCTCTAGCCCAGAGGTCACATCGTATGGTGTATTTTCAGTTCTTTCTGATCCAACAGGCATGAAATTGGTACAGAGCTCACATTTCCACAGTGATTTGGAATATCAATGTACAGTGACCTTTCTGGACCTCATTAGACTTTTGTGACGCAATGGCAGCAAGGGCATGGTGAAACCTGTTCTATCCCGCGCAGATAAAGCCACGGATCACCTAATGGTTTGTACACGTTGACCAATTAGAGACTACTTTTTAACCTTCTTCATAACTCTCAGGGGAGATAAATGGGCAGGGACCACAAAGTGGGATAATCGCTAAAGGTCCATCATTTTTTAAATGATGATATTGTTAAGTCTTTTTGCCTAAAATAAATATGGGTATGTGAACGGGTGCTTTTTCTGAGTTCTAAGCTAAATAATAGCATTGAAACGGCAGAGGGCGCCCTTTCCTCACTGCGGGCGTTTCAATGTCATTCTGGACAACTATGTAGTTGATGCTTTTGTATAATATTGTAAGAGGACTTTTAGCATTAAGTATGTGTTGATCTACCAAAGACTACAGATGAAGAATGTACTAGAATGTTAGTCGATTTCAGTGTGATCAAAATGTTTGGGAAATATTAGTCTGACAGAAACATATTGAAAGTATACACTCTGTAATACACAACAGTTTGTTTAAATGCACAGAATATAAAATCATAAGCCTAGCATTGGCAGCACGGGAAATTGGTTTGGCTCACAACATTCTTTGCAAATCAGTGCCTACTGACGTCTAGTTTAATTGACATCTGCTTCCTCTAGAGCTTGTTGCACCTGAACCCGGAGGCAGAAAGATACAACACAAGAGGTATTGACCTCTGCTAAACCCGGCACTGGGCGGACTGAGCCCTTGCTATTACCACTACCCAGTAACTAACTGACCTACCTGCAACAAGCAGGAACCAGGACAATCCCTCTATCTTACCTACCAGCCTAGAAGAAGACCTGTTAGGTCGAAACACGTGTTGGCACCACCTGTTATATCATCAATTGATGAATTCGAGACAATAAAAGATAGGAAGAAATGAATATCACAAACCTTGTGGAATTGCATGATTCAGGTGCCGAGAAGGCAATGGGGTAAATCCCAGCATACTAAACCGCACAGGCGCCGAATGAGTGAAAACTACAACAATTCTCTCTGGACACACACAATAGGCACCACGAGCACAGGCCTTTTTACAAGTTTCCACCAACTGGCTGCTAGTGCACCGATAACAAAGATGGAGAGTGCGGCAACCCATGGTCCCTGGTGCTCTTAACGTAGTTGCACAAAGGCACACAGAATCTACTTGCAATGGACTGTAGGTACACATTAGGGTCGATACAGTCTGCTATTGCAGTCACACTTCTGGGGTCTCCAATCCCTGCTTGTTGAACACTGGCACAGAGCAGCAGGTGCAGCAGGTGCTCCATGACACTGTGCTTCATTGCCTACAGCGCTGATGATATTGCAGCTGCATGGCTGATTGTGCTGAGGAATGTCAATTCACCAAAAGGCCAATGTGCATTTTATGTGGAGTTTAGGTTTGGGGATGCTATATACTGACTCCTCGTTCACCAGAGGTATCTCCTGGTTTATCTAATCTGAATTTGAACCCTGACCTGCGATTAATTTTGAGCAAATAACTTAAAAATAACGTGTGATAGCAACATGTTCATTTGCACTTCCTTTAATTGTGCTGTCTCAATGCAAACCCTAGTCTGAAAATCAGTTTTATCTTCACTGGGTGCCTGGTCCTTAACCCTGCAGTTATTGACTATGGCACATGCGTTGCAAGCAGTGTCCTGGGGAAACAAGCTGGTGCTCAGGGGTAGCAAGTTGGCACCGCTGCTTCTCCTCCATGATGTCCATGGCCGACTCAGTGTTTCTTGCAGTTCAAGATGCTCAAGCGTGGACTTGATACAGCGCAGAAATCAGGAGGTGCAGCAAAGTCGCCTCCCATGTTACTTTTCATAAACATGTCTTCTGCCATTTAACTGAGCTCCCTTTAGTAGCCCTGTTTTCTGCAGTTGGATCTGGCGTTACAGATAAGTAGGACTATAGGACACTCCTTTATTAGGTTCACCTTTACCTGAGCCCTTATGATGCAGTCTATAAGGCAACGTTTAGTAAAGTACCGGCACTGGGAAAATGATGGACAATACTCTGGTGTCTGTTAGCTCTCACAGTTGCAGGCCTTCTTGGAATCTCCTGCCTCACTCCCTGCAGATGTGGTGGTTATTGTTTAGCGCAGTTTTTGGGGCATGAGAGAACATGTGCTATTGGTTTCTGTTAGGAGGTGCCCACTTGCTTATCATCGCCTTATTATCTATCTGCGGTTCTCTCTGCCTCTCTTTCTTGAGTCCATCTCTTCATATCAAGGCTAGGGGTTCTTTCGCTGGCTACTATTACACCATCTTGGAAGGGAGGCATCTGTTTGCGTGGGGTGGCCACTGTGATCAAATGAGTAAGGAACCCGTGATGCATTTTCTATTGTTTTGCTCTCAAAGTTTCTTCTTCGAGCCGAGCAGCCTTTTCGCTCATGGGAGGTGAGGGTTTGTCAGTCTGCCATGTGCTCTGCCAGAATGTGGACTCACTGGTATTTCGGGTTGCCACTGCTCAGTTTCTTTTTGCTGCCTTGAAAATTCAACGCAAGGGCCTTCTTGCATGACACTTTATTACAACTGTGCTTTGTGCATTTATTTTAGATGGGTTACATTGTATTGCATGATTCTATTTTTGAAGTCATTTAATAACATATTTTATATTGGCTATGGTATTGTTTCTTGCAATAAAACAATTTGATCTACCGACAAACAAATAAAGCCTAGCAGAACAGCAGTTTGTGGCAAATTGTGACCAGGGCGCTGTTTAAAAAAACTCTTTAACATACCATTTGGGTTGTGTAGGCATCCTACACTCGGTGTGGCAGGGAAGATCACTGAAAGGTCTGTGGCTCATGAATGGGCTGAATAAAGAGAATTCGGAAACATGCCCATGTTAAGCTCACTAACAATGCCGACTTTTTTTTAAAACCCCTTTTACACCAGATATATATGCGCGGGAAGACATCGCAGCCACCCCCCCCATATTAATATTATGTATATCATATACCCCCCACATATAAATGCGGTCTAAGGGGGTTAAATAAAAAGTCGCCATTTTCGGCCATGGTAATTGTGAGGGCGACATTTTGGCCCATTACCTTTTGAAACATATGCTGCTGTCGAGGAAGATGTAGCCCCCCCCCCCTGTAGCCCCCACTCGTGTCACTGCTTTAGTGTCTTGGTAGGAGCTGTTTGCCAGGTACATTACCATGCCAGCCGGGCGCTGACGTAGCCCCATCCTCGCAGAAGCATTAGCATAGTGATGAATGTGATCCCATTACGGCAGCCTGCTTTCATTATTCAGCAAAATTGTTTATTTTGGGCCATGGATCTGTTATTTTGACATCTAATAACACACTTAACCTCAACACCTGTTCAGCTTTCTGGATGCACCGATCTATGAGGTTAACCATTTGTAGTCTGGAGCCAGTGGGAGAATGCCCAAACGCTTAATTCACTTACACCTGCAGTATCCATGGAATTCATGCAAAATATTTGAATTCGTGTTTTCAAATGGATTCCTATTCTACTGGGAGGCACTGTGATATTCCGTGTAATATACAGTATGTGTCATTGACATCTGTAATATTTGCTGTAATACAGTACCCTGCGTCCCCGCAGGCTTTAAATGTTTTTCTACAATCGTTGATACGCATATGAAAACGAAATGTACCCCCTCCCCCCAGGTCCCCCCACACTCTCGTCCACTCTCTTCACATTGTGGCACTATATTCAAACCAAATGATCATATTTAGCCACATGGAACATTTTGCATTATGTATTGTCTTGCAGTGTAGGGAGTAAATGCGACACTGGTATGTAATGACATACCATGCTGTGTTTAACCACTTTACCAATGCAAACAAGAACAGCTGAACTCCGACACATCCCTTCACAGAATGTGCAGTGAAGATGTGGCATGGCCGCATTCAGTGCAGTAGTTTGGGCTTGCACACAACATGGATAGGCATGTCCTGTGCCGTGAATTTGTGTGCTTATATACACAGGAATGTGCTTCCATCCAGAGTGTTGTCAGTGTATAGGATCGGACAGAGGCGTTGCTGGGGGGGAGGGGCTAAGGGGGCTATAGCCCCTGGTCTTTTGGTTGCAGACCCGGATAGAATCTCAGGAGCTACAACCAAAAGGCTAGGTAGCCCCCTATCCCGACAGTTCCGACATCAGCGTAGCTCCTGGTCTTGTCCAGACCTAGCAACACCCCTGGGATCAGACACTGAACACTGAACTTCTGAAAAAATCAATCCGCTTTTAGAGTTGGGTTTGAGCCACTCAGCTGGTGAACCACTTTAAAAAATAAATGCAATGTTTTATTTTGCCGAGGGAGGTAGAATAATAATGAACCACTATAAATGAATACAATAAATCAGGGGTCTGCAACTTTTAGCTCTCTATGTGTTCTTGTCTACAACTCCCATGGACCTCACCATTCACTATGCTGTCTAGAACTCATAGGAGCTGTAGTGCACAACATCTGGAAAGCCAAAGGTTGCAGACTCCTGCCATAAATCAAACATTGGACAATTGCTTTGAAATATTCGCTATGACAAAAAAGAAATTTGAAAACAACAAATAGGAATATAGCCGGCGGGTTTGAATGTTGGGACGTACTGTGACCGATGCAAGGGCTACTTCCAGCACTCCCGACAGCAGAACTCCTTGGCAACAAATGCTCCAGAGTCATTTTAAGAATTGTTTTTATTAAAAGGCAGAACATAAGAAGAAGATGAGCACAATGTTTAAAATAATAGGTAATTATTGGATGAGTTTCAAAAATGGCATTTTACGTCTTAAACTGTGTACAATCAAGGACTCCAGACAGCGTTAGGCTTGTGCTTTACTTTTGGGAAAGGTCAGAGCTCTCTCTGAATCCCTGCATCTGTTAAGCTGGGGAGGCTTTATTGCAATTTATTGTTATTATTCAACAGGGTCAAAATAATAAAATGCCTTTGGCAAATGAAATCAGAGATGTGATGGCACTTGGCACATGCTGATCTGGTGTGATCTGTTTTAAGTACAAACAAGCAGCCTCTGGGCACCGTATTGCTAGGTGGAACTGAGTAAAAATGCGTGTGTGTGGGGGGTGGTGGGGGGGTAAAGAAATTAACTGTAGAGATTGGGAAGTTATTGAACTTTAACCAGAACAACAGCCCGTCTTATCCTTACACATCATATATTACATGTCAACGTGATCAATTCCTTTCTGTATTTACTTGTTCAGCAACATGTGCCACTCCTGATTTTCCCATTATAAATGAAGAGCTGCAAGTCCTAGAATGTAACTTTGGAATAACTTTGTATTGGGGAATGGAGTAAGGGAAAATATTTCAGAAAATGCAAAGCTGTGTAAAATAGACCACCAAGACTACTGGGCATCCTCTGGCTCTTCACAAAGACCCAACAATAATACTATGTTATTTGGGAGGGGACTTGTGTTGTGCGGTTAAGAGAATTTACACCACGTAACTATTCTGTATGGTAGAGGTGTGTGTAGTTGAGAAAGTGACCATGTATCTATATCAGAAAGTGTATTTTATTTCCAGTGAATATTAGGATTAGGAAACTTGGCTTCTCAAAATGCATTTTGAAAATCATCTCCTGATAGAAAATACTGTTCTCAGAAAACGGTATCAGTTTTTGGTGCTTTGTGCATAGTCAGTGACTACTGTACTGTGTTTTTCATCACGCACTGTACTCTTAAGATCTCTAGAGATCTGTGTCGTGCATAAGGAATGTTAGCATCTTTTGCTGGGTTCCAACCAATCAGTAACCTGGAATGCCAGGTTAAATCCCCTAGCACAAGCCCCCATCATTCTGGGGCAGTTGAATGCTGCTCCCCCATGTGCTGGGCTCCCTTCTCCTACCTCGGTGGTCTTGCACCACCCTGCCACACTGCAACCCAGCTACCTTCCTCTACTTTACAACATGCCCCTCTCCCATCCCCCCCATGGCACCAGACCTGCATTCTTCCTTTCACTCTCTCCTCCCACAAAATACTGCCATGGTAAATGAGAAGGGACTCACTCCCAAGCCTCCTTTCCGTATTCATGGCAGCCATCATTTGTGAGCAGATCTTCCCTTGGATGGATGGATGAATGCTCTATCATGTGCACCCTTGCATCTAAGGGAAGATCTTCTTTAACTGGAAAATACGCTTAGCATCCAGCGATACAAGCCAGACTCTAGTAGCATTAAGCCGTGTGTGCTGCGGTGAGCTTTGGTGTTAGAAGCCCTAAACCCTCATTGAGCCCCTAACTTCTCTGAGGCCTATCTTAACTTCAGTTAGCGGGCCATTATGACCCAAGCTCACCACAGAACACAGAGCGAAACACTAATAATTATTAATAATGGACTGTGAAACTTAAAATATGATAATAGAACGTCATTGGTAGGAAGGCTCAAACGCTCAGCTCTTGCAGGATTCTTGCTTCCCAGGAGAATGTTTTAACCTCTAGTCCAGCAACAATGTGGCAATAAAGTATGCCTGAGTGCATATAAACCTAGTTTCAAAACAAGATGCCTGCATGCATTCTGGACAGTGCATGCATGTTTAGGCTTGATGAACCCTGTTGAATGTCAAGGAGACACCTAGAGACGAAATGTACACAATGGGCCTCATTACGACCCTGGCGGAGAACCATGGTGCAATTTGCACCATGGTCCATGGCGCTAAGCTGCCAACTCCGCCATGGTGGTTGGCGGACTTACCGCCCCATGCCGACCTTGGCGGAGCGGTAAGTCCCCAATCCCCATTTACCCTTCCCCATTCCCATTTTTGCCCCATAGGGTATAATGGGAGTGGGGAAGGCGTTAATTATGCCACCGTAAATTACGGTGGCGTAATTAACAACAAGTCCCGTAGCGCCATGGATTTTTCCGCCTGCAAAAAGCAGGCGTAAAAATCACCATGGCGCTACGGAAACTCGTAGTCAGGCGGAGAGGTACGCCATGCACTACGCCGGCGTAAAACCCTCTCCGCCAGGGTCGTAATGAGGCCCAATGTCTCTCAAGGCTCTATATAGGGCAGCTTCAGATTTTGGTGCCAACATTGTGACAATATGTGTCAATGTAACAACACTTTTAGGCGAGAAAAAAAGAGCAACATGCCCAAATGACACCTCAATTACAGTATAGCTGTAATATACTATACTGTTGTCTCGGGAGGATAGCTCAGGAGCAACATTCTCGTCTTGGTAGCAAGACGATGCGAAGCGACACAGGTTAGATCCCCGGGTCTGCACTTAGAAAGCTCTGGGTATTAAGCGTGTTATAAATAACCCATTACAATGACATGTGTTGTTATCCATTGATACTGCTGGCTGCTTAGCTCAATTATTGTCCATCTCAGGTTTGGAAGATAATGGAACTGAGATGCAAGTACATAAAGTGATCGCTCATGATCACACAATGTGGACGAATGGGTAAGCCTGGATTGCAATTTAGGATTTTGAATTCACTTGGCCATTTGGTCACTAAGACACTTCCTCGTCACATATTTTGGAAACTGAGGAACAGCAAGAGGAGTAATTACCAGGAATTAATCAGTGCACCAATTGGGCAGTTATCCTGTGGCTCACTACTACAGATCATACAAACCTTTTGCAAAATTAGCTCGCCTGGGTTTGGTCTGCTACTGATCTACACCAGGCAGCATCTACTGGTAAAGCCAATTGGACCTTATCGTCCCAGCTCTCTGATTCTGCACGGTTTGTTTCTGCCCATTCCTGGTCAATTTGTAAATTCACACTTACAATGGTGTGGCGAGGATGGCCATTTCCCTGCAACTATATTTGTGAACAATTTGCAAGAAAAAACAAGTATTCTGATTTATGTCTACTCCTCTCCCACTTAGCCTGCTCAGCTATCATCATCTGAGGAGCAAAGAAGATGAAACCAAAACAAATGTGTCCTCTTCCTTCATATTCCACAACATTATGAATGACTTCAATGCCTTCCACATCCCCTCCTCATCAATAAGAATTGATACTTTGAAAGATGTTTCTGAAATCTTGCACAGCTAATGTTAATCTGGCTTTTTGGGATAAAAAGACTACCACAAAAATTGAAAACAAGATGTATGCTTCTGCCACAGACTGGACATTTGCACTCACTGTGCAGGGAGTACTTTACAAAAAAAGATATTACTAAGAAACTCCTCTAACTCAATGTCTAAACACCAAATTGCCATATTTCAAAGAGTTCTAGTTGTGGGCCTCCCATGGGATACGGAACCTGCTCTACCAGAATTGGACTTCAGGCACCTCAATGTTAGGTGTTATTTATTTAATACAAACCCCTTGCTTCAGCCCAGGGATCTGCAACCTGTGGTTCTCCAGAGGTCTTGGACTAAGACTCACATGATCCCTCACCATTGACTATGCTGGTTAGGGCTGATAGTAATTTCAAACAAAACTATCTGGAGAGCTAAAGGTGGCAGACCACCTACTTTAGCAATTAAACCAAACCACCTGTTTTGTTTTTTAATCTTGCCATCTCCTCTGGTTGTGAGCTGTACTCCTATAATGATATACCATGCACTCTGAATAAATTAACACATGACTATTTGTAAGGCACTGTTTCTCTAAAGCCTCAGCATACCACTCCTACTCTGAAGTATTGTTTATCAGTAATACATCCTATGCTTTCAATCACATTTTTAGTTCTCTCTAAATTATCTCTTCCCATGGATTTGCTTGCTCTGCTCTGTTTTCACTGTTACCCATATCTGATCTATCCTTAACAATAATCCTCTATTTCTCCTCAATTAGGTAGAGTGGCTAAAGAATGAGGATGTTCTGAATCCCGTTCAGGACACCAATTTCCTCATCACCATTGACCACAACTTAATCATCAAGCAGGCCCGGCTATCAGACACCGCCAACTACACCTGTGTGGCAAAAAACATTGTAGCCAAACGCAGGAGCACCACAGCAACTGTCACCGTATTTGGTAACTATGCAGAGATTTGACAGCTTGTAAACTAGCATATTATTAATGACATGTTTCAGACATGCAAAACAGTGATTGGTGTAATATTTCGCAACGGAATAGGTATGCATTGGGACACAGAATCAAACATAGATTTCTAAACTGCTAGGCTATCTGAGATGCACCACTGGTCTCCTGGGCACCCCCTGACTCTTCAGCCAGACCAATCAACCATGCTGCAGTCTTTGGATTGGGACTCTTTATTTTGTGGGGATGTGGCTTGTACTGGAATATGCAGGATGTATAGTACTTAAGTATCCTGTAAGGTAGAGGTGTGTTGTAGTTGAGAGTCTAATTATGAATCTATACAAGAAAGACTATTTCCATTCCAGACTTGATTACAGATTATGATTAGGACTTTCTTTCTCAGAGTGGATAGTCAGAGGATCCCGAGAAGCCAAACACTGGACCCAAAAGGGCCCTTGGCCAAATGCTAGCCATCCATACCCAGCATCCTGCATGCATCGATAGTATAATAATAGACCTGGGAAAATCTGTGAACGGTTTACTAGTCAGTGTACTGAATGGACTACAATGACGGAGGAAAGTCTTCTATACATAAATACACATAAAGAGAAAAACGTATCAACGACTGACACAGCAGAGCTACTTATTAGCTATTTTTCTTTAGAGTATGACAGAGCATACCAAGGCATTACGGTCTGTATTAAGGCAATGAAAATATAGCATACATACAGAAGATGGACAAACAAGTCAGCAGAAATGATTTGTGCATGTTCACAAAGTTACTGGAGAAATCACAAAAATGACACATGGGATTAACACAATGAATAACTGCTTTTAGGAATAATCTCCACCTAGAATCTTTAAAAACATTGGGCCTGATTCTCAAATGTTTGTGCTAGCACAAATGAGGAAGTGTCCATCAGCATCTCCATCTTGCATCTAAAGTCCAAAACTGAACAACATCAGGAAATGGCTGGAGCATCTTTAAGATGCTGCTGAACAAATCATTGTGAATCACATTTTCACATGAACATCGAAAGCTGCTGCAAGCACCATCAGGTTTGCCATTGTTTTATCCTATCTTAATTGAGTATAAGCCAGAAGGTCTAACTCAGGGGAGCTCATTGGTATCTCATTTGCTCGAGGGCAAATCTTTGTTAATCATGCCCAGTACTTTGTTGATGCATTAGTAGAAATGCGATGGAGAAGAGCCAGGGCAGCAGAACATTATTTTCCCTGTTTCCTCTGTTATCTCACCTACAATAGAGGAAAATCAACTCAAGGTCAGAGATGGCTCGAAGTCTGATTGTTTTCAAAATTAACTCCTTCTCATTCAAGCAGCTCAGATGATGAGGTGCAGCAAGAAATAGCTTCCTCAATGGTGTCACAATTTTTAACTAATACTCACTGACAAATAGGATGGAAGGGAAGGGTAACCATGACACTTGCAAGGCTACTTCACACTAACCCCACATTCTTAGGATGGTGACTGATAGACCCTGGGGTAAAAGGCTGTGTGATGCTGACCCATAGTCATTATAACTAGAACACCACTGGGGTCACCATCCCTTACGTAGTTTCATACGTAAGGTTCCTCACAGGGCTCTCAAGAACCACATCATGGCCCTGGAATTTAACTGATAGGCAAACGGAGAAATATATTGCATTTTGGAAAATCAGGCACGCAAGCCCTTGATCACAGGCTCTTTGAGTTGTATGTTGCCCTTAGTGAATACCGTAGGACAGCCAAAGACAGGTGCAGAATCTCAGTTAATGGGCCACAGAAGCTCACAGCCACTGAGATGGAGGGAGCAAGAGCCATAAATTAAGTCCTGCCTGACTCCCAAATGGCAGAAAGCCCTTACACCTAAATGGTCCTCAGTGCCCCTGGGCACTTCAGCACTGAAGGGAACACACAGGCACAGGGTGAAGTTGTTGTTTGCTTAGCTCTTCAACAATCAAGAACCTCACTCCATATCAGAAAACAGCTGCCCCACATGTCCTACTCCGTAATCCATATATAATCCCCTGTAGACTATAACAATGGAGGAATAATTCTGGGAGGCGTATAGAAGTTAGGAGACTGTTAGAGAGGTGAGTCTGTTCGGAGTAAGGAAGATAACGTATACAGGAGGAAGAGGTGGCACATATAGATGGAGAATAACGACAAGAGATGCACCATCATGAGAGAGAGGAAGAGGAGGGGTGAAGAGGTGGCAGTAGATATAGAGCATACCGGGAAGGAGGTGACATAACTAGAGAAGGAGGGAGGAGATGTGAAGAAGGAACAGACACAGTGAAGGAGGAGGAGGTGAAATATCTGGAAAGAGGGGCAGAATATGAGGTCAATAAACATCTGAGGAAGGAGCAAAGTAGAAGGCACACCAAGAGAGAGAGAGAGAAAAGCACAGTTTAGGAATGCATATATTTAGAGGAAGGTGGAGGCAGATACAAAGGAGGAGGAGGTGATGAAGCATCTGGAGATAGAGAAGAGGAGGTGTAGGAGAAACATCAACAAAGACAGAAAGGGGAGGGGGAGAAGAAACATCGGAAAATTAAGAGGGGAGAGGGAAATACATGAATATGGAGAGAAAGGGACAGAGAGGAGGAAGTGGACAAACAGGAATCAGTAGAAGAACGAAGGAAAGGGAGTAGTTACAGGGAGGCCTAAGGGGGAGTGCAGTTCTTGAAGGCTTCACAACTAGTGCAGAAGGGCCAAGTCAAGGGCCAGAGTTAATCTGAGGTAAGAGCAAAGGGGAGGCAAACACAAGCCCTGATCCACGTTAATATTGTGTTATTCTCTTTCCAAGCATGATGGTAAACGCTGAAGCGCCTTGCTGTCCAACTGTTTGTGTAGTGTCCGAAACCTGACCTCCGTTGAACAACCTAAAGGTATTGGGTCATTGATGCTTAGTAACAGACTCCAGGCAGACTAACATGAGAACCTAACAACTCTTCCCAGACAAGAAAGACATCGAGTCAGGAAAGAAGTTTTTGGGACACTGCAAAATGTCAGAGTCCTTGAGGGACAGTTTGACCACCTAAGGAGGTGGTCGTAAACTAAGGGCCAAGTAGTAATGAGAACCACAGTACTAAAGGACGTTTAGGATCTAATCGGGTACCATACTGATTGACATACAGTGTTCAACCCCGTTGCTGCAGTTTCAGTCAAACCTAATCCCTTACGTGACAAGAGAAAAAAGGTTACTAGCGAACTCCAGACTGTTCCCAAGTCAGCTTTTGATCCCTTTGATGTCATAGGTCGCAAATGTAATGTTTCTTTATCTCCATTAGTAAGAAGGCTCTACGATGGGAAATTATCCCCCGAGAGAGAAATAAAGCTCTACCAATTGCACTTTTCCTTAGCACCACATTGGTAAAACAAAGCAGTTAATTGTCCAGCTGTATCAATTTAATTAGGATTGTTTTGCAGTTGTTGGTGCTAATGCACATCTTCAAAGATAGCACCCATTGTGCATTTGGATAAGACTTGCAAACTAATTTCTCATAGTCTTCGAAATAATAATTGATCAAAGTAAGCATTTCAAACTGCACACTTTAGGGAATTTCCATATTTTCTGTAATTTGCTTGAAATCAATGCAGATCCTCCAACCCTGCCAGTAAGTGGTCACTTGTGGCCACTACGTGCATTGCATTAAATATTAGCTGCAGAGTTTATTTTTACCTTACAGGGGAGATTTGCTTGACACATTGGCTGTAGTCGGTAAACATCAGTCCAGAATAGCAGCTCTTAAACTAGACCCCAAATGCACAAAGACTGTGAACAATACCTCCACTCAAAGATTGGTGAAGGCGTGTTAGCTCATTAATATATTCTCTTCATTGGTTTTGTTAATGACCATCAAATATGCATATAATTACAGCTGAAATACACAATTCCTCATGTTTCTCGTCTTATGCATAGTCATCGTGGATGTCCTGAAAATCTGACATTGCGTGAGGTGAGGAGCCTACACTACGAAGAATTTTCATAGAATGTATAACTTTTAGTTCATTTTTAATATAAATATTAGCAGGAAGGTTTTAGGAAAATGCTACAGGAAATAATTTGTAATTGCCCATGATCCATACTATAGCTATTCGCCATGTTCACACTCTCCAAGCAAATTGGAAGTTAATATTGAATAAAACCCTCTTGGCAAATTGTGTGACAGTATTAAAAAATGAGACTTTGAAAGGATATGTTACTTAAGATGGGGCTTCTCTGCTTTAGGCTATTTGGGCAGGTTGTGATCATTATATACAAGGCCAGAATAGCAAAGCTTGAACCTAGCACATGAAAAAGCACAGGCAAGAAAATTGTCCTCTCCTCATTGGTGGTGGATCATATACTAGCCAGCACTTCTGGTTAAATAGCATGAGGAACTCAGTTTCTGATGAAGGTGTACTATGTGGCCCTCTTATTTCTTTTCACGACTGCATCCTGGATAATTAAGAGTTGGAATTGTTTGTGTGTGTGTGTTTTTGACATAGCATTTGATACTTTATAGGTTAATTAAGTGACTAACATTGACTTAGATAATCGAAAATGCTGAATATTTAAGGGTAAATAAACAATGGAGTTTGTATTATGCACTATATAGTTGGTAAATATTACTATTATACATATTTACTGGGAAAAGTGAGTCTATTTAATCAAGTTATCAGGTTATATAATGTTGTGTCTGTTATTTGTGGTAGTAGTGCAGACTCTCATTTACTTCCCTAAAATGAACTGCCTGGAAATATTGCTTCTAATAGCATTATAGTAAGTGGAAATTCGAGAAGTGCTTGTCGGAATAGTTGATTATAAAATTAGAAGTATCTATGTTGTTTATGATTGCACTGCCAACAGATAAAGGTGCACCAAACTAACACACAACCTCTTTTTTAATCCCTTTTTAGTGAATGGAGGTTGGTCCACCTGGACCGAATGGTCCCCATGTAATAACCGGTGTGGCAATGGGTGGCAAAAGCGAACTAGGACCTGCACCAACCCTGCTCCTCTGAATGGTGGTAACTTTTGTGAAGGCCACCCATTGCAAAAGCTTACCTGCACCACCATGTGCCCAGGTAAGCTAGATTTCAGAATATAGACAAACAGTATATATTATATTAAAGCACATTAGCACATGGAAATCATTATTGACCGTCTCTCAGCCAATCAGAATGTTTAGAGTGCAGTCAATAACTACTGGTATTGACTGCATTCTGAACATTCTGTCTTCAGAAGCAGACTGGGGAGCAATAATGCTGTTTTAACGCAAGATTTTGTTCAACAAGACAATTTCTCTCTGGGAGGACCTTTTTTTCCAGCAACATGCTATTTAACACATGAAAGAGAAAAAGAAAATATTGGAAAATGCTTTCACTTTCTTATAGAGAAACCATTTTGCTTTTACATGCCACTTAAGGCATGCCCATGTTAAACCAGTTTCAGTTCAAACAAGTTGCAATTAAAATGCTTAATTTATTAATACAACCATGTTATTTAAATACTACAAAATAAAACCACATTTAATTTACAAACTCTGTTTGCCTATTCACTCTTAAAGTACATTTTTTTAACGTAACCTCTAGAAAATTCCAAAACATGTATTACTTCTACCATCATGTGCTAATAGCCTTATAGACCTCGGGAGGACTAATTATCGCCTCAGGACATAACTTGGCAGCGGGTCATTATCCCATGATAGTGACCCCTCCCTCAGTTTAGAAGGCCATATTATCTGGCAAAAATATAAAAAATCCCATGATGCATCTTAACATATAACTGAAACATATATCTGAAACACTGACAGAGAAACCTACTTCTCCATTTCTCTCTTGCTGCAAAATCAGTTCCTGTCACGTAAAACACTGAAAAACCTGGCTGTGCAATTTTGTGTTAATAAAGAGTAAAGTATCTTGCCTTGAAATATGAAAATAGATTTAAATGTGGCTTGCACACATTTACCATCACAATTAATCATCATTATCATAATGCCGTTATTCGACATGGTGTCATTTGGCATACATACAAAATATACATATTATAGACAATACGAATCATTAGACTAAGATGATACAATTAATTTCACATACAAATGTACAAATCCTGTCAAAATAAAATATTTTAAAGATAAATAAACAAGTTAAAAACATACAACCCCATCCCTAAAAAGCCTATAAACTCAAGATACATTTATTACATTTAAAAAAAATAACATCAAGTGCAATCATGAAGCTTGACACATTTTTGATCTTATATGCCAGGCACTATACATATATGTTGCCACATTATGCATAATCCTCTGTGTTGCTAACCAGGATCAAGGCCTGTTCTATGTGATGGGTATTAACGGGATTAAGAAATGGTCTCAAATATCTGGCTCAAGATATCCTATAACAAGTACATAAAAACATAAAATGAGCCATTGTTTTGTTTCCCAGACCACATGCTGGACAATCATCAGTGCCTTATCATTCCATTTGCAAGTAATACTTGCGATACTAAGAATGTTAAATCACAGTTAACGTCCCTGAGATGTAGTTGGTCCTATAGACAATCTACAGCATGCATTCAACAAATTCCTTCCAAACAACTTGGCAGCTGTCTTGTTCACTGTCATTGCACTTGGCTTAGTGATAGATGCAGGGTCATTCCACAGGATATCAAGATTCAGACGATGCAAGTATCCATTTACATGGGTAAACCAGGGCAAAGACCTCCCTTCCTCTAAGTTTAATACATGGGATATTGATTCTCAGATCCTGAGCCAGTATAAAACTGGTCTCAAATTTAAATCGTCAGCAATTGGTTTCAGGACAAGATCTAAGAAAAGGGGTGGATTAAGACAGATAATAGGACGACTAAGCACACTTTTCAAAAAGGCCTTTTCAGCCCTTGCAAGTTTGTCACAGTTTGCGTAGCTCAATTGTTAGATCCATGTATGGCAGCTGATTTAGCTTGGCTCTATAAATCTCAAGCACCGGGGAAAATATTTATTTTTGTATTCACAATTTAATCATACTGTGTTTTAATGGGTACACAATGATCACCAATGGGGTGATAACACTAAATAATCTCTTTAATACACAAGGAGTAATAGTGATCAAAACAATTCAGCACAGAAATAATACTTTTGTGTGTGTTCAGATCGCATAGCAGTATGGCTACTAGTTCCCCCTGCGCACCCCTCAAACCCCCAATAGGCAATGTAAAGAGATAGGAGGAGAGAGAGCAGGTATTCAGGAATGGCAAAATTCAAACAAAATATCAATCCCAATTTCCCCCCAGCAACACGAGAGAAAAACAGAATTGATTGGCAAGCGGTCAGAATGGGTTTAAAGTTATCTTGAAAATGGATTGGGTAAAAACACTAAATAGGGTTTAAATTGCTGAAATATATTTAAATTATTATGGGAGCCACTTTGGAGAGTTGCACACAAACACTAGCAATGATTTGATACTAAGAAAGAATGTGAAATCTTAAAATTAAGGTCAGAAGCAATCAAAAGCTGTTTTACATGTGTCAGAATTTCCCTAAAGCGAATTAAAGCTGTGGATGTTAGCTACAAGCAGAAGTTGAAATGTTGTTTCTAGCACAAAAAACTGAGGAAGTTATGGACGTTTTAGTGGAGGTCGTGTTTTGAGACAGGTGCAAGAATGAAAAACAGGAATGCACTTTTAAAATGACAAAAAGGATTTCTTACACTAGAGGATGACTATGAACATAACGAATACCACACAAGAACACAGCCACTTGATCAGAATGACTGCCTGCAGTGGTTCCGCCTTCTTCAGAGGAGAAAAGATCAGCGCAAAGATAGTTTTAACAATACTAGCACAGGAGGAAGATAGGAGGGATTGGATGGAGAGTTCAGACAATTCAAAAATATGTCTAACAACAAAGGCTCTGAATACAAGAAAGGATGGGTTTAAGATAGGGATTGACTATGGATAGTACATATGCTAGTGACACCGTTCTATCTATACATACTCACTAGATATGTTTTTAATGGAACCATCAGGATTCTGGTCCATCAAGATTCTGGTCAGGGAAGGGAATCTGGTTCTGGGACAGACAGCTTGGTACATCGGATTGAATCTGCAATCAGCAAGGCGCTCTGGTCACAGTATGGCACAGGACTGGATCTGCCCTTCTTGGTTCTGATGATACTTATTTCAGCAGGCAAGCAGTACAGCACAGCCCAGCTGTATAATGATGCTTCCCCTTAGGTTTTGGGGTTGGTTCTGGTTCTGGAAATTGAAGCCTAGCTGAAAATGGTTCAGCTATGCAATGGGTTCTGCTTTGCCAAGTTTCTGGAGCCTGGAGCAAGGAAGATGTAAAGTTCTGCAGCAGGGTGCTCTGCCAGCATTCGGATAGTAGGTGAATCCGTCTGCCTTTATCTGCCCTCTGCTGTCTCTATTTATGCTATGATAAAGGGTGTGTGTGTGCTGGTTTAGCCTAAGCTCGCCCCTTTGACAGAGATTGGTCAGAATCTCCTCTCTGCCTTGATAGGAGGAGAAAAACAGTGTGTCACCTTTATGGTGTGGGTTTATGAGGCTTATAGTCCACCCCTAGCCTCTTGAACACAAAATCTACATTTAACACAATACATATTGACACATGTGCAACCTCTATAACAACCACATATACAGATTACATATATTGTACAGCAGCTACTCCTCCAAACCCCGTAGCTGCGGGATCTTGTGTCTGCCCTTTTCATCCAGAACACAATGTCCAATTTATCAGCAAATCTCTACAAGTGTGCGCGTATAACATGGGCATGAGTGTATAAAGTTTCATACTTCTAGCAGAAATACATTTGGTGTAAAATCACATTTTCTGCCATTTCCTTCCAAATTATGTCACACGATTTTGCCGCCTCTTGAAATGTGCAACCACAATTTAGATTTACTATTCTGTTACTTTTGTGTTTTTGACAATTTTAAGTGGCAATTTATATATCTTTAAACAAAATTTTCTTTGTGAATGTTCAGCCACACATGGCTGTTTGGGCCCGCCTCTTTTTCTCACCCTTCAGTCCAGAAGCATCTCCTCCCTGTTGGCTCTTGGCAGAGTCCATTTACGACGGTCCTCACACCTCGTATTTCCTGCTTTGCAGCTGTTCATTGTTTCCTTCCCCACTGCAGACCAGGTTCTTCCCCCACCCTATAATTATCATGTTGGTGTGATTTCCTGGTGGAGGGAGCTGTAGGAGGAGGCCTTGCCTCTGTGAGGAAAGCTGGTAATCCAGTTTGGTTGCTTTAGTCAGGTTTAAATGTAAATGTTCATTCTGTTGCATTTTTCCTTAGCTTAAAACAAACTTGTGATTTCACATCACAGCTAAATACTTATTCAAGATTTTAAACCATGGAATCAAAACAATTACAAGATGGGTTACTCTCAATAACAGGCCTCTTAGATTGCAAACATTTGATTTTAGTTTATACATGTTTAAAGTGTAATCCTGCAGGCTACTGCCAGTTGGCATTCAGGCGGCCCATGGTACTGCACCCAGATTTTGACAGATCCACACACAGGCCCCTTTTGCTGTGGAAATCCCTTGATGCTTTCAGCTGTTCAGGACATTGTAAGTTCACAATGATTTCTTATACTAAGTGAATTGTAGCACCCAGCAAGAATTTTGGATGTTTGTGGGTGTTTTGTACCGACATTGTGCAGTTTCAGCAACAATGAAAAAAGGATTTAAAGCAAGATTTTGGGGTTTCCTTTAGCAAAGCACTGCTTTTCCTTCTGTGCTCCATTTTCACATGTTGTGGAGCCCAGTGACATGTTTCAGGAGTGAGATCTCTGTTCCACCACTGACAACATGCATGGCAGATTGGGCAGCCATCTTTTTGTGCTTTGCAAAGTGCGATTTTCAGAGGTTTTGACGCGCACAAGGGTTTTGCGGCCATTTTGATGTTTCTGGCACCATCAGAACACAGCGATGCCGCATGGCAGAGCAGAAGTGGGTTAAGATATCCCACAAGAGAATCGTCCGTCCTGGCCCATACAAATTACAAAAGGATCTCTCCAAGCTGTAGGTGTAATGACACAGGCTAATTTGTTCTCTCCTTCTCCCCCGACTACTAGCCAGTTATCAAAATGTTTGGGTGTCTTTTTCGTAAACCGTCTGTTTTAGCCTACACCATTTGTCCTTAGCAAACGTGTCCTTCGTGTAGTTTGATAAAGATTTGTAAATAGCCCAATGATCGCGCAGCTTCACCTTGTCTACCTTGGGGCCCTCCTTTATACAAGCCAGCAGTTGGGTTTTTGCTAGCTCGCAGTTCTTATCATACCATTTCTTTTTTTTATCATTTTAGCTTTAACTACTCGACTGGGTTATGTAAAGAATGGTTGGAGGGGTGTTATCACCTTGTCAAATATCTCCAGGACTGGACAGTCTGACATGTCTAACCCTGCCAGAATGTCTAAATTGGGTAGCAGTGAAAGATAGATGCTAGGTTTGATACTAGTTAAATTCCAATCAGTCCATTTTACCCCTGCACTTGCGCGTTCTCCCCTGCACTTGTGCATTCTCAATGTCACTGGGCCTAGTAAGATCGTTGTTTTGTCCTCCCTTGTTGCCCTGCCTTGCCTCGCCGTGCACTGAAACACTTGTGTATGAGCGCGATACTAATAACATATCATATCATATAATATCACCCTTTGTGTTTGGCCAGTTATAGTTAACACAGGGGCATGTCGTACTGTTGGTTTAATAGGTCGTTGCTCAAAGGAGTTCATAGATGTCCTAGAGATCGGCTTGTGGTCACTTTTGTGCCTCTGCCCAACTTCAAACTTTTTTTAACCAGGCTCCAATCCCTACACAAAACAAATATATAATCAATCAATGATGTGTTTTCTGTTTCAAAAAAGGTATTCTTAGCTGCCTGATCCCCCTCCAAAAAATGACTGTTACATGCTCTGAGTTCAAGACCATACAATTTCCTGGATGCATCCAGTGCACACACATGCATTTTTAGTGGGTGTAAGGCTATCAATAAGGAAATCTCCCAGATCTTATCCTGTTCCTTCCAGAATGCCTCCAGCTCTTTCAGAGGCTCCAATTGTAGTTGAAATCCTCAGTGAGTATGATATGTATTTTATTGTGGCTGTATCCATCCCAATCATCAGTGGATTTTTGGATTAAATCAATGTCACATGGCCTAGTCTTGATGTTTTGGTGATTATAGAGATTAAAGAGTAATATATGGTGGCCTCCCTGAGCTCAAATTATCAAAAATTGGAGACCTCGAGAGTCCCCCTTGTAACCTGCTGATTAAGAGCTGTATCTAACTAAATAGCCATGCCACCATAGGGTCTTCCTCTGACACCTTTGTTGGCCGGTGTTGTTATAGCTTGGTAGCTCTAACAATATACATGTTCCATAGCCCAGTTTTATTGAAAGCATATACATTATTAATAACCCCCAAATGAAGTTACACCATCAAGGGTGTGCCAGATGTTTTCTTAGCCCTGCTATATTCCAGGAAGTCAATCTTATGTGGTTCGAGGAAGTGGGGGTCTCATGAGCCTGGACTACCTGCCTTCCTCTTAGATGAAAGTTAGCATCTTCCCTAGTCTTCTCTATTCCTACTAGTTTGTGCCCTTGTGTTAGTAATGCCCCTGATTGAGATACCTCTTTCTGTGGGACATATATGATCCAGGATGATAGTATGTTCGAGCTTTGATGGATAAAAGCCCATTTACTAGAAAGCTATTCTTCACAAAAATCTGCAAGAAATCTTCCTCGGAGCCTGGCATGTTACATCTAATGCTGTGTGTGAGGTCATCCCGAACAATAGAGGCACAACCTCTTACATGACGGAAATAATGCAAGGAATTATTGAACAGGGATTTCGAATTTTCATATGCACCCTTGATAACCTTATAACATTATACAGGGTCACTAAGTGGGAACTCTTCAAACACAGAGTTCTACTAGGCATTCAGGGACCATTCTAAATCGCTCAATGTCCATCCTGTGCTTCATGATAAGATGGAAAGTCTGTGTTCTTACAGGGATAGGAATATTCATTAGCACCTGGCCGGGCAGGGGAGGGAGCAGCCTCCCAGCCAATGAGGAGACTAGGAACTGGGGAATAACCACCTGGTAATTCCCCTGCTCTGAGCCTCCGGATGGCGGGGATTCAGGTAAGTGCTCTGCTCTCCTCCCCCTCCACAGATTTCCCCCCTTCCCTCCACTTACCTGCTTTTTTTCTCCTCTTTGGGACTGGACGCACTGGAAACACTTCTGTCTCCAGCACATCCACTCCCGATCTGCTGCTGGCCACCATAGAAAGGAAGAAAGGACTCTTCTCTCCTTTCCATGGTGGACATTTTTTTTGTTTACTTTTTCCTATTTTTTTAATGGCCACCATTGAAAGGGAGAATGGTCCACGTGTAGTCCCTTCTCCCTTTCCATGGTGGCCATTTAAACTTCCGCTCCCGATCTGCAACAGGCCGCCATGGAATGGAAGAAGGGACTGTCTCCTTTCCATGGCAGACTTTTTTTTGTTTACTTTTTTCCTATTCGGCTGCCATGGAAAGGGAGAAGGGTCTACGTGTAGTCCCTTCTCCCTTTCTATGGTGACCATTTTGTTTGTTTACTGTTTTTTATTGTTTTCAATGGCCACCCTGGAAAGGGAAAATGGACTTTGTTTTCCCTTCCTCAGCGGCCATTTTTTAACACCGGAGCATTTCACTGCATAAATAAAATGCTTTCAGTGCCCCCCTCTTAGGGGGAGTAAGCCCTTCGCTTTGCTCTGGCCTATAACTATGGGCCCTGTGGCCTTACCTGAAGTGGTAATCCCCCCCCCCCCTTGCTTGAGGCGTATTGCTTAATCAGTCCCCCACGGATTGGGCGGCCTAGCCATCCCTTTCGATTGCATACCTAGCTTACCATTTGGGTTACTCATGCCCCTAGAGGGCTTCAATCAGTATGGGGGCACTTAATAATTCAAGTTTCTCTTGCTGGTTATGTTGTTTTACATCTTCCCGAGTATTATGAACAGTTGGACACTTACTAATTTTCAATTCGAGGGCCTTAAACGCAAGAGCCAAAACTTTACTCTCCTCACGTAGGATGTCAATCCCCTCCCGGTTTTGATCCACATTAATCCCTTTATCCATCGGGGTCATTAGTTTGTCAGTCATTGGCCCCACACTCAGCATTACTACCACCCCAGGCACTTTCTCATCTCCTTGAACAGGTTCTGGTCCCGCACTCGCTTTCTTGTTTTTTTTCTTCGTTGGTGTGGCTTCACTCAAAGCAGTCAGCATATGGGGTCTCCCCCAGGACCTGGACTCTATTAGCAGTTGGCACATTAATGCATATCTCAACTTCACTCATGAGCCCAATAACTACAGCTGATTAATCTTCTGATTGTATCACTTGGACACAAGAGGTGTCTTTCCTAGTACTTACCAACGTCTCAGGTGACTCCCTGTTCTTAGAAGGGTGCAGTTCTATAATTTGTCCTCCCTTCTTCCCTGGTAAGGAAACAGTAATCGTGTAGCTTTTTCCTTCCCTCTTGCCCCGTTGCGTTTTCTGTGATATAATTATCCAGGGGGGCTTTCTGCAGTGCATTAACCCCCTGCGGACGCCCATTTGATTACCAGCATTTTGGGTCCCACCACCTATATAAACCTCATCGGTTTCAGTTGCCATCAGGATCTCGTTGGGCACCTGCTTTATTATACAGTTTGGGACTACTCCTTTTCCCAGCATGGAGTGTGGTTTATTTAGTTTGGGCCCATCAGTATTGATAAGCAAGCCTTCTATTTCGGTTATCAGGGCATTCAAAGAATGTATATAATTTCTTAGTTCCCTTTTTTGGGGAAATTGAATGAACAGCTTTTCTCTTAGACATTTTAAAAGGAACCATATATAAAATTATAGTATCTAATTATGACAAATTCAACAGCAGCAATAGACTACCCAGAAATTAAGCACATAATAACATACTAAAAAGGGGTAAGCAACACACTGAAAAAAAGGACAACCTCAGTGTACAATATGCCAAGTGGGCAATAAACATGCACTTTAAAAATGCCCTGAATCTTCACGGTCCTGTGGTTCGATTATTCAGTTAAGAGCGGGGAACGCCCAACAGCTAAGAGGGCTCCTATAGTCTGACTCCCCCCCCCCCACTCCTGCGAAGATATAGCAAACAAGCACGGCAAAAGGAAACAGTACTTTCAGCCTCCCTTTGACCAACGTTACCAGTCTCTAACTTCAGATTGCAATGGGCTGCGCCATTTAAAAGTCCTTGCCGAAGCTTATTTGCCTTC
The DNA here is from genome assembly GCF_040938575.1 of Ambystoma mexicanum. Taxonomy (NCBI): domain Eukaryota; kingdom Metazoa; phylum Chordata; class Amphibia; order Caudata; family Ambystomatidae; genus Ambystoma; species Ambystoma mexicanum. Next base: position 844,574,072 of record NC_090929.1, on the reverse strand, counting down.
AAACTGACTTTGGGTAGTTTAAACTATCCCAGCACTTATGTATCTCTGGCTTAATACTGCCCCATAGTCAATCATAGAATACAGAAGCATCATAAGGGACTGCAGTGAGTTCCACTCCGAACTCTTTCTGGCACGCACAGCACGAGTTGCAGGAATCATGGAAAAAGGCAATCACCTTCCTTAGAGCAGATGCTCACAAACTCCAAATGAGTTTACCGGTGTCTGGCCCACAGCTGACTGCAGGAGACTGCCTCCGGATATTTCTCGGCCTCGCTTACGCCTCAGTTTTAAGCAGGTGTGAAGGGGGCACGCAACTCTTCCCACCTCCAGGAGGGGGCGGCTAACTGCAGGTGACGTCTCACCCTTTCCCTCGGGCTTCCCAATGAATATATTACCCCACAATGTATCAGAGTGACCGAAAGTGCCTAGTGCCGGACTTGGTAGCCTACAAGGGAAAAGCGTAACACTATAACTCGTTAAAGCATATTAGCGCAAAGATGTACTTCAGCGTTTAGTTTGCACACAATGTTATGCCAAACACGAGCACAATTCTCCAATTCCCATCTTGCCAAAGCTTTTAGATTGTCCAATCAGATTTGTTTGCAGGTGGGTTAGATACCAGTTTACAAGGCACCTGATCAAATAATTTAGCTTCAACATCAAGTGAAAACTCAGAAAAGTGTTCATGTAATATTCTCAAATGTAAAACATTATAACCGATGACCTGAGCTGACCATTTCTATGCTTCACCAAAATGCAGCCAAGATTGTTGACTTCGGGTTTGATTGAGTTAAGCAATATTATTTTAGTTACAAGGTTAACATTATTATTATCAATTAGGTTTTCGTGATTCGAGTGAGTTAATTAGCAACACGCATTTCAGATCCTATGCATCCGATTTTAGGGAAACGGCCTGCTTTTTGCATTTTCAGAACTTAAAATGTATCTATCTTTTCCTAATCTTGAGGAAAATAGTTACATAATCTTATACCAAGAATAGATAAAGAGTGCTGTCTTCAGTGGATCACTTGCTAATGTGAGGTGGGGAAACAGGATTGTGTAAGCTAGCCTAAGAAAGTGGCTTTGTATATTGTGGCAGAAGAGGAATTTTAAGTCAAAATCATAATTTGTCATTTATCAATCAATATGTAAAAAACTCCATTAGACGTGGGCAGACTATGCACCCAGAGTATGCCCTGTGTACTCTAGTCTGCATGTGAGTGATATGATATGATATGATAAGGCATTTGTAACGCGCCTATACACAAGTGTTTCAAGGCGCGACGAGGCAGGGGGGGGAACAAGGGGAGACAGACAACGATCTTACTAGGCCAGGTGTCATTCAAATCGAGCAAGTGCAAGGGTAGAGGGGAAGGGAAAAGTGCATGGGGGAAAGGGAGAGGGGAAAGTGCAGTAAAGGGTTATTAGCATACAGCATACAGGATAAATAACAAGGGCCAGCTGGTGGCAAGTGCGAGGTAAGTGCAGACAAGTGCTGGGAAGGGGGGCTGTATGGATACAGACACAGTCCCGTAATGCAGGGGTTGCCGTGGAGGCAGTGCAGGGGAGAGTGGCTGGGCCGAGAATGGTGAATGGCCCAGTTGCAGATTCAGTGCAGTTTCAGTAGTATTAGCAGGGGAGAAGGGGAGAGAAAGCGGAGGCAAAGAGGAAGGTTTTGAGGTGCTTCCGGAACCGGAGGTGGTTGTCCTCAAGTTTCAGGGAGGCAGGAAGGCTGTTCCAGAGGGAGGCCCCTGCAGTGGAAAGAGATCTGCCCCCAACTCGTTGTTTGGAGAAGCGGCTGACCCTGAGGGAGTTGGAGGCGGATGAGTGAAGAGCTCGAGAAGGAAGATATTTAGGAAGAGAGAGTTGAAGGTATTTTGGCCCAAGGCCCCAGACGGCCTTGTGGACAATGCAGAGGGTTTTGAACTTGATCCTCGCAGTCACTGGGAGCCAGTGTAGTGATTTCAGTCCTGGAGAGATACGGTCCCTGGGCTTGAGGCCAAGGACAAGTCTTGCAGTCCTGTTCTGGATGAGTTGCAAAGGGCGGAGAGTAGAGGCGGGCAGATTTAGATAGAGGCTGTTAGAGTAGTCCAGCTTAGAGAGAACCAGGGCTCTAGAGACAGTGAGCTTCTGGGGGAAGGAGAGGAAAGGAAGGATACCTCTGAGGAGGTGTAGCTGGTAGTGTGACTTCTTAGATACGTCGGATATGTGAGGAGAGAAGGAGAGTGTGGAGTCGAAGATGACCCAAGGTTTTTTGCCTTGCAGGTAGGAGCAGGAAGAGGGCCCAGGGAGGCCGGCCAGAGAGCAGCAGGGAAGGAGGGAGTGGGAGTGCCGATGAGTAGAATCTCAGTCTTACTGGCATTAAGGCAGAGGTCGTTGGCAGCACACCATTCCTGGATAGCAGAAAGACAGTCGGAGATGAGGGAAGGAGAAGAGGAGGCCGAGGGTAGCCTGAAAATGACGTGGGTATCATCCGCATAGCACTGAAAGTAGGGGCAGAGAGCGGCGATGTGGTGGGCGAGAAGTGCCAGATACTGGTTGAACAGCCAGGGAGAGAGGTTAGATCCCTGGGGGACACCACAGGTAGAGAAGAAGATGTCATTGAGGAAAGACCCCAGTTGGACCTGGGAGGGTCGATTTGAGAGGAAAGAGGTCAGCCACGCAAGAGCCTGACCAGTGATACCGAGGTTATCACTGAGACGGTTGAGCAGGATGGTATGGTTGACAGTATCAAAGGCAGAAGAGAGATCAAGCTAAATGAGAACACATGGAATGTTAGAGTGAAGGTTCGAGAGCAGGTCCTCACGGATGTTCAGGAGAGTAGTTTCTGTGCTTCTGGCAGCTCTGAAGCCAGACTGATGGTCATGAAGACTACCAACACATTCAGCATGGAGATTAAGCTGGGAGATGGCCAGTTTCTCCAGGAGCTTGCCCAGGAAGGGAGTGATAGAGATTGGGCGATATTTAGCTGGGCAGGAAGGGTCGGAAGAGGGTTTCTTAAGAAGGGGGTGCACAAGGGAGTGCTTGAGAGGGGATGGGAAGACTCCAGAGGCGAAGGAGTGATTGCAGAAGTCAGCAAGGGCAGGAGCCAAGGAGTCAATGTGGTCCTTGATAGTTTTGGAGGAACAGGGGTGGACCTGTTTTGATGAGACTTTCATAGATTGGACTTGTCTTGAAACCTCGTCAGCAGAAAAGTGTATGTTTATAGATTATTTTCTATTGTAAACATCACTGGATATTTGGTGATATCATCAACACGAAAGGATTCTAACAATGGGAGTAGCATATAAGGTCCAGAAAATGGTAGGTGTATCTCAAACCTAAATATTTGTACATGTCATCTGAAAAAAAGTGAATATGCCTTTTTCGAGGTAGAATCTGGGAACTTGGGCAAGTCTGGAAAAATACCCAGCTAGAATTGTTGGCTTGCAGGCATATCTTTGCTTTGCTTCTTAGTGCCCTTGAGTCACCATCTTCTCGAGCCAAGTAAATTGACTTTATTAAGCAAATGACTTATTGGTAAGGCAAAATGGCTTCTTGAGGGAGCCATGATGGGATAACAAAAAGGAAGTAGTGACAACCAAACGTGGTAAAACTACTTGATGATGTGTGTGAAACTTGTATTAAAGAGAGTTTGGTGCATTTGTGCAGTCAGCCAGGACTGCATTTTAAGATGCGAGCTACATCTCTGAACTAATCTCTTTGCATTCACAGAGGATGCAGCTGAGAAAAGCAAATTTGACCCGCACATTCATGCTCAAGTTTGGATGCAATCACGGATCTACTTTGAAACTTAGTGGCGTTTGCCTTTGAGACAGAATAGTGCTGATGGTGTTTGGGGCTAGGTCTGCCATTCACAGATAATTATTGAAGATGGGACACAAGACCAATCAACAGAAAGGCTGTCTTAGTACCGTTGCATTTCAGATACCGACTCGGCAGGCAGCGTTCATTTGCTCTCCAACAGCATTTGAACTGTGACAGGCCTTGCAACCTGAGTGTGCAAGGAAACAGCTGGAGAGCATTGGCATATTGGTGTTTATGACAGAACTCTGTACAGCCAGTTTTTAGTACATTTAATGACAAGTTGTCATCCATTCTTCAATACCAGCATAGTAGCTGTTATTGGAGTGGTGACAGACGGCAGAAAGTGAACAACTCACGCAATTAATTAAACTACTAAGGAGAGCATAAAAGAATCAAAAACTGTTAAGCTCTGGCATCCTTGTTTAATACCTATTCTTGTTTTTGACGTGCATGTGTTATTTTTACAGTTCAGTGCATGGACTGTGTGCTTTGCACTCAGAAAGGTTGGGTCACAATAGATGTTTTTTGTGGATGTAAACAAACATCTACATTTGACCTCACACTACTCTTGTCAAAGAGCTACTGTGAAGAATCTATGGATCCCTCACTGAAACCCTTCCTAAAGTCTCCTCCCAGGGGGCCAGGGGAAGGAACCAATTTCTTTAATAAAATGCCATATTCTGAGAAATCTACAAGCAGTTGTCCTCCTCGCATTATTGACCTGTCACAGCTACACTGTGGCGATATGGCCCGAGGCGGCAGGTCCACTCTGTAGGTAACGGTCACCCGCCCAAGTTAAGCGCCCAAGAGCAGGTTGCTGTTCTGTTACCTACAGGGTGGGCCCAGCCACCACGGGGCATATCGCCATTAGCACCGATGTAGATCCCTACACAGGTGCTCATTTTTAGGTTTTTTTTGTAAAAAGAAAGAAAAACATACCTTTATCTCACTGCCAGGCGCAGCACAGTGCCTTCAGCCAGGAGGTCAATTTTCAATGTTGATGACTCATGTCATCAACATTGAAGAGGGGACTGCCTGGCTGAAGGCACTGTGCAGAGATGGGCGTCGAGATAAAGGTATGTATTACAAATTTAAAAAAATAAAAACATTAGCACCCGTGTAGGGATCTACACTGGTGCGAATGGGGAGCCAGGAAGGGAAGCACCCAACACTAATGAAAGTGCTCAGAACGCGGCCTTTCCTTTTTTGAATACAGCTCCGGTTCCGAACATTTTCATTTGCTATGAGCACCTGCCAGGGTGCTAATGGGCTGTCCTACAAAACAGTGTATGGTTCTTTGTGTTTTGCATGATATTGCTTTCTAGAAGTTCTACCTGTGTGTGATCCTTACTTGCTATCTGTTATTGTATGTATTCAACTTCGAAGGCATATTTGCCTTAATACATTGCTTTGATTTGGCTGGTTACCCTTCCACTTCCAACATGGAGTACATGTGCCCACTGCATCCTTTTCCTTTGGATCCGATGTTTACCTCTCTTCTACCACCACCTACCACACCCGCCCCTTTGCTTGGAGGTTGCAATTCTGTGCCCCCTCCCTTGCAGCTGCACCAACCCACCCTCACTCCACCTGCTCGTGATTGTTTTACACGGGGGTTCATCCCCACACTACACGTGTGCCACTTCATACCAAAACACCCCTCGCCCAGTCCATCCATGCCTTTTTGAAAGCGGAGTTTCACTCCTTGTCCTCTTCTGCCACTGCAACCTGCCAATGGTCAGTGATGTATTGCTTCTCTTTGCCATGCTGCTCTGTGACCCTTCATGTAGTAGACAGGGAAGAGAGACAAAGTCTCCAGCTCTCCCCCATTCCTGCATTTCTTACATCTTCTGAATTTGTGCACCACAGAATTGGAACCAGTGGCATTGGACACATATGTTGACACATGTACCCTTATGATCTGCCCCCTTTCCTCTTGACATATGAGACATCCTTCAGAATGGGGATGGGACCAGCGCATGTTTCAAAGTAGCCTTAGACTCGTTGGCACCCTCCATGGTACCTCCTGTGTGTGCACCCCCCCAACCATCAGTCCCTTTTTCTGCATGTAATGTTGTCTTGTCTTGTGCATGTTTGATCTCCCGTTCAGGGTCAACACACTATCTTTCCAGCTGCCTTTAAGTTCCACTTCGATGGGATATGATTTCCAAGCTAATACAGTTTGAATGTCTTATTCCTAGACTCTCATATGTTTACAACTGGCTATTCATAACTCTCCAATCTTTAAGTTCAGTCAACCTCCAGCACCATGTATCCAGAATGTAGGTACTTAGGACTCTGCTTTTGCAATCCCACACTCACCAATACTGCATTCACCTCTTATGACAGCCCCATTATATATGTCTCATATCTTCAAGACATATATTCTGTTTCATTCCCTTTCACAGATTCCAATTTTCCCTTTCTCTTCCCCAGAGGAAATGAGACTCCCATTGCTTCTTCCACTTTGCAGTGGTTTCTGCATACCAGTGCACCCTATTTCTTACTATTCATCCATAATGACTCAATCCAAATGCATTATAATAAAGGCTTCCAGTTTTCCTTTTTTACTGATTTTTACACATAAATACAGATGGAAATCAACCTGCTTTCTGTCTGTATTTATTTATAAAAAACTTGAGAAAATAACGGAAAAGCAGGTCTTTCTGTCTGGTTCTCTATGATGTCAGTCATACATCGCAGGCCAATCACATTGCAGATTGGCAGCAAAGTTGTATAAAAATAGCGTTAGAGTACTTCAAATTGCTGACAGCATATATCTTAAGGCAGCAGCAGTCACAGGAGCAACCATTTGTTGTTATGGAAGAAATGGAACTAGCATTTCTTTCCTATATGGTTGCATGTTTGCTTTAATAAATGCATTTTTTATTAGAATAAATGCCGAAAAATACTGGTGTGCGAATTATCACTTATATGGCAACAAATAAATGGAGATACGTACAGAACAAAGGCCCAAAAATAAATATGGATAAATATAGACGGAAATGGCAGAAAAATAAATACTGTAAAACCGGAAGCCTTAATTATATTATACCACTACATTAGGAAAGCACAATTTAAATAGTAGGTGATCTTCACGTATCAATTTCAGGGTAACCAACTCAACAGCAGCAGTATGTACCTTCAGAGAAGGTTGAATTTCAGATCCAAAGCAAGCCAATACGAAGAAGCAATGGTTTCAGTGTGAGACCAGAGCACCCAGAATAAAGAAATCTCCATTGCCTGAATAATGTGCTACATGACACAGTATTTTCAAAGAAATTCCTTCCTAATAAAAATATGGACAATCATGCAATGGGGCTATTTCCCCCAAATATGTCCACATAAACAGAGTTATATTTGTAGTGGGTTGTGTGATTGCAATCTTGCCCTATTCACGGTCTGCCATTTTGGAATGGTTTGTTTGATCTGTTTCATATTAGATCACAGTATACCTATTTATTTGTCCTTCATACTGTGCAACATGTAGCAGGTCCAACATACCTTGTCTAAAGAGCTAGAATCTGGGCACAGTAACTGATGCAAACATACCCACAGCTTTTTAACTTCTGGCACAGCATCATCGGAAGTGCAATGCACTGAGAATCATTCTGTGCATGGTAACGTGCAGACAAGCATTTTGTTCGAGATAAGGCAATGACGAGCATTCTGTGAATGTTAAACTGCAGGCCAGCATTCTTTGTCGAGTAACATATGGGCAAGTTGTCTTTGCGAGGTAACATCCATGCAAGCAATATATGCGGAGCAACTTATGGACAAGATGTTTATGAATGGTAACAAAGTTCAAGATTTCAGAACAAAGATAATTGTAAACATACATTCTGGGTAGGTTAATTGCTTACTAATTATTCTGTGTAGAGTAACTGATGGACAAGGGGTCTATCTCTTAACTTTCTCTCTCGAACCATTTTTAGGTTCCTTTCAAAAATAAAAAATTGAAAGGTTAGCACAAAAGGTTTTATAATTCATATTCTTGATTTGCCAAATGGCCTGAAAAGTTTTAATTGCTAGTGTCAAGAAATGTTATATGTGTGGGTTTGCAAGTCCAAGATTTTTAGATTTTTACTATGTAGAATGATTCTCTTTTCTCGCTCTATGAAAGTGAACTTTAACAGGCCGCACTTCCTATATGTGCCATGCTGCAAACATGACCCTGTTTACCGACACACAGCAACTGCCATGTGGTTTGGCAAAATAGCCGCACCAGATTAACATGTACCTTCCTGAAACAGCCTGCTGCAATGCAAACTATTCAAATAGCCATGGACTATATATGCATATAGCTGTGTATCCTCAACTCCTGGTGGCAATTTGAATAAACAGAAATATAAACATTTATCCAATATGATAATGTGGCCTGGGAGGAAATATAGTTCCACATTGCCAAAAGCATCTGATATTTTATCATCAACTGATTTCCCACGTCTCCTACGACTGAGAACATTTGTGTTTTAGCTTCTGGGCTGTGGTTCACCCACAACAGGTTTCTGGGCCCAGCACTGAGTGCTCCTTTTATGAGCTACTGGAATGTCTTTACACCTTTTCTGAGGTACATGACATATACCCAAGGAGGTTTCATGAAATCACTGCAACATGCGAAGCTCTGCCAGTACAATTCACACACGGAGGGTAATTACTGGAGCCTCTTTCATCAGGTAGACACGAATGAGGAATATTAGACCTTAGGTTAGGACCTACGCCCAGAGGAAAGTCTTGCCATCTTGGAAATGTTTAGGCACCGCTACTTTCTGTGCCCCTTCCCAAGTTCTTAGACAAGGCGCTCTGAGTGCTGATATCAGAAAGCAAAAGATTGTCTTACAACATCTGAGGTTGTCCCCTTAGAAGCCAGCCAATGGACAATCCACTTTGGCAAAATGAATATATAAGGTCGAGATCTCACTACCCCTTGGTTAAATCATCTTTGGACTCTAGAAGAAGGATTTCACTGGAACCCTATTGGGGTATCAGTATGCCAAAAGTCCCATATCACTGGGTCGAAGATAAGGATTTCCAAGAAAGGTGCAGGACGCACCACATTCTCCCCGCACACCCACTACAGAGGAACATTTGGAGTGACCTACTGCTGTAAAAGCCTGCCGAGTGCCAAAACACTGCTACCCAGGATTCGGACCAATGGGATTGGCACAACTATAAGTGTTCTGTGGCATCCTTCCTGGCAGGAAAGAGAAGAAGTAGGACTTAACTTTCCTCTGAATCCTAGACAGGGTCCCACAGCAATCCAGAATTAAAGGAGTATCCTTGAGCTATGTTTCCTGCTTTGAACAGCTTTCGAGTCAACTCGACAGTGCTCGGGTCATTTTCAATCCACTAAAAAATCCAACAGTAATGGCTTTGACATCCTAAATTTTCAAACCACTTTGATCTGTTTAGAACCATTGACTCAACCTCACCTGCCTGTTCTATCGTGTCTTCAATTCAATCATCTCTGTCAATCCACACCACTCAGTCAAGACACTCTTGACCTGTCTAACTGTGAGGATCTACAGATTGCCTGTTGCCAAGCTTCTGTCAAGTGTTGAACTGATTACCACTTGTCTAAGTGCACTGTGTTTGCTCCTGTCTAACTAACTCAACCATCTCAACAATGACTCGACCCTCCTGCGGAAAGCACTCAAAGCCCTGCTTGAGACTATAGAGCCCCAAGAAGAAGATATACAAGTATTCAGAATGGTCGAGTTGTCCCAGTCCTGTTCTATGGTCCCCAGTAAGAATTAAGAGCCCACGCCACTTCTTTTTAAAAAGATCTATTCTTAAACCTGAACATTGCTGCAAAGACAATAGACTGCATGCCCCTGTCTTTATACTCTGAGTACCCATTTTAACCAAAAGTCAGCTTGGTCTGTGTATTTCATTACAGGGGTGAGTTGTTAGTGTTTTTATTACTTTGAATAACACTTTGTATATTTATAGAACCTTGAATGGACAGGTCTTTTATTTTGGAATCACCATCCTCTGCTTTTGACACAGTCAACCATGCCATCCTGCTCAATCGCCTGTGCAACAACCTTGGTGTTACTGATCAGGCCCTGGCCTGGTTGACCTCCTTTCTCACTGACCGACCCTCTCACGTCCAACTGGTGTCATTCCTCTCTTCTATCTCTCTCTCTACTTGTGGTGTTCTCCAGGGGCCTAACCCCTCATCCTACCTCTTCAACCGCTACCTGGCACCGCTATCACTACCTGCCCACCACATCGCTACTCTCTGCTCCAGTTTTCATTGTTATACAGATGACACTCTGCTCTCATTCTGGCTCCCCTCAGCCACATCAGACTGTCTGGCCACAATTCCGGAATGGTGTGCCACCAATGCTTTCTGGCCTTAATGCCAGTAACACTGAGATCATCCACTTTGGGACACCCACTCCCTCCTTTCCTCTCTCTGGCCTCCCACTCTGGGCCCTCTTCTTGCTCCTTCCTCTGAGGCTACGAACCTTGGTGTCATTGTCTACCCTCTCCATCTCTCCTCACATCTCTGATGTCTTTAAGAAGTCAAATTATCAGCTGCACCTCCTCAGAGGTATTCTTCCCCTTCTCACTTTCTCCCAAAAGCTCACTGTCTCCAGAGCTCTGGTCCTCTCTTGGATGGACTATTGCAACAGCCTCTTTCTAAATCTTCCTGCCTCTACTCTTTGACCTTTACAACTTATCCAGAACAGGACTGCAAGACTTGTCCTTGGCCTCAAGCCCAGGGATCATATCTCTCCAGTTCTGAAATCTCTTCACTGGCTCCCCTTGGCTGCAAGGATCAAGTTCAAGACCCTGTGCATCATCCACAAGGCTTTCTGGGATCTGGGACTGCTCTACTTCCAACTTTCCTTTCCAAAACCTCTTCCTTCTCAAGCTCTCTGCTCATCCACCTCCAACTCTCTGAGGGTCAGACACTTCTCCAAGCAGAGAGTTGGGGAAGATCTATCTCCTCGGCTGGGGCCTCGCTCTGGAACAGCCTCCCTGCCTCTCTCAAACTTGTGCAGAACCACCTGCGGTTCCAGAAGCAACTCAAGACCTTCCTTTTCGCTTCTGCTTTCTCTCTTCCTCTCACCTGCTGACGTACTTGACTGCTCTGCACACTGGTTACCTGGTCACCCTCTGAACTCGGACCCAGGCTCTTGTATGTCAAGTTGCCCTCGCACTGCCTCCGGGCTCCCCAGCACTTAAGGGCCTGTATCTCCAACCCTACAGTTTCTTCACTCTGCACTTATGAGCCACCGGCTGGCTGCACTTGTGAGTTAACTGCACTTCCCCCTTCCCCTGGCACTTCTCCTTGTCCCTCTTCCCCGCACTTGCATGATCTGAATGACATAAGGCCTACTAAGATCGTTATTTTGACCTCCCTTTGTTTCCCCCTCCTTGTCTTGTTGTGCCTAGGAACACTTGTGTACAGGTGCATTATAAATGCCACATCATATTATATCATACCGTTGTTGTTTTGGATGCTTCCTTGCTGGCTCACATGCTTCTTGAAGAGTACAGCCTGCCCTCTGCCTATGCTACCTTATTGAAGAGAAGGAGGTGTACCATTCAGGTTCTACCTGTTTCACCTTTATGACGACTGTGAACACTGGTCGTTAGTAGTAATGTGGGGCTGAGTAGGAGTTTAAAAACCACTACTCAACGCTGTACTCCTGCAGAGTAGTAGTCTTTTTGTCACAGTTAGATTGGAATATTTTGCTCTGCAAAATGTGAAATACTGAATTGAACGTGAAAGTGAAATTATTGAATGAGAATGTTTACATTATGTCATGTTACTGTTGAAGATATGTAATAAATAGCACTGCAAAATTAACTGCCTCCCCTATTAGTCAGACTTTCCTCCGCTTAAAGTCAAAAGTCAAGTGTAGTCTGGATATTAGGGATTCATTAAGCGTTTTAGACAGCCTATTGGCATTTACTTATATTGACACATTGTCTCAAAGATCTTGTGGATGGAGGAAGTTGATGAGGTGAGCTCATGGATATAAGTGTGTGTTGCACTTTCTCAATGATCTACTTTCTCTCCTTGTCACTCTGGAGCACAGTAGATGGCGGATGGACGGAGTGGAGCAAGTGGTCTGCCTGTAGCACGGAGTGCACCCACTGGCGGAGTCGCGACTGCAATGCGCCGACCCCGAAGAATGGAGGCAAGGACTGCAGTGGCCTGCTTCTCGACTCCAAGAACTGCACTGGCGGGCTGTGCATGCAGAGTGAGTTGGCATGATAACCAATGGACTACCCATGCACACCTATAACGGTGTGCTGAAGTCTAACATGGCTGCTTCTAGATGCAATACAGTAGAAGTGGTGAACAAGCACTAATCGGGACCTATTGTCAGTTTGTGTTTGTGGAATAGTTTTTAACAGTGCTAGAATTTAGTATTGGACAACATTTTAAAAATGCGATTGTTTGTCTCATGTGCACCAAGCCTAATCTTACTGGTCTTAAGCACGTATCTATAGGATTTCCTGAGAGCATGGTTTATCATACAGATTCTACATCAAATATATTTCATTTAATTATTAACTATCTACGGATGACATTACAGCGCAGGGGAATTCCAGCACTTCTTTGGCCCTTTCTACTGGCAACCTTCTTGCAGCCTGTTACAGCCCTTTGGTTTATTATGCTCACTTTCCCTTCAATTTTCACCATTTGCCAAGGGGAAATTACTTCATTAGATCTAGTTTCCCGTACATAAACTAATTGTTTATGAGTACTCCTCTAAAGGAGTACTTCAAGTGATATCGCCATGAGTATATAATGTGTGTCTTCTGTGGGAAAAGGTGACGCTATCAGACAGCATGCAATGGGGAAACCGTCTGGCAGTGGAAGCTAATGCAAAGAGCCTTTTCTCCAGTCTTTTGCCACGGGGTCCAGAGAGACCTGTCTTTTGGCTGCGGTTAAAGAGCAGTGACAGCAGAGGTAGGTTCCCTCTCGTAGGCAAAACCAAGGTACAGAGTGTAACCGTTCTTCTGAGGCCCACGTGGGAGGTTTCTGCAGGATTCTAAGCCAAGCAAGCTGGCGTGTGCGTGTACAGAGGCGAGGTGAACTTAAGGCAAGCCCCACAGGCCAAATACTGTACAATCACAAATATATGCAAAACGAAGTATTTAAGACAGATCCCTTGGGACCATGTATGTTATAAAGCGGGAAATATAATATCTTCCATGCCGATGAGACAGGATTCAGTCATGCAGTGGGTTCATCAGCAATATGCTTTGCACTCTATGACGGGTATCACCCTTCGAAGTGGAAAACAGATCAGTCTTAGGGTGATATTTTGTAAATCTGTTGTGCTAGCTATGCTAACGTTGCGTTACATGGCATGTTGTATGTTATGCTAGATTGCTTGATTGTGCGTTATTTCTTGTTAATGTTATGTTGTATCATAATATTCTATGTTGCTTTATGTTATACCCTATAATGTCATATCATGTTGTATTGCATGGCATGGTGGCTTTTTATCTTATGTTGGATGCCAAGTTATATTATTTGATACAACGGTATGGTACTGTATGATGTGGTTGAATGTTATATTGTTATGTTATTTTATGTTGTGTTGTATTATGCTATGCTATGCCAGTATATACTATGCTTTCTTGTTATGTTAGATAGAAATATTATATCATAGCTATTTGTATAATGCCAAAACAAAGCTGTGTATACGTTTTTGTCTATGAGGGATAGCTCCCACAGGGTAGCGAGGGTGGTGTGTTTGTTACAAATCTAAAAATGTTACTGGGCTTTGAATGCAAAGTGAAGCATACTGATGTAGTGCAATTTGATCAAGTCAAACCAATAGAAGGCTTGTTAATGCAGCCTTATATCCCCCGCCCCATCATCATTCATCGTTGGTCACAAACCATTGCATCAAGAACCTCCCCAATTACATTACATGTCCCCATCGATCATATCATGAGCCACCACGTATCACATCTCCTCCACCCGTCCTTAATATCACAGCTACTGTCCCATCTTTCAAACTGTCTCAGATACAAACCTTATTTTGCTGGAATGCCGTTAATATGAGCATTCAAATGGTTAGCGGAATCTATTGCACAAATACCAATAACCCATCATGAAAACCCATCGCACTCCTAGCAGCGCACTTGTCTTCCCGGCTTATGGACATGTGACAGTTTCTCTTTTTTTTTCTCTTTAATGTCGTCCATGCACATAGAATTGATACATCTGGCCTAAAATTGTAGGCTCTATTGCTGCCTGGTAAATTATTTCTATAGCTTGTTAGTGAGTGCCTCTGCTCCGGGTTTCACCGACACATACAATTCATAATTGTTGCTTCTCATATAATCATTCCATGTGTGTCTCTTGCACTGTACGCCCCAATCACCCTGTGGCTGTGTACTATGCACAAAAAGACAATCACCCTAATGCACAATGACCTCTTAGAGCAGCGGTAGCTCCTCTCCAGATGTTTTCGGCCAACAACTCACCATGATCCTTCACCACTGACAATTTTAGCTGGTTCTCTTGGCAGTTTCAGGCTAAAGAAATATATATGTTGGCTGTTTGACTACCCTGCCTTAGAGTAAACAAGTATTTGATTCCATTTCACTTGTTTCCATTACTGTGCATGGATCTCGTGTTTCATCACTTTCATTGCCATCTTCACTTGTTTCATCATTGTATTTGTTCTTGTTTTATTTTCCTAACAGATAAAAGGGTTTTAAGTGAACCAAAAAATCATCGTAAGTTCCCATTTCATATATTATTTTCCCCATACTCATGCATTGTGTCTTATAACTTCACCCATAACTGTGAGTGGCGACACTCTTTCATAAACTAGTGCAAATCACAAGACCTAGGTGTGACTGCAGGCATTGGGTGCGGGGTGCAAGAATATTGCAAGTTAAAAGGTTGTATTAAGTTAACTTTCTCTGGATGAAGACCTTGGTGGATGAGATTTATTTGGTAAAACCTTTGCCTTCATCACTAGTAATGTGAACTGGGTGGTGCTCCCATGCAAATTGTTGTGTTGCAAGGAGCTTCCATGGCAGGCAGTGCAGTTTCAGGTGCCATTGATTGGTAACTGTGTGTTGTTTAAGTTTCATTGAGGTAGCGCTGGGCTCACCGGCCCACCCAATGTTAATAGCCAGTTGGAAAGTAATGACCACAAAATAATCAACTAATCTTTGTTTAAATTCATTAAAGATTTCTCACATTTATTCAGTTCGGATAACCCACACTAAACTGTATAAAGTAATGTTGAAAGGTGGCCAGACCATTGACTCTGATTTCCTTCTCGACTAGTCCAGTGCAGAAGGCCTGGTTTAAGGCGGTACTACACGCATGAGGGTCTCAGGCTTGATCGGCTTCATACTTTGCCAAATCACCACTGCAGTGCTCTCAGAGCACCTAGGCTAGTTTGGGGGTTGGTGTATAGGGGTTCAGTTGGTGGAGGAAAAGGGGTGTGGGAAGATACCAGAATGGGGAATAAGTGTTGCAATGTGGAAACGCGCTCTCACAGGCAAAAGGTGATCTACTACCAGATGCAATTCAGACACATAGTCATTTCACATCACCTTGAAGAGTTGCGCAGAGGGCTGAGAACTGAAATGGATCCCAGGCATGGGGAGACCAGATCCAGCCAATCACGAGACAGAAAACCAGGGGTGGATGGCAAAAGGCAAGGGCAATGGTAAGTCCACGACTCTGCAACAATGTAACAGATAGTTTTTGTGTACGGGCCGGTCATCCACCTGATATGCGAGGACCAGTAGAATAACCTCTATAGGGGATAGCTATATGTGTTACTACTCTCAGCACCCAATCAGCAGTGGGGATAGATTTTTGGGGAAGGGCCCAGGTGATGACGACATGTAGCATCAAAACTGGGAAACGGACCATGGAAAATTGAGATGTACTGGAGAATCGTGATTGTCTTGTATGATCCCTGTTGGTTTTTTGCAATAAACCTGGCCTAGGCTGAGTCCTCCATTCATTCTGGGAAAGGTTTGTGGGCTGTTGGTAGTCGGACGAATCCCCGGACGACCTCTGGCATACCTGGCATTCATCCTAACAGAGTGCAGCTGCCACAGACAAAGGGAAGGGAGTAGGCCGATGGGGGAAGCTTTGTCTGAGGTAGCTTGGCTAAATGGTCCAGTTACGGCCCAGTTACTGAGCACCATAGCCCAGGATTGAAGAAAAAAGGTACACTATATTGGAGGTCATT
This sequence comes from Ambystoma mexicanum, assembly GCF_040938575.1. Classification (NCBI taxonomy): domain Eukaryota; kingdom Metazoa; phylum Chordata; class Amphibia; order Caudata; family Ambystomatidae; genus Ambystoma; species Ambystoma mexicanum. Next base: position 844,558,056 of record NC_090929.1, on the reverse strand, counting down.
TTTGTTCTGGATCGAAGTAAAATGTATTCATAACATTCATGAATAAGCATCTTACGTATGCACTTTTTTAACTCTATATATACTATAACAGATCCGATTGTGTGAAAGTTGTAATAATTAAGAGTAAGACACGTTTGACAGTGTGATGGGTGCAAGATGTGCTCGAGCAGACCCTTAAAGGGTAGTGGATGTTTGCCCTAGGATTACCTTTCAATATTTCCCGCTGGACAAACTCTGAATAGTTATTCTGGGTCTGCAAAACCCTGTGGCTGAGTGTCACCCAGTCAAGAATAGACTGTGTGAAAGGTCAATGTAGATGGATAACAAAGAAAGGGAAGGGCAGGCATGGGCTGACTGACAAATTCCAAAATGTGTTGACAGGCTGGCACCCGAAAATGTGTAAAGACTGTGAGGACAGAATGAATGGGAACTTTCCCAATTACAAATGGAGCTGATAGATTCGCATAATATAGTTGCCTTACAATCTGCATGCTTATTCTTTCAGGTTAGATTTATTTCGAAGGACGTCATGAAAGCAACAAAATACGATGCATGCTTTATATTATCGTGTGGATAAGTCTTTGTTATTTGGAGCCAACTCTGTGGATTTGCACATCCATGGCCCTGTGGAAAATACGCAATTATTTCCACATTAGTATTGTTGTTTGGCAGAAGACCCACATTAAGCAAACGCATTTGTTAGCTTATTCCATTTTGAGGTTCCTAAATGAAAGGGGTTCCATACAGAGTAACACTGGCTATAAGATTTTTCCAATTAAGCAATTCAGCGGCATTAGTGTTAATAACCTGTCGCTCAGAGTGCGAATGGATTAAATACGGAGTATTGCTGAATGTCAAGTTATACCAGTCTGAGTATTGCAGATGGTTGGGTTAATCCAAACTACTAAAGATTGAAGGGATGTTATGCACATTAAGAATCACTGTGCGAAAGGTTTATTCAACATTAAGTATTCCTGAGTATCACGGCATTCTATATTGAGTGTCGCTGAATGTCGATGTTTTACAAACTGAGTGCTGCAGAGTGTCAATGTATTTATTACACATTCATTATTTGAGTGTTTTCCCCCCATTACTTGGAATCCCCAAGTGGCATATTTTCCAGCACCACACTTTTCCTATGCTGCCATCTAGTGGATATGTCTAGGGGTCAACAACAGATACTGATCATTGGTTTTCGTCTGGTTATTATTATTCTATGCCGACTATAACTGAGTGACAGTTTATGTGAAGCTGAGCCTCACAGAGTAGCAAGTTATTTCAGAGGGTGTATTTCTTAATATCGCTGTTCTCCACATGCATAATCTCTGCCAATGTGTTTCATGTATGCAAAGCAAGGTTATTTCAAAAAATGATGCATGAAAGATTTTAAATAAATCATAACCACTGATATTGCTGCAGACAACCTTCAATACCCTTTTGTTTTACCATCTGCACTATTACACAATAGGCCAGCCATGTACCAGACTTGGCCCTCTCACCAGTGAGAGCATCCCAGTGAGATCGAAAAGATGCCTTGGATTACTGTGGTCTCTTTACGGGGGAATGTAATGTTACAGTTCGGACTGAACTTGCCCTTTTGAGGTGGTAGAATATATGTTTGCATCTTCTGTAATGTCATTACGTCTGAGAAATCATGGATCAGAAGGCTTCCCAGAGGAAGTGCCAGTTGTTATGATTAATTCAGAGTTTGTTTTTCCATCCATCACTTTTCCATGCGGCAAGGTTATTTTACATTACATTATTGATTATTCCATATATCCCTGCGTTCCTTTGTGATTAATATCATAGAGTGGGTTGACTATGTTACTTTTATTACCACAGAGTTTCAGGACTGAGCCACATAATATCACTGATTGGCAATATTAATCCACCAATAACATATTGCTCATTCAATATTCTTCTTTCTGTGGCAGGTCTACTCCCTGTTTCAGCAAGTAGCAGCACTATTCCATATTTTAGTGTCACTAATATTCAAACTAATCCGTGATAATCATCTTTCAGCGTAGAGTGCTTCGATTATAAGTGCAAATTCAGAGCAGAATAAATTGTATTCCAAGCATCTTGTGGCAACATAATATGTATCAGTATAATGTTATGCCAAATAAAAAAAAACAGGGAATCCGATCTCGCTCCAATGTGTGTGTGAGTGGAAGAGAAAAGAAAACGGTGGTGCCTGGAAGAAAAAAAGGTATGGGTGATAAGAAGATGGTTCTGAGTGCAGGAGGGATAAGAAAAGGAGGAAAGAGGAAGGGCGAGGTTAGGAGAGAGGTACCGAGTAAGAGGCAATACACCAGAGAAAGTAAGTCTGGAAATAAGAGGTAGTGAGGGGGGAGGAAAAGAGGATGGGAGAGGGAAGGAAAGATAAGGAGTTAGCGAACAGAGAAGGCAGTCACGAGAAACACATGCCACTCTGGCAAGGCCTTCTTGCAATAGAAAATGCCCATATGTTCCTCATGATACATCAGCAGCTTCATTTCAGACACGAGGGCCGGATCCTGGCCTCAGGTGAACGCAGCTGCTGCTATCGTCGAGATTTGCCAAGATCCACAGGAGCAGCCTAGATCCTGCGTGATTGTACAATCAAAGCCTCCCCCCCTGATACTTTGACGCAGACAAATAAGTGGCGAAGGGCTCTGAAAACCAGTGCTTCGGCCAAAACCACGGGCCCTAGGGTTTAAAGGACAGATGGCTGGGTTAAGAACTAAGCAGCAAACTCATGCAGCCTAGTTTCAGAACCAGGGCATGGGAGCTGCAGTCAGATCACCTTTGCTGTGCCAGGTCGCCAAGGAGAAAAGATACACGAACATTGAGAAATTGGTATTCAGTGCAACTCATTGCATAACAGCAACCTCAATAAGTTCACTTGGCTGTTTGTGGGCCTTTTTGTTTGATCGATTTGTGATGTGTAAAAGTACACATAACAGGCAAAACTACAATCAGTGCGTACGTTACTGGGCAGCTTACATGAGTGTTGGCTTCCACACTACATCCATGTTCCACTGGCTCCCAATATGTATGTACATCGTATGTACTTATGCATCCTTTATAAAGCACTTTGTATCAGCAAGCCTGTGTATCTGGCCAACACATTGATCCCATCACAATTAAACGATTTACCAGATCCACAGTTTTTCTTGTGATCTTGCCCCGGCTCCTCCCCTTCTCTCACTGCCAATCAGGCAGGACTATTCTTTGAACTTTGACTCATTGGAGTCCCTGCAGGTCATTCCTTACTATGGATATCGATAAACCGCTCTCTGCATGCATGCTTCCCCTGCTATCTCACAGAACCCAAGGTTAGGGAGCTGCCTCAACAGGGGTTGAGTGAATGTGAGGGTGCATTGGAAAGCGGCCTGGGACTGCGTGCTATGTGTGACAGGAGTTTATTCCTGCACATAGGGCATCCTGCATGCTTCACTCCTTGTGGGGGCACTGGGACAAATGCATGGGAAAACAACCAAGGATGGGCCAAAGTCACAGCACCATAGCTACGTAAAGAGGGTTGGGACGGATCTCAGCCTACTGGTCAACATACTAAGAATGGCTTACTGAGTGCCTGGACTTTCCATTTACCGGACACTCCTTTATGTGAACTACAACTATAATGTCTCCCAGAACGCCAGGGAGTTTGATTAGGGTAATGACAGGAGCATCCCATCAGCCCCTCCCCTATCTGCATTCTTATCAATAGCCTATTAAGAGGCCAGTGGTAAGAATGTGGGGAAGAGGCCATGCTGTACCTTGTTATGCCTTTTCAGGCTTTTTTATTTATCGTCCTGCGTATGCGTTTATAGGTAACGATGTTTGCCCTTTGCACATTAGAGCAGGCCATTGTATGCTAGGGTATGAACTCAGGCCCAAAAACTATATTTGTCTGGATGGGTCTTCCTTCTGATTTCCCACTGACACCTCATAGATATTCGGACGCAAGATACCTCATGCTTCCTTACACAGAAGAGCAATTTACTGTGGAATATACATGCACTTTTTACTAGCAACTTACAAAGCCAACCATACCCCACATTGCAACCGCAGCATTACAATGCCAATTTGATGCACTCCTCCTACCTTATGTTCATCTTAATTTCCAAATAATATGTATGTGTCAAATGCCTTCCATCCTGCAATTTCTTTCTTCTTGCCACTTATCGTGTTACAAATTAGAATCACAGGTTACCCGACCATTCCCCTCCCATAAACCGCGGTAACAAAATACTCATTGCACTCTCTCTATTGTTGTTCACATGGTAATCCTTGATTGCTGCCTATGTTGCTCCGTGATTGACTGTTAACTCAGAGATCCTGTTCCTCGGCTGTGTCTTTTGACTGTTTGCACTCCTCACTAGCCTGCACCCCATTCTATGTTTGGCCTTACACGGCACATATTGACTAGATACACAATGGAGGAGAACGCGTTACCCACTTCCTTGCACACAGTGACACTAATCAAACTCACCAAACACACACCTCTCCAACCAGCTTGTGACCCACATCTTTAGAACAACCCTTACCCCATCCTCTCTCTTACAGGAGACACCATCAGTAGCAAATCTAGCAGGATGGCTATATTTGGGGTAGGTGTTTCTAGAAGGGAACCACAAGTGCCCTCACCACAGGTCACCTAGAAACACACAGAGAATTCGCTCTTTCAATGCACACTTTTGAACGTTTCACATCTTCCCTCTACTCCACATAACGTTCCCTTCCACATCTCACACAGGATTTAGCAACACAAGGCTGCCACAAGGACCACTTTACATTACAAGTGAAACCTGCTTCTTTACTCTGACTTTAAACCCCACCCTTCTCCACACTACCATCCCTCATCATCATTATTCCACATTAGGTCTACCAACTTCTTTGAACAGCTCTTCCCTAATCATACACCTTCTCCCCTAAACTAAACCCAAGTCCCACTTTCCCAAACCCGTCTTGAATGTTATGATGCTGCATTGTTGCAAATGTTTCTTGGGTGTAAAGTTGGAATATATCTCGACCTCTACAAAATATTGCACATTAACAGCACCTGCATGGAAATAACTCCAAAAGAATAAACCAGTAAAATAGTAACTTAACAATCAAATAATGATTTGGTCAATGTTATTCCCTATAATAGATTGCAGTGGAGACAATTGCATTATTTTTCATGACAATTGTAACAGATTATTTTCTCTTCTTCTATGCCTTGCACTCACAAAAAATAAATAAATATCTAACTTTTCAAACATATGAGCCTCAGATGCCAACCACTTTGCTTTACATCTACTAAGAATGTGGTGAATTAATGAAGAAAAGCAAAATGTAAATTGTAGTGCAGTGGTTTCATAAATGTGCATTGGGGACAACCCCCCCACCCCCCACGCAAACACTATATCTTATACCTGTCGTCTGCCTTCTAGCTAACATTTTTCCCTTGCCTCTAATCTTCTCTCCCTCACTTTTTCTGCCTCCATTCTAGCACTTTATCTATCATGGTCACATCCCTAACACAGCTGGCTGAGGGTGCTAGCACCTCCTGGCCATTTAATTTAATTAAAGCACAGACACGGCTGAAACCAAGAAGACGATGCAGCTATTACAGGACTTTTCTGCTACCACTTTTAAATAACCCATTAGAATTACAATTAAATAGAGAATTGCTTCTTTCTCGGAACACATTCAGCATTCAGGCCACACTTTTTTGGGGTGACAGGGTCAATGTGTTAAGGTGGCGCTCTTCCAGGTTCTAGAAGTGATGTTTTTAGCATTGGTGTAACATTCCTTCTGCTCTACTGCAGTCACCCATTTGGGAATGGTGGTGTGTGAACCACCTATTTCAATTCCTGTGTAGAGCTGCTCAGGACCCTAGTCTGTACATCTATTGCTGTCCACCTTTTCATCCAGATATCAGTGTCAACATTTGGCTTTTGTGAATATGTGTTTAATTGTGAACTACAAAGTGTTCAAAAAAATATAGAGCTCCTATATGAGGCAGACTCTAGTGCCTTGGCATAATGGGAAAGGTTTTTGGGGATAAAATCATGAATCAAATAAATTACATTGGATGACGATGTGAGGTGAATCCATCTTGGAGATAACACTCTTCTACCAACAGCAACTAGTTAATTGTGTAGCTGGTCAACACACCTGTTCCCACCTCAGTATAATCTCAGTCACAGGTTTTCATCTTGACAGGGTTGACGCAGTGTTTCATCCCTCATGGACAGCCAAAATTAGTATCAAACCAATCGAATGTGTAAGCAATCAAGAGTAAGACGCGGACACAATGGCAGTATGCGGATTGTTAAAGACTTGTATTGATATAATGAAAGAGAGGGTTGGGGAAAGCCCACCTATCCCTAACTCTAGGGGGAGTTTCCCTGCCTCAACAAAATTAAGGAACGTCTGTGTCAGAATGTCCAAAGCAAAAAGTTCTACCTCCTGTGTCCAAAATCCTAACCTGACCCTTGCACATTAAACTCAGTATAACCTGAAGGGGAAAATGTCTTTTGGCTGATCACCTGCAGCTTCTTCCCAAAGTTCCAACATAATGTTCGAAAATGTAAAAGAAAGCAACAAAGCTCTCCCATCTAAAGGGGGTCTTCCCTTCCCCTGGATTTCTCTATGTCTTCAATGTTCTTCACATTACCATAATCCACAATCTCAAGAGGGGGTGACTCTCCCCCGGAGTTTCCTATAGTTTATCAATTCAAGATATACAATTTCTCTCTTGACCTCCTTTGGGGTTATCCCATTCCGCAATCTAAAGGAGTATGACCCTTTCCTTGAGATTTTCACAATTCCGCAACTCATGGGCTCAAGGAGTGTGTATCTACTCCTGAGATTTCTTAGCTTTTCCACAGTTCACATATTTCACAGTTCCACAATTCGCAACATTCAGGGTTATGCTTCTTCCCCTGAACTTTATTAGCTTTTCCACAGTTTACAGGCTTTACAGCAAAAGGGAGGGTGACCCCCTTCGCCTAGATTCTACACATTTTAGGAACTGCTTTCCCCCTTTTACAAGTTCAGCAATCTTGATTGGGTGCGTGTACCAGACTTGCTGTATGCCTTGTTTACTCTCCTGACAAGACCTTCTTGTTGAGTCGTTTGGGTACCAGTTCCAGACTCGCTGTATGCCTGGCTTACTCTCCTGCCAGGTCTTTCCTAATTGGTTCAGTATTTGGGTGTGGGTCCCATGCTTGTACTTCTCATCAGTAATCACCATTTCTTTCATATAGTTTTAAGAGTCTTTAATTATACTTTTCATATATTGGGTCAGCAATCCCTTAATCTGTTGGCTCAATTGCCCCGGGGTCCCAGTTCCTCTGTTCGGGCTAACCAGGTTCATCAACGGTACGCGGCATCCCCATGAAGCACCCCGGCATCCCACCCATGCTCTCTGAGTTCACCGGTCTCTATTGGCTGCCGCGGGCGCCCTTTGCATCTCACTGTTGTCTCTGGTTCCTGCTTTGCCCCCTCCTTCACCTGACAGCTTCTGCTATCCATGACACCAGCGTGGTGAACCTTCCGCATCTAGACTTCCCCAGACGGCACTTCCAATAGCTTCTCTGCTATGCACCGCAGCCTGCTCTCCTTCGGTGTCCCGACAGACATTGGGAGATGTAAGAGGATTCAATTCAGCACTACAGCTAAGTTAACGCCTAGTCTAGAATACTGAATGAAAACCCTTATTGATATATCTTTAGGTCCAGTTCATGCGTTCTGGATGACTACCCCTATATAACACCCCTCTCTTGGAATCCCCCTGACCCCACTGAGCCAAGAAGTAGTTCTGTTTTGCAAGTTTAAAAGGTTTATTTGATAATTTAAATAGATATATATATCACGCTTTATAATAAATTAATAATTGAATAGCACACTTAATCTGATATGATAAAGATCAACAACGGAGAATCTGGCACTAGCACACTTCTTTATAATTACTAAGGAGTTGAGATGAAATGGATAAGGTAGCACCCTGGTAAATAGGTACAGAAGGATAATGTGGTAGAAAATGCTTTATAGGGTTCAAGGAAATGCAAGGTTGAATGAATGAAATGCAGTATAGAAAATACTCAATATGATTTCAACAAAACAATGTAATCACTTTTCTCTGGCAATCCCCTCCCCCCCTCTTTATGCAATGCAAGGAAATGGGAGGAAAGCACACAGTTCTCAGAAATGCAATCAATGTAATCAGTTCAATCCAGGGAGTAGGGACATTAACTGATGAAGTTTCAGATTTTTAACATGCATACATTTAGAGTTATATCCACTTTTCCGCTGACACCCCCCTGAACACGCCACCGGGTCGAAAAACCTCTTAAAATGTGGGCAGAAAAATCACAAGAATTATGGTGTCATTTATAAAATTTTCACATGTCCGCTCTATGAGTTATTCATCTTTTTAAAGTTATGTTCTGGCTCCAAAGGGGTGTGGTTTCCCAGGTCACATGGTATAGAAACCAGTCTTTCCAGTTTCTGCCAAGCCAGCTTGCTCTCACAGGCAGTGCCCCTCCCAGCTCTTGCCAAGAGGAAGCTACATTTTACGACTGCGGTAATAAAAACCTTTGCCTGAGTGAAGAGGGCTTTGTTCACTCTCCTGCAGAGCACAGATAATTCAATTATCAGATAGATGGCATATCCTTAGTGTGGGCAGCAAAAGGAAGGTTGGCCTGGGAACACAGTGGTGACTCAAATTTCCCTCCTGATGGGGGTAGTTGCCAGGCAGAATTCAGTTCCTTAAGCCGGGTTTCAGATAAAATGTCACTTTTTGTTCCCCAGTTTCCGCATTCAAATAAAACTAAACATTTTTACATATGCAGCTAGAAGGCTGATTCTAAGTTTAAAACTATGACATTTAAACAATTGCAACCTATGTGACACTCCAAAGTAGGTCACTCAGTCAATTTAAACATTTAGATTTTTTTTTAGTGTCTTTCAATCCAGTGCAACTTAAACTGCTGAAATCCACAGCGCAGCCAGTCTTGTTATAAACCTTGTCTTATGATCTTCATTTCCCAGATTTTGTAGGCACACAACACTCCATTCTGCCAAATGTCTGCTGGTGTTCAGTAAATATTTTGCACATATTGCAATGTTTGAAATAGGCACTTTGGCTTGCCTTCAGAGAAACACAGGGTGGTTTTAAACTGCCGGCTTTTGGATAGTGGTGAGTACTGGTACTGCACCCATTTTTGGGATTTAAGAAAATGAATTCCCAACAGTTATGGGTTGGCTTTTGGCAATCAGCATTGCCACTCCCAATGGTTTCAGACTACTGTGCGGGTAGTCCAATGGTGGTTTTAAAGCGCTTTGAAGCTAACCGGCGCTACTGTTTTTCCTTTGGCAACCCATTTCCCTCATGGCAACCCGGCCTTTCATTCTCGCACTGGTGGGTGGCAAGTGAGGCAACCATTTTAGTGTGCGCACAAACTGCGCAGCTTTCCTGGATTTCAGCGCACATGTGGGTTTTCCGCCATCTTGAATTTTCTAAGCCCACAGCACCAAATGTTGCAGCATGATAGCTTAAACGTGGGTCAGGACACCCAACAAGCCCCCCCCACGCGACTGCACTTTGAATTTGAGTCGATGGGGAGTCGCGTGCCCATGGGTTTTGACCCACGCACCGGTCTGTCCGCATAATCTTCTTCCTCTTCTGTAGATGGCACAGTTCAGCATCTTCTTCTCCATCCGGTACTGATCGATCGGTTCTCCTCGCCAGTCCTGATGGGAGTATTGGGCGGTCCACTGGGCCCATTGGATCTTCGTTCCCGGTCTCCGGATCATCCTCCTTGGCCAGTCTCAAGGTCTTCTTTCTCCTAGGACGACAAAGGAAGAGCGGCAATACCTACTCATAGACGTTTTTCCACCACTGTTGAGATGGTGGGACAGCATATGCATTTCATCATGACGAAACATTACATTCTTACTTTGATAAAAAAAACAGTATAACTAAGAGACAGTTTCATGCAAATCACAATATTTTAGAGACTAGATGTGGTATGTTTTATGATTGGAACTGAATTAGTCTGAGACAGTACCCGCTAGGATTCCAGAGGATTCCTCCAGTTGTTGCAGAGTGTGCCAGGGATGGCAACACTTCAACTGGTTTATGTGTACCCACTTGTCTTCCCCCTCTGCCGAACCGCCTTTGGGGATGCGGATCTTGTAGGCCACAGGGGAGATCTTATCGACGATCTCAAAGGGTCCTTTCCATGTAGGCAAAAATTTGCGCTGCTTGGCCTGGTTCCTTTGGAAGTTGTATAGATAGACCCGGTCCCCCACCTGATATTCCTTCCTGGAAGTTTTCAGGTCATAGTGGGTCTTCATGCTATCAGCTGATCTTTCTAGATTCCGCTGAGCATAAGCAAAAGCATGTTGGAGGTGTTTCCTTAAATTCTCTACATACTCATGAGTAGTGGAGGCATTTATCAGTGTCTGCTCTTGGGTCCTGTAGAGCAAATGCTGAGGAAGCACCATCTTGCGCCCAGTCATCAACTCAAATGGTGACATTTTGGTTGCAGATGAAGGGGTAGATCTGATAGCCATTAGGACCAGAGGTAATCGGATATCCCAACTTGGCCCAGAATCTGCCACAAACTTCTTTAATATGCTCACAATTGTCCGGTTATATCTCTCTACTGCCCCCGAAGAAGCTGGCCGATAAGCAATATGCAACTTCCTTTTGACCCCCAGTATCTCCCACATCTTTGTCATTACTTCACTGGTGAAGTGGCTACCTCTGTCTGACTCAATCCTTTGAGGTAGACCAAAACGGGAAAAGATGTGGTTAATCATCAAGGCAGCTGCAGTTTCTGCCTTGCAGTTTGGGGCTGGGAGACATTCCACCCACTTGGTAAACAAGCATGTCACAGTCAACATGTACTTATTCCCCCTAGCCGAGCGAATCACAGGGCCTACAAAGTCGATTTGTAAATCTGACCATGGCAGGGTCATCCCCCGCTTTTGTAAAGGTGCCCGGTGTGTGAGGGATGTCGGCTGAAATTGTGCACACACAAGACAACCCTTCAAATATTGGTTGAGGTCCTGGCCCATGTGTGGCCAGTATGCAACCTCTCTTAAGATTTCCAGTGTTGTGTGAAACCCCCTATGACCGGCGGTGGCCGCATCATGGGCGTGACTTAACATCAGGCTTCGGAATGAGGTAGGAACCACCCACTGATCGTGGCCAGCTTTGGATTTCCTTACCAACAAACCGTCTTGGATTCGGAACATTTTTGGACATTTCATCAACACTCTTAGGTCCTCTTTCCCAATGTAATCGGTATCCGTCAGGGGAAAGTTCTCAGGGTCCTCAAGGTGCTGGTAAAATTTACCAATAATTGGATCCCCCTTCTGAGCAGTAATCAAATCAGCATCAGGGGTCTCCTTACTCCATTGTGCAATTGAAAGGTCGTTGTGAGCATTTGTCTGGGACCTAGTGATGGCAGTGACCTGGATTTCCCCCAACAGGGACTCAATCTCAATTAGATCCCCTTGGATGGCCCCGGTTTTGGCCAGCTGATCAGCTAAGTCATTTCCAGTTTTGTCTGGTCCCTCTACTTTGGAATGACCCTTGATCTTTTTCCAGTAAATGGTCATCCCATTCGATGTGACCAGATCATCAATGTTTTGGATCAACTTCCCATGTTTCAAGGGTTTGTTGTTAGCACATAACATGCCTCTGGTTTTCCAATTAACCAGGTGCTCCACAAACCCGTTCCGTACATAATCCGAATCTGTGATTATGACCAGTTCGTGGAGGTGATGCTGGACAGCAGAGAGGATGGCCTGATGCACAGCCATCAATTCTGCCACCTGACTACTTCGGGGACCAATTTTGTATCCAGCGGAGGGTTCTGGGGACTCATTCACCCATGCATTCCCTACGCCGGCCACCAGTTCTTTCTCCCCGTTGTTGTCAACATGGTAAGAGCATCCATCCACATACACAGTGGGCATTCCCTCACACTTGTCTTCTTCAAAGACTTTGTGGGGGGAATTAAGGTATGCCTCCATGTTGTCCTTGATTTTCAGACTTTCGTCCTCGAGACAGTTTTCTCTGGCACAATCATGCAAGTCAGCCAGACCTTGCGCGAGGGGACTCTTCTTGTTTTGGCCATATCTGACCTCCACAGGAAAGCCTTGCATTGACAGAATCCAGGAAGTAATTCGGGAATTACTCACATTTCCGGCCCGGATTCTGTCACTTTGGAGATATTGCAGAGGCTGGTGTGGAGTCTCCACTATGATGTGCTCCCCCTGGATAAACGGGCGGTAATTCTTCAATGCCCACACCGTCGCCAGGAGTGCCTTCTCACAATCGTTGAATTTTTCCTCCACAGAGGATAAAGTTTTGCTCGCATAGGAGATTACTTTATTGACCTTGTCATGCTTTTGATATAATACTGCCGTCAAGCACGTATTAGAGAACCCTGTCTCCAGGAAGAACTCCTTGTTTCTGACCGGGTAAGCTAGGCAAGGCGCTTGTGAGAGGCTTCTTTTGAGTTGTTTTACTGCCTCGGCTTGTTCTGGACCCCATTCCCACTTGACCCCCCCCTTCAGGAGATGAATCAGGGGTCTGGTGATCTCTGCGTAGCCCTCAATGAGCTTTCTGCTGTAATTAGTCAGTCCAAGGAGGCTCCTTAGTTCCCGCAGAGTTGTGGGGTCTTTCAGTTTCTGAAGTGCTTCCACTTTCTTTTCCTGGGGACAAAGACCCTGAGGAGTAATCTCATGCCCCAAGAAGTTAACACGGGTTTTACACCACTGTGCTTTCTGAAAGGAAAGTTTTTCTCCGGCGGCCCTCAACTGTGTCAGAACATAACGGATCTCCGCTATGTGTTCCTCAACAGTTGAGCTTTTGATGAGGACATCATCTACATAAGCCAGGTTACCCCTTGCACCCAAGTCGGGCATGGCCTTGTGTAGAAAAATGTTGAATTCATTGCCGGAGTTGAGGTATCCGAAGGGAGTCCGGGTCCATGTGTACTGCTGGCCCCCAAAGGTAAAAGCCAGTTTGTATTGGTCCTCCCTACTGACAGGCACAGTCCAGTATCCATTGGTCAGGTCTATTGCAGTGAATACCTGTGACCCCTGGATCTGGGCCAGCCCTTGGTCAATGTAGGGCAGAGGCCATCGGGAAGTATGGACCCGTTTGTTGAGCTCCCTGAGGTCGGCACAGAGTCTCCACTGGCCGTTTGGCTTCAATATTCCCAGCACCGGATTATTGAAGGTGTTGTGGACTGGACGGATTATTCCCCGGGACTCAAGGTTCTTAATTATTTCAGTAAGGGACTCCATTGATGCGAGAGGCAAGCGATATTGCTTCACAAACACAGGAGTCATGCCAGGGTCCGTGGGGATTGTTGTTGTGTGGATGTCAGTGCGACCACAGTCATATGAGTCTACCGCAAAGAGATCTTGGAAATCCAAGAAAACTTGTTTCAACTTTTGCTTTTGTTCCAGAGTCACACAGGCATCAGCTAGGTTGACTCTCTCTTCCACCATCTGCCTGAAGCCTGGAAAGACTTCTGGTTTGGCTATTTCAGCGGCCTCCTCCAGCTGGGTGGAGAAGTCCCTGGTTAGAGTGCTGATTTGGACCGGAGGCTTCAGGTGGGAAAGGCAGCCCTCATGGACCTGGAAAATCACCTCATCCCTCCTGAAGTCACAAGTCACATCTTCCTTACCATAGGGGCAGGAAGTGTACACCAGGAAGTTCCCCCCATGCCGGGTAAAAATCCTGTCTGGTGTTGTGTTGTCCTCACTGTCACTGTCAAAACAGTCCTTGGGGATTGGTCCTAACAGTTCATTACCTAAATCAATGGAAAAATGTCGGTCATCAACCGCCATTCCAATAATGGTGCCTGCGGCTAGAGTAATACTCTTTAAGTCGCTGTTATCCACCTCTATTGGAATGGTGTCATGTTCTATGTTGACTAATGGAGTTGGGTTTACCCCCAACCCTTGCTGTTGGAGAGACGCATTTAGATGTATGTAAGCATCAGGGTTTTTCAACTCTTGTCCCCTTTTAACTTTCACTTCCAGGGAGAATTGTCGGGTCCTTTCTGGGATGGTGACTTCCTCTTTAACCTGAATTTCAACTGCATAAGGTAGCAATTGAGCTGACCTAAATGCTTTTTCTGGATCATCAAAGCCCATGGGATTATCCGCTAATCGGGACCAAGCTTTGAAGTTTATTAGGTCCAAACTAATGGCAAAGCGATTGAGAATGTCACTGCCTAAGTAAAAGGCGGCAGTGACGTCTCGCACGACCCAACAATTGTGGACTATGCTCTTGTTGCCAATGGAGATTTTGAGCATGCACCTGCTTGGCAGGAGATGTTTGGAATTAGGTGCTTCCAGGTCCATTTCCCATTTGTCTATCAGTTTGAAGGTGGGAATGGCTGGATCTTTTGGGAGTTGGCGGAACATGGCTTCGCTGATGAAGCTCTTACCGTTGTTTACACACACTCGAGCGAGAACAGAGTCCTTCCCATCATTTAACTGAACAGGGATGAACAACTGCTCTTCAATTTGCTGAATATCAGCCAGGCTTTGAGCTGATTTCACATCTTTCTGGACTATAGGAGTGGGAGTTTCAGATTGTGGATTGGTATAGAATTTCAGAGTGTTTCCTTCCAGCGTGGAATACCACTTTAGACTGGAAGGAAGGTTGATTTTCAGAAATAGAGAGGACCCCCCATCACCAGTCTGTTGTCCTACTGCTATTACTGTCACGTCTGGAATTTGGTTGTTCTGGAAGTGAAATTCTACTTGGTCAGATTTTTGTTCAACCATGTGGCATGTGCCGTTTAAACTAACATGGTTGACACTCTGTTTTAATTTTATTGGTCGGCTAGTCTGGGTCCAGAGGACCTTGTTTACACAATCTATTAGGGGTGACAACCTTCTCAGGAGGTCATTCCCTAGTAAACAAGGGGTGCCCTCTGGGGTCACAACTATGACTGGGTGTTTCAACTTGTGTCGCCCGATCTTAATGTCCAAGTCTGCAGTCCCCTCAACGGGAATTTCCATCCCGTCAAAGTTCTGCAGTTGTCCAGGAAGAGAGGTGAGAGGAATTTGGTAATCCTCTCCCCTTCCTGCATTCAGTTCATCAAAGGCCCTTCTGGAAAGAAGGGTAGCTTGAGATCCAGTGTCCACCAGTGCCGAGATTGTACCCTGCCCCTGTACTCGTACCGGGGCATAATATCTTCCCTCCTTCTCCTCAAGGGGGCACAGATAGTGTACATTTTTGGACAACTGGTGGGCTAATTTTCTGGTTTTGGATATCGCTAGCGAAGAGATTTGGGCAGAATCCTGTGGAGAGCCTTGGGAATCTGAAAGAAAAATTTGGCAACTGGAGATCAGAGCCATTGTGGGTTCCCCTGGCTCCGGTTCTGGGCCGCCCCCCCCTTTTTGGAGGCAGTCACCAGGATAGGTTTGAACCAGGGGATTTTCTTGCTGTTGGTTCTGGGATGAGATGGTGGGCGGCGGTAGCTCAGTCTCCACATCTCCCCAATCTGGATTTGCATCCCTAGGGACCCATTTTTCTTTGGGAGGAGTTCCCCCCTCTCTGAAGGAGAAGATCCTTTTCCCAGGATCCTCTGAGGATCCCTCTCCCTCAAATTGGAAGATCTGTACCTCCTCCTCAAACTGAGTCTGTTTGGGTCTTTTGTTTCTCCTACCCCCCCTCTGCTCCTTAGGAGGCAGACTTTCAGGGGCAAGAGATTTGGTTTCCGGTTCCTGGGTTTCCAGGGGCTGTTTACAAGTGAGGAAGGAAGCTTCCTCCAAGGCTTTACACCCCCTTCCCCTTGTGCCTCCTCCCTGGGAACCGGTGAGTTATCGGGGTGCTGCCCCCGTCATTGTTCTGGAGCACCAGGTCCAGAGTTGGGTGCGTTCTGCGCCGGCATGCTGATCTGAGGGTTCTGCTGCGCCCTCAGTATATGACCCATATCCCGCGCCATGTTTTGAACCTGGCGCTCTAACTGGGAAACCCGCTCAGGCTGATACGGGGCCCTGTTTTCTCCCCTGGGCTGATCCCGGGAAGGGTAGCTATCCCTCCTCTGGTAATACCCCGGGTTGGGAAGATTTGGGTACCCCTCCACCCTTGGCCTCCCCTCTCCCGGATTCAGTGGTCTGGGCTCAGGGAATTGGGGAAAGAAGGATGGATGGTTTTGGGGCTGAAAGTTGGGTGGATACCTGGGGAAAAAGTTCTGCCCAGGATTTGGAGAGTTTCTGCCCTCCGGTGGGAAGTTAGGAGGGAAGTTCCCTGGGTTAGGTGCTTGGCTGGATCCCCCCCCTTGGGCTGGAGGAGTCCACACATAACCCAGGATGGGTCTGTTTCCCTTGTAACGGGGACTTACATAATCAGGAGAGCGAGGGACCCCATTTGTGGGGCTGCCTCCCTGGCTCCCTGTCTGTGACTGGCCCGAGGACCTTCTGGGCCTAGCATTATTAGGTGCAGGTAGGTTTTTAGGCCCCCCCATCTCCAGATCCAAAACGGGGGTGACCTTTACCTCTGCCACCTTGACAGCAGCAGGGGTGCTGTTGGCTTTGGGGTTTTTCTGGGCATTGCTTTTATTTTCTATGGGCTTCTGCACCTCATAGATCCGGGTAGCCTGTTCAATGACCCAGTCTAAAGATCTTTTCTCATGAAAATCTCTCACGAGCTGGGTCATTATATATTTGGGCAAGGCATGGAAAAATGTATTGACAAACTCTCTACTATCTGTGCGCACCCTTCTGGTGGTTTGCGCAAAAGCACGCTTTAACTCCTGCACAAATTCTCGTGGGGCCTGATCCTCCCCACATTGCAAATTGTAGGCCGCCTTGCGAGCCTCTTGAGGATTTCTGTGAACAGAAAAATGTTTCAGGATGGCCGCCTTATATGTGGACCATCTTAAATGATTTTGGTCCTCCAGCCCCGCAAAGAAACTGGAGTATTCCGGGGAGAATGTCCACTTTACATATTGAATACAGCTTTGGCTGTCCTTCAAATGGAAAGTCTCCATCATTTGTTCAAACAACTCTAAGTGCTCCCAAACAGAATACTTAGCGTTCTTATGGTAAGGCGTGATGACGCTCCTGATCGCCTTAATCTGCTTTAAGGGGTCCTTAAGCAAGGCCCTTTTTGCCTTATTGGCCTTTTTGGTTCGGGTAACCCTTGTCCATTCTTCCTCGGACTCAGAGGCACTGCTCCCAGAGGTTCCCGTCTGTTCTTCCAGGTTTTCCCGGATTCTGCGAGCCTGGGAATGGCTGGCAGAATGTGGGGACCTGGTCTCCTGTGTCCTGCGCAGTTCAGAGGAGTCTTCAGATTCCTCCTTGCTGCCAGGATTTGATGGGTACCCCCTCCACTGACCTAACTGGGCAGAGGTTTTCAGGATGCCCTTAATGGGCCTACTCTCCTGGGGTTCCCCATTGAACTGTACTGTACTTGGTTGCCCATACCCTGATGCCCACCCCTCCATTCCTGAGTGGTACTGGCCTATGAGCCCCATACTCTTAGCTGGATAGTGATCTGCCATCCCTGCGGCCCTGTGCTCATGTGCGCCAGGGGACATGGGGGTGGTAGAGTCCAGGGACTGGGGGAGATGAAGGCCCCTGGTGTTAGGGCTCCTGCGGTTATGGTCAGGAATCTCTCTTTCCCAGCGGACCTCATCTCTATCCGCCCCTGCTCCCTGTTGCAATGCAAGAGCCTGCATTTGTGCCTTCAGTTCCTCAGTTAAGGCCTTACTCGACTCTATCAGTCTCTCCTGCATCGCTACCTGCTGTTGGAGCCTATCATTGTGCTGGCAGAGAGCTTCATTCTCTCTCTGTGTTTCCTGATTGGTCCTGGAGAACTGGGCCAGTCTTTGCTGCAGGAGGGTTACCTCCTGGGCAATGTCCCTATTGGCCTGCTCCTTTCTTGCTAGAGCATCCTCCACCCTTCTGGTGTGCTCTACCAAGTTCTGGTTTTCTTTTTGGAGGTAACCCAGCCCCTGGTGGGCCAGGTGATTTTCTTCCATTTTTCTTTTTAAATGGCAGACTTCCTGGCCTAAGGCGTCTCTTTCCTGACTAAGAGCCTGCATTTGTGCCGCCAGGTCGTCCCTTTGCCTTTGGAAGGCACCAGCTTTCTGGCGCTCCTGATCAAACTCTGCCTGGGTATCCAGGTCTTTCAGAATCAGTTTATTGCTCTCCTCCTTCACTCTATCTAGGTGGCCTTGCAGGGTGACTACCTGCTCAGCACATGCCCTATTGAAGTCTAGCTGTTGCTCCAGCTTTTTCTGGCTTTGCAGTAGGGAGTCCAAACCTTCTTGGTGTTCCTTCTGCAAGGCCAGAAATCTGGTATCCTGTTCTGACTTTTCCTTTTGCAGCACATCCATATCCTCCTTTATTTTAGTGATGTACTGTCTGCTGTCATTTTCTGACTCCTGGCTCCTCTGCAGCCTCTGCTCAGAAGAGTCCAGATCAGATTGGGCCTTCTCTAACGCCATCTGTTGCCTTTTTGCCAGATCATGGCCTTCAGCACATTTATTCTGTATGGCTCCCATGTATAAATATAAATATGCCGCTATCCTAACAATCTTGTCGTGCTCATCTTTGGCCTTAGGAGCCATATATAGTTCACTCAGGGCCACGTGTAATGGACCCTGATCTCTATATATATCTGACCCTGTTTCAGTGACCTGTTGCGTGATGGCCTGCAACCAGACTGTTTGGTCCTGGTGAGTCCATTCACCTCTCCAAGGTCGTCATTCTAGAGATTGGTCTCTGTCCTGACTTACAGAAGTTAGTATTTTAGTTTTGCAGAACAGAACTTTTCTTGGAGTGTCCCTTTTGAGGAATGCTTCACAGCGTAATGCAGCGTGGTGATCCGACTGGATGTATGTATCCCGTCAGTTAGCACACTGTATTAAGCTGCACAAATGGTATTCTAACCCAAACGTCCGGCTCGAGCCCCCAATTTGTAAGAGGATTCAATTCAGCACTACAGCTAAGTTAACGCCTAGTCTAGAATACTGAATGAAAACCCTTATTGATATATCTTTAGGTCCAGTTCATGCGTTCTGGATGACTACCCCTATATAACACCCCTCTCTTGGAATCCCCCTGACCCCACTGAGCCAAGAAGTAGTTCTGTTTTGCAAGTTTAAAAGGTTTATTTGATAATTTAAATAGATATATATATCACGCTTTATAATAAATTAATAATTGAATAGCACACTTAATCTGATATGATAAAGATCAACAACGGAGAATCTGGCACTAGCACACTTCTTTATAATTACTAAGGAGTTGAGATGAAATGGATAAGGTAGCACCCTGGTAAATAGGTACAGAAGGATAATGTGGTAGAAAATGCTTTATAGGGTTCAAGGAAATGCAAGGTTGAATGAATGAAATGCAGTATAGAAAATACTCAATATGATTTCAACAAAACAATGTAATCACTTTTCTCTGGCAATCCCCTCCCCCCCTCTTTATGCAATGCAAGGAAATGGGAGGAAAGCACACAGTTCTCAGAAATGCAATCAATGTAATCAGTTCAATCCAGGGAGTAGGGACATTAACTGATGAAGTTTCAGATTTTTAACATGCATACATTTAGAGTTATATCCACTTTTCCGCTGACACCCCCCTGAACACGCCACCGGGTCGAAAAACCTCTTAAAATGTGGGCAGAAAAATCACAAGAATTATGGTGTCATTTATAAAATTTTCACATGTCCGCTCTATGAGTTATTCATCTTTTTAAAGTTATGTTCTGGCTCCAAAGGGGTGTGGTTTCCCAGGTCACATGGTATAGAAACCAGTCTTTCCAGTTTCTGCCAAGCCAGCTTGCTCTCACAGGCAGTGCCCCTCCCAGCTCTTGCCAAGAGGAAGCTACATTTTACGACTGCGGTAATAAAAACCTTTGCCTGAGTGAAGAGGGCTTTGTTCACTCTCCTGCAGAGCACAGATAATTCAATTATCAGATAGATGGCATATCCTTAGTGTGGGCAGCAAAAGGAAGGTTGGCCTGGGAACACAGTGGTGACTCAAATTTCCCTCCTGATGGGGGTAGTTGCCAGGCAGAATTCAGTTCCTTAAGCCGGGTTTCAGATAAAATGTCACTTTTTGTTCCCCAGTTTCCGCATTCAAATAAAACTAAACATTTTTACATATGCAGCTAGAAGGCTGATTCTAAGTTTAAAACTATGACATTTAAACAATTGCAGCCTATGTGACACTCCAAAGTAGGTCACTCAGTCAATTTAAACATTTAGATTTTTTTTTAGTGTCTTTCAATCCAGTGCAACTTAAACTGCTGAAATCCACAGCGCAGCCAGTCTTGTTATAAACCTTGTCTTATGATCTTCATTTCCCAGATTTTGTAGGCACACAACACTCCATTCTGCCAAATGTCTGCTGGTGTTCAGTAAATATTTTGCACATATTGCAATGTTTGAAATAGGCACTTTGGCTTGCCTTCAGAGAAACACAGGGTGGTTTTAAACTGCCGGCTTTTGGATAGTGGTGAGTACTGGTACTGCACCCATTTTTGGGATTTAAGAAAATGAATTCCCAACAGTTATGGGTTTGCTTTTGGCAATCAGCATTGCCACTCCCAATGGTTTCAGACTACTGTGCGGGTAGTCCAATGGTGGTTTTAAAGCGCTTTGAAGCTAACCGGCGCTACTGTTTTTCCTTTGGCAACCCATTTCCCTCATGGCAACCCGGCCTTTCATTCTCGCACTGGTGGGTGGCAAGTGAGGCAACCATTTTAGTGTGCGCACAAACTGCGCAGCTTTCCTGGATTTCAGCGCACATGTGGGTTTTCCGCCATCTTGAATTTTCTAAGCCCACAGCACCAAATGTTGCAGCATGATAGCTTAAACGTGGGTCAGGACACCCAACAGAGAATTGAGTCGCTCCTTGTCTGGTCCTGATGTTTTAATCCACAGAAGCTGGACTTCAAAAAGTAAAATAGATGTTTCTCAACAAATGGCTCCAAAAGAGCTATGCGATCTGAATACTAATCTCGCTTCACACACGCGTGAATAAAGGGAAGCCGCACAGACTGAAAGCCATCAAGTCCACAAAACACTATCTTCTCGCACATGTGGAATGGTACAAACATCAAAAGACAATAAACAGTCATGCGCAAGGATGTTGATTCAACCGGAAAGGCTTTGAATCAATCAAATGTTCTGCGTACATTGCATATAATTTGTTTCCACTCAATCTAACTAAATACCTAAACTAACTCTTTAAAAAGGATTAAGCTAACTTAAACAAATGATCACTAAAGTCCCTGGTTGTATTGTCCCACGAATGACTTGTCTCTGGTTTTCTCCTGCTGGTCTCAGCTCAAAATCTTCCTGAAAGGCCTTAAAATTGAAGCTTGATAAACACAGGACCTTCCTGCTTGGGAATGACAATGAAAGGCAGTTAAGAATGCCATTTCAATTCCCTGGACCCAAGACCTCCAATCAGCTTCCAGCCCACTCCACCAATCAATTGCCAGATTCATCACTGCCATGTTGTAATGGGGAACTCTCCATCTACAAACAGTATGGTTAAGGGCCAAACCAAATGAGATTTAAACATAGACCATGTGCGTGTGAGAAGAAGTGTAGCTCCCAATTTGACAATGAGTGTAGCTCCCAATTAGACTAACATGAATCAAAATACAGGTCAAATCAAAATGCAGACCTGACACTCCTCCTCTCCAGGTGTGGTGCATTTAAGTGTCCCCACACCTGCTAACCTTTTCCAACAACAGCGTTTGCTTTCCGTTTCTGGGGATCTTCATTACCCCAGTCTTCTTCCTTATCTCAGTGTTATCAAACAAAGTGAAATGTAAATACAGCTGGTGATTGGTCATGATGGGAGGTTCTACACACACTCTACAGTATGCCATACAGGAATGGGAAGGCAAGTGCCTGTTACCAGAGGCTAAAGAAACAGGGAAATGCCTGCCTTGACCTAGCAAGTCTACGCTGCCTCCCTGATGGCTGTCTTCCCTCATGTGGTTCTTCCCACAGATAGCCACTCCCAGGGTGGTACAGAGACAGGTACCTTCTGCCTTCCCCCGGCCACATGAGGAGAAATGGCAGTGGTGAAGCGGTGAGGACCTCGCGAGATTTGGCACAAATGACATGAAGATGTATTTGAAAGTGAAACGCGTATGTGGTTGTTGCATCCTTGAGAGATTTTGGTCTTGGGCTTGTAAAGTTATACATAAAACAGTTCACCTCACATATAGCAAACATACAAGCATTGTAATGGTTGCATACCCATTGCTTTGCTCTGTTGCTATGATCTGGAGGAGGACTTCGAAATTGGGCTAGTCGATTTTAAAATGTTGTTATCCAGTGCACCAATTCCTGATGAGATTTAGGTGAATGTCAAAAATTATGAAAATCTAATCAGGCAATTGTGAGATATTTAGGCTGGAAAAAACCTTGTGTTTTCTTATGGTAAAACACCACATTAAAAACTGTTCAAAACGCGATCAGAGTAACAC
The DNA here is from genome assembly GCF_040938575.1 of Ambystoma mexicanum. Taxonomy (NCBI): domain Eukaryota; kingdom Metazoa; phylum Chordata; class Amphibia; order Caudata; family Ambystomatidae; genus Ambystoma; species Ambystoma mexicanum. The sequence continues at coordinate 844,535,564 of NC_090929.1, read as the reverse complement.
TTTATTTAAATATGAAGCTGCCCTGAAAAATCATGACATTTTCAGTGGACAGGATACCTATTAATATTACTTGGGAATATTTTCAAAATTTTTCATGCAAGCGTTCAAAAGCTATTTGCAAAGGTGATTATGTGATATGTGTTCGTTTTGTTTCTTTAGAATATATTTAGGATTAAAGGACTTCCTCATCTCTTCCAATTATATTTAGTGCTCTGTGACTTGATAGGCAACACAGTAGTGCATGAGAGGCAGAGAAAACTTTACAGAAGCTTCTTACCATGAGTCTGCCTTGTGAAAGGATATGCCACTGAACTAGGGCTGTCCCCTGAACGTGAAATGAATATGAGGACAAGGGTTTGACATTGAGTTTTTAAAGGGACTAAAATAAGAAACTCAGCAATGTATTTCTGAGATAACATATTCCAGATCAGGATACATGAGCATCCTGGGACATGTAAGTCCACAACTAAATAGCTGCACACAGTGGTAGAACTCAGACCTCTAATACGCTTAACATCTCTAGGTTGTTGATGATGCGTTGCTGCTTGTTCTGACTTTATGGTGTTGATGTTCTTAGTGCCCTGCTTCCCATACTTATAGCTTATCCCTGTCTCTCTCTTCCTCGCTGTCCCTTAGTCTTGGATGCAACGGGGGATGTGGCTCTCTACGCGGGACTGGTCGTGGCTGTGTTCATATTTATCATTCTGTTAATGGTCGTCGGAGTGGTAGTTTACCGCCGCAGCTGCAGGGAGTTTGACACGGACATCACAGACTCCTCTGCTGCTTTGACTGGCGGCTTCCACCCAGTCAACTTCAAGACCTCTAGGCACGGTAAGGGAAACATCTTCCACTGCACGCTCTTGCCTTGGCAAGTCATCAGTCAGCATCTCAGAAGCAACCCTCTCGATGGCCCTTGATCAAGGCGAAGAGTGTGGGTGTGCACCTGCTTTCAACCTTATTTGTACGCCATTCCGTTATTTCTTTCCTTGGCTATTTGTACATTTCTATTCAGAAGGTATCCAACATTAAAATAGCAGACAAAGCGGCAGTGTAAGCGCCACGGGATGCTAATGGGGAAACCATACAGAACCAGGCCTTTTCAAATGTGTGTGATGGTCTCTGTTATGTTGCATCAGTTAATGCCCTCTGCACTCGATGAAAGACGAGCGAGAACACTAAAGGCAAACATTATTTTCCTTACGCCATTGGTGCATCTATTTTTTAATTTACACACATGTTTGTTGATTTGATTAAAACATCGATGAATTGCATCGTACACAAGTACAGAGGCCAAGTTAATGTATTGTACATAAGTATCAGAACAATAGGAGCAACCCCAGCTGCTCAAAAGCAAAGGAAACGTAAATGAACGTATGAGGTGCACGCACTTCTCAGATGCCGCTTGTCAGATTCTTTGAGAGGCTGAGGTTATGAGCTCATATTCAGTGTAAATGATGCCAAGCAAATAGAGATTATCCTTATTTAAATGCCGTGTCTATGTATTAACCTGCGCACTGCTGGTCTGGTGCCCCACGGTAGGTGCGGTACATTGGCTCATACAAAAGAAATACATTTCTGAAACAAATGTGATGTACTGTTCAAGGCGACCTAGTTCGTATTGCCACACTCCTATATACACTTTTTTGAATAGGCAATGTGTTTGCATCAATTATTGCTCTACTTTACACACGGTGCAGTGTAACTTTGTTTAATCATAACAATGATGCCTATCAAAAGGCATTTAAACTAGACTGACCTAGAGATCATTCCTAAAAACGGTTGGATTTTCCTTTTAAAGATGCATCATATTTAGTGAATTGGCACAGTCTACAGTTAAATCTATCCCTTGGATTGTCATCCCTTGCAGACAACTCCCAGCTGCTTCACCCTTCAATGCAACCAGACCTAACAGCCAATGCTGGCATTTATCGGGGCCATATGTATGCCCTGCAGGACTCCGCTGACAAGATCCCGATGACCAACTCCCCTCTGCTGGACCCTCTGCCCAACCTGAAGATCAAAGTGTACAATTCATCGGGGGGTTCATCTCCGAGACCGCACAACGTCAATGACCTGCTGGAATGCACGCCAAACATGGGCTCCTACCCAGGGGAGAGCATCATGAACTCGAGGAACAAAACCATCAGCTCGCAGCACCTACCGACCCTCCCTCGGGAGCCGGGGAACAGCGTGACAGGCACTCTGGGCTGTCTAGGAGGAAGGCTCACAATCCCCGATACAGGTAGAGGACCAGTTTTACTATACATTCCAATGTCCTGGGGAAAGGCTCAGGGGTAAAATACGCGCCTTTTGCGTGGGACACGTCTGCGTCCTGGCAGGGCCAACTCAGCCCTTCAATCACTGGTGATTGGTCAAATGATTGCATTCGGCAATAGCTATTTACACAGCACTTAGAAGGCCGGATTCATCCTCCCTTAAGCTCTATATACAAAAGTGGTATTACTTAAGACTGGTCAGAAGGTTGTACTGAGACTTGAGGGCACCGAAGACTGAGTTAAAGGGCAAAGCATAAAAAAGGCTTTAGGGTAGTTTCCCTACACACAGACTAATGGTGTTTTATTTAAATTTAAAAAAAGGGTAAAATACATATCTTTGCGGTGCAGCTCGGCTCCGGCAGTGCTGTCAGGGAAGTCTATTTTCCATGTGAATGACTATGACGGGAGAGGAGGCGCCTGTTACGAATGAGAATGCTCGGAACAGGGCTTTCCTTAGTGAATACAGCCCTGTGTTCCGAGTATTCTTATTGGTGGATGGCACCTCCAAGGGTGCTAATGGTTCTTGTACCTGCAGATTGGCCATGGAGAACACTAAGTAACTGTTCAAGGCGTTATAATATTATATAGGGGAAATAAGCCCTCCTAGCACTTCAATGATATCAGATGACATTCCTCACTCGATCTGATCATTGAAAGGGAACGGTCAGACATCATCTTGCTGCAGTTGGGTACTGCAGACACTGCAGCTCTCACAGCTGAGGGAGTCTGTTCGGACAGACCCCTGTTGGAGGCCAGGAACTGCTCACAGAATGAGAGATGAGAAATGTGGACTGGAGGCTGTGAAACTATCTGCCTTTTTCAGCAGCATCCTGTGTACTTTTCTACAATAACTTAACACTTTCAGGATGCTCTGGAATCGCCTTTAAGGCTAAAAAACTAGTGATATCTAAAATCAAATAAACCAACGCCTAGGCGATTTGTTTCTGAAGCACGATATGATGCTACATAGCTCCTGCTATGCAGCTTTGTTCGACATATTCCAATACCAATTATTTTGTAGGACAGGTACCGTTGATATATTGCATTGCTAATCACCTCTTTTCCAATATTGAATAATTATTTTACATCATGGGTGATAATCGCCTTTTTGTGTAAAATAACACACATAATCATACACCCCAGGTGTTTACTAAGCATAGGCTGAAGCAGTACATGTTTCATTTTGTCCTGTCAATACATGCCAGACTGTGAGACAGCCCATCTTATAATATGCCTTCCCAGTCTGTTGCTTGTTGTTTGAATCTGCCAACCAAGTAGTTGGCCACATATTTCATTATTGGTAATGAGGGAGCAGGCTTGTGGATAACTTTATTTTCTAGCAAATAGCTGAGGAGATCAACTGGTTACAAACTATCCACATAACCGCCTGCGGGACTGAACTTAAACACTACAACTGGCCCTATTTGCATCACTACTGACCACCCAATGAATCATTAGGGGATCGCGTCTGGCCGTTTATAACATATTCCATCAGCCAGTGTGTGCACTGCTTTTGTTGCTAGTGTGACCTGTGACAGCAATATGTAAATATTTCCTTCATGTCATTCTCTGCACAGGTGTGAGCCTGCTTGTGCCCCATGGGGCAATCCCCCAGGGCAAGTACTACGAAATGTATTTGATCATCCACAAGCGGGAAACCACAATGTAAGTAATTCAAATTTTGACATGTATTTAACTCATAAGGCAGTGTTTGTTTAGGTGTTTAGGCTTTGGATGTTTTAGATGAAATAGCCATCATCTGGCATGAATATACCTGCTGGTGTTGCGTTAGGCTACACGCAGGAAAATAGGCAACAAACATTCTTATATTGGGTAATAGGAGCAAATCGAGAGTTTCAATTTACGTTGGTCTTAAATCGATCTTTCATTGCATTGAAAGCACATCATGATTTCAGTAAAAGATCTATTATCTGGCACCCTGGCAACTTGTGTCAACCAGCATCTCCCATTGGTTTTGATGGACTGATTACACACACAAAAAAATCCAGACAACAGAATTTTCAAGATGGAGAAGAGAGAGTGCGGGTTAACAGATCACAAGCCGAGGAGGCTTTATTATCTGACCTTGTTGCTCTGTTAAATGGCTCACTACGACCCAGATAACTGACATTCTGTTATCCGGCATACTTACCTCTGTTCATTAGGTTTCCAATGTTCTTGGTAATGAAGCTTTTAGTGTACTTCCATGTATTAATTGAGGTGTTTGTACATTTAAGTTGTAGATCTAGTCATTAACTACAGATAATATAATGTTATTTTTTTTCCACTGCACATAGTACTTGACGGTTTTGTATGCCTTGCCATAACTTTGTGGCAGCTGCATTTTTCACTCACTGCAGTGAGCACACATGTAGACTTAATGCATACTAACCTAAGATATTTCATTCACTTTGTTTAACGCACTAACTTAATGATTTTTCACACATAGTGGTAACTAGAAATAGTGGTAGATTCTCAAAAAGTGGCACAAGTAAAAAAAAAAAAACACAGAGGATGCCCTTTCTTTAATTGTGGCACTTTAAGAAATGCGCAGTGGACTGTGTCACCTGTGGACTTCTTGAGGGCTATACGGCAGCACACAAAAAGTGCTGGCTGGCCCCTTGCATATATTAGTGTTGAATGTACGCACCTGCCACTAATGTATGACAGACTCCCATAACTCACGCGGGCGCTTACAGCAGATTTCAAAGAGACCTGCCCTGTTTGAGGGATGCAAGTGTGACAGCAGCAGTTCAAACCGCTTCTGTCGCAAAGAAAAGTGCATGCCCAGGTCAGAAATTACCCTTTCATGCTCTGTGATTCCTCCTTTGCATGTTCCCAACAGGCGCAGTAAAATGTGTCTCATTTATTCGCATTTCAAAGGGCATCGCTTTTGTGATTTGCGGATATGCATTGAAATGCACAGAAATTCCCCTGGAGGAGTGAGAAAGATGCGCACATTCAAATGCTGTTTGAGAATGTGCCACACCTTTATTGTGCAAATAAGATTAGCTAGCACATCTCATCATTTGCACAAAGTATTTTTTGGAGGATTTAGCCTATAAGACGTTTTTCACACCAGAGTGGAAAATAACAGCCATGTCAAGATGTATATTTTGCAGTGCTGAATGCACATTCAGACAATGGTTGTTCACACATAGCAGTGAACGTATATGGTGACATAGTAATCTTCCACCTACTGCAGTGAATGGCATATGGTGAGACTGATTGCTCACTCCCCGTGGTGAATTCGCATGGCTACAGGGTCATTTTAACATTTTGGATGCATATGACAACCATCTGTTAATTAATTCAGTGAAGTAAGCAAGTTGTTTCTGTATTTACCCATTTATTGCAGTTGATCAGGGGTCTGCAACCTGAAGCTCTTGGAATAGTTAGGAGTATGACGTCCATTATCCCACACCATTGGATATGTTGACTTGGGTTGATGGTCCAAAATATCTGGAGAGCCAAAGTTTGCAGATCGCTGTTGTAGCTGCATGTGATGTGAGATACACATCAGGTTTATATTGTTTCTTGAATTTCAAAAAGCATATGATGAATTGATATTTATTTTCATAAACTGCACTTGTGGCAGGTAGTGATCATCTCCAGTTCAGTGATGGTGAATGTTAGATCAAAAACACCTCCTCCATGTTGCCCTTCAATATTATCTGCAGTTCGCTGCAGCCTTTGTGAAAGGGCGGCACTGGGAATGCTTGTTAAATCCTCTCTTGCTTTGTTCTCTCCAGCCTTCCCTCCGAGGGGACACAGACGGTTTTGAGCCCCATAGTTTCCTGTGGTCCCACAGGACAGCTCTTGTGCCGACCAGTTATTCTAACCATTCCTCACTGTGCAGATGTCGCTTCTTCGGACTGGATTTTCCAACTTAAGACACAATCCCACCAAGGGAATTGGGAGGTGAGAAGACAATAATGCAAATAAACTGCTAAATCATGTAATATAAAGAGATTGATATAATGTGATTACATTGAATGATCAGAAAACAAAGGTTTTACATCATGAGAAACATATAGTAAAGAACTGTCTTTGTCTTTGCTCACCAGACCCACCATCTGCCACTGTTACTGTCATGGTGTAAGATCTCCAAAGGAATATTATCGGCCATGTTAATATCAATTTTCCAAAAGAGTAAGAGCTCTCGTTGATAATGAACTTCTGACTTCTATGTTCTTTTGAAACACATTCTTGTAAAGCTTCCTGAGGCACTTCCCTTGAGAGTCAAGCGCATTATTTTCCTGAACCTTGGTAGTAATGCAGCCATAGGAAATACCAGAAGTGGAGAAAAAGAAAGGAACATGTAAAAGCGCAGCATCATTGTTATCATGAGCGAAAAGTAATGAAACAGATTGCCTACATTTCAATATTTACTTATCCTCACATTATGAAAACGAACAAAAATACTTTGGTACATCACTCAGGTAGACTCACACGCTCAGACATTTCGCACCTATAAGGATTCTTTGGTACATCACTCAGGTAGACTCACACGCTCAGACATTTCGCACCTATAAGGATTCTTTGGTACATCACTCAGGTAGACTCACACGCTCAGACATTTCGCACCTATAAGGATTCTTTGGTACATCACTCAGGTAGACTCACACGCTCAGACATTTCGCACCTATAAGGATTCTTTGGTACATCACTCAGGTAGACTCACACGCTCAGACATTTCGCACCTATAAGGATTCTTTGGTACATCACTCAGGTAGACTCACACGCTCAGACATTTCGCACCTATAAGGATTCTTTGGTACATCACTCAGGTAGACTCACACGCTCAGACATTTCGCACCTATAAGGATTCTTTGGTACATCACTCAGGTAGACTCACACGCTCAGACATTTCGCACCTATAAGGATTCTTTGGTACATCACTCAGGTAGACTCACACGCTCAGACATTTCGCACCTATAAGGATTCTTTGGTACATCACTCAGGTAGACTCACACGCTCAGACATTTCGCACCTATAAGGATTCTTTGGTACATCACTCAGGTAGACTCACACGCTCAGACATTTCGCACCTATAAGGATTCTTTGGTACATCACTCAGGTAGACTCACACGCTCAGACATTTCGCACCTATAAGGATTCTTTGGTACATCACTCAGGTAGACTCACACGCTCAGACATTTCGCACCTATAAGGATTCTTTGGTACATCACTCAGGTAGACTCACACGCTCAGACATTTCGCACCTATAAGGATTCTTTGGTACATCACTCAGGTAGACTCACACGCTCAGACATTTCGCACCTATAAGGATTCTTTGGTACATCACTCAGGTAGACTCACACGCTCAGACATTTCGCACCTATAAGGATTCTTTGGTACATCACTCAGGTAGACTCACACGCTCAGACATTTCGCACCTATAAGGATTCTTTGGTACATCACTCAGGTAGACTCACACGCTCAGACATTTCGCACCTATAAGGATTCTTTGGTACATCACTCAGGTAGACTCACACGCTCAGACATTTCGCACCTATAAGGATTCTTTGGTACATCACTCAGGTAGACTCACACGCTCAGACATTTCGCACCTATAAGGATTCTTTGGTACATCACTCAGGTAGACTCACACGCTCAGACATTTCGCACCTATAAGGATTCTTTGGTACATCACTCAGGTAGACTCACACGCTCAGACATTTCGCACCTATAAGGATTCTTTGGTACATCACTCAGGTAGACTCACACGCTCAGACATTTCGCACCTATAAGGATTCTTTGGTACATCACTCAGGTAGACTCACACGCTCAGACATTTCGCACCTATAAGGATTCTTTGGTACATCACTCAGGTAGACTCATTCTTTAATTTATGTGCCACATTTCCAGATTGGCACTCAAATGATGTTGAGCAGACAAGCCTGATTTAGGACAAAATGACCGCCCACTCCAGTTTACATGCCATTGAAATAACATTCAAACAAATTAAATACTGAAATAATATACATTAAGCATTTTAAAGCCTCCCGTAGGCGCAAAAGAAGTTTGCAAAAGAAGTTCAGCAACTATAAGTACTAAAAGCACATAAACAGTGATGAAGTAACTGGAACACAGCATAGTTAACTTGGCGCATAACTTAACGAGATCCTTAAACTGGGCAACACCTCTCTTGTATAATAGAGATTCCGATAGTAAGAGCTGATGGGGTTATATAGCGGATGCCCTGCTACTGGATTTAAGTGCAGTCTTAAAGATTCAGTCCCTATGCAAAAGGCTTATGCAGCTTTTATGCATTTATTTCCAGTGCTGACGGGAAAACAATCCCCAAAATCTCGTAGGATGCCCCTGGACATTTCACATAGACAATGCTTAATGGATCAAGGTAGAGTTCTTGCTTGGTAATGTTGTAACAGGACATTGTATATGCAGCAAGCAATTGTGCCATGTAAGACTGTGATCTAGAAAACATAGAACTTACATTTTTTCTCTTTGAGAAATTGTTTACCAGGGTAACACTTCACATAAACGGCAGATGGGATACTGCTTTATGGCCACCTAATAGTCCATTGTAGAAGCTTATTTCATAAACTGGAGTCTCCTAAATTGCTATTTTCTAGGGTTGAAATGTATTGAGGTGGCCTAATTAGGTGTGCCTTGGCAATCTATTCAATTGGTATAATGATGAGTTAATGTCTTGTTGTTTATACAGCACTTCGTGTTGTGTTTCTTGTACTTTTAAGTGTTGTAATAATAGGTGTTATTACCCAAATAAATAGTACTCAATTCATCGACCTTGGAACCTTAAAGAGCAGGGTCGGGAATCCTGAGATTCAAACTTGTGACTGCACGTTGCACCCAGATATCCAAGGCGAGTGCATAGCTCGCTAACTAACTTACCGGCTTTAGCCTATTTCCCCAGCACAGTTATGGCTTCTCCGTTAAGGGATTAGCACAATCCAAATGTTGTTGCTACTGTGTGAACAATCTTTATTAGGTGATATTGGGACTCCAGAGCAGTCTGTGAACATTCTGTTCCGCTAAAGGCAGGGTCATTTAGAAGTGTATGGTCTAACTTATTGCCTTGCCTTAGCTTATAAAGCTTTATTCCAGTGGTTAGAATGATTCTAAACTCTAAGGGAGAAAAGGTGACTTTCTAACACATTGTCTAAGATTGCACACTGTGTTAATGTGGCTAAGCAAGGATTAGATATTTTAACATATAATCTTGGAAACACCTCTTAAAATAATTGGACACAAAGCACACAGATCCTGTGGTTCGGCAATGTATAACAATTGCCTTACCTCTCCTTTCCCAAAGCTTCTCTAGCCCCTGATATTTCTTATATCTTATAGGTAATGTTTACCCTGATCTGTCTGCAAATGAATGCACTGAACTCCTCTTACATGGGGCCCAGTATCACCTATGTTCTGAATGTTCAATTGGGCTTGCTCTTTGACTCTTGCGGATATGCACCACACTCTCCTATCAGAGGAGCTTTCTAGCACACTCAGCTTTCGCAAGGGACAATGATGCAGTTTAAATTCACAATTTCTAACCATAAACTAGGTAGGGAATACCCAACCACTCAAAGTAAACATACCAGGGACCCGGAAAACTGGGCCTATTAGCACTTATGCTCTAGCATTAGAAATTAATGGACTACGTTCTACCTTCAAGGGAATACGCTCTTAAATGAGGTGATGACTCTGGCAAGGCAAGCTCCTACAAGTGACATTGATGTGCTGTTGCCTGCTATCAATACTCAAACCATATACCAGACCAGGAACATTCAGACCTATGCTGCACGTAACAATGTCATTCAGACACAGCACTAACAACACAGGATGGTCTGATGCTGGACCTTCAGGTTCACTGAATAACAGTCATAATTTCTAGAATGTACTCTAAGTCTGATAGAACGGAATTAGATGTAACTGCACACTGAGAAGGTGATCAACCTTCAAGGTTTACTGAGTAACAGTCACCATGAGCTTATGACCCTTAGGAACATGCATATGGAATGGATGAGATTACACCAGAGTAATTCTGAGTCCAAGTAATGGAACCAACTCAGGAAGATGGCAAAGTACTGTTTTATTAACAATGATCTAAAACAGAGAGGTTACAACGAACATCAACGGATGTATGCTCAGTATCTCAATGATCTCCACACAAAGTATGGTCCTTGTACTAAATAATGCGTCAGAGTGACATAACTACCTAGCAATAGTGAAAAACCTATCAAGGGTCAAGATTGGTTAAGGGAAACATCTAAGTATACATTTCTAAAGGAGCTAGGATTGTTATTGGCTGCCCGTTATTAGGTAGACAACTTATGCCTATCTATAAAAACATGTCATTTCAGAAACATTAGATAAACAGTTTCTCATTGGTTTTCAAACTACAAGGTCCTTCGTTATATAGACTGATATAATTGGTTGGCATGCTTGTGTCATGTCTGGAACATTTTGTTAATCTAGCAGGAGGTAAGCCCAGACCCAGGTGCAGGGAGATAGGATATGAAAATTCCTCACCATCTAATCCCTCAACACCCAATTAGCCCAGCATCTCTCATCGCCCATGTCTTCTGCCTTGAAATTGTCTTTGTACTTGGCCTTGCAGAGTATCTTTGTCTTAGTGAGGGCACTCACTGTCATATATGGAACTCCCAAGTTCAAGCTCTATTTCTATCCTTGGCTCACGAGACAGGAGACCATGATTTGATCCATTTTGCAGCTTTTAAATGCTCTAAATGAATTAAAGTTTGGCATCCTTTGTGTTCTTTCTTGCACCTTAAATGTGAAAAGGTCCATCCTCTGCATACTTGTCTTTCTTCAGAATAGATAGCTGTCCTCGCTTCTTGAATCTTGACTCCATGCCAGGCATCCTCGCCATGCAGCTCCATGAGCCTATTATTCTTGCTGCAACACAGTTTTCCATTAACGCTTCATGCGTTCTGGCTTACTAAATTCATGATACCAATGTCCAGTTTCTGTACAATGGCAGCTTCGCTGTATTCTACTCACTACTATACATTTATTGAACGGTTGTATTCTGCAGAACTTTGTGCATGTGTAATCTTTTTCTTTTATACTTGAGAGTTGACTTGGTCCTTACTTCACCATTAGCCTTCTAGCATCCACACATCATCTTCAGCCAGTGTCTTGAGATGTTGTGGATACTTTTTCATGATGTCATCAGTTCACCCATCCACATTCTCCTCATACTCCTTTAGGGTTTTCCTCATGTAAGTTATCAGCACATCAAGGGTACATTTGGTAGGGTTGTCTCAATAGGTATCTTCTTTCAAACACTCATTGCGGTATTGGTATTACGGCTGGTGTCAGGAACGGCACAATCTCATGTTTCCAATACAGGTGAGGTACGGGTGAGGGATCTCCTGCAGATGTACGAAGCTGCTCCTCTACAATCATTTCTAGGATGTACTCGTAAGTCTGATAGAATAGAACTGGATGTATCTGCACACTAGGAAGGTGTCATCCAATAACCAACTGCAGACTCAACAAGACATAGGGATGAACATAGATGCTGATGCTGGACCTTCCGGTTCACTGAATACCAGTCATCATATCCAGGATATAATCTTAAGTCCGTCAGACCAGAACAGGATATAACTACACACTGAGAAGGTGTCATCCATTAAGCAATTGCAACAATGACATAGGGATGACCATAGACCTGCAATTGTGGTTAGGGATACTTTTCATTTCTGTGCTATTTCCCTTCAGCCTTTAGAGACCCCCAGCTCTTTTGTTGGACCCTCCAACTTCCTTAGGCAACCAATTTATATTGGTTGTGGTAGACCATGCAACCAGGTACCCTGAGACAATACCTATGAGAACTGTTACTGCTCAGGCAGTGGCTAAGGACCTCCTTGGTATTTTTAACTGAGTGGAGTTTCCTAAGGAAGTCATCTCTGACAGGGGATCAAACATTATGTCCCACTACATGCAGACTATGTGGAAAAACTATGGAGTGACTTACAAGTTCTCAACAGCCTACCATCTCCAAACCATAAGTTACCAAAGAGAATGATATGACAGTTCTGGCCTCTGCTCCGTTCGTGACTGCACATTCCCACATGACAGCCCTTACCACATTGAATATTGTCATTTCATTTGGCAAAGGATCTCAGATATTCCATATCTTTCTCTTACAACTAAACGCCTGTTAAAATGTATGTTGAAATGATTGGCTAAAGACTGTAACAATAAATCACATTATTACAATTCTATGTGTGTCTCTCCTTACCTTGTTTTCTTTTCCATCAGGAAGTCGTGACCCTGGAAGAAGAGACACTGAATACTCCATGTTACTGCCAGCTGGAGTCACAGTCTTGCCATGTCCTCTTGGACCAGTTGGGCACCTACTCCTTTGTTGGAGAATCATACTCGAGGTCAGCCATAAAGCGTCTCCAACTAGCCATTTTTGCACCTTCCCTCTGCACCTCGCTGGAATACAACTTGAAAGTCTACTGCTTGGAGGACACGCCTGATGCACTCAAGGTACTGTAGTTTAAGGATTGAAGGAAATCAAATAATTGCATCTTTTCAGGTCCCTGGTTTGAGAGGAATACAAGAGAACAGAATCATCATTTGATGTTTTCCCACATTCTACCTCAAAGTCCTATTGACCTTAATGAGCATTTTCTAGATGGCATAATCTTTGTAGCCACATAAGGTGGGAAATTACAAGGGGGTTGCCTTCACTAAAAATAATATAAAATCTCCAATTCATTTATTTTGCCCATGTTAAGCCAGAAATACAGTTTCTGACACTGTATCAAATATAACAGTGTGATAATGGGCCAGGAATATTCAACAAAAGTTTTGAAATATGCGTTTAGAAGCTGTAAACAAATGTTTATCCAAAGTTACAGTTTTAAATCTGTACTGGAAGAGGTGCTGTATATGGGGAATTGTTGTTTAGTTTCGGGGGGAGATATGTGTGACAAAGTCCCATGTCTAAGGTAAGAGAGTGGGGAGAGGGAACGTGGTTGCAGGGGAAGACCACCCGCTTTGTGATTGCAACCAGGAGAGGTCGCATGGTGGATCCCCAGGTTCTCTTCCAATTTGACGCCTCCTCACTACTAGTGAAGGATGCTCCCAGAAGGAATTGGATATACAGTTTCAGTCATAGGTTACCAGGATCGTAGAAACCGTGATGCCAGAAGGCCAATATCGACTCAAGAGAACCAACATGCACATGCTCGCAGCCTGTGCAGTAGACTTCAAGCTGCTGCCTACCCACAATGGGAGGACGCAAAAGCCACAGCTACGCCCACAGACAGCCGGTAATGCTGAGCCAGGAGAGGTTAACAGGAATGCATAAGAACCATTTTGAAATCAGGCACCAGCCATGATAGGGCCATCAGAATCCAAATGGTGACCTGGGCAAGTTATTTAGTTGCACTGTTGCTCGGGGTGGGCCGAATTATATTAAGCAACCTATGAACTCGATCAATGAGCCTCTACGGGTGCATCCATTCCAATCATTGGCAAGTTTAATGGCCCATGGTCGGAGTATAAAATAATGATGGTTGGAATGAGCAAGATTAACTGAGACAAGAGCAATGATCAGGGAGTGGAACCAGCAGAAGGAGGGCAAAAGCAGGAGGAAGGAAGGCAAAGAGACAAGAAACATACCAAAGAAGGAGGAAGTACGAAGGTCAAGAGCCGAGAACTATTAAGAGTAAGGTGGGTGGCATGGCCAGGGAATGGAAGGCATGATAAAGTGGGTGCTCTGCAGGAAGCAGGACGAACATATCTAGAAATTGAGATGGACGAGGGGGGAAGGAAATGAGAAATGATGGTCAGGGCAAGATGAGCGAAAGCAAGTCGTGGACAGATAGGGGCACATACAACCTGCATTAACCAAGCTAGGAACACCAATAGATCGATGAGGAGTCATTAGGTGGAAGGGGGACAAGTGGGACCTGAGATGGAAAAGGTCCTGATGCAGTTAACAGTCTTACTGGCCTCAAAGAGCTGGTGTGGACAAAACCTACATGCATTGGGACAAGCATATATGTGTGAGGCTACCTGGTAGCTTTATATTAGATCTGGTGGACTTGCTATCTCTACCAATGCCACTAAAGAAAACCTGTCACTCAGGAGACAAAAATAAGGTAGCCAGTAGCCATAGACTGGAGCTTGCGGAATTGGCAAATCCAAACGGCAACAGTAAAGGACAATTGTCTAGCAGTCTGGAGTGATTGCTGCTGACCTGGAGGCTTCCTTGAGCTCCTCAGACCATCAGGGTTTACATTGCTTGAGCCCAGATGCAAATACAATCCAAAAAGCAGAGCTCAGCCTGTGGTGGGCCATTAGCAGAAGGAGTACCATAAGGAGATGTGTGGGGGTTGGGGCTATGGTCACAACAGCCTGCAGATCTTCATTATTCTCTCTGACCAGCAAGCACAGGTGCAGACAGTTATGAAAGTTACTCTGAGTGACTGTTTTGTGATCCCTATTGACTATGAAATTTCATCGAACTTTGACCCTTGGTTGTCAACCCGACTAGAGAATGTCCCTTAATGTTGTCAGCATTCTGTGCACTTATCAGTTCACTACCCTTCTTTTGTACACAGAGATATATCCTGCAATGTTGCTCTCAACTAAACATGTTCATGAGCTGCCACTGACCTTGAATGGTTTAGAATGCTAGTGTATCCTAAGGAACAGCCAATAGTATCATAATCAGCCTTCATTACTGCTTTCTGATTGTGTACCGTGAAATGGTTTAGCTCTCTGGTGCAGGTGGGACACGGTTGTTTAGAATTGTCCTCACATTCTAAAACAGCCTTCACACTCTGTGTGTTTACACTGATGCTTTTATACTGATGCTCATCCATGTGAAGCTCTGCTTTCATATGATCTAAAGGTTATGGCTACAATTCTAAGCCAAAACCTGCCCAGGGCACATACATACTGCACCCTTGACAAGATTTAACCTGAGACTGGTTGTGCAACATATGAAAAGTTGGTAGGATTTTCAAGAGGGTACCAAACCTGTAGAGCAGGGGTGACCAACTCCTTCTCCAGGGGTGACCAACTCCTTCGCCAGGGCCACAAATGGGCCAGGTTTCCAGTATATCCAACATGTATAGTCGTGAGATAAACTTGCTTTAAATGGATCCCAGTGGGATATCATTTAGATATTCAATGCCATCAATGAATAGTCAATAGAGAACCTATTCAAATTCAAGTTCACAGGTTCAATGGCTAAAGATGTGCACCAGTGATGTAATGTGATTATTCGGAAAAGAGATAAATGCTGCTGGTACGCTAATTGTGGTCTCTTGACACAGCAATATTCAGTTTTGAGGAGGTACACATTTATATTAATCAGTTAAATTAAAGGAAGCTGCCAAAAGAACATGTGACAAATTGTGTTTGGAGAGCAACTGTATAAAGCTGGACTTACAGGGCAATTTAAAATGTCATGGTTTCAGAGCTTTAATGCAATTACAGTGGAATGTGTATAAAAGCCAATTAACATAAAATAAATGTCCTTGCTCTCCATCTATTGAAAAAAAGAACATATCAGCCTTCTCTAAAATGCATGCTTGCATGCTTCTGGTAATGTGACACCCTGGTGGAAACACCAGTGTAACTCATTATTCAAACATGATGTGAGCAGGACCAATAGAACATGTGCAAGTGGCAATATGCAAACATCCGGTAACCTGAAAAGGGTGTGAGTGTGCAGATCAACTCTTGCTTTAAATATAGAACAGAGTACACTATTGACAACTAAACTAAATCACAAATTGTCATTTGCCCATACTTTGTTATGTTGTCTTCTACTGCACACCTTTACCATTGGGGTGGTCTCTAGGTGCTCATGTTGCTCTGCAAGAAAGAGGGTGGTTTGGGTTAGTGAGAGTAAATTGATAGGAAAGATCCAGAACCAGGAGAAACTGGCATCTTTGTGTGTTGGCTTGCAGATGATTTGATTGCATGCACTGGTGTATTGTATCCATAAGGTTAAGGGTGGTTTGTTGTATGTCAATGTTTGTTATGTTGAGTGTGTGTTTGTGCGTTTCATGTGTAGTTTGACTGGTAGTTTTGATTGTGCGCACTGGCTTGTTGTATACATATGGGGAGGTCCAGTGTCATGGTTGTTTGTTCTATGCAGGCATTTGTTATGTTGGGTGTGTATTTTTGTGTGTTTCATGTGTAGTTTGGCTGGTAGTTATGGTTGTGCAAACTGCTTTGTTGTATCCTAAAGCGTAAAGGTCCACTTTCTGGGATTGTTTGTTGTATGTGATTGTTACTAATATTGAGTGTTTGTTTGTGTGTAGTTTGGCTAGCCCACAGGGCGTGTGTAGTAGTTGGGAGCTATATTGGAGTGGAACAAGAGCAGGGTGGTTAGCAGAATGGCTACTCTCAAAATGCTACCAATTATG
Source organism: Ambystoma mexicanum (assembly GCF_040938575.1). Classification (NCBI taxonomy): domain Eukaryota; kingdom Metazoa; phylum Chordata; class Amphibia; order Caudata; family Ambystomatidae; genus Ambystoma; species Ambystoma mexicanum. The sequence continues at coordinate 844,518,874 of NC_090929.1, read as the reverse complement.
TCCTAAAGTTCTCTCAATTATGTCATTTGAGCTCATCCAGCTGCAACTCAATGGTACCCTCCAATTCTTCCACGTGCAATACACTGGCCTCCCCCATCACCACTCCAAGCTCATAATACTAGCCTCTCCCATACATTCATTTAAGTGCAGTACATTAGCTACTCCTACTAGCCCTCTCGGTGCCGAAAGAATTACCAGAGACAAATTGTGCTTCTGAGTGCAGCAAGACTAAACAACTAATGTGACGCATGGCTAAACTTCACAATTCTATCTAAATGTGACACATGGCTAATCTTCAGACTACCTTCAACTCTCCCTTCCCAAATATCTTCCTTCTGGAGCTCTTCACTCAGTCGCCTCCAACTCCCTCAGGGTCAGTCACTTCTCCAAGCAACGAGTTGGCGGTAGATCTCTTTCTTCGGCTAGGGCCTCCCTCTGGAACAGCCTCCCTGCCTCTCTGAACTTGAGGAGAACCTCTGGTTCAGGAAGCACCTCAAAACCTTTCTCTTTGCCTCCACTTTTTCCCCTCCTCTCTCCTGCTGACCTCCTGGCTGAAACTGAAACTGCACTGGTTACCTGGCCACCCTCTGATCTCTGGCCCAGGTCCCTCCCCGCCAGTCCTACACTGCCTTCATTGCAACCCTCGCACTTGGGGACTGTTCCAGTATCCCCATATTCCCACTACCAGCACTTGACACCTGATGTCTGCACTAGCCGTTGCACTTGCCACCTGTTGGCTGCACTATCACGTATTGCTTATTTATTCTATTATACCATGTACTGCACTGTCCCCTCCCCCTATCCCCCTGCACTTTACCCCTTCCCCCTACCCATGCACTTTTGTGATCTGAATGACACCTGGCCTAGTAGGATCATTGTCTGTTTTCCCTCTGCCTCCCCCCCTTTGCCTCATCGCGCCTTGGAACACTTGTGTATAAGTGCATTATAAATGCCATATCATATCAACATACGATCCAAATTTGACGCATATGTAGTCTACACAAATCTATCTAAATGTGGCACATGGCTAATCTTCACAATTCTATTTTAACACATTTCCTACCCCCAATATACATCTAAGTCCAACACCTTGTCTGACCCCAGAATGACTCTAAGTGCAACACATTGGCTGCCCCCAAAAACATCCAAGTGCAAAACATTATCTTCCCCCAAAATACACCTAAGTGGAAACCATTGTTTACCCCAAAAAACATTCAAGGTCAACAAGTTGTCTGCCCCCAAAATTAATCTAAGTGCAACCTATTGGCTGTCACCAAAGACATCCAAGTGAAACACATTGTCTGCCCCCAAAATACCTCTAAGTGCAAAATAGTGTGTACCCCAAAAACCATCCAAATGCAACACGTTGTCTGCCCCCAAAATACACCTAAGTGGAAACCATTGTTTACCCCAAAAAACATTCAAGGTCAACAAGTTGTCTGCCCCCAAAATTAATCTAAGTGCAACCTATTGGCTGCCACCAAAGACATCCAAGTGAAACACATGGTCTGCCCCCAAAATACCTCTAAGTGCAAAATAGTGTCTACCCCAAAAAACATCCTAATGCAACACGTTGTCTGCCCCTAAAATACACCTAAGTGGAAACCATTGTTTACCCCAAAAAACATTCAAGGTCAACAAGTTGTCTGCCCCCAAATTAATCTAAGTGCAACCTATTGGCTCCCACCAAAAACATCCAAGTGAAACACATTGTCTGCCCCCAAAATACCTCTAAGTGCAAAATATTGTCTACCCCAAAAAACATCCAAATGCAACACGTTGTCTGCCCTCAAAATACATCTAAGTACAACACATTGTCTGTTATGTTTTGTTATCTTGTACGATGCACTGCTGCCACTTGCATGGTCTCTTGGAGTTCTGGAGGTACTGCAATGGAAAGAGGGTTGGGGGGTTGTTGGCGGGATTGAGAGGGAGAAGAGCAAGAGAGCTTTGATGTACTGTTGGCAGCTTCAGTTCGGAAAAACTGGTCACTGAGGGTTGGTGCGTTTTTGGTTGGTAGCCATGATGTGGTGTTGAGGTATGATTGCGCATGGGTGCTTTGTGTATTTGTGTTTGTTTTCATGTTGGTTGTTGTGAAGTGTGTGAAGTTTGTGGTGCAGTAGAGGTTGTGTTTAGTTTAGAGTTTGAGGGTGAGAATTTTGAGTTTTTAGTACAGTTGAGTACAACACATTTCATAAACCCATAATCCATCTAAGTGTAACACATTTCCTACCACCAGACTATAGTCATCCGCAACTTTAACAATCATCAATTTCACGAGGAGGGCGGGGGTTAACATGCTACAAATACCTTTCTCAAACCAAGCTCCACTAGGTACAACAAAAGGCTTTCACATGTGAAGTGAAAATGATTTTGCAATGTTGGCCACTCTAGAAGTATAGGGGCTTGGGGTGCAAGCGTGCAGCTGCTGGGTGGATTAGATTCAGGTAGTTAGGCTTCGGACTGATGATGGCAAAGGTCTAGGCCACTTCATTATTGCCTCCCGTTCACTCTGACCTGTAGCACTCTACACACTGATGAAAGGACTGCGAGCACACCTGACAACTCTCAGCGAGGGCGACTCGCATCTGCTTTGCTACATTGACCAGTCAGAAAAGGGCCATGAATAGCATGGACTGTGGCATGAGGCTTCACTCTTCCAAAGGAAACACGAGCTTTTTATAACGTGCTTCCACGCGTCTCACCCATTAATCTCACACTTCATGGCTGGATTGCACATCCTTTGGCTCAGTCGAATATTCTGATAACTCTTCCCATGCCCGCTGGTCTTCTCAGCAGAATACACGGCACAATATTGGGCATGATTTCCATCCATGTCAGCTGTTTGTTTCGTAATAATTGAGGACAACGTGACTTCATTTCCATCCTGTGGACATGTGACTCAAACATAACATTACTTAAACCCAGACTCGTACTGGTTTATGGTGCAATAGGGCAATGCCTGAAGGGCCGGCCTAACGTGCTAGGTAAGGCCAGTTCTCTGGGTCATATTGGGTCAGATTTCTTATCAAAATTGGCCAATTTTGTGGCAAAAATATGCCATTTTCATGAACTGCTGGACAGTACAGTTGGTAGTTTTTGGCCCATCATACTGACCAGATATGCTATAAAAAGGCACTATTTGCAACAAAATGTACCAAATACTCCCCTTGGGTAGTAATTAGTCACTCATGAAAAGCAACAATGTGTTTCACTTTTTCATTAGTTCCCAGTCCAACCCTGTGTAACCCACCAAAGAGTTTATGCTGCCAGTGTTGAGAACACTTGGGATCAGATTCTTGTCAGAGTGTTGTTCGAGCAGTGTTTACTGCTACACGTAAAATTAGTGTACTAACAAATATACACTGTTTTGTCTGGTACAGTGTCAAAGCAGCATATATTTGTAGTTGCAATCTTTGCACAAAAGCAGGCAGTCGTATGCCAAGGTTGCAACACAGTTCTGGTTCAAAACTCCAGGAGGTTTGCTGCGTTTTGCTCCACTTTTGCAATAGCACCGTGTGCGTGCTGTTGCAGAGTGAAAACACAATTGAAATGCAGTGGGATTTATTTGACCATGTCATCGAAGCAAACAACACATTGTGCACAATAATTGCCGCGGGGTACTTCAGCAGAGTCATTTTAAATGAAGAACGTGTGTTAGGAGGGACTTCCGAGACCAGAGTTCAGGTTTTAGAAATATCAATACATACAGATGTTGTAAAGCTTTTTTGTATATGACCGATTCTCCCAGGGGTATAGGTGGCAGAGCAGTCAAGGACCTATTCTCAATAGAGGAGCAGAGTGGCGGAAAGATACAATGGGCCTCATTACGAGTCAGGAGGAATGGATTAACGGGGTCCGTAATGGATGCGGACCCGTTATTCCCATTCCGCCTGATTACGAGGTCTCCTCCCGGGACCCAGTAAGGACACCTGGTAAAACCTGGCGTCCTTACCTGGTCCCGCGAGGGGACCAGGGAGCTAACAACTGGCCGGTCGTAATCAGCCCGTTGTTAGCTCCCTGCACTCATTCCCATTGAGCCCTATGGGGGCTCGAATGAGAATGGGGAAGGTCCGGGCCCGGGTTCCCTGAGGGAGGAATTACCGGGCCCTCCTAACTCGGAATGGCCCGGTAATTCCCCATTCAGGGAACCTGGACCCGGTTTTGGAGGCAGCCATGCCACAAATAGCGGCATGGCTACCGCCAAAGCCGTAATGCGGCCCAATGTAACAAGAACACACAGGTAGGTCACTGGTGGTACACTTGTTTAGAAAAGAAATACCTTGCATGTTACTTAGTTCTAGACCACCCTTGTTGGTGAGATCAGATTGATAAGCTAATGGAGATAGCTCATCTGACAAGGTAAAGTGAGCTAAAACGTGCTATGGGTATGAGGTCAAACGTACTACAGCAATCAGGCACAAGTTGTATTGTGCTCGGTTTGCACACAAGGGTGTCCTGCATGCCAATGTTAATCAATGTGACTAAGACACTCGCCTCTGGTTTGAGATAAACAGGACTGTCAAAGTTATGGTTCAGTAGAGAGAATGCAGAATAGACCAGCAGCAATCTCCAGACAAGGACCCTGCACAATGTCATATGAGTGAAGAAAGAGGAACCAGATGCTGGGGTATGGCACAGTGACTCCAGAAGCTGGGATTCCAGTCTTTCTAGGCAAACTTGTGCAAGCAGTGATTCAGTGGTTCCAAGATGGTAAGTTAGCATTCTGGGCCGATATAGGTCACAGCTCGTACCTAATATGAAATTCCAGTGCTTAATCTGACGTGAGGTAGTAACAAAGAGAAACTCCAAAAAAAAACCTGGGAACTGAAATGGAGCAAAAGACGCGAGGCCTGCAAATTAAGTACCATTCATATGCATAACAATAATGAGTTTTCAAATGTTGTCATATGCATAATATAAACACTCATTGTTATTAGTATTGTTGTTATGTGGAACTCTGTAGAGTGCATTGTGTGATTTCCATCACTTTCCACGCATGTTCCCTTTGACTATCCATGAAAAGTCTGGGCTTCATGTCTTGTCCTTTCTTCACTGCAGGAAGTGCTGGAGTTGGAAAGAACCCTCGGCGGGTACTTGCTGGAGGAGCCAAAACCGCTATTATTTAAGGACAGCTATCACAACCTCCGCCTCTCCATCCATGACATACCACATTCACTCTGGCGGAGTAAGCTTTTGGCTAAATACCAGGTAAGTGTCCATAAGATTCTTTCCTTGCAAGGTAAGGTCAGGCAAATAACTACAACCAAAAATATAAGTGAAAGGTTATAATGAATCTTAACGGTTTAAGAGGAAATAATTGTTAGCCCGTCTGCACCATTGCTGGGCGTTCTCGTCAGTCTTCGTCCTGACACCAGGGAGCAGACCAGCCCAAACTGCTAGGCAGGTCCCTTCTACACAGAAACATGAGCAACCCCAGACATGTTTGGCCATGCTCAGTCTCACCAGTGTACTCCAGTTCCGTTCCCTATGGTGCAGCAAGCAAGAGACCCAAGTATGGGCATGCCTTCTCTCACTTAGGGAAACAAACTGTAACCAAAAAACGGTGATGATTGGCAGGTTATGAATTAATCGTAACCACTGGCATTGTTCTGGGCAACCTTCCTCACTATGCTTCAGGAGTAGGGAAGAAACCCCCCCAGGAAAGACGTGCCAATTCATCCGAACATGCGTGCCTTCTTTGGCTTTCCATTGATGAAATAGAGGTGAGTCCTTTGCAAATACCAATTAACATACGTTGAGTTCATCTTTATGTCCTAATACCCCAGGCCATTCTCTTTTATGATCATGTGTCAAACATCAGCTTATGTGCTCTGAAACTACCATGATGATGATGTGTATTAATATAAATTGACGCATACACACTAACTAGGAACAATCACCCTTTAGTCCATTAAACACAGAAGGACATTGCCTAATTAGCAACAGAGGACATTCTCGCTGTTCAGTGACGCAAGACTGGAAATCATGGAAAATAAGCAATCCAGGATATTCTCGCCGTCACACACAGTCCTGCAGGAAATCCCATAGATCATCGCTGGCCCCAGTGGAGCTGCTGCTGCCCCATGCAGGGATCTTGCAGGAAGTCATAAAGATTTATAAGTCCAGTAACATGAGTCACGTTTCCCTTAGCCGCATTATGCAGATCATTATTCAGAGAGACATTAAAAGACAACAAAGGAAAGGGTCATACGGGATGGGAGCCTTCCATGCACCTAATGTTTGGGAGTAATATTCCTGATCACAACAAAATGCGAAATCTCTGCATTATGTCATGTCAAATTCAACGTGTATTGAATCTTCAAATTGTCATGCCTGGGAGTAGATTGGTAGCACTAGAATTCTTCCCACGCCTCCATTATGAGGGGTAGGAATACTAAAAAAAATTCCCCTTTTTGGTGTTGAAATAAATGGAGAAAATACGGTACATTTTCTAGAAAAACACAGACCTCGGATTTAAGGACAACATTCTTACACGAAAAAATATCTGTCTTATAAATAACACAGGTGGGCTTCTAAATGAGGATGTGTCTCTTTCACAGCAGGATCTCTTTTTTCTGCCGGAAGTATAGTGTGGGGCATGCTCTTTCGCATAGTGTGATAATGCAGGAATTAACAGCCCTCTGTAGAAAATGTGGTGAACGGCATGTTATGCACAAAGTGGCATGATGCATGGTTGCACGTCTGTTTACATCGTCTTCAGAGCAGTATAGCACATAAGGTGAGGTAGTCTGAAGTAGCCCCCCCTCGTACCATGAGGTGAGGCTTTGCCAGTCTGTAGACACACAGCCATTTTGACACTTATGCCTGTCTGTACATCTGAAGTAGCCCTCCGCAAGAAGAGTGGAGGCTTGTCAAAATGTGCTTCTACCAGCCACCATTATGCAGTAACCCATACCTGTGTTCTTGCACTTTATGAACTGTACTATGCACTTTCTTTAACTAGCGCCTAGATGCCTCTGGGCTTTATGGGCAGATATAAATGCAAAGTACTGCAGTTCATAGCTACCTACATCAGATACACTGGATGTATTCTCTCCTTCGTGGTGAGATCCTGAAGGAATTCACAACAATAAGCATTATGTGAACTCGGGAGCATTACATCAACCAGGTGTACTAAATTGAGACATGAAGGAATTCACATCAATCTCAACCTTAGCTTGCAAAAGCAGGGCTGACTCCAGAGCAAGCGAGGGCGATCAAACCATCTTGGTCTCCAGCAGCATAGGTTCAAGAAGGCTTCCAAAAGCAGCAGATGTGGCCTCCAGGCAGTGTGCAGCAGGGTGTTACTTTGCTTACCAAGGCTACATTAATTACTCTGACCCAGATTTATAGCACTTCTGCCATCCATAAGGAGATACTTCAAAAATAAATTCAGGGCTGCTTACATTAGATACCGTGGAGGTCACTCTGTATTTACATTTTGCAGGACTCAGTGCCATTCTCACCTGCATGGTAAGACTCTACAGGAACCCGTAGTTATCTGGAGGAATTGACTGAGAACTTGTTCTAATGCACTGCTTTCTGGGTTCTCCTGGTTGAACATGTACTTAATGGCACTTGAAGAATCTAGGAATTAAAACGTTTTATTAATTCCACAATGCTAATGCTTGTTTCTGTGTGAAATGTAACTGATATAATTAGGCATTATGATCCCAGGAGGGGGTCGATTACCGGTCGGGTAATGCCCCCAGGGACATAGTTAGAAGCCCGATCGAAGCAAGGGCTTTAACAGAGCCCCAGGCATTACCCGACTGGTAATGGTCCCCATCCGAGGGTCATATTGCCATTAGTACCCCAACACGTTGTACCGTGGTACCAATTGCAATATTTCTTGAGTCGAGAAACAGCGCTTTGACCGTTTCTTGACTCGAGAAAAAAAACACAAAAAATGGCAGTCAGGTATTGGGAGAAGGGACTACACTTAGTCCCTCCTCCTTTTCCATGGAAGCCAGTCTCGGAAGGAACCCCGGAGCCGTGGCGGTGAAGCAGAGGCTTCAGAGCCTTTTCGGCAAGGTAAGGCACAGGCGGGGGCCAATGAGCTTGCTTCTAACACGCTCATTGACCCTCGCCGGGTACTAATTCACATTAAAAATACTTACCTAGTGTCCACTTCCCCTCCGAGAGATCCTTGAGAGAGAGTATTTAATTGTGGGCACCATTTTGCCACATGGATCTGATGCCTATGAACCAGGGGCGTTGCTAGGGGGGGGCGAAGGGGGCTATAGCCCCTGATCTTTTGGTTGTAGCCCCGGATAGAATCTGAGGAGCTACAGCCAAAAGACTAGCTAGCCCCCAGTCCCAACAGTTCCGACAACAGTTTAGCCCCGGGTCTTTTCCAGACCTAGCAACTCCCCTGCTATGAACTCTAGGGGGCGTATTTTCAAAGTCAAATATTAGTCATGATCGTCTGGTAATGGAAATGTATGTCCATGGCAGAAAAACTGGCCCTCACACATGCACTGATTATAGTCTTGGCAATGTGCCCCAAAGAAGGCATTGATATGAAAGCAGTCTTAATTGTGCCCGAGAACATGGAAATGGCAGCCGTAGGTGGTAAAAATCAGCAAAAGATAACCCTGCCCTCGTACAGTGCTTCCTCCATGAAAGTGTGCTGAGTGCATTATAGAAACGTTTGTAATGCCAGGACCACAGTTGATTGCCCACCTGCAGCTTTCACATGCACTACCAAATCTCGGAACGAATGGGATCTTTGTGGCTGTACAAGTGGTGTGTGCTTTCGCATTGTTTTCGGTACCATTTATCAGCTGGGGTGTGATGTACTGATATGAGGTCTGCAACAATGCTTCATTCATGTCTGCAGCTCTGCACTCACATACTGAATGTGGATAGCCCATGTGTCTGTACTGTCTGTACCACCGGTGAGGGTGTGTTTGTGAGCCTGCACTGATATAGGGCCTGATTCATGGAATATTTGCCCGGTTCAAAGTGACTTTTCCCTGCCAACACAAACCCTGATTCATGGAACGGTGCAGTGTATTTTTGCTGTACAAAGACCGTGCAAAGTAATTTTGTTTCTACAAAAATGACTATGCGCTGACTTTGCACAGCACAAATACACTCTGCACGGTTCCATGAATCAAGGATTGTGTCAGCAGTGCAAAGTCACTTTTCAGCAGTGCAAATTCACTTTGAACCGGGCAAATATTCCATGAATCAGGCCCAGAGTGTTTTTCGCTCGGAAACGATTGACTGTTCATATACTTTCTTATAATTCCATTTATCACGTCATGCTTGTGGCTCTGCACTAGTGAGGTTTGTCTGGCATTGCTCAGTTTCCGAGTGTGCCTTCAAACTGCTATCTCGCGCACATCATTCATTACTCAGTTCAGGGTTTCGGTTCTTCAATGATGTGATCTTTACAACGTTGTCATGTCATGTATACAAAATGTTGATGTAAAGGAGCCAAAAGTTAAAGGAAATGCATCATTTATCTAATCAAGTGCAGAAAGGCACCTGTCTTTACATTTACATACAATCATATAGGTTTTAAAACCTCATAATGATGCATTTCATTTGAAAAGGTTGTCATTGGAGCCAATATTGTTGATGCAGTAAAGAAATAAGGTTTCTGTAAATATAATATTTGAAAGAGATAAGCGGTGAATCAGACAACCTAACCTAGGAAAATGGAGAAGGTGAGAAAGAGCGATGGGATGGAGCAATCATGAGAAGGGTCATATTTTACCTCTTGCCTCCCTGACATTATGTAGGGGCCAAGTTGTCAAGTGGGGTGGCCTGCGCCGCAAACAGCCACCAATCAGAGAGTGGCAATAGTTTGTTAAACAGTCATGGGGATGGGGTGGGGGGGTCATTTGAAACCTCCCGGTACAGCAAAGCATGCCGATTATTTATGCCTTGTTCTACCTTACCAGGAGATTTTTATACGGGTTTGCAGGCAGAATGGAGATGGGAGGGAAAATACTTTTCAGCATTGTACTTCCCATTTCGCCTACAAAACTTCTATTTTTTACACCAGCATGAGATTTTTAATGCCGCTGTAAATCTGATGGATTCCTATGAAATCCGTTGGCAATTAGCACATGCTAAAAGCAGGCAGATTCCTTAAGAGTCTTTAGTAAATGCCATCTGCAAACCATAAAAACTCTTTTACAATACGGAGGGTAAAAGTGAAGCGTAGAGGCGGTTTTACTCTTCACCTTTGCAGTCCGCTTTGTAAATGTTAAAAATTGCATGCAGCGGACAAAACAGCATCTAAGTGCTAACGTTGGCCGTCCCAGCATGCGATTAGCATTTTATTTTACAATGGCCGTGTGAGTATTTTTTCCAATCTGCACCATTTTGGATCAGATTCCCTGATGTTACATGGAAGGGTGCATGACGTTTGTCCTGTGTGTTGTCCTTCTCTGGGAGTGTAGACCGACATTCTCTGCCCGCATCAATGTTTTGATCCGGCTGGAGAGTCTTGATTCCAATGGACTTCTACCTGATTCTTGGAACTTAAAAAAGTAGGGGGAATCCTTAGAAATGTATTGTAACGGCAGACACTTCCTGTCCGGGAAGTTAAAAGTCAGGAAACAAATAATTAAAATGAGGCCGAGCAGCTCAGGTAAGCCTACACTGTAGCAAAGGTGGTCCAGGATTTCCTGGTAAACTCAAAATGAGACTTCAAGGGAACATGGATGAAAAATAACAATTAGGACAAACTACGGTGGCTCTGTAATTTTGTTAGGCTCCATTAATGTGTTGATTGCCGTGTGGTGACAGGTAAAAAGGACGACTTGAGGGGTACCCAAGTTATCCCGTATTGCATTACCCTCATGAATGATATAGAATGTTAGACACATCAGAGCTGTCGCTTCTGAGAAAATGCACGCGCACATTGCTCAGTTTAGGGTTGCGAATCTTGGCGGATACTCTGCTCGTACCATTGCTTAGCCTAAGAATCTGTCTCAGCAGCAATCTCACTGAGAATGGAGCAATATCTGTGCTGCCAAACGCCGTCGTGTAATCTCCATGTCATGCTCTTCTCATTGCAGGAAATTCCCTTTTATCATATCTGGAGTGGCAGCCAGAGGGCGCTGCACTGCACATTCACATTGGAGAGATGCAGCCTCGCCTCCACCGAGCTCACGTGTAAAATCTGCGTGCGGCAGGTAGAAGGGGAGGGGCAGATATTCCAGCTGCACACAGTCCTCAGAGAGGTGAGTAAGCCCGAGAGATGCGAGTGGGTCTTACCACTGGCGGAATGACATTTCAGGGCCTCTAAGATTTGCTGGCATTATAGGAAACACAAAACATAGACCATATCATGGGCACATTCGTTGGTTTGTAATCCCTGTGTGCATTCGACCTAGCAATGTGAGAGGTGGAGTGTTCCCTCGGGCATGGCACATACTGTAGCACAGCGAGGCAGAGGCAGGTGCATTAGCTCCAAACACACTTACATGCAAATGCCCTAGTTTATGATGTTCGGGCCCGCAGCAGCCAGAAGCAGTAACACTTCAGAAGGTGCACGCTCCTGCTCCTGTGCCCGGCAAGAGGCAGCCCCTGATCTGCAGACAGTCTGATCTAGCGCTTGCTGAAAAGCCTGCAATGCAGCCAGAGGGCCCGATTCACAAAAGCATTTATAAATTGCACAATTCCGTAGGAAAACGTTTTCCACTGATATAAAGAGCCAAGTATTTTGTACACTAGATGTACCGGTGCATGCCGGGCTGCATATATTCATACAATGTTAAGTTCTTTAGAAATTAACAATAAAATCATATATTCAATATGGAAGGTTAAATGAGTGTCAATCGGCAGTATGTTAGTTCTCGTGTATCAGGTAATGAAAATAAAGAGGCATATCGGGGCATGGGCCCCTTGTTTGCAAGTCACTACGGAATACAACAAAACTTTGTTTTTGCACTTGAGTTTGCAAAACATTTTTGTGGCTGGGCTGTGGCTGTGCAGGGTTAAAAATGTTTTGTTTAGTTAGGCCCGCTTTCCAGCCCTCATGTTCTCTTGAAAGCATAGTATCTCTGCCCAATGATACATTATATAAGTCGTGTGGTAAGCCTGTGCATGAAGTCCAAGACCAGAACCCAGTATTTAACAGCTGGCCTTTGGATGCTAAAAAGCCTCTACAAAGCCAGTGGCTGTGCGTGCCTCATTAATATGCATGACCAGGGCCCACAGTGGTATGCTATGTAGGCATGTCAAGTTTGCTGTAGTACAGAAGGTTAAGGATGCATGCATCTGTCTTTGTGTACCAACAAACACTTGCTGACAACACAGTGGGCCCACAGAGTACCTATTGTCAATCAAAATCAGCTTCAAAATGGTTTTTGGACTGGTGGTGAAGCTGATGTTCCCCCGCAAGCAGGAAGTAACATTTCTAGATGTAGGCATGGAGTGAAACGACAGCTATTGACACGTTTCTCTAATAGATTTAGACAGGCCGTTCCATAGGTGGTGTTTAGGCTGCAGAGAAACCACTATATAGCCAGGGGATACGGAGCACGAGCGGAACATGTTCCTCCAGCAAAAGGAAGTCCATTACTAGGTCAGATGTGACACTGATGCAACTGCATGTTCTTAAATCGTGTACCTTTCCCACTCCACAAAACACCCATTACCAAATGGAATGTGCTGCAGTTTGTCAACTCATAAATCTTTTGGCTTTTAGTTAAAGTGTTAATTTCTTTTTTTAAGCTTGTTTTTCTTTGCAAATATTACTTGTTCCAACACCTGCAAGTGTTCTAATTATTCATCACATGCAAGGTCTGCATTGCTATCACATGATAATTATGTTAATAAGCGTATAGGTATATATTTAATTAACATGGCTTTCAAATGGTGTTAAGGGGGTGAATTAATTATTCAGCTTGGATTTCTATGGGAACACTGCTCTGTGTTCGGCAATTAACCTCCTTACTTTGAGGATTGAACCAGAGAGCTTGATTCAGGTGTAAAACATTGTGCTTGGCACAGAATCATTACAGCGTTTAGCAAAACAACTTCCAATCAAGCATTTGAATAAGCAACAAAATAGGCACTTTCATGTAATTTGGTATGTGATCCTCTGTTTCACAGCAACAGGAAAAAAAACAATAGCAACATATATTTTTAAATATGTATACTGGAGGGATTTAAGTGCAAAACTGTCTCTATCCCAGAGTAACCATAAAGGATAATCATGTGTGTGGTTTTTTTGTTCTTATAAAGCGCTTCCAGCTGGACCCCCTCCTTGGTGCTGTAATAATAGGCATTATTTTTACTCAATTTTTCGCTACTCTGTTTATCAACCTTAGGAGACTGAACGGCGAGGCTGATCCTTTAGCCAATTCGATCTTGCGGAGTGCCGGCAGTCCCCATGTCTGAGGCGAGCACTTAACTCATGTGCTATTTCCATGAATGTCAGTAAGCATGAGGCATCAGACCTGAATTATACATGACATATTGACTGTGCTTTCTAGAATCACAGATGTTTAGTTTCTTGAAATGGCATTCGTGTCTCAACAAAGCACTCTAGCAAAATCATGGTCGTATATTTATGCCCTTTACCGGGTATTGCCATCTGTACCTTTTAAAGCACTGGTAACTCCCCTTTTCCCCAACACATGCTTTGAATATTCCATGCCGACAGGCTGAGAATTCTCAGTAACATTTTATTATAGCTTATATTAGAGTTTTAAATCTCAGCTTAGTAGCCCTTCTATGTCCTTTTGGGTGTATTGTGCCTCAGCCAATGGGAAGTTGAGTGATAAGCCCCACACAGGAGGCCATCTTCAGATTCTCATCACACATTGTGCTGAGGGGATCCTTGATTCTATCTCTCCTGGAGAAAAAAGTCAAGAACCAACAAAAACTTAAAATATTTTCTTCACAACTTTACAAATACATCATTTAGACAGATAAGTGCTTCGTATTTTCTTAATATGGAGGAAAAACTGAAGGCTCTGTTCAAGGCATTTCAGTCATGTGGCATTAAGAATGTTTATGAGGGGAAGTGAGCATTCTGAATGCATATACTGCCTCTATCCTATCCTAATCACATTCAAGAGGATTGTGAAATTTGTGCTACTTTTAGCAGAAAAACCCTCAAGGATAGGAACAGAAGATTGCCCCTTCTAAGGCAAATCTAATAGGCCAAAAGCCCATAAAAGGGCCAGATCAGAGGAGAAAATGACATCTTCCTCTTCATCTGCACCCCACAAAAGGAAAAAGGTAGAAAAACAGTCCGTACGTCGACAACATCGCTGAAGAGCAACAGTACGATGACAAAAATGGTGACAGAGTTGGCAATAGATGCTCCATCAATGAAGATCGCCAAGAGACCACAGCCAATGGCACTCTGACTGTCCACAACAAAATCGTTATAGACAATGGCAAAACCATTGTTGTCGGCGACATCATCGTCAACGACGACCATCAAACCATCATTGTTGATGGCCGCAAACCCATCATCGGCAGCCTTTTCATCATCGATGACACCCTCATCGATGGGTAAGCATATGAAATCTTCGTTGACAATGATACTGCCCAACATGTCCGTTGACGACACTCGCCCCGTCAACGACAACGTCAGCTTCCTCCCCACTGAAGGTCCCATCCACGGAAAACAAGGTTGCATCACTAACAGTACATGGAAGATCACCAACACCTTTCCTGTCTGCACCGTTGACAGGGTTTGGGGGACGAAAAAGGACGTTAAGGCGTCCACTTCTACGGGCACACACAAGATATCAAAAACAGGAAAAATCGAAGGTTTAGAAAAACAAAAGCACAAACACAATTCAGACGACAAGCATCTGGCAAATAGGAAGGAGCAAGAACAAATGCAGGTCTCTGCACTGGCCCAACAATGTCTGATAGTTTTAAAACTGCCTATCAAGCACCTGCACTCACCTAACATGGACGAGCATGACATAATAGCAGTTGAACGTTCTTCACCTCAGTCACCCGAAGGTAAAACTGACCCAATAGCAACCAAGGGTCCAACACTGTCGCCAATCTCGTCAATTGTTTCAGACCAGATACTAGAGCACCACATTGATTCAGAGTTTGAACATGGATTCTCACCCCAGTCATCTGAAGAAAGCCAATATTCACCACGGAGAACACCAGTGGAACCAAAGCTACAACAGTTACTGCAACCCCGGCTGCTCCTGTTTACAACCAACAGAACCACTACTCAACCCACAGTCCATGTTATCTTTACAAGTACTATCTACTCTTCAGGGCCCACTCCAAAAACTAGAGACCAGGCTACCAGTAAGCGAGCCTCTCCTGCAAACACTGGCGAAGCACCAGACCCTTCGGGGGAACACAGCCGTCCTGACAGAAACCGGGTGAACAATTCAAAGGGACGCTGACAGGCCTATGAAGCACAGATGACCGACAGGACGAGCAGCCCCATTAGAACATGAGCGGCCTCACCAGGACCACACCATTCCCATACAGTCAAGAGGAAGGAGAGCTCTATTCCTCTATCACCGACGATGAGGAAGGTAACAGAGACACTGATACTTCGACCTCAAAATCTACACAACCAGATAACTGAGAGGCCAAATACTTGGGTCTGATCCAAGATTTGGAAGAGCTGTTGCGTCAGTCTCCACCAGATGATATAACTGCTTTCCACAATACCGTACAAAAGGTTTGTGAAGAATTGGGCCTAATACTATCAGAGCAGAAAAATTATTGCTTCCTTTTTGATTTAATGCACAAGTGCAGGAAGGCGGTAATGTCCACTCCCATCCTAGACCATGTTTGGGAGGAAGGGCTATTACTCATGAGAAAACCTTTCTAAGAACCAGTGTTGGAAGGCCACTTGGAGAAGAGGTGTAAGGCATCTGAGGTGTCTCCTAAATGTCTTACATGCCAGTCAACACCTCACTCAGTAGTATCAGCAGCAGCATGTAGAAAGTCCAACGCGCAAAGTAAAAAATGCTCAGTACCACATGACAATGACAGCAGGCAGCAAGATGCTTTCAGTAAGAAAGTCCTAGCCACCATGACAGTAAAAGCGGCTAACTCACTTGCAATAATCTCAAGATATGACCACGAGAAGTGGAACCGGCTCACACCGCTGCTAGAATACTTGCCAGAAGACAAAATAAAACAGGCCCTGAACAACCTCCAAGAGAGTAAAAACAGTTTAAATAATACTATCAACATATAGCAATTGACATAGCAGAAACAGGGTTTAAACAAATCAGTAATGGCATAGTACTTAGAAGACAGACACAGTTAAAATGCACAGACTTCAGAACGGATGTGCAATCAAAGGTGCTAGATATGCCGTTTGAGGGAGACCAACTCTTTGGTCCCAAAATTGATGATGCCCTAAAATCCATAAAAGCGGACACTGACAGAGCAAGATCGCTCACCACACTGACGGGGAGGCGTAATTTCCATTCCTTTCGAGGGGCCTCTGGTCGTTCTCCAGCAACAAGTAGAGGAGGCAAGGCATACCAAAGGACATCCTCATATTCGCAAGCGTACTACCAGGGATATCGCCGGCTGTACCCATATAAGCATAAAGACTACAGGCAAGCTCCAAGAAGGCGACAAACAACATCGGCCTCTAGGGGCAGGCAGCAAAAGCAAGCCTGACATCTGTCGGACACACATACCCCACGGTCCAACTGCAGCAAGTAGGGGGCAACTTGCAACAGTTAACCACAGACAAGTGGGTGCTAGACATCATAAAAAACGGTCACACCATAGAATTCTGGGAACCCCCCCATCCGATGCCCCCAATATTTCAACACCAGCCGAACCTAAACCTCTTAAAGAAAAAAGTGGAGAGAATGCTCATGAAAAAAGCAATTGAAAAAAGTCCCTCAACATCAAAGGGGTAAAGGAACCTACTCCAGATTCTTTGTCGTAAAAAAACAGATGACTCATGGCGATGAATTCTGGACTTAAGAAATCTCAACAGATATGTCAAGAAACAAAAGTTCAAGATGATCACCCTGTCAGATGTGATCAAGTCAGTAAAGGAGAATGACTTCCTAGCTTCACTAGATCTCAAAGACGCATACTTCCACATCGCCATTAGCAGAAATCACAGAAAATTCCTACGATTCATAGTGGGCACAAACCACTACCAATTCAAAGTCCTCCCTTTTGGCATCCGCTCAGCCCCGAGAACATTCACAAAATGCCTGGTTCCTATAGCCGCGTGGTTCAGGAAAAAATGGTACCATGTATATCAATATCTGGACGATTAGTTAGTACGAGCACCATCACACAGAATGGCGGAAAGAGCGATCTGGCAGTTGTCCAGCAAATCCTGCTTCAAGCCATCAAACACGTTAGAGTTCCCAGGAGCGCAGTTCAACACCAACAAGGGCCAAGTAAGTGCCTTGATAGAGAGGGCCACGTTAATACCCCATCTAATCAGGAATTTCTACCCATGCACCAAGGTCACAGTCAGATCTGACATGCAACTCTTAGGCACCATGTTGTCATGCATCCCCCTAATACAACATTGTGAGACTGCTACAAGAATCCTTAGCAGATCGGGTGTCCTAGGTAAAGGGAATATGGAACGACAAGCTGACGGTAACACAGCTGCTGACAAACAGCTTGTGCTGGTGGCTCATTCCATCCAACATCTCCAAGGGAGTCCTATTCAAAATTCTGCCTTTTCAAGAAACCCTTATAACAGATGCCTCACTAACAGGATGGGGTGTGCACATATACCAACTGTCAGTGAGGGGCCATTGGACCTCGAATGAGGCACAACTCAAGATCAACATCCTGGAGCTGAAAGCAGTGGCTCACACCCTCCATTCATTCCAGCCAGTGCTCAAAGACAAAGTGGTACGGGTATTCACAGACAACACAACCACAATGTATTATATACGAAAACAGGGAGGCACGAGATCAAGGATCATCTTCAGAGCAGCCCAACAGCTGTGGCACTGGGCCATCTAGAACAACAAACTACAAGCATGTCACCTTCAAGCAAAAGAAAACGAAACTGCAGATCAGCTGAGTGGCAGCTGGCGGCCAAGAAACACCTACAGATCTTCAACAGATGGGGAACACCAAACATCGATTTGAGACATGGGAGAACAAGAAATGCCTGCTGTTCGCAGATATCCACACCATCAATCACTAGGCAACACATTTGCAACGTCATGGAGGGAATCTTTGCGTACGCATTCCCTCCAATGCCAGTCATATGCAGGGTTCTACAAATGACTGCAACGTACAAGTGCACGGTCATCCACATAGCACTAACAAGGCAGAGACAATCTTGGTTTTCCGAGCATGTTCACCTTTCCCAAGACCGTCCAATTTCTCTGCATCAAGACCCTGATCTACTAACCATGTGCAACTAACAGTTGTAGCACCACAATGCAGGGGTGCTCTTCTTAAAGGCCTGGCTCCTGACTTCAACGAGTTTGGGCAACTCCCAATCATGCATGAGTGCACAAACATCCTAAACAATCCACAAACAAATCATACAAATAGGCTTTGCACTTGGTGTTCTCAAGAACAATTGGATACGTTGTGTGTGGAGAATCACCACATTCTACCATACCTGCTAAAATTAGCCAAAGATGGTTTATCACACTCATCCTTCAAGGTACATTTGGCAGCAATTTCTAGATACACCAGAAAGCAAGGGAAAGGTCCCATGTTCGGAGCTTGCATTGTAAAATCCTTCATGAGAGGGCTATTCCACACCTACCCCCTCAGAAAAAAAGCACCTCCTCACTGGAGCTTAAACACTGTGCTCTCTTCTTTAATGAAACCTCCATTCGAACTAATGGTGACCACAGACATAAAATGTGTCTCTTGTAAAACCGCTTTTCTGGTGGCAGTCACGTCTTTCAGATGTCAGAAATACATGTGCTAGCTGTTATACCTCCATATTTCTGGTTTGAAAGGAACAAGGTCCTCCTGAGAACAAACCCCTGTCATGAACCATCAAACTCACCCCTTCTGGGCCTCCTGGTCCCTGACACGTCAGGCCTTACACTCCATAATACTACCAACATGGCGGCAAGCTCAGAACACTGCTCGCCAGTCTTCACGTTCTACACAGCATCCTCTATAAAGAAGCCACACCCCCACGGCCCCGCGCGTCTCAACGCTGCTACTAGCTGTGATTGGACGTGTGCTCCGAACCTTCTCTAGTGCTACTTGCTATCCCCTGGCCCCTAGATTCCCTTCTCCCGACTTCTTCCCTCTTTCCTACTTCCCGAAATCCCTGTGCCGCTTCTGCGTGCCCCCAACACCTTCTTGAATACTCCTGGAGTTTCCCGAGATCCTGGACATCGAAGCTGAACGTAATCTGGAAGCCGAGGACAGCCGAGCGGACTTATTTAAGTCCCGAACCATACGAAAGAAGACTCCACCTAAAGAGGACATCAGGCAACATAGACAGGTGAGAAGGGGGGAAACCTGTGACAACCCCACGTTCATTCTCAAGGTACTATCCACTTTCCACTTACAATCTTAGGTTACTCTACCAGTTTTCTTCACGCATCCATCCACACCAGCGGAACAGTCTCTACACTCACTAGACCTTCGAAGTGGTATAAAGTTCTACATAGACAGGACAAAAAATGGCATGTGCACATCTCAACTATTTGTTGCCTTTGGGGCCCCTAACAAAGGTCGACATATTTCAAAACAAGGTGTTGCTAGATAGGTCCCACAATTTCCACAGTGTACACCCAGGCTAATGGGCTTCTACAGGGACCTGTTCATGCTCTTGCGCCATTATAAAATGATTCTATGAATCAGGCCCTTTGCCAATTCTCATTTCTCTGGGGTTAGAATCTGAAGATGGCCTCCTGGGTGGGGCTTGTCACTCGATGTCCCATTGGCTAAGGCACAATATACCCAAAAGGACAAATAAGGGCTACTAAAGTGAGCTTAAAAACGAATTTGTAAACTATAATAAGATGTCACCGAGGATTCCCAGCCTGCCGATAGGGAATATTCAAAGCATGTGAATCCATGAAAGATACCAATGTTGGAGAACATGAGTTAGAGATAAGCAACATACTCCTTCATTTTTGTCAAACAATGTATGTTTGCCCCATATTTAAGGAAGAGCTGAAGGCCACCATTGTTGCTTTTCAAACTCTCACCTCCCTCACATGAAAATTAATATAACACTAAATCATCTTGGGTATTGGTGAGACAATTGTAGAAGCCATGCTTCTCTTGAACAAGGTCCCTATACTCTGCTTACCAGCCCCACAAACAAAATAATAAAGTCACCCATGAAGATCAAAGTAACAGGGGACAGTTAATGGAAACAAAGATATGCTTTTTATCCCCTGGACACCCTATGATTGTGGAGTTTCACTCCCAGTGAGATATACATGAGGTGGAAAGTTCTTCCGATGAGGTTGAGATCTCTTCCTGAGGTGCTCAGTCTCTTGTTCCACTCCTGACTGATGCTACCCCTCCCTTATGAACATTTACTAGTGAAACGTACAACTTCTGCAAGCAGATTTTAATCAAGATCTGCTCCTATGTCAGCGATACTTTTAAAAAAACAAATGTGTGAATCAATTTTTACTCAATCGTTAACAGTTATCAATGAGTATTTTGTGTTTTCCTTGTGATATACCAATATTTATTTATTTTACTCACATACTAACATGAATAACCCCTCCAAAACCAACATGACATTCACACAGAATATACACCAATTAGATTAATCAATAAACAACCGGTTAGATTAATCAATTTGGGTTTTGAAAACAATCTTTGAAAAAATATTTCTGCATTCTAAGTGTTTTCCTCCCTTTTTGAAACAGACACGGCAAAACCAAAAAAGTGTGAAGTATTCATAGTAATTCTATGAGTCTCCCATCTGACATGTGAATGTCATGTTGGTTTTGGAGGGGTTATTCATGTTAGTATGTGAGTTGCAATTGTATGTATGAGGTTAACCCTTGCATAAGACGCCAGCTCCTTGTCATATGATGACTGTACTAGAACATATACAACTACACTTTGCCATACAGTTGATCACCTTGTGACACCACACAGTTATGTTATGTATGGGGCATGTGAGAATCTACCTAGTATGTTATGGCTGTATCTTGTCATATGATAATGTAAGAAGATTCAATTCAACACTACAACTAAATCAATGCCTAGTCTGGGATACTGAATGGAAACCCTTATTGATATATCTTTATGTCCAGTTCATGAGTTCTGGATGACTACCCCTATATAACACCCCTCTCTTAGAATCCCCCTGACCCCACTGAGCCAAGAAGTAGTTCTGTTTTGCAAGTTTAAAAGGTTTATTTGAGAATGTAAACAATATATATATATATCACACTTTATAATAAATTAATAATTGAATATCACACTTAATCTGAGCAGTAATCAATAATGGATAGTCTGGCACTAGCACACTTCTTTATAATCAATGATGAGTGGGTATAGGATGGATAAGATAGCAACAATACTTTTATGGCTTCAAATAGATGCAATGTGGAATGAAAATGCAGTACAGAAAATAACTTGATAGGATTTCAGCAAAAGACAATGTAATCACTTTCTTGGGCAATTCACCCCCCTTTATGCAATGTAAGGAGATGAAGAGGAGAGCACACAGTTCTTAGGAATGCAACCAAATAGAATTCAGTTCAATTCCCCCCCCAGCAGCTTATAAAACAGATAGGAGTTTTGAAACACAGGCAAAATGCTTTGAATATGGTGACAATGCAGCGAGAAATATGCTGAAAATGCTTTTAATTCCCTTCAGGAGGTTCAGGGTGAGTGGTATCTAGTTAATATTAGTTCAGGCTCACTCTAGCAATGATTCAGGGATGGTGCTTAAGAGGCAAACGAAATTTAGCAGTTCAGGCAAAAGCAGCTATCTTTTTACAAGTAAAGAAATCGGGCCAAATCGCAAATCACGGCAAAATTCGCGAATGCGTGAATCGTGATTGCGGAGTAAATATAAGGAGTAGGAAGACGGTTCTAGGCTTGTTGGAAAGGTAAGATTCTAAGCTTTCAGAGGAAAGTTAAACCAAACGGTTCCGGAGATACGGACGATTAAATAAAGGTAGTTTTTCGGATTTTAAGTAAACTCAAAATGACAGGTGACAGCTTTGCAAATGACAGGTGACAGTTAGGAGGCAGTTCTGGTTAGATTAAAATAGTTTGGATTAGATTATTTTAACTAAGAGATTTGTTCTGCACAGTTCTGCTAGGTACTCACAATATATTTTAAAATAGGCCTCGCCACGGATCTGGTCAGGTTTTGGACTGGACTCCGGTTCTGGTCTCGGCACTTCACAGTGATCTGAGTCAGCTCTCTGGTTCTGCTAACAGCGGTCTGGGTCACTCTGGATCTCTGGCCTCTGGTTCTGGATACTGCTCTGCTTTTTCTGGGTACAGCACTGCTTCTGGATCTTTCTGGCACAGGGTTTCAGGCCAGAATCAACAGCTGGGCCCGGCTGTGAATAGTCTGCAAATGATTTTTGGGCCTGCTGACAAATACTTTTGCTTGCAGTGGGCCTTCTTGGTTCAAAGTTCTGTAGTCTCTGTTTAGCTTGGAAGTCTAAGTGTAGGATCTTTGGATGTGAAGTCGTCGGTCAGCATGCTCCGCAGCAAATGGAATTGAATGTCTCTACCTGTCCCAGCAGTCTCTTTTTATGTGTTTTGAAAGTGGGTGTGTGCCTGGGCCTAGCTAAGCCTGCCCCTTTCTACTTGTCATTGGCCCAATTCTCCCCTCTCCCATGATTGGGGGAAGGAAATGTGAGTCAGAGTGATGCTGTAGGTTTTATGGGTCAGAGGATCCTCCCCTTGTCAGTTTGCCCACAAATCTATATTTGATTCAAATACATATTGCACAGATACACAGTTGTTTAAAATTACATGCACCCATCACATATCACATGAGGTATACTCTGTTCAAACTCTGCTCTTCCTGAGGGCTTGCATACAAAAATGGCAACTTATTTTCGATTTTAGTGGGTTATGCAACCTTGGTTCTTCATTAAAAGTTATACACATATACACAGGCTGTCCATACCTACTCCAGTAAATTCCCATATCTCTAGCTTAAATACAGTGTCTGTGGTGTCAATAAATAGTGGGGTTTTGCCCCAGAACATCACACAAATTGGAGTTTGGGCTTGAATCGAAGGTACATTTTTTAAATTAAGGCTCCCAAAGTTATACATTCCTGTCATTTGATTACAAAGAGTTATCAGTATTTTTATAAACTATATATTTTGCTTTCAATTCAGTTCTCAGAGTGTTGGAGTCCGCCTCCAAGACCTGGGTGGGTCAGTGATCACATGTGTCTTCTGCTGGGAGCTCTTTGTGTACAGTCAACAGTCAACATCAGCATATTCTATTCAAGTGCAAGAGCCTATTGTGTGGTCTCCAGGAGGCTTAGGTCAGCAGACCAGGGGGGTCACTTTGCATTTGGTTATTATGACCATGTGATATCCTGGGCTGTGGTGTGAATCTCTCGAGGTGAGAGGGTTTCCCAGGCTTCTGGCGTCTGGGAACAGCAGGTGGCTAATTTTTGATTAAAATGCAGCCTTTGAAGTCAGCTGAGTCAAATTCCTTTGTCAGCAACTGCACTCAGTTCTCCTTTCAGAGTTTAGACTGCTAGCGCCCCCTTGAGGATTTTGTTGGTACTGCATCCATTTTTGGGATCTTTCTTGGATTAATGCATTCCAAACAGGAATGGTTCTTACATGGTAGTAAATAATCCTTGCTTAACATTGTTTTGATGGGGCTCCTTACAGTAAAATGGTTATGTGGAACCCCACAAAAGGGTTGAATCTTTAAAGTGGTCCGATGAGCCACGATTTTAGCAACATTTTGACATCAGTAACAGTGGATTTTGTTAACAAAGATCTTTCTTTACACTGGTGGGTGGCAAGTTAGGTAACCATTTTGGTGTGCGCACAAACTGTGTGGTTCTCCTGGATTCTGGCGCACATGTGGGCTTTTTGGCCATCTTGGATTTTCTAAGCCCACAGCACCAAATGTTGCAGCATGATAGCTCAAACGTGGGTCAGGACACCCAACAATAACTACATATGAAAATTGAAGGATGTTTTTGTTAATAATAGATAACATAAGTCATATGGTGTCAGTACCTGGGCATATAAAGCAATAACAGATTTGGATCAAGGAAGCTACACCAGCCATATGACGGCTGTGCATGTGAGTCTGTCCACACAAGTGAGACTTTACTTGGAATGTGATGGTGTCAGGAATTTTCAACAGGGTCTAGATTAGAGGTTGTGTAGGTTTCCCAAAATGGGCAAATGTAGTCCCTACTCCCATTCCATGGCAGCCATTACCACAACAGGGATGCAGTGGAAACACTGTGCATTTCTGGCACAGGCGAGGGACAAGGCAGTGCCAGGTAAGTGGGGTGGGGAAGGGGTTGTTTAGGGATGTGGAAATTAGTGGTGGGGTGAGGTAAAGGGATGTGGGGGAGCATTAGGGTACACATACCTTTGTTAATGTTAATGTTAAAAGTATTTGTACCGCGCACAGTCACCAAAGGAATTGTTCCCCAGGTGCTCAGGTGGATCTGCAAACAAGAAGGTGGGGTGGGGCGTGGTTAGTCGGGTGGAGAGGGAGTAGAAAAGTGAGATAGTGGTGTCCTGTTCACAGTTTCTGCTTGGTTTTCACCATGCGCCGAACTTGGGTGCGAACATCGGATCGATATGAGACCTTGTGTGCAGTTGGTGTTACTTATGTGTTGATTGTTTGTTGTTTCAATGTGGTGAAGTGCTTGTGGCTTGCTGTGGGAGAGAGTGGTTGTGTGAATCTTTGGGTGAGATAAGAATGCAGAAGATTGAGCTATTGGGTTATTGGGTCATTTACCATCCCCGGTTCCCTTCCTGTCTATTCCTTGTCGGTGATCCTTTGCTGCCTGTGTTTACTTTGAGGCCACAATATTATTGACATATCATCCTCCCCCTTCCATCCTGATCCCTCCCTGCTCATTCATTGTTATGATTCCAGCTTTCTATCTTTCGAATGCCTGTGTTTACTTTGCAGGACAAGATATTATTTACATATCATCCTTCCCCTTCCATCCTGATCTGTCCCTGATCGTTATTTGATAAGATTCTCACTTTCTATCTATCCGTTGCTAGGATATTCCGTACATTGGTCTACCCTTACTTCAGTGGATTGGCGGTAGCTTAGGGAGACAGGGTGATCGGCATCCCCACTCAGTATTGTTTTAGTTGTGTAAGTTCCCCCTAAGCATTCTTTCTAGTTACAGGATAAAGAGCCAAGATTTGAGTCGTTTTCTGAATAGGAGGGAATCTCATGTGTTACATATGTTCCTTGGTAGATTGTTTCAGGTTTTTGGGGCATGGTGGGGAAAGGGGATCCTCCAAATGTTCTTTTGTTGTAAGGTTTTGGTACCAAATGGATGTCGCTGCTGGATCCGAGTGGCCTTGTTGGGTGGTGTACGTTTACATTTTCTCTTAGGAACTCAGTACCTTGGCCATGGATTGCGTCCCATTACCTTCATGTGGTAAAACCCCCATTCCGAGCTGCATGAAAAGGATATGTCTTTGGTTGAAAAAAAGGTTCAAAAGTTACTTAATCAGTCAATAGAGCCCAAATGGATCAAGGGAGCAGTTATTGGTCGACGGTACCTCATTTCTGTTCTTTGACGGGTTGATGGCTCGAATTCGGCTTCAAGTAGTGATGTGAGCGGATCAAGCTCAGTTCAGGCACAGTGGTTTGTGTGGGCCCAAGCAGCAAGCATGCGTCAAGCAGGTTCAATTGCAGTAGCTCTGTGCAGCTGGAGGGCAGCTTTTGGTGATGCAGGTCAGGGCGTTCACCAGGATCTCTACAAGGTTGAGCGAGTCAGGTTTTAACTTCTGTGAATGGTTGATGCGTGATACTCCAATGGTTCAATTTGGTTCGAAGAGTGACTTAAAAAGTGGTTGGAGACCCCTTTTTAAAAGGTAAAATTCCACAGGTGATTGGACTAAACCTAGCCTTCCTTAGTGGACCAATCCCTGTTCTTGAAAGAAGTGGACTTTCCCTACCGATATTACACCCAAGGTGATTTGCTCTACAGGAAATTGAGGAGACTGGAAGGAGAGAGAGAGGCAGGGAGAAACAAAATGGTGGAAGTCTCTTTCCACTGTACAGAGCCCTCCTCACTACTCTAACCCTATGCCCTTCCGATCTCACTAGGTTCAAACACCTTTAGAAATGCAGCAGCCTAGTGTGAGGCTACTCCCTTTCAATGGAAGGTGTTACCTACCCTCACAAAAAGATGAAAGAAGAGGCATGGCCGTTCAGGTACCTGTCCTGTCATTTGTCAGTCTCAGCCCGTCTGGGCAGAATACACATCACCTTCCACAGCTGAGCTGACTCACAGGAGCTGACACATGTGTTTTATCAAATTGAATGAAACTGCAATGATCACATGTAGTGACACGCACCAGGCCTAAACTCAGGCATAGCTTTATTTTAGAGTTCATCCTGCCACCACCCTGGGCTACTTATGATTGTCAGGTGGCATATTTTCAATGCAGCGTATGCAGCAGAGACTTGGACGTCACTGCAGCTGTCAAATGGCAACTGTGGCCTCTGAAATCGGCTCTGTGCTACTGGTAGAGCAGGCACCGTAAATCACAATACTGATGCAGCAGGACACAGATACACACTATGCTTTTGGCATGGAATTTTATGACATAGGAATCTGACCAGCAGATTACCCTTTCAGGGATGGAATTACTGCATCATTTTTATAAATGAATGAAAATAGAAAAGCAGGTTTTTACACCCTTGCCTGATGGCAATTCCTCACACTACAGTACTGGAAAGGAAGAGAACTAGGGGGAGGGTAGGTAAAGAGGGCAATAACTGGAGGGATGGAGAACAGAAGGAAAAGGTGAATGAGAGAGAGGGAATGCAGAATCCAAGGAAGATAATGTGAGTGGGAATAGAAAAAAGAAACATGAAGAGTAGGGACAGAAAAGGAGTGAGAGTAAGATAATAGAAATAGGGAAAATCAGGAAACGAGACAAGAGAGAGGAAATAAGGAAGTGAGAGAGGGGACAAACAAAATGGGAGTGAAAAAGGAGGGGGCGAGAAATTAAGCAAAAGTTAAAATTGAACTGAGACGAGAGCAGAGGCAGCACGAGGGACAGAAGATGAGCAAGAAGAGACATATTTGGAGGGAGAATAAGAGAATGGAAAGATCAGAGGTGAAAGAAAGAGAAAAGATTTTAAGAGTATAAGGAAAATAGATCAGGAAAGAGAGAGCAAGGAGCTAGAACATGGAATAGAAGCGAAAAAATGAAAGGGGCGAGAAAGAGAGTGAGAGACAGATGAGGGAGAATGGGACCGAAAGAATGATGCGTCTAAAGAACAATTAAAAAGGGTGAATAAGAGGGGCAAGCTAAAGAACAGGAAACTGTCAAATCCAAGTCTTTCTGCCCCTAACTTTCTGAGTTCTCCCTCCTCCTTCTCCTCCTCACCTGTATCAGAAGAATCTGTGAGATATGCTGCCTTCAATGATCTTCTTCTGTAGTTGAAGTCTTTGGGCTTTTTTGGTTGCAGCAGTCTGCCCCGAAAAGAAGCCACCGTTACAGTCTGATATTGACTATACTCTTGTGACCCCCTTCTGGAACAGCCGGACGGGGAAAAGGCCAGGCGGCACAAAAAACCCCGGTAGAAAGGTGAGATGAAGTGTTCTTCCAAGTCTGTTACATTGATCCTGCTCCTTGCTGAAGCAGCGGTGAGAAGAATAATGAAGCAGATTAAGCTCTGTGCTGGGGAGATAGCAATGGAAGAAAGATGCAGATCCGCTCTGTGTAATGGCAGCGGGAGCTGAATATGGACGAAATCCAAAGAAAAAGTAAGGAAGCGTAAGCGAAGACGGAAACAGAGAAGGCAAGTAAAACAATTGCAAAGGAGGAAATGTAAATAGCTAGAAAGGTGAATCGGAAAGCCACAAGAGCTGATGGCAATGCGCAGAGCGAGAGAGGACGTAGAACAGGAAAGAAAGGAAAGAAGGAACGGAAAGGGAGCCCGAAGGGAAGGGCAGAGAGGCACCATGGAAAGAGGTGCAAAGGACAGCAGGAATTCACTTGAGTGAATCAAGGTCGAAATACTAGTGTTGGAGGCGCAGTATGAATACGCTGCAGTTGCAATGCGTAGGATAGCCAGAAATAAGTGGTTAAGTACTTCCGGCAAAGCGGTAGTCAAAAAAGACTGGACCGCATATGGAAAGCATGAGCACAATGTGACGGGAAGTTTTAATCGAGGTGTCCCGCCGCCCTCCATCTATCATAGCCTCCATGCGCCAGGGTGTATGAGAGAAACACAGAGTAAGACAGAAAGAGGATGTAATTGAACTAAGAAGAGAGGAGAGGCAGCACGAGGGACAGAAGATGAGCAAGAAGAGACATATTTGGAGTGAGAATAAAAGAATGGAAAGATCAGCGATGAGAGTTAAGAGAAAATATTTTAAGATTATAAGGAAAATAGAACAGGAAACAAAGCAGGGAGATAGAACATGGAATAGAAGCGAAAAAAGGAAAGCGGGAGAGAAAGAGAGTGAGAGACAGATGAGGGAGAACGGGAAAAAAAGAATGATGGTCTAAAGAACAATTAAAAAGGGTGAATAAGAGGGACAAGCTAAAAAACAGGAAACACAGAGTAAGACAGAAAGAGGATGGAAATAAGAGATGAGATATGACGAGAAAGAAGAGAAGGAGTAAAACAAATGAGAAGAGAATGCACAAAGGAAGCAGCGAGACAACGAGAGGAGATTAAAGAGGCTGGCCAGAAGAGAGACCAGATAATTGAGGAAAGGGGAGAATGGTCAGTAGAATGAAGAGACAGAAATCTGGTGGCTTTGTTACTTAGCATGTTTGGCCACAAAGGAAAACTGTTTTTTGAAACACCTTTTATTGTTACTTCTAATTACACTTAGTCCCACTGCATTTGGAATTCGGCTGCCAGGGTGTTGGCAAGGAGGGACATTTGAGACCCAATTTTTAGTGGATTAAAATATGGAGTTCATATTCTACAAATAAATATAGAGGAGCTTGTCTCGCTTGGTTTCAATATATTGAGCAAACTCAGGACCCCCTAATCGGTTTTTGAATATTGGGTGCTAAAGAAAAAAGGGAAACCCCTACTGACAGAGCATACAAGGGCTCAAACGCCTTGGTTGAAAGACCATGGTGGGATTTTGAAAGCTAGCTCAGTGTTGTTGAACCATGTGATCAAAGTAGTATACTTGTAATCATGCTTCAATACCCTGCCTCTGACTAGTTTTGGGGCAGGCTGGAGAGGGGGCAATAGATTCTGTCAATATTGCACTGCTATTAGAGAAGCTAGATTACATGTTCTATTTTCTATTTCTGTCCAAGTATTATCAGATGCAGAAACATTGGTTATGCCTGATATTGACTTTTGAGGGAGTCACTAATAGCAGGGAGGCTCTCAATGTGTGCCGTCAAAGCAATTCAATAGCTACATCTTCTGGAATGGCTGTGGAGTCTGATTATTGCCTTTTGTCAAATACTATCCAACAACATAAATATTCCTATGTGTCCATTTACTATTCTCGTTAAGCCACTATATGTTCATTTGTATGTTTACCAGCATTTTTAAAAGAAATATTATTCGTTTACTCTTTGTGTATGAGATATGTTGTTTGTAAGTTTATTTTTGTTTTGTTTTCTATTTTGAGCAACTCTAGCGTTTAGTCTTCTGCTAATGTATTATTACTGTTAATTGTATTTTGTTATTGTTGAATTGGTTTTGTACAATTAATTTCCAGAGTGCTTCTTTTGAATTAATGATCGATTGATTGATTGATTGATTGATTGATTGATTGATTGGAAAAGAAGAGGGGATCTGGAGTGAAGAATGGACGGATTGACGAGAGAGAGTGTGTCCAGGGGAAGGAGAATGAGGTGTTGGGGACAATAAGTCAGGGACCATACTGTGAGGGAGTATGTGGCTCTCCTACCCTGGAAATTCCGTCCTTATTAACATACCTTTTGATGTTTTCAGAATGGAACCTATGGTGCCACTCACCTTCCCGCTATGGAATCATTGGAATAATAGACTCCTAGACAATCACCGTTTCTCAAAATTACCTACATAATCATACCTGTTAACTTTCCCTCATTTGGATAGTGTTACCATCCTTGGAACTCATGTTAATAATAATGTTTGTTCTTTGATGTGTAGCACTTTCTAATACATACCCCCCACGTGTAAGCACTTTAATAACAGGAATGATTTCCTTATTGAATGGTATTTGTGTATTCTGAGAAGAATGAGGTGCTGAGTCAGCCCTTACATTTTCTACGACCATTCTACTTCCATAAGAATGAAACTTAAAACATCTGACCTCATGTTCAGAGGTTTCCAAAAGGTAGATGTGAGGCAGATGGAATGTTGGCACTTATCCTACTCTCAATATCATAACACAGATGCAGAGGGTCTCCGGGAACACCTTGTGCCCCCTATCCCCTCCCTACTGCCTCTGCTGCCGCCTCCTCCATGGCTTGGGACAAGTGGGGTGGGGGTCCCAACTCCAGAAAATGTTGCGCAAGGCGCGTTCCAGCCAAAAATGTTTGAGGACCACAGGCACGAGATAGAATACCAACTTTTCAGACAATCGCAAACCCACACTCAAAACTTAAAACAGCAGATCTCCTTTCAAGCCCCTATGATGATTAGGTGAATACATTAAGGGAGCAATGACACAGATACCTGTTGAAAGTTATCTATTCAATGTTGTTGGCAATTACAAAGGCATGCTGTATTTCTTTCCTCAGAACGTCAAATCTTCAGATCCATACTGTTTGCACCCTGGAAATGCTGTCACGACGCAACTGGGTCCCTATGCCTTCAAGATCCCCCTGTCGATACGGCAGAAGATCTGCAACAGCCTTGATGCCCCCAACTCAAGAGGGAACGATTGGCGACTACTTGCTCAGAAACTCGGCATGGATAGGTGAGATGCAACCCTCCCGCCTAATTTCTCTCTCGTTCCTCTGTGTGCTTTTTCTCCATCTCATTTCGTCTCAACCTTCTGCTTTTACCTTATTTGGGAAGGCTGGCTGCAGATATGCAAGTGGAAGCATCAAACAGTTTAGCATCAGCGGTTTAAGCCGCACCTTCTGATGGATAAAAGCTGCAATTATCTCCGGCAAAGCCTGATTTATGATTATTACAAGAGTGCTTTCGATTTGGAGTGCTGCCGTTTTTGATTCTCCAATATCTAAATTGGCAGCAAGCAGACAGCACTAACAGGTCTATCGGTGCCATTTCTAAATTAGGAAGTCTCTCGTGCAGTCCAACCCGCCCAGCCATTACCACTGACTGTGCACAAAATGTTGGATGCTGCTTTATTATTGCAGACATTGCTGTCCATCTCTGACAGAATCTCACAGTGTCACATGGATAAGGAAGGAAGGAGAGTGTAGTGGGTGCCAGCAGAGTTCGCATACATTTATCCAGCAACTGGATTAATGGCTGGACACTTAGGAAAACAGTGAAGCCATTGTACATAACTGGAATGAAATAATATCTGTAAAATGCTATCGACGGTAACTGTGCTGGTTTGAAGATGCAGCATGCTTAATCAAAGGATGATTGAGGTCTTGAGGCTTAGATTACAGGGATATCCCTGCCCGCTACAATCCAAGGAAGCCACTCAAGAACAGATATGCCTTTGCTCCACCACCTCATCTTGCTCATAGCGCCCGTGTTCTGTTTAGGGAGATCACATAAAAAGGATCCAATTTAAAACTCAATTTTCTCAGGTATCTTTAAGTACAATTCTATATTCATCTAATTAATTCTTCCTTCCAAGTCATGCATCAAAAACACAATATATACTGTGAGATGCGCACACAGGAGTGGCATACTTTGGTATAAATTTATGTTAAAAAGGAAAACCACTACCTGTCCCTATGATTAAGAGGGATGTCCCTGCCTCGAATAAATACTAAGGATGTGGTCAAGATGTCTGTCCAAAACAAATCGTTCACCGTCCCGTGTCATAAACCTATTGCCGACCCTGACACTTATAAAAAAATCTAAGGTATTAGGCTCACGTTCTTGGTCCAGAAGAATGACTCCCTTCTCCTGGATAATGTCTTTACAGTACTTTTAATCCTGAGGGAATGGTTCATTTCCCCAGGTTAAGTCTCTCTTCCTCAACGTGCAAAGCAAAGTTCCAATGTGCTCAAGCTTAAAATGGTATCAGGTAATATTATCCCCATATATATGGTCACCGTAAATTATATCGCCGGGAAAAAGTTGTGGCGATATTTCTTGGGTGACCATATATATGGGGACAGGGGCAGCGGGAGTTGCGGGGGTGTCCCCCGCTCCCCATTCCCCCGCATGTTCCATGTAATAATGTCCCCACAAAAAATGTCCATTTTCGGCAATTTTTTTTGCATGGCGATATTTTTGCGGGGACATCATTACATGGAACCCTTAAAATACCAATGAATATAAACAAAGTTCCAACCAAACTCTTGATATTCACAAAAATAAGAAGGAATGGTTCTCTTTCCCTTTCTTCATCTCAGATTGTTCTTGGCTTGCATGAATACTATCCATGTATGCCAAGGGGTTTTCTCCCTTCCCCTGGTTACCTTCAGAAGGTAGCCCTGGTGAAATCTCCTGCTAGGGTTGGTCTTGTCTCACAGTTTCTTCTTCTCTGCTTTTCACAGGTTACGGGCAGCCCCAGTGTACTTGCCTGCCAGGGACTGCCTTGTCTCACTGGCAACCCTGTTGTATTCTCCTGCCTTGGGTCCCAGACCCCTGCTTAATTTTTTCTCCAATATGGGTTCCAACCCCCTTTTCTTTCATTCCTTACATATGGGTTCCAGAACCCTTTAATTAGGCTTTTCAGATATGGGTCCCTGATCCCTTTACTGTTGCTTCTCAAATATCAGTGCCAGACCCCCTTTCTGTTGCTTCTCAAATATGGGTCCCAGACCCCTTTTCTGTTGCTTCTCAAATATGAGTCACAGACCACTTTACTGTTGCTTCTCAAACATGGGTCCCAGACCCCTTCACTTGATGGTGTGGCAGACTTGGCTCAGAGTCCTGACAAGTACTGTGACTATGAATATGACTGGGAATATGATCCTCATATAGGTGCAGGTCCCAGACCTGCCTTTGTTGTTTTATTTCTTGGTCTCTTGGAAAACTCACTCTGTTTCCCTGAGCTTCCTTTCTTCTACTGTTTGGCTGGGTCAGGGCACCACCACAACTCCCCTCTGCCCTTACTAACCCTCCCAGTCACCTCTCTATCTTTACCGTCTCTCCCTGTCGGCCTTGGGGTCTTTTTGCTTAGGTTTCTCACTACTGCAGTCTTCTCCCCTTTTCTGGTGTGTTGCAGCGGCTCTGCAACACTTAGTCCCTCACAGCGAGCGCATCTCTTCTTGTCCCCACAGTCCCCAAGCTTCGCCCACCTGGACTGCTGCCTCTCTTTCTAGCCAGATGGTCCTTCCACATTGAAGTGCTTTGGGAGCACCTCTGTAGTCTCAGCAAGCCCCTATTCTGCAGCCCCTTATATTCGCCAGCAGCTTAAACATTCCCCATGCTTGTGGTTCCTCCATAGACGGCCAGACCATGCTTCCTGGATTCCCACTTCTATTTCTACTCCAACCTGGCCAATAGGAAGTTGACAAGCCCTAGAGTGTTCAATGTCCTTCCTAGTGGTGATCTCCATTTCCGTCTCATCCTAATAGTGATGTTTTCAGAGCTCACTAGGATGTTGGTGTTCTTCTTCATCTCAGTCCCCAGGTGTGGCATACCTAGGTAACACTTTCTCCTCCACATCTCAGTACCTTCTAAGGGTTGGATGTTATCTACCCTACAGAGGTCTATGGAAGTGTGCGGGAAGATGCATCTTGAGCACGGTAAATGGATTCAGGAGAGAATGAGGCATGAGGGACATAACGCAATCTCTCCAATTGGTTGTCCCTAACCTTATAAGTAGCAGCCCCCCCCTCCTTTTTAGAAGTGAAAATGCCTTGCGCTGTGTCACAATACTTACAATTTCATTTTAAATCATATATTTATCAGGTTTAAAGTTTTACCACAATAATTGTAGATAAATAATCCATGTCCTTAATAGTTAAGATGCAAATTATTTGGAGGGTGACACATTATTAAAACGTCTAATATAAATAGAGACCTCCAAAAGATTTTTCTTAAAACAGTATGAATCATACATATTTCCTCTCCCGCATCTATTCTGTGGTCTCTTCCAAATACCACTTTTGAAACCTCAGAGACAATCAGCTCAAACACAGACCACATTACTAGGCACTTTTAATTTAAACTCCTAACTCTTAAAAGTGTGTAGTTACATAATGTTGTGCGTACAACTATAAAAATCTGAAGCATAGAACATAAACCGTCTGGCTCACTCAACTTCTATTAGGAGCTTTCCCAGAAAACACTGCATTTCATTTTAGCCAGCACTAACATGATTCACGGTCTGCTCTAGAAATAGCAAGCAATGTTTACCTATTAAAGTACAATCTAACATGATCTGCTGTTGAGACATATACAATTCTTGAGCCACAGCCATGTACCCAATGGAAAATATATCCAAACACGCTCTTTGATTTTCTGCTCGGAGACGAGGAGGCTGAAGACTCAGCAGATAATTTTGAAAACCCTAGCATAAATAATTCACTATAAAGGTTTGATGGTGTGGAATGTTTGGCGTCTTTATACTTGGAAAGGTCAGTCATTTTGTTATGTCAGCAAGTTTGTCATGTCAGAATTAGACCCAGACTGTATATCTTTATTTCTACTTAGAATTTGGTTCAGATGGATAAAGAAATCACACCTTTTCCCAATATACAATTGAGCATTTCCCTGATAGGATTTTCTTATGGAGAATCAAATTGATCCCTAGTCCATTTTATGATAAGCAGTTCAAGCCTTCTTATTGATGGAAACAAATGTTATATGAAGCTCAATTTCTGCCTACATCCATGAATTTCTCAAAATCATATCTCATAAATGCCCAAGTTCTTTGTACTTTTTTAGGACATAGATTTCACTGCTGCAAAATAGCCAAGGTATAGTTTTCAAGTATTAAGGCATCAATGAAAGGTACAAACACAATTTACTGTATTTTGTACCATGGCTTATAAGGTAAATCATTGTCACGTGTGCATTAAAATTGAATGTTCCAAAACTTAATTTATTTGTTCCCACATCTACTTTTACTTCTTGATAATTTTCACATTTACACCCTTCACTATTACTACATTTAATGTTCAAGAGACTGAAGTCCTAAATTCCTCTTTTACTTCTTACTATGAGACTTTTTGTTTTTGGATATTGAATAAAACGATGTAGGTGCATCTGGAGACAAGGAGTGGTTGCAAGAAAAACTGTGTTATGTGCATATTGTTAGCTTTCATTGTTGAGATGTTTTTAAAAATGCTATATAATTCCAAATTAGCCAGTGGAAAAGTGAATGGGTTCATCAGATACATGAAAGTGCATTAAAAAGACATTTGACATTTTCATTGACCAATAAAAAAAAAGAATATGAATGTCTGAAAACATATGGATGTCTGAATCTGACACAGTAGCCAATGTTTACTTTCTAACTTCCTCCATGCATAATTTTTGCTTGGTGATAAAATGTGTTTGTATTGTTGCTTGTTAGGGCCACCAGCTCTGTGCTTGGCAGTGTGTGACAAAGTGGTTAACATGCTTGTCGAAGGATTGGTGTGAAGTGCTTAGACTATTTTATAAATGTAATGCTACTGGTATGTTGCCAAAAAACCTCACTGTCTATGTCCACCTTTCTGTTTAGGTACCTGAATTACTTTGCCACCAAAGCCAGCCCGACAGGTGTCATTTTGGACTTATGGGAAGCCTTGCACCTGGATGACGGTGACCTCAACACCCTGGCAAGTGCCTTGGAGGAGATGGGCAAGAGTGAAATGATGCTTGTTATGACCACAGAAGGAGACTGCTGATGGCGTGTAGCAAGGAAGTCACCCTATTTAAAGGACACTGGGTTGACAATGGAAAGGATGGTGGAGGTCGAGCAGAAAAAACCCTGTTTTTTTTGTTTAAACCCAGGATGTTGACATTCAAAAACCCTTATTGTAACTGGATGACACACCGTGCTGTAGGTTACCATGAACGAGCGAAGGGGAGTTGCCCTGTTCTTCTCAATTTTCAGCCAAGACCAGCCTTAGAAATCATCATATACCATTTTACAAACAATCTACATGTCTCATGGATTCCACCTCCACCCACATCCTTGAGCAGGACTCAAGGAGAAGGCTCCCTTTGTATCCATGACAACAGCCTTTGGTTATCCCAATCTACTCTTTCCTGCCATGCTCAGCAATTAGGTCTTCACTCAGTAGTTTGGGGTTTCTTCTATTTTTGTGTTAATTTTCTTCTCTCCTTGTTTTCCTTAACAACATAATAACCTTCAAAGGTTAAGTACAATCCAGACTGACTGATTTTATCCTGCCCAAGCTTGGAACAGCTTATTAAGGCACAATGGTTTCTTAGGAAACGCTAGTTAATTTATTATCCAAATCTTTGGATGAGTCCTTATTTGTTCATGTTTGTGGGCTTGATGGCGTGTAAGCACATGCGTGTGCATGTGTGTGCTTTTTCCAGAGCGAGCGAAAGACAGAGTGCACTTTGTGTTCAACCTTTTTGTAGATGAAATTCTTAGTTTAAAGAGAAAATATAAAAAAAAATGTTTACAAGCCTTGGGACTCCTATCAAGATGGCTATCTGCGTAAATCTGGCAACGCTCATCAGGGACATTATGAGTCTCTTGGTTGCTTTTCTTTTATCTGCTTAAGTGGTAGGATATATTGTATGCTCTACGTGAATACCCATATTTACACTCAGGGAAATCCTTGCAATGGAGTGCAATGCCAGTAAACTTATGGATAAGGCTTAACCAGGAGCACTTGCTACAAATAATTGAAAGTGTTGAGAAGTCGCAAAAGATTGATTAAGCTTGCTCTCAGTTAGTTGCCTAATTTTGGCACCTGAATTTAAGATCATTCTGTAAACTCACATTGCCAATCCGCCCCCTTCTACTTTCTAGGTTCTCTTTGTGCTTCTATGACTTCCCAACAAACTGCCACAATTCCTTCTTATTCCATTATGTCAAGGCCTGACACATTTTGCCCTATGATAGTGGGTTCTCTTTCACTATACCGTCACATAATGTGGTATTCTATTTTCACATTTCATTTTTATATCTAATGTTCCTCTCAAAACAAATAAGAATGTCCATTGTGCTCTTTCCCAAGCCAGCTAATGCCACAGTACAATTGATGATATGACAGTGTATTTCAGGTGCATTGCAGCTAATGTAGAAGGCATGACAAGAATGTTATAATTGAATGGCATATCACTTATTAAGGATGGTGAATATTGCTTCATTGCATCATCCTTTTAATGATACGTGGAAGAAAAGTGAAGGGTAATGGGTATTTGAAAGAGAGGCAAGATGGATCATCCTTGTGTTCCCGCTCAGGAAAGATGGCATAATGGCATAATCATAAGACCACCGGCCTATGTCATGTGTATTGGAAGGGAGGTTCCTGCAAGTACAATGATGATAAAGAGGGACATTACAATGGTTCTTCTGCCTTCAGAACGTTTTACAATTTATTTTAGCTAAAAGAACAAGTCCTGGTAATTCTGAACTGTAAACAACGATCTGCAGACCTGTGCATATAGTATGAAACAAAATGAAAGCAATGCAAATCATTCAGTCTTAGTATGGAAGTTAGCTAGTGATAGTGAAATTATTACAGGTGGATTTACTGCTAAATGTAACGCACACTCTATCCTTTCTACTACCTACTGCACCCCCACAGCGCCAATCTATCAAGTGTTTAATGGCCAGTAATGGAATAAAGTACCTTTAGTAGCCAATGAAAATGGCAGCCACCATTACACACGTTAGGATGTCACACATGACTGACCCATGGCAATTCTTCATTGCCCCCACCACCGTTAACCTTGTATCAAGAGTTATGTAACTACGACAGTGGGAGCATCATAACAGTGTCAACCATTATACATAGTAAAAGTCCTTCTTCGAGCTCCCAACTGGTGGGTCTTCTTCATACAGTGGGCGCTAACACAAATCAGAAGCCTGCCTTGCCTAATAGCCGGAATCACGTGGTTTGTGTTCGGCATTCTATGGCAATAGGCACGGTACTTTCTCCCTGGGGCCTTTAAAATTATTTATTTTTAAAACAATATTGTACAGATTCCGCTTTAAAATCAAAGATGGATCTTGATTTACAGTCCAATTAGAATGCTCCCAACTCCGGTCAGAGGATAATGTCTATAGAATACAACGATGACAGGCGATATGCTTCAGAAACATTGTTTATATTAAGCAGTTTCTAGAATATGTTTAGTAGAAGCAGATATGAATTACAGTGGCCCAAGTTTAGAAAGCAGGCCTCAAACGGCAACAGAGGGAAAAAATGAAAAGCACGCTATGCTAGTCTACTACTTCTCTCAGTGGTCATTTAGCATGGGCAAATCAATTTGCGTATCCCTCTGCCATTTTGTCCCAGTTTCAATTCCATTGGCATGGGCATGTGTGGTGTACAGCATCAACATTCAGCAAATGCCATCAAAACCTACCCTTAATTTAATCTCCGACTGATTTTGTTCAAGCGTTCTATTGTCAAAACAGAAGTACAATTCCATGTGCAAGTGGTAACAGTATCAAGGTGCAGACCTGTAGGCTATAGTGCAGTATACATTTCAATATACATAATCACAAACACAAGATATATTTCCCCAAATATTAGAAGCATATTTCTGAAAGGCATGCCTACTAGATGTCACTGAGAGGACACATCTATTTAATTATTTACTGTTTCTTTCATCACAAAAAAACCAGAAAAAAACACTACAATTTTCCTCTGTACCAACATGTAATGTTCTAGTGTTCAGTAGTAAGCAAGTGAAGCTGATTTCCTGATATGTTTACAAAGGTGTTCCCATGAAAGGTTTGTCAAAGAATGATCTTGTTCCAGACTCTCAAAGATGGGTGAATGTGTTTAATGGATCACAGCTATTTGAACAACCAGCACTATGAAGAGTAATGTGCATAGCATGAGAGCTTGCTGTTTTGTTTATTTCATACATTTCCAAATTCTTCACAGAAGAATGGTTACACTCACTTCCAAGCACACCCGACTTGTGAGAGGAAGCTAACAGAAGAAAAGCAACACTGGTAAGGGTTTATTGAGTGAACAATCATCCAATTGTGATGCCTATAGGCTCTGCAGCATACAAGAGAAGCACCCCGACCCTTCATGCAGCCCACCACTGACACACATGAATTGCCAGAATCACAAGAACACTTTGCTCTTCCCACATGGGTGAGGAATTCCACATTCACAGTGGTTAATAAATTACCCCCATCCAAAAACACATATTCAAATGCAAATCTATATACTTATGAAATGACATCTGAAAATATGTTACTTTAAAAAAATCTTAATGTCCATAAGGTCAAGTAACAGTGTTAATGTAAGGCAAAATAAAGAGTTGCATTTGCACACGTATGACATTCACTTTTTGCTGATACTCCAAAAGGTTTATGTACCATCAATATTTCGAAGGGCATAATTTGCATTCACGTTGGGTAAATGGCTGTCTACCTGTGTTTACTGACGGTGGTTTGGGAACAAAGAACATCCCAATTGCACACTATGAGGGATGGTGCCAGTCACACAGGGGTAGACCGTCATTCGCAGTAGCAAAAGACATTCCTTCAATGGTGGGTGATATAAACTCTACAGGCTCTGTAACAAATCTTCAAGAGTTTGATTGTTAATATCTAATTAAAGGAAAACGTTCCCTCCCCCAATGAAACCTCTCGGAAATGATTGGAGGATTGACATCACTCTCTGAAGATACTCTCTGGGCTTGATTTTGGTGACCTATGATTTAATACTTTCCTGAAGGGGACTTTTTTCTTCAACTTGGTTGACACTTTGTTCCAAGGACTAAAATATGAATTCAAGCACTGGCCATACAGAGATCACATTAGGCACACAGGAATCATTACTTCGCAAATGTCAGGGTAGTCAACAACAGTCGCTGCATACAGACATAACGGAACACACAGTATTATGAAGCTTTATATGGTTCATGTTCCATCTGTAATGTTAGAGGATTTTCATTTGTCTGCCTTGATGTGATTCAGGCCGTGTCAATTATCGTGTGTTAGGATTGCAGTCTGATGGACATTTCTGGTGCACGTTGGCATATAGAACTATAACCAAGGAAACACTGCTTTGTGTATGTGCTGGAGCAGTAATCAGACATTTTAGTCATATCTTTGTGATTGCTGACTGTACAGGACTGACCTACTCAAAGATGCATTCCCTAGTGATATCCACAGACATGACAACCCTCATGCCTCATAGAGTAGAAACCACCTGCGAGAGTCCTCACATCAGAGTGATCAGTTAACCTGATGGTGAGTGATCTGCTTGTATATGAAGTGAACTTCTTTCAGTGTTGCACAGCTATCCTATCTACCCAGCCATTCAAAGAGTTATCTTGTATCTTAGAATGTTATCCATAAGAGTGTATGTGATTATTAGAAACATTATTCCAAATTTTCACAACCTAAAATCACAGAACCAGGGTTTTTGGTTCTTCTGTTCTCGGCCGGTGTCCAAATCTTTTTTCTTGCTTTCTCCTATTAAAACATTCTGTCTCCACTAGTTCTCAGACATCTAAGTTGCCTCTGTATGGAAAGGTTACACAATGTGTGACTTTTCCAGGAGTGCGACACAGTGTATTGAATGCATCAAATCACTTAAAACCAAATGTAGGAAAAGGTCTCTCTTGAAACAATGATAGATTCCTTTCGGATCCAATGCAGTTTTTTCGTAATCCCATGATCATGTTTTTTTCTTTACTAAGAATTGAATTGCTCAGATCCAGGTTGATTTTCTTAACTATGCAAACAGTTCATCCTCTTCCAAGGTTGCTCACACTATACTGTCTATAACAGGGGTCACTTTTGATCAACAAAACCCATTGATAACCTTGCCTGCACATTAGTTTGTGCTGAGATTTCGAATCATGTCAGTTAGAATGCTATATTGGGGCTCATTTTCTTTAAAGTCTAAATTACACAGTGACGAAGGCCTACATTTATACTTTTGAGCACTTTGAGCCCCTCTTTGTAATTTTGGATATTTGCACCATGAATTGAAAAATAAAGTGTTAAGCCTGATAAAAACAGGTTTCTCTTTTTTCTGCACTCCGTATTACAAAAAGATTAAATGCTCCCACAAGTTACATTTGCGGGAGGCATTGCAATGGATTCCTATGGAATCTGCCTGCTTTTAGCAGGTGTGAAATACAGTGGATTCCATAGAGATCTAATGGTTTGATGCCCGCATGAAAATGTGGTGCTGGTCTAAAACAATTTGGCTTTTGAATGTGGAGCCACCAGCAAAAACATTGAAAATCCCCCAGAGTGCTAAAGTGTTGTTAAACCAGGCATATATACCATCTGCACCACAGTTAGCATTGCCGGTGGCTCAAACATGAGGACCTTTGTGTCAATGCAGGAAACCAACCAAAGGGAGACTATTCCTGGTCGCTGTGCTCCAAGTCATGTTATGATGCTACACGTTCGTGCCTTCACTCACACTTCTGCAAGACACAGATTGGAACCGCACCCTCTGTAGGACTGTGTGTTTTAGTGACTCTGCACCTCTGCCTTACACATGGAATCCATGCCAGAAAACGATTACATGCAATACAATTGATGATGTTCTCTTAGTTATCATCATCACTGTCATCTGTTCTTTGCAATCTGCATCATTGTCCATCTTAAATCGGATACCAATAGATGCTGTTAAACATAATACAATCACAGTGTTGCCACAATGTCTTCTGTTTAATGGGAATAGTTACCACTGGCAATGGTGGTCTTCTTGTTAACATTGATAACATGGATGATGACTATTATAATGTGTTCAGTTCTGAATAGTAGTCATACATTCTGCTCCTTAAGAGCTATGATGTTCTTTAAAATATATGTGTGATTTACAATGTTACTAAGAACAGGGATAAAGACACACAAGCTTGTAGAGAAGGTGGCTATTCAGAAGGTTACAAAAATAAAAAGCAAAACGATGTTCGGACATTCTGAGAAAGCAGGAGATAGAGGACTAGTAGTCTAAACATCATCTATAATTTCACCCTAAAGGCTCTCTGTCGGTGCCAATAGGTAGACCGTGTAGGCTTTCAATGTAAGCAATGATAACCTTACAGTGCTGATGTATACTACCATAGACCTATTTATGATAGATGAGACTACATTTTTAATCAGCTAGCCGTGCCATCATAACTAGCAGATTATAATGTAGAAACCTAGTACTGACATTATAACATGATATACGAGAGACCATGTGTCGCTGCTTCCCACAGGCACATTCTTCTCAGTCCTGTCCCCACCACCGATACAAGGACCATCTCTGCTGGTTGCCCAAGGGCCATCTTCTGCATAGGCCAATCCCTGGCCCACGGCCCAGCCCACCTGAGGCCCTTCCTGGCTAGAGCCCATATTTCCCCCCAAGGCCCATTATTACTCTGAGACCAATCCTTTTCCTATGACCACCCGTGTACCACAGTAGGGTCTGAACTGGAGAAGCATGTAAAATGCAGGTTCATGTAAAATCTTCCAACTGACATTGATTCTCAGTAATTCGATAATCACAATATACGTGTAGCTATTCTAATCTATTGCTCACCTTTTATACTGAGATGTGTGCCAGATAGAATGGTAGCAGTTATACAGCACCGAGACATGTCCGAAGTTTTATGAAGAACAACATATCCCCAAAGATGCATTTGAGGTATTTCAAAAGTCACTTTGCAGTTCTCTGCCTTTCTAAAGGACCTGTCCCACGGACACATGCTTTATAAAGCACAACACTCTTCAGTTATATTTGTTATCCTTATAAAGTACAGTTGGGGGTATATAGTTTATAGATTAGTGTACTATGCACTGCTCGAAGTAACTGTCACTCACATGGACCTTGCTACATAAATAGGCAAAGGATTCAGCAATGTCACTTTATAGAGGGCAGCATTTGTCATAATATACAGTAAAATACGCCACTGATATGTAAACGTATTCACCGTACAACGCCCTCTCAATGCCAATTATCCATTCAGGAACATCTCACAAAATAAGATTCGTTTTATTTGCAACCCTCCTTTTCACTAGCAAATCTTATTCGTGGAAGGAGACCTTTTGAAAATGGGGTACCTTTTTACAGAAGCAATGGAAAAGCTTCCTCTTAGGGCAGCCACAAACCTCTAAAGGTTTAAATGGGAGTTCGAAGGAGAATTTAAAAATGATGGAGGCTTAGAACTGGCGAAATAACCATTATCGTGATATTAACACGTAGGCAATTGCACTTGCTAGTGAATTTTAGGGTAAGTGACAGGAACAGATGCGATCTGGCAGAAGTTCCAAGTTCTAAAAATTGGGCCAATGTAACTCAGAGGACTAGATTCTGTGTTGTTTCTTCATCGTGGTTTGTGTGAACCAGATTATAGACCTGTGCTGTTGCTTTACTTTACCCAGTGAAAATGAATACCTAGTCATAATTTTGATAGCAATGTACACTCTGCATCATT
Organism: Ambystoma mexicanum; assembly: GCF_040938575.1. Taxonomy (NCBI): domain Eukaryota; kingdom Metazoa; phylum Chordata; class Amphibia; order Caudata; family Ambystomatidae; genus Ambystoma; species Ambystoma mexicanum. Next base: position 844,475,161 of record NC_090929.1, on the reverse strand, counting down.
CCTAACAAAATAAATCCCTTCTACAAGATGCAGACGAATCCCAGCAAATAAGGCTGTCCCTGCCTCTAAAGGTAGAGGAAGTTGAAATGAGTGAGAAAAGAGACATATCGAAAGTAACATCAAAAGATAAAAACAGTAGCTTCTGAGTTCTATATTGGGGTTAAAACACCTCGAGACCTTTCATCAGCAAAAACTCAAATTTGAAAAGGCTTCTGCAGACCCGCTGAAGAAAATAGCTGTATCCTCAACTCTTCAGCTCAGAGCAAGTGTGGTGTACCATTTCTGTGGAAGTGTTAAAGGTTTACAGCAGAAAGATATGCATGGCTACTGGAATTCATAATGGTTGTCAGTGTGTTTTGCTAGGGAGTGGTGCAAATTTAACTGGGTAGTAGATGTGATGTATACAATTAACACAGGCGTGAACACATTATTTAAGGTAAAACTGCCTTTATAGTTATTGACAGAAGAGTTGCACAAGTTATCTATGGCTAACTAGTGTGTCAATTAATATACTTCTTATTTATTTAGGTTTTTACCTTCAAAAAGGTAGTTAGAAATTCTGCTATTACAACATGCTTAATTAATGCATGGCTAGTGAGGGTAGTAAAAGCCAAGTTTTGTTCTGGTTTTGTTCTGGTTTGCCAATGCTAAATAACATGAAGAAATCATATGTAATCTGCTTTTGCTGTATCTTTATATAAGTAATGGATACTTCCCACAATCAGGTATTTATTTCCCAAAAGGATAGTTTTGCTGTTTTCCCAACTGTCTGGGTATCGCAAATGTGAGGACAAAATTGAGATCCGAAATCTACTCAAATTAGGGCATGCTCCAGTACATTTGTAAAACAAAAAAGAAATAGAAATTAACCCATCAAGGGTCATTCTGAGCTGAACAGATGAAGATATTCATCAGAGGATTGGTCAAAAGCTAAGACAGCCTACATACTGTGGGTAAAGGACATATTTGGTTTTTGGATGAGATCAATGCCTGGTTTATAGAGGTTATATTTGTACCCATATTATTTTGTGTGCCGCACAATGTATCGCAAATGTGATGACAAAATTGAGATCCGAAATCTCAAATTAGGGCATGCTCCAGTACATTTGTAAAGCAAAAAACAAATAGAAATTAACCCATCAAGGGTCATTCTGAGCTGAACAGATGACGATATTCATCAGAGGATTGGTCAAAAGCTAAGACAGCCTACATACTGTGGGTAAAGGACATATTTGGTTTTTGGATGAGATCAATGCCTGGTTTATAGAGGTTATATTTGTACCCATATTATTTTGTGTGCCCAATATCAATAAACACAACTGCCCCCAAAAGAACACAGCTCCATGAACAAAGGCCAAAAAACACATTTTAGAAAACTGAATTGAGGAATTAAAGGAATGGGTGTAGTAGATGGTGAGGGGGGCATCAAAAGCAAAAAGAAGGGGCACTTTTGCAAAAGAAAAAAAAATAACTGGGATAATAATTCCACAAGCATGAATATGGGAAATCAAAGCTCTCCTTGCATGGCTCTAAATAGGATTTTGAAGTTTTACCTCTGGAAGTTGGGAGTGAATATAAACTCTAAAAAGCTATTCCCATGCCCAGCAAGAGTACCTTTAGGCAAGTGATACATATCTGCAATGGGAACACAAAGATAAGATTTTTTGTAACACATTTTGTCTTTGTATCTAGTGATTGAGTAGAAGATGAGTTTTCATTTTCAATGCATTTCCGATAAGGAAATGCAATGATGCACCATGTTTGCCACAGAGGCACAGGCCTGCACAAGTATGAAGACACTGCGTGTCAATTACGCCAAACATTGTGAGGATTCGAAAACAATCCTAAACATGATTTTGTGCACAAACTGTGTCCTTAGCAAGTGCCCTTGTGTGAAACACATGTCGATTTGAAATTGTTCTTTTGTGTGGGCAAGAGTTTGATCCAGAACTGAATCTTTATGAAAAATACGTTCAACATGATGAATTGAGATAGTCTCAGTCACGTTTTTGTATTCTTTCTGGCCTTTTCAAAGTAGTCAGTAAACTTCTCCAGCACTGGTGTCTGGATGGTCTTGGGTGCTAGGGATCCTGCAAGAAATAATGAGTAGAGGTATATCTCTCCTGTGTCTGTTACACTAGTTTACATGCTCAAATCAATATCTGCCAGTGTTTTATAGCATCATTCCATTTGCTTTGAGAGGACACTAACTCTCAAAATGACAGTGTTATTTGTAAAGAGATTTTAAAAATCTAGTACGCAAAATATGGACTTTCCTCCTTTTAGCACAGTGTAGGTTTGTGAATATAGTCTCCCATTATCACCAACATGTGGTATGGTCTTTCAGAGTCCTAGACCTTTCCATCTCTACGTCATTGCAGCCTACCTAAAACACTACCAGTCAGAGGAGACTTACACGGAAAGCTCAGCTGCACCAATCTTGAGGATAGTCCCCCAATAAGCAGGTCCTCTTCTGAATATCATAAGAGACGCCACTCCTGTTGTGGAGCCGGCTGATGTATTTTTATAAAACGTTATTTATGTAATGTATGTGACAGCCATTAGAAGTTGCTCTTTTTCCCAAAGTATTATTCATGTTTGGATTGGTAGAATTGTGAATGAAAATTCATTGCAAGAGAGCTGATTGTGTGTGCCCTGCTTAACCTTACAGGAGAGGCCCCACTGTTATGATAGCCTGCTTCTAGCCTGCCTATGAATTCCCAGTAATGTGAATGTAGGGGAATCCAAACAGCTTTCCACGCCAGTTCCATGGTTCACAGCCTCTAGCAACTTCATTTTGTGTGCTTTTTTGTCATCCAGTTGGGGATTGGTAGAGTGATGTACCTTGATAGATTTACAAGGCTTTTTCTCTAGAGAGAGATACAGTTATATTTGTTTCACATAATTTATTCTATCAAAATTTGAATTGGGCTACTACATTTTACATTTTAAAGGCAAACTGAAACCACCTTTTTAAGTTGCACATATATGTCGAAAGAGCACTCAAATGTTAAAGAGTTTCTATTTGCGCTCATGATCTCTCCGTGATCATCACATTTCAATGTGAATGTTTCAACAAAGAAGATTTCAACAATTGAGGAAATACTGTACATTTTCGACAGGTTGTGAACTCTTAACTAGTGATTCCCTCAAAAGATAAACCCAGAGCCGTATTATAGACGATGCTCACCGCTGCAGTGCAATTTAGCATGGTATTGACAAGGGGGCAAAAAGCTCCCACTTGCAATCAATCATGCATTAAAACAAACAAGGAGTGTTTAAACTAGGCCAATGTCTGCCCTGGTGCTCAAGCCAAGCACAATTGCTCTTGCACCCTTGAAACGTTTCTGATATTTCTCTGGCCGGTGAAATGCAGTCTGGAGTAGAATTTGATTTTATAGGTAGAGCTGTATGTACATCCAGGACTGGAATGGAAATCATTACTTAAACATTGAAATTGTGATTAAAATTGGGCCCCTAGTATTACAGTATTATCTATTAAAATGTATGCTCTTTAGGCTTGTATCTTGACTCCTATTCACTGTCCAGAGCATTTTGAAAATGTAATCATGTAAAGGACATAAAGCTCATGTGTGGCTGCTTGAGAATTGGCTCACTGTAATGACGAAAAGATAGCAATGCTCAGAGCCTAGCTTAGATTGAGAATTTGACATGATATAAGGTGGCATTAAAGCAGAATTCATATAATTTTGGGGTGCCTATTTTATGCTAATGTTGTGCATTTAAGACAGTACTATGTGGGATTGCTGTATGCATTCTATCGCACATTGGTTGTAAATGTTATGGCAGTAATAAGGCAATGCTGCTATAGATTTAGTAACGAAAAACCCAAACATGAGACTGTTGTTGACCGATGAGGTGGATAGGCTGTTGGATTTTCCATGTCAAGCCTGATTTCCTATGTACATTATATGCTCCATACCCTTAAAAAGACAATTCTCGTAACATTGCATTCTCTTTTAGCCATCATGCCTTTGCGCAACTGCTCTGTGCAGTGCTTGTTGTCGTTGAGCTTGTGTACGGTTTGTGTGTTGGGTTGTCTGATGTGTGTCTGTCCATATTGGGAATCCAGGAAGAAACAACTCTGTTACAAAATATATTGAGGGCAATGGATGCCAACTGAACTGGCAAATGTTACAAGAGGTTTTTGATTTCAGTGGTAATCAACAAACTGAAGCCTGTTGAAGATGATCCATTGCACACAATACTCGGTCCACAAGGAATATGTTGCAGAAAGTATGCCTTCTTAGAATGTACTGGTTTGCAATGCATCCCCTGTGTACTACCGATGGGATGTGCACGGTTGGTTAAACTGTTATTCTGCAACATTCCCCACTTGAGCCATTCCAACCACACAAAACACATTTACTTATGCAGGAATTAAAAAAAGCACACGGCAACATTGTGGCTTTTTCACACCTCTGTGAACCAGGGTTTCCATAAATTCTTGTATTCACAGGGAAGTTCCATTGGTGACATCAGTTGACCCATGTCTAAATTGACATAGGAGAACAAAATCACAAGCTCTGCTCAGGGAGGGAGGCCCACTGCTAGAAGGGCACTGGCGCAGTAGCGTCAAACAGAAGAAGTCCGAAGCTCTACTGCGCCTGCCTGCAATATTCTTGGGTGTAGAATGAGAATATCTCTTCCTACAGTATTTTAGAAGCATGTCTTTGAGGGAACGTCTTTGCTTTCCTGATGATGTGCTGGGTCATTTTTCACATTGGGACACTTTGGAGACTGCCTGGATGAAAATCCAGGACCTGTGTTTTCATGCAGTTTTTACTGAAGAGATCTGAATATACAGTTTGCAAAAGCAATACCCGTATTCAACAGATGTATGTACAAATCACTGATCACGTTATGGATTATGCCTTCTATTTTTGTTCATTCAACATTCATAAAAAATTAAGGCAAATATACTTACTGTTGGTAAGGAGAGAAAAGGTTAGTTATTTCACTTCTCAGCAGAGTTGCTGTACTATTTACAGGGAAGTACTGGCATTATTCAGAAGGAAAATCGCACTGTGATTAAAACAAGTACCTGGTATTCTTTTAAGCCATTTCAAGCACTGGCTGATTCTGAGGGCAATGTCTGTCACCATCAAACAGGTATGACACAATGTGTGCTGAACCATAAGTCACCTCTCAAAGAAATCAAAACCATTGGCCATTCCGCCTGTTGTCATGCTACCCCCTTTTTTTCTATTTATATGTCTAATGTGAGGTGCGCCACATGCAGCAGTGTGCTGCATTCTACCCACCACCTCGCCTCAATAAATGCATTATTTTCTGTAAACTATGAACCTTGTACATAAAGTTTAGCATTCCTATTGTAACAAATTAATTTTTATGCAATAAATTATATTTCCTAGTCTAATTAAAAAAAATCAAACCAAAATAACAGTGTTGTTTGTTGTTATTGCTTTTGAGTCATTGGTTGTTGTACTGCTAGGCATGGATGGGATGCCACAAAGCATGCCTTTCTTGTCTGCACTTAAAGGACCATGGCTCAAATGTGAATTGTCTGTGACTTGGGGTTTAGGTGAGGTACCTGTTCTAAAAAACAAGATGTCTCCATTCTTCGGCAGACATTGGAGGTATCTGGAGAAGAACAGGAATCAAGGAGCTGGTTGGACAGAGGAAGGGGTTGGAGGTGGCTGTTAGAGAGTATGAAGAGGAGGTAGAGAATTAAAAGGCAGAAAAGGTATTTGAGAGAGGTTACTGGGACACATCAGTTCTGAGAGGGCGTGGATGAAACATTGTTGGAGATAGTGGAAGGATGTTGGAATAAAGTTAAGACAGCAGAACGCCATAGTGAGAAACACGGGAGTAAGTAGAAGAGCAAGATGGAGGTGGGGGAAGATAAGAAAGCTGGTGGAAGTGAACAAGAAGATGAGAAGCGGGTTGGAAAGGATCAGAGAGGGGAAGGAGGAGTTTGGAAGTTTGTCGTTAATGTCACAGGTGGCCTTCATAATTTATGAAAGCTGGGAGACAGTTTGAGGGCTTTCAGTTTTCTAAGACCAGTTGGGATATGCAGATTGTTCACTCTGAATATGAACAGATTGCTCAACATATGGATTATTAAATATATCACACCGGTCTGAAAAAGAGGGTCTATACATTAATCGGTAACCCTCTTTTTTCTCTCATGGGCTCTCCATCCCTAGTCCAGTTGTCCCTAAATCCACCGTTTCCTGACTAGAGATCAGTAGCACCGAACATCTAATCTTACTTTAGATGAGGACCTAAAGGCAAACGCCTTGTCTATCCCCTCTGTGTTCTTCGAGGTGTACCTATCCCCAGTGTGTTCAAAATAATTATGGTTTCTGTGTGCCAATTGCAAACACCCTGGACCTACCCACACTCACCCGCTCCTCTCTCTCCTTTCCCTTGTTCTTACTACTCCTCTTCCTTCCTTTTTCAGTGCTACTCCAGCGTCCCCTCTCTTCCCTCCTCTCCTCACCTTCCACCCCTCTCGCCTGTCCTTCTGATGTTCCACACACTCTGCCTCTCCCCTCACTTCTCTATGTCCCCTCTAATTACCACCCACTTCACCCCTATTCTCATCTCTCAATACACCCCTATTCTTGCACTCTACTCCTACACCCCACTCTACTATCCTTACTTTCTCCCAACACCCACTCCCTCTCACTCTACCTACTACCTGTGAGGAACCTGAGGAAATACTCACATTTTTCCCCCTGTATCCTCTTCTCGGGTGGCCAGGGAAAGGCCATCACTTTTGGATCCTGACCCTGGGGGTGGATATGCGAGGGAGGATCACCTGGGTGGAGGGGACCTGGGGAATAGGGAGAGGACGGCCCTGGGTGAGACATGGAATCCCCATTTCCCTTTCAGAGTGAAACCTCCATCCTTAAGCCTTTATAGGCTTTTGTTATACCTTTCCCTGTGCTTCCCCTAAAACATTGCTGAAAACACACCAGTATTCTACTGGGACAAGGAAGAGGACAACTAGAACAACACATCCTCGATTTGTTAAAGCAGACACAAATCGACCCCAGCAATGTACTGAGACAATCAAGAGGACAACAAGAGTAAAGCAGCACTACAGCTTTAGTGGTCTAGTCCTTTTTGTAATAATCATGGACTGGAACTTTAAAAGCTGGAATCAAGATGGGAAAGGAGTCAGATGTGGGAGAATTCCCACAACCTGCTGGGTGCAGGCCAACATCTCCAGTGTAGCGGTGTGGCAGGAGGAGCGCTCGGGAAACAAAGTTACAGGACGCTGGAGGACGGTGACAAGCCGTAAGAAGGAGGCTTGCGAGACCGAGGGAAGCAGTCATGTGAGTCCTGAATCACAGAGGAAGCACTGCTGGGTGAGGGCGAGCCACGGAAGACCGCTGGGAGATGTCACAAGGTACCTCATGGGAAGACATAAACCTGTAGTGGCTGAGGACCTCGCAAGAAGCTGAAAGTCCGATGAGTGCAACCAGAAGGGGGAACACCGGGTTGGCAGCCAGACATAAAAACCACATAATGGACATTGATTTAAATGGAAACACACATAGCTATGTGAATGCAAGCAGGTATGAGGCATTTTGAAATACTGATCGGAATGTAAGTAAGTTGTGAACACTTTTGAATCTTGAGAGGGTGAAAGAAAGATTGTGAACATCACTGAAAGGAATTTTGTAAACTGCACTGAAACAATGAGTTGTATTAAATGGGAAACCAAGCATTGGCAATAGTCAAAATACAAGGAACTGTATTAACTGGGAAAGAAGAACTAGAAAAGCCTAGAGAGCACGACGAGTTGTATGAAATGAGAAATCCAGCATTGGCCAAAGCCAAGATAGTGCAAGAAACTGTGTGTTATAAGTAAAGAAGCATTGGCCAAAGCCAAGGGAAACATAAGAAAGTGTAAAAAGTGCATGGTGGCCAACCAAGACGTAATACAGTGTCAGAAGCGTGTGACACCTGTAAATGAAGCAAGCATCACTGCTAAGGAGAAGCAGTGGATTGGTGTTAATGGAAAGGCAGCAAGAACGGGTACTGGTTGCGTGGCCTGTAATAGGAGGACCGTGTGGTTCACCAAGTCGCATAGACCAAGTGCCCCTGATTGGAAAAGCTACTGAAAACACACATAGAGAAGCTTTTGTTGTGCAATATGTTTTGTTTTGGACTTCCTGGGGCAGACTATCCTTAGTTTTCTTTAGCTAGGGGAATCCCACCTTAGAATTATGCAAGTTAGGCATTAATCATCCTGCCTTTTTGAGTTAATAAAACTTTGTTAAACAAACTTGAACCTGTGGTATCGTGTCTGAATCATGATGCCTTCACATACCCTAACTCCCGTATTCCCATCTCCCATTCTTCGCTCACTTCTACCCTCACCTTCACAACCACTCCCTCTTTCACTGCTTCACTCTCACAAACCGGTGCCACTTTTCCCTCACAAATACCTCACCAGCACTCTGCTCCATTTCTGCCACAAACTCCTCAGCACTACACCCCTCTGTCTCTCCTCCGCCTGGTCTCTAATTCTACTGACACATTTCCTGACATCACCCCTCAACCCCACACTATGCCTTTCATTGTTTCCACTTATATATATATTGTGTCTCTCCTGCATCTTACCTGCCCCCTCCATTGGTCCCAGCACTCACTTCACTCTAATGGCAACTCTGCACCTGCCTTTTATCCAGGGGCAGGATTACACAGCTGAAAACCTTTAAAAATACCTCTAAACTCTGCCTCACTTTCCAGAATTGCTTTGTTGGCAGTCTCTGATGGTTTCCCTGCTGTTTCTCTGGCATGCAGTGGGTCTGGAAGTTTGTTTTTCAATAGGTGTGGTTTCTGATGTGCTGGATGATGTAGAGTTGTGCTGAAGGCTCATAGTTCATGTTAGTTTCAGTGCTTCTATGTCCCCCTTTATTTGGTTCTGGTACAGGTTTACTTGGTTACTCCCAGTTGCAACCTGCGAGTTGCAGTTCTAAAAAAGAAGATATAAGGAGAGACCCGAGTCAAGTCTGGATTGCTTCTATCGTTTTGTCCCTGATTACAATTGATATTTTTTTCCTGCTGTGTGTTAATAAAACCCCTGAAAAACATGTCCCATGTCCCATCTTAGTGTTATCTTTGGTGGCTATCCTGACAGCACCAGGTAGGGTTGAAATTATCAATATACGCTGTCATGAAGAATACAAGGAGCAGACATGAGCCAGATGTGGATTAGTTTCACATCAGGTTTTTATTATGATTATAAAGAATAACTAAACTAATTCTCCTAGAGGCAAGAATATGCACAAACTCAAACGTGGCCAGGATGGGTTTGTGCCACAGAAAGTGTAAGGGTCTCTTGGGAAAGATCAACATCGACAAAGAAAAAGAAATGTCAATACTTATGATTCCTGGCTCGTGTTCCCCCTGGCACCTTAACATAACAGAAATCTGAGGGAATGTATTCAGTGCCCCAAATTGAGGATGAATTCCAAGAAGAAAATGCCTCCAGTGAGCCTTCCTTTAATAGGTTGTATACCCCATCTTCCAACCTTCCTATGGCCTAATTAATCACATGCGTCTCTTCATACGCAAATGATATGTAGATTGCTTGATGTGCCCTGCCCCTGCGGATGGCTTGATTTTTTGATGTGCGACTTGGGATTGGTTAGTCCCTGCCCATAGGCAGTCTTTCTACTTGCCACACTCTGGCCCCACGTTTAGGGAGGACTCCTTTAGCTTAGCAGGCCTTAGGTGTATGAGTGTGGACATCTTGTGTGGTGACTAATTCTGCATGCATTTTCTATCTTATAGTGGGTGCTGCCCCTTCTCCCTATGGTTTTGGATGTGATCTTTGCTCCCACATGAGGTGGCCAGCTCTGCAGGACTGTGCCTCAAAACCAAGTTCCTTAAAGGGAAAGGAGCTTCCAAAGTGACATCTTGATAAGCATGCCAAATATGGCATGGAGGTAGTACCTAAGGCATCCCTCCACTCTGCCTCCATGCCCAGTCACTGGAGTCACCTGGATTATAGCAGTACCCACCCTCCTTGGCAATCACACCTTCTATTGGTAAAGGCAGGCAGGGGACTTAGTCACAGCTAGGAGTTATATTTTTCAATTCAAGTGAGCACCCGATTGGAAATTCCTAATAAGCTTTCAGGTTGAGATTCTTAGTAAGCATGACACTCTGTGAAATCTTTAAATAATCTTGGCATTTCCAGTAAATGCTCACCTCTACAATTCCAATTCAATAAGCTTTCCGTCTGGTTTTCCAAGTAAGCATGGCATATCCAATAAGCTCCTAGTTTGACATTCACATCAAGACCCACATTTTACACCCCCAGTGTGCCCCAAGTTGACATTTGCAGCAAGTTTGGTATCTCAGCAAGCTCCCAGTTTTATATTTCAGTAGGTTCTCAGTTTGACTTTCACTGTAAGCTTTAAGTTGTCAATTCTAGCAAGCTTTTTAAGTTGACTTTCACAGTAAGCTTCCAGTTCGCAACTTAAGTAAGTGTAACATTCCCAATACATTCCCTGTTTCACATTGCCAGTGAGCTTCAAATTTGACATTCCCAGTAAGCTCCCAGGTTGAAATTTCCAGTGACGCAGTAATTCCTTTTAAATTCCCAGTTTGGCATTCTAAGCAAGTTCCCAGTTGTTCCCCAATTCCAGTAAACTGACAGTTTGTCTCCATAAGCTAACATTTTTACATTTCCATTAAGCTCTGTGTTGAACAAAAAGAAAGACTCAGACAAAAGGACATGGATTAACTCTGCTTCACTTGTCCTACTGCTAAAATGGGATTCCCTTCCTAAGAAAACTAAAACTAAGGTGCTCATCAGAATGTCCAATTAACTAAGACTCTGTCCAAACCTTTCCAACTAACTGGATGCACCACTAGATAAAAAGAAACAAAAGAAAGGAAAGGGCTTTCACCACGTGGTTTTGTCAACACCAATTCGCAGAGATCCTCTTCTTATACAGTCTTCAAATAAAGGTTAATCCCAGGACACAGTTCCAGGCCTTGGTCACCACAGCAGTTCCAAATCAAAGTCTCTCTCAGTTCCCCTAATCAAAACGGTACAAAGTCACTTAGTACATAATCATTCAATTCACCAAAGCCTTCATTGATTGTATCCAATGTGTTACTTGACTTTTCCCTCTCCAATAATTCCATATCTTGAGGCCCACCTCGCTCCATTGCGTCTTCACATTTTGGGATAGCGTGGCCGTTAAACTTTTCAAGTCAATATTTTAAATACCAGTAGTTCCTGTGTCCCTCAGAACCACTTAACTCTGATGTCGGCTATGGTGGGCACTATAGTCCTTTGCTTCTCTTTCTCGTAGCTTTCTGCCAGAGATTGGGCTCCTTTCCCCTATTGGTACTTGGCAATTTGATTCGCTTGGTCTTCTCTTGGTCCTGTCCCCCCGCCCCCGGATACGACTGAGGACCTAACCTCCTTGCCTGAATATAGCTGGTCCACTTTTACAATCTTTTCTATTCAAGATGTGGAAGCAGCCACTACAAGACTTAAATCAGGCCTCGCCTTCAGATTCAATCCCCCTTGGAACCCAAAAGGTAATTGTTCCTCACATTTCCTCCTGGTTGACAGAAGCAGGTATGGAACTTAAACAATCGATAGTGATCAACCTCTTGAAAAAAACGTTATTGGATTCTTCTGTACCCGCTAACTTCCATCCTATTTCACTCCTGCCCTTCTTTATGAAGTTGCTCGAGTCTCTGGTTTCTCCCCTTCTCACCTCCTTCTTGGAGCGTTCCTCCTTTCTGAATCCATTTAAATCAGGTGTTCGTCTGGGCCGAGGCACAGAAAGCATACTGGTTTCAGTGCATAATGTTCTTTCCTTGCTGGCTGATAAAGACAGGGTGGGCACCCTGATTTTACTGGATTTATCGGCGGTGATTGATACAGTTGATCAACAGGTGCTACTCGACCGCCTCGTACTTGCCCACCTCTCGGGTCAAGTGCTGGCTTGGTTCAACTCTTTTTTGGCAGACCACAGCCAGACACTATTGCTCTTTTCTTTCTGCCGCTTCCTCTTTGCTCTGTGGGGTCTCCCAGGGCTCTGCCTTGTCCCTAGCACTTTTTAACATCTATAGTCAGCCTTTGGTGTTGCTCATTCGCTCCCACGGCTTCAGGTGTTACTCCTATGCTGATGATACTCAAATCATCATCTGGCTTGACTGTACACAGCGGGCACAGCGTCTCAGCCTAGAGGGCTGCCTGTTAGTGGTGGGGGGATGGATGGGAAGCAACTGGCTGAAACTCAACAGGGACAAGACAGAGGTCTCGGTGGTGTACCCTCCCCATGGTCCCAACTGTTTCTTCCTTCTCTACTCTTGCCTGGTCATCTGCTTTTTGGCCTGCTGAGCTGGGTCCCTGTCCCACACCTGTGCCTGAGGTAAAGCACCTGGGGTTCATATTCTCTTCCTCTTTGTCTACCTGTGCCCAGGTAAGCGCTATCTGTAAGGCTGGGTTTTTTCAACTCGGAGTCCTATGTAAAGTCCTGCCGTTCCTCCCAGCTCAGCTTTGGCCTGTGGTAATGGCCTATTTAATTCTTAGTCATTTGGATCACTGTAATTCTCACTTTTTAGCCAAACCCCTGTACCTTCTTCACTGGTTACAGCTTCTCCAGAACTTTGCAGCCTGGATCTGCACAGGCACTCCCTATGGTTCTCATATATCACCAATTCTCTGGTCACTTCATTGGCTCCCTGTTCTTTAACGTGTGTAGTTTAAGTTACTGGTTATAGTTCACTGTGCCTTTTATGGCATGGGAGGGGAGAACCTGAAGGAAATATTCTGGCCTTACTTACCATCTCGGGTGCTGCGCTCTAAGGATGTATGTCTTCTCCCATTCCCCCGCTACTACTTTGAGATGGTAGGGGGACGATTCTTTTCAAGAGCGGCCGCTAAACTTCGGAATTCTCTTCCTCTGGCCCTTTGTGCCACAAACAATCTTCTTGACTTTTAACATGCACTTAAAATATATCTGTTCTAATAGTTATGTCATTCAGTCTCTTAAATCCTGGACTACTTCCTTTAGCACCAAGATGCTTCAGCGAATGTGCGCTTAACAAATGAGGTTAACATAACATAACATATTCTTATCTTGTTTTGTGTCATTTAGGACTCTCCTGCCCTGATTTTGTCTGTTTTCGAGCTCCTTAGCTACTAAAGGACTCAGGTTTTAGATGTGCCCCTCATGGCGATTGTCAAGGGTTTTGACCCATGTTGAATCCTTAGACTGGGTAGATGTGGGGATGAGCTGTTGCCGCCCATTATTCTATCCCAGAACAAACTAAATCAATAGACTGGGTGGATGTGGGGATGAGCTGTCGCCGCCCACATTCACGTCAGAATCCAGGAGAACTGCGCAGTTGGCACAAGACCACTCCAAAGATACAACCTTCTTGTGGGGGGTTCCACATCACCACTCTACTGTAAGGATGCCATCAAAACAATGTTAAGCAAGGGTCTTATACTATCAAGCGAAGGACCATTCTATTGAAATGCAGTAATTCAAGACAGATCCCAAAAATGGATGCAATACCGGTACTCACCACTATCAGAAATCCGGCATTTTAAAACCACCAGACTTTTGTGTAAAACTGAACAGCGGAACCTAAACCAGGCCAAGGAAAGACTTGCTAAGAGGTGGATACAATGTAAAACTATATTCTGAAATGACTTGAAGGAAGTCATTATTTAATGTATATGTAAAAATTGTAAGTTTTGATTTAAACTGGGAACTAAAGTGACATTTAGCTGAATTCTGCCTGACAACTACCCCCGACAGGAGAAACCTGCTCAGCCACTCTTCCCAGGCCTAGCTGCATCCTGCTTCCCCACCAAAAGGAGTTGACACCTCTCTGATTAGATTAGGGGAGGGGCACCTGCAGGAGGTTGAACAAAGCCTTGTCCTGGACTCAGGCAAATGTTATATTGGGGGGGCGTAAAGTGGCTTCCTCTTGGGAGAAGTGGGAGGAGAAGTGCCTCTGGGAGCCACCCAAGCTGGAGGTGGAGGCAGACAGAAGCTTCCCTCATGTGCTTTGGAACCTAAACCACACCCATCTGGGCCAGAGCATAATTTTAAAAAAGATGGATAATTCATAGTACGGACTTGTCAGAATTATATAAGTAATATCGTTATTCTTGTGATTTTTCTGTGCACGTTTTAAGAGGTGTTAGGACCCTGTGGAATATACTGGGGGGTTGCTAGCGGAAAATAGGGTCTTACTCCAAATATCGGCATGTTAAAAATCTGACACTTCATCAATTAATGTCCATACTCCTTGCGCACATGTGTGTAATTTTTGGTAAATGACTGATATTGGTAAACCAGTGAAAAAGCGCAAAATGTTGTCATTTTTGAATGCAAGCCCCCAGGAAGATCAGAGGTGGACAAGCATGGACCATACGGAATATATAATGTGTACATGTAATTTCAACAAATTGTGTATCTGGGAAATATGTATTTGAATCAAATATAGATTTGTGGGCAAATTGACCAGGGGAGGATCCTCTGACCCATAAACAGACCTCATCATGATGACAATCCATTTCCTTCCCCCAATCATGGGAGAGGGGAGAATTGGGCCAATGACAAGTAGAGAGGGGCAGGCTTAGTGATGCTAGCCTCTCCACCCACTTTCTAAAACACATAAAGCAGACAGTGCAGGACAGATAGACATTCAATTCCATTTGCTGCGGCGCGTGCTGACCGATGACTTCACATCCAGAGATCCAATACTTAGACTTCCAAGCTAAACAGAGACTACAGAACTTGAACCAAGAAGGCCACCTGCAAGCAAAAGTATTTGTCAGCAGGCCTCAAAATCTTTTGCACACTATTCCACAGCCGGGCGAGCTGTCTGAATTCTTTGCCAAGAACATTTGCCAGTACTCAGAAAGCAGTGTTACCTCCAGAATCCACTTGATCCGGACCGGAAAGCAGAGCAGTATCCAGAACCAGAGGCCGCTGTATCCAGAGAGGCTAGACCAGCAGAGCAGAGCTGAGCCAGACGCTGTGAGCAGAACCGCCCGAAGTCCAGTCAAGTTGACCAGATCCGTGACGAGGCCCATTCATTTCAAAATTAGGAGTGAGTATCCGCCAGAACTGTGCAGAACCCAATCTCTTAGTTAAAATAATCTAATCCAAACTATTTTAACCTAATTAGAACAGCCTCCTAGAAATCGTGTCATCTGTCATTTTTAAATCTGCACAACTGTCACCTGTCAATTCTGCAGCTGCAAGCTGTCACCTGTCAGTTTGAGTTTACTTTAAATCTGAAAAACTACCTTTATTAAATCGTCTGTATCTCGGGAACCGAGATTTAACTTTCCTCTGAAAGCTTAGAAACTAAGCTATCCAACAAGCCTAGAACTGACTTCCTACTCCTTATACTTTTACCGCAATCGCGATTTACGCACTCGCAAAATTTACAGCGATTTGCGATTTGGCCTGATTTCGTCATCTGTAAAAAGATAGCCGCTTTTGCCTGAACTGCTAAAATTCGTTTGCAACCTAATAACCATCCCTGAACCATTGTTAGGACTGACCTGAACTGATTTAAAGTGTCTACCACTCACCCTGAACCTCCTATAGGGAATTAAAAGCAATTTTAGCATTTTTCACTTCCTTGCCACCACAATAGAAGGCACTCTTCCCCGTGTTTTAAAAAGCATACCTGTTGTCTAAGCTTGCTGGGGGGGGAACTGAATTCCGTATTGTATTTGATTGTATTCCTGAAGACTGTGTGTGTTACTTCCATCTCCTTGCATTGCATATAGGGGGGGGATGAATTGCCACAAGGGGAAAAGTGAACATATTATCTCTTGTGAAACCATATCAGTTTATTTTCTGTACTGCATTTATTCCACCTTGCATTTCTTTGAAACCATAAAGCATTTCAGCTACCTCATCCTCTATACTACTTCTAACTAACCAAATCAGTTTACCAGTAGAACATTATCCATTGTTGATCACTGTCATATTTTAAGTGTGATATCCAATATTAATTTATTAAAAAAGTGTGATAGATATATATTGTTATATTTCTCAAATAAACCTTTTAAATCTGCAAAACAGACCTACTTCTTGGCTCAGTGGGGTCAGGGGGATTCTAAGAGAGGGGTGTTATATAAGGGTTGTCATCCAGAGTACATGAACTGGACCTAAAAATATATCAATAAGGGTTTCCCTCAGCATCCCAGACTAGGCATTGACTTAGCTGTAGTGTTGAAGTGAAGCCGCTTACCAAAGTGGGGGCTCATAGCTGGAGATTCTGGGTTAGATCTATCACTTGTGCAGATTAATACAGTGTGCTAACTGACAGGAGACATACATCCGGTCGGATCACCACGCTGTGTTACGCTGTAAAGCACTCCTCAAAAGAACGCTCTAAGGAAATGGTCTGTTTTGCAAAAATAAAATACAAACTTCTGTAAGTCAGGAAGGAACTAAAATTCCAGAATGACGACACTGGTAGACATCAAAATAGCAGAGAGCACTTCTTACATAAGCTATTTGTGAGAGGTGAGTGGACTCATCAGGACCAACTGGTCTGGTTGCAGGCAATCGCGCAACAGGTCACTGATACAGGGTCAGATACATGGAGAGATCAGGGTCCCCTACATGTGGCCCTGCGTGAACTATATATGGCCCCTAAAGCCAAAGATGAACATAATAAGAATGCCATGAGAGCGGCATATTTGTTTCTATATATGGGAGCCATGCAGGACAAAAGTGCTGAAGGCCAAGATCTGGCAAATAGGCAACAGATGGCGTTAGAGAAGGCCCAATCTGATCTGGACTCTTCTGAGCAGAGGCTGCACAGGAGCCAGCAGTCAGAAAAGGACAGCAGATAGTACATCACTAAAATAAAGGAGGATAGGGATGTGCTGCAATAGGAAAAGGCTGACCAGGATACCAGATTTCTGGCCTTGCAGAAGGAGTACCAAGAAGGTTTGGACTCCCTACTGCAGAGCCAGAAAAAGCTGGAGCAACAGTTAGACTTCAATAGGGCATGTGCTGAGCAGGTGGTCACCCTGCAAAGCCACCTAGATAGGGAGAAGGCAGAGAGCAATAAACTGATTTTGAAAGACCTGGATACCCAGGCAGAGTTTGACCAGGAGCGCCAGAAAGCTGGTGCCTTCCAAAGGCAAAGGGACGACCTGGCGGCACAGATGCAGGCTCTTAGTCAGGAAAGGGATACCTTAGGCCAGGAAGTCTGCCACTTAAAAAGGAAAATGGAAGAAAATCACCTGGCCCTCCAGGGACTGGGTGACATCCAAAAAGAACACCAGAACTTGTTAGAGCACACCAGGAGGGTGGAGGATGCTCTGGCAAGAAAGGAGCAGGCCAATAGGGACACAGCTCAGGAGGTAACCCTCCTGCAGCAAAGACTGGCCCAGTACTCCACGACCAATCAGGAGGCACAGAGAGAGAATGAGGCTCTCTGCCAGCACAATGATAGGCTCCAGCAACAGGTAGCGATGCAGGAGAGACTGATAGAGTCTAGTAAGGCCTTTACTGAGGAACTGAAAGCGCAGGCTCTTGCATTGCAACAGGGAACAGGGGCGGATAGAGATGAGGTTCGCTGGGAAAGAGAAACTCCTGAGCATAACCTCAGGAGCCCTAGTACCAGAGGCCTTCATCTCTCCCAGTCCCTGGACTCTGCCACCCCCATGTCCACTCGTGCCCATGAGCCCAGGGCCACCGGGATGGCAGATTACTATCCAGTTAGAAGTATGGGGCTCATAGGCCAGTACCTCCCAGGAATGGATGGGCGGACATCCGGGTATGGGCACCCAAGCACAGTGCAATTTAGTGGGGAACCCCAGGAGAGTAGGCCCATTAAGGGCATCCTGAAAACCTCTGCCCAGTTACGTCAGTGGGGGGGTACCCATCAAATCCTGGCAGCAAGGAGGGGTCTGAAACTCCTCTGAGCATTACAGGACACAGGAGACCAGGTCCCCACATTCTGCCAGCCATTCCCGGGCTCGCAGAATCCGGGAAAACCTGGAAGATCAGACGGGCACCTCTGGGAGTAGTGCTTCTGAGTCAGAGGATGAATGGACCAGGGTTACCCGAACCAAAAAGGCCAATAAGGCAAAAAAGGGCCTTGCTTAAGGACCCATTGAAACAAATAAAGGCAATAAGGAGTGTCATCACGCCTTATCATAAGAACGCCAAGTATTCTGTTTGGGAACACTTGGAGCTCTATGAGCAAATGATGGAGACTTTCCATTTGAAGGACAGCAGTAGCAGCATCCAGTACGTCAAATGGACCTTCTCACCAGAATACTCCAGTTTCTTTGCAGGGCTGGAGGATCAAAACCATTCAAGGTGGTCCACATACAGGGCGGCCATCTTGAAACATTTTTCTGTGAATAGAAATCCTCAAGAGGCTCGCAAGGCAGCCTACAATTTGCAATGTGGGGAGGATCAGGCCCCACAAGAATTCATACAAGAATTGAAGCGTGCCTTTGCGCAGACCACCAGAAGGGTACGCACGGACAGCAGAGAATTTGTCAATACTTTTTTCCATGCCTTGCCAAAATACATCATGACCCAGCTAGTGAGAGATTTTCACGAGAAGCGGTCACTAGACTGGGTCATTGAACAGGCTACCCGGATCTATGAGGTGCAGAAGCCCATAGAAAATAAAAATAATGCGCAGAAAAACCCCAAAACCAACAGCAACCCTGCTGCTGCCAAGGTGACAGAGGTAAAGGTTGCCCCGTTTTAGATTTGGAGATGGGGGGGGCCTAAAAACCTCCCTGCACCAAATAACTCTAACACCAGAAGGCCCTCGGGCCAGTCACAGACAGGGAGTCAAGGGAGGTAGTCCCACAAATGGGGTTCCTCGCTCCCCTGATTATGTAAGTCCCCGCTACAAGGGAAACCGACCCATCCTGGGTTATGTGTGGACTCCTCCAGCCCAAGGGGGGGATCCGGCCAAGCACCTATCCCAGGGAATTTCCCTCCTAACTTCCCCCAGGAGGGCAGAAATTCACCAAACCCTGGGCATAATTTTTTCCCCAGGTATCCACCCAATTTCCAGCCCCAAAATCATCCATCCTTCTTTCCCCAATTCCCTGAGCCCAGACAACCTAATCCCGGAGAGAAGAGGCCAAGGGTGGAGGGGTACCCAAATCTTCCCAGTCCGGGGTATTACCAGAGAAGGGATAGCTACCCTTCCCGGGATCAGCCCAGGGAAGAAAATAGAGCCCCGTATCAGCCTGAGCGGGTTTCACAACTTGAGCGCCAGATTCAAAATATGGCACGAGATCTGGGTCAAATACTGAGGGCTCAACAGAACCCTCAGATGAGCATGCCACCACAGAATGCCCCAAACTCTGCACCTGGTGCTCCAGAACAATGACGGGGCAGCACCCCGATAACCCACCGGTTCCCAGGGAGGAGGCACAAGGGGAAGGGGATGTAAAGCCTTGGAGGAAGCTTCTTTCCCAACTTGTAAACACCCCCTGGAAAACCAGGAACCGGAAACAAAATCTCCTGCCCCTGAAAGCCTGCCTCCCAAGGAGCAGAGGGGGGGTAGGAGAAACAAAGGACCCAAACAGACCCACTTTGTGGAGGAGGTACAGGTCTTCCAATTTGAGGGAGAGGGATCCTCAGAAGATCCTGGGAAAAGGATCTTCTCCTTCAGAGATGGGGGAACTCCTCCCAAGGAAAAATGGTCCCAAGGGATGCCAATTCAGACTGGGGAGATGTGGAGACTGAGCTACAGCCGCCCATCATCTCATCCCAGAACCGACAATACCAAAATCCCATGGGTCAAACCCATCCTGATGACTGCCTCCAAAAAGGGGGGAGCGGCCCAGAACCCGAAACCATTTCCAGTTGCCAACTTTTTCTTTGAGATTCCCCAGGCTCTCAACAGAAATCTGCCCAAATCTCTTTGCTAGCAATGTCCAAAACCAGAAAGTTAGCCCACCAGTTGTCCAAAAATGTACATTATCTGTGCCCCCTTGAGGAGAAGGAGGGAAGATATTATGCCCCGGTACAAGTACAGGGGCAGGGTACAATTTCGGCACTGGTGGACACTTGATCCCAAGCTACCCTTCTGTCCAAAAGGGCCTTTGATGAACTAAATGCAGGAAGGGGGGAGAATTACCATATTCCTCTCACCTATCTTCCTGGACAACTGCAGAACTTTGACGGGAAGGAAATTCCTGTCGAGGGGACTGCAGATTTGGACATCAAAATTGGGACACAAGGTGAAACACCTGGCCATAGTATTGACTCCAGAGGGCACCCCTTGTTTACTAGGGAACGACCTACTGAGAAGGTTGTCACCCCTAATAGATTGTGTAAACAAAAGGTCCTCTGGACCCAGACTAGCCGACCAATAAAATTAAAACAGAGTGTCAACCATGTTAGTTTAAATGGCACCTGCCACATGGTTGAACAAAAATCTGACCAAGTAGAATTTCACTTCCAGAACAACCAGATTCCAGACGTGACAGTAATAGAAGTAGGACAACAGACTGGTGATGGGGGGTCCTCTCTATTTCTGAAAATCAACCTTCCTTCCAGTTTAAGGATGGTATTTCCCACTGGAAGGAAACACTCTGAAATTCTTTACTAATCTACAATCAGAAACTCCCACTCCTATAGTCCAGGAAGATGTGAAATCAGCTCAAAGCCTGGCTGATATTCAGCAAATTGGAGAGCAGTTGTTCATCCCTGTTCAGTTAAATGATGGGAAGGAGTCTGGTCTCTCTCGAGTGTGTGTGAACAACGTTAAGAGCTTCATCAGCGAAGCCATGTTCCGCCAACTCCCAAAAGATCCAGCCATTCCCACATTCAAACTGATAGACAAATGGGAAATGGACCTGGAAGCACCTAATTCCAAAGATCTCCTGCCAAGCAGATGTATGCTCAAAATCTCCATTGGCAACAAGAGCATAGTCCATAATTGTTGGGTCGTGCGAGACGTCACTGCTGCCTTTTACTTAGGCAGTGACATTCTCAATCGCTTTGTCATTAGTTTGGACCTAATAAACTTCAAAGCTTGGTCCCGATTAGCGGATAATCCCATGGGCTTTGATGATCCAGAAAAAAGCATTTAGTTCAGCTCAATTGCTACCTTATGCAGTTGAAATTCAGATCAAAGAGGAAGTCACCACCCCAGAAAGGACCCGACAATTCTCCCTGGAAGTGAAAGTTAAAAGAGGACAAAAATTGAAAAACCCTGATGCTTATATACATCTAAATGCTTCTCTCCAACAGGAAGGGTTGGGGGTAAACCCAACACCATTAGTCAACATAGAACATGACACCATTCCAGTAGAGGTGGATAACAGCGACTTAAAGAGTATTACGCTAGACGCAGGCACCATTATCGGAATGACGGTTGATGACTGACATTTTTCCATTGATTTAGGGAATGAACTGTTAGGACCGATCCCCAAGGACTGTTTTGACAGTGACAGTGATGACAACACAACACCAGACAGGATTTTCACCCGGCATGGGGGGGGAACTTCCTGGTGTACACTTCCTGCCCTTAAGGTAAGGAAGATGTGACTTGTGACTTCAGGAGGGATGAGGTGATTTTCCAGGTCCATGAGGGCTGCCTTTCCCACTTGAAGCCTCCAGTCCAAATCAGCACTCTGACCAGAGACTTCTCCACCCAGCTGGAGGAGGCCTCTGAGAGAGCCAAACCAGAAGTCTTTCCCGGCTTCAGGCAGATGGTGGAAGAGAGGGTCAACCTAGCTGATGCCTGTGCGACTCTGGAACAGAAGCAAAAGTTGAAACAAGTTTTCTTGGATTTCCAAGATCTCTTTGCGGTAGACTCATATGACTGTGGTCGCACCGACATCCACACCACAACAATTCCCACGGACCCTGGAATGACTCCAGTGTTTGTGAAGCAATATCGTTTGCCTCTCGCATCCATGGAGTCCCTTACTGAAATAATTAAGAACCTTGAGTCCCGGGGAATAATCCATCCAGTACACAGCACCTTCAGTAATCCGGTGCTGGGAATATTGAAGCCAAACGGCCATTGGAGACTCTGCGCCGACCTTAGGGAGCTCAACAAACTGGTCCATACTTCCCGATGGCCTCTGCCCTACATTGACCAAGGGCTGGCCCAGATTCAAGGGTCACAAGTATTCACTGCAATAGACCTGACCAATGGATACTGGACCGTGCCTGTCAGTAGGGAGGACCAATACAAACTGGCTTTTACCTTTGGGTGCCAGCAGTACACCTGGACCCGGACTCTCTTCGGATACCTCAACTCCGGCAATGAATTCAACATTTTCTTACATAAGGCCATGCCCGACCTGGGTGCGAGGGGTAACCTAGCTTATGCAGATGATGTCCTCATCAAAAGTTCATCTGTGGAGGAACACATAGCGGAGATCCATTATGTTCTGACGCAGTTGAGGGCC
Source organism: Ambystoma mexicanum (assembly GCF_040938575.1). NCBI lineage: Eukaryota > Metazoa > Chordata > Amphibia > Caudata > Ambystomatidae > Ambystoma > Ambystoma mexicanum. The sequence continues at coordinate 844,452,726 of NC_090929.1, read as the reverse complement.
GCCGGAGCAAAACTTTCCTTTCAGAAAGCACAGTGGTGTAGAACCCGTGTTAATTTCTTGGGGCATGAGATTACTCCTCAGGGTCTCTGTCCCCAGTGAAAGAAAGTGGAAGCACTTCAGAAACTGAAAGACCCCACGACTCTGCGGGAACTAAGGAGCCTCCTTGGACTGACTAATCACAGCAGAAAGTTCATTGAAGGCTACGCAGAGATCACTAGACCTCTGATTCATCTCTTGAAGGGGGGGTCAAGTGGGAATGGGGTCCAGAACAATCCGAGGCAGTAAGACAACTCAAAAGAAGCCTCTCACAAGCGCCTTGCCTAGCTTACCCTGTCAGAAACAAGTAGTTCTTCCTGGAGACAGGGTTCTCTAATACGTGCTTGACGGCAGCATTATACCAAAAGCATGACAAGGTCAATAAAGTAATCTCCTATGCGAGCAAAACTTTATCCTCTGTGGAGGAAAAATTCAACGATTGTGAGAAGACACTCCTGGCAACGGTGTGGGCATTGAAAAATTACCGCCCGTTTATCCAGGGGGAACACATCATAGTGGAGACTCCACACCAGCCTCTGCAATATCTCCAAAGTGACAGAATCCGGGCCGGAAATGTGAGTAATTCCCAAATTACTTCCTGGATTCTGTCAATGCAAGGCTTTCCTGTAGAGGTCAGATATGGCCAAAACAAGAAGAGTCTCCTCGCGCAAGGTCTGGCTGAGTTGCATGATTGTGCCAGAGAAAACTGTCTCGAGGACGAAAGTCTAAAAATCAAGGACAAGATGGAGGCATACCTCAATTCCCCACACAAAGTCTTTGAAGAAGACAAGTGTGAGGGAATGCCCACTGTCTTTGTGGATGGATGCTCTTACCATGTTGACAACAACGGGGAGAAAGAACTGGTGGCCGGCGTAGGGAATGCATGGGTGAAGGAGTTTCCAGAACCCTCTGCTGGATACAAAATTGGTCCCCGAAGTAGTCAGGTGGCAGAATTGATGGCTGTGCATCAGGCCATCCTCACTGCTGTCCAACATCAACTCCACAAACTGGTCATAATCACAGATTCGGATTATGTAAAGAACGGGTTCATGGAGCACCTGGTTAATTGGAAAACCAGAGGCATGTTATGTGCTAATAACAAACCCTTGAAACATGGGAAAATTGATGATCTGGTCACATCGAATGGGATGACCATCTACTGGAAAAAGATCAAGGGTCATTCCAAAGTAGAGGGACCAGACAAAACTGGAAATGACTTAGCTGATCAGCTGGCCAAAACCGCGCCATACAAGGGGATCTAATGTTGGGGGAACTCCAGGTCACTGTTATCACAAGGTCCCAGACAAATGCTCACAATGATCTTTCAACTGACAATGGAGTAAGGAGACCCCTGATGCTGATTTGATTACAGCTCAGAAGGGGGATCCAATAATTGGTAAGTTTTACCAACACATTGAGGACCCTGAGAACTTTCCCCTGACGGATACCGATTGCATTGGGAAAGAGGACCTAAGAGTGTTGATGAAATGTCCAAAAAGGTTCCGAATCCAAGACGGTTTGTTGGTAAGGAAATCCCAAGCTGGCCATGATCAGTGGGTGGTCCCTACCTCATTCCGAAGCCTGATGTTAAGTCACGCCCATGATGCGGCCACCGCCGGTCATAGGGGGTTTCACACAATACTGAAAATCTTAAGAGAGGTTGCATACTGGCCACACATGGGGCAGGACCTCGACCAATACTTGAAGGGGTGTCTTGTGTGTGCACAATTTCAGCCATCATCCCTCACACACCGGGCGCCTCTCCAAACGAGGGGGATGACACTGCCATGGTCAGATTTGCAAATCGACTTTGTAGGCCCTGTAATTCGCTCGTCTAGAGGAAACAAGTACATGTTGACCGTTACATGCTTGTTTACCAAGTGCTTTGTCATTTGCCAATGACAAAGATGTGGGAGAAACTGGGGGTCAAAAGGAAGCTACATATTGCTTACAGGCCAGCTTCTTCTGGAGCAGTGGAGAGATACAACCAAACCATTGTGAGCATCTTAAAAATGTTTGTGGCAGATTCTGGGCCAAGTTGGGCTATCCGATTACCTCTGGTCCTAATGGCCATCAGATCTACCCCTTCATCTGCAACTAAAATATCACCATTAGAGTTGATGACCGGACGCAAGATGGTGCTTCCTCAGCATTTGCTCTACAGGACCCAAGAGCAGACACTGATAAATGCCTCCACAACTCATGAGTATGTGGAGAATTTAAGGAAACACCTCCAACATGCTTTTGGAATCTAGAAAGATCAGCTGAGAGTATGAAACCCCACTACGACCTGAAGACCACCAGGAAGGAATATACTGTGGGGGACCGGGTCTATCTATACAATTTCCAAAGGAACCAGGCCAAACAGCGAAAATGTTTGCCTACATGGAAGGGACCGTTTGAAATTATAGACAAGATCTCCCCTGTAGCGTACAAGATCTGCATCCCCAAAGGTAGTCTGGTGGAAGGGGAAGACAAGTGGGTACATATAAATCAGCTAAAGTGTTGCCATCCAAGGCACGCCCTGCAGCAACTGAAGGAGTCCTCTGCAATACCAGAGGGGGCCTGTCCAGAGTAAGTCAGTTCAAACTCTAAAATATTCCACATATCAAAAATATAGTAACGTAATGCAAATGTTCCCTGTTATATATTGTTTTTAAAATCAGACTGCAAAATGCATTCGGATGTATAAAATGTACATGTTCGCCACACCTTTAATAGTGGTGGAAAAATGTCTAGGAATGTATATTGCAGCTTTTTCTTTATCATCCTATGAGAGAGGAAACCATGGAGACTGACCAAAGAGAACGACCGGGGACCGGGAGCAGAGACCCGAGGGGCCCGGGGTACCGCCCAATATTCCCATCAGGACCGGCGAGGAGAACCGATCGATCCAACTGGGTGGAGGAAAAGATGCTGAACTGTGCCATCTACAGAATTGGAAGAAGATAATGCAGATATACCAGCACAGGGCTCAAAACATCCTTGGCACCCGACTTCCCCTCGACTCGAAAAAAAAACGCAGTCGGCGGGGGGTTTTGTCAAGGGTTTTGACCCATGTTGAATCCTTAGGCTGGGTAGATGTGGGGATGAGCTGTCGCCGCCCATTATTCTATACCAGAACAAACTAAATCAATAGACTGGGTGGATGTGGGGATGAGCTGTCGCCGCCCACATTCACGCCAGAATCCAGGAGAACTGCGCAGTTGGCACAAGACCACTCCAAAGATACAACCTTCTTGTGGGGGGTTCCACATCACCACTCTACTGTAAGGATGCCATCAAAACAATGTTAAGCAAGGGTCCTATACTATCAAGCGAAAGACCACTCTATTGAAATGCAGTAATTCAAGACAGATCCCAAAAATGGATGCAATACCGGTACTCACCACTATCAGAAAGACAGGGTTTTAAAACCACCAGACTTTTGTGTAAAATTGAACAGAGGAACCCAAACCAGGCCAAGGAAAGACTTGCTAAGAGGTGGATGCAATGTAAAACTATATTCTGAAATGACTTGAAGGAAGTAATTATTTAATGTATATGTAAAAATTGTAAGTTTTGATTTAAACTGGGAACTAAAGTGACATTTAGCTGAATTCTGCCTGACAACTACCCCTGACAGGAGAAACCTGCTCAGCCACTCTTCCCAGGCCTAGCTGCATCCTGCTTCTCCACCAAAAGGAGTTGACACTTCTCTGATTACATTAGGGGAGGGGCACCTGCAGGAGGTTGAACAAAGCCTTGTCCTGGACTCAGGCAAATGTTATATTGGGGGGGCCGTAAAGTGGCTTCCTCTTGGGAGAAGTGGGAGGAGAAGTGCCTCTGGGAGCCACCCGAGCCTGGAGGCGGGGGCAGACAGAAGCTTCCCCCATGTGCTTTGGAACCTAAACCACACCCATCTGGGCCAGAGCATAATTTTAAAAAAGATGGATAATTTATAGTACGGACTTGTCAGAATTATATAAGTAATATAATTATTCTTGTGATTTTTCTGTGCACGTTTTAAGAGGTGTTAGGACCCTGTGGTGTATGCTGGGGGGTTGCTAGCGGAAAATAAGATCTTACTGCAAATGTCTGCATGTTAAAAATCTGACACATCATCAATTAATGTCCATACTCCTTGCGCACATGTGTGTAATTTTTGGTAAATGTCCGATATTGGTAAACCAGTCAAAAAGCACAAAATGTTGTCATTTTTGAATGCAAGCCCCAAGGAAGATCAGAGGCGGACAAGCATGGACCATAAGGAATATATAATGTGTACATGTAATTTCAACAAATTGTGTATGTGGGAAATATGTATTTGAATCAAATATAGATTTGTGGGCAAATTGACCAGGGGAGGATCCTCTGACCCATAAACAGACCTCATCATGATGACAATCCATTTCCTTCCCCCAATCATGGGAGAGGGGAGAATTGGGCCAATGACAAGTAGAGAGGGGCAGGCTTAGTGATGCTAGCCTCTCCACCCACTTTCTAAAACACATAAAAGCAGACAGTGCAGTACAGATAGACATTCAATTCCATTTGCTGCGGAGCGTGCTGACCGACAACTTCACATCCAGAGATCCAATACCTAGACTGCCAAGCTAAACAGAGACTACAGAACTTGAACCAAGAAGGCCCACTGCAAGCAAAAGTATTTGTCAGCAGGCCTCAAAATCCTTTGCAAACTATTCCACAGCCGGGCGAGCTGTCTGAATTATTTGCCAAGAACATTTGCCAGTACCCAGAAAGCAGTGTTACATCCAGAATCCACTTGATCCGGACCGGAAAGCAGAGCAGTATCCAGAACCAGAGGCCGCTGTATCCAGAGAGGCTAAACCAGCAGAGCAGAGCTGAGCCAGACGCTGTGAGCAGAACCGCCCGAAGTCCAGTCAAGTTGACCAGATCCGTGACGAGGCCCATTAATTTCAAAATTAGGAGTGAGTATCCGCCAGAACTGTGCAGAACCCAATATCTTAGTTAAAATAATCTAATCCAAACTATTTTAACCTAATTAGAACAGCCTCCTAGAAATCGTGTCATCTGTCATTTTTAAAGCTGCACAACTGTCACCTGTCAATTCTGCAGCTGCAAGCTGTCACCTGTCATTTTGAGTTTACTTTAAATCTGAAAAACTACCTTTATTAAATCATCCGTATCTCTGGAACCGTTTGTCCTAGGAACGAGATTAGAACCTAAGCTTTCCAACAAGCCTAGAACTGACTTCCTACTCCTTATACTTTTACCACAATCGTGATTTACACACTCGCAAAATTTACCACGATTTGGCCTGATTTCGTCATCTGTAAAAAGATAGCCGCTTTTGCCTGAACTGCTAAAATTCGTTTGCAACCTAATAACCATCCCTGAACCATTGTTAGGGCTGACTGAACTGATTTAAAGTGTCTACCACTCACCCTGAACCTCCTATAGGGAATTAAAAGCAATTTTAGCATTTTTCACTTCTTTGCCACCACATTACAAAGCACTCTTGCCCGTGTTTTAAAAAGCATACCTGTTGTCTAAGCTTGCTGGGGGGGGGACTGAATTCCGTATTGTATTTGATTGTATTCCTGAAGACTGTGTGTGTTACTTCCATCTCCTTGCATTGCATATGGGGGGGGGGGTGAATTGCCACAAGGGGAAAAGTGAACATATTATCTCTTGTGAAACCATATCAGTTTATTTTCTGTACTGCCTTTATTCCACCTTGCATTTCCTTGAAACCATAAAGCATTTCAGCTACCTCATCCTCTATACTACTTCTAAGTAACCAAATCAGTTTACCAGTAGAACATTATCCATTGTTGATCACTGTCATATTTTAAGTGTGATATCCAATATTGATTTATTATAAAAGTGTGATAGATATATATTGTTATATTTCTCAAATAAACCTTTTAAATTTGCAAAACAGACCTACTTCTTGGCTCAGTGGGGTCAGGGGGATTCTAAGAAAGGGGTGTTATATAAGGGTTGTCATCCAGAGTATATGAACTGGACCTAAAAATATATCAATATGGGTTTCCCTCTGTACCTTCTTCACTGGTTACAGCTTCTCCAGAACTTTGCAGCCTGGATCTTCCCAGGCACTCCCTATGGCTCTCATATATCACCAATTCTCTGGTCACTTCATTGGCTCCCTGTTCTTTAACGTGTGTAGTTTAAGTCACTGGTTATAGTTCACTGTGCCTTTTATGGCATGGGAGGGGAGCACCTGAAGGAAATATTCTGGCCTTACTTACCATCTCGGGTGCTGCGCTCTAAGGATGTATGTCTTCTCCCGTTCTCCCGCTACTACTTTGAGACGGTAGGGGGACGATTCTTTTCAAGAGCGGCCGCTAAACTTCGGAATTCTCTTCCTCTGGCCCTTCGTGCCACAAACAATCTTCTTGACTTTCAACATGCACTTAAAACATATATGTTCTAATAGTTATGTCATTCAGTCTCTTAAATCCTGGACTACTTCCTTTAGCACCAAGATGCTTCAGCGAATGTGCGCTTAACAAATGAGGTTAACATAACATAACATATTCTTATCTTGTTTTGTGTCATTTAGGACTCTCCTGTCCTGATTTTGTCTGTTTTCAAGCTCCTTAGCTACTAAAGGACTCAGGTTTTAGATGTGCCCCTCATAGCGATTAACCACCCACTTACCTTCCTGCTTTCTCACAGCGCTTCCACTAGCGAGGGTCATTTAAGCCTCCTTCTGCAGTGTTCACCTGCCTTTCGATTGCTTTTCATTGTGACAGCATTCTCGGCTGTTGCCTGTACTCGTGGTTCTCTCTCTTGCTCAGACACTCAGCACAGTGTTTGAGGAAATTTCTTTCTGGGGTTCCTGGAATTAGAGAGGTTTTGCAGGCCCCTTCCCCATCACGTCCTCCGAGTGGTCCTGCCTCCAGACAGTCTCTGTTCTGCGATCATGTAGCAGAGTCCACTCTGCGCATCTCCTCCCCTGCCGTTCAACTCTGTGTCAAGGAGACTCCATCTGCAGGTGAGGACTTCTAAGATTTTATAGTCATCTCTGAAATGAGAGGTAACAGGCTTCTGATTATAACATGTCGATTCTGAGGAGGGTTCAGCAGTGGTGTCAAGTACTGGTTCAGTTCAACAAAAAGGCATTATCACCTTTACAACTTCTGTGGTCTCCATATAGGCTGAAAGTAAAGAATGTATAGGGTTTCTTATCCTACCCCAGGAGTTCTCATGCCCAAATGGTGAATCACTCTCAGTGAGGTCCCACTTGCCCAAACCCATAGAGAAGATCTTGCAGAGCAGGCTCACCTCCTTAGCATCAATGGGGGTCACTTCCCTTGGGGAGAAGGGAGGAATACACTGGATTTGTCTCAACTCCCTGGTTGACATTCACAGTAAGCTTGATATTACAAATAAGCACTCAGTTTGACATTTCCTGTAGGCTCCCCAGTTGACATTCCGAGTACAATTGGCTTTTTTATTGAACTGCCAATATTCTTGGAATTACCAGTAAGTTCAAACACTTATATTCCAAATACGCTCTAAATCTGTTATTCTCAGTAAACTTCAAATACCCAGTGAGCTCCCAATTTGACATTACTTATAACTTCCATGTTTGACATTGGCAAACCTAGTCTTTCATTCCTAGCAAGCTCCTATTCCGACATTTCCAAAAAGCTCCCAGTTTGACATTTGTGGTTGGACAGGAATTTCCAATAAGCTCCCATTTTTCTTCTTTTTCTTTTTTTTGCATAAAATTGACACCATTTTTTTAACAAAACAAAATCATATTCCTACATATCCAAGCATCAAATTAAAAATGTTGTTACTGTCCCACTCATTAACAGAATGTATAAAATGTAAAGTTGAGCAAGGGAGAAAAGGAAGAATGAGAAAAAGGAAAGTAATAATGGAGAGTTCTTTCATATTTACTCATCTGATAAACAAGGGCGCAGGAAATGTTGTCATAGCAATCACATAACACATCGTGTGCCCTGCAATCAGGAGCGACGATCATACATTTGTCTCTTGAGTTTGAAAATCAGATAGTAGATGGAGGCAGATCGTAGATGTCTGAAATAATTGGTACGCCACTCCACCAGAACTGGGCAAACAGTGACCAGATGTTTTAATGATTCCACGACAGAAGCGTCTTTACAAAACATACACTTGCTGCTATCTGATAAACCACAAATTGATTGGATCTCATTTGTGGGTTCGAAGTTAAGACAAATCTGCAGGAATTGGTCTTTAAGTTTCCGATCCAGAAATTGTTTTAAATATTCATATACAACGTCCAGTTTTCATGGCTCCTGGGAAATATGTGCACTGATTGGTATCTAGTCGCTTAGTCCAAGGTGTTAATGAAATCTAGCTTTCTCAGCTTGATCTTAATCCACATAGGGTTAGTAAGTAGGATCTTCATTGAGCCCCCAATTTCTTCCAACAAGGAGCACATTTTCCTTCTCCAGGTCTGTTTTGAGATGCCATAATTTCTTTGCACAACCTTTCCAGGATTTTCGAGCGTGAAGATACGAAACATTTCCTGAACAGAGCCAAGCTCTTCCAGACCACTGCACTTTCAATGAGGACAGGCCCAGCTCCCCCCGAATGATCGGAACTGGTGTTGATTGCGGGAGGCCCAGAACCTTCTTCTAAAATAGGCCTTCCAATTGGGGCCAAATCGTTTCTGGGATATTGGGCATTTCCTTTGATCCATAAGTTATTGTTGGTACAGCCTTGTACTAATAAAAGGTGAGGACCGGCAAAATAGAAGAGCGCCCATATTTTTCATTCAGGGCACATGCTTGGCTGGACAATGCCTTGGTTTTAGCTCTTAGGTGGAAAACTATTTGGGCCTCTTATGATGGATCACTGAGCCAGACCCCAAGTACTTAAATGGACACACTTGTTCAATTTCCAGGCCGTCCAAGGACGAAAAGTAGCAATTTTTCCCTTTATTCGAGTTCCAAAAAGTCAGGATCTTAGTTTTTGACTTGTTGATCTCCAGGCCATTGGAATTAATAAAGGTCTGCAAAATGTTAAGTTGTCGTTGGAGCCCTAATGGCGTTTGATCTATCTCAACTTTATCATCGGCGTAGAGTATGCGAGATAGCTGCACTCCTCAGACCTTGACCGGAAAGTTCTTACATTAGACGCTGTATCCTTCACACCCACCAAAAAGAATTTAAACAGGTCAGTGGCCATTGGGAACCCCTGCTTAACTCCGTTGGCTGTTGGGATTCTTTTGATAGGAGGTGGATTTGTTCAGTCACAATCTAAGGATAGTAGCCTGACGCATAGCTTTTATTGGTTCCAGCAGAGTTTTTGGGCAGTTTTTCGCCTCCAGTTTATCCCATAGCTTTGTGCGATTGATCTGGTCAAATGCCTGGAGCAGATCGACAAACGCCACATAGAGTTTCAGTTTCTTATCTCAGACTCGACCCTAAGCTCCTATTTTGATATTTTTATTAAGCTTTGAGTCCCAGCTTCCAGTTTGACTTTCCCAGACATATTCATAAGTTTGACTACAATTCTTTCTGACTTGTATACACTGTCCACGTGGAAGTCCATCTCTCTTATGGATGCTGGGTTTCATATTGGAGCCATGTATTGTGGTCAGTATAATTTCTTTAGAGGGCCACATACAGTTTGCTATCTTTATGTTATGTTAGGTGATATTTGTATAGTGCCTACTGCCATTGGTATGGACTCAAAGTGCTGTGGTGGATGAACGCCTTTGAAAGACCGTAGACTGTATTGAACTGTGATGAAAGGAGTTGTAAAATGTGTGTGTGCATTCATAGCCAAATCGAAAGTGGGTAGAGAGTGGCTAATTCGCTTAACAGAAGCCCATGCTACAAAGGCAAGAGGACAGGTGCTGTGTTAGAGTGTCATAATGTCCAAAGCTATGTGAACAGCTGGACCAAGTTTTTCGTGGAACTCAGATGTATTTGATGGGTCGTAGTGTGCAGTGGTCGAGGGTAGTGTAGGTCTAGAGCAAGGTATTAGTCAAATTACGCATATCTCAGAGGCAAAGAGCGTGCGGCTATGTGAACAGCTGGACTGAACCTTTCATGGAACTCATCTGTATTCTATGGGAAGCGGTGCACAAGGATAGGCTGAGGTAGGTCAGAAGCAAATTATATTTGGTGCTGCAGTACGTGTCATAGAGGCATGAGTAGGAGTGCTATGTTCCACCTAACTGACTACTCTAGTGCATCCGATTCCCCACACGGGAGGCTGGGCGGGCGTTTGAAGTCGAATTGGGCATGAGATCTGGACCAAGTGTGAAAGGGTGCAGAGGGGAAGAGCCAGGTTTTGAGTGCCATCCTGAAGGCGAGGTGGACCTTCAGGTGGTGGATGGTTAATGAGAGGAAGTTCCAGATGGTAGGTGTTTGTACTGAGGAGGAAGAGCACCCCATGCAGGTTGCTTTGGTCACTGGAATGATGAGTAGATGAGCCTGAACTGAGGTTTCTGTTAGTCCTGTATCGGGTACATTTATGCTGCAATGCGGAAGCCCATAGGTATAAGGCGTTAGCATAGTCTAGACAGGAAAGGGTGATAGAAACGATTGTGGTGACTCTGTGTGTGAATTTCAGGAAAGGAAAATGGCAGCAAAGGATGTGTATGTGTTAGTGAAGGGTGAAGTTCATGTCCATAATGCACCCAAGATTTCTCTACTCTGGTGGGTAGTGGGCCTTGGCCCTAGGGAGAGGAACCAAGAGGTGGGTTGAGGGAAGAAGAATGTCTTTCCACATCGCAGGATCACAGTTTTGCCTGGATTGAGTAGGAGTTCATTGGCCATCATCCAGTGTTCACTCTCTGGTTGGTTGGATTCTGGTGGAGGGTGATGGGACAGTGGCCCTACACGTTGTTGGTGGATATGTAGTGAGGGATGGGATGAAAATAGTGTTCTGGATGTCGGATGGTAATGTGGCTAGGAGGAATGGGTGTGTGTGGGGGAGGGCGTAAATCTGTGTGGTCGTTGCTGGGGCGAGGTAGTTTAGTTTAGGTAGATTCTGTAGTGTTTCAAGGAGGAGGGGCAGAAAGGTCTCTGAGATGGGGTTTGGATTTCCAATCAGTTGGGGGTAGTCTGGTGACAGTCTCTAGAAAGGGGCATGGGGTGGAATACTTGGTGTGTGAGCCTTGGGGGATGTTTAGCATGTTAAGGAGTGATCTCATTGGGCTTGAAGGTCTGGCGGAGGAGGTGTAAAAGTTATTATGTCTGGGCAGGAGGTAGGCAGTGTTTTGATTTCATATGAATGGCGTGGGAGGAAAGGTGTCTATTCTTTAGGTATTTTGATGGAGCTGGGGGCATGTGAGTAAGAGATGAAGGGTCAGTTGACCGGGTTGTGGAGGCAAGGTGCTTAGAGATGCAAAGCGGGAATCTAAATGGGGAGGTTGTGATGATGGTGGGCGGTAGATGACAGTGGGGGCAGGGGTTGAGTGGTCAAAAGAGGGGAAGACCTGGTGGGAAGGAAAGCACTCGAATGTCAACCTAAGTATGGGATGGTGGCTGATCAAAGGGGTGCTGAGAGGTGGGATGTCTTGGCAGGAAGGTGGTTGGGCATTGGTTCTCATGGGTGCTTGGCTGGGTGGGAGGTGGGGGCAATTTAGGATGATGTCTGATCGGGTGAATAGGGGTATTTCTGCTGCACCAATTGAAAACTCTAATATAGGAGCTGCTAGCCATAGTGGGAGGCTGTGAGTGTGGATGTGCTAACTAAGTGGGTGGGTGGAAGTGAGTTACATATTCGGGATCTTGGGAGATGGAGAACTGAGAACAAGGCAGCTTTAGCTGGTTCTGGATGGGTGCCGCAGGATCCCAGTTCCTGCAATAACTTAAAGAGGCAAAGTGCAAGTGCCGTAAAATATCAGAATGGCGAGATCAGACATGGCAGGTTTACATTGGGAAATCTCCATGATGCAGGGTGCAAGTGTGACACAATATAACAGAGGCGAGATTTGATGTGGCAAACTCACATATGAGAACTTTCAGAGACAAAATGCCTTGGAACATTCAAGAGGCCGACTCGCAGCTGTGTAAACTACAACAGTCAAAACGCCACAGAGGCCGAATAACACAGTTGCAGAATTTGATGTGGCAGACTTTTCTTGAGAAGACACCAGGGCCAGAATTGTGCCACATATCACAATGGCCAGATTCAAAGTGGCAAACCTATAATAGGAATACTCTGGGAAGCAAAATGCAAGTGTGGCAAAATAGCACTGTGGCAAGTTTAAAGTAGCAGACCTATATTGGTGAATACTCTAGGAGGCAAAATGCAAGTGTGGCACAGTATAACAGTGGCAAGATTCAAAGAAGGAAACTATATAGTATGTGTGAATGCTCTGTGAGGCAAAATGCACGTGAGTTGCTGTGAGGTACAAACGTCATCTCTTACCTGAAAGTGGCTGTAGACGGAGGGCTATGGGTCATGCAGAGGTAGTGCGCCAGACGAACGGGCCAATAGGGAGTGTAGGCATCCTTGCCTCTGCCCCTCACTGGCTGCCCTCTGTTGTGGGATTAAGAGTAAAGGGTTTTTTGCTTTGTGGGTCAGCTGACCTCAGGAGGCACCAATCCGTAGAGAAGGGAGGCAGGCAGGAAGTAGGGAGGGTTCCTGTCTAACTCTGAAGCACGGATGTGCTGCACTGGGATACGGACCAACTGACCATGGTACGCAGGGGCACTCAACTGGCTATGAGGGGCGGGGACTGTCACAAGGGTCTCAGTCCTTATCAGCAAACAGGGAGAAAATGGGCCCTGCTTCAGCGAAGATCCCAGGATGTCTAATCCATATATCTAAACAAGTACATTCAATGACATTCAGTACCATAAGAAAGGCCAGTGATGCCCTTCGCATTAAGCTCACAGTTAGACATTTAAAGTAAGGCTTCAGTTTGACATTCCCATTAAAGGATCAATCCACACAATGAAGGCTGGAATCTGGGAATGGAGTGAGCATTGCAGCCATGAAAGTGGTATATGGAGGGTCCCCAAGGTTCTCCAGAGTCATATACAGGAGAACTAACAATGTCAAAGAAACTCAATTTTCCCTGAAAATTGTATGTACCATGATAATAACATCCCAAATGATAAATGCTTGAAGTGTGTAGCTTGCAGGCCTGTCACTGCAGGGGTGTGCAAGATCCTTTTCACTTTGCAGAATCACAGTCATCTAATACAAGAAAGCTTGCAAACCCTCTGCTTGCTAACTACTTCAGGCACCACCCGTACCTGTTCACCCAAGCCTCTGGAACACAGGAGAGAATCAAAAGTGCCAACATGGAGCAAGCTCATAGTGTTTCTCACCAGCCATTAATCAGAATCACAAGAGCAACAGTGGCTGTTTTAATACTTTCAAGATGGCGACCAGCAGTGGTCGAAGTGTAACAAAGAAATAGTGGAAGTATGTTCCCTGCTATCCTGCCCCGCTCCTCACAAACCCCATTGCCCTGCCCCCTCCCACACACAATACAAACCCCCAAACACCTTTGCCTGCTGTTTAAGGGAATGTTCAGTGCAGTGCACTGAAAGTGCAAGTTTCAGCTTCTTCCTACACTGTTATTTTAAAACGAAACCGTTCCGGAACGGTTTCTTTTTAAAATAAAAGTATAGGAGGCATAAAACGTAATTTAAAAAAGTAGAGGAGCACCGCTCCCGCTCACTTCGACCACTGGCGACCAGACCCTTTCTAAGCTCTGAAAGTGAATCCTCGTGGATTTGTAGGCCACTTTAATAAGGCCAGTTATGTGGACAGGTTTGCACAATTTTCTCACTTGACACTATTTACACATTTACTCAGCACTGCCCCAGTTCCGAAGGCCTATATAAAAGAGATATGTCCTTTGAGTAGTGCATGAGTTAAGAGTTTGTATTTAGCACTGTAGGTGCAGAGTACAGCAAGGTGGAGGAGTCAGGAGGTAGAAAGAGGAAATGGAGTATGGGAGAAAGTGCGGAGGGGGAGAACATTGCAGAGGAGTTGGAGTGGAGTGGTTGCAGTGAAAAGGAGGGGTTAAGTAGTGGAGTTGAGCAGAGGAGGAGAGTGACGAGCAGAGGAAGTATAAAAAAGAAGAGAGAGAAGAGTGGAAGAGGTGTACATGAGATGAAAAGGAGTGGAGGAGAGTGAAAACGTGAAAAGGGGCAGAAAACAGCATGGGTGGATCGCGCGGAGCATAGTAGATGAAACAGTGGAGACAAGGAAGCGAGAGAGGTGGACAGAATGTAAAACGAAGAAAGCGAGGTCATAAAGGAGGAGTGGCAATGAAGAATAGAAGGAGAGGAATAAGAGGAAAAATACAAAGGACAAGGTGGATGAGAGGAAAAGAGAGAGTATGGATAGCAGAAAGAAAGATGAGAATAGAGAGAGTAGAGAAGTGGAAGGAGGAAATGGAGGGGAGTGAGAGGTAACCCCAGAAACTCAGTCCTAAGGCAGTTGATATGGTGGTGAGAGGCCAAAGCTTACCAATCCAGCAGATTGATTCTTAGACATGTGTTGTATTCTTGCAAATGCGAACCAAATGTTGAAGGCCCGGTGCAAGCCTGCACGGATGACCTTGTCAACCTCCACCTCACATGGACCAAACACCCCCAACCAAACTGTTACTCTCTATTGGAAGCACTCAACGCCACCCTCTCAGCCTCCATCAACCGACACGCACCTCTGAAACAACACACCTGCAAACTGAAACCGTCAGCACCCTGGTACACACAAGAACTCAACTTCAACAAAAGAGTCATCAGGAAATAAGGGAAAACCTTCCACCGTTGCAGGACCATATTCAACCTGGTGCTCCTCACAGAACCGCTGACAACTAATAAACACATACAAGGCCTCCTACTATCAGAACACCATAGCAGAAGCCAACAACAAAAGCAAAGCCCTCTCCAAAGCAGTCAAGCAGTGCATCAACCCGTTGCCTGACCCTGCTATACCACACTCCAACAAATCCACAACCATAAACACTTTCTTTATCAACAAAATCAGCAAGATTCACCAGCACGTAGACATCAGCTCTGCATCTACAGACCCGCATCATGTCCCTCCTCATGAAACGTCCACACCATGGACAACATTCAAAACGCTCTCTACAGAGGATCTGGTAGAAACCCTGGCCGCTTTTAAAGCCACATTGTACACAGACAACATCCTCCCAGCACAGGGATCAGCGACCTTGTCCTAAGCTGTTTCAAGTCCTACCTCGCCAACCACCCGCAGTTTGTTCAGATGGGCTCCTTTATATCAACAATGCTACCCATCACCTGTGGAGTTGAGTTCCGCAAGGTTCCATCCTCTCCCCAGTGATCTTCAATCTATACATGGAACCACTGGGAGCACTCCTAGCCACACAAAGCATCCACCAATATGCAGCTATACCTCAAGATCGAGTCTATGAAGGACATCCACAGGTTCAAAACCTGCCTCTTGCTGATCCAGTTTTGGATGTCCAGTGCACACTTGAAGCTCAGTCCCTTCGAGACCGAATTCCTACTCCTCACCAACAACACTGAACACACTGACATACAGACCTGGCTATCAACAAAGAACCCTGAGGGCTTCACACCCGAGCTCACCGCCTACCTTAGATTCCACATCAACAAACACCTTTTCTTCAAGACACACATAACTGGGAAAACGTAGACAGCTTTGTATCGGCTCTCCCTCCTGAGGAAAGTCAAGCCCTTAATCCCTATGTAGAGCATTAGATCCACCATTCACGCGCTGGTTCTATCCTACCTGGATGGGGCCAATGGATCTTTCCCTTCTCCCCTCAAGCACTCCCTTGTGCACTCTCTCCTTAAAAAGCATTCTACTGATCCTACCTGTCCGGGAAACTATCGCCCGATCTGTATCACTCCTTTCCTCGGCAAACTCCTGGAGAAGCTGTCCATCTCCCAGCTAGTAAGCATGTTGTGGTTACCCCACTGGTTAAGAAACCAGGCCTAAGTCCCAATGACCCTAGTGACCTATGTCCTATTATGAACACTAATCTTCTCTTGAAGATTGTGGATAAGATAGCTACATCACAACTTCAAAATCATCTCGAATGCTCAGGCATCTTTCACCCTAATCAATCAGAGTTTAGGAGTAATCACAGAATGGAAAGTTCCCTTCTAGATCTGTAGACAAATATGCTGGACATCCTAGAGAGAAGCGGGTCAGGGCTGCTGATCTTATTAGACCCGTCAGCCGCGTTTGATTTACTGGAACATAAATGTCTTCTGGAAACAATATCTACCATTGGAAATTGCTCAGTGGAAGCTTCTGTCTGGATCTGCTCTTTCTTGAGTAAGAGGCTGTCCAAGGTGTGTTGGGGTGAGGCTAGCTCATAAACTGAACTACTATACTGTGGGTTTCCTCAAGGAGTTTGCTTATCCCTCACACTTTTCAATTTGTACATCAAACCTCTCTGTGATCAGTTTTCTACCACGGTAATCCACTTTACAAAGTATACTGATGACACAGAGTGGGAATTATTGCAGTGACCCCTGCCTCATGGTTCTACTCGACCTCTCAGCTGCTTTTGACACAGTAGACTTCCAGGCACTCATGGACACTGTACATCGGTGCACAGGGATCAGCGACCTTGTCCTAAACTGTTTCAAGTCCTACCTCGCCCACCACCAGCAGTTTGTTCAGATGGGCTCCTCTAGATCAACAATGATACCCGTCACCTGTGGAATTCCGCAAGGTTGCATCCTCTCCCCAGTGTTCTTAAATCTATACATGGAACCACTGGGAGCACTTCTAGCAGCACAAAGCATCCACCAATACTCAATGACACGCAGCTATACCTCAAGATCTACTGCATGAAGGACATCCACAGGTTCAAAACCTGCCTCTTGCTGATCCAGTTTTGGATGTCCAGTGCATATTTGAAGCTCAATCCCTCCAAGATCGAATTTCTACTCCTCACCAACAACACAGAACACACTGACATACAGACCTGGCTATCAACTAGGAACCCTGAGGGCTTTAAATCCGAGCTCACCTCCTTCCTTGGATTCCACAACAACAAACAGCTCCTTCAAGACACATATAGCTAGGAAAACTCAGACAGCTTGGTATCAGCTCTCCCTCTTGTGGAAAGTCAAGCCCTTAATCCCTCTGCACACCTTTAGATCCACCATTCAAGCACTGGACCTATCCTACCTGGATGGGGCCAATGGATCTTTCCCTTCTCCCCGCAAGCACTCCCTTGTGCACCCTCAACTTAAAAAGCATTTTGCTGATCCTACCTGTCCAGGAAACTATTTCTATCACTCCTTTCCTGGGCAAACTCCTGGAGAAGCTGTTCATCTCCCAGCTAGTAAGCATGTTGTGGTTACCCCACTGGTTAGTAACCTATGTCCTATTATGAATACTAATCTTCTCTTGAAGACTGTGGATAAGATACCTACATCACAACTTCAAAATCATCTAGAATGCTAAGGCATCTTTCACCCTAATCAATCAGGGTTTAGGAGTAATCATGGACCCGAAATTTCCCTTCTAGATCTGCAGACTAATATGCCGGACATCCTAGAGTGAAGCGGGTCAGGGCTGCTGATCTTATTAGACATGTCAGCCGTGTTTGATTTACTGGACCATGAATGTCTTCTGGAAACAATAATTACCATTGGAAATTGCTCAGTGGAAGCTTCTGTCTGGATCTACTCTTTCTTGAGTAACAGGCTGTCCAAAGTGTGTTGAGGTGAGGCTAGCTCAGAAACTGAACTAATATACGGTGGGTTTCCTCAAGGTGCTTGCTTGTCTCCCACACTTTACAACTTGTACATCAAACCTCTCTGTGATAAGTTGTCTACCACGGGAATCCACTTTACAAAGTATGCTGACGACACAGAGAGGGGATTATAGCAAATACTTTGGTAGGCTGCAGCATATCTATGGCCTAATTAAAATGGGGCGGTCCAATCATTGGATGTGCTTGAATAGCAACATAATGGAGCTGATGATCTTTGGCTCTTTGCAGGCTAGAGCCAAACTCACTCTAGAATTTGCCAGTATGGTGAACAAGGGGAATGATATCAACATTGCAAAGAAAGTGAAGATGCTAGGAGCCTATCTGGAAGCCTTACCTGGAGCCGATGCACATGTGGATGGAATTGTGTGCAACTCCAAATACCATCTCAGAGTGCTGCAGCACATTAAACCCTTTCTTTCATCTAAAAACTGTGAGACCCTAGTCAGAGCTGTTATTATGGACCGCTTGGACTATTGCAATGCACTTCTGATTGGAGCAAATAAAAACTGTATAAATAGGCTGGAAGTTCACCAGAACAAAGCTGTGCACATAGACTGTGATATTTCAAGGAAGGACCATGTCTCTGGCACCAGGAAGAACCACCACTGCTTGGCTGTAAAATCGAGAATACACTTTAAGGCCCTCTCCTTGGTTCACAAATGTATCTATGGTGACGCACTGTGTGTACTTGAGCATCCCAAGGAGTAAATGAACAAAAGGTAATGGGTGCTTGTTTCCTGTGTTAACGGCCCAAGCGTGGAACTAACTAGCTACAGAACTCCGTTTGGAAAGCACTTGGTGACCTTTCGGAAGTGGCTGAAAACACAGCTCTTTGAGTTATTAGTTCAGTCTTCTTTTCCCCAGGAAATGTGTCCCCCCCCCTCTGCTAGATCTCTTTCCTGGTAAGATACTGATCATTTGGCTCGGTTTTAGGCTTCTTGTTGTCCTGTCTCACTTTGTGTTTGTGTGTGCCCAGATGCCTATGTGCTCTAGCGCGGTATGAATAAATAAATACTCTCCAATCTGAATCTGTTGGTTGTCTCCATGACCATCCGTCTGGCTTTAGTGCAGCCAGATGCGTGGAAACTGCTCTCCTGAACAACCGTGAAGATCTGCACTCTAATATTGACTTCAGCCTTCCTTCTGTCCTCATCCTCCTTGACCTTTCCTCTGTTTTTGACATGGTCAATCACGGGATCCTGATCTATCGACTTTGTGAAAACCTGGGCATCACAGATCAGGCTCTGTGGTGGTTGACCTACTTCCTCATGGACTGACCCTTTCTCTCCACCACCTCTCTCTCTCTCTCTCTCTCTCTCTCTCTCTCTCGCTTCACATGTGGCATTCCCCATTCCCTCTGGCAACCTTCCTTGGGCCCTCTTCCATTGCCTTGGTGTGAGGCAAAATACCTTGGTGTCATCTTTGACTCCACTCTCTCCCTCTCTCCTCACATCACGGACCAGCTGCATCTCCTCACAGGTATTGATCCTTTTCTCCCTTTCCCCCAGAAGCTCACTGTCTCCAGAGCCCTGCTTCTCTCTGGGCTGGATTACTGCAACAGGCTCTTTCTCAATCTACCTTCCTCTACTCTCCGCCTTCTGCAACTAATCCAGAACATGGGCTGTATCTATCCAGCCTTGAAATCACACCACTTACTCCTGGTGGCTGCAAGGATCAAGTTTAAGACCCTCTGCATCGTCCACAAGGTGCTCTGGGGCCGGGGCCTTCACAACATCCAACTCTCTCTTCCAAAATACCTTCCTTCCCGAGCTGTTTGTTCAGGTATCTCCAACTCTCCGAGGGTCAGACGCTTCTCCAGGCAGAGAATGGGGGGTAGATTTCGCTCCTCTTCAGGTGCCTTCCTCTGCAATGGTGTCCCTGCCCCCCTCAAAGTTCCGGAAGCAGCTCAGACCCTCCATTTCTCCTCTGCTTTCACTCTCTCCTCCCCTGCTGACCTACCTTCTGCCGCCTCAATGGGTTGCTGGTACCCCAGAGCCTAATAAGGTGCCAGGCTCCTTCTTGATCAGTCTCCCCTGCACTACCTCCGGGCCTACCGCGCACTTAGTGGCTGTAACTGTACCCTCTACACCCCCCACCCTCCTTGCACTTATCCGGATCTGTGCTGCCCTGGCTGCACTTACTCAGAGCATTCCTGCCCTGATTGCACTTTGCCCTCCCTCTTCCTGGCACTTCCCCCTCTCTCTTCTCCCTGCACTTTGCATTGTCAGACTTGCATGATCTGAATGACACAAGGCGTAGTAAGATTGTTTGTCCTGTCTTCCCTCCATTGTCTTGTCACACCAAGAAACACTTGTGTACAGATGTGTTATAAATGACTTACATCATATCAATGTCATTCCTTGAAGGCCTCCCGTCGTCCTCTAATAAGTGTCTTTATGTGGTTACAAACAAAATACACATGATCTTAATTACTATATTGAGCCTAGTCCATCTTCCACTTGCCCAAAACATTGCTGAATGGACCACAAAATGCCATCTATTTGCCCTTGTGGACAATGATTGGTTGAAGATAGAGCACCTTTATTGTTCATCTGCAGATAGTACACCCAATTGGTGAAAAGGTGTTTTATTCCATTAGTGAAAGAAAGATACTGTTCAGGGTATAAACATGCAATTGCCACTTTTTAATATAGAAAGATCAATGCATTTTATTTTTAGCAACACTTTTCTTAAAGCATAACACTTATGATAAGAGTGAGAAATGTAGCCCAACAATGACAGAAAAGGCACTTATTGCCCATTTGGATTTATATTATACATTTAGATTTAACAGAGTATGATGGTTGTCGAGAGTTTCTGAATATTAGGAAATGTGTCATAACATTGCATATAGCATTTAACCATGAAAATAATGATGAACCCTTGGATGAACTTGTATATACATTTTATTTATTTGCAATCAGTTTTAGCTTACATATAATATTCCTGATAACAAAATTGGTCTTAGCAAGGGAATAGTATGCTTAATATTATATATTATAGGTTTTTTAGAAGGCGGTTTTAAGAATGGAACATTTTGTACATGTTTGAAGGATATTGGCATCCTAAATAAACAATATTCTAATGTTATGTAAGGTTACACCTAATGACGGAGATGGCCCACCAGACAAAGTCCCCCATTACCACTAGGAGGGGAAGTCTGATAACCCCTGTGATCCAAGGGTGCTGAAAGAATCTGACACCTTAGCCTCCTCAAGATACCCCAGGGCACAACAGGTTTTCATACAAGGTAACTGCAAGTGCAGGAGGACCATTGCTACAACTTGATGAGTGCAGAGACAACCAAAAAAGACTAATGAAGGTCAGTTAATAGATATTGTGAGTTACTGCTGTGAGGAGTCAGAAATGTGAGGCGGACCACTTTGTAAGGAGTTTTCAACATTAGCCATTGTATTAAATAACAAGGTTGGATACACGCCTCACTAACCCTAACGTGGCGAGGATTTCCCTGCTTAAAATAAACTAATGGAAACACTAACAAAAGCATGTCTGTCCCTCACACTTGTAAATTCAATAAAGCAATAAAGAAAATGCATGGTAGGTCAATTCAACAAGTATATATAGCATACAATCAAATTCCCAATATAACCACTGTCTCTTCTAATGATCTGAGTGAATTCTCTTTGCGCCACAGTGCAAATGAAATGAGGGCATTTTCGTTTGCCACAAACTTCCAACACAGTCCACAAAGTTCCAACACAGTTCTTGAGGATTTAAACTTGATAACAACATGTTCAGTTGCCTCAATAATGAACCAAATAAATAGTATGGACTAAGAACACGTTTCGCACCTGTCTTCCTCAAAACAACAACACTTTTCTTGGTCAGGATGATTGCCACAAACTTTGACCTCTGAACAATTGTAACCTATCCAGAGTCAGTTTACACAATTCCTCTTTCAATGTCACAATTAATATTAGTTGGTTTGTTAGAACCACAATCCAGCACTTTATCAACAAGTACATGGTTTATTGTGATGCCAGGTTTTCTACTTCAACAACTAGCCATCCAGACATACTCTCCTGCCCGATAACAACTTAATGAAGGAACAAGGTGTGCTACAGTGGTAACTTCCAACTTGGAACAACAACTTCACAATGTTTCTTTAACATCAGACTTTACAACACTTTCAGATAAACAAAGAATCACATTAGTGCTCTTTAGGATTACTCTGGATAATCTTCTCCAGAAGGGCAGCCTGTTTGCCACCTTTCTTTTCCCTCTTTCCCCTCTGCACCAACAACCAATAAACAGAATATGGTTTTACTGTCTCCTATCTTGGATTTGGCAATGTGTGTTTATTTCAATTGATTATCTCTATTTCGCAGCACATGATCAACAAGTCTTACAACTCTTGCCTTTCCCAATATTTCCCTCTCGCCTTGAGCAGTGTTTGTTATATTGGTTTTGCTGAGTTTTTAAAAACTCTAGGCTTGGGTACTGCTTGCATGCTTTTGTTTTTAATAAAGCTTCCCAACAGGATTTTTGTGGGCTTTCCACAAACTCACACACTTGCTTGCATAGTCACTTTGGTTCAGTAAATTTACCGTTTGTTAGTGTCGAACAGTTCGGTGTTAAAAATTGCAATTACTGCTTCTTTCACTCACACGTGAGTGAAACTGCCCGCTGTGAACACGCGGACAGCGTCGAGGCACTCTGGAGTCACTTGCAGGCTGTGAACTCACTGGGTAAGTCACACACTTACACTTCGCTTGGTTCTTGCAGGTTTCTGTCATTGTGCCTCCTCACGATCTGGGGAACAGCTTTCCTTGGTTCCACTTCTGCTCAAGTCACTCGGAAATGGAGCTACCTCCACTCCAGAGAGGCTCCGGTGCCACACAGCCACCTACAACCTCTAGAGAGGCGACACTTCCCTCACTGC
Source organism: Ambystoma mexicanum (assembly GCF_040938575.1). NCBI lineage: Eukaryota > Metazoa > Chordata > Amphibia > Caudata > Ambystomatidae > Ambystoma > Ambystoma mexicanum. Next base: position 844,430,071 of record NC_090929.1, on the reverse strand, counting down.
GTCTGCTTCCCGCTGCGCAACCTCTGCACAATGAGTCTTCAATGGTCAACTGTCTTTTTCTCATGCTTCCCGCTGCCCGACCTCTGCAACAGGGACAACTCAAGGTATAGACCCTATCAGGACCCGCCACTGCTTTTGGCTTTACAGTGGTCCTGGTATCTTCTTTCTCCTCCTGTTTCACCTTCAATGGCATACACAGCATGCACTTCTTTCTCCACTCCTGCTTCCTCCTCGCCTGCACCTGAGGGGACCTTTTAACCCACTCAGTTTCCTTCAAGTGCAGGTCATCTACACTAATTAGCTATCTGCTCCTACAGCAGTACTCCCCTATATCCCTCTTCCTCATCCTAGTACTAAGGGAATTATGGGACTTAAAGTCCCTGCCAACAAAGTTAGTTGCCCTAACCTTTTCTATTTCAATGATTTGATGTCTACTGTCTACAATATTTAATGAAAGAGTATCACACAAATTAGTCATCAGACTTGTTTGGAAAGCGGAATAAGGTTTTCTAGACTTTAGGCCGTTATTATTCACCAGCTTCTTTCATCACCATTTTTGGAGTTAGGGAAGTGTTTAACTTTATGGGCTTGAGAAGGGGTTTTATTCCTTTTTATACCACAGGATCACTGACTGATTTCAGCCCCATTAAAGGGTTCAATTTGTGTACCATATAGGTTATCGTAACAACAACCTATTGTATAGTGTTGTATCTGTGAAATGTCCACCTGAGAGGAAGGCACATACTGTGTCTCATCCCACAGATTTCTTCCACTCCCCTGATCCCCTTCTCATCTCAGGTGAGCCTCCTGCAGAACACCACCCCCAAGGTTAGGACCAGAAAGCGTCTGCCTTTCCCTGGTCACCTAGAAGGAGACTTTAGGTAGGATTTCAGTGAGAGATCTGTAGGATTCATCACACTGCTTACCACCAAAGCAAGCAGATGGACCATGTTTTAGGGGTCAAAGGGAAGGACTGAGGTCCATGATCCTAAAGAAAGCGGAATGGTTTGTGAAAACTCTTAAACACAGTGAGTGGGCTCAGTTTAAATGTAATACCTAGTTGTTTGCTAAATAATAAAAGTAGAAAGTGACCCCTCTCCAATACTTGTATCCGCTTAACAAGGGACTCAGCTTTCCCACCTACACTCTCTAAAATTGTACCCACTCTTCTGCCAGTTCCAAACACGGCATTCATGCTGGTTTGCTCTCTATAGGAAGCTAATCTCCCTTTAAATTGGACAAATCTAACCAAATCTTGCCCTTTCGTGACTAACAGAATTACGAGCATTAGAACGAAACCGTGTGTTGCCACACGGTAGTCCCATATGCACTCTAAATGGGACTGAGTCCCTGAACAAACTTAAGAACTATATCATCCTAATGTCCCAAACTGTGGGATATATGCAGGAGTATAGATTACACCTCAAATTTAAATACATTTTAGTAAGTTACAGAGTCAAACATTAGTGACTCTCAGTAAGAGAGTGGATATTATACCAATTAGTTTAGCTGTGCGCACTTCAAAGAAAAAATTAAAAAATGTATATAACGTGTTTTTAATACAAGACAAGATAAAATGAAACAAATCAAAAATACTCTTCCCACAATTTGAGGTCACAACAAGCATGTAAAATCCTTGTCAGACATTTCGGATTAACATCAAAACATATTACATATTAAGAATCAATAATAATGAAGAATCACCCTTTAACATGTATAACCTTTTGTCAGGCAGAGGAGATCCCTCTACAGTTTTTTCAAAATAAGTGCATTCCGGAACCATTGAACATGAGGTTCCAAAACATAAGTACAATAAATGACTAGTGTTTACAACATTCCCACTAGACCATATCACGAAAGACATATAAATCCATTTAAGCAATCCCAATTAGCACCATTGGGTGCCAACGCCTTTCAGATTTACAAATGATCCATCTTCAGGGCTAAGGTTGCTATTGGTTCCAAAACTATTGAAATTTGCCGCAATGTAGATGCCTAAAGAATTATAAAGGAGATAATTACTAGGGGCTCAGAGTGAAAGCTCAACTAAATTTCTTAAAAGCAGAAAATGCCACCAACCTTATGGTCCACAAACATTAATTATCCGTTACTTCAATCTCACTGGACTGCAGTCACACACTGCGTCCAGGTGCAGATACAGGTCAGACGGTAGGAAGCTGAGGTCCCTAGAGTGGGGAGAAAGCTCAGTGTTAACAGCTACTTGAGAACAATCAAGCTGTTAAATAACTTGTGGTGCATAGGGTCAGAAATTAGAAACTATACTAAGTAGTATGTGGCCCCGGAAAACCCTAACTACTTCGATATATGGAACACTTACATGGTCAAAATACATGTTTTGGTCAACGTGACCCCAGATCGAAACTCAAGCGTATCCTCTAGAAAGGATCGCTATTTTGAAGTGCATTAAGACCCTCACCAATTGAGTGCGGACATGCCAGGAACTAAGCATTAAAGCGGGTAAGTGACAGTGGCGTTGCCGGCACGGTACACGTGTCGCAGTATGCCTCATAATTTAAATTAATTTGGATGCGTGGTGTATTATAAGGGCATAAACTCCCCTTCAAAGTTCAATTCAAAGTTCAATCGGAGCGTAAAACTCCACTCACCTCAAACCGAGGAACAGATAGCAGCCGTCCGATGCCTAAGCACGGGTCTGATTTTCTGTTGTTTATGATGGTTGCCCTGGATAAACTGCGCATGCGCGTGGGTATCAAGGGCCGCCATCTTGATGTGGGATGACATCCAACAGATAGTACATCCCCTGAGTTGCACTGGTGTATTATAATGGCATACACTCCACTTCGAAGTTCAATCGGAGCGTAAAACTCCACTCACCTTGTACTGAGGAACAGAGAGCAGCCGTCAACCGCCTAAGCACGGGGCTGATTATCTGTGGTTTATGATGGTTGCCCTGGATACGCCACCCATGCACGCGGGCATCAAGGGCCGCTGTCTTGGTGTGGGACTGTGGGATGACATCCAACAGATAGTACATCGCCTATGTTGCACTCACGGGCCAGCGTCTGTTCCCGTACCAAAAGTATGATGGGTCAAAGGCCCGATTCAATTACATGCCGGTTAGCTCCTACCAGGTATGTAACATTACTAAATTAGCTACAGGTCTCTTGAATGGCCCAGTGGCATAGGATGAGTGCAGATTTGGATCTGCTCAGACCCCCATGTCCACCAGGCAGACACAACCAAACTCACTAGAGATCTATACAATATGAACAGTATACAGTGCGCGTTATACAGTGCGTGTTGTCAATCCATCAAAGAGAGTTAAGAGGGGTTTTATGGTGGTGGGCATGGGGGAAAGTACAGATGAAAATCTGCTGGGGCCTCCATGGCCACCCGCTTCATAAAATCCACAAGGAACAGCAAGTTACAGAAGTAAAATCGGGTTAACCATAAACGTGAGATTGAATGTTCGAGACCCCCCCCCCATGCCTTAAAGGCAAAAGTGGTCATTTAAAGAGCCTGCTCTTTAAGTGTCCTCGCGGGCAAATAGTCCGCTGTCATTTTGCAACCAATAACGAGGTATAGCATTTTAAAGACACACTCATCAAATTAACATGATAATCAATGTATCTGATGTGAAGGTGAAGCAGCAGGATGGTTTAGGGCACCTCATGTATATTAACAATAACGGGTTCCCAGCAGTCCATAGTGCAAAGCACCTGAGAATGTTAGAGTGAGGTTTGAGGCATCTCTCAGCCTGTCAACTAAACTACTAAGGAAGGTGAAATGGGTGGCTGTGGCCCTTATCTTTTAAGCAGCCTTCCACCGAACCAAAAGTTCTTCCCTCTTCTAACCCTCAGTCGGTAGCTCATGTTAGTCTGGAGTGTGTGATGGGTCAGACATGTGAGGCGGACAATTTTTGGATGATTTCTCAAATCTTGCCATTTTATTAAATCAGTTTCATCAAATGCCTCACTATCCCTACTCTGACGAGGAATTCCCTGCCTATCAAAACTAAAGGAAAACATTTTAACATAGGATATCTGAAACCTCACACTTAAACATAAAATGCACAAAATAATATTTGGCAATTCACAATAAACCTCAACAATGGTATTTTCAACATATTCACAGTCTTTCTCAGTGACCTGGATGAACTCCCCTTCCCCAGGTTTCAAGTCAAATTCAGTTCCAATGTTCAACAAAAAGAAACAAGGAAATCTGGGTTTGCAATAAAGTCTCAACTCAGTTTGCGGCTACTTCAATGTGTCAAAAGAAAGTTCTGTTAACAAAAGTTTAAACAACAGAAAACTCCACTTCTTCCTTGAACAATGAATTCCCACTTCATCAAAGAACATCAGTGTTATTTCTGGTGCTTCTCCCTGTGCTGCTTTCTCTTTCTCATTTTATACACCTGAACCCCTCAGGTTGCAGGTGTGTTTTCTCAATTAGACTTGTCTGACCAGATTAAGGGGACATTCCTGACCTTCACAACGCATTGCATGCATCTTATTTGTCTCAGTACTAAAGTGGTGAAATGGCATAGTGTTCATTACTCTCAGTTGACTCTTCCTCCTCTCAGTACTGTCAAACAATCACATGATGGAACATTAGCACACTACTCGAATAAAGGAATATCCTATTTCTGAAACATGTCGTGGAATGGATTGTTCTATATCTGCTCTTATCCAGTATGCAAGGTAAGCTCTCCTCTACTGCTACCTATTGCATCTGTTACCATGCTCACCTCTTAACCACACCCTCTATCCCCCTCCCACCATCCACCACACTTTTAAAACGGCTGCATGGTACTGTTACTAACAAGCCCACCTCCATCCAGCGGTTCCTCCCACCTAGCGACACCCACAGTGGTACAACTTGTCATGTAGCCTTTACTCCACAGCTGACTCAGCTCCTTCTCCCCCACCCCAACCGCCTCTTACCCAGAATCTCTCAGCATCACTTCACCTTTCTACACCATTTTGCTGCAGTGTACCTCTCTCCCTCTCCTAATCCACACTTACTGACACTCCCTAAACCCACCTGCTTCTTTCCCCCACTTCGTTGCATCCTGCCTAGATGCATACTATGGCACTCACACCTAGGCACTACCACTACTCGGGCCAACCCTTGCACTGGAGTTCAAAGAATGGCTAAACTTTGCTCTCGCATCACAAGCACAGCCCATCAACCCACAGACTATAGCGTACCTTCTGTTGGCCTTGCCAGATGCTACAGGCTCTCTTCCCGCAACTCCCCAACCAATTACCTCCCAATTCCCCATCCACCCTATCCCCAACCAACTTCAAATCTCTCCACAAGCCCACACCCAATACCAACCACACTCACAAGTTCAACTGCAAGCTGATCAATTCCCCGCTCACTTGTGGCTCATGCCTCGCATGTCCACTACCTCATCACCGTCCTTCACCTTGACATCCTCGTGGTAACAGAATCTTTTCAGAGCTGATCCCCTTAACACACTTGAAGGTGATGTAGCGCTCATCACCAAATCTTGTCTAGACTTCAGAAATATCCCCACCCTTGCCCTTTTACCAGGGTATTCATTAAATACATCTCATCAAATTGACCATTGGCCCAAACCACGCTCAAGCTACTACTACAATATCACCAATCTAATTCACAAAGTGTCCCGGTGTCCAACATACCACTACTGCTCACCCCACTCCTCAAACCTACCTCAAACCTGATATGTTGATCATAAACATATACTCCTAGGAGATTTAAACCTTGGCTTTGATGACCCAGCCGACTCTAGAGCCACTGCCCTCTCCATTTCCCCTGTAGCAATGAATTATTCCCAACATGTCTTGTCACCCACTCATTCTTATGTGCAATTGAAGCTGTGAGTGTGGTTTACTCTCAGGTCTCTACCTTTCTTACTGGTAATTCAATTCTACCTTGCTTTCAGCCAGGTTTTCGTCCTCTTACTTCTGTGTAAACTGCTCTTCTTTCCTTTCTGTTTGTGATTCACTTCTTTCTGCTCATTTTTCTAAACATTCTTCTTTGCTTATTCTATTGGATTTGTTGGCCGCTTTTGACACAGTGATGCATACTTTACTCTCGCTTCTCTTTCTTCTTTTGTTTTTTCTGGTTCTGTTTTATCTTGGTTTCTTTCTTATCTATCTAATCTCACATATTCAATAACTTGGGCCGGGACCTCTCCTAATACTTTATTTCTTCTTCATGGTGTTCCTCAAGGCTCTGTTCCTGGACCTTTTCATTTCTCTCTTCACACCTCTCCTCTAGATGCTATCATCTCGTTGTTTGGAATCTCCCAGCATTTAACTCTTCCTGTCCTTTTCTTCTTTTACACCTTCTATTCCTGATAATATTGCTTCTTGTCTTTCAGCCTTCAAAACTTGGATTTCGTATCATTTTCCTTTTTTTTTCTCTGCTAATACTATTCCTTCTCCTCCCTCCTTCCGCTCTTCCTATTTCTACCTTCTTATCATATCTCTACTATATCATGCTGTTGTCATTTTCACCTCTTTAATATTCGTAAAGCTTGCACCTTTCTTACATTTAATACCACTATTTCCTCACTTATTTTCTCACGTCTGTTTTATTGCTCTACTTTGCTCCTTGGTCATCCTATTTCTCGTCTGGCCCCCTTTAAGTCTATCTTTAATGCCTCTATTTGTATGTTATATTTACTGTTGCCTCGTGATTCAATTTCTTTGTAACTATCCTCTCTAGGCTGGTTCTGTTCATTCCCATCTTAAATAAAATTTGATTTATCTTGTTTTTAAATCTCTCTATGGTCTTGCACCTTTGCATCTTTCCTCTCTTTTTCCTTCTCGTATTTTATGTTCTCAGTATCAATTTCTGTTATCAGTTCCTCACCCCTTCCGTTCAATCACAATGCCGTTCTTTTTGTTGGCTTGCTACACCTTACTGGAATTCTCTTCCTCTTTCTCTTTGTTCTATCACTTCTTAGTCTTAATTTCATGCTTCTCTCAAGATCTATCTTCTTCAGACTTAAAGGAAACTCTGTACATTTTGGATAGTCTGTGATTTTACATTTGATTTTACTGCAAGTGTGTCTTATTCAGTGCTTTGGCGTAACACACTATCTGCCTGATTCATGGAATTATTAGTGCCGAAATCGCAGATTTGCGCACCTTTCTGCCCGAAAATCCCCATACCCTAAACAGGGATTTTCAGGCAGAAAGGTGCGCAAATCTGCGATTTCGGCGCTAATAATTCCAAGAATCAGGCTATATATAAATTATACAAAAAAAATACATTCTGAAGGGTGAATCCTTGACTGGATCCTCAACATGAATGCCCTGGCCTGCATCTCGGTCATTAGCCCACTACCCTAAACTGACCACCAGCTTATCGAAATCCACCTATCCCACTCCCAACCCACTACCATGGACTTACACAAACCCCTTACACTTAGAAACTGGAAACCACACAAAACAGCTAACAGCTTCTTCACCAAATAACTTGTTTCCCTTCACAGGTGCAAAAGAGTCCTGGAACATCTGTCAAAGAAACACCCTATTGCCACTAACCTTGTATTATTTGCCAACCTAGTCACAACTTACAAAACCGCGCTCTTCAAGTCCAAAGCCAACTCTTTTAACAGTAGAATCACTAATGCTAGGTCCAACACCAAAGAACTCTTCACCAAACTCAGAGTTGGAAAACCATGCTTCCAACACTCCCCACTTTTGCTCAGACAAAGAATGGTGCTCCACTATTCAAATGCCCCTTGCTAACAAAATAGAGTCACTGAAGGACAGAATCGTTGCCAAGAAATCCCTACTTGCAGCTTAATCACCCACGATGACTGAGCTGACACCCGTGTCCCACTCCAAACTCCTTTCACCCCCTCCTTTCAGCTTCTCCCAAGTCTCCCAATCAGACGTCTTCAAAACTATCTGCATTCTCAAAACCTCAAACTGAAAGGGAAATACCTAGCCAGCCCACATTGTCAAGCTCTGTGCCTCCACCTTGACAGAAACTATCGCCGACTTCATCAACGCGTCCTTTTCCACCAACTCCATCCCTAAATGCCTCAAAGCAGCCTTGGTCACGGCTCTCCTAAAAAAACTTTGTTGACCCCTGACTGGCTACCATCTACTGAACCATCACCACGTGCCTTTCCTTCTTAAAATCTTGGACTGGCTGGCCTACTTCCAGATGTAACTCTTCCTAGAGCAACATCAACTGCTAGGCTCTAGACAATCTGGCTTTCGACCAGAACACAGCACCAAACAGCCCTGCTAGACCTTAAAATCCATTTAGATACTATTTGTGCCTCTGGTTGTCTCACCATCCTCCTCCTCCTTGACCTATACACTGCATTCGACTTAGTGGAGCATGATATACCCTGGCAACACCTGTCTACTAACTTCCATTTCTCCAACAATGCTGTATCTCGGATCAAATCCTTCCTTAGTGATCACTCTTCCAGAGTATTAATCTGTGACTCCACTGTGGATCTCATCGCTTCCACCCCTGGGAGTTCTCCAAGGCTCCTGCATTTCACCCACTCTCTACAACACTTAAAGTAAGCCCTTCTTTGACCACCTAGACCTCCTGGGCATCCTCTACACTAACTCTGTGGCCAATACCCAGATCCTCCCTGCATCCCATCACAGGCAACCATAGAACCTGAGTCTATCAACAGGACAAACAGCATGATCCAAACTGGATGGCCTCTCATAATCTCTGTCTTAATGATGATAAAACAGAGCTGCTGATTGTAGACTCCGATTTTGTCTGAAAAATGTGGACCCAGTATTTGCCTCATTCACCATCGACAGTTCCAGCCTACAAGTTTCAAAGACACTTGGAGTGCACCTTGACACTCACCTCTCCATGACCAAATATGTTAATGCTTTGTCCTTGTCGACAGCTCACTCTTCCAAACTCATCTCCCTGAGCATACAATTTCTGACCCCTAACAACTGTTTGACCCTTGCAAGAGCTATCAACAGCAGCAAACTCTATTTCTGTAATCCCCTGTTCCTGGGCTCACCCAAACAAAACATTGCTAAACTCCATATCCTATAGAATAAACTCCTCTCTAGCCCTGGACCTTAGATGCTCTGACCACATCCATCTCAGCTCTCTGACGTGGTGTCCACTTGCTCCCCATAAAACCCTGAATAGAATCCAAAACAATAGCCCTTGCACACTGCTGTGTTTACCAAGAAGCCCCACTCTACCTCCTGAACAGCATCTCTTGCAAGCCTGCCGTGCAACCTCTACGATCCTCCTCCAGCATTGTTCTGCCCACTCCCAGATTCAAAAGAACAAGAGCAGGTGGTGTGATTCTGCGACTTAGCTCCCTCATTCTGGACCTCATGCCCCCTGAACATCAGGAATGAGCGCTCCTATCATTCATTCAAAAAACTGGAGAAAACATGGATGTTCAACAAATATGACTAATAGTGTCTTACTGTGTCTGTTCTATCCCTTACTCTGTATAAATTATGTGATACCCCAGGGATTGGGCATTACACAAATGCAATAAATAAATATAAATAAATACAATAAATAAATATGCGATGATTTAAAAGTAAGGAAAAGGGCACTTGCGAACACATTTAAATGTTGAACAACATGTCCATATTGTAAAAGGAGTGCAAACAGTGGAGTATTCATCCTCTGTTTTTGAGCATATGGCAAATTGGAAACTTATTGGGAAAGCAAATACCAACAGAGGAACATCTCCTGTAAGTGACCTACATCTTTTTTTAAATGTGTTTCTCCTCGTGCCAGGGATCCGTTCTGCACAGAACAAACATTCTTGGAAAAGAATGTGTGTGGTCATTCTCCATATTGTTTAATATTCCCAGTAAGATCCCGGTTTGGCTTTCCAATTCAGCTTGACATACCTACACTAAGCTCTGCTTTTAACATTCTGAATTTTCCTCCAGATTTTCATTGCTGCTAAGCTCCTAGATTGATTTGACCAGGAAGCTCCTAATTTGGCATTCCCATCCTCTTGCCTGATGCTTTTTCCAAACGTCTCCCCCTGTTTCGTTTCTGTTTTCTCTTCGCCTTCTTGTGGAGTGTGCTTCCCACACATGCCTGCATGTCTTCTTAAAGCTGTGCATTCCTGTGACCATTTACCTCCTGTCTCTGTCACTGTTGTGCCTCTCCAGCAGTATACTGCTTTGTGCTGCCTGGCTCAGAGCTGCCACTCCTGTACCTACATACACCATCTCAGCATTGCCGCTTCCACCTAGTCCTATTGGTACAGCACACATGAGGTATTTTCCCCATTAGAATTTTTAGTTTGGGATATTAAGGGTGCTAAAGCACCACCTTTATGTAGAAACTATTCTGTTAAGAGTACAACTAGAAGGGAAATGGGCATATGAGGAGGGATGGAAAGCTTTTGGTGTTGCTTGGTTATTTACCTACCCATTGACCGCCCATGGCCTTGCTAATCGCTATGGTCATTCCCACCAATTCCTACCTGTCCCTGTCCAAAACACATTTTCCTGGGATCTCTTTGGGCTAGGTTTATCAAGCAGTAACATGAAACTTTGTACTCAAAGTCCCGGCCTTGTTATTTCAAAGCAGTCTTCTGGAAGCTATTGGATGAAATTGGAGGTCCAAATGCACATCAGGTGTATTAATGTTATGTTTGCACTTTACTGAACTCCTGTTAAAAACAAGTAATGGCAAAGCCAACAGTTTTGGCTTGTCTATGGGTATTAGCGAGGCATTTGACAGGAACTGCTATTATATGTCCAGGTACTTGCACCATTTTGCAGCTGCTACCATTAATGGCCAGTTAGTATCATTATGGCAGTGCCTGGCAAATGCATATCCATTGCTTGCACAGAATACAAAACTGTTGGCATTTCCAATGCTTGCTTTCCCAGGGTTAGCTACCCTCCTGAAGGTCACCCTTCACGCGACTGTCATATCACTTAGGGCCAAGCTGGTGCCTGGAAGGGCTCTGCCATTTCTCTACACGATTTAGGGAGGTGTTAGGGCTTGTCTCAGGTCATATGTACGCACACAGGACACCAGGTGCGAGCACTTCATAAGGACCTTTAGTGTCCCTTTTCATACACCATGAACTGTCAAAGGTCTGACTCATTAGGTCTTGTGCAAATACTGCCGTCCATCCACTGTCTGCTGCATGCACATTTCAGTCCATTAACTTTATTCTGGGGATAAGGGCGGGCAAGTGAGTCTGCTGTCTTTTCCTCAGCTACAGATACCAAGAAGGGTCAAAACAGAAGGGGCCCCAGTTGAGATGTGTCACTGTTGTGAAACTGTATGTTAATTCAATTAAATAGCAAGAACAAGTGAAGAGCAGGAAGGATACCCTGCTCGCAGAGTAGAGCAGAGCTTTCATTCAAGACTCCATTGTTACTGGCTGGCTTGAATCCAGCACTCAGCGATCGTCCAGTTTGACTGCCCAAGCAGTTACCTGCAAAAAAAGAATTCTGCGCGTCAGTGCACGCATGGAGGAAGTGTGGAGGTAACTGTGCAGTGGAGCAGTCAGCGGAGAGAAGTTTTACATACGAGGTACCTCACATCTAAATTAACTGTACGTAACAATTGTGGTACCTGTTATAACTATAACCGCACATTATGCCTGGTAAAACAAGGGAAATACAAACTGCTACAATTTCCATAAGGAAAAAGTGTTGACTAGCGAAACTAGTTTTACAAATGTGATGGAACAGGACATGCTGCCCTTGGAGCAAATGAGGAGATGAACTCAAAGGGGAAGATCGCTGCTTTCTTCCACGATGCCTCTACAGTGCAGGATGGTGAAGCAAGGCCTACGGGTGACCCAGCAGTGGGAACCTCAACATCTTTTGTGTAAGACAAACATGAACAATCCAACTTTGTTGAGATTGATAACAATTATTTATTAGAATTGTGTTATTTGCTGCAGCAAAGTATCACAGCAGTTGCTCACATGCCGGCACAGCCTAGTGTGGCTATTCCAAATGTTGTTGAAAATCGTGTCACGGGTGATTCCTCACTGCCGAATGATCATAACTATTGATTGTCAGCCTCTGCTAACCTCTTTCCCCAATCAGACTTAATCGATGTGTAAAATAGTATGCCTGTAGGAGATGAGCTTTATGCTGAGATTCAATCTTTCATGGTAACCATTCAATTTGTTATGAAAATTTTACTTAAATTATGCAGAAAAATCCAAGAAAATGTTAAAGGCCATAAAACGCCTGAACAGGGGCTGACAACGTGGGGGGTAATAACATTGATGGTGCCCTCTGATAATTTGAGGAATTCGGTACATACTAATCTCAGTGATAAGGTGGTTAATTTAATACAGGTGGATGATAATGCCTCTGTGCTGTCCGATTCCTCTTATATTTATCTGCCATGTAAACAGAAGAGGTTAGCTCAGCGAAATAATCTAGTCTGTGCTCAAGTGAAAAACAATCCAATAAGTACGTGCAAAGCCGTGGGCCAAAAAAACATTGCCTGCTCCTGAGAATCCATCAAAAAAAGTAAGAAAGAGGGAAAATCACAGGGAAAAAAGACTGGCAAAGAACACTGGGACCTTGACAAGTTGGTTGCTAAATGGAAATGTGTCTGAGACCAGTATGGCTCAAGAGGACGAACTGGTTGAATCTGAGAATGTAGTGGCAGAGAATTGGAAGAAAAAAGGCCTAACCATAACGAATACTGCTTTATGCATGAACGCTTGCATAATGTCATGGCTGGTGAACAGGACGTCGTTAGTATTACAAAACCAAATAAATTAAACAGAAAAGATGCTGTTAGTAAAGCTGATAGCAAGATGTTCAAGATAAAATGGTTAAACCAAAAAAATAGGGAATATAGAGTTAACCAGTCTGATTTACTCTACTTATTTAAACAAATTTCCTTATTGCATGCGTTGCAAACTAACGAAAACGATTTTGTAGACTCACTGGACCTCATGAATTCCAATGTGAACCATATACACTGTAATCATTTCGAAATTGAAATCTGTGAACATCAGGAAAAGTTTCTAAAATTGGGATACTAATTGGATGTCGAAGAGGGCACATTTGATTTAAAAAGTGCAGAAAATTGCCTAATGTATTTGGAAATCTGCAGTGTAAATGGTAAAACAATGTCTATAGGAGTTTCGTGTAACGACGCGCACTGTGTGTTGAAGTGGTTCTTAGATTCACTTCCTGCTAAAATCACCACACATTCATGAAGTTATTCTGTAGTGAACTGGAATACTCGTTGGTTTACCCTTCTTCCTAAATGTACCCGTTCCCTTGATATTTTGCTAGAAAATCATGTTCTTGATACATGGGTGCTGGTTACTCCCTAACGTGTACATTGCTGGATACCATATTCTTCAAACATTTGCAAAAAAAGGTGACTTTGGCAGACCATACGTGTGGCTATTGATTGGAGTAAACCATTCCCTGAGTGCTGTCAGAGTCTGGATAACTCAATGTCAGGATAGTATTTCGGCTGATCAAATTGGGAATGTCGACTGTGTCACCAGAAATGGAACACTTGTGATAAACCTCTATGATCCCCCGCCCCGGCGGATGCTTCCACGGGATCTATTTTTGATACTCTCGCTGAACTGTTGGCGGATTGGATTGATGGTGACAATGGTGATTCAGTCTTGTTGAGGGAGACCTAAAAGCTTCATGTCTATATCACAATGAATATATGGAATCCACAAGTGTTAAGAGCAAAAGTATTATGACACAGAATGTTGCAAACAGGCAGGGATGGTTGTGGTCAATCTTTCTCAACTGATGGGACTTTTTAATGTTAAATGATCGTACCACTGGAGATTGTCTTGGAAATTATACTTGGGCCTCCAGTGGTAATAAAGCCATTTTGAACTTCTTCTTTGCCAGTAATGATTTCATCCATCAGTTGAAGGCTTGGCTGTATGTGCTTAGAGTTATAGTGCTCATGCTGCTCTTTCTATTTGTATTACATCCAGCCTAAATAGGAAAGTTATTGAAAAAATTGGATCCACAGGTTGGAGGCACAGGAGTGCCACAAACCAACTACCCCCACTGTGGTTTTGGGGCTGCACAATTCCAACGTGGAAGGAGGGTTAGGGAATCAATGGATGGATAGGAAGGTGGTAGTAGGGAAAGCGGGATGAGGGTTAGGAAGAGGTTATGGATAGGTAGAGGGAGGTAGGGTAAGATATGACCTTTGTGTGCATTACTGCTCAGGGGCATTGTATATGTGTGTGCTTGTATGAGTGTTGTACAGCACACTGGAAGCGTGCACAATGTTAAGAACACTGAGGATCATTGCACATATATATAGACTACCGTGGTATCAAACTCAAACCGTTATCCACTTCCTCTTATCCCGGTTTTGCTAGACCAAATAAGACATGCATCAGTAGAGACAAAGCTGGATCTAAGAGGTGCCTGCCATCTGGTGCAGGTTCGTGAAGGGGACAAATGGAAAACTGCCTTCCAGACTAAGTTCTATCTTTACGAATATCAGGTAATGACCTTCGGTCTCTGCAACGTGCCCACCGCCTTCCAGCACTTCTTGGACAAGGTCCTTAGAGAATACCTCAATGTTTTCACTGTTGTGTATATCAATTATATACTTATCTATTGCCGGACATGCAGGACCATGTCAAGCATGTCAGAGCTGTGCTGCAGCGGTTGAGAGCGCATTGTCTTTTTGTCAAACTGGAAAAATGACAATTTCATGCACCACAGTAGAATTCCTGGGATATTTCTTGACCACGTCAGGTATGCAAATGGACCGTCGAAAGTTGCAAACCATCCTAGACTAGCCATCCTCCACCTCGGTTAAGGGCATCCAATCCTTCTTAGGGTTCACCAACATTTATAAGCGAGTTATAAAAAATGTCTCTGAGCTGGTCACATCGATAACAAAACTGATTAGGAAGGGGCAGAAACTTTGTTGGGACAATGCAGCTGAACACAGGTTTTCGGCAGTTGAAAGCGGCATTCACTACCGCTTCGGTCCTAAGACACCCATATCTGGCACAACCATTTATCGTGGGAACTGATGCATCCAGTAACACGCTGGGGGATGTGCTCTCTCAAAGGGGCCCCCAAACCGGGTTGCTCTATCCAGTAGCACACCACTCCCGTAAGATGCTACTAGCTGAAGCCAGCTCTAGCATAGCTGATCGAGAATTGTGGCAGTCAAGTCCGCCTTTGAGGAGTAGCAACATTACATCCTATGGACACGCCACAGCATAATTGTGATGATAGGCCACCGTAACCTGCACTTTATTAAGACCGCAAACATTTTAATTCCACATCAGCTCCGTTGGGCACTTTTCTTTGCCGATTTACATACAGGCCAGGAACTGAAAATCGTAAAGCATGATTTAGATTCCATAAAAGAAGTGGCTTTTTGGAATTACTGTATAAACTCTAAAAGAAATGCACTACAGTTAGCACTTTACAATGTCTGGCAGATATTGTGACTTAATCCCCTCCTGGGCTTGCGCCATTTCATTAGTTAGGCGCATGTGGTCCCACCACATGTTGCCTCTAAAAAAAACAGTGCACAGCTCCCAGTGTGCCACTCAAGTACCAGCTGACCCTGCCTCTGTGTGCAGTGCATTACTGTAGCGCCAGCGCCATGCCAGGGGCAGAGGGCCTGCCTGCAGGGCCCTGTACAAGAGCTGGCTGGCACCCTCGGCCCATATAACAACTGGTGATGAGAATGGGATCCGGCACCCTGCCAATCCCAAACAACGAGGGGCTAGGGCAGCCATGACATGCCACCCACGTGGCAAATTTTGCTCTCAAATGGGGAGTTTGCAGCTGGCCCCTACCAGGATGCCGGCCTCCCTGACACGTGTGATGCTGCCGACAACCGGCGCACATCTGACTTGCGTGCCTCCCTGGCTTGCAACAGATCTGCCTGGGGGATCCTGCCCATGGCACGACCAAGACTCCTGCCTGTGACGGCTCCTGCCTGGGGGAGCCTAGACAGGTCTTGGTGGCAAGTCTGCTGCCCTGCCTTTGTGGCATTGACAGCCACCCTTAAGTATCAGCTGCCTGCGAGGTGCCCTCTGCCCCACAACGATCGCTCCTGACTGGGAGAGACAGGGAGGGGAGTGGCCTGTCTGCTGCTGCATGGAGAACTGTTGACTTCCCTACCACATCCTGCTTGGTGCCTCCTGAGCCCCACCTGGGGTGAAGTAAAGAGGCACAGCATCTGTCACATTAGTGGAAGATCTCCTGCCTGGGGGAGGGTGGTATCTGTGCAGCAGGGACCGCTGCCGATATAAAGATGTGCGCTCCGCCTGGCCAGGGCCCGGCAGAGATGGCGCGGCCAAGTCCTAAGTGTTTGAATTTCTCCCACAGGGAAATGGCAGCATGGCCCCTGCCTCAATGTTCTAATAAGTACTCCTGGCCGGAGGGACAGGAGACGTGGCATCCATCTAAGTATTTCACGCTGCAGTGAAAGAGACAGGCTACTCCAAGCAACAAGCTGCCTCTACCACCGCTGCCAAAGTGAAGAGCCCTGCTGGGCGAGGAGCCAGTGCGGCCTCTATCGTCGCCACAAGGAGGGCACCGGGGGGGAACGCAAAGCGTTTCCCCCCGGGGTGATTTTTGGTGCTGCACAGGCCAGCGAGCTGGCCCACACATAGAGCCCCCTAAGGGGCATTTAGGGGGGCGGGGATGGTTCTGGAGCAGGCGACGGTTAGGACGTGCTTTTGTCCAGGTCTCCTGCTCCCGAGCCTTCCCTGCATCTGGGCCGTTTAGTTGGTTTGGCGGAGGTGAGGAATTTAGGGTAGGTAGGTAGTTGAGTTATATTTAAAAAAATAATATTTTGTTTATTTGTATAGTCGGGGGTACCGCAGATAAGGTACCCCTCTTACCGCGTCTGTTATCAGCTACGTTGGGTCTTCGGTCGGGCAGCGGGTGGACAGATTTGGGGGCGCTGTATTACCTTTAGGGCTGCGTTTCTCCTGGGGGCGTGTATCGGTTCCCCATTGTGTTCAGCACTCTTCCGCAGGGTGGGGGTGAGCTGGTGTGGGCCAGGGTTTAAGCAGCAGCAGGATTATCTGCGACGCCGCACGGGCCCTGCTGCCTGCCTCTGGGCATCTGCTTTCTGAGGGGATGGGCTAAGCTGTTAAAGGGCCCACACTTTTATTGCAGCGCCTGTCCATTAAGGGATATTCAGTGCGGTGCTGTCAGTGCGCCACCGGGGTGCAGTAGTGTTGCCTGGTGATTGTATTGTGAAACAGGGGCACCCACGCGGTTTAGGCCACAGCTTTATATATTTTGTGGGTGGTAGGTTTTTTCTAAGGGTCACATTTTGGGAACTTTACAGGCAGTTGTAGTGATAATTACATTTTTTTAAAAAAGGAATACTTCAGTATAATATTAGGAATATATAAGTTTTTATATATTCCCCAGTAGATATTTTATTATCGGTTTTGTATCTGGGGTATACCTGTTTGGTACCCCCCACGTGTATTTTCCCCAGGTAGGCTTTGGCTCGGGGGCTAGTGCTTTTAGGGTAGAGTATCAAAGGGCATATTTTGGCACCCTGCTATATTATTTTTGGTTCGCCATGGTGGGACAGGGGGCCAAGAAGAAGGGATTGGTGGATGCCAAGGCCCTTAGGGAAACATTGGAAATCATTAGCAGGGCATCCAAAGCCCAGCTTGAGGGGGCTGTGGGTGAGGTTACGGGTGAAGGGGAGGACAGTGGAGGAAGGCCGCAACGGAGAGCAGCGGCTAATGGGGCCCTCGCAGAAGTGGTGGCTTGCAGCCCTGCGATGGGCAGAGGGGGGGTCTGGGAGTCTAGTGGGAAGAAAATGAGGAGGGAGATTGACAGGAGAGCGTCCAGAGGGGGAGGGCAGTTGGGAGAAGGGTTGGAGAGGGATTTGGGGATAATGACCAGGTGGACGAAGGGGAAGTTATGAGTGTCCAGATAGGTATAGGTCGGGTGGGGCAGGAAGGTGGAGGTGACGGGGTGCAGAGAGAGGTGTCAGGGCAGAGGGGCAAGGGTGGAAAATACTTGCAGAAGAGTGCAGGTGGGGGGAGGAGAGAGCGGTTCCCATCAATTAGTGAGGTTAGGGAGGGGTGCGGAACGGCCCTCCAGGCTAGGAGGATTTCAGGCAGAGGGCACAGAGCAGCCCCTGCTGTTGCAGAGGATGAATATGGAGAGGGTTTAGGAACGGCCTCTCCTCGAACTGCGCGAGGACAGTCTAGAGGGCACAGCATGGCCCCTATTGAGGAAGACCACAGGGTGGAGGAGAGAACCCCTCGCCCGAGAGAAGAGGACCAGGAAGGGGTTTCTGCGGTCCTGCCGATAAGATGCCAAGGGAGTGGCGGGCGGAAGCCCCGGGCTCACAAGAGGAGGTTCTACACAGCAGCAATGGTATTTCTTGGGTGATGATGAAGAGATGGAATAATATGTGGGGCAGTGGGAGGATGAAGGATATAGGGCAGTACGGAGGAGGGCGAGAAGGAGCCTTAGGTGGGATTGTGAAACACAGGAGCAAGGTGGTTAGGGGGAATAACTGGCTGGGTGAGACTGCTGACATGTTTTGTCCCCGCAGAAGGAGCCCTTTAAGGAAGGAGATGAGGAGCATCAGAGTTGAGGCCAGGCTGCAGACGGGCGATGGCAGGGCAGAAAGAGGTGAGCAGGAAGGGGATTGGTCAACTGCATGGCAGAGGGGGGACATGAGAATGGGGGCAAGAAGGGAAGGGTCAGGATTGCAAGGGGTGAGGAGAGAGATTGGTGTACAGGCTATTGGAACCGTGGTGGGAGAAAGGAAGAACTGCTTGGTGGAGGTGCAGACAGACAAGATGATTGAGCTATTGGCGCTCAAGGTACAGGTTTCAAAAGAAAAAGAGGAAGAGGTGAAGGGTAAGGAGAAAAATCTACCATGCATCGGCATCACAAAACCTTTGGGAGCACATTTGATGACAACAACAAAGCAAAAGATACAGGCAGGGGAATTCGTGGATGTGTTTAAGTTGCTTCATAGGGACGTGAGAGTGAAAGAGGGTTCTAAGGAGAAAGAGAGGGAGCTGGCCTTGCGTCCAAGGGTACCAGTGACGATTGAGAATTGGAAATCGGCATTCATTATCTACGTGAGTGTCTATTGTGAGAAATGTCCAGAGAAATGCATGGCTCTGCTAAAGTACATGGATGTGATTAGGAAGGCATTTACGAGTTTTGGGGGCTTTGAGTGGGTGAGTTACGATGAGGAATTTAGGGCAAGGATAGCAGAGGACAGCCGGTTGGTTTGGGTGAAATAAATATGGATCTCTGGCTGCAGTGGATGGCACTGACGAGGCCTGCCCCGACATTGCACAGAGCGAGTGGTTTGCCTGAGCCTTTGCGGCCCTTTCTCGGTTGCCCCGCCCATGAGGGGGTGGAGAGAAAAGGCAGAGGGTAGCCCTCAGCAGCATGCTGGGCCTTTAATAAGGACGGCTGCACAAGGACGGTGTGCATGTTCAGACATGAATGCAGTAAGTGTGCAGGGAAGGGTTACCAGGGGCCAAGGGCGGGTCGTTGGGTGGAGAATTTGAAGTCCGCCAAGGAAAATGTGGAAGTGGTGAGAGAGAAATTGGGCAAGGAGATAGCATTGGGGAGGGTGGTAGGGCCATTTGATGATCTGCCAGGGGATTAAGTGGTATCCCCCCACTGGGTGTTGTACCAAAGAAGGTCACAGGGGAATTTAGATTGATACACCACTTGTCATGGCATGAGGGCATGTCCGTCAATGATTTTATTGCTCCGGAAGAGTGTGGGGTTGTATACACAAGTGAGGATCAGGCAGTGGGTTTGGTGAGGAAAGCAGGGTGTGGAGCCTTCATGGTCAAGTGCAACATTAAGGCGGCTTTCAGGTTGTTGCCTGTGCACCCGGAGGATTTTTGGCTGCTGGGAATGTAATTTGAGGACCTCCGCTACAATGACAAAGCCTTGGTGATGGGGTGCGCAATTTCTTGCACCTGGTTTGAGCGTTGGATGAGATACTGCATTACCTAGATGATTTTCTTTTCATTAGTGGGGCGGACAGAGAAGGGAGTGCAGAGAGATGCTAAAGATGTTTCAGGACCTGATGGGAGAGTTGGGGGTGCCTTTGGCAGAAGACAAAACAGAGGGACCGGCAGTGGTGTTAACCTTTTTAGGGATTGAATTGGACTCCTTGGCCATGACCTCACGTTTGCTGCATGGCAAGGTGAGCAAACTGGTAGGATTGCTCGAGAAAGTAGTGGGAGCTCGGAAGATGACGCTAGTGGAAATGCAGAGACTGGTGGGGCATTTGAATTTTGCATGCAAGGTGGTGGCGCCAGGGCAGACTTTTTGTAGAAACATGGCGTGGTCCCACATCATCGGTTGAGGGTGTCAGGTGCAGTTCGGGAAGACTGCAGGATTTGGCTGCGTTTTCTGGAGAGTTTTAACGGAGTATCCATGTGGCTGCAAGGGGATCCGGTGTCATGGGAAGTGCAAATATTCTCAGATGCAGCAGCTGCAGGGGGCGTTTGGAGTGTTCTGGGGAGGGAAATGGTGTGCAAAGAAGAGGCCATTGCGTTGGTTGAAGGAAGGGAGGAGCATTGCATTTCTAGAATGTTTTTCCTTTGTTGGTTGTGATGGAGTTGTGGGGGAAGGAGTTGCAGAACAAGAAAGTAAATTTCAACATTGACAACAAATGCGTGGTTCATGTAGGGAACAGGCAGTCGGAAAGGGATCAGAGGGTGGTAAGATTGATGAGAGTTTGTTCTGCATTGCATGGAATGGAATGTGATGTTTAAGGCAACACATGTGCAGGGGAAGGATAATGGCATCGCTGATGCATTATCTAGTTTTCAATGGCAGAGATTCCGTGGAGTGGCTCCAGGAGTGGAACAGGAGGGGCAGCGGATTCCAGAGGAGCTGTCGAAGCTAGGAAGCTGAGAGTGCTTTCTTTGGTGGAGGGTTCGCTTGCCACGGCATCTCGGGAGGCATACAGGAGAGCATGGGAGGATTTCATAAGAGGGGGAGCTCATAGTTGGAAGGGCAGGGAGGATGCAGAAGAGCGGAAAAGGGATGATGTAACTAACCTCCTCTTGAGGTGCATGGATAAGGGTTGGTCTAAGGCAACTATCACAGGAAATATGGCGGGGATCGCTTTCTATGGTAAATGGTTTGGTTATTTCAGCTGAGCGGTGGAGAAATAGCGAGCAGCATGTTGGGAGGATGGGCAAGGGCTAGTAAGAGGGAGAAGGACAAGAGGAGACCGGTTTCGGTGGATCTACTAGCCAAGTTGTGTCAGGCGGTGGGGGCTGGGGGTTTGCTGGTAAGCTTGGGAAGGAGAGTTGTTCGCGACTTGCTTTACATGGCTGTTCTTTGGAGCCTTTAGGGTTTCTGAGCTGGTGGGAGGAAAGAGTGGAGTAAGTGGACTGTGTTGGGAAGATGTTTATTTTACAGAGTTGGGTCTGGACATCAGGATTAAGAGTTCAAAGTCGGATCAAAAAGGAAAGGGCTGTTGGATGTTTCTGGTTTGGGGGAGCAAGGATTTGTGCCCTGTGCAGACAGGTTTGGCGTGGAAGGAGCTATGTGGGGGAAGGACGGGTTTGGTTTTTCAGCTTGAAGATGGGGCAGCAGTATCAGCAGCGCAAGTTTTAGGGGTGCTATGGAAAGTATTGGTAGCGGTAGGGGAAAAGGCGTAGGAGTTTGGAACTCATTCATTTAGGATGGGTGCGGCATCTGAAGGCAGTAGATTGGGCTTATCAGAGGATAAGGTGAAAAGTTTGGGACGGTGGAGGTCTGGGAAATACAGAGGGTACGTCAGGGACCTGGGCAAAGGTGCTGTTTAAAATAGGGTTTGATGAATACAGGAGGGTCGAATGTGGTGGGTGGTTGTGATTGGAGAGTGATATTGTAATTTCGTTTTCAGATGCTGCGCGGAGGCCGGGGAGATGCCGCATATTTAAATTGTGGCCCACTCTATTGTTAAATGGGCGGGGAAGGAGGCAGAGAAAAGAGTTTTTGGCAAGCAATTGCGTTGCAGCTACAAAGTGGCATTGGTAAGGTGGTCCGGTTTAGAGGGGCTTCGCTGGGATCAGCTGCTGCCTATGTTGGCGGGCTGAAGGAACGCTATGGGTCTCCAGATGGGGTGATAATTCATGCAGGGGAAAATGACCTCTTAAGAAATACAGGTGTGGCTCTCATTAGAAAAATGAAAAGAGATTTTTCATGGGTACGGGAGATGTGGCCCAAAGAAAAAGGTAGTTTGGTCTAAGCTGTTGCCGCAGAGAGTTTAGAGGGGAGCGAGAAGTGAGGGAGCAATGGAGCGTGCTAGGAAGGTTTTAGAGCACAATGAAATAGTTTTTGAGGGTTTTAAGATTTTCAGGGAGGATGGAGTTCACCTGTCCATTTACGGGAATAGTTATTATCTGGCGGATTTGACCTTGAAGGTGGAAGAGATAGTAAGGAGTTGGAGGTAGAAAGAAGTGGTAGGGGTGGGGCAGAAAGAACACCTTGGTGGAGGGTTTTTCTGTTGCCGGGGGCATGGCCCCTTTAGATGAGGGGGGAGTGAAGCACAACGGGGGAATAGAGCAGGAAAGGATGGGGGTGGTGCTGTTTGCACAAACGGGCTACCCCAGGGGAACAGGTTTTGAAGATGGAGGAGCATGGCCCCGGGGAGAAAGCGGGACACCTTGAGAAGATGGTAAGGAGACGGTAGGGACCAAGGGATAGGTAGGGAGGAAGTGGATCTAATCAATTATTTATTTGTTGGGGGAAATGAAAGCATTGAATTATTAAATTGGTTGTTAAATCAATTTTGTTAGTCTGTAAGGCCAAGGAGCCAGGTTAGCAGTTAATTGTGAGCTTTGGCCTGTCACATTAAAGCGACCTTTTCCACTACATAGCGAGTCTGGTATTTTGTGCAGTAAGCCAAAATGTTGGGTTAAGAACTTTTGCCTCACGCAGTTGAACTGTCCCGCCTGTGCGGGCGAGCAAGTGGTGCGGACCCATTGGATGGAGGTCACCAATAGACTCGTGGGCATAGAACGCCTATCGTTGCCACCAGCCATCCCTAAAAGAGCTGAACGGGGGGCTTGCAGCACGAATGCAGGTTCAGCAACTCAAGCGGCAGATGTGGCCGCTGGTGTACCCGAGTGCGGCTTTTCCTGCCCCACTGCTATGCAAATATTCTAATGAAGCAAATTGACTCCTTACCAATGTATGTAATATCCCTTTGTGCCCGTGACCAATGATTCATGGTTTAAATAGCATCCTGTGCACTGCTGCGTGCTTAAAGCGGACCCAGAAAAAGTAAATATCAATGTCAATGTCCACCTACATGTAAAAAGACGTAAATGGTGTAAATGGCTAATTGACTGGGTAGGAAACCGTTGTGTTTGCCTTTGTTTTATGTTATACTCCTGCCATGTGATCTTGTGACTTAAGCCCCTTGTGGGTGCATGCAAAAGCAGCACATGGCTCCCGTGTGCCAGTCAAGTACCATCTGACCCTGCCTCTGTGTGCATTATTGCAGCGCATTACAGGGGAAGAGGGCCTAACTGCAGGGCCCTGTACAAATAATGAAAATGATATATTTTAATGAAACCTAATGCATTTCAAACCAATTGTTAATTGTATGTTCTTCGTTCTGTATTTATTTTGTAAATTGTTCTATTGTTATGTGAAAAGTTCATTCGAACTAAACCACTTTAAATAAATAAATAGGAACAGGCTCTGCAGCAGTATTGTGTGGGGCTGTTAGCATGATAGAAAATATTTGGAACCTAGCAGTTTTTTTAAATTAACATTTTAAACAATGTCTCGTCCTCAGCGTCGTTCGCCGGTCACATCATTTTTCTGCATTTTGGCTTTTTTTTCTACTGACTGCAGTCGAAGAAAACAACTCCAATAGACTAACTTTTTCAATACACAGTATGAGCCCTAAAACTGCATGGCTGATTCAAGGACCAAAGTGAAAATAAGTAACAATGGCGCGAACAATAAGGAAACGAGCAGACAATCTGTAAGGCAGTAAGTGAATGTGAACACTCGTGTCAGAAATCCGGAAAGGCTGTAGAACTGATTTCGATAAACCGTTCAATGCTGCCCTCTAGCGATATTAAGATGATAACGCAAGCACTTTAGAGGCAAAATCGAATTTCTAGTTTTTTTAAGAAGAATGGTTTTGCTAAAGATGAGCTTAAAATACCCCCAATAAGCATGTTTTCACTAGAAAGATGACTGATCTACTTATAGTCTATGCTTTTTTGTAGCAAACTCCTTCACTGTTCTTTAACTTTTTTTATTTTGGATTTGTAGAGAGCACTACAGCCCACAGGCATCGAGGGACTATAAAAGAGCATAAGAAGGCTTAATTCAGGGTTCCACGAATGCGGTCCAACAAAAATTGCTTGTTACAGGTTGTTAGATTACATTTTTTTCCAAAACCATAGTAACTGATAAGAGCTGGGGAACCATAGAATCAATGGCACTGTAAATGTCTCGCCACCCTACTCTCTTTGTCACTTGATGATTTGCTCCACCCTCCTCGCTCCCAAAGAATGCACTACCTGGCAGTGGCGACTGCTTAGGTTTTTAATTGGAGGTGTGTATATGTTTCATGAGAATATGCAGGAGCGACAGAGTAGCAAGGGAGCCCAAAATAGCCAAATACAGTTAGCGGTTCTCCCCACGAGAGAAATTTAAAAAAGAATGGGTTAAAATGGTGGATTTATAGCACACTTGCTGTGAACATTTAGGTAAAAAGCCACACAATTTGCAGTTGGTTTTGTAGGGTTAACATATGACAAATCAGTAGTTGCCAAGTCACCAACAGTCGGCAGATGTTTTTTCCTACACATTGTATGATGCCTTTGCCCAGAAGATATAACTGAATAAAAACATGTGCATGCTAGTTGTGGGCATATATGTCAATGCTAGCTACACCAATATACGCTGGTGTTCATATAAAAGAACATACTCTGTTTCCTTTGGCCACAATAACAGTAATGATACTATAAGAAAACGTGCCCATGCTGGCTTTGACAATATATTCTAGTATCCCCACCTCAGAACATACTCCTGTTGAATTTACCAGTACAAAATGCTATGACACAGTACAAACACAATTCTAGACTGGCTGCACCAAGGTAGACCAGTAGGACCACATAAGAACACCCATGTTGCCTTTACCCTTATTGCCAGGAAAAATGGTATGTCAGAGTAAGCAAACATGACCAGACTGACATCAACAATTTGGACCATTACAGCCACATAAGAACACTCATCTTGTTGGCTTTATGCTTGATATCAGTGCATATCAGTGCAACATGCGATGCCACAATACGAAAATACGCCCAGACTGGCTCTAGCAGTGTAAGCGAGTATGGCCATGTAAGAACATTGATCATGTTTGCTTTACTCTGGACGATGTGACAAAACTCAAAGTGTCAACACTGCTTAAGATGGGGGAGCCCCGTTCCACGAGGCCAAGGAGAGGAGGCCGCTACCCAATAGTTCCCCTGGGTGTGGTGCTTAGTGGTAGGATCTCAAAGGGAGGGAGGACCCCATTCAAAGTAGTGACCAGCTTTGGAGAACACAATATCCCCTTCCACCTCCCACCTTCACCTAAAAAAACGCATTTAAACATTGCCATGAAAAACGGCTGTGCTGTGCCATCCCTGGCACGTGTGGCAAGCATTTGAACATTCCTCTGCATGTTTTTCTCTTGCATCTGAATCACAAGAAGTGATGCACTGCAGTCAAAATGGCTCTGTGTGTGTTTTTTTTCATCTGAATAATAAGAAGGTATGCCCTGCATTCAGAATGGCTCTGCGTTTGCTATTCTTGCATCTGAATAACAAAAAGTATGCACCACATTCAAAACAGCCTTGTCTTATTATTATTTCACATGAGGGGCAAGGATCTCTACATTGCACCCCAACACGATATTTGTTTTCCCTTTCATGTGAACCGCAGTGCTCAAAACACTGCAAATGAAAAAAACTGCTTGGCTTTTCCTTTTTATTCTGTGTCAAATCAAAAAACCCTGTGTACTACCCCTCTGTGTCAATGGACAAACTTCAAATGCAGACCCACTCAGAAGGACAAATCAAATTAATCCCATGACCTACACAACCACTTTTCTAACATCAGATGAAAAATACAGCTTGCACAGGTGGGAAGGAAAATAAGGAAAAATGACGTTTAAAATCCAATGTGAAATGGTAGCTTTTAGCTTGCACAGAAATGTCAGTGATTATGTGTGGGTGGGTGGTTGACTAAAGCCATGTACATTATGTTCTCCCCCACAAGACTTCAATCACCTTAAGGCTCAGAATACAGTAAAACCAGTTTTGGGCTCAGGCACAAAACTCAATTGAAAGCATGGCCTCTTACTGGAAGTCACACCGATAAGTGAACCATTCCACAATTACATGTGACGTGGCTGAGGGTGTGATGATTCTCTGCTCTGCCAAACTAGAAGGCAGTAATAGCAGGGTGGATTTTTAGAGACTAAGTGCATGTTTCTAGGACTTTGTGAACTGAAATGGCTGGTCAAGACTTGTTTCTGGCTGATTGTAAAATGGGAAAAATATGACAGCTGGTGGAGATGTACATTATGAATATGCTTAATTATTTGTAGAGTGATAACTATTATGCATTTCAGGAAAAAGACGAAAAGGTGCCAAGGGGCCATGCTACCTCGCACAGTCGGCGACCGGCTTGCCTAATTCGCAATGACCCCCAAAAATCACCTGTCTATTTCTTATGGCAGTGTCTAGTATAAGTTGGAACTTATGATACACAACTGGGTTTTGGCAAACAGACTGATGACGCTACCTGCCCTTGAACCAATGATGCCAGGGGGCGGAGGGAGGAAGGGTCGGCTCTCCTATCCCAGGGTAGGAGTAATTCTAGGGTACTCCACCAGATTGTAAAATAAATTATGTAATTTGGGCTATATAAGAGAGGACTTTACTAGACAGACAAACAGAAGAATCCAGGCAGACAGGAGAAAGAGGACGGACGGAAAGCTGAACCTTAACATCTTGTGCAGAAACCAGATCCCTTGCCTAGCTAATCCCATCCAAGAGAGTGCAGCGACCAGACCATTGCATAGCTGTCCAGAGAGTCCTGAGATCCAGCTGGCTGTCCAGAATCCCAAACCAAGGCTTACTTTATAAGTAGCAAACATCCCCAGTCCCAAATTACATAAACCTCTCCTTTTGTAACCTAAATCCCATAGAAAATCCAATTGAAGATCCCATTGAAAATTCCATTGAAAGCCCCAAATTGCCAGTATTATTCATTCACCTTTCCATAGAAGAATCTGTATTAGCCTGTGTATGTTAGGGTATTCGCTTGATAAATCTTTCAGTTGTCTGCATAAGTCCTTAGTATAATTTTGAAATAAATCAATTAATTCCCCCATTTAAATTCACGTTCAATACTGTTGCCATTCAAAATCAACAATTTTGTTGAGAGTTTTTACTAACTATGGTCATTAAAGTATTGCCTAAAAAGGAAGTCTTGTTGCCACTGAAAACCGAATTTGTCCGTGTATTGTGTGCATTCCTACAAATCCCTAATTTGCATCTGTCCCATTGAAAAACCCAAACCACAGTCTCATTGAGAGCAATCCATTGTGCCTAGAATCCTATCTGTTATGTGCATCTGTCCCTGAAAACGGATCTACGATGTTGAAAGCTTTTGAAAGCTAAGCCCCTTTCTTAGCTACTCCTGTGTAAAACGAATTTCCATTTTGCTGTGTGTATTTTTCTTTTGCATTAGCTTTCTCCCCAGTCTTAGTAGTCTTTAGGCTTCCTTATCTCAAGTGTAGCAACATGAATTTCTTTTCTAGCTGTCCCTAGCATTTGTGAGTGACCATGCGAGTAATAAGCCAATCCAATTCTGACGTTTTGCTCTACAAACTGGTTTTCATTTTCTTTTCCCACTTCCCATCTTGGAGTGGTGGGCTTTATTCCAAATCCGCTACTTTCTCTTTATCCTTACTCCTTGCCACTGCCTTCCATCCAAAGGGAATTAAGTTAGCTGATGTTTGGTGGTGAGTGTTGCAGGGGGAGTGCTTAATCTTGGTGCCATCCTTTGCTTTAAAACCATTTCTCCTGTTTTGTCATTAAAGATCTCTGTGAATTGTGTTAGGATTTTGAACCCATTTTTCTGTAGGAATCATTGCATTTGTGTTGCCGCAACATTGGTGGCTGCTGTAAAATTGTATTTTGAATATTTTTCCCTTTCCATTAAATAATAAATGAATACATATCTTATTGATACACAGCGGCCTGGTTCCTAGTCCATTGTCACGGTTTTATAACCCAGCACACACCAGCCAGGGACTCTTTCCCCGTCAATGAACGTGGCACACAATTAAAATGCTTTTTCTCTTTAAAAAACCACAGATTCATTTTGAGTAAGCCTGCAACCCGTCTCGCACCTACCTTCCCGATAAGCCGGTGAGACAAAGTGGGGGCTTGTGCCGTGACTGAGGTTAGGGTTTTCACCCATGACAGTCCAACACAGCAGAATGACCCATTGAAGGTAATGTTACTTTTAGTGGCTAGAGACTGTGTTACACTCTAAAGGCGCCATCCAAAAACGTGTATCATAGGTAAGAGGCCTGTGTCTCAAAATAAAATAGTGTAACCGTAAAATTGGCAAGAGCTGGGTAGAGATTTTGTTGTTGCATAGATAACCAAAGGAAGAACACTCTTCATAATGTGCACTGTGGGAATTAATATGGCTAGGCAGCACCTTCTGTACAAATTATTAATTAGAGGGCAATGGGCAGAACAAAAACATGAAACCTGCCTATCTAGTATGATGAAACAGGTGACCCCTATAAGTATGAATGTGTGGCAGGACAGTGGCCTGTTACATCAAGCCCTGACTGAGTTCTATATGACTCAGAACATCAAAGATGAGCAGATTAAGATGGTCCAACTCACTGCGTACATGTACTTCCACATGATAGTCATGGAAGAAAGGTACCAAGAAAGTATACTCTGTGCAAAATCAGTCTGAGCTTTTAAATCAAACACAGAGTGAGTTAAGGCAGGCCAAGGAGAAAATGTGAGAGAGCCAAAATTCTGAGTGTGAATTAGGAAATCTCATCAGGCAGCTAAAGGAGGAGCTGGCAGTACAACAACAAAATAATTCAGAGCAGGAGTGCCAATTGTCTGCACTAAAAGAGAGTGCCAAGAAAGGGTTGGTTCCCTGAAAGAGAGTCAACTAAAATTGAATCAACAAGTGACATACAATAGAGTCTGCTCAGAGGATATATACACTTTACAAAATCAGATCAAGCAATTGGAAGAGGAAAATGATAAGTTAATCATTAGAGAAGTCCATTCCCAAACAAAATTTGACCAGGAGCGCCAGAAGTTAGGCAACAACAGAGAGATAACCTTAGTGAGCAGAACTGTGCACTGTATCAAGAAAAAGATGCCCTGTGCCAGGAAGTGTGCAAATTAACAAGAGACCTGGAGAGAAGGGAGTCAGGTCTTCAGGAATTGACTGATTTAAAAGGAGAGTACGAAAAGTTGATGGGACATCTAAAACTAATAGAATTTGATCTAGAGCAGGCAACACGGGCCAAAACTGTGCAGAGTGAGGAGATTAATCTCCTGTAGGAGAGATGGTCTGAGTACTCCCAGACAATACAGGAAGCACAGAAAGAAAATGAGGCCCTTGATGATGAGAACAGGGGACTCCAGAGCCAAGTGGTAGCACAAGCGAAGATCATAGAAGCCAGTCAAGCCCTGATAGCAGAGCACAAGGCCAAGGGCTTTGCCTACGCTCAAGAAATAGGGGATGAGAAAGAGAAATCATAGAGGTTAGAAACAGTGTGTGCTAGGTTAAATAAGGACTTGAGGTACACCGAACAGTTAGAGAGTGGCAGGGCAGCCCCTGCTCACAGTGTGATGCCCTCTGTACCAAGGGCCTCAAGCCAACTTATCACCCTGTATGTGCAAGGCACTGCTTACTTCATTTCCACAGGTTCACAAGAACCAGAAACCATGAGGCAGCCGGACTCAATCAGGCCCAGCATGATTGAGCTAGAAGCCAAGTGTCCATCAGAGATTGATGGTCATGCATTCCTGTTCAGTTTAAAAAATATTGTGGCCCATGTATCTGACCAGGAAGGTTCCTATGAAGAGAAAATCAGGGCGTTAGACTGGCAAAAATATCAGCTACAAAGGAACTGCCTGGTCCACTTTGCGGTTAAAAAGGAGTCTGAGTTTGGGCCCCAAAAGAGTATTCTGAAAACCTCCACTAAATCAGGGAGGTGGGGGGAGTTCTCTGCCAACCCTGGCAGAAGAGAGGATTCAGATCACTACTCCCCTGTGGGAAAGAGGGAGTTCAAGGGAAGTGACCCAGAGAGCCCACAATACAGCAGGGGAGAAGAGACTAGGTCCCATCATTCTGGGAGAGTCTCTCAGCCTCCAAGAATCAGGGAGCACCTAGAAAATAGGGATGAGACCTCAAATAGCAGCAGCTCTGAGTCTGAGGGCGAATAGACTCAGGTGCAGTGGAAAACGAAGGCTGCCAAACAAAAGAGAACTTTGGTGAAAGACCCCATTAGACAGATCAAAGCCATTAGAGGTTTCATGACCCTCTTCACAAAAATGCCAAGTACTCAGTCTGGGAGCATCTGGAGCTGTATGACCAGATGTTGATGTCATTTGGCATTAAAAATTATCAGAATCTATGGAGTTTGCCAAATGGACATTCTCCCCAGAATACTCCAACTTCTTTGCTGGGCTGGAGGATCAAAACCATTCAAGGTGGTCTACCTACAAGGCGGCCACCTTGAAGCACTTCTCCATGCACAGAAACCCCAAGGAGGCTCGCAAAGCAGCCTACAACCTGCAGTGCAGAGAAGATCAGGCCCGGAGAGAATTTGTCCACGAATTGAAGCAGGCATTTGCACAAATCACTAGGCGGGTGCACACAAATAGTAGGGATTCATCACTACCTATTTCCATGCAATCCTTAAATACATTATGACACAGTTGGTTAGGGACGTCCACGAGGAAAGGACCCTGGACTGGGTAATAGATGAAGCTACCTGGATCTATGAAGTCCAAAAACCAGTAGAAAATAAGAATCCTCCCAAAAACCCCAAACAAACCAACACCCTCGCTGTTGCCAAGGTGGCAGAGGTGAAGGTCACCCCCATTTTGGACCTAGAAATGGGGGGCCTAAAAATACACCTCCCACTAACCAATCAAACCAGAGGCAGAGAAGACCCTCTGACCAGTCTCAAGCAGGTGGCAGCCAGGTAGGGTACCCCACAAATGTCTCACCTGACTACCACCTACATCCGCCCCAGGTACAAGGGGAACAGATCCATCCTGGGGTATGTATGGACTCCCCCAGCTCACAGGGGGATCTAACCAGGTGAGTACTGCCCCAGGAAACATCCCTCCAAAGTTCACTCAGGAGGGCAATAATCCTTCACCCTCTAGTTTAAGTTTCTTCCCCAGGTACCCTCAAAACCTCAACATTCAGAGCAACCCTACTTACTCTCTCTGCTTCCAGGAGTCTAGACCACCAAATCAGGGAGAAGGGAGGCCAAGAATGGAGGGGTACTAGTGGAAACTGTGGTCCGTTCTGCCGGCGAATGCTGGTCCGGTCTGTGGTTCTTGCCATTGCCCAAAACACTCCTCGCCACTCTGCCCACTGCTGGTTTAGTCACCCAATGGACGGAATGTGGGGGAGTGATCTGGATTAAGGAATTAGATCCCAGGTCCCTTGGAGTTGCTGGATTCCTGGATGCCTACGAGCATTGTTGCTTAGTCCTCAATGTCTTGTCCCAGTTTCTTCACTGGGATCTAGGCGGGTTACACTTCTGCCCAGTTCCTTCACTGGTCCGGGTGGCCCAGACCTGCTGCGGCGCACCTAACTGCCTTGTATATGCCCTCTGCTGAAGTGCGCGATTCCGCACTGATTAGGTCTTTTGGCAGTGTCCATGTACCATAGGGCTGAGGTACGTTCTGGAGTGCCTTCAGGAATGTTTGTAACTGTAACTTCTTTATTCCCCCTTGCAGGTCGCTAGATGGCCTGCACAATGCGGTGATGGAGCGCCCCTCTGTGTTGCGGGAGTGAACCAAGGTGAGTTCACTGGATGAGGGGGTGTAGGTGGTAATGACTGTCTCTGCTTACCTTCCCCCCATGTGCTTTGTCTTGTCTTCCAGGCAGAGGACTGGAGCCGCGGCGCTGACGAGCCAAGATCAGCTGATACCTTCCGAGTTGCCGGTGAGTGAACAGCTGTTGCTTTCTGCGGAGCTTGCAAGTAATCAGCTGTTACGGCAATGTGGGCGGAGCCGGCGAGTGTCCTGCGGCTTCCTTTTACACTGCGGGCAGAGTCGGTGAGTAATCTGCTGCTTCTGCTTGTGAGTTGCTGGAAACCCACAGAAGAACCAAGAAGACTGGAGCTGCAGGATGGGTGTGGAGTCCGATCGTGACAGGCAAGTGTCACGCTTCTGCAGAGCCGGAGAAAACACTAAGCGCTGGGTGTGGATCAAGGCGGGGTTTATATAGCCCTGGGCCCACCCAGCACCACTAGGCCACCATGGATGTTTCTACAGGAGGCCCTCTAGGGGCTATGTTGGATTACACTGAATGGTCCAACTTGGGGGCCATGTTGGAAGGGGCATTGCCTAAAAACAGTGGCAGCAGCCTGTTTCTGCGCCATGCTGCCATTTTCCGGGACCAGATGCCACCAATGGTTCTGACTGGAGTTTAGAGCAATTATCTTTGTCACCCATAATTTAAGGCCTGCCAAATCGGACTTATAACATGAAATCACAAGGTTCCGGATGTATTCTGCAGCACTCTGAGCAATGACATTTAAACCAGCATTAAATGGACCAATCCTTTATGTGAAAATCATCTGCCAGAGGTTATTTCTACGTCGCACCCTCCTGTGATGATGCTGCACTGGTGAAGTCATCCCTGGCCCTATTGCCCAGACGCCCTGCCCCGGCTACCGGGTCCAGTTGTTGTGTGTTTTTTTTCGCCATGATGAAGGCAACTATATTATTTTTGGAATCATTTGCCAGACAGGTGGCTCTTTTTGCCAAAACGTGTTGTAGATGTCTATTCAGTTTGTTTTTTGTTTTTTATTTTGAGTTATGAAATGACACTTACACGTAGGCAGACCTGTCAACTAAAAGAACAAGAAAAACTTTGTTAACTGAAAAATTTGGAAGTTCATCAACCCAATAAATGAAGTGTTGGCTGGATATAAGTCAATACCTGGAGTTGGTATTTCTTTACAATTTATGTTGTTTGCTATTATACTCAAGTCAGATACGGACAGTTTTTCTTTCTGTTTTTTACTTCATTTTCACAAACAAAGTGACTGTTCAAACTTATTGTTTCTGATTCGCTGTTTCATTGTGTAACTTCAGACTTGTCTAATTATTTATAAGACTGTTTTATTCATTCGCCATCATGCTTTTTGAGACATAATCTTTACGGCAATACATTTCTTTTTTACCATGAGACTATCTTGATTGCTTTCAGAGTTTTCCACAGCCACTAATTTGTTGGTTTAGTGATATCGTTTAGATACACCCATTAACTAAACTATCACAAATACTCTTAAATTAACATTATAGCAGTGTGGACCCCATTGTTTTTGATGAGTCTTGGGGGCCATGACAGAAACCTTCCATATCAAGTGACAGTTACCCTTCCCAAGAGCAGCAAAGAGTTGACTCCAGAGCCCCGTATCAGCCAGAGAGGGTGTCACAACTGGAGTGCCAGGTCCAGAGCATGACCCAAGACCTGAGTCGCGTGTTGAGGACTCAGCAGAACCCTAAGATGAACATGGCTGCTCAGAATAGCTCGAATCCAGGGTCTGGAACCCCAGAACAATGATGGGGAGAGAACCCCAACAACCAGCAGGTTAAAGGGGAGGAGGCCCAGGAGGAAGGGGGATGCAAAGCCCTAGAGGATACTTCCCTCATCACCTGTGAAAAGCCTCTAGAAACCTCTAAACCTGAACCCAAATCTCCTAAACCCAAAAAGCAGCAACCTAGGGAACAGAGTGTAAGTAGGAGAAACCAAGAGACAGAGAAGACCAATTTTGTGGAGGTGGTCCACTTCCTCCATTACGAAGGGGAAGAATCCTTGGAGGATTACGGGAAGAAAGTCTTCTCCTTCAAGGATGGGGGGATTCCTCCCAAAGAAAACTGGGTCCCAAAAGACCATAACTCAGACTGAATAGGTATGGGGACTGACCTAGAACCGCCTATCCCTGAACCCCAGAAAGGTCATCCTGAGAGATCAGAATTGAGTGAGGGATCCTCCCAACAAACCGGTTCAAGCGACTGTCTCTGGGAAAATGGAGACAGCACAAAATCAAGGGAAAAAGGGGATTCCAAAATCCCACCAATCTCAGGATGCCAAATTTTATTTACAGATTCCCGAACTCCAACACAGAAAACTGCCCAAGATTCCACAGTGTCAGAGTCCAAAATACAGAAATGAACTGCCCAGCTGGCCCAAAATGCCCATTTCCTTTTCCCCCTGGAGGAGAATGAAGGTAGGTTTTATGCTCCCGTCCGGGTGCAAGGGCAGTGTGCGGTTTCAGCCCTTGTGGACACCGGATCTCAAGCCACTCTTCTGTCCAAAAGGGCATTTGAGCAACTTAATTCAGGAAGGAGTGAGAGTCACCAAATTCCCCTCACACCTCTTCCTAGAAAACTCCAGAACTTTGACGGGAATGACATACCCGTTGAGGGGACTGCGGATCAGGAAATCAAAATTGGGCGACAAGGTGAAACACCCAGATATAGTCGTAACTCCAGGGGGGAAAAGACTGTGTGAAAAAGGTCCTCTGGACGCAGACTAACTGACCAACAAAATTAAAACAGAGCACCAACTATGTCAGTCTAAGTGGCACATGCCACATGGTTGAACAGCGATCTGACAAATCTGAGTTTCGTTTCAGGAACAATCAAGTCCCAGACATCACTGTAATTGCTGTAGGACAACATACTCGTGATGGGAACCCTTTTCCATGCCTGAAAATCAACCTTCCTTCCAGTTCCAAGTGGTATTCCACACTGGAAGGAAATAGCCTGAAATGTTATACCGATCCACAATTTGAAAACCCAAATCCCATTATAAAAAGTGATGAAAAGCCAGCCCAAAGCATAGCCGATATTCAGAGAAAGAGTCCTATTCCTCCCCATTCAGGTAAATGAGGGGGGAGCCTGTTCTCGCCAGAGTATGCCTGAATAATGCAAAAAGCTTCATCAGTGAAGTGTTTTTCAGGAAACTCCCAAAAGATCAGACCATTCCCACATTTAAGTTGATTAATAAGTGGGAAATGGGCCTGGAAACTCCCAATTCCAAACATCTCCTGCCAAGCAGGTGCATGCTAAAAATGTCCATTGGTGATAAAAGCATAGTACATAATTGTTGGGTCATGCAAGATGTCCTCTCTGTATTTTACTTAGGCAGTGACATTCTCAATCGGTTTGCAATTAATTTGAACCTCATTAATTATAAAGCCTGGTCCCGACTGGGCATTACCCAATGGGCTCTGACAATCCTGAAAAAGCATTTAGGTCAGCTCAATTTCTACTGGATGCTGTTGAAATTCAAATTGGAGAAGAGGTCACCATCCGAGGACGGACCTGACAATTCCCAATCTCAATAAAAATTAAGAGAGGACAGAAACTCCAGAGCCCGGACGCTTATGTACATTTAAATCACCATCTCCAACAGCAGGGGTTGGGTTTGAACCCAACACCATTAGTTGACTTACAACACAACACCATTCCAATAGGGGTGGATGACAGAGACCCTAGGAGTATCACTCGGGGCGCAGACACCTTTATTGAAATGGCGGTTGATGACCAGCATTTCTCCGTGGACTTAGGGAATTAAATCATAGGACCGATCCACAATGACTGCTATGACTGTGACGATGACATATCGCCAGAAAATATATTTACTTGGCAAGGGGGGGATTTCTTAGTGTACTCTTCCTGCCCTTAAGCGGGGGGCGAGAGAGGTGACCTGTGACATCTAGAAGGATGAGGTGATATTCCAGGTCCACAGTGAATGCCTCTCCTACTTGAAACCTCCTATCCAGGTCAACAGCCTAACCAGGGATCTCTCCACGCAGCTGGAGGATACCGCTGAGATTGCAAAACCTGAGGTCTTTCCAGGCTTCAGACAGATGGTTGAGGAATGGGTCAACCTCGCTGATGCCTGCGAGACCGAAGAGCAAAAGTAAAAGCTGAAGCGGGTGTTTTTAGATTTAAGACATTTTTGCTGTGGGCTCGTACGACTGTGGTTGCACTGAGATACATTCTAACTCCATTCCCAGGGACCGTGGGACGACTCCCATATTTGTGATGCGATATTGCTTGCCTCTCGCGTCTACGAAGTCCCTCACTGAAATCATAAAGAATCTAGAGTCCCAAGGGATAATTTGTCCAGTCCACAGTACCTTTAACATTCTGGTACTGGGGATTCTAAAACCTAATGGCCAATGGAGACTATGCACAGACCTTATGGAGCTTAACAAACGGATCCACATGTCCTGATGGCCTCTTCCCTACATTCACCAGGGACTGGCCTAGATGCTGGGGTCAATGGTGTACACTGATATTGACCTGACCAATGGATACTGGACAGTACCCATAAGTAGGGAAGGCCAGTACAAGCTGGCGTTCACCTTTGAGGGCAGCAGTACACATGGACCTGAACTCCCTTTGGATATATAAACTCTGGCAATTAATTTAACATCTTTCTGAATAAGGCCATGCCCGACTTGGGCGAAAGGGGTAACCTAGCCTATGTGGATGATATCTTAATTAAAAGCTCAACTGTGAAGGAACACATAGCAGAAATCAGCTATGTTCTGACCCAGTTGAAGGTTGCCGGAGCAAAACTGTCCTTTCAGAAGGCACAGTGGTGAAGGACCCGTGTGAACTTCTTAGGCCATGAAATCGCCACTGAGGGTCTCTGTCCCCCGGTGAAAAAAGTGGAAGCAGTACTAAAACTGAAATACCCCACAGCTCTGCGTGAACTAAGAAGCCTTCTTGGACTGACTAATTACAGAAGAAAATTCATTGAGGATTACGCAGAGGTCACGAGACCCCTGGTCCATTTATTAAAGGCCGGGGTCAAGTGGGAGTAGGGTCCAGAACAAGCTGAGGCAGTGAAAAAACTGAAGAAATGCCTCTTACAAGTACCTTGTCTAGCTTACCCCGTCTTCTTGGAGACGGGGTTCTCGAATACGGGCTTAACAGCAGTATTATACCGAAAGCATGACAAGGTCAATAAAGTCATATCCTATGCGAGTAAGACTTTATCCTCTGTGGAGGAAAAATTCAATGATTGTGAGAAGGCACCCCTGGCAACGGTGTGGGCATTGAAAAATTACCCCCGTTCATTCAGGGGGAGCACATCATCGTCAAGACTCCTCAACAGCATTTTCAATACCTCTGAAGTGACAGCATCCGGGCAGGGAATGTGAGTAATTCAAGAATTACTTCCTGGATTCTGTCCACGCAAGGCTTTCCTGTGGAGGTCAGATATGGCCAAAACAAGAAGAGTCCCCTCGTGCAAGGTTTGGCTGACTTGCAGGATTGTGCCCGAGAAAACTGTCTCGAGGACGAAAGTCTCAAAACACAAGACAACATGGAGATGTACCTGAATTCCCCGCACAAAGTCTATGAAGAAGACACTTGCAAGGGGATGCCCACAGTGTATGTGGACGGGTGCTTCTACCATGTTGATAACAATGGGGAAAAGGAACTGGTGGCCGTCATTGGGAATGCCTGGGTGAATGATGCTCCGGAGCCCTCCGCTGGGTCCAAGATTGGTCCCCGAAGTAGTCAGGGGGCAGAGCTGATGGCAGTTCACCAGGTCATCCTCACTGCCATGCAACACCGACTCCACGAACTGGTCATAATCACTGATTCAGATTATGTCCGGAATGGGTTAGTGGAGCACCTGATTAATTGGAAAACCAGAGACATGCTGTGTGCAAGCAATAAACCACTCAAGCATGGCAAACTAATACAATCCATTGATGATCTGGTGACCTCTAATGGGATGATCATCTACTGGAAAAAGATCAAGGGTCATTCAAGAATAGAGGGACCAGACAAAACCGAAATTACCTGGTTGACCAGTTGGCCAAAACCGGAGCCATCCAGGGGGATCTCCTTGAGATCAACTCCCTGTTGGGGGAAATCCAGGTTGCAGCTGTCACCAGGTCCCAAACACTTGCCCAAAATGAACTCTCAACTGCCCAGTGGAGTAAGGGGACCCCAGATATTGATTTGATCATGACACAAAAAGGGGATCCATTTATTGGGAAATGTTATCAACACATTGTTTGTTGGTAAGGAGATCCATCTCTGGATGTGAACAGTGGGTGGTACCTACCTCATTCCGAAGCCTGATTCT
This sequence comes from Ambystoma mexicanum, assembly GCF_040938575.1. Classification (NCBI taxonomy): domain Eukaryota; kingdom Metazoa; phylum Chordata; class Amphibia; order Caudata; family Ambystomatidae; genus Ambystoma; species Ambystoma mexicanum. Next base: position 844,391,684 of record NC_090929.1, on the reverse strand, counting down.
AATTCACGCCCATTATGTGGCCACAGCCAGTCATCAGGGGTTTCATACTACTTTGGAAATCTTGCGAGAGGTCACATACTAGCCACACATGGGTCAGGACCTCAACCAATATTTGAAGGGGTGTCTTGTGTGTGCATAATTTCAGCCAAGTTCACTCACACACCGAGCTCCCCTCCAGAAAAGGGGGATGACACTGCCTTGGTCAGATTTACAAGTAAATATCGTTGGACCTGTGATTCGCTCCTCGAGGGGAAACAAGTACATGTTAACAGTAACATGCTTGTTTACCAAATGGGTGGAATGTCTCACGGCCACAAATTGCAAGGCAGAAACAGCAGCTGCCCTGATGATCAACCACATCTTCTCGCATTTCGGCCTTCCTCAAAGGATTGAGTGGGACCGAGGAAGTCGCTTCACCAGCAAGGTGATGACAAAGATGTGGGAGATACTTGGGGTAAAGAGAAAACTCCATATCGCCTACCACCTAGCCTCTAGTGGGGAAGTTGAGAGGTACAATAAAACTATTGTGAGCATTCTTAAGAAGTTTGTGAGGGACACTGAGCCTAGATGGCACATCCGACTACCGCTTTTCCTGATGGCCATCAGGTCTACACCATCTTCTGCAACCAAAATGTCTCAATTTCAGCTAATGACTGGATGAAAAATGGTGCTTCCCCAGCATCTGCTCTACAGAACACAAGAGCAGACACTGATTAATGCATCCACAACACATGAATATCTTGAGAATCTGAGAAAACACCTTCAGCATGCTTTTGCATGTGCTCAGCGGAATCTGGAGAAATCGGCAGAGGGGATAAAAACCCACTATGATTTAAAAACTACTAAAAAAGAATATCAAGTAGGAGACAGGGTCTACTTGTACAATTTTCAGAGGAACCAGACCAAGAAGTGGAAATTCCTCCCCTCCTGGCATGGCCCCTTTGAAATTGTAGACAACATTTCACCTGTCGCCTATAAGATCTGCATCCCCAAAAGAGAACTGTCAGAAGAAAAATGGGTCCACATCAATCAGTTGTAAATCTGTCATTTCAGACACGCTTTGCGGCTGATTGATGAGCCAAATGAAAATCAAGCAGAGGAACCATCGGAAGAATGAAAAGAAAGGAGGAAAAAGCAGACAGAAGTATTTAGATGCATAGGTATATTTATATAACAGGGATTAATTTAATTGGTGTCATTGAAAAAATGAAAAAAAGAAAATCCTGAATATTGCAAATTGTTGTTTTTCCATTGAGTAATTTACTTGGTGTTATTTTAGCAATGGAAGGGGCCGTGGCTTGCACCGTAGGGAATGGCAACCTAGCCTTTGCGCTATTTCTCCTTTCTAGCCTGATATTTTGCCTTCCGGATAAACGTGTGCCCTCCGCTTGACTTCCCAAGGTTCTGGAATGGCTTCAGAGTGAAATGCTGTGACTACTTCTGAATAAAACTTCCAGAGGCTGGCCTAAAAGCCTAGTCATCCCACTTGAAGCGTGGCCGGCGTCTCCTGTCAGCTGTGTGGCTGTGGCGATGTTGGCTGCCTGCCGTGTACATATAAACACTTGTTCTCATTATACCGGCAAGATACATGGAAAAAACATTTTAAACCAGGATTTCTCTTATTTTTAAAGGATGCTGACTGTCTTTGGGGACTTTTCTGTCAATTATTGTTTGCTTTTTCCTGACAGAAGAGGAATAGGAAAGGGAAATGTCACCCTTTAAAATATACAGTTGTTTGTCATTTCCTCTGCCTTCTCCCACATAATACTTACTCCTTTCACCTCAGATAACCCCGTGCACAGTCCTCTAAGCCAATTCATCAGCTCACCCTCAAATATTTTATAGTTTGAATATTTTGGCTTGGTGGGGGGACAAAGGAAGGAATGTAGTGTGAGATAAAAGAAAGAACAAGGAAGAAAAGGAATGAAAGAAGAGAAGCAGAGGTAGGGAAAGGAGCTAAGAAGGAAGAAGAGAAGAAGAAAAGTCAAAACAAAGAGAAAGTAGAGAGGAGGGGAAAAAAGAAAATGAAAATTAAAAGACAAACAGGAGGTAGAAAAAGAGAAGGGAAAAGAGAGAAAAAGAAAATAGGAAGAAAGAGAAAGAGAAAGGAAAAAAAATGTTTTTTTCATATACTCTCTGGTTACACTATAGCCTCAAAAAAGGGACAGACAAAGGAAATCCCTTTACTCTCCTACACCTAAAAAATATGCAACTGACCCTATTATGCAGACCATTTTATCAGAGATAAGGGCCCTCAAACCCTTCATTTAAGATACCAATGCTAAATTGCAACAACTGAATAATAAATGGACCATCTTTGAGGCTCGAATGAATGAAGTGGAAAGAAGGTTTGGAAACGCAGAAGATATATCTAACAAAGTTACCAACTTAGAAATTACAGTTGCTACTCAACAACAATAAGCTGAAAATCTTGAAAACAGGAATATAAGTAACAACCTTTGTATTATTGGCCTTCCTGAAGGAATTGAAAAAGATAATCCTATTGCCTTCATATATGAATTCCTGCCTCGAATTCTAAACTTACCAAAGTCTGTGCAGCTTAACATACAAAGGGTGCATCAAATAGGCCCCAGTAGATCATCTTGAAGTACACATGACTTACCTAGGTCCCTTATACTCGCCCTTCTGTGACCCTTATCATGGCAAAAGTTAAAGAAATCAAACATTTGAGCTGGGAAGGAAATAAAGTTTTCATCACTCAAGATGTCTCCAAGGCAACTGCAGCAAAAAGGAAAGAACTCCTAACTTTTAGACCAGTCCTCAAACAACTGAATCCCAGATACACTATTATCCTTCCAGCCACCTTAAAAGTTACCTTAAATGGTCATACTTCAACATTCCAAAACACAGGAGACTTAAGACAATATATTCAATCCTACAAAAGGAACGACATGGACACATGATTGGTACCTTGCTCAAGCTAATTGCTCTTATTTCTGAGTTCTCCACCGGAGTGGGGTTTTGGTTAGCCTATCTCCTCTTTTAGTTTTCCTCCCTCCATTTTATTATTTTTAAAACATGGACTGGTGTGGCTGGTTCCTGTTTGCCACTTTTTCTCCTATAAAGACATATCCTATTCTTACCAAGCTCCATGTTTTTACTGTTCGTCATTTCCCCTCCCTTATGTGTCTTCCCCTGGATGTTTTCATTTGTTTTGCCGGGCACTTTGTCATGTCCTTTGCGAATATGCTTTCTTATTCCATTCAGCTGGTATCGAAATCCTTGTATTATTGTAACTACCTCCTATCTTGGGATGCCAGAATACCTCCTGAAGAATCTACAACAGATCCAAAATACAGCAGCCAGACTCCTCCTCAAACTATCCAGAAGAGACCACATCAGTCCAGCACTAAAATCACTGCATTGGCTCCCAGTCAAACATAGCATCACCTTCAAAACAATGTGCATAACACACAGGGCAATCAGCGGACAGGGAGCTGACTTCCTACAAAAGAAAATAATCTACAAGCAAACGAGACTCCTCAGATCAAGCAACGAAATCCGCCTGGAACAAAAACCATAACTTAAGAAAAAACCTGGGGGCTCCTCCTTCTCCCACCTAGCCGCAAAAACCTGGAACAAAATCCCGAATGAAATAAGAAACACCAAAGACAACCTACAATTTAGAAAACTACTAAAAACCTGGCTCTTCAACATCACAGATGCAACTTGAAAAAGCTAAACAATCAAACGAGAAACATAAGGATCAGGATGACATAATTCAGGATGACACTTACAACATCTAGAACCGACTAAAGGAAACTCCTACTAGAACAAGAGAGATGATGCCAGGTCAAATAGGACATGACGACACCCATGAGGACAGAAATCACCACCGCTAGCCAACTCCAGCAAACAACCTCACCCGCTCCATAATTGACAACAGGTGTAATACTTGAATGGAGTTGTGTGAATGTTAGCACTTGCAACACTTGAACTAAGTTGTGGACACTGGCATGGGCCTAGACCGGATGGAGTTGTGAATTATGGCACCTGCAGAGAATATGAAAGTTTAGCGCCTCGCTTCCAGACAGCAATGCCAATTAACCAATCCACTAACAATTTCACCCCTCTGCATACACCTCTCAAACTGTAACCAAACACAACCACACGCCTACAACACAACAATCTGCACAAACTTCACTACACTGCAACAACAAAACAAACCACACATAGACTCACCCAACAGCACACGACGACTACTGACCGTAAACAGCCCAGCCAACGGAGTTACCTGGATGAGGCCGCCAACAGCACATCACTGCTTTCTTGCACCTTTCCAGCTTATTCCCACTAGCTCACCCCCCTTCCCTTTTTCAGAGCTGCCAGAGTAGCAGGGGACCACTCAGTGATAGTGCGTGGTACAAATATCCGTTAAGATTAACATTCTATGTACATCTCATAATTTATGATCTTATCCCCCAGATCAATGACACTTAACATGGTCTCTTGGAACATTAAATGACTACATAACCCAATTAACAGACAAAAAGTCTTATCTCAACTTAATAGACTAAAGCCCTCAATTGCATGCATTCAAGAATGACATCTTTCTAATGAAGAAGCTATAAAACTTGGGTGGGCCAGGTTTTCTCTAGTGCTGCTAATGGTAAAACAAATTGCGTTATTACACTAATTAGCAAAGTCCTTAAATGTAAAGTACTATCCAACAAATCTGATAACCTAGGAAGATGGGTTTTACTTAAAATATTGACTGATTCTAAAGAATATTCCGTACTCAATATCTATTGGCCAACATCTCCTGACCCTACCTTTTGGCGACATCTAAGAAATCATATGCTTCGATGTAATCCCCACAAATTGATGGTCTGTGGAGACTGTAACCAAGTTGTGGACTCCTTTTTAGATAGAAAGTCCAATGTACGGTACATGAATACTACAGCTCAGAAGCAATTTATAAACTTTTTATAGGAATTGGGTCTTAGCGATGCATTGCTTATTCTCACCCTACAGACTCTGACTTCACCTTTTATTCTACAACCCATAACTCCTTCTCATGACTTCATTATATCTTCATTCCTAACTCTATGGTTAATCTCCTTCTCACTGCTCAAATAGAATCCATCATAATCTCTGATCATGCCTCTGTATATATCCAACTTGCACTCCCAACAAATTCTAAGATTTCAAACAGATGGAGATTTAACAGTAGCTTGTTAAGTAATGATTGCTTCTGACCTTTTATTATACAACAACATAATCATTATTTTGCTGAGAACAAAAATCAAGATACATCCATCACCAATAATTGGGACTGTTATAAAGCGGCCCGTAGAGGTCATATAATATCCTTTGTTGCTAATCAAATGATTTTTTTTTAAAAAGAGTCAGAATCCATCCTAAACTGTTTAAACCCTTGGAAATTCTATATGCTAGTTCTAAATCCTGTTCTATTCTCAAAGATATTCTGAAAGTAAGATTTCAATATGATACAATTATTACACAATACTCTTGGGCAAAGTTACTCAAATACAAAGCTAAGATATATAAACTCTCAAATAAAGCCAGCACGTCTTTGGCTTTCTATCTTAAATTTGAGAAAGAAAGTTCCAAGATTGTTGTTCTTAAAGACCATCTAGGTAATAGAAAATGTTCAGATAAAGAAATAATTCAAATCTTTTCAAAATGTTATTCTAATCTACATTCCTTCGAAACCCTTTCCAATAATGCTTTTATTGATAAAGGATAAGAGTCTCTGGATATATTGAGTAAAAACTTAATAGACCCTCAATCACTCAATGCTCCAATTTTTCCTTCTGAAATACTTCTCGCTATTAAACATCTTAAAAAAGGCAAAGCTCCTGTACCGGATGGCTTCCCCTCTGATTTTTTTGCACATTTTTCTAACCTTTTAGTCCCTAAACCTAGTGAACTTTACTCACATTTCATCTCAGAAGAAAAAGCTCAAGGCTCCGTTCTTGAAGCCATGCTCATTGTCTTCCCCAAGCCTAACAAAGACCCAGAATGTCCTCCAAATGATCATCCCATCTCCCTTATCAATACTGATTTTAAAATGTATGCTAAAACCCTAGCCAATAGACTTATCCCTTTTTTACCCAATCTCCTCAAATAAGATCAAGTTGGTTATGTCAAGGGTAGAGTATCCTCCTCCAACATTAGACTTTTTAAAAAATATCTTAGATATAATTCACAATTTGAAAGATCCCCATGCTGCAATAGCCCTTGATGCCCAAAAAGCGTTTGATAGAGTTGAATGGGATGTTTTATTCAAGGCTCTTAAATGGCATGGCTTTGGCCCCCCTTTTATATTTATAATTAATGTCCTCTACTCTAAACCCAAAACTGCAATTTTTGTGAATGGACAAACATCCTTGTTTTTCCCTTTATCAAGAGAGACTCGCCAAGGCTACCCTCTCTTTCCAATCCTTTTTATTCTAGCACTTGAACCTATTCTAGAAGCCATCAGGCAGAATACGAATATTTTAGGTATACAATTCAAACATCTTCATATTAAAACGACAGCATACGCAGATGATGTTCTTTTGTTTTTAAAGAATCCAGAGCAAAGCGCCCAACATTTGCTGGATATCATCTCAAAATACTTCCCGTCAATAAATATTGTTTACCGCATCATACTCTTTCCCTAGGAATGCAATGGTGTCCCAAAGGTTTCAAATATCTTGGGATTCATATCGCAGCTTCTATTAATAACATTTGCAAACAAAATTCGGAAATAATACTGGCCAGAATCAAAGAACTAGTAACTTCATGGTCAGCCCTTTTTCTCTCCTGGTGGGGCTGTTTAAAATCTATTAAGATGATGTTATCCCCCATTAGCCTGTATCTCTTATATATGCTCCCCATTTCCCTTCCGCTTTCCTTTTTCAAATCCATCGATTCCTACTTAATTAGATTTTTATGAGGAAAGAAAAAGACTAGAATTCCGCACAGTAAATCAAAAAAATCCTGCTCCTTAGGTGGGGTTAACTTTCCTGATTTTAAGAAATATCACATGGCCTTTGTCATTAAACAAACACAGATGGGGTTCACCCAGGAGGAAGTAATGCATATACCCAATTGGGTGTGTCTGGAGAGAGCCATGGTCTCCCCAATCACCGTAGCAGATATTTACCTCATTAAAGGTAAAAGTAGATTTACCAAATTTCCTTGTGTTCGCCAATCTGTACTTTATCTCAAAATGTATCTGTTTTCATCCTTGATTAAACTGTCCACGTTTACCTCTCCGTTCATTTGGCTTAATCCCCTAATAAAAATTATAGGTAAACCAATTTTTTGGAAATCATGGCTCTCTAGAGGTATTACATTTTGTAACCAACTCTTTTTGCAGAATGTTCCCTTCACCTTTTACGAATTTGGTGTTAAGTAACATATGCACACCCCTTGTTTAAGACAATATTTGGACATTATGGCTGCTTTTCTTGAAAATATGAATTATTTATGCATAATTCTAATATGCCGGATGCGCAAAGATTATTACACATGCTGAATTCTAATACTACGGCCTCTGCTACTATAAAATATTGATGTCAACATCACCCACTCCAATGGTCGACCTCCATCACAGTGACTGGAAGAATGATTGCACGCTATCGGATCATCAACTATGCTGGCCTTCACAGTGGACTTACATTTCTAAGATTACTGCTTCAGCCAGCCTAAGCCGAACCCTGTTCTTCTTCCACCACAGAACCTTCATCACCCCTATCTCCCTTTTCAAATACGGACTTATACTAATGACCTTTGCTGGTCCTATTTTCAAGTTCAGGGTTTTTTTAAGCATATGTGTCCAACCTTATTGGATCTCTGTATGGCATGCTATCAAATCTATTTTTAAAGTTCATCAAGACATTTGCTTTGACTTCCTTATATTTGAGAGTTCCCTTTTTACAAATTACCCCAGTTAACAAATATGCAAACTATCTGTTTGATTTATGTTTAATGGTTGCAATTCAGACAATCACTACTAATTCGAAAAACTTAAATCACATTCATTATAATATATGGTAGAACAATATATGTAATATTCATAGATTAGAAAATTACATTGCATCCTCCCCTGACCTACTACGTAAACATCAATTGAAATGGCAACCTTTTCTTGACTTCCTATCTAATGCTGATCTTACAAACATCAAATAAGCATAATTGCCATAATTATCATTTACCCTCTCATCCCCCTTCCTGTTTTTCCTTGTGTAGGTCTTATGTCCCGTTTTGTCTTGTCTGTTATGTGTTTGTTTCGCACTGTATCGTCATCCTCCCTTCATATTTAAAAATATTTAAGCCAATTGTACCCAGTCATCTTTACATATCAGGCTTCAATATATGCCAAATATCTGCTTCTTTTTATGCGTTTGTTGTTTATTGTACATATCATAAATGATTGCTAATTGCCATGTATGTAAAAAAATGAAATTGGATTGTAGAAATGGAAAAAAGTTCATGAAAGTTGCAAGTTGTTGTCATTCTTCCATTGTTGTAAATCTTCCGGGAAAAATGTCAGTAAAAAGTACTAAAACTTTTTTTTTCTATCTTCTATTAGAGAATTAACATCCTTGCATTCCAGCCTGGAGAGGAACGCCTCGGGGACCTGGAAGGGAAGGAAGGAAAGAGGGTGCTGCTCCATAATCTCCAACCCAAAGACACAAATGGATCCTGGAGTGTCACTCCCTGATGAAGGAGAATTCCGCCAAAGGAAACCCCACTATGCCCTACCCTTCCCCAACAAAAAGGCATGGAAGAGTAGAAGGGGGAATCTGTGGGGTGCATTTACAGGCACTAACAGAAATCCCTTCACCTAAAAAAACACATTTAAACATTGCCACGAAAAACAGCTGTGCTGTGCCATCCCTGGCACATGTGTGGAAAGCATTTGAGCATTCCACCAAAAAAACAGCACTGCATGTGTTTCACTTGCATCTGAATCACAAGAAGTGATGCACTGCATTCAAAACAGCTTTGCATGTGTTTTTCTTGCATCTGAATAACGAGAAGTTATGCACTGAGGTCAAAATGGCTCTGCGTGTGTCTTCTTTCATATGCATAATAAGAAGTTATGCCCTGCATTCAGAACGACTCTGTGTTTGCTTTTCTTGCATCTGAATAATAAAAAGTATGCGCTACATCCAAAACAGTCTTGTCTTATTGTTAATTCACATGAGGGGCAAGGATTTCTACACTGCAACCCAACACGACTTTTGTTTTCCCTTTCATGTGAACCGCAGCGCTCAAAACACTGCAAATGAGAAACAACAGCTTCGCTTTTCCTTTTTCTTCTGTGTCAAATCAAAAAACCCTATGTACTACCCCTCTATGTCAATGGATCAACTGCAAATGCAGACCTACTTAAAAGGACAAATCAAATTAATCCCATGACCTACAGAACCGCATTTCTAACATCAGATGAAAAATACAGCTTGCACACGTGGGAAGGAAAACAAAGAAAAATGACATTTAAAAGCCAACATGAAACGGTAGGTTTTGCTTGCACAGAAATGTCAGCGAATATGTGTGGGTGGGAGGTTGACTAAAGCCATGTACATTATGTTCTCACCCACAAGACTTCAATCACGTTACTACCAGTAAAACCAATTTCGGGCTCAGGCACAAAACTCAATTGAAAGCCTCACCTTTAACTCGAAGTCACACCAATAAGTGAACCATTCCGCAATGACATGTGACGTGGCTGAGGCCGTGATGATTCTCTGCTCTGCCAGACTAGAAGGCAGTACTAGCAGGGTGGACAAAGAAAACAAGTGTGGCTAGTGCTTGACCCAGAAATGTGAGTTCCTTCTGCCCCCACTCCCAAGGACAAACTGACAAACTTCAAAGGGCATAATGAAAGTATTTTTTTGCAAGTTGAGCTAATTTGGCTGTTAGGGATGAAGCACTGCCCTCCCATTTGTGACAGATCCTTCTAATTGATATTAAAGGATTTATGAATTTTAGGCATTTTTCTCTAGCACTCAGATAAGAAGAAATATTGTTTTATGCTATTGTTCCAGGTGATTTCCAGGCAGATTTTTAGAGACTAGGTGCATGTTTTTAGGACTTTGTGAACTGAAATGGCCAGTCAAGACTTGTTTCTGTCTGATTTTAAAATGGGACAAATATGACAGTTGGTGGAAAGATGGAGATGTACATTATGAATATGCTTAATTATTTGCAGAGTGACAACTATTATGCATTTCATGAAAAGGACAAAAAGGTGCCAAGGGCCCATGCTACTTCGCACAGAGTCGGCGATCGGCTTGTCTAATTCCCAATGACGCCCCTGAAACCACCTATCTATTTCTTATGGCAGTGTCTAGTGTAAGTTGGAAGATATGATACATAATTGAGTTTTGTCAAAATGTGACCTAAGAAACAAAGAACTGTCATAAATGACAAACAGACTGATGACATCCCCTCCTCTTGAACCAATGACGCCAGGGGGCAGAGGGCAGACGGGTCGGCTGTCCTATCCCAGGGTAGGATTAATTCTAGTGTACTTCCCCCAGATTGCAACATACATTATGTCATGTGGGCTATATAAGGGAGGACTGTACTAGACAGACACACAGAAGAATCAAGGGAAACAGGAGAAAGAGGACGGAGGGAAAGCTGAACCTTACCATCTTGCAGAGTGCAGAGACCAGATTCCTTGCCAAGCTGATCCCATCCAAGAGAGTGAAGAGACCAGACCCTCTCCTTTTGTAACATAAATCCCATAGAAAATCTCATTGAAGATCCCATTGAAAATTCCATTGAAAGTCACAAATTGTCATTATAATTCATTCAACTTTCCATAGAAGAATCTGTATTAGCCTGTGTATGTTAGCATATTCCTTTGAGTTTTCTGAATAAGTCCTTAGTATCATTTTGAAATAAATCAATTAATTTCCCCATTGAAATTCACGTTCAATATTATTGCCATTCGAAATCAACAATTTTGTCGAGTGTTTTAACTAACTATGGTCATTAACCCTTTAAGTGCCATGGGTTTTCCCCCCCAGTGCCAAGGCCTTTTTTGGTGATTTTGGTATATCACCGTTCAATGCCTTGCAACTTTTTTGTTACATGAGATATCTCGGCCAAATTCAGCCTTTTTTTCCCCACATGTAGGCGGTCGTAACGCCACCCAGGAATCCTAGGTTGCTGAGGGGGGTTAGAGAAAATAAGCAAAAAGTGTGACAATTTTGTTTTTTTTTCAAGAAATGGCAATAAAATGATGTACAAAGAAGCCTGTGGTTATTCCCTTGTAAGAGCTAGGAACAAATGGTTTGCTGTGCTGAATTCCCCAATTTCCCGGCTTTCAGGAACAGGTTGAGTGGAAACAAAAAATAATTCTTTTGATGTGGTTATCATCCGTTTTGAGAGAGGTATGCGATTGTGGCCATTTTTGCCAATTGGACATGTGTGGACAGATTGGAATAAAAGGGTAGGAAAGCCGAATTGGAGGACAGAAAGGGATACATTTCTGAAAAGTACACAAAATTCCAAGTTTAGGAAGGGGTGATTTGCACAGGACAGGAAATAACTAGGTAGGGGGAAATTCCATAATTTGGGGAAAAAGCAGGAAAATGACTGAAAAAAGGTATGTGGTGCATATGGTTGGCTACATTTTCATCAGGACACATGTGGGGACACGGGAAAGTAGGTCATGTGTTGTTGGCTGTGTTTTTCGGTGGGTGGTCAGATTGAAATGTCTGAGAATTGTCTTTATTTCCAGCCAATTTCAGAGACATTTCCCTCTGTCCAATCACAGAAACACATCGCCAACAACTGATGTCATACCTTCCTGCGTTCCCACAGGTGTCTCGACGAAAAACGGTACCTCACATGTGTGGGTGCACCTACCGGGGCACAAAAGGAAAAGGGTAACCCACTGGTAACCACAAGCCTTTCGGCACAGCACATTTTGTTCATGTGGGCAACCTTCAGATTTGGGCTTAGGGTGTCGAAGCCAGTAAGGAAAACAGGGAACCCCATGCATTTCCCAAAAGAGGACACCCGTGGGAAGCCACAGAGGTCTGACTTACGCAAATCAGCCCAGAATTTATTACGCAGAACCCCCGGCAAAGACCCATATGGGAGAAGAGTTCCCAAGGCCAGGGATATTACCGCCAACTTTGCTGGAGCACTGGCTGCCCTGCATTACAGCTTCTCCCCATCAGGAAGTCCCAGCAGTGTGCCAATACCTCCCCAAAGGGAAAAGCTGTAATGCAGCCCAGCCACAACTCCAGGACGGTTGGAGATGATGTCCCTGGCCTTGGACATCCATGTACCATGTGGGTGTACCATCCCATAAAAACAGCAGCAAACCGCTTGCAAACCGCTCACATTCTGTGAAGCCCAGCTAATGTATTATAGTTCCAGGTCTGGATGGTACCAGTCCCACATCAGAAGTGCCTCTGCCCTGGGGTATGATCGTAGGTTGGTGTTTTGACTAGGGGGAGCTTTATTGGCATGGTCTCCATGCCACCAGAGAATCTTGCTTTCCAAGACCCAGCCTTCTTAAGGTTGTTACCTTTGGCTCTTTGGCTCCACCCTCGGTTGCTGGTTCAGCCTATTTCTTCCCCACTTATGCGCACCGCGTGCGCGCACCCGGAAGTGCCCCTTGTTACCTTTGGCTCTTTGGCTCCACCCTCGGTTGCTGGTTCAGCCTATTTCTTCCTCACTTACGTGCACCCAGAAGTGCCCCTTGTTACCTTTGGGTCTTTGGCTCCACCCTCGGTTGCTGGTTCAGCCTATTTCTTCCCCACTTACGCACACCCAGAAGTGCCCCGTAAGTGTCCCGTAAGTGTTGGCTGTTTGGCTGAGCATTCTGCTTCGTGCTTTCCGACCTGAAAAGCGGCCGTCGGCAAGAAGAAGTTGTATTCTGCTGCGCTGTGCCATAACACTGCTATTCTTATATATGGACTGCTGATTGCTCAAGTAATTACTGTTAGCCTGGGTTCTTTATGTTGAAGCTGCTTGTCTCCTGCTTGTGTCTGTATTGCCCGATAGGACTCTGGCTACCTAATTAAGTTCTGATTCCCTTTTTTGTTTCTATTTTTTTTCAGTTGTTACCTTTGGCTCTTTGGCTCCACCCTCGGTTGCTGGTTCAGCCTATTTCTTCCCCACTTACGCGCACCCGGAAGGGCCCCGGAAGGGCCCCGGAAGTGTCTGGCTGTTTGGCTGTCCGGGTGTGCGGCGCAGGCGGGCGGGTGTTTAAGACTACTATTTTAGCTTGATTTTTCATATTTTGGAACGGTCAATTGTTTCTGTTGATAGTTATTACTGACTTGCATAGTATTTTCAACACGCTCTAAAAGGTACGAGTGCGGCTATTCTCTTGTGCATGCTCAAACCGTTAAAGTAACTGCACAGACACTCTCCCTGATTTTTCCCAGATCATGGCGACGAGCACACTCAGAAATGGTAAATGTTTAACCACCGTGCCAATGAAATCTCAAATGAGCATGGCTGACAGATCAGGGTTGGTGGAATCAGTGGCTCCTCACTTGTCAATGGTGACTGTAAAGCCAGTGGCCCACCTTGATTTAAATATTGCCGACTCTACTTATAGTGAACTGGGGTCTCACAAGACGCATGACATCCCTGGTACTAAGTCGAGTTTGCTTAAGGATGCCATGTCTTGTTCTAAGCCACTAATGGTGGTGAGTCCTCCGGAGATCATAGTGCATAATATTCCCATAATGGATCATTCTTTACTGGGCATTGCAACTGACGTATATGCTACGACAAATCTTGACACCTCGCTGGTGGCCCCCGTCATTATGGTGGAGCTGCACAAACGCGTACGTTTGTCTAATGGTCCTTCGACCCCTGTCTCAAAATCAAAAGGGATGAAAGAACAGGTGCATTTTCACCAAACTCCCGTAGGAGTCTTGGCCAGCTCAAAGTTCATTAAAGGAGGGCAGTCAAGCAATGAAAATCTGCCGGAACAAATTACTGCCAGCTCGCCGACACATGAAGCTGCAGCATTATTACTGGAACCATTACCTTTACATTCTCTGGCGGATTTATCCAATTATTCTGCGCACCATACAGCAGGGGGGTCCTTTCAGGCCAGTCAAATCAATCTTCTATCTTTTCCCTTGGAAAAATCTTTAATTGATCTTAATGAACAGGAATTGCATAATGTTCCTGTCCTTACCCGTATACTGAATCTTCTCGACAAGGGACATGAACATACCCATGCAGCTATTCTTGCACTGAATGCTTCTAGTTCTGATATTCTCATTAAATTGAGTAGAATTGAAGGTTTTATGCTTGTACGGGCACATTTTCGAACACCTTCTATACATCAGTCTTGTTCATCTACTCTTTGTAAACTGAACTCTCAGGCTCTTCCTGCTTGCAACCTTAACTCGCAGAAAACTCAAACATGTGGGCCTCTGGAAGAATCAGTTACTAATGCAAAATTATTTTCTGATGCCTTAAAAATACCAATGTCTACATTGACCAAAGATGAAATTAGCCCCCCCCCCATTGATTATATAACGGTTGGAAATTGCAACATGAAAGAATTCAGAAAACCAATTCCTACAAACAAAACATTTTACTCTCTGTGGTTGCTGTCAGAATTACAAGACAAAACAAACAATTGTATACCTAAACAAAAACACATTACATGAAAGAAATATAACATTAGCATCTAAGGTAAAAAATACATCTGATGTCTAATCTGGAATCTCTTTTTAAATACTGAGACACTTTCAGTAGTTCTAAGTAAGCAGCAGCTATTAGTGCCTTATTATACTTGTGACAACATTCTCACAAAAACATTAGCCCGATATGTTTCATTCCCATTAACCTTAGAAAGGGTAAGTAACAGGAAATTCTTCAGGGGGTGATTTTACAAACATCCATTAGCATGTCAATTGCTAGGGAAATTCCGTATACATTCTGTGGAACTTGATGCAAAGGAGTGAGGGTAGCTCATTTAGGGTGGCTTCTTTTACTGTAAAGTTCCAACCTAAGGGATAGAAGGGAAGACAACAGGACAGATCAGTTGTGTACCTTCGGATCAAAACACTACAAATAGTGGTTAGTTTGCCTTTGAAACTATTTACTAATTAAAGGCTTACCTCGCTGCCAAATTATAAGTAGTAGCAGGGGTAATCACAAAGACAGCTTGAAAAGGAGTTTTTCTCTCTGGAAAGAAATGAGGCAACAGGAGACCTGATTAGTGGTGGTTGGGGGATAACTAAATGTATTTTGTCTAGAACACGGCCTCAATTTAGAGTTTATTTAGCAAAGTGTGAACAGCAAGTCAGAAAGTGAAACTTCTATGTTCTACTTATTTCTGAAGTAAAAAAGTACTATATAAAGAGTGCATTGAGCTTTTGATAGTGCGCTCTCTCATTTATGTTTAGGTTTTTTAAAAGCCATGGTTGTGGTATGGTAAAACACAATTGTAGCAAAACAGTGGACCCAAAAATAAGTCCAATTATGTTGTTCGCAATTTTAGAAACTAATCAGTGAAATACAAAGGACAACCACTGGTCGTTTACACTATGCCTGCAGGTAATGTCTGGTATGCAAAAAGGGTGCTAACCTCTTATAAAAGTCCTTTGTGTTTACAAAGTGGTTCGTGCATGGGTTTAGCAAGCAGCCGTCGCTGTAACAGCGCGTACAGCAATGGTTCTGATTCACTGTGTCGTTTACATGTACGTCCTTCTCTCCACCTGATGAAATAACACAGAAGAAAGAACGGGCTCTTACCGACATGGTTTTTAACTCAGGCGGCCTCGAGATCTACATGTATATTGTGGTTCTGCACGTTCAATGACGCTCGTGTATATTTGTTTGCGTACTTACAGCGTGGTTGCTTCGCTGTGATTCCTCGCTCTCCCGGTCTCCTCTCAGTCGTGCGTCTGCATCAAGACCACGTGACTGCTTGACGTCGTGACCCGTCCGATTTATTATGCCGGTACGGACAGGACATGGAAAGTGAAAATGGAGGAACAGCTCCAGTGCCCGTGAGTTTGTTTTGCGGGAGCCATCTTAGATGGGGTCGAATGTCAACTATATTCTTCTTACAGTGCTATCCATGAAGCAGAAAAACCGTCGTCATGCTTCTGTACCACCAGTGAGTTAGTATCTATTTCCTTCAACCACCTCAGTCCTAGTGGGACTTGTTGTAATGAGAAAAACATATTTAAAATGTACTAGTTTCTTCCTTAATCACTGAAAGCTCTGTTATTACGGTATGAATTTTGTACATGGAAAACGATTCGTACTGGTAAATATCAAGGAAGCGTTACAGTTACATTGAAAAATGTAAACTTGAAAGGTGGACAATTCTAGTTCTATGAAGGTCCGCACCAATAACATACCCGATGCAACTGCAGGGTGCTACACTGGCTGCCCTTCACAGTCTATTCCAATCAATTGATTCGTTGAGACCTGTCTCCACAGAGTTGCAAAGATATATTAGTCTTTGTTCTGTATCAAATAATCTGTTCTTGTTTGACGCTGTGGCTTCCTTGTGATTAATTTGTGACAGAACACTCCATGTAAAGGATTCAGGAGTATGATCCATGGACAAAAAATGTCCCACCACGGGAGCTGTTATGTTCTTATTTCTGATACAGCTTTCATGTTCTGTGATCCTTGTTTTGATTTTCCTTTCTAGTTGTCATCCCAATATACATTTTAGGGCAGGGATACCAAATCACATAAACTACCATCTGTGAGTTACAGTTAGTAAACTGTCTTTGTTGCCAGGGTTTTTTTAAAACCTAAATTGACTTCCTTCGTACGCTTCGTGCTAGAACAGCAACTGCAATGGCCACAAGGAGAGTTCTTCTATTCAGCATTTTAAAGTTCAAGCCACATCCCCAAATAAGGCAAATGTTAATGCAGACCAGTCTGGGGAATGTGGAGTGGTTAGTGATGAGACCAGTTTGGCAGCCAAACTGAACGAACATTTGCATGCTGTGATTTCTTCCTCTATTCCAGCTATGTTAAACAGTGTTGCTGATGAGGAAATTGGTACCCAACATCCGAATGAAATCGAGTCTTCAATCTCTATGCTTGATCACTTACCATCAGAAATGAAATTGCTGATTGGCTGGTCTTCAACTACTAATAATAACGGGCCTTCTAGTCTTAATAGGTCATCACTAATGAAATTATTCCATCTAATTCCTGCCCTTCGTAGTTTGATTACGGAGGACGTGGAATGGATCAAACTTCCTTGTGTAAAAACAATTCCATGCTTTGCAAAGTGCAATCATATATTATTGCAAAGCTTATTTGGGATCATGAATCCGATTTGTTCGCTCTTGGGTACCAATTGTTTATGTTTACAACAACTAATAAATATATTGCCTTTATTGAACACCAGCCGCAATTGGCTCCCCCACCTGCACATCTAACAAGCTTGGAGCACCACACACAGGCTGCTAGCATGGCTCTAAAAGAGCAACTTGATTCCGTTGCCAATATAGTAAAAGGCTTTGCATGGCTGGAACCGCTGATAAAAATGTTTACAAACTGTAACATGTTGTCTAATACATCATAAAATACCATTCTTTCTATAAGCTCATGGAAATCCTTCCAAATCCTTTGATATGCCATCCATCATTATGTTACAAGAAACAATGTCCACAAAGGACATAATATCAGATGGATATACGGCATATTCACATAAGGCTGAAAAACGACCTGTAGGCAGACCTTATGGGGGGTTGGCGGTTTTGATAAAAAATGACATTGATTGCTCTTCTTATGTCTTTGCAGCTTCCCCCTAATTCTTGGTCATTTACTTAACTTTATCTATGACTCTGTGTCAATCATTTTTAATCGTTTCATTATATTGGAATCCAAATTCGATTCCAATCGAAAACATAATTTTCAAACTTAATGCAATTCTAACTGATGCCTTATTACTTAATCCTAAGCTTGAAATCATTCTTGGAGGCGATTTTAACACATCGCTCCATGTGGCGCATAGTACGTGTTCCATAAACTCTCCCTCGTCAACAAATTGTCTATCTTGGATCCAATTCTTTGAGGATTGGGACCTTCAGATAATTGTTGGCAACATCCAAGTCAATCCTTTTACTCGGCAGAGAGGCCGGCTTAAATCTTACATAGACTACATTATAGTATCTAATGGAGTAGCTAGGACGGCAGGTCCTCTTACACTGGTTCATGTGAGGAATAGTGATCATCTGCTGCTGGATTGCTCTCTAGCTATACACTTTGATACTTATACAGTTGATTTGTATCTCACCATGCCAATTATTGATAGGCAGTTACTTGCGGTACAATGGCATCCTGCTACTTGTAGGAAACTCAACAGTTTAGTTAATCGTGATCTGTTGGTATATTCCACCGATCATTGCGGGAATGAATATGCCCTACATATAGATAGATGGAATCTAAACATGATTCGTCAGCATCTTTGTAACATAGCTGTCACAAATTCTAAGAAGAATGTAGCTGACCAACAAAATCAACATAATCATTTGATTAGCGCACTAAAACAAAAACTCTGTATTGCGACATCTAAGAAACTTGAATTATAGTGCTTCCGAATATCTTCCAAAAAAAAGATCTATCCTTCTATCATACAGAAATGAGATCAAAAACATTAAATTTGAAGCTATTTGACAAACAATCAGAGAATCATCAATCTTATTTGCAAAAAGAACACAAGGGAGATATGGAAGATGATCAGATATCCAATGGGCAAACAGCAAATAGATTTTCAATCTTCAATATCGGG